>NC_137331.1:111978150-114378150 GCF_965287045.1 Carcharhinus amblyrhynchos | reverse complement strand
GAAAATAAAAAGCTGGTATTATCAAAGAAAGGACGAAATTGCCTGTGATTGTTGCAAAACTTTTAACTCAAAGCAGTAGGGAGACAGAAAAGAAGTTTGAGGACAGCACAGAAGTTGAAGAGAGCACAGTAAGTTGTAAAGGCAGTGTCAGTAACCCTAGTACCAGACAGATCAGGCAAAAGCAAGACAGAGAGCAAGGGAAATCCAGATTAAACTGCATTTATTTCAATGCAAGAGGCCTGACGGGCAAGGCAGATGAACTCATGGCGTGGATGGGTACATGGGACTGGGATATTATAGCAATTACTGAAACATGGCAAAGGGAGGGACAGAACTGGCAACTCAATGTTCCAGGGTACAGATGCTATAGGCAAGATAGGGGGAGGTAAGAGAGGAGGGAGAGTTGCACTTTTGATTAGGGGAAGTATCACGGCCGTATTGAGAGGGGATATATATCCAAGGGTTCGGCCACTGAATCTATATGGGTAGAACTGAGGAATAAGAAGGGGGAAATCACTTTGATAGGGTTGTAATATAGGCCCCCAAATAGTCGGCGGGATATTGAGGAGCAAATACGTAAGGAGATTACAGATAGCTCCAAGAAAAATAGGGTGGTAATAGTCAGAGATTTTAACTTTCCCAGCATTGACTGGGACACCCATAGGGTTTGAGGGAAACTTGTTAAGTATATTCAGGACGAAGTGGATGGTCTGAGTACAGAGGGGGCAAAACTTGACCTCCTTTTGGGAAATAAGGAAGGGCAGGCAACAGAAGTGTTAGTGAGGGATCACTTTGGGACCAGTGACCATAATTCTATTGGTTTTAAGACAGCTATGGAGAATGATAGGTCTGTCCCAAAAGTTAAAATTCTAAATTGGGGCAAGGCCAATTTTGATGGTATCAGGCAGGAACTTTCAAAAGTTAATGGGGTTAGTCTCTGAGAAGGCACAGGGACATCAGTAAGTGGCACGCTTTCAAAGGTGTGTTAACCAGGGTTCAGGGTAAACACATTCCTCTTAGAGTGAAGGGCATGGTTGTCAGGAACCTGGGATGACTTGGGATATTGAGGTTCTGGTCAAGAAGAAGGAAGAGGCACATGACATGCATAGGCAGCTGGGATCAAATGAGTCTCTTGATAAGTATAGAGGTTGTAGGAGTAGAGTTAAGAGAGAAATCAGGAGGGCAAAAAGGGTGCACAAGACTGTTTTGGCAGATAAGGCAAAGGAGAATCCAAAAAGCTTCTACAAATACATAAAGGGCAAAAGAGTAACAAGGGAGAGAGTAGGGCCTCTTAAAGGTCAACAAGGTCATCTATGTGCAGATCCACAAGGGATAGTGAGATCTTAAATGAATATTTCTCATCAGTATTTACTGTTGAGAAGAGCATGCATGTTAGGGAACTTGGGGAAATAAATAGTGATGTATTGAGGAGTGTACATATTACAGAGAAGGCGGTGCTGGTAGTCTTAAAGTGCATCAAGGTAAATCAAGGTGCATCAAGGCCACGAAGAAGGCTTAAAGTGTGTTAGCATTTATTAACAGGGGGTTTGAGTTAAAGAGCTGTGGGGTTATGCTGCAACTATACCAGACATTGGTAAGACCACATTTGGAATATTGTGTTCAGTTCTGGTTACCTCACTATAAGAAGGATGTGGAAGCATTGGAGAGAGTGCAGAGGAGATTTACCAGGATGCTGCCTGGTTTGGATAGGTCTTATGAGGAAAAGTTGAGGGAGCTGGGGTTTTTCTCTTTTGAGCGGAGGACGATGAGAGGCAACTTAATAGAGGTTTATAAGATGATGAGGGGGATTGATAGAGTGGATGTGCAGAGACTATTTGCTTGGGTGGATGTTGCTGTTACTAGGGGGCATAACTATAAGGTTCATGGTTGGAGATATAGGAGGGATGTAGTCCCACACCATTGTGATGTGATTGAAAGGTCATTTCAGGGCACTCAGCTAAACAGGGTAACTAGTGATGGCACAAATGCTAACCTTGCCAATGTCCCAAGAATTAATCCAAGAAAACATTCAAAAAGCTTCAGGAAAGAGACTGTCCATATCTCTATTAGAGATAACTGGCAGTCTTCTGGGAGAGAACCAGGGATTTCTTCAAGGAACAGGTATAGTGTAGCCTGATTACTAACCATTTGTTTCGAGGTCTCTTAGTCCAGGATATATTCGAAACATTTCTGATATTTTCTTCAGTTTAATTTCAGTTGTGGCTGAGGAAAACTCAGGGGGTGGCATGGTGGCACAGTGATTAGCACTGTTGCCTCACAGCGCCAGTTTAAAGTTTATTTATTAGTGTCACAAATAAACTTACATTAACATTACAATGAAGTTACTGTGAAAATCCCCAGGGTTCGATTCTGGTGATTGTCTATGTAGAGTCTGCGCATTCTCCAGGTGTCTGTGTGGGCTTCCTCTGGGTGCTCCGGTTTCCTCTCACAATCCAAAGATTTGATTTGATTTATTATTGCCACATGTATTAACCTATAGTGAAAAGTATTATTTCTTGCACACTATACACACTAAGCATATCGTTCATAGAGAAGGAAATGAAACAGTGCAGAATGTAGTTACCGTTATGGCTAGGGTGTAAAGAAAGATCAACTCAGTGCAAGGAAAGTCCATTCAAAAGTCTGACAGCAGCAGGGAAGAGCTATTCTTGAGTCAGTTGGTACGTGACCTCAGGTTTTTGTATCTTTCTCCCGAAGCAAGAAGGTAGAAGAGAGAATGTCCAGGATACGCGGGTCCTTAATTATGCTGGCTGCTTTGCCGAGACAGCGGGAAGTGTGGACAGAGTCAATGGATGGGGAGGCTGGTTTGTATGATGGATTGGGTTACACTCATGATTTTTTGTAGTTCCTTGCGGTCTTGGGCAGACAGGAGCCATACCAAGCTGTGATACAACCAGAAAGAATGCTTTCTATGATGCATCTGTAAAAGTTGGTGAGAGTCGTTGCTGACATGCCAAATTTCTGTAGTCTTCTGAGAAACTAGTGGGGTTGGTGGGCTTTCTTAACTATAGTGTCGGCATGGTGGTGGGTGGGTTAGGTCAATTGGTCATGTTAACTTGTCCCTTAGTGTCAGGGGGATGAGCAGGGTAAATACGTGGTGTTCTGGGTGGGACTGTTGTCAGAGCTTTTATATAGGACTTTTATGATTTGTACAGAATGAGTTAGATCATAAACCATTTCCATAAATAAACAGCATATCTTCAGTCTGACTGTTCATTAGATTGTATAAGAAATCCCTCTTCAAAAGATGATTTGAAATTTTTGTGGATTGCCTCGAATGTTTGAATTTATCGATGTATTTGTACTTCTTTAAATGCTTTTGTTTGCCTCTGTGTAAACTTAATTCTAACATTACGCGTGCAATTATCTCTAGGAGGTAATGGACGGTCCCCATTATCTCAACTTAATTAGTATGCAGCAAACACAATTCTGTTAACTACCTGGTCCTCCAGCTAATTAACTGAATCCACCTCCTGAATAACTTGTGCTTTGTACCCCTTGTGGACTGAATTTATCAGAAGCAAAATAATTTTAAGATAACCCTAAATACCTTCTAAGCCTAATGGCCAAATATTTCAACACAATAATGTTCCGCTGATCATGATATAGCAAATATGAATATGTTAAATAAAATCAATATAGGGTGAAAAAAGACATTTTTGACCCATCAAGCTTGCTCCAGTCAGACTCCATTGCTGACTTAAATAAAAACAGAAAAGGCTGGATAAAAGCAAATTACTGCGGTTGCTGGAATCTGAAACCAAAAGAGAAAATGCTGGAAAATCTCAGCAGGTCTGGCAGCATCTGCAAGAAGAGAAAAGAGCTGACGTTTCAAGTCCAGGTGACCCTTTGTCAAAGCTCAAAGCTCAGAAAAAGCTGGTCAGGCAGCATCTGCTGAAACAAAGCTGGCATCTGACCTTTCGTCAGAACTGGAAAAGGTTAGAGGTGTACAGTTCGAGGTATTCAAAGTGCTGAGGCCGGGGAAGGCGGGGAAGGAGAGGAAGAACAATAGAGAAGGTCCAGTATCAGGTGAGAATGAGAAATTAAATGAAAAAAATGGATGATGATACAAGGGAAAATGAGAAGATACTTATTCCTTAGAGACTGATCATTTCTAAGAAGATATTTGAAATCTAGCGGGCTACATTTCAACCAAACTGGTTGGTGAATAATAAAAGCAGCATTTTTCCTGCTTCAGGTGCAGGACTAGCTACCTCTCTCTTTCTGTTCTTTGTTCTCTTACCTTCATGCTTAGTTCTGTCAGGTTCAATGATACTTCGAACACCGTGTAAGCTGATACTAAAATAGCTGGTTATGGATTCTTCACTTCTCCACAAGGCCATAAGATGCCCGAGGAGGAGGCCCCTTGGCCCATCGAGACTGTTCCAAGATTCAATGAAATGGTGACTGACTTGATATGATAATCCTCAATTCCACTTTTCCAGTGTATTATCATTGGTCTTTCTGCTCCTTCATCTCCAACACCCTCCGCCCTCCCCCCTCCCCTGCCACCAGCTCCATTCGATCTTGAAATTAAAGAGATAGTTTCAAGCATAATCATTTACAAAATGTAACAAAAACCTCAGCATTCCTCAAGTTAAAGCAAAGTTTTTTAAAGTTTATTCATTAGTCACAAATAGGCTCACAGTCACACTGCAATGAAGTTAGTGTGAACATCACATTCCGCACCTATTCAGGTGCACTGCGGGAGAATTTAGTATGGCCAATGCACCTAACCAACATGTCAATTGGACTTTGGGAGGAAACTGGAGCACCGGAGGAAACCCACACAGACACAGAGGGATCGTGCAAACTTCACACAGATAGTGACCCATACTGGGAATTGAACCTGGGTCCCTGGTGCTGTGAGGTAGCAGTGCTAACACTGTGCCACCATGCCACCCTAACATCTCCCTGTGAGACCCGGAGACGAACAGGCTTCCCATGAACAATTCAGTTGTTTTTGCCATGAAAAGGAAGAACAAAGAAAATTACAGCACAGGAACAGGCCCTTCAGCCCTCTGAGCCTGCACCGACTATGCTGCCCGACTGAACTAAGACCCCCAACCCTTCTGGGGATCATATCCCTCTATTCCCATCCTATTCATGTATTTGTCAAAACTTCCCTTAAAAGTCATTACCATATCTGCTTCCACTCCCTCCCCTGATAGCGAATTCCAGGCACACACCACCCTCAGAGTAAAAAACGTGCCTTGTACTTCTCCTTTAAACCTTGCCCCTTGCACCTTAAACCCATGCCTTAAAGTCAAACGTAAAGTCATAGCTAGGATGTGGAGAAAGATCAACTTAATATAAGGTAGGTCCATTCAAAAGTCTGATGACAGCAGGAAAGAAGCTGTTCTTGAGTTGGTTGGTATATGATCTCAGACTTTTGTATATTTTCCCGATGGAAAAAGGTGGAAGAGAGTATGTCCAGGGTGCATGGGGTCCTTGATTATGCTGGCTGCTTTTCCGAGGCAGCGGGAAGTGTAGACAGAGTCAATGTTTGGGAGGCTGTTTTGAGTAATGGACTGGGCTTCGTTCACGACCTTTTGTAGTTTTTTGTGGTCTTGGTCAGAACAGGAGCCATACCAGACTGTGGTACAACCAGAAAGAATGCTTTCTATAGCGCATCTGTAAAAGTTGGTGACAGTCTTAGTGGACATGCTGAATTTCATTAATCTCCTGAGAAAGTAGAGGTTTCAGGGGGCTTTCTTAACTGTAGCGTCAGCAGGGAGGGAACAGAACAGGTTGTTGGCGATTTGGACGCCTAGAAACTTTAAGCTCTTGACCATTTTTACTTTGCCCCCATTGGTGTAGACAGGGGAATATCCCCCACTACACTATCTCCTTCGTTTTGTTGACATTGAGGGAGAGATTATTGTCGTCACACCAGTTCATCACTCTCCTCCGTCTGGCTGAACTGGTTCTCTCACTCAACAATTTCTCCTTTAGCTCTTCTCCATCTCTCCACCAGATTCTGTCTCTTTCCTGTACTCCGTCTCATCATTGTTTGAGATCTGACCTACTACGGTGGTGTATTGTTCAAGGTTTGTGATAGCTAGTTTCGAAAAACGGACACTACTTAATCTTGCCGAGAGCAGCCTCAGAACAAATGGAAACTTACAGTCAATAGTCACTAATCTTTGCCAGATCATTCCAACTTTCTATCTTGCCAAATGACACCATCCATTGTCTGAGCTTCACATTTCCTTTTTTGACATGCATTACCTCACCTGAAAGTCCATCTGCCACTTCTTAGGCCATCCGCTCATTTTACTCTCATCTCTATTTATGCTAGCAACCTCCAAAAACAGTCAGTAGGGTGAAAGCGTTACTATTTTTTTAACCTAACTTGAGCTATTTTCCTTTCTTACTGGTGGAGCACAGCAACAAATAGTGTTATCTGTTCTATAGCTTGTTGAGGGTTTAACTCTTCTAATCGAATGATGTCAAATCAGCAAATGACAAGTGAACCTTTCTGGAAAAAAGTTCCGAAGCCATCACCTTTACAGGGGCACTCAAAATATTTTTATTGGATAGAATCATTGAGTCAGGAACGGGACAATACTTGTTAAGAACTTGATTGTACAGTTTCAACTATACTGTATTTTGAGTTTTCCTAGTTTAATATAAGCCCAAAATACATGTCTCTATACAGATACTGTGCAAGTAAATGCAAAAGTGTGGACTAGCATCTATATGAATAAAAAATATTGGAACTTCCCTGAAGCAGACTCAATGTGAAGCAGAAAATCCTTAAAGTATTGATTTTTATCATTGTGGAATTATCATTTTACCCCATTTTAAGTTTTTTGCATTGCTTTTTAATGGCACAAATTATTAAAATACTAAAAAATAAAAATGCCAATGAAATGGATTTGTGGGCATTTATACACTGCAACTGCGACTCAACTGGGTAGCACAGTGGCCCAATGGTTAGCGCCGCTGTCTCACACAGCCAGTGACCTGGGTTCGATTCCTGATTTGGGTCACTGTCTGTGCAGAGTCTGCATGTTCTCCTGGTGGGTTTCCTCCGGGTGCTCCAGTTCCGTCCCATGCTCTGAAAGATGTGCTGGTTAGCTGCATTGGTCATATTAAATTCTCCCTCAGTGTACCCGAACAGGCACCACAATGTCATGACTGGGGGATAGAACATAGAACATTACAGCGCAGTACAGACCCTTCGGTCCTCGATGTTGCGCTGACCTGTGAAACCAGTCTCAAGCCCATCTAACCTACACTATTCCAATATCATCCCTATGTTTATCCAATGACCATTTAAATGCCCTTAATGTTGGTGAATCCAATACTGTTGCAGGCTGGGCATTCCATGCCCTTACTACTCTCTGAGTAAAGAAACTACCTCTGACATCTGTCCTATATCTATCATCCCTCAATTTAAAGCTATGTCCCCTCGTGCTAGCCATCACCATCCGAGGAAAAAGGCAGTCATTGTCCACCCTACCTAATCCTCTGATCATCTTATATGCCTCCATTAAGTCACCTTTTAACCTTCTTCTCTCTAATGGAAGCAGTCTCAAGTCCCTCAGCCTTTCCTCGTAAGACCTTCCCTCCATACCAGGCAACATCCTGGTAAACCTCCTCTGCACCCTTTCCAATGCTTCCACATCCTTCCTATAATGCGGCAACCAGAACTGTATGCGATAATCCAAGTGCAGCTGCACCAGAGTTTTGTACAGCTGCAACATGACCTCATGGCTCCGAAATTCAATCCCTCTACCAATAAAAGCTAACACACTGTACGCCTTCTTAACAACCCTATCAACCTGGGTGCGAACTTTCAGAGATCTATGCACATCGAGATCTCTCTGCTCATTCACACTACCAAGTATCTTACCATTAGCCCAGTTCTCTGTATTCCTGTTACTCCTTCCGAAGTGAATCATCTCACACTTTTCTGTATTAAACTCCATTTGCCAACTCTCAGCCCAACTCTGCAGCTTATCTATGTCCCTCTGTAACCTGCAATATCCTTCCGCACTGTCCACAACTCCACCGACTTGAGTGTCATTCGCAAATTTACTAATCCATCCTTCTATGCCCTCATCCAGGTCATTTATAAAAATGACAAACAGCAGTGGCCCCAAAACAGATCCCTGCGGTACACTACTAGTAACTGAACTCCAGGATGAACATTTCCCATCAACCACCACCCTCCGTCTTCTTACAGTTAGTCAATTTCTGATCCAAACCGCTAAATCACCCTCAATCCCATGCTTCTATTTTCTGCAATAGCCTATCATGGGAAACCTTATCAAACGCTTTACTGAAATCCATATACACCACATCAACTGCTTTACCCTCATCTACTTTCTTGGTCACCTTCCCAAAGAACTCAATAAGGTTTGTGAGGCAAGACCTACCCTTCACAAAACCGTGTTGACTATCCATAATCAAATTATTCCTTTCAAGATGATTATAAATCCTATCTCTTGTAATCATAGAATACAGAATAGTGCAGCACAGTACAGGCCCTTTGGCCCTTGATGTCGTGCCGAACTATGTCCGAACCCAAAATCAAGCTATCCCACTCCCTATCATTCTGGTGTGCTCCATGTGCCTATCCAATAACCGCTTGAAAGTGGCAGTGCATTCCACACCCTAACCACTCTCTGAGTAAAGAAAATTCCTTTCCAAAAGTAAGGCTCACTGGTCTATAATTACGTGGGTTGTCTCTACTCCCCTTCTTGAATCAGGGGACAACATTTGCTATCCTCCAGTCTTCTGGTACTATACCTGTAGATAATGATGACAAAGATCAAAGCCAAAGGGTCTGCAATCTCCTCCCTAGCTTCCCAGACAATCCTAGGATAAATCCCATCCAGCCCAAGGGACTTAACTATTTTCACACTTTCCAGAATTACTAACACCTTCTCCTTATGAACCTCAATCCTGTCTAGTCTAATAGCCTCTATCTCAGTGTTCTCCTTGACAACATTGTCTTTTTCCTGTGTGAATAGTGACAAAAAATATTCATTTAGCACCTCTCCTATCTCTTCAGACTCCACGCACAATTTCCCAATACTGTCCTTGACTGGCTCTAATCTTACCCTAGTCATTCTTTTATTCCTGACATACCTATAGAAAGCTTTAGGGTTTTCCTTGATCCTACCTGCCAAAGACTTCTCTTGTCCCCTCCTGGCTCTTCTTAGCTCTCTCTTTAGGTCTTTCCTGGCTAACTTGTAACTCTCAAACGCCCTAACTGAACCTTCACATCTCATCTCTTTCTTCCTCTTCACAATTTTTCACAGTAACTTCATTGCATGTTAATGTAAGCCTACTTGTGACATTAATAAATAAAATAAGTCAAATAAACCTCAGCAACGAATGCGCTTTGGCTGATGTCGTCACACGTACTTTATACTACACCACGCAGCGCAGTGTTCAAATTGAAAGCAAAACACTACAGATGTTTGAAGTATGCAATTAAAAACAGAAAATGCTGAAAAACTCAGCAGGCCTGGCAGCACCTATGAAGAGAAAAACTGAATTTATGTTTCACGTCCAGTATGACTCTACTTTGGAAGAAGAGTCATTTTGGACTCGAAACATACCTCTGTTTTCCTCTGTGCTGCCAGACCTGTTCAGACTAAACCTGGTAAGCAAGAATATTGGGCTTTAGAGGAGTGACATCACCATTCATAGCCCATTCATATTCTCCTTTATATCTCTCATTGTTTTTGGCAAAAACAGATTATACAGCTCCTTGAGCTGTATGATTGTTAAGAAGTATGCCTAAATACTGTGCACATGTGAGTAAGTGATTGAAACATAGAAAATAGGAATAGCAGAGGCCATTTGGCCCTTTGAGCCTGCTCCTCCCTTCTTGAGACCCATGAAAGAGCCACAAATTGGCATGGAAGGCATAAGGGTTTGTGGGCGTCAGTGGGGAGGTGAGCTGGTATAAGGGACAGATGGCCCAATAGTCTTTGTTACAACAGAGACGGGTGTTTTAACCAGCCCACCACAGCATCGAGCTGCCCCGTGGCCGCCTTCCATCTGCTTCTGGGGCAATGGACCTGACTCTATCCTGCAACCTTCAACACCCACAAGAACCCTGTCCCACCCAAAAGTAAACATTGCACCAGCCAAGGGCTTTGTGCCATGCTGGATCTGGTGACTTGGGAATTTAAGCGACTCATCCAGCAAAAACTTCAGGCTGACATCAATGTTTGTTCTTGCTGTTAACCTGGATTATAAATCAGACTGCAGTATATCGCTGCGTGGTGTCTGAAGCACACATCTGCAAACCCACAGTAAAATGAAACGAATGACAGAAGCTGGACTATCTGATGGGCAGTCCTGCTAAGAGAAGGGCTGCGATTACACTGCTTCTGCAGCAGAGGAACAGCTCATTCACCCCAACCACCCAATGTTGGTGTTTATGCTCCAATTTAGGCTCCTGACATCATCAATAATCTAACTATTGGCATAACCCTTCCATTCTCCCTTATGTTTATCTACCTTCCTCTTAAACGCATCTATACTAGTCAACTCAATTGGTCCCTATGGTAACGTATTCCAAATTCTCACCACTCTCAGAATGAAGAGGTTTTCCCCATTTGATTTCTTGGTAATTATGATGATCTCTAGTTTTGCTGTTGCCCACATGTAATAACATTCTCTCTTTGTCTGTTACATTATTATTATTATTCATAATTCAGGGGAGGCAATGGCCTAGTGGTATTATCGTTAGACCAAAAACTCAGGTGATATTCTGGGGATCCGGGTTCAAATCCCACCATGGCAGGGGATTTTCATAATAACTTCACTGCAGTGTTAATGTAAGCCTCCTTGTGACACTAATAAATAAATAAACAGATGGTGGAATTTGAATTCAATTAAATATATCTGGAATTTTGAATTTACTGATGACCATGAAACCATTGCCAATTGCTGGAAAAACCCATCTGGTTCACAAATGTCCTTTAGAGAAAGAAGTCTGCCATCCTTACCCAGTCTGGCCTACTCTAGAGCCACAGCAATGTAGTTGACTCTCAACTGCCCTCTGAACAAGGTCAATAAGGGATGGGTTGGCCAGCTAGCAATGCCCAAGTCCCATGAATGGATACAGAATAAGAATTTTAAAGAGTTTTATTCAAGCTCCCTCTCAGCCTTCCCTTTTCAATAGCAAAGACCAAGAAATTTCATCTTTTCCCACTGGGTACAATGTCACTGTTTTGATATCAGCTACGTAAATATTTTTGCACCATTTTTAAAACCTCTATAATTTCCTCTCTAACATATGAGGACCAGAACTATAGTCAGTACTCCATGCGATGTCTAACCAAGGTTCAGTGACTTTCCTACTTCCCAGTTCTCCCACTCCCTAGAAATAAAGCCCAGCGCTCTGCTTGTTTCTGTTACCCCATCGCTGACCTGTGTCACAGCTTTCAATGATTTGCACTGCCAGATCCTCTACCCGAATTAGATCTGTATTTTCTAAAATGTGACCTTTATTTTTCTTACCGAAATGTAATACTTATCTGTGTCTGATTGCAACTCAGGCAGATAAAGATTGTGAAGTTTGATAAACCACAGCCAAAACAATTCAACTGCTGGTCCTTTGCCAAAGATACTGACACTCCTCAAAAAGTTCCCATATCAGGCAGACAAATCTGCAATACACGATATGATTTAAAACCAGCATTTATCCCTGTTGAAATTAATTTGCCAGTTAAGATGCCCAATTTGCAAATTTATTAACATCGCGTTGTCAGTTGTTGTGGTCCTCTTCAGTGTTGATTATCTCTCACAAGTTGCCTTATATGCAAATTGAGCAATTGTGCTTTGGATTCCATGGTCAAAGTGTGTTGACGTAAATGGCGAACAATGACAGAACAAATTGGGTAAAATATTAAGTGGGTACAACACTGGCTGATGATATTTGACCTGGATAAAGGTGGTGTTAGAAGTCTCTTCCCATAAAGGAAAGGGGGCTACAACAGAAGACTAAGATGAGGAGGACTATCTTCTCTCAGAGGGTCGTTCATCTTTGGAATTCTCTCCCTCAGCAGTCCTGGAGACTGGATCATTGAAAGTAGACAAGACTAATTAGACAGGCTCCTGATCTGCAGGAGAACCAAGGGCCAAGGGAGAATAGACAGGAGGTGGAGTTGAAGCCATGATTTTACTGAATGGCTGATTCCTACCCCTTTCTCTTGTAAGCACCATGGGAAATAACTGAGGTGCACAGTCCCAGCTAAAGGTGGGGATGCAAGTGGATTTGATGCTGAACATGTCCAATTAAATAACTTACAATTAAGTACCAACGTGTGCCGGACCCCGCACATTTTGTGACCGTCTTGTTTGCCAGTTTTATAACCACATTCTGTACTGCAGATCTTGGTATGGGAACATTCTGAGCAGTGTCAGTATCTTTGACAAAGCCACTATCAGCTGAACTGTTTTGGCTGTGGTTTCTGCAACATTGCAATCTCGATCTGCCCAGTTGCAATCTAATTCTTCAGATATGTTGTCAAGGGAAGAGCTGCTGATAGCCAGGGAGTCTACTGACAGGAAACATCAATGAATACTTTTCAGGTTTATAGAACATAGAAGAGTATAAGACAATACAGGGTCTTCGGCCCTTGATGTTGCGCCAAGCTATGCCCAAACCCACGATCAAGCTATCCCACACTCCCTATCATTCTGGTGTGTTCCATGTGCCTATCCAATGACCTCTTGAAAGTTCCAAAGTGTCCAACTCCACTATCACAGCAGGCAATCCATTCCACATCCCAACTACTCTCTGAGTAAAGAATGTACCTCGGACATCTCTCCTATATCTCCAACCATGAACCTTAAAGTTATGCCCTCTGGTAACAGCTACATCCACCTGAGGAAATAGTTTCTGCATATCCACTCTATCAATCCCTCTCATCATCTTATAAACCTCTATTAAGTCGCCTCTCATCCTCCTCCGCTCTAAAGAGAAAAGCTCCAGCCCCCTCAACCTTTCCTCATAAGACCTACCCTCCAAACCAGGCAGCATCCTGGTAAATCTCCTCTGCACTCTCTCCAATGCTTCCACATCCTTCTTATAGTGAGGTGACCAGAACTGCACACAATATTCCAAATGTGGTCTCGCCAAGGTTCGATATAGTTGCAGCACAACCCCACAGCTCTTAAACTCAAACCCCCTGTTAAAAAACGCTAACACATTTTAAGCCTTTTTCACGGCCCTATCCACTTGAGTGCGACAACATAACATTCAGCAGAATAATAAATACACTCCGAAAGTTGTGCTGGTTAGGTGGATTGGCCATGCTTAATTATCCCTCAGTGAATCTGAACAGGTACCGGAGTGTGGCAAACTGCATTGACAGGCAGTTCTCTAAAGAACTTTCACATTTTCAGAGAGCGATATCACTCAAGGATTAGTTATCAGCCTCTGTATGGACTGAAGTCTTGTAACAGCAGACTCACCGTGATTGTTGAAACGAAATCCAAATTCAGTCAAGATTGTCTACTAGTTGGGAAACTGTCTTTCCCAATAAATCACAACGTCACTGATTAATATTATGTCACAAATTGGTACCAATGAGGATGCAGTTAGATTACGGATGCAGAGTGTCCCACAGTGAAAGAAAACGTCCAGAGAAATATAGGAGAAAATGAAACCAAAAGAGAAAACGCTGGAAAATCTCAGCAGGTCTGGCAGCATTTGTAAGCACAGTAAGTAATCTCACAACATCAGGTTAAAATCCAACTCACCCGATGAAGGGGCAGCGCTCCAAAAGCTCGTGCTACCAAATAAACCTCTTGGATTTTAACCTGGTGTTGCGAGACTACTTACTGTGCCTACCCCAGTCCAATGCCGGCAACTCCAAATCATCACATCTGTAAGGAGAGAAAAGGGCTGACGTTTCAAGTCTAGATGACCTTTTGTCAAAGCTAAAAGGTATAGGTATTTAGATAAAAGAAAGTAATTATGGTGGAACACGTTGACACAATGGGCCTACCCGGATAGTTCTTTCTGTGGATTCTGGAAAGCAGGTAGAAGCTGTCCGGGGTTAGCCCTGCTGAGATTTTCCAGCATTTTCTCTTTTGGTTTCAGATTCCAGCATCCTGAGTAATTTGCTTTTATAGACGAACATGTTTCAATTGAATGGAAAGTTGTAGATAGATGCAGCAAATGACACAGTAATGCCACACCTTGGCTACATTGCTAGGTAACAGATGAGAAACACAAAGTCGAGTAGCCAGGAAACTATTTGGGGATATAACTTTATCCAAGGAAGTTGAAGCATTTGAATTAATCGTTGAATGGGCCTTTGGCAATGGGTCAGGGAAAAAGTGATTGCAGTGAAAATTCCTACGAGATTTCTCTACTCTTTTTGACCTCCTGATAATAATTACATTTCACATTGACACAGCAAGGCCTCACTTTAATGCCTGAGTGAAAAGAAACCTGGCAGCAGTCGATAGTCGTGTTGAGAAGGTGCTTGGGGAAATATTGTTAGGTCATGCTTGAAGCAAGGTTGTTCCCTGGAGTCTCAGTTCCACAACAATCTGAACAGTGAGATTCCAGAACAACTACAAAAAAATTCAGTGAATTAACTGATACTTGAAGGGAAGTACAAATGGCCTTGAGTGTTGGATTGTTTAGATCCTTCTACTTACGTTCTTAATCACTTGCCATACCTGTAGGCTAACATTTTTATGATTCATGTATGTTGACACCCTCTGTACCAGAGTGCTCTGCAATCTCTCTCCATTCACATAATATTCTGAATCACCCCATGCACATTTCTGCATCCATCCATCTATCCAATGCCAGGATATCGCCATGGGGCAGGTAGAAGAGGCAGAAACTACATCAGCTGGTATGGGGATTGAACCCATACTGTTAGCATTTCTTTTCCAATTATTCCATTCTCAGAGTTACAAAGCTAATGTGCAGAGTGGACAGAGCAAGCCCTAATCCATCTCCTCGCTGGCTCCGGTTCAAATCAAACCCAATTCATGGTCCTCACAAAGGGGAGATACCAGAAACAAGGTGCCAAGAACAGGCATTACACTGGATCTCGTGCTGGATTCTACACTTGATCTTCACCAAGAGGCCAAGAAGCCACGTTGCCTGCTTTGTTAATATCAGACTCTTAGCCAATCTGGGCAAACCAGCCCTCCTTCACTGTCGCTGGGTCCAAATCCTGGAACTCTCTCTCCCTAACAGCACTGTGGGTGTACCTACACCACATGGATTGCAACAGTTCCAGAAAGCAGCTCACCACCACCTTCTCAAGGGATGTTAGAGATGGTGAGTGACTATCACCCTTGTTTACGATACCTGCATCCCACGAACAAATATAAAAAAGGAGGGGAATGAGGTTAGAGATCAGACAGCCCTCACTGCACGACTTGTAGCCAACCCACTTCTAGCTCAGGTTAAAACAGACATGTATCCATTAGCACACTGCAAGTACTATTATACTTTGATAGTATTATTTGTAAGCATGTTTTCCCTTGCCAAAATATCTCGAGTCTAACTCTGGGTGGGCGAATTGCAAAAAATATCTTCATAGCATGGCAAAAGCAGCAGTGGCCTTTGTATAGTTCAAAGTTAGAGGACCAGAAATGGAAATTCCTCTGCTCCTCAGACATTAAAGATTTGTGAAAATATCTAAAAATAGTCCCTGGGATGAAAGGTCCACACAGACAGTGCCTATTTCTGATTTCTACTGAAGCAGAACGTGTTATTCATTAAGTCAGGAGCTGATCAGTATCAGCTTCTCCCCTCTGTACCAGCACCACTCCACACCCCAAAATAAAAACTTCACAAGGCCTGGAAATGGTTCTGAAATATTCCGCTGATATCACAGTGATGTGCGTCTATTCCACAGGGCTTGTGTTGGCCATGCCAGCAATGCACTCTCACCTGTCAACTCAGAGAACTTTCAAAGTAAACATTAAAAAACATTAGGGCGGACTTATATAAATAAATTACCAGTAAAACACTGGACTGTAGGAAATCGTATAAGAGAACAGAATAACTGAGGTTAGAGATAGAAATAGAAATCATACAGTACAGAAAGAGGCCATTCGGCCCATCGAGTTTGCACCGACCACAATCCCACCCAGGCCCTACCCCCATATCCCTACATATTTACCCACTAATCCCTCTAACGTACACCTTTCAGGACGCTAAGGGCAATTTTAACATGGCCAATCAACCTAACCTGCACATCTTTGGACTGTGGGAGGAAACCCACACAGACACGAGGAGAATGTGCAAACTCCACACAGACAGTGACCCGAGCTGGGAATCGAACCCAGGTCCCTGGAGCTGTGAAGCAGCAGTGCTGACCACTATGCTACCATGCCGCCCATACTTCCAGCTTTGTCAGGAGGAACCATACATTTCCATTTACCACGTTGACCCTTGCAAAAGTCGATCCCACTCACAGTGCTACTGCTGTTCATTATCACAATCTGAGCCAGTGAAATAAGGAAGAGCCATAGACATGGAGATTGTAGCCCCCAGCTATTCGCCTAGTAACGAAGCTTTCACCTAAAAAAGTGGATTATTTGATTTGATTTATTATTGTCACATGTAGAATAGATCATGGAATCCTGGCAGTGCAGGAGAAGGCCATTTGGCCCATCGAGCCTGCACTGACAACCATCCACCCAGGTCCTGTCCCCGTGACCCCGCGTATTTACCCTGCTAATCCCCCTGAGACTAGGAGACAATTTAGCACAGCCAATCAACCTAACCCACACATCTTTGGACTGTGGGAGGAAACCAGAGCACCTGGAGGAAACCCACACAGACACGGGGAGAATGTGCAAACTCCACACAGTCACCTGAGGCTAAGTGTTGTGATACAGTGAAAAAATATTGTTTCTTGCGTACTATACAGATGAAACAAGTTGTTCATAGAGTACACAGGGGAGAAGGAAAGGTGAAGAATATAGTGTTACAGTCTTAGCAAGGGTGCAGAGAAAGATGGAGAGTTTAAAACAGTTGGAGTAGAGTTTTGAGAGCATCGAACAAGAGTGAAAGATAAAACTAGAGGGTATGCTAGGGACAGCTCACAAGTAGTCGCCAGCCATCTTGAACTTTTGTATGCTTTGATTTAAAAAGCGCCTTTACAGACATCAGTATTTGAACTAAAGTAAAGTTTATTCATTAGTCACAAGTAGACTTACATTAACCGTGCAATGAAGTTTCTGTGAAAACCCCCAAGTCGCCACACTCTGGCACCTGTTCAGGTACAGTGAGGGAGAATGCAGCTAACCCGCACACCTTTGGACTGTGGGAGGAAACCAGAGCACCCGGAGGAAACACACAAAGGAAAAGGGAGAATGTGCAAACTCCACACAGACAGTGACCCAAGATGGGAATCGAACCTGGGTCCCTGGCACTATGAGCAGCAGTGCCAACCACTGTGCCACCCTGTGCTACTGTAACTGCTGCAGCCGGAGATCACCTTTCTGTTTCCTCAAATATAAGCTTTGACAAAGGATCATCTCAACTCGAAACGTCAGCTCTTTTCTCTCCTTCCAGATGCTGCCAGACCTGTTGAGATTTTCCAGCATTTTCTCTTTTGGTTTTAAATTTCCTCACCCGACGTCCCAAAGGCGGTCCTCTGCAAACTTTAGCTGGATAAGGACAACTGGCCAGAAGTTGTGAATTAAAGCTTTCAAACAACCGCTTACTGTTACCTCGCCCTCATTTTAACAAAGGCACATTCCGTAGCAATGGAAGCTCAGCGCAAATGCCACATGTAACGTATAAAGCCTTCATTTAAAACAAGCAGTCAGTGTTAGTAACTTGTGCGCTATTCCAAATACACAAACCAACAAAGTACCATCCTATGGCAGAACATAAGCAGAAGGTCACACCAGGTCATGCCAACTGATCAATGCAAATGATAAAATGTTTCCTGGGTTTTAATCCATTGCTAAATATGGTCATGTAAGAGAGAGAGAGTAATTACAGCTCCAGTCTACAGCCTAAATAAGGTTGACCAAAATCACATGCAATTATTCAGAAACTGTTCCTAATTTGGACATGCTATTAATGTAACTAATCACAATGCACCCCAAGTTTATTGTGAGCAGACAAGCAGGATTATTTAAAGGGAAGAGTGCAGAGGAGTGTTTTAGCAGTCAACTGATTCTAATGCTGACAGCAATTTCACATCCTGACATCTTCCAGCTCACCTCAGCTTTTCATCCACTCCGGGAAGTGGGATACAACAGGTAAAGCATGGGACATGTCTCCAGGAATAAAGGCAATCAAAAGTCAAGATATTAAAGGTATTAAAAAGGACGCCAGATTGATCTTGGGTTTACCTCAATGCAAGGGAAAGCAAATACATTTTTTGCATCGATGATTACATGTAGTTTTACTACTTATAACTAGGGTAAAACTGTCTACTTGGACACGAATTGCAAAACATTTGTGAACTACATGAATTACAGATATTCTCGGGCCCTGTCCCTTTGTATAGGTTGAATTGGCTTATTATAGTTGTGAAATTTGAGTTGTAAAATTAGCTGAAGTAGCTCTGGAGAGATTTGGTATTTTAACATCTTATTTAAAGTGTATTTATTAGTGTCACAAATAGGCTTACATTAACACTGCAATGAACATAAGAACATAAGAAATAGGAGCAGGAGTAGGCCATCTAGCCCTTCGAGCCCTTCGAGCCTGCCCCGCCATTCAATAAGATCATGGCTGATCTGTCGTGGCTCAGTTCCACTTTCCCGCCCTCTCCCCATAACCCTTAATCCCCTCTCTTATCAAAAACCCATCAACCCGCGTCTTAAAAATATTTAGTGAGGCAGCCTCCACCACTTCAACGGGCAGAGAATTCCAGAGATTCACCACCCTTTGAGTGAAGAAGTTCCTCCTCAACTCTGTTCTAAACTGCCCCCCCTTTATCTTGAGGCTGTGCCCCCTAGTCCTACTGTCTTTTTTGAGCGGGAAGAGTCTCTCCACCTCTATCCTATCCATCCCATTCATCATCTTATACGTCTCAATGAGATCTCCCGTCATTCTTCTAAACTCTAACGAGTACAAGCCTAGTTTATTCAGCCTCTCCTCATAGCTCAACCCCCTCAACTCCAGCATCAGCCTCGCAGGTGGAGGAGGTGGTCAAGAAGGCGTTTGGTGTACTGGCCTTCATTAATCGAGGGATTGAGTTTAGGAGTCGGGAGGTAATGCTGCAACTTTATAAGACCCTTGTCAGGCCTCATTTAGAGTATTGTGCGCAGTTCTGGTCGCCTCACTATAGGAAAGATGTAGAAGCTATTGAGAGGGTACAGAGGAGATTTACAAGGATGTTGCCTGGACTGGGAGGCATGCCTTATGAAGTTAGGTTGAGGGAGCTGGGACTCTTTTCCCTGGAGAGACGAAGGTTGAGAGGCGACCTGATAGAGGTTTACAAAATGTTGAGAGGAATAGATAGGGTGGACTCTCAGAGGCTATTTCCCCGGGTTGAAATGGTTGCTACGAGAGGACACAGATTTAAGGTGCAAGGAGGGAAGTTCAGAAGTGATGTTAGGGGTAAGTTTTTCACTCAGAGGGTGGTGAGTGAATGGAATCGGCTGCCGTCAGTGGTGGTGGAGGCGAACTCGCTGGGGTCTTTTAAAAGACTTCTGGATGAGTATATGGGGTTTAATGAGATTGAGGGTTATAGATAGGTCTGTAGGTTTGTAGGTGTTGATGTGATCGGCGCAACTCGTGGGCCGAAGGGCCTGTTTGTGCTGTAGTGTTCCATGTTAAACCTCCTCTGCACTCCCTCCAAGGCCAAAATATCTTTGCGCAGGTGCGGCGCCCAAAACTGCACACAGTACTCCAGCTGCGGCCTCACCAATGCCCTATACAGCTGCAGCAAGACCTCCCTACTTTTATATTCAATCCCCCTCGCGATGAAGGCCAGCATCCCATTTGCCTTCCTGACCACCTGCTGCACCTGCAAGCTGGGTTTTTGCGACTCATGCACAAGGAAGTTACTGTGAAAATCCCCTAGTCGCTACATTCCGCCGCCTGTTCGGGTACACTGAGGGAGAATTTAGCATGGACAATCTGCCTAACCAGCATGTCTTTCGGACTGTGGGGGGGGAACTGGAGCACCTGGGGGAAACCCACGCAGACACAGGGAGAATGTACAGACTCCACACAGACAGTAACCCAAGCCAGGAATTGAACCCGGGTCCCTAGCGCTGTGAGGCAGCAGTGCTAACCACTGTGCCACCCAGATGTCACTTGAGAAAGAAAGAACTTAGATTAATCGGACTTGCACTTCATTTTTGACGTCTGTGTATATGGCACTTACAAAACTTGAATTAATTCTGGTTAAAGAGTAACAAAACTTCTGATTTACTTTCTTCCCCAATGCCTCCCCCCGCAACACCAAAGACCTTCTTGTTAAACCCAGCACTGATATCAAATGCAACAGGTTCAAGAGTGTCAACTGATGACTGGACAGTCTCATCTTTCTGCAATATTCTAGAACATGCCAGGAGTGGATCCAGCTGCCTTCAACTGGAACACTGAAATCTTCCTGGGACCAGCAGCTTGTTTACTGGCTCAACTGTACACAGCCAGGATAACTGGCGCTTACCCCGGGGAAACCAGTTGCAATCCCACTTGCCCCACTGACTTCAACTGGCATCATTTGAACCTCCTGGACAAGTTAACTACTGGACCAGTTGACCAGCGAGAAGCTCAGCAAAAAATCTGGCGACTGGGAGGACGTTGGGATGGGAGTGTTGAGCACAGGAGGGAAACTGTGAGGGCGGCCCCAAAGTTGCCTGATGATGGCAGTGTGACCTGCAGAGTGAGAGAGAAAACACAACTGGAGGAGGTCCCACTCACTACACCTTGATTGGACAGTTTTGGCAAAGCTGCTTGCTGATTGGCCACAGTGTTTGTCAATCAGCATTGTGTCCCACCTCCAGCTCCATGCCCAGCCCCTGGAAAATGTGTTGCATTCTGGGTGAAGGAAGGAAAATATATGTTATTTTTCTGTTTGGGGTGGGAAAGAATTTTATTTGACAGCTTTACAGGTGACAAGTCTGACGTTATGAAACTGTTTTAATATCACTTCTTTAAACACTCAAAACAAAAACACTTTTTTTTCCCTCACAGGTAGACCTCTTTTTCACTTAATGCTTGAACACCTGCCTGTGGAATCATAGAATTGCTAAGTGCAGAAGGAGGCCATTTGGCCTATCGGGTCTGCACTGACCACAATCCCACCCAGGCCCTGTAACCCCACACATTTACCCTGTTAATCCCCCCGACACTCGGGTCAATTTAGCATGGCCAATCAACCTAGCTTTGGATTGTGGGAGGAAACCAGAACGCCCTTAGGAAGCCCACACAGACACAGGGAGAACGTGCAAACTCCACACAGACAGTGACCCAAGCCGGGAATCGAACCCAGGTCCCTGGAGCTGTGAAGCAGCAATGCTAATCACTATGCCACCACGCTACCACTGAGTTTGCTTTTATTTGTTCCTTGATTAACAGTACATCTGTCAAACTGTACACCGTCACATCAGTGACTGATCATGAACATCTGCACGGTGCCAGGGATCCATCAAACAGCAGTAGACTACAAGATGTAGAGTAGAAAATGGATCAAATACTAAGCTCATCTCATATTCACAGGTAGATATCAAAGATGTGAGGAAATTTTCTTTTCATCAAAAAGGGGCAAGAAGGATTGTGATGCCACAAATGACGAGACAGGTAAATGTAAAATGTGCCACATAATGCTGTTAAATTGTTATAGAGACTCACGCAGCGATCAGACAGAAGATACAGAGCAGCCCAAGGTTCAGGGGTCTCAGAATTGCAGACAGCACGGTCAAGCACAGCAGCAGTGGTGACAATACCCACCCCTTCCAGCGTTGGCAAGGACTAAGAAAGCAGTCAAAGGTGCTGCAACGTAAATATTACCATCGATTCCTGTTGCAAACCAGTGATGAGATCTCAAATCAAAGCGAAATGATTTGAAAAATATCTTCTGTCTGGCAGAATTAAGGAGAATCCTGTCTGTAACAAAGGCCTGGTGGCTACGAATGAAGAGAGAATAGCTGCAAGAAAGATTTGATATGATACAGCTCCCTGTCCAAGACAAAAACAGTTGGGTACTACCAATCACAAGCTGCAGGAGGAAAGCACGAAACTCAAAAAATGAGAGTGAGATTCAACTTTCATTTTAAATGGTTCACATTGGTCCCTCTTTCTGGGACTAATGCAATGCTGTCCCCTTTGAGTCAGCTAATTGAGTTAATTAGGGATTTGTGCAATAGCCTCCCAACTCTGATATATGAATGACACAAATTACTTTTCTGTGAGACAAGGTGATGCACTCGCAACACCATACAAGTGGAGAGTGTTGGAGATGCAACTTCCGCTCCCGTCCCCACCTTCCAAGCAAAGTCAACAAGCCCCCTATATGGAACACAGAGAGACCAGTGAAGAGGATTATGGCAAACTAGTGATTTCGAAGCATTTGATAATGGATGTTGATTTCAGCAAAAGGTCATTACGACAGGAGTTGGAGGGTTAAACCTGCCTCCAACACTAATAACTTGTCATTCATTAAGGCTGAACTGTTGGAAATCTCACATTGAGTCTACAGTTGATCGGAGTCAGTGTTATCTTCCAGTTTTATCAGATATTGAGTACATCCTGACTTTACTTACAGGTTAAATTGCCAAGTGATATTGCGATACTGGAGATAAATGTGGAAAAAGTCACAAAGCCAAAGGATGAATTCATCATTGGCCAAGTCTTTGGTTGTTGGTTACTGTGGGTCTGATGGACTGACTGTTTTATTGCAGGCAGCATAGTGGATTCGCCCAACAGGAGACTGGCTAGGAGATCTCTGGACAAACTGTTCTGAAAGTCCCCGACTAATTTAAAACTTACTCTGCAGCATCTTTCACTTGCCACCTCCACAGCCAGAGAAGGAGGCTTTCAAGAAACAGTTTGAAGAAATGAATTATATTGGAGGAGATTTCGGATTTCCATAAAAGACAAAAATCCAGCGAATCTTTCACCACGTAAATAATGTTTAATTTTATTAATTGCTGCAATTTAATATTTCTGCATTTAACTATGTTTCATTTGGTTTATTCGCTATTTATTCGCATCATTGCATTACAGTGTTGTCCAGTTATCAGACAGATTATTGGTGTTTTTCTTTCAGTTACCTCACTTCCTGCTCCCTTGGAAAAGCAGCCAGCATTACCAAGGACCTCATGCACCCTGGACATTCTCTCTTCCACCTTCTTCCTTCGGGAAGAAGATACAAAAGTCTGAGGTCACGTCACAACTGACTCAAGAGCAGCTACTTCCCTGCTGCCATCAGACTTTTGAACGGACCTACTTCACACTAAGTTGATCTTTCTCTACACTATGTTCATCCATTTTATCATCCTACTTTCTCACCTCCATTTTTCCACTTTCCATTCCAGCTCTCCTCCTTGCCCCATCCCCTCCCCCAACCTGCTTTCAGGGCAACTGCCACATTCCTCAAGCAGTCCTTTAACAATCGGTACCTCCGTTCTGCCATTCTGATCACTTAATGGACACTGAGATTTTCCAGCGTTTTCTGTTTTTGTTTCAGATTCCAGCATCCACAGTATTTTCCGTATATATTAAGTTGATCTTTCTCTACACCCTAGCTATGACTGCACTCTCTCCTTTCCTTCTTCCCTATGTACTCTACGTACAGTATGCTTTGTCTGCATAGCGTGCAAGAAACAATACTTCTCGCTATATCCCAATATATGTGACAATATTAAATCGAATTAAAAAAATGTATCTCTGTGAATGGATTAAGTGAATTAGTTTTCCCAATTTTCCCTTTCTCAAGTTTTGAGTGCTTAGCTGTAGGGTGAATAGTTGGTGGACCCTGGGAGTCTCCGGGATCAGTTTCAGCGATTGAAGTGGTATTGCAATTGACGTGAGTTGGCCAGCAAAGGGATTCAACAATCTCTGCCTCTGGTCTTAATCAAAAGAACTCCCCCGTCCCTCCCAACATTTCCCCCCCTTACACTCAGCAAATGCCCATCTCCTGCTCTCACGGGCACCAATACCTACAGCCACTACCCAGCTCCACGGGTCAAGTGCTCCTTCATTCTGGAAGAACTAGCCAGCGAGGACCAGCAAATGTAATCAGACCAACTGGTCACAACTGAAACCAGATTGATGACTCAACTGGAAATAATTCAACTGTCGCAACACACAGCAGCTCAAAATGACTAAACTGGCCACTGACCAGTTGGGCATTGGTCAATTGGTACTGGTCAACTGGGAAAGCTCAACTAGCCGACTATAAGCAGGTCAACTGGGTCAATTGAAGGTGATGGAGTTGGTTGATAACTGATTTTTATTCTTGGATAATCAGAACCAACCAAAGTATTAACTTGCATGTTTATTTTATTCATTCAAGGGATGTTGGGCTGCACTGGCTAAATCTGCATTTTTTTTTGAAATATGGGTGTCACTGACTGGCCAGCATTTATTGCCCATCCCTAGTTGTCCTTGGAGGCAACCACATTGCTGTGACTCTGGAGTCACATGTAGGCCAGACCAGGTAAAGGTGGCAGATTTCCTTCCCTAAACGTCATTAGTGAACCTGATGGGTTTTTCCAACCATCGACAATGGTTTCATGGTCATAAGAACGTAAGAAATAGGAGCAGGAGTAGGTCATCTAGCCCTTGGAGCCTGCCCCGCCATTCAATAAGATCATGGCTGATCTGAAGTGGATCAGTTCCACTTTCCCACTTTCTCCCCATAACCCTTAATTCCCCTGTCTGTCAAAAACCTATCTACCCGTGACTTAAATATATTTAGCGAGGTAGCCTCCACCACTTCAATGGGCAGAGAATCCCAGAGATTCACCACCCTTTGAGTGAAGAAGTTCCTCCTCAACTCTGTTCTAAACTGCTCCCCCCCCTTATCTTGAGGCTGTGCCCTCTAGTCCTGCTATCCTTTCTGAGTGGGAAGAATCTCTCTACTTCTATCCTATCCAACCCTTTCATTATCTTATACGTCTCTATAAGATCCCCCCTCATCCTTCTAAACTCCAATGAGTACAGACCCAGTCTATTTAGTCTCTCTTCATAGTCCAACCCCCTCATCTCTGGTATCAGCCCAGTGAACCTCCTCTGCACTCCCTCCAAGGCCAAAATATCCTTGCGGCAACCAAAACTGCACACAGCACTCCAGCTGCGGTCTCACCAGTGCCCTGTACAGTTGCAGCAAGACCTCCCTGCTTTTATATTCTATTCCCCTCGCTATGAAGGCCAGCATTCCATTCGCCTTCTTGATCACCTGCTGCACCTGCAGACTGGGTTTTTGCGACTCATGCAAAAGGACCCCCAGGTCCCTCTGCACCGTAGCATGCTGCAGCTTTTTGCCCTTTAAATAGTAATCCCTCCTACTATTATTTCTGCCAAAGTGGATAACCTCACACTTGCTAACATTGTACTCCAACTGCCAGGTCCTCGCCCACTCGCTCAGCCTATCCAGATCCCTCTGCAGACTTTCCACACCCTCCGCACAATTTGCTTTTCCACTCATCTTTGTGTCATCAGCAAATTTCATCACCCTACACTCAGCCCCTTCCTCCAGATCATCTATATAAATGGTAAATAGCTGAGGCCCCAGCACCGATCCCTGTGGCACTCCACTAGTCACCAACCGCCAATCAGAATAGCACCCATTGATACCAACTCTCTGCTTCCTATTAGACAACCAATCCTCTATCCACACTAACACCTTACCCCCAACTCTATGCACCCTAACCTTCTGAAGCAACCTTTTGTGAGGCACCTGATCAAAAGCCTTTTGAAAATCGAGAAACACCACATCCACTGGTTCCCCTCTACCGCATTAGTCACATCCTCATAGAAATCCAATAAATTCGTCAAACACGACTTCCCCTTAATGAATCCATGCTGCGTCTGCTCTATCAAACCATTCCTTTCCAGGTGCCTTGCTATTTCTTCTTTGATGACGGATTCAAGCATTTTTCCAACTACAGTAGATCAGTAGATTCTTAATTCCAATTTTTTTTATTGAATTCAAATCCCACCATCTGCTGTGACGGGATTCGAATCCAGGTCCCCAGAACATTAGCCAAGTTTCTGGATTACCAATCAAGCGAAAATACCACTAGGTCATTGCCTTCCCAATGTGGCATTGGGACATCCCTGGTAATGTATAAGGATGTGGAATGATACCCACGTTTTTCTCTTTTAATTCACAGTTTTAAGTCGATCCGCCTTGTAGTCCAACGAGGGGCATACACACGATGGGTCGTACAAGGGCTGCTCTTGGATGTTCGAGAATAGCCTAGTACTTCACGTCATTAGTGTACGCTTAAACTGGACCAGATACTAGGCAAGACGACAGCTCAGTGACTATCACTGTTTGCTGTGCAGATACATGGATTTGGGCCAGTGTCTGTGGGAGTTTGCGCATTCTCCCCGTGCTTGTGTGGGTTTTCTCTGGGTGCTCCAGTTTCATCCCACACCCCAAAGATGTGCTATTAGGCTGATTGGAGGTAATAAATTGTCCCTAAATTAGTTTTTCCTCAATGTGGAATGCCATAAGCATAGATAAGGGTCATGGGAGGAGGGGGACTGGTAATGTTAAAATGGCGGCGCGGGCTCGTTGGGCTGAAGGGCCTGTTTCCCAAGCTGTTTTTGTTCTTTGTTCTATTAATTAAACTCATCTCTAATTGCCCTGGAGGTGGGCGGCACAGTGGTTAGTTGGCACTGCTGCCTCACGGCGCCATGGACCCGGGTTTGATTCCCGGCTTGTGTCACTATCTGTGTGGAGTTTGCAACTTCTCCCCGTGTCTGTGTGGGTTTCCTCCGGGTGCTCCAGTTTTCTCCCACATTCTGAAAGGCGGGATGGTTATACGCCTTGATCCGAACAGGCACCGGAGTGTGGTGACTCGGGGAATTTCACAGTAACTTAATCGCAGTGTTAATATAAGCCTTACTTGTCTCTAATAAATAAACTTTAACTTTAGGTGGTGGTGGGCTGTCTTCCTGGTACACCCAGAGCGCAGATATGAATTGAAAAAGATGTCAATTATATTGCTCAAGTAAACTTAATGGCTTATTCAATGTGTCTATTTTTCCATGCAAGTGCGATATTGTCGAACAGAATACAGAGTGCAGATAATCAGTCGCCTGGCAACTCGTTTCCCACCAAAATTTCATAACAAAACATAACTCACCAAACAGTAACCTTTCATTTCAGGGGTCAAACTGCCCTCTTGTGTTGAATACACAGATTAGGAACCGCTTGTCCTTCCAAAATACAGCATGAAAACAAACCGGTAAAAAAAAGATTGCTTTGAAGGTCTTCGGTCCCAACTGAATGGGACATTGCAGCTTTAAAACATTGAGGATGTGTAGTCAGTGAAGGAAGCCAATATGCATAATTGCGGAATTAATTATCAGAGGAAAGTAATTATTTTTAAAACTTGCTGGTACTCCATAACTAAATTCATTTAGAAGCTTCCAGTGCACCAGCGTGAGAACATTTTTTCCATTACCTAATATTTAAACAATGATGTGAGTTTAATGTTGGTGCTGATCACAGATCACTGGGGCTACAGCCTGAAGTGGAAACTACATGGTTCTTCACATCATTACACACCTCCCAACTCAACTTTTCAAAACTATAATTAAATCCTGTCATTACCTTTTAAGTTTTAAGAAAAAAAAGTCTTTCTATGCTGTAAAGTTGCTGTACAAGATTGTTAAACGGTAATAACATGGATTTACTTCCGGCCTTTTACATCCTGAGGATATCGCAGTATAAATTATTACCACCAATCTGGGGCGGCACAGTAGTTAGCATTGCTGCTTCACAGGGACCCAGGTTCGATCCCGTCCTCAGGTAGCTGTCTGTGTGAAGTTGCACATTCTCCCCGTGTCTGCGTGTGTTTCCTCCGGGTGCTCCGGTTTCCTCCCAAAGATGTGCGGGTTAGGTTGATTGACCATGATAAATTGCCCCTCAATGTCAGGAGGATGAAGAGGGTAAATATATAGGGTTACAGGGACAGGAGCTGGGTGGGATTGTCGTCAGTGCAGGCTCAATGGGCCGAATGGCCTCCTTTTGCACTGTAAGGTTCTAGGATTCTATGATTTGTGCACCAAATGAGTGCAGGGTTCTGCTATTGCCAGGAGAACGAGAGTGACCCAGGAATTGTGATAAAGGATTCTGGGATAGACATGGGATTCTGAGAGTATGACTTGTCTATGAGACAGCTCTTTGCATTTTATACAAGTCCCCAGGATGTTAGCAAGGCAGACTTAGCAGGGTCAGCTGGGCTGGGATGCTTTTGTCGTGTCTGAAACGGATGCCAAGGTTGGTACCTAGGGGTTCATCTGGTTTCATTCTGATTAGAGATTCAGCTATTTGGCACCACTGAATGATTCACTTGTCCATATTAGAGGGCAGTGGATCCGGAGTCACGTAGAGTCAGAGCAGAGAAGGACAGCAGATTTCCTTTCCTAAAGGACATTCGTGGGTCGGACAGGTTTATTACATGAATTCCAGCAGTCGGCATTACTGGCGTTTTAATTGCAGATTTACTTCACTAACCAAATTCAAATTCACAAACTGCTGTGGCAGGATCTCCCGCTAAGTCTACGCCTCTGATTCACTCATCCAGTAACATAACCACAACACTAAATGCCACGAGTTCAGTCACCTTCAGCTCTTTGTCAATGACTTTCCCTCTATCACAAAGCCGCAAGTAATTCCTCAATGATGACGCCCGCAGACAGCAAGATCTGGACAGCTTTCAGGCTTAGCTTGATTAGCGGCAAGTAACATTCAGACCACACAAAAGCTAGACAATGACCACATGTGTACATCAGGGGGTAGGTATGTTGTGGCAAGTGACTCACGTAATGGCCTCAGGACCTTTCCACTATAAACAAGGCACAATTCAAGAATGTGATGGAGGACTCGTTGTGCGCCTGGATGAGTACAACTCCAGGGAAATTCAAGCAGTCCTGCCAAGCAGCACACTTGATTGGCAACTATCTTCAACATTCTCTCCCTCTACTGCCAGTGCACAGTGGATGCAATGTGTCCCACCTCCAAAATACACTGCAACAACTCATCACAGCTCCCTGAACAGCAACTCCTAATAAAACAGGGGAAGCAGAGGGATGGGAACATCATTACCTGCAAGCTCCCCTCCAAGTCAATTACTGTCCAGACTTGGCACTATAAGCTCATTCCTTCAGCATTGTTGGGACTGACTTCGAGATGTCTCTTCCTAACAGTAGCATGGATGAACCTATATGTACTTCAGCAGTTTACGAATGGGATGGGTAATAAATGCTGGTTTTGTCTCTGTTGCCCACAGAGGTGGGCAGGTACTGAATTAGATTTGCAACTCATGAGAGTCATAGAGGAAGGAAACAGGCCCTTCGGCCCAACTTGTCCATGCTACTCAGTTTTTACCATTAAGCTAGTCCCAATTGCCCACATTTGGCCCATATCTCTCCATGCCCATCTTACCCATTTAACTATCTAAATGCTTTTTTAAAAGACAAAATTGGACCCAACTCTACTACTACCTCTGGCAGACATTCACCACCCTCTGTGAAAAAATTGCTTCTCTTGGCCCTTTTGTATCTCTTCCCGTCTCACCTTAAACCTATGCCCTCTAGCTTTAGACTCCCCTGCCGTTAGGAAAAAATGTTGACTATCTACCTTATCCACACCTTCATTATTTTGTAGACCTCTATAAGATCACCCCTCAGCCTCCTACGCACCAGGAAAAATAGTCCCAAACTATCCAGCCTCACCTTACAACTCAAACCACCAAGTCCCAGTAGCATCCTAGTAAGTCTTTTCTGCACTCTTTCTAGTTTAATAATATCCTTTCTATAATAGGGTGACCAGAAATGTACTCAGAATTCCAAGCGAGGCCTTACTAATATGTTGTACAACTTCAACAAGACATCCTAACTCCTGTATTCAATGCTCTGACCAATGAAACCAAGCATGCTGAAAGCCTTCTTCACCACCCTGTCCACCTTTAACTCCACTTTCAAGAAACTTGTACCCCTAGATCGCTTTGTTCTATAACTCATCAAAACGTCCTACCATTGGAACCCCAGTCCCGCCTTGGTCCGATCTAACAAAATGTATCATCTCGCATTTATCTAAATTAAACTCCATCTACCATTTATCAGTCTACTGGCCCAATTGATGAAGATCCCGTTATAATCCTAGATAACCTAATAGAATCATAGAATCCTACAGTACAGACGGAGGTCATTCAGCCCATCGAGTCTGCACTGACCACAATCCCACTCCCTTATCCTCACAGCCCCATGTGTTTAATCTAGCTGGTCCCCCTGACATGAAGGGGCAATTTCGCATGGCCAATCCACCTAACCCGCACATCTTTGGACTGTGGAAGGAAACCGGAGTACCTGGAGAAAACCCACACAGACACAGGGAGAATGTGCAAGCTCCACAGACAGTGACCCAAGCCCGGAATTGAATCTGGGTCCCTGGCGCTGTGAGACAGCAGTGCTAATCACTGTACCACCATGCCACCCCTTATGCCTCCAATCTTGGTGTCATCTGCAAACTCACTAACCATGCCTTCTAAATTCCCATCCAAATCATTAATATAAATGACAAATAATAGTGGACCCAGCACCGATCCCTGAGGCACACTGCTGGTCACAGGCCTCCAGTTTGAAAAACAAATCTCTACAACTATGTCTTATGTTGTCAAGCTAAATTTTGTATCCAATTGGCTACCTCACCCTGGAGCCTGTGAGATTTAATCTTGTGCAACAACCTACCATGCGGTACCTTGTCAGGGTACCTTACCCTGAACCCTGGATAACACATTTTTGAAAACCTCCCACTTACTAGATATCCCTTTGCCTGCCAACAGACTCCCCCTACAAACTTTTGAAAGTTCCTGCCTGATACCATCAAAATTGGTCTTGCCCCAATTTAGAATTTTAACTTTTGGGACAAACCTATCACTCTCCTTAGCTTTCTTAAAATTAATGGAATTATGGTCATTGGTCCCAAAGTAATCCCTCAGTAACATTTATCTCCTGCCCTTCCTTATTCCCAACAGGAAGTCATGTTTTGCCTCTTTCTAGTTGGGCCATCCAAATATTGAATGAGAAATTTCTCCTGAATACACTCAACAAATTTCTCTCCGTCCAAGCACATAATACTATGGCTGTCCCAGTTAATGTTGGGAAAGTTAAAGTCCCCTACTATTACTGTTACCCTATTTTTCTTGGAGCTATCTGTTATCTCCTTACATATGGAGGTGGATAGGGTCATAAAAAGAGCTCACAGGTGGACAGGGTCGTAAAGGGTGCTTTTGGTACACTGGCCTTTATAAATCAGAGTATCGAGTATAAAAGTTGGAGTGTTATGGTAAGGTTATATAAGGCAGTGGTGAGGCTGAATTTAGACTATTGTGTACAGTTTTGGTCACCTAGTTACAGGATGAAAATAAGGTTGAAAGTGTGCAGAGGAGGTTCACGAGGATGTTGCCGGGACTTGAGAAGCTGAGTTACAGAGAGAGATTGAATAGGTTAGGACTTTATTCCCTGGAGCGTAGAAGAATGAGGGGAGATTTGATAGAGGTGTATAAGATTTTGATGGGTATAGATAGAGTGAATGCAAGCAGGCTTTTTCCACTGAGGCTAGGGGAGAAAACAAAAACAGAGGGCATGGGTTAAGGGTGAAAGGAGAAAAGTTTAAAGGGAATATTAGGGGGGGATTCTTCACGCAGAGAGTGGTGGGAATGTGGAATGAGCTGCTGGATAAAGTGGTAAATGCGGGGTCACTTTTAACATTTAAGAAAAACTTGGACGGGTTCATGGATGAGAGGGGTGTGGAGGGATATGGTTCAAGTGCAGGTCAGTGGGACTAGGCAAAAAAATAGTTCAGCACAGACAAGAAGGGCCAAAAGGCCTGTTTCTGAGCTGTAATTTTCTATGGTTTCTATATTTGCTACTCAATTTCCTGCTGACTATTTAGTGGTCTATAGTACAACCCTATAAAAGCGATTTCCACCTTCTAATTTCTCAGTTCTACCCATATAGACTCAGTGGGTGAACCTTCAGAAATATTCCCTCTTAGTACAGCCGTGACATTTTCTCGAGTCAAAAACACAAATCCCCCTTCTCTCTTACATCTTGTTCTACCTTTCCTATAGCATCTGTACCCTGGAACATTGAGCTGCCAGTCCTGTCCCTCCCGATATCAATTAATTTGCTGATGACATGGAAACCAGCAAGATTTTCGACTGGAGGAATTGGAATAGATTGGAAAATGATGTTAAGAAATGACAAACTAGTGTCCTGAAATGGAAAGACGGAAAGGATGAAGAATTGAGCCATAATGAAAGACAGCAAAAAGATTTTTGGAATATCAGTGTCCTGGGTGGCACGGTGACACAGCAGTTAACACTGCTGCCTCACAGCGCTGGGGACCTGGGTTCGATTCCTGGCTTGGGTCACTGTTTGTGCAGAGTCTGCACATTCTCCCCATGTGGGTTTCCTCTGGGTGCTCCGGTTTCATTCCACAGGCCAAAGATGTGCGGGTTAGGTGAAATGGACATGCTAAATTGACCCTTAGTGTCATAGGACTAGCTAGGGTAAATGCATGGGGTTTATTATTCTACTGATCATGGAAACAATCACAGTGTGTAACAGTTGTGAGTAAGTTAAAGAGGATCACAGGGTAACTTATCCGATGGAATGGAAGACCAATCACAGTACGTGATACAGTTCTTATTCAAGGCATTGGTTTATCTCATCTGTAATATTGGGTGGAACTTCCCTTTTTTGTGGGTGTGGTTTGGGGGCTGGAAGTCAGCGTTCAATAACCGCCTTGCAGAAGTTCTTCCCAGTCACCTCCCGGCTCACTATCTATTCACTTGGCGAATCTTCAGGGGACCAGGCCAGGAAGTCAACCCTGCTCCCATTACCTCACTGGTTCAAAGATCTGGGCAACATATTCAAGGGCACCTGGCCAGATAATCATTGCCTGAGACCCAAAAATGGTTCTCTTCATTGCTACGTACCACCTATGAATGGATGCCCCGTGGATAGATGTCTGAAAGCAGACAGCACATGGCCCCATGTTTTAGAGGAACCTCCCTGTAGGGTCCAGGACGTCCAGGAAAGGAGGGATGTCCGTTTTCCCAGGAATGGCAACCGGGGAGGTCACCTCATCAAACCAAAGTGGCCTGTACAGAGGCAGCAACACAGGTCAGCAGCTGTGGGCACCACTGGAGAACCTGACTCCAGTGCCACACGAGGATGAATGGTCTCCTGTAAGCCACAAGTGGAAGTGCCACATTCTACTCAATGACAAGTCATACTCTGGGGGGATGTCACATTGTAAGTTTGTGATTGAAGAGAGTTGTCAAGAGGAGGTTGGGGTGCCTCAGCTGTAAAGAATCATAGAATCTACTGTGCAGAAGGAGGCCATTTGGCCCATCGAGCCTGTATCAACAACAATCCCACCCATCCCCGTAGCCCCACATAAAACCCAACAGTCTTATTAACAATTTACTGTGTGGAACCTTAACAAATGGCTTCTGGAAGTTCATAAATACACATCCGATGCTCCTTTTGCTACCTTGTTAATTTCTTTCTCCTTAGTCATGACTTACCCATTAGAATCTCGAGGATTGAATGTGAGAGGGTTAATTAACGAACATTCAACTACATTCTTTTGGGGTCCGGCACCTATGCAGCAGTTGAAAATAAAACTAGAAAACGATGGAAAAAACTGGGGAGAGAAACAGAGTTAAGGGCTGAAATTGTCCAGCTGTTTACACCCAGCCACTGCTGTAAGCGAGGACGGAGAATTTGGCGCTAGAAAATTCTGTCCATCGTATGCACTTTACACTAAGAGAAGACTGATGCATCTTAATGAAGTTATAACACAAAAGCATGGCTGACAGCAATATGGGATGAAGTTAATAGGAAAGATTAGGAGACTGAACATACAACTACTTCATGCAAACAACAATGCAGCTTTGTAATGAACAATCAAGGAGGTGACAAAGGCTCATAACCACATTGGCTCGAAGCAGAGTTTAGCTGAAAAAGTCACATCAAATGGGGGACATTAACCGCAAACCTTGTGGCCTGTTCCTGATGTTCGACTACAACTATCTTAGCCCCACATGAGAAAAGTGACAGATAAATAAGGGCTACGGACGATTGGAGCAGATAAGGTGTGTAAACTGCTTGGTCAATTATTCTGTTCTTTTTCTTGTTCATGGCAGTCGAGGTGAGATATGATCAACCAAACTATAAATACATACAATCTGATCTTACAAAATCTAACATCAGGAAATAATTTCCAGAAATGTAATTTTTTTCCAACCCAATCAGCATAAATATAGTTCAAGTTCAAATGTTAAAGTGATTAGAACGAGTGTTACAACAAATCTGGAGCCTTTGTTCTTCTGCTAAGTTTTTTCAAATCTGACTAACGATGTGCTGCAGAGGGACCAGGCTGTCAAGAGGCAGTCACGCTGACCCACGAACTTTGATCATTTGTATTGCTGCTTCTTGGCTTGATGCTGGACTGAGTGATGAGGTACAAAGGGAGAGGGCAAAATGATTCTCATTTCTGGCAATCATGAAAATCTATGTTGCCCTTCTGGTCAAAAGGTTAAAGTTTAAAAAGTTTATTTATTAGTGTCATGTGTAGGCTTACATTAACACTGCAGTGAGGTTACTGTGAAAGTCCTCTAGTCATCGCACTCTAGTGCCTGTTCAGTTACGCTGAGGAACAATTTAGCATGGCCAATGAACCTACTAACCAGCGCGTCTTTCAGACTGTGGGAGGGAACCAGAGCATCTGGAGGAAACCCACACAGAACGTGCAAAATTCCGCACAGACAGTGACCTAAGCTGAGAATCAGATTGGATTCCTGGCGCTGTGAGGCAGCAGTGCTAATCACTGTGCTGCCCTGGATAGACTAAAGTCAGAAATGTCAAATACTTATCATGTCAAGTACTCACATCCTATAATACATTTTTATTTTGATTTTATTGATGCTTTAAAAACCAACCAATGTACAGAAAACATATCCAATTCAAGGATTAAAGCTAATTTTCAAAATGGCAAAATGAAATGTTTTTTTTGATGTTTAGATCGTGGAGTAATGGGCCAAAATAGTGGCAAGTTTAATGCATTGGCTGTTATTAATGTACAAATCATCCAACAAGGAAGAGGTACTCTGGTAACTTGCAAATCCCCACAAACCGCTGAACAATTTGCGCTGCTCCATCATCAGTCTCACAGGGACAGAAGAAGAAAGCAAAGACTTGTATACATGTAGCGTTTTACATTTACACATCGCATCTCACACAACTACTGGATGGCCCAGCATTGTTACAGTTAATGAAATTATTTTGAAATCTAGTCAGTTGTAATGGAATTGATGTAAAATCCTATCAAGTAACCCATTAAACTTGTTGTAGAGTGTTAGGGCTGGTACTCGATTGTGTAAGGATCATTTTACTGGTTAAATTTATGTTCTTGCAATGTTACTCAATTGTTTTGGCCCAGGAAGGAAATGATTTATGCCATGATGTCTCAATCCTTCAGGGGACAAATTCTGAGATTTTGACAACATTTCAACATTTTTCTTTGTCTTTTTTTCTCCCTATTTCTCTCTGCGTACTTGATTTAACTCTCATTTACCCGGTTTCCTTCTCTATCAGCCCTCTTTTTCTTCCTTGATCTTGGACTGTTGATTCCAGCACTCTCACTTCCAGCAATGAGCTGCACCAAACTCTTTGACCTGAAGAGTGAAGGAATGAGAATAACTACGTGGGCAAGATGTCCCGTTCCAGTCAATTTTTTACAATTCACTCATGGGACATGCGCGGCGCTGGCTGGCCAGCATTTATTGCCCATCCCTAGTTGCCCTTGTTCAGAGGGCAGCTAAGAGTCAACCACATTGCTGTGTCTCTGGAGTCACGTGTAGGCCAAACTGGATAAGGACGGCAGATTTCCTTCCCTAAAGGACATTCGTGAACCAAAACAGAAAAATGCTGGAAAGTCTCAGAAAGTCTGGCAGCATCTGTGGAGAGAGAGTGGAGCCAATGTTTCGAGTCTGGATGACCCTTCATCAGAGCTGTGAACAAGATGCATTTTTCCACAATCGACAATGATTTCATGGCCATCAGTAGATTCTTAATTCCAGATATTTTATATCAATTCAAATTCCACAGTCTGCCGTGGTGGGATTCAAACCCAGGTCCCCAGAACATTAGCTGAGTTTCTGGAAATAATAATCTAGCAATAATACCACTAGGCTATTGCCTAGGTTAGTTCTGGCCCATATCTTGGAGTGGCCACTTTGGGATTAACAAAATTTATTCATGCAACAAGCAGCTTACACATGATTAGAAAATGTTTTTAAATAGTACCAGTCTCTCTTAAATACTGTTTCAATGTTATGCTATTAAACTCAAACTTTTTAAACCACTGCTTGATTAAATTCAAGATAAATACACAAAAATATCTGGCCTCATCACCTTCAGTTCGTTGCACAATCATCTTAAAAGGGCAGACTTGTAACATGGACAACTTAAAAAGCAAATTGGCAATACGTATAAATTAGCAAAGCATTTCATCATTTTAAAATGGCACTACTCGTGAGAACTGATGCTGGCCAACGCTACTGGCACGTCTGATGTGGTTTACAATTGTTTCAACTACTTAATTAATGGAAGTTCTTTACAACCAAAACATGAATCCAAATCATCTCTTTTATCAGTAGAATAACAGATCATTTTGTACAGCGTATGAACATTTAGTTATTTCTGAGGGGTAATTAGAAACTACAATATGTAAAGCCACTCATGTGGTTATATGCTTCCAGCCACAATGCAGAGTTATGTGGTAGAGTGAACTGTTCTTTTCCTGCGCAACTACAGGTATCTACTGTGCTATAGGGAGGAAAAGTAAGATCACTATAGTCCCAGATGACCATAAACTGACTGGTGGTGATTCATAGAATCCCTACAGTGTAGAAGGAGAGCATTCAGCCCATGAGACTGCATCGCCTCTTATCCAGGCTTACCCCATAACCCCACGTATTTACCCTGCTAATTCCCCTAACCTAGATATCTTGAGACACTAAGGGACAATTTAGCATGGCCAATCAACTTAACCTGCACATCTTTGGAATGTGGGAGGAAACCAGAGCACCCGGAGGAAACCCACGCAGACATGGGAAGAAAGTGCAAAGTTCACACACACACAATCGCCCATGGCTGGAATTGAACCCAGGTCCCTGGCGCTGTGAGGCAGCAGTGTTAACCACGCTTTTTTTAACCTCAGGCGAGGGGCAAGGTTGAGAAGTTGGGCCATCATGGTTAACCTCAGCCGGTAAAGGAATTGGACCCCTGCTGGTTCACTAACCAGCCAACTGAGCAACCTGGGCAACTTATAGCAGGAACCTCAAAGTGCTGGAGAAGTATCACTGTCTTCACCAAATCCAGTGGGAAGAAAGGTAGTTGGCACACTGGCAGAGTGGTTAGCATTGCTGCCTCACAGTGCCAAGGACCAAGGTTCGATTCCCAGCTTGGGTCACAGTCTGTGTGGAGTCTGCACATTTTCCCCATGTCTGCATGGGTTTCCTCCAGGCGCTCGCACAATCCGAAAGACGTTGTGGTTAGGTGCACTGGCCATTCTAAATTCTCCCTCAGTGTACCTGAACAGGTACCAGAGTGTGGTGACTAGGGGATTTTCACAGTAACTTCGTTGCAGTGTTAATGTAAGCCTACATGTGACACTAATAAAGTAAATAAATAGAGCAGCAGGACCAAAGCAACATGCCCAGCATCTAGGCGCTAATCACTCAAAGCCAGCAAAAGGTATAGATGCCTCATACAAGACTCCTGAAGTAACTGTTTTACTCAGAACTCAGTCGCGAGACTTCAGGACAACAGCAGAAACGTTTTAAGCGATGTCTAAGCAGGATCCCTAAAGAGGTCATAACAGCTTCTTCCTCGCTGCCATCGGATTTTTGAATGGACCTACCTCACATTAAGTTGATCTTTCTCTACACTCTAACTATGACAGTAACACTACATTCTGTGCGCTCTCATTTCACTCTCTATGAATGGTATGCTTTGTACAGCGTGCAAGGAACAATACTTTTCAATGTATACTAATACATATGACAATAATAAATCAAATCAAAATCAAAATCATGGAGGGTTCCTTCGGGCTGGGATGGGGGAAGGGGGAGAAGGCAGAGTGGGCTTGAGATAGAAGACAAACATTGGAGAGTTAAGATTCTGAATGAAAAGATAGAACAAGTCAGAGCCTGGGGCTGCACAACATGGTTAGCGTTTGGGCCCAGGTGGTGGGGGTAGGAGAAGACAGAGTGGGGTAGACTGGCTGGGAAGTAGGGAGTTAAAAAGAGTTTATACTGTTGAAGAAAAGGACAGGAATGAATTGCATTTATACCCTATATAACTAACCTCAACCTCAGGAAAGCCACAAGTATTTTATAGCCAATAACATTTAGTTGTCATGCAGGAAGCATGGCACCCAGCAGTGTGAATGTACCAACGCCACTTGAACTGCAGTGGTTCAAGAAAGGGGCCCACAACCATCTTGTCGAGGGCAATAAGGGATGGGCAATAAATGCTGGCCTAACCAGCGACATTGACTATACCCCGTGAAAGAATAAACAAGAAATTTTCCAACGAATAGCTACCACTAAAAGCGGTGCAATTTATAAAAAAGGAAATTATCTGGTGACGTTAGTTGTGGGATAAATAATAGCCAGAACAATGAGTAGATGTGTCCTGTTTTTCTTCAAAACAGAGCCACAGGACCTTTTACATCCCCAGAGAGGGCAAGCAATCTCAGCTTAACATTTTACCTAAAATTCAATACTTCCAAAAGGTGTAGCACTCGTCAGAGGCTGCACTGGGAGAACGGTCCTAGATTTCTGTGCTCCACTCTCCGGAGCGGGAAGGAACCCAAGGCGTTCTGGTTCAGGATGAAAATGCCACGAATTGATCCACAGCGGAGGCAACACTTGATAATGTGTCAGGGCCAAGAGAGAAGGAAGTGATCAGCCTGAATGAACAAAAGAACTGGGGCTAGGAGGGAGCATGGCTGTCGACAGAACACTGAAGCCATGGCAGAACTCAGTAACTCGCAATGAGCAAAGAAAACGGCTGCACTGAGAGCAGGACCAAAAAAAAATCTGGAACAATTTGAAGGATTCTCAGTGGCCACAACTGAGGAAGATGGGTAGATTTTGTAGACTGACCAAACTAACACCGCTTTTCTCAAAATCATAGAATCATAGAACCCTACAGTGCAGAAAGAGGCCCTTCGGCCCATCGAGTCTGCACCAAACACAATGCCACCCAGGCCCTACCCCCATATCCCTACATATTATACCCACTAATCCCTCTAACCTACACATCCCTGGACACTAAGGGGCAAGTTCTTAACATGGCCAATCATGGCCAACCTGCACATCTTTGGACTGTGCGAGGAAACCGGAGTACTGGAGGAAACCCACGCAGACATGAGGAGAATGTGCAAACTCCACACAGACAGTGACCCAAGCCAGGAATCGAACCCAGGACCCTGGAGCTGTGAAGCAGCAGTGATAACCACTGTGCTACCGTGCTGCCCCTTATATGAGTATATAATACTCATATTAAAATGGAGTTTTAATATGAGTATTGTTAAAAATTATATATTTTTAAAAGCCTTGTTTAGGAAGATGTGGTCTGTTAGAGTTCCACTTAGTGTTGTCTTTACTTCAATCCATGTTCTTGTTGACATCTTTTTTCAATAACAGTTTTGGAGAGACATGGGCAAATTACGAGCCTTCCGTGGAATTCAAGTGGCAGCAGCCAATAAAAAAATTGTAATGAGTGCTAAATCTAAAGAAGGCCATACATACCGGCAAGTTGAGACAACTTTTCCAAGTGAAAATATAATGTGTGGTTTTTTTTCCCTTGCTACATTTCAAATCAGTGACTTCAAACCTCACTTTCAATAACTTGTGGAAATGATACAGCTTTTGAAGGTAATAGTTCCTCCTGTATGTTAGATGTGAATGGTCTTATGATGTGCTTGTAGGTGAATTCCAGATTATCCAGTAAAAACTAGCAGTCAGAATAGAGAGGCCCATGATGTACAAGGGAAAACCATCAGGTCACATTTCCAATGCAGCGGGTGGATGATCTCACAGTCACAAGAGAGCCAGACACGGCTGATATTTTGATACGTGAGCCATAAGCGTACAAAAAAAAAACAAAGAAAAATATAGCACAGGAACAGGCCCTTCAGCCCTCCAAGCTAATGCCGATCACGACGCCCTAATTAAACTAAAATGAAACGTAGAAGAAACAAAACATAGAAGATCATAGAAACCCTACAGTACAGAAAGAGACCATTCGGCCCATCGACTCTGTACTGACCGAATCCTACCCGGGCCCTACTCCTGCAACCCCACACATTTACCCTGCTAATGCCTCTGAGACCTTGGGCAATTTTATCACGGCCAATCAACCTAACCCGCACATCTTTGGACTGTGGAAAGAAAACGGAACACCCGGAGGAAACCCATGCAGACACAGGGAGAATGTGCAAACTCCACACAGGCAGGACAATGATTTGAGGCCAGAATTGAACCCGGGCCCCTGGCAATGTGAGGCAGCACCCTAGCTATGACTGTAACACTACATTCCGCACTCTCTCGTTTCCTTCTCTATGAACAGTATGTTTTGTCTGCATAGAGCGCAAGAAACAATACTTTTCACCGTATGTTAATACATGTGATAGTAAATCAAATCAAATCAGCAGTGCTAACCACTGTGTCACCATGCCACTCTTTATGCCTTCTGCCCTCACCCACTCTGTATTCATCTTTTCCCTCTCTATTCATGTAGCCAAACAGATGTTTGTTTTTAATTCTTTACAGGACATCAGAAACACTGGCTAGGCCAACATTTTTATTGTTCATCCCTAATTTTCATCGAGAAGATGGTGGTGAACTGCCTTCTTGAACCACTGCAGTCCATATGGTGGAGTTACATCCACAGTGTCGTTAGGGAGTGAATTCCAGGATTTTGACTCTGCGACAGTGAAAGAACAGTAATATAGTTCCAACTGAGGATGGTGAGAGTGATTTGGAGGGGAACTTGCGAGGTGAAGGGAGATTAGTGCTCTGGAAAGCCCAGGATGAGGCAGGCAGATGGTACAAAATGCTAAAAATTGTAACAATTTTACATTGTAAAATTTAAATAAGTAAAAAGGATTTGCTGGTAATGGAGAGTTAAAGGAATTAGAGGGTTGTGCCTTAAATGGGGAGGCGATGGCCTAGTGATATTATCGCTAGACTATTAATCCAGAAACTCAGCTAATGTTCTGGGGACCCTGGTTCCAATCCCACCTTGGCAGATGTTGCAAATTGGATTCAATAAAAAAATCTGGAATTAAGAATCTATTGATGCTCATGAAATCACTGTCAATTGTCAGGAAAAACCCATCTGCTTCACTTTAGGGAAAGAAATCTGCTTTCCCTATCCAATCTGGCCTACATGCAACTCCAGAGCCACAGCAATGTGGTTGACTCTCAACTGTCCTTCAAGGGCAGACTGGGATGGACAATAAGTGCTGACCAACCAGCAACACCTATGCCCCATGAATGAATAAAAACAAAATTAAAACTCTTATACCTTCAGCACCTACAGGTATAACAGGTGTTCTGACAGCTTTTCTCATTGCAGAATGTTTCTGACTGTACATGTGTCTCATGCATTGTATTTATTGGCCCAGATTTTGCTGTCAACATGATGGTATGGTTAATACCATTCGCCATCAGTTTTACACAAATGACAAAACAACTTCAGAAGAGACAGAGACAGATGTGCAGTTAACTATTATTATCCAAAGGTTGTTGCCATCTTGTGCTGCCCCACCATCTCACTATCTGTCTCACCACTGAATTTGCTAAATTTGCACAGTTAATATGAACTGACTTGTTAACAAAAGTTGAGCCTTGCCATTGACCCGTGTCCACTGTCCAGAACCAATAAACACAATGGTGTATGTATAATGGAATTGGTTCAAAAAAATAAAGCTTTGAAAGAATGCAATCCATTGGCAAATCTCCTCTATGAATAAAAAAAGCCTGGACCAAGCTAATAAGAGGTGTCAATCATCCAGGCCTTTTGAAGTTTAAAAATCACTTGATATATGGCAACAAACATTGTGAATTTGGCTGCAGAGATCAAACAGCCTGAGCTGTCAATCAAACGATATTTCCTCTGGGGAGCAGGTGTTCTCAATTTGATGCCTGGTCTCTCAGCCAAGCCTCAACATGTATACTTGGCAGACAGCCCAGATATCTATTAAAACAGGGGAAAACCAATTTCTCTGCACCCCGACTCCCCCATTCCCTGGGAACATTGTTTGATTGACAACTCAGGCTCTCTGATGTCTGCAGTCAATTTCACAATGTTTGTTGAGTTAAGTTGGGTGCTTTCAAGTATTTGTGGCTTTTGAAACTTCAAAGGCCTTGGATGCTTTCTGTTAGCCTGGACATTTCTATTAGCCTGGTCTAGACTTTGTTTTCATAGGAGAAATTTATCAATGGATTACGTTTTTTTTAAAGCTCTTTTTTAAAAAAAAAATCCCTGTGGTGTTCATTCACAGAAAGTGTGCACTGGGATAATGGACTTGGAAGTTGGTATGGACGCACAAGGAGCCGGTAAAAAGGTAGAGATTGGCATAAAGGACAGGTGGGACATGGGGGTGTGCAGAAGTGCAGAGCTTGGCACTGGGGACATGAGGGAACTTTTTGAAATTATCTTTGAAAAAGGTCTCGTCAGGCATTCTATAGTTCATGACTTTTCTAAGGGGCCGTGAACCACAGTTCTTTAAAAACCTAGCCCAACTCCATCAAAATTGTGGAGGAGTAGGAAGTAACCATCTCCTCAATGGAGACAACTAGGTTGGAAATTCTGGATGTAGGCTTCTGACAGGGAACAGCCCGCATTCATTAAAAGCATTCCCAAAAATTAGGCAGTCTGGGAATGGGGTCAGAAGCCCTGAATCGGGACCTGCCTGACATTTTCCCCCGTACCCCCCAAGTCCATCTGACTCAGTGAAAATCCAGGCCTTGAACTCTATTTCTCCCTTCACAGAAGCTGTTTGATCTGTTGAGTTTTTTCAACATTTATTGTTTTTATTTCTGGTTCCCAATGGCCACAGTAATTTGTTTTCATGTAAGGTGGCACCTATCCTTTGCTGATTTGGAAAGCCAGTGCAAACATGTCTCATGAACTTGACTGAGTTTTTCAAGGAAGTGACAAAGATGATTGATAAGGGTCGGGCAGTGGATGTTGTCTAAATGCACTTCAGTAAGGCCTTTGACAAGGTCCCTCATGGCAGACTGGAGCAGAAGGTGATCAGAGGTGAGCTGGCAAGGTGGATACAAAACTGGGTCCGTCAAAGAAGGTAAAAAGTCTGACAACACCAGGTTTTAGTCCAACCGATTTATTTGATAATAGACTCACAAGCTTTCAGGCACCTGACGAAGGGACTAACCCCGAAAGCTTGTGAGTCTATTATCAAATAAATCGGTTGGACTAAAACCTGGTGTTGTCAGACTTTTTACTGTGTTTACCCCAGTCCAACGCCGGCATCTCCACATCATGTCCGTCAAAGAAGACAGGAGGTAGCAGTAGAAGAGTGCATTTCTGAATGGAGGCTTGTGACAAGTGCCGTTCCTCAGGGATCAGTGCTGGGATCTTTGCTGTTTGTAATATATATAAATGATTTGGAGGAAAATGTAACTGGGTTGATTAGTAAGTTTGCAGGTGACACAAAGGTTGGTGGAATGGCAGATAGTGACAAGGAACATCAGAGATTACAGCAGGATATAGCTCAGTTGGAAAATTGGGTGGAGAGATGGCAGATGGAGTTTAATCCAGACAAATGTGAGGTAATGCATTTTGGAAGGTCTAATACAGATGGGAAATATACAATAAATGGCAGAACCCTTAAGAGTATTGAAAAGCAAAGGGATCTGGGTGTACAGGTACACAGCTCACTGAAAGTGGCAATGCAGGTGGAGAAGGTGGTCAAGAAGGCATACGGCATGCTTGCCTTCATCAGCTAGGGCACTGAGTTTAAAAATTGACCAGTTATGTTGCAGCTTTATATAACCTCAGTTAGGCAGCACTTGGAACATAATGTTCAAATCTGGTCAGCACACTGCCAGAAGGACACGGAGGCTTTGCAGAGGGTATGGAAAAGATTTACCAGGATGTTGCCTGGTATGGAGGACATTAGCTGTGAGGAGAGGTTGGAGAAACTTGGTTTGTTCTCACTGGAACGACGGAGGTTGAGGGGAGACGTGGTAGAAGTCTACAAGATTATGAGAGGTATGGACAGAGTGGATAGTCAGAAGCTTTTTCCCAGGGTGGAAGAGTCAATTACTAGGGGGCACAAGTTTAAGGTGCGAGGGGCAAGATTTAAAGGAAATGAATGAGGCAGATTTTTTACACAGTGTAGTGGGTGCCTTGAACTCGTTGCTGGGGGAGGCACTGGAAGCAGATATGGTATTGATTTTTGAGGGGCATCTTGACAAATACATGAAAAGGATGGGAATGAAGAGATAATGTCCCCGGAAGGGTGGGGGGATTTTAGTTCAGTTGGGCAACATGGTTGGTGCAGACTTGGAGGGCCAAAGAGCCTGTTCCTGTGCTGTAATTTTCTTTGTTCTCATGAAGGGCCAAATGGCCTCCTTCTGCACTGCTACAAGTGTGATCTCTTTTGTTTGAACGGCATGGTGGCTCAGTAGTTAGCATTGCTGTCACATAGCATCAGGGACCTGGGTTCTGTTCCCAGCTCGGGTCACTGACTGTGTGGAGTTTGCACATTATTGGAGACGGGAGGAGTTATTCCACCAACGCAAGAGGATTAGCAGAACGGGAACCATTAATTGGAGGATATTTCAGATGTGTCGCAGCAAATGCTTTTAAGTTCCAGTTGCCCATTTTGAAAGACTTATTTACCAACAAATGCTGATTTACCAAGATCCAGAAGGCTGTTCATTGTTCATACAACAATTTATAAAACTCAACTGACCATGTTTTATTTCCTTTCACTCATCACCTCCAAGCTTACATGACCGGTCCAGCAATACCTGCGTGGGTTTCTTCCAGATGCTCCCGTTTCCTCCCAATCCAAAAGACGTGCTGGTTAGGTGCACTGACGAGCAGGCATGTTTGGAACAGGTTAACCCTGTTCTTTGTTCACATGTTATGTTATGTGGGGGTCAACACATATGGTTAGTGGAGGCCAGAAAATACCAGACGAGGTTACCGGACCTCAGTGTACCAAACCAGATGAAGTATGTCATCTAGGGGATTTTCACAGTAATTTCATTGCAGTGTTAATGTATGTCTACACGTGACAATGATAGTTAAACTGTGAATAAACTTCACGTAAAAATATCCTAGTATTGCGCACAATAAATCAGGGCATTTGGCCAGTGAGTTGTTCTATACGAAAGAAAGATATTCTGAATTTAACTCCTAGTGTGGAATTTTCCTGTCCTGCTGTCATGGGAATCAAAGCAGGAGAGACATGGACCAAAGGTCTGGTAATCCCGTGTGGTATTTTCTGGCCTCAGGGCAAACGCAGCCAGAAAATCCCGCACCTATTCACTATTCAAATGTGTGGTTTCAGCGATGGACCCGAGCAAAAATCTGACCTCAAAGTCCCTGGATTAAAGAAAAAAAATAGGCTCCCAACATACAGCCAACAACCTCCGCTAACCATAGGTGTTGACCCCCACTTAACATACATGTGAACAAAGAACAGGGTTAACCTGTTCCGAACATGCCTGTTCCAGCTTGCCAATAGGCACGGCGCAAGACAGCACTTTCACCCATAGAGTCAACACTTACACACAACCAAATAACCACCCATTGGAACCGAAAATACTTCGAAATATTGCGATAATATCCCTCCCAGAATCAATCATGCCACAATATAATTACCTCAGGTGAATGTTTCTCTAAAGTTAATGTTACTTCTTCACAGAAGTAGTCAAAAATAGTCAAACACACACATCACCTCCACAGCTTTTCTTAACAGGTAGAGAAAGCCATGCCATCAGATTAATGCATGCAGACTAAAACAGTCAGATGTGAATTCTGCTGAATAATACATAGAAGAATTGTGACACAGCAAGATTCAAAACACAAATATAATACATGTGCAAGGGGTTAAGATATCCTTTCCAAAGCATAATCTTTGCAAAGTTTGAGGTGAAGATGCCGGTGTTGGACTGCGGTAAGCACAGTAAGAAGTCTCACAACACCAGGTTAAAGTCCAACAGGTTTATTTGCAACCATGAGCTTTCCGAGCACTGCTCCTTCATTAGGTGAGTGGTTTATCTCATTATGTGACTCAATGTCACTCACCTGATGAAGGAGCAGCACTCCAAAAGCTCGCGATTTCAAATAAACCTGCTGGACTTTATCCTGATGTTGTGAAACGTCTTACCTTACAAAGTTTGATAAGTGGAACAGATTTTGGATGAGAGAAGTTCTAATAATAGTGAGACAGTGCATCAATTATAGACATTATGGAGATCATGGGACACAGATAAGCATTAAACTGCACCATCTTTTTCCTCCTCCAAATTTAAATGTATCTTGAACTCTCTGGCTTTGGTTCACTCTGATAAAGACCTGACAAATCAGCAGGGAAAAAACAGTAAAATGGGGAAATAAGAATACTGGTCTGAACTGGTCTTGTATACTTTAAAATGAAACACCAGTAAAACAGGGAAATAAGAATACTGTTTTTCCCTTCTGGGGAACCAGGAATCCTACAAAATCTAAAGAAGAATCTTACTAGTTAACTGAAAATTGTTCTTGATCATGACTCAGAGGAACTCCCTCAGTCGGCAGTCTTTCCTCCACATCAACAGGAGGTTTGATCACCTGACATACAGGCCTTCCATAAACTTGGTTTTCAGATTGAGCACAATTTTGAAAGGGAACCACAAATGCTATCAAGTTACTTAGCAAAACTTCACAAAGACAGTAATATTACAGTCAGAGAAAATGCTGGAAAATCTCAGCAGGTCTAACAGCATTTGTGGAGAGAGAATGTTTCGAGGCTGCATGACCCTTCACCAGAACGCGATACGTTGGCTTTATTCTCTCTCTCTCTTGACTGATGCTGTCAGACCTGCTGAGATTTTCCAGCATTTCTGTTTTTGGTTCAGATTCCAGCATCCGCCATATTTTGCTTTTCTTTACAATAAGAACTTGCATTAAGAAAGCATTTTAATAATGCAAGAATTTACAGGAATGTTACCAAACATAATTTGACACTGAGATGCAGAAGGAGATAACCAGTCAGAAAGGTCTGTTTTAAGAAGCATCTTAAAAAGAGCAGAGAGGCAGAGCAATCTAGGCAGGGAATTCCAGCTCTTTACAGTTTCGGCCGTTGAAGACACAACTAATAACGCAGTAATTAAAAATCAGAGATGCAGAGGAAGCAAGAGTTGGAGGAACACCAATATCTCAGAAGATTGTAGGAGAAGAACCTTGGAGGAATTTGAGAACAAGGTGAGAAATGAATAACCTAATAACGGTGTTGCTGAGTTAGGAGCCAATGTAACGCAACAACCAGTAGTGACATTGATGTGTGACACTGGCCATTTCTCTATGCAGATTGAGCAGAGCACTGAAACTGGCGAGAATGATGGCAGGAACTACAATAAGTTTGGGAGCTCAGGAGCAAGGTAAGACTTCAAAGACCTTCTCCTTGGCACTGATTCACAGCTCAGCAAGTTAGCCAATTCTCGGTGCAGATCTACACGCAAACGGAGAGAGGCCTCAGGAGGAAATCAAGACAAAGTGTAAATTAACTTGAGTCAATCCTTTTCCCTGTGACCCAGGTGGTTCCACATTTGATTGAAGGGCAAAAATTCCAGACATTCTTCCCATTTAAAGGAAAGACCAAGGTTCAGTTTCTTTTCACTTTTTTTAAAAGAGGTTTTCTTTTCTCCACCACACACTCTGCTTCTCCACTCCTGAAAAGCAATTTGACATTGAGGTCTGAAAGTCAGGACTTATTTTCTGGATTCTAGAGTACTGGGGAAATTGTTCCTAGACTGAATGGAAACAGTTTCTTCATTCCATTAAAAGGTTCATGGAACCCATTTTTAAATAATTGTTACAGACACCATGCAGCACGATAGTGACCCAAACATTCCTCATCAAAGGCCTCTCTAGTTCAGACAGAAACAGAGAAAAAACAAATCTCACCAAACAAAACCAGGTTGGTGATGCTATTTGTCCACAGTAAGAAGTCTCACAACACCAGATTAAAGTCCAATAGGTTTATTTGGTATCACAAGCTTTCAGAGCACTGCTCCTTCATCAGGTAAGCCACTCGCCTGATGAAGGAGCAGTGCTCCAAAAGCTTGTGATACCAAATAAACCTGTTGGACTTTAATCTGGTGCTGTGAGACTTCTTACTGTTGTCCACCCCGGTCCAACATTGGCATCTCCACATCATGGCATCTGTCCGAAAACAGTCAAAAGACATGCTGGTTAGGTGCATTGGCCATACTAAATTCTCCCTCGGTGTTATCCGAGCAGCACTGGAGTGTGGCAACGAGGGGATTTTCACAGTAACTTCATTGCAGTGTGAATGTAACTCTATTTGTGACACTAATAAATACATTTTACACAGAATCCCTACAGTGCAGAAGGAGAACATTCGGCTCATCGAGTCTGCACCAACCACAATCCCACCCAGCCCCTATCTCTGTGGCCCCATGTATTTACTATGCTAGTCCCCCTGACATTAGAGTCAATTTTAGCATAGCCAATCAACCTAACCCGCACATCTCTGGGCTGTGGAAGAAAACCAGAGCACCCGGAGGAAACCCACGCAGACATGGGGAGAACATACAAACTCCACACTGACAGTGACCCAAGGCTGGGGATTGAACCCAGATCCCTGGCGCTGCGGGGCAGCGGTGCTAACCACGGTGTTCAACCATACCTTTAAACTTTAAATTTCATAAACTCCCACATGCCACTCACTCCTGGAACCTACTACAGGAAGAAGCCACAATGCTCAGCGCTTTGCTAGTGCTTTTCATTGACTTTCTGCAGGAAAGACTGCAGGAAAAGTAGCAACATAGATTGCTGGGCTGAGTGGTTAGGAAAAGTTTCCCCAAAGGAAGGGTTTGTATCGCTACTCCCCGGTTAGTGAAGCAGCAGCATCCCCCGCAGTACTTCAAAGGTGCAGCAGCCTCTTCTCCCACATTTTGCTTTCCTCGTAATCAGTGATCCATCACAGAATCCCTACAGTGCAGAATGAGACCATTCAGCCCATCATGTCTGCACTGACCACAATGCCACCCTGGTCCCATATCCGTAACCCCACATATTTACCCTGTTAATCCCCCTGACACTAAGGGGCAATTTAGCATGGGCCAACACACCTAACCCGCGCACTTGTGGACCATGGGAAGAAACCAGAGCACCTGAAGGAAACCCACGCAGACATAGGGAGACTGTGCAAACTCCACACAGACAGCGACCCAAGGCCGGAATTGAACCTGGGTCCCTGGTACTGTGAGGCAGCAGTGCTAACCACTGTACCACCATGCCAGCCCAAATGTTGTGCGCCCTCAACCTTGTGCGGAGAGACAATAACTAGGCCAGTGGCCTTCACAGATTCTCAATGTTTAAAACAGGAGAAGGGGGAAGCTGGCTAAGTTCTCCATGTTTAATTGCCCCACCTCATAATTCTCTTCTGCAAAAGCGTTGTGTGAGAGTGGGTGAGCGTGAGAGAGAGAGATGCTCGTAAAAAATAGCCTTTTACCTTGAAGGGCAAAACATTAGTAAAACAAAGTTAGAAGCATTCGGAAAATTGTGTGTGTCAGATGATCAGTCATCAACACTTCCAGGGATTCATTTTATTCCCAAATATAGTTAAAACAACAAGCTGAAAGAGTATGCGGAGCCATCAATGCATCATTCAGGAGTTCCATATTGCTTTGTCACATCCAGTTTGGGAAGGTCTCAGATATAAAAATATAGAAGTGATGGAATACACAATGCAATCTGCATATTCTCCAAGGTTTGTTTTCACAGCCTTGGTAATATAATCGGTCAGAGTTATCTTTCCTGTGCTTCTGTTGTTATGTTTCAGTTGGTCATGTTCTTAAGACTTCCAACTTGTACCTAGCAGTTCCATTTTTCTCCAGACAAAAAATGGGTGATTTCCAGTAATGGTTCTGCATATGCTGCTCTTCCTCTGCATCATCTACAGTGCCTATGAATCATAAAATCCAACAGTACAGAAGGAGGCCATTCGGCCAGTGAGCTGGTACAGGCCACTAATGCACCCAGGCCCTATCTCTATAACCCCATGCGTTTACCTAGCTAGTCTTCCTGACACTAAGAGCCAATTTAGCTTGGCCAATGCACCTAACCCGCACATCTCTGGACTGCGGGAGGAAACTGGAGCACCCAGAGGAAACGCACACAGACACGGGGAGAACGTGCAGACACTGCACAGACAGTGACCCGAGGCCAGAATTGGACCCGGGTCCCTGGCCCTGTGAGGCAGCAGTGCTAACCACGTTGGGTTCCTCATACTTTGCTTTCGAGTAACACACTTTTAACTGCAAAAACCACAATTACAACTTACAATCAGAAAGCAAAGTTATGAAATTATTTCATTTGGTCATACTTGCAAATTGGTTTGAAGAAAGTTAAGTTTGAAAAAGAGGCTAAAGTTAATATTGGAGTCTTGGTGAAAAGACGGAGTTACTGAGTCAGGGACTGGCTCAATGTGGGAGAAGTCAGCCATTGCAGCCTAAATCACTAGCAATCTGCTCTGACAGTTCACATTGGAAGATATTGCCTTCACACCACGCTGATCTCTTCCCATGGCTGTCCGGAAAACAACTTACAAGGAAACAAAACACTTCTACACTCCTTTGTTTTGAATTTCACTGTGCAAAGAGCTACCTGACCGCCAATAAATGCTGTCCTGTCCTTTACCTGATTCAATTATTGCCAACCAGTTAGTCTGCATTGAATGCCTTTGACTCCATGAAACATTTTGTACTCTGCACCTTTGTCTTAGAAGAAGAATCAATGTTCGAGGTGGGCATTAGCAGATCCCATGCATGTACAGGTCAGGGAGTTAGCTGCACGTGCACAGTTCTGTAACATTTATGTTTTCTTGGGGCCACGGACTGGCCTGTAGCCCGAAGGGATAGTTGGGCACAGGCTGCCATAGCCAGCAACCGTCCCAGAGGGAGAGGGATAGGGGAGAGGGGTTGGGGGAGGTCTCAAAAGGAAGTCCGAGGTAAGGAACAAAGGCAGCTTTGCTACAATTAGAAAAAAGGACTGAGGAAGGCCAGAGGACAGAAGAAGCCCTGAATATCCACAAAGATGGCCAAAGTTTGACGACCACATGCTGTGGGCCATTTGGACAAAGGTCCCCCGATGGAGTAGTGGTGCTCAGCTTGGCACAGCCAAAGGACTGAAACTGTACTGGCAAGTACTCGGCAATCCCGGGGAAACATAGAACATAGAAAACTACAGCACAAACAGGCCCTTTGGCCCACAAGTTACGCCGATCATATCCATACCTACCAGGCCTATCTATAACTCTCAATCCCATTAGATCCCATGTACTCATCCAGAAGTCTCTTAAAAGACCCCAGCGAGTTCGCCTCCACCACCACCGACGGCAGCTGATTCCACTCACTCACCACCCTCTGAGTGAAAAACTTTCCCCTAACATCTCCTCTGTACTTGCTTCCCAGCACCTTAAATCTGTGTCCTCTTGTAGCGACCATTTCAGCCCTGGGAAATAGCCTCCGAGAATCCACCCTATCTATTCCTCTCAACATTCTATAAACCTCTATCAGGTTGCCTCTCAACCTTCGTCTCTCCAGGGAGAAGAGTCCCAGCTCCCTCAACCTATCTTCATAAGGCATGCCTCCCAATCCAGGCAACATCCTTGTAAATCTCCCCTGCACCCCTTCAACAGCTTCCACATCCTTCCTGTAGTGAGGCAACCAGAACTGCGCACAGTACTCCAAGTGGGGTCTGACAAGGGTCTTATAAAGTTGCAATTAAAGGATTCTCGAGGAGACTGAAACCGTGGGAGGTGAGCCATTGTAGAGGCTACCCGAGTTTGAGGACTTTTTGGAGGGAATTGCAAGCCAGGGTCTCTGAAGGGGAAATTGGAAATGTCATGAGAAAGAGATAGAGTTCCAGTGAGACAGGTTGACTCACATTGTGACTAATGTCTGGTTTGGTTGTTCACAGAAAGCTTGGATCACATCTGTAATTCATTGGACAGTGTGGTTTAGCTGCCCACACAGTTTTCCTGTTAATTCACATGTACCTTATATTTACCCTGAATGTTAGAGTACAAGATAGACATTGTAAACTGTTTCATCTTTCTGACCTTACATAGTAACGTTTAATTCCATTTGTTCAAAACCCGTGGAATCCTACAGCTCTCTTCACTAAACTAGTGTCTTAAATCTCAAGTTTTTTCTCCTTTCAACAAAATATTATTGGTCCCTGTACTCACAGAATCATAGAACCCTACAGTGCAGAAGGAGGCCATTCAGCCCATTGAGTCTGCATCGACAATAATCCTACCCAGATCTAATCCCTACAACCCCACACATCTACCCCAATAATCTCGCTAGTCTACACATCCTGGGCCACTAAGGGACAATTTAGAATGGCCAATTCACCTAACCAGCACATCTTTGGACTGTGGGAGGAAACTGAAGCACTCGGAGGAAACCTACGCAGACACAGGGAGAACGTGCAAATGCCACACAGACAGTGATCCCTAGAGCTGTGAGGCAACAGTGCTAAACACTGTGCTGCTCCCTGACTGGATCTTGTCAACAATTTGGGGATCAATCTGCTCTCTCTCGTTTCCTTCTCTACGAATGGTATGCTTTGTCTATATAGCGCAAGAAACAATACTTTTCACCATATACTAATACGAGTGACAATAATAAATCAAATCAAATCGGATTCCAATATGAATAGCAGTCACGCGATAAGCCATCGGGGGTTAGTTAGCCCTTACGGAACCTTATATCAGAATTGAGTTGCATTGCGATTGTCCGTTTTTGTAAAAATTACTAATTTTGTGGAAGACAACACTAATTTGTGCCTGCAAAAGTTCAGACATCACATATTTTGACCTTCCTCTTATATTTCAACTGTAAATGGCAATGCAGCTTTGGTGTGGTGTGTATTACTGCACCACCTAGTGGGTGCTGAAGTTAAGTACACCTGACACAGCAGACCAGCAAAGATGTTGATCCAGTTTCTTCAGGAAATCAACATTAAAAAAAAACACATCACATCACACAAAGTACGAATTGTGGAAGTTACTGAAAGGGGCCATTACTCTGAAGATGGTTTAATGGTTTAAAGTTTTAAAGTCTATTTCTTAGTGTCCCAAGTAGGCTTGCGTTAACACTGCAATGAAGTTACTGTGAAATTCCCCTAGTCGCCACACTCTGGCGTCTGTTGGGGTACACTAAGGGAGAATTTAGCATGGCCAATGCACCAAACCGGCAACTTCTTTCAGACTGTGCGAGGAAACCACAGCACCTAAAGGAAACCCATGCAGACACAGGGAGAATGTGCAGACTCCACACAGACAGTGATCCACGCTGAAAACTGAACCCGCTATGAGGCATCAGTGCTAACCACACTGTGCCACCGTGCCTATATCTGGGCTACATAGATGGGTAAGAAATAGTATGTGGTCCCTGCTTTTCCCTGTATATTACTGTTTTAATTGTGAGGAATTTCAATAGATAGAATCACAAACAGGACTATTAATGTAAGGCAAGAGGCCATTTAGCCCAACCATTCCATTGCAGGGTTTATGCTACACACGAGCCTCCTCCCATTCCTCTTCATCTACACAGTGCATTCCAGTCCTTCCCTGCACCAACGGAACATAAGGAGCAACACTCTCCACTGACAGGAGCGGCAGTGCGAAGATGACACTGATTATAAGATAATTAACAAAAAGACAAATGTCCAGGAAAGGAATTACTAGAATTAGTTTTGTTTTTTGTCACAGTTTGGAACGTGTTGCTTGAAAGGGTGTTGGGATTAGATTCAACAGTCATTTTCAAAAAGTAATTAGACAGAAATCTGAAAAGAGAATGTGCAATGTTACCACTGAGGGCCTAACTGGTTGCATATTTAAAGAGCAACACAGAATCAATGGGCCGAATGGCTGTATGATTCAAAAGCACTAACCCCCGCCACCTAAGGAGACATTCCCATGACTTCTTGTTGTCTGTGGCTAATATTTTCCTTACCCCTTCTGACATGGACAATAATGGTGTACACTCTGCTACAAACAGCAGCCCCCAAGTCCAATCATCTCCCCCTCCCCACTCCACCCAACAGCCACACAGCTGCATCAAAGATTTAGAATGGGAGTCACTGCCACCATGGAGGGAGATAATTAGACTGTGTTCACTAAAATACAGCATGGGCTGGTGAGAATACACAGTAAGAAGTCTCACAACACTAGATTAAAGTCCAACAAGTTTATTTGGTAGAAACACCACTAGCTTTCGGGGCTCTGCCCCTTCGTCAAATGAGTGGGGAATTCTGATCACAAACAGGGCATATAAAGACACACACTCAGTTTACAGAATAATGATTAGAATGCGAGTCCTTACAGCTAGTCAAGTCTTAAAGGTGCAAACAATGTGAGTGGAGATAGCATTAAGCATAGGTTAAAGAGATGTGTATTGTCTCCAGACACGACAGTAACTGAGATTTTACAAGCCCAGGCACGTCATGGGGGTTACAAATAGTGCGACATGAACCCAAGATCCTGGTTGAGGCCGTCCTCACGTGTGCGGAACTTGGCTATCAGTCTCTGCTCAGCGACCGTGCTGTCGTGTGTCGTGAAGGCTGCCTTGGAGAACGCTTACCCGAAGGTCAGAGGCCGAATGCCCGTGACGGCTGAATTGTTCACCAACAAGAAGTGAACAATCTTGCCTGGTGATTGTAGAGTGGTGCACGGTCTCTCCAATGTACCACGCCTCGGGACATCCTTTCCTGCAGCGTATCAGGTGGACAATGTTGGCCGAGTTGCAAGAGTTACGTATCATGTACCTGGTGGATGGTGTTCTCACGTGAAATGATGGCATCCATGTCGATGATCCGGCATATCTTGCAGAGGTTGCTGTGGCAGGGTTGTGTGGTGTTGTGGTCACTGTTCTCCTGAAGGCTGTGCTGCAAACAATGGTCTGTTTGAGGTTGTGCAGTTGTCTGAAGGCAAGAAGTGGGGGTGTGGGGATGGCCTTGGCGAGATGTTCGTCTTCAATAATGATATGTTGAAGACTCCGGAGAAGATGTCGTAGCTTCTCTGCTCCGGGGAATTACTGGATGATGTCCCGTGTTTGCCTTCTGAGGAAGTCGGTGCAGTTTTTCACTGCAGCGCATTGGAACTGTCGATTGATGAGTCGAGTGCCATATCCTGTTCTTTTGAGGGCATCTTTCAGCGTCTGGAGGTGTCTGTTGCGAGCCTTCTCATCTGAGCAGATCCTGTGTATACAGAGGGCTTGTCCAAAGGGGATGGCTTCTTTAACGTGTTTAGAGTGGAAGCTGGCGAAATGGAGAATCGTGAGGTTATCCGTGGGCTTGCGGTACAGTGAGGTGCTGAAGTGACCGTCCTTAACGGAGATGTGTGTATCCAAGAATGCAACCGATTCTGGAGAATAGTCCATGATGAGTCTGATGGTGGGATGAAACTTGACAGAATAGAAAGAAACAAGTACCTGGTGCCCTCTGGCAATGATAATATGACAGTCATCTACACTAATGACAAAGACTATTTGTTTCCAAGAAAGCGTATCAACAATCTGTCTTCCCAAGCTCAACCCCACAATGGAAGAAGCTGCCAAAGGAAATAATCACAGCCTCAAAATCTTCAAGATCCATCTTTAGGTTATTTCCATTTGAAATGTTTTCATTGTTTAAAGGTTATTTCCTGGCAACACAGTAAGAAGACTCACAACACCAGGTTAAAGTCCAACGGGTTTATTTGTGGGGGGTTCTTTCGGGTACCATGAGCTTTCAGAATGCTGCTTGTTCATCAGGTGAGTGGAGAGTTGGGTTCACAAACACAGTATATATAGACATAGACACAATTGCAAGATAATGGTTGGAATGTGAGTCTTTAATAATAAATAGGAAATCAAGTCTTTATGGGTACAATGTGAATGCAGAGAGGTTTGAGTACAGGTTAGAGAGGTGTGAATTGTCTCAAGCCAGGACAGTTAGTGAGATTTTGCAAGCCCAGGCAAGTCATGGGGGTTACAGATAGTGTGACATGAACCCAAGATCCTGGTTGGGGCCACCCTCATGTGTGCAGAACTTGGCTATCAGTTTCTGCTCGGCGATTCTGCGTGGTCGTGTGTCTTGAAGGCCATCTTGGAGAACGCTTACCCAAAGATCAGAGGTGGAATGCCCTTGACTGTGGAAGCGTTCCCCGACAGGAAGGGAACATTTCTGCCTGACGACTGTCAAGTGGTGTCCATTCATCCATTGTCGTAGCGTCTGCATGGTCTCAGGGTTTCAGGATGCCCTCGACGTAACTTGAGAGGTTTTCACACAGGGTCCCATTGCATGATACATAGGACGGCCGGGTGTGTTGGTCTTGTGTATCTTTGGGAGGTAATAGAGATCTCCAACGTTGGGAGTATGTGGGATGAGAGCACGGGGGGCGCTCTGAAGGTCCAGATCAAAGGTCTTGATCAGTCTGTTGAGTTGGCGGGTGTGTTCTTTGGTCGGACCTGCAGGTAACTGCCTGTAGTGTTCTTTGTTGTTCAGTTGTTGGTACACTTCTTTGCAGTAATCCGTTATGTTCAGTATGACAGTGGCCCCTCCTTTGTCTGCTGGTTTGATGACAATGTTGCTGATTGTCTCGAGAGCGCGGATGACTTGCGTTGTGCTTGGGTGACGTTCCAGGTTGTCGAGAGTGCGGCTGATGAACCTGGCATTGACGCACCTCCTGATAGCTTGGGCATACGTGTCAAGTTGAGGGCAGCGGCCTTCCGGTGGAGTCCAATTCGACTCCTTTTTGATTGCTGCATTGTGGATTGCTCTGACGGTTGTTCTGGTTCATTGGTTGTTTCACTGGGTTCACTGTAGGCCTCTTGGGGTTTGTGGAAGAACTCCTGCAGCCTCATTTGCCTGATGAATTCCTCTCTGTCTGCCATGGGACCAGGGGTCCATTTTGGTGGTGGGGCAGAAGTTGAGCCCTCGGCTGCAAACTTCGATTTTGCCTGGTTGAAGTGTGTACTCCAACAAGTTGACAATGGACTTCCTGCAGTGGGACTGTTTTTTTACTGTGTTGCTAAGGGAGGCTTGGTTGCTGCTGGTGGTGATGTTGAGTTTCTCAAGTTTCCAGTTCTTGGTTTGCATGTAGGTGGCATAGTTCCGTCGTCTTGTCTGCTTGGCAGTGTTTCGCAACTGGTCTGCATCCTGAGCGCAAGTTGAGAGTGTATGGGCTCCACCTTGGTTTCCAGGATGCAGTGTTTGCTGTAGAGTTAGTGTATAAGGAGGTTGAGGGATGTGAGAGAGGTGTGATGGCAAAGTCTCTCAGCACAGTCGGTGTCATTGGTTGACCTGAGCGAGTTTGTGTTCTGTAATCCTTTCGAAATCCTGTCTGTTTTCTTCACCTTTTAGAAACTTGATGTCTGTGTCGATATGCGCAACCTTCTCAGGGATCCTCTGCACTTTGCGCCGGCAGTTTGTGGTGTCGCTAGTAGCCATGATGTGGAGATGCCGGCGTTGGACTGGGGTAGGCACAGTAATCATATTTATTAGTGTCACAAGTAGGCTTACATTAACACTGCAATGAAGTTACTGTGAAAAGCCTCGAGTTGCCACACTCCAGCGCCTGTTCAGGTACACAGAGGGAGAATTTAGCACGGCCAATGCACTTAACCAGCACGTCTTTTAGACTGTGGGAGAAAACCTGAGCACCCGGAGGAAACCCACACAGACATGGGGAGAAAGTGCACAGACAGGGAATCAAACCCGAGTCCCTGGCGCTGTGAGGCAGCAGTGCTAACCACTGTGCTGCCCTGTCACTGTCGGGATGACCAATTCAACTCACCGCACTGCCCATAGGAATGTTAACGGAATATGGATATTAGTCTGTCGTGATGGCACAACTAAAGCAGAAACGGCAACAGAAAGAAAGAGTGAAGACAATGGAAAAGTGAAAACAAAAGATGAAGAAACACAAAGAACGTGTGAGTGGGGAAGCAGCGGTAAAAGCAGCAACAGGAAGAGAAGTTAATGTTAATACTACAGCACCTTTATCATTACAAACCGTAATCCCTCTGATTCATCGTGAGTGAATACACCACAAGAAATCTACCAGCATACTTTACAAGGGAATATTTCCAACAATACTTCTACCCACTGGAACAGAGATATCTGATAAGTAAATGTTACATCAGATTAGATTACATAGGCTAAATGGCACAAAACAGTCCATTCCATTCAGTTCAGTCACTCCATATCAGTTATAAACTCTACTCCAGTCTCCTCCTATTTTTCCTCATCCACCTCTCTAGGTTCTGATTATGTTCTCTCCTATATCGTGATGTGGGTGGCACTGTACTCAGTCCCAATTTAACCACTTGTGGGTCAGACCCCTATACTATATCTCCTGCAAGCCTTTATCAACATATTTCCAAATTATTCCAGTTTACCCCATGTATTACATCATTGTTATCCCATATCCCCCTTCAAGTCTCTGAGTTTGTCGGTTCAGCTGACCTGGAGGCCTAACACTCTGGTATATGTTGTTCTCACTACTGATGGCAGCAGACTGTCTCTCTGCAGGTAAACTTCATGAAATTGGAGGCTTTCTGGCATCTGGGTGTCTCTTCAGTTACTTTTTCTGTTCTTTTGCATTTTGCATGCTCTTTGTCCATTCCCCAACTGTAGCGCTGGATGGCAGTTGGCTTATCCTGCTCTTTATGGGGTAGGGGAACGCTGAGCTCATCTCTCTAACGTATTTTTCTCTTTTTCTTTCACGCCGCTCACCGCGATGCATGCTGGGATGAAAGCTCAGCCTTGCATTTAGCTGAGTGCGTGCTGTTGTCAATGGAAGGCGGCTACTCACTAACAACATGGCCATTTTGTTGGCTGACACTGTCATGTTGGCTGGGGGTTGCAGCGTCTGCTCTGTGGTCTGGGGGTTTATCTCTGCTAATGGGGCTGGAACCAGAGGTTGACGCTCTTCTCATTGCCGGTTCCTCTCGACCGCCGAGGTGTCGGTAACCAACTGAGTGGTTGGCTGATCTGACCAATGAGGGGCTTCTGGCCCATGGAACACAAGTGGACAGACCAGCTCTGCAAAAGTGAAGACAATTCAAAGCTTCAAATTAAATCCCAATCAAGAGAATCTTTCTTGTTGAAGCTCTCAGAACTTGCACTTCTACTTAATTTATGATGCTGACTGTTTTCAGCTACTCTGTCATTTTGAGGAGAGTCATGATATGGAGAAGCCGGCATAGGACTGGTGTAAACACAGTAAGAAGTCTCACAACACCAGGTTAAAGTCCAACAAGTTTATTTGGTAGCAAACGTCACTAGCTTTCGGGGCTCTGCCCCTTCGTCAGTTAAGTGGGGAGTTCTGATCACAAACAGTGCATATAAAGGCACACACTCAGTTTACAGAATACTGATTAGACTGCGAGTCTTTACAGCTTGTCAAGTCTTAAAAGTGCAGACAATGTGAATGGAGATGGCATTAAGCATAGGTTACAGAAATGTGTATTGTATCCAAACAAGGCAGTTAGTGAGATTTTACAAGCCCACGCAGGTGATGGGAGTTAAATTAGTGTGAGATGAACCTAAGATCCCAGTTGAGGCCGTCCTCATGTGTGCGGAACTTGGCCATCGGTCTCTGCTCAGCGGCTCTGCGCTGTCATGTGTTACGAAGGCCGCCTTGGGGAATGCTTATCCAAAGATCAGAGACCAAATGCCCGTGACCACTTAAGTGTTCCCCAACAGGAAGAGATCACTCCTGCCTGGTGACTGTCAAGCAGTGTTCATTCAACCATTGTCTTAGCATCTGCATGGTCTCCCCAGTGTACCATCCTCGGGACATCCTTTGCTGCTACGCTATCTCCACTCACATTGTCTGCACCTTTAAGACTTGATTAGCCGTAAAGACTCGCATTCTAATCAGTATTCTGTAAACTGAGTGTGTGCCTTTATACGCACTGTTTGTGATCAGAACTTCCCTCTCACCTGACGAAGGGGCAGAGCCCCGAAAGCTAGTGGCATTTGCTATCAAATAAACCTGTTGGACTTTAACCTGGTGTTGTGAGACTTCTTACTATTTTGAGGAGAGTCAGGAAGACACAAGAATCTCTGCTCAACACAGAAAAAGACTGGTTACGGACGAAGTACATCATCTCACAGGTTTCTATCCCAGCATCCCTTAATGATTCCAGAATCAGGTCTAAGACTGGAAGTCACATCCTTCCTGGCCCATATGGCGATGTGACTGCTGTTTGCAAACTGAGGTGCCTCAACCATAGGTCTTTGTCTGATAAGGCTGTATGTAACACTGGCTCCAGTGCCTAAGGTAAAGTGAGGAAGTTATTATCCAATATGCCTGCATTCCAGAACAAAAATCCAGGATCGCTGATCTCACCAAAGGTACATGGTTGCGTGTCCACCTGGTGTGCTGTCTCGACCTTGTGAATCCTCTTGGGATCTTCTGTGCATTTTGGCTTTGCGCAGCTTCTCAAAGTGTCTTATTTGGTTAGAATAGAATTCCCACAGTGTAGAAGGAGGCCATTCAGCCAAGAGCTACATTGAAAACATTGGGCTGAAATTGCCAGGTGTTGGTCACGCCTGTCAGGGTACTTTGCTGTCCAGCGCTGGCATGGTCCCTTGGCTGAGTGTCCCTGTTACTGTGCTGCTTCATTAATGGGACAGTGGGGTTTACTTTGTACTGGAGGTTTGCTTTCTCCCCTCATACAGAGCTGTGCTGGAAAAGCATTTCCGATTGCCTGGCTGGTCTTCTCAAAGTGTTGGACATTTCTTCACTTGCAGCATGTCACCGAGGCCTGTCACTGTTAGTCTTTCCACCCCTGATGAGTTCTGTTGCAAGGTCACTGTAACTTTCAGCCATCCTGTACAACGAGTTGTGAAGTCGACAAGTTCCCCTGGCTGCTGGACACATTTATTAAATTTAGATGTTTCAAGAATTCTGTTACTTTCAAAGTGAAAATTAACGTTGAATGATTTTAAACCTTCATGTTTTGAAATTACATACACAGAGTGAATTTCTAAGTTGGTGCTCTCTCCATGCTTGCTTCTACACACAGCTCCGTCAAATACTAAACTGACCCCTCAGTGTGGATCATATGCTCTCTTACCTCATGGTGAGGGCAGTCCCAGGTTAACTCTATATGCCAGACCCTTATACTGCAGTACCCAGCCTGTCAATCCTTTCCAGATACCCATACATTTCAGATATCATCCTCATAAATGTTCCCTGCACTCATTCCACTGCCTAGGAGGCAGTATCATTGTGGCATGTCACTGGACCAGTAATCTAGAGGCCTAGACTAAAGTACAGAAACTTGGTTTAAATCCCATCTGGTGGAATTTAAATTCAATTAACATCAATAGTCAAGAGCTTCATGTTTTTAGGTGTCCTGGTCCCCCCATGCCGACACTATAGTTAAGAAAGCCTCTACTTTCTCAGAAGTCTAAGGAAATTTGGTGTGTCCGCTACGACTCTCACCAACCTCTACAGATGCACCATAAAAAAAACCATTCTTTCTGGTTGTATCATAGCTTGGTATAGCTCCTGCTCTGCCCAAGACTGTAATAAGCTACAAAGGGTCATGACTGAAGCCCAGTCCATCACACAAACCAGCCTCTCATCCATTGACACTGTCTATACTTCTCGCTGGCTTGGAAAAGTAGCCAACATAATTAAGGGCCTCATGCATCCTGGACATTCTCTCTTCTACCTTCTTCCATCAGGAAAAAGATACAAAGTCTGAGGTCACACACCAACCAACTCAAGGACAGCTTCTTCCCTGCTGCTGTCAGACTTTTGAATGGACCTACCTTGCATTAAGTCGATCTTTCTCTGCACCCTGGCTATGACTGTAACATTACATTCTACACTCTCTCCTTTCCTTCTCTATGAATGGTATGCTTTGTCTGCGTAGCGTGCAAGAAACAATACTTTTCACTGTATACTAATACATGTGACAATAATAAATCAAATTAGAAATCAGGAATCAAAAGCTAGTCTCAGGAATGGTGACCACGAAACAACTGTCAATTGTTCTAAAAAAAAATTGGTTCACAAATGCCCTTCAGGGAAGTAAATCCTCACCTGGGCTGACCGACACGTGACTGGATCTGATAACCACACACTCGCTGATTCTACAATCAGTCCTCCTTACCCCAAAATTTGGAGTTGTCCCAAAGACTAGTGAAGCAACAGCCTGACATGATCATACTCAGAGAATCATGCCTTTACAATGTCTTAGACGCCATCTTCACCATCCCAGGGACAGAACAGAGCCAGCAGAGGAGGTGGCAAAATGGTCAGGATGGAGTTGTGCAGAGAATCCTCAGCATCAACTCCAGGCTCCATGACATCACATGGCTTCAGGTCAAACATGGACAAGGAAACATTTTGCTGCTTACCATCTACCCCAACCAGCCGTCAGCTAATGTACCAGCACTCCTCCACGTTGAGCACAACTTGGAAGAAGCACCGAAGGTGGAAAGGGAACAGAACATACTCTAGGTGGGAGACTCCAATGTCCATCACCAAGAGTGGCTCAGTGCCACCCCTATGACTGAGCCCTGTGACTCGTAAAGGATGTAGTCGTCAGACTGTGTCTGTGACAGAGGTGACAGAACGCAGACGGAAAATCTACTTGATCTCATCCTCATCACCTCATCTACCTGTTGCAGATGCATCGGCCATTAACAGTTGGTAGGAGTGACCATCACACAGTCCTTGTGGGCACAAGGTTCTGCTTTCCATAGGTCTGGGCGACCTATGAGTTATCGCAGCAGAATCACATTAGAAAGAGATTGTCAATGTGAAGGGCACAGCACAGAGATTTAATATCAAATGGTGACAGCGGTGTACCACTACACCACCATCTCCCATTTAGTGGCAGATGGTGGTATAGTGGTAATATCACTAGACTAGTAATCCAGAGGCCTAGCTTAATGTCTTGCGGACATAGGTTCAAATCCCACCATGACAGCTGGTGGAATTTGAATTCAGTTCATAAATCTGGAATCATAAAAATCAGTCTCAGAATTTGTGGAACCATCAGATATTTTCATAAAAACTCATCTGGTTCACTAACATCCTTTAGGGAAGAAAATCTTCTGTCCTTGCCTGGTCATGTGACTCCAGAGCACAGCAATTCTTCTGCAATGGCCTAGCAAGCCAGTCAGTTCAAGGGCAATTAGGGATGCGTAATAAATGTTGGTCTTTCCAGTGACTCCACATCCCAACATTTAACGAGTACAGACAAGTATACGAACGGAGGAGAAATAGGCACTCAAGCCTGCTCCCCTATCTCATAAAACCATGGCTGACCTGATTGTGGCCTGTACCTTTCCTGTCCAGCCCCAATACTCTTTGATGTCCCATCAGTCAAGAATCTACCCAACTCAACCTTAAAAATCGTTAATGACCCTACCTGCTCAGCTCCTTGTGCCCATTTTGCTAGTTTATTAATTTGTTGTAATCCTCAATATAGACCATTCCCCAATTTGGTTTTCTCTGCAATATGGTAGAAGCATTTCTACCTTATCGATTTAATCATTAAAATATGAAGAACCACCAGTTGATTCCAGTTTTAGTCCAGACAGAATCTTTGACAAGCTCAAAATTTGTCATCACGCTATTGCTTCAAGTTTCTTTTATTGAATCACCACCCATTTAAGCAATTGTTTTTCTCTGTCTCTGGAAAACAATGTAATCAGGCAGAATTTAAGAACTTGATGGGTTACAGCTGAAAAATACTATGATATTTTCAACAGACACGTCTGAGGATCATTCAGAAGACTAAGATGCTTAATAAAACAAAGGGAAAATCAGCCTTCCATCCATCGTATGTACAGCAAATGTACAAACTTAAAAATAACATCATAAATTTCAAACTTCCCTTTTTCAATTGTATTTGTGTGTCTTATCATTTGCCGTACAATCTCAGGTTGTGATGTCTTATGGGATCTCATAAAAACTCAAAATTCCAGGGTAGATTCAGAAAGAATGTTCCCAATGGTGGTGGTGATAGAGCAGGGGGGGAGGGGCATATCTGAGGATAAGGGGTAAATCTTTTAGAACTGAGGTGAGGTGAAATTTCTTCATCCAGAGGCTGCAGAATATGTAGAATTCACTACCACAGAAAGTAGTTGAGGCCAAAACGTTGTCTGATTTCAAGAAAAAATAAGATACAGTTCTTGGGGCTAAAAGGATCAAAGGATATTGGGGGTGGTAGGCAGGATCAAGATATTAAATTCGATGATCAGATCAAGAAGAATGGCAGGGCAGGCTTAAAGGGCCAAAAGGCCTCCTCCTGCTTCTAGTTTCTATGCTGTCTGGGCGACCTATGAGCTATCGCAGCAGAATCACATTAGAAAGAGATCGTCAATGTGAAGGGCACAGCACAGAGATTTAATATCAAGTGGTGACAGCAGGCAATGAACCAACCTGCATTTAAATAGTGCCTTTCACCTCCTCAGCACAATCCAAAGCAGTGTACAACCAAACGCTACAAGTGTAGGTATGATTCTTCCATTACCAAACATGGCAGCTTGTGTGCAAACACTGGTTAAATAATGGACAGATCTACCCGTACTTTATTTCAATGGAGGGATAAAAATTGGTCGGGAAATCTGACCGACTCTCCCGTTCTTCTGCAAATAGCGCCATGGGATCTTGGGTGACTCGCTTCAGTAGCGAGTGACTCAGCCGAAAGATGACACCTCTCAACAATGCAGTGTTACCTCAGCATTGAGCTGAAGCATTCACCTCGAGTGTGTACTCAAATCTCTGGAGTGTGGCTTGAATTCAATGAGCGCCTACATTATACCAGTGATTACACTTCAAAAGAACTTAATTGGCTGCAAAGTGCTACAGGACAACTGGTGACTCTAAAAGGCGCTGTGGCTATGCGAGCCTTTCTTTCCCTGACTGTGAGGCAGGAATACTATCACTGAGCTGAGGTGACATTTAATTTTTGCACCATTACTGTAAAATACAGTCAGTTGTAAGGGCAACCAAAGACATAGTAATCACATATGATAGGTTACGGTGGTTTAGGACCATAGAAAGGTTAAGAAACATAGAAAATAGAAGCAAGGGTAGGTCATTCGGCCCTTTGAGTCTGTTCCGCCAATCATCCTGATCATCTAAATCTAACCCACTTCCTCCCCATATCCCTTTATTCCTTTAGCCCCAAGAAAGGAGTGGGTTAGGTTGACTGGCTCTGCTAAATTGACCCTTGTGTCAGGGGATGAGCAGGGTAAATATGTGGGGTTATGGTAATAGGGCCTGGTTGGGATTGTGGTCAATGCAGACTTCATGGGCTGAATGGCCTCCTTCTGCACTGTAGGGATTCTACGATTCTAAATGTAGAAAGTAGGACTGAAACATTGAAAATAGGTTACAGCACAGGAGGAGGCCATTCAGTGCATCCTGTCCATGCTAGTCCAAGGACACCCCTTTGCCATTTCTAACCCTATCTTCTGACTGGAAAGGGAATTTTGAGACAGAAGTTATATGGTATAGGCTTAGCAGGGATTGATGGGATGACGGAAGGTAAACTTTGAGGGTTCTTGGGCAACCACGTCTCATCCTCTACTTAAGATTACGATTTACAGTGAACTATGGGCACTGGATGCCTCACCCTAGGACGGTCATGTGTGAGCAGTAACAGTGAATCTCGACAGCTTAGCTGTCGTACTGGGAAACCACAGCAGAGCCTGAGCTTAATCTGACCCAATGTTAACACACAGTCACTGCAGTCAGGAATGGAGAAGCAAGCAGATTGTTTTTCAACCTCTCCACCTTAGGGCAGTGAACAAAACTACTGCACTTACATTCCTTCAGGCTGTCCCACAATGCTGCAAGGATAATGAGTTACAATCATTGTTATTGAGGGAAACACAGCAGCCAATCCTCCACAATCATCCTCAACACCGGTGCCCCACAAGGCTGTGTTCTCAGCCCCCTACTTTACTCCTTATACATCTATGACTATGCGGCCAAATTCCTCTGCAATTCGAATTTCAGGTTTGCTGACAACGCCATCGTTGAGGGTCAGATCACAAACAATGATAAGACAGAGTACAGGAATGAGATAGAGAATCTGGTGAACTGGTGCGGCCACAATAATCTTTCCCTCAATGTCAACAAAATGAAGGAGATTGCCATTGACTTCAGGAAGCGTAAAGGAGAACATGTCCCTGTTTACATCAATGGGGATGAAGTAGAAAGGGTCGGGAACTTCAAGTTTTTAGCTGTCGAGATCATCAATACCCTGTCCTGATCCCCCATGCCAACACTATAGTTAAGAAAGCCCTACAACGCCTCTACTTGAAGTATGAAGCTGTCAGACTTTTGAATGGACCTACCTTGCGTTAAGCTGATCTTTCTCTACACCCGAGCTATGACTGTAACACTACATTCTGCACACTCTCCTTTCTTTCTCTATGAACAGTATGTTTTGTCTGTATAGCACGCAAAAAACAATATTTTTCACTGTATACTAAAATGTGTGACATTAATAAAATCAAATCAAAATCTGCACACAAAAATAACCTCCCAAACAGCAATGAGATAAATGACTGTGAAACCTTTTATAGAGCAACTGAGGTGCTCAAACACAAAAGCAAAAACCTACAATCTGAAATAAAAAGCAGAAAATGCTGGAAATACATAGCAGTTCTGGCAATCTGGGGAAAGGGAAACACAATTAGTGTGTCAGGTTGATAATCTTCCACCAATAGGCATTTATAGATCCACATGTGAGAGTGTCAGAAGTTTATCACAGAATCATAGAATCTCTAACAGTACAGAAGGAGGTCATTCGGCCCATCGAGCCTGCACCAACAACAATCCCACCCAGGGCCTATCCCCATCACCCACGTATTTACCCTGCTCATCCCTCTGACACTAACAGACAATTTAGCGTGGCCAATCAACCTAACCTGCACATCTCTGTGATGTTAATTAACCCTACAATGTTTTCAAAGCACAACAAAAATGCAAGTGTTAACAGATTCCAAGAACAATATTTACAACGTTAAGATGCAAAGTTGATAAACAGGGGTTTGGCTTTAGAATTTCTTGAGCGCAGATGACTGTATAATAGGCAACTGGATTTTTGACTTATACAGCGATTAATGTAGGCAGTGTATGTGACACACACAATTCAGAGTCCAGAGGTTGAGGGTTCAAGCCCCACTCCAAAGACTTAAAGTTTAAAGTTTATTTATTAGTCACAAGCAAGGCTTACATTAACACTGCAATGAAGTTACTGTGAAAGTCACCCCACTCCAGTGCCTGTTCGGAAATACCGAGGGAGAATTTAACGTGGTCAATGCTCCTAATCAGCACGTTTTTGAATTGTGGGAGGAAACTGGAGCACCCGGAGGAAACCCACACAGACACAGGGAGAATGTGCAGTTTCCATACAACAGTGACCCAAGCCAGGAATCGAACCCAGGTCCCTGGCACTGTGAGGCAGCAGTGCTAACCACTGTGCCTCCATGCTGCCCCACAGACTTGAGTAGAAAAATCTAGGATGACACTCCAGTACAGCACTGAGGCAGTGCCACACTGTTGGCAGTGACATTCTTCAGATTAAGTCAATGCCCTGCCTACCCTCTCAGACAAAAGATCCCACGACACCATTTCCACCGAAGAGCAAAAGAATTCTTCACAGAGTCCTGGATAATGTTCATACCTGAACTAACTTCAATCAAAAAATGGTTTAATCATTATCACATTCTGGGTTGATGGAGCTTGCTGCGTGTAATCTGGCTGGCACCTTTTCGACATATCACAATGACCTCATTTCAAAGAATTTCACTGACCTCCAGAGATTGGGAAAGATGCTATGGAAATCTTTCTTCCTTAACACCTTACAATCCTTATTACTTGGGTAGGCAGTGGCAATAGCGACAATGTCATATGGCTAGTAATCCAGAAGTAAAGGTAAAACAGTATGGATGCTGGAATCTGAATCAAGAACAGAAAATGCTGCAAAATCTCAACAGCATCTGTGGAGAGAGAATTGAGAACGAAATCCTACAACACCAGCTTAAAGTCCAACTAGTTTATTTGTAGCAAAAGCCGCAAGCTTTCGGAACAGGCTGTCCCTTCATCAGGTGGCTGGCAATTCTGAACCTCCAACCACCTGACAAAGGGTCATAAGGTGAAACACCTTATGCTCACCCAAATGCCAAAATCAAATGTTAACATTCGGGTCTAGGTTAACTTTATAAATCACCTTGGTGTTTCTGATCTTGCTCTTAACAAATGGATGATCCATCTTGGCCTCCTCCGGAGGACCGCAGCATCACAGAAGTCAGTCTTTAACCAATTCGATTCACTCCACATGATATCAAGAAACAAAGGCACTGGATACTGCAAAGGCCATGGAGCCTGACAATATTCCAGCAATAGCACTGCCAAGATTAACGCTTCAGAAATTGCCACGCCCCTAGACAATGTGTTCCAATAATGCTACAACATTGGCATCTACCTGACAATATGGAAAACTAATCCAACCCAGCCAACTACCATCCGAGCGTTCTCTCATCAAAGTAATGAATGAGGTCACTGGCAATGCTATTAAGAACTCAGCAATAACCTACTCACTGATGCTCAGTTTCGGTTCACAGCCACTCATCTCCTGACCTCATTACAGCCTTGGTTCAAACAAAGACAAAAGAACTGAACTCCAGAGAGTGAATGCCCTTGACGTCAAGGCAGCATTTGACCAAGTGTGGCATCAGGGAGCACTAGCAAAGCTGGAGTCAATGGGATCAGTGGAGGAATTCTCCATTGTGCTGGCTATGACACCAAGCAAAGAAAAATGGCTGTGGTTTTTGGAGGTCAATCATCTACGGCTAAGGACATTATGACATCCAGATTTGGCAATACATCACCGTTCCTTTACAGTCACTGGTTAAATCCTGAAACTTCCTCCCTAACAGCCCTGTGGGTCTACCTACGCAACATGGACTAGCAGATCAAGATGACAGACCCCCGCCATATTCTCAAGGGCAATTAGGAATGGGCAATAAATGCTGGCCTAGCCAGCAAGACCACCATCCCCTGAATGACTTTTGTAGAATGTTCCTCAGGGTAGTGTCCTAGGCCCAACCATCTTCAGCTGCTTCATCAATGACCTTCCATCTATCATAAGGTCAGAAGTAAGGATGTTCACCAATGACTGCACAATATTCAGCACCACTCATGACTCTCAGGTACAGAAGCAGTCCACATCCAAATGCAGAAAGACCTGGACAACATTCAGACTTGGGTTTCTAAGTAACAAGTATCATTTGCGCCACACAGGTGCCAGGCAATGACCATCTTGAAAAAAAGAGAATTCAACCATCTCCCCATGATATTCAAAAGCATTATCATCGTTAAATCCATTCACTGAATTCCCCACCATCAACTTCTTGGAAGTTACCATTGACCAGAAACTAAACTGGACTAGCCCTATAAATACTGTAGCTAGAAGAGCAGGCCAGAGGCTAGGAACCTTGTGGCAAGTAACTCACCTCCCCCCTCTCCAAAGCCTGTCCATATGTCAGCAGTGTGATGAAATAATCTTCACTTGCCTGGATGAGTGCAACTCCAACAACATTCAAGAAGCTTGAAACCATCCAGGATAGAGCAGCCTGCTTGATTGGCACCACATCTACAAAGATTCATTCCCTCCATAACCGATTCACAGTGGCAGCAGTGTGTACCATCAACTCATCATAACCCACTGAAAGCGCCTTCCAGATCCGCAACCTCTACCACCTAGAAAGACAAGGATAGCAGACGCACGGGGACACCACCACCTGAAAGTTCCCATTCCTGAGATCATCCTGACTTGGAACTCTAGCTTAAAGCGGTGCAGGGACAGAGTGTATATGGGTGTATATGTGCAGAGATCATTGAAGGTAGCAGGACAGATGGAGAGAGCAGTTAAGGCAAGTAGTATCCTGGGCTTTTTAATATAGGCATAGTGTGCAAGAGGAAGGAGGTTATGCTGAACATATGCAAGATGCTAGTTAAACCTCAGCTGGAATATTGTGTACAGTTCTGGGAGCCACATTAAAGGAAGGAGGTGAATGCTTGGAGAGACTGCACAAAAGAGGTTCTAGTGATGACAAACTTCAGTTATAAAGAACAAAGAGAAGTACAGCACAGGAACTGACCGTTCAGCCCTCCAAGCCTTTGCTGATCATGATGCCCTAAACTAAAAAAAATCTTCTGCCCTGACTTGGATCGTATCCCTCTGTTCCCTCCCTATTCATGTATCCATTCAGATGCCTCTTCGATCTTGCTAACGTACCTGCTTCCACCACCTCCTTTGGCAGTGTGTTCCAGGCATCCACCACGCTCTGCATGAAAAACTTCCCCCACACGCCTCCCTTAAAAACTTTCCCCCTTTGTAATTGACACTTTCATCTTGGGGAAAAAGCCTCTGACTATCCACCCTGTCTGTGCCACTATAATTTTGTAGACCTTTATCAGGTCTCCCCTCAGCCTCCATCTTTCCAGTGAAAATAATCCTATTTAATAAACAATCCCAGTTTATTCAACCTCTCCTCATAGACAACAACCTCGAGACCAGACAGCATCCTGGTGAAATTTCTTTGCACTCTCTCCAAAGCTTCCACGTCCTTCTGGTAGTGTGGTGACCAGAACTGCACGCAATACTCCAAATGTGGCCTAATCAAGGTTTTACATAGCTAATCAGATAGATTGGAGATATTGGGATTGTTCTCCTTGGGGAGAAGGCAACTAGGGGGAGATTTGATACACACTGCTGTGACAAAAGGAGTTCCAGGACTTTGACCCAGCGATTGTGAAGGATGTGCAGGTTGGGTTGATTGGGATAAACTGATCCGAGTGTCAGGGGATTAGCATGGTTACGGGAATAGAACCTGGGTGGAATTGTGGTTGGTACAGACTCGATGGGCCAAATGCCCCTCTTCCGCACTGTAGAGGCTTTATGAATAAAGCTAGCTGTGAAGAGTAAAATAGGTAAAGAGTTTAGACTGTGGGCAGAATTCTCCCAGAAAGTTTCTAAATGTCATAAAGGTGAAAATAATGAAGTGAATGGTGTTGCTCTCTCAGGTGAGCTCCATACCGCAAGCCTCCTACACTCTGACTCTTTTGGAAAGTTGGGAGTTTTGTGCCAACTGGGGGTGGGGGAACCACCCGGCTGAGTGCTCGGTTGCTGTTTCGCTAAGCATGCTCCAATCTCCCTCACCCCATGGGCATCAGGACCCGTCACTCTTTCACTGGGGGGGGGGGGGCATGTTCCCCCCACCCACCCCCGCCACGGGTTAGGGTCCTTACAATGGGTCCCCCAGCCGGACCCTGACATGCCCCCCCCCCCCCCCACCCCACCCCCATCATGAAGACCCCCGATTAGGACTGCTTTCATTGTCCACTCTTGCACCGTGCCTCCCCTCTCCCCCCGCCCCCCATTGGTCAGACCACACCCCATATTGTTCCCCCCCTCCCGTCTTGGCCCCCACCCCCTCAGCTCTGTGTCGGAGACACCGGCACCACCAGCGGTCTAGTGCCCACCGTCAGGCACTGCCGCTGTGTCATGCGGGCCCCGCCAGGTGAGGTCTGCCTGATGAGTATCGCCCGGTCATACCCCCTGACCACACAGGGGCTTCAGTGGCCCCTGGACCAGCTGGCGTCACCATTGTGCCAAACCTCCGGTAGCGGAGGCCAGCGGTGATTCTCACCGTTGTCGGCCGAGGGCAGGGGAATTCCGGGCGCTGGGACTGGAACGGGCTGTGCCTATTTAAATATGCTAATCAGACTCACGCCCTTTCTGGACACAATCCAGTTCCCACCCTTAGGAAGGGGCTTGGAGATTCACAAACTGTTGGGCGCCGGGTGCAAAGCGGCTATTTAAGCCCACGCAATATTCTCCGGGATCAGGTAACAGCGGTGAGCTCAGAGAATCTCCCCGCATTTCAGACAGCATCGATTCTCCTTTCAAAATCACCTGCTCCGTCTGCAGCTAATGAGCTGTGCAAACAGAACAAATAACAAGGTTCGTATTCACCGGATAAATGAGAAGGGATTGGGTCTCAGTATTTGAGATTAATTAAAGGTTTCGATGTTGGTGGCGCATTTCAGGTGATGAGGTCCGAAAGAATCGGAGCGGCTGACACCGGCCAGGCAACAGAAGGGAATACAGGAATTCGGAGCAGAAACAGGCAATTCAGCCTTTCCAGCCTGCTCTGCTATTCATAAGGTGCAAGTTTATTTCTTAGTGTCAAAAGTAGGCTTACATTAACACTGCAATGAAGTTACTGTGAAAATTCCCTAGTGACCACACTCCAGCACCTGTTTGGAGTACACTGAGGGAGAATTTAGCACGACCAACACACCTAACCAACACGTCTTTCGGAATGTGGGAGGAAACAGGAGCACCCGGAGGAAACCCAAGCAGACACAGGGAGAACATGCAGACTCCGCACAGACGGTCACTCTAACTGGGAATCGAATCCCGGTCCCTGGTGCTGTGAGGTAGCAGTGCTAACCACTGTGCCACCACGGCTGATTGCTTCCTGGCCTCATATCCATCTCTTTACCACGATAATATTGGACATCCAGAAAGTTTACTTTTTCCATGGAGTGACCAATTCATGTAACACAATTCTGGCGGGGGTGAAGCTCTTACTATCTGTCCGCCGTTATTAGGGGGATTTCTGGAGACCACACTATGTAGAAGGGACAGGTATGAGGTTTGTCCAGTTCTTCAGAGGAAGTGATGATTCTTGAATTTCACGGGGGGGCAGGGGGCAGAGGGGGGAACACACACAGTAATCCAGAGGTAGGAATGACCTTTTCCATGCTGTGGATACAGAAGTGTAAATTGGCCGTATGACTTGCTCGAAAGGCCATGAAATCTGTGGCTGGCCATTTTATCTCAGTTTGTTATGTTACATTCCCCGCTCCTCTTTTCCATGTACCCACCTTCTGTAGTCCCTGAAGAAAAACACAGTTCTTATTCTTGTAGAAGTGGCTGTATATCCTGCAGCACAGCATTTAGTATTGCTCTAAACTCACATATCCCAATCCCATCACGTTGCCCAGCAACTGAAGCAGATCGTGTGTGGAGTCCCACCATCAACACACCCAACACTGAACCTACAGATATCTCTGTACAAGTCAGTCATTTTCTGCTAATCCATCGCTGACATTTCAGCACTAGTTCTTCTGAATGCTGATCCTTGTTAGAAAACACAACCTCTGCCAACAACTGGAGGATAATAATAGTGTAGATAATAATAGTGTGGCGTTTGTCCCCTTTGTAGGGCCATCTGCCAAGAGGGCCATGTGACCTGGATAGCCACTCAAAGACCAGGGTGGGGGAATTACGCCAGCAAGCACAGGCTTCTGTATCAGTTCGATTCTGGAGGCCATGAGACTTCAAGCCTCTCTGTTATACTCGTATGCAAATAAACATCGTAGAAACCGGTGAAGAGGAATTATTACAAATAGCAACAAGCATCATAATTAAAAATGTAAAGCAATGGATAAGACTGTAGAAATTTTCTCAAGAGTCTTTCAGCCATGGAAATGCATATCCTCGCTATCTTGCGGCAGAGTGCAGGGTTGCATGACAGCACAGTGGTTAGCATTGCTGCCTCACAGCGTCGGGGACCTGGGATTGATTCCGGCCTCGGCTGACTGTGTGGAGTTTGCACATTCTCCTCGTGTCTGCGTGGGTTTCCTCCGGATGCTCCGGTTTCCCCCCACACTCCAAGAACGTGAGGGTCAGGTTGATTGACCATGCTAAAATTGGCCCTTAGTGTCAGGGGGAATAGGAGGGTAAATATGTGGGGTTACAGGGATGAGGCCTGGGTGGGATTGTTGTCGGTGCAGCCTTGATGGGCTGAGTGGCCTCTTTCTCCGCTGTATGGATCTATGATCTTCACGTCAAAAATGCTTAGTCAGTTGAAATATCTGTTCATTTTAATGGCACAGTGGTTAGTGCTGTTGCTTCACAGCGCCAGGGACCCAGGTTCGATTCCCAGCTTAGGTCACCGGCTGTGTGGAATTAGTATGTTCTGCCTGTGTCTGCGTGGGTTTCCTCCGGGTGCTCTGGTTTCCTCCCATAGTTCAAAGGATATGCTGGTTAGGTACATTGACCCGAACAGGTGCCAGAGTGTGGCGACTAGGGGATTTTCAGAGTAACTTCATTGCAGAGTAAGCCTACTTGTGGCACTAATAAATAAACTTTAAATACTATCAACGGTGACTACACTTCAATAAGTCTGTAAACAGTTTGAGACATGAAAAGGGCTGCATAAATGCCAATCGTTCTTTTATAATGAACAGCTAAATATATATACACTGTACCTCCTGTTAATGTACATACACTGTGCCTACTGTTCATTGTCAATTACCATACCAGTATGCTTAGCCCAGTCTGAGCTGATGGGGCAACACTTTCCTGTTTTGCGGTTATAAATATCGTAACAAAAATGAGGTTTACGTGGTTTTGTAAATTGGAACACTGAATAAGAACACATTACACTAATGCCAAACCTTTACTAGTCAGGTCTCAGCGGGAGTATTGTATACAATTCTGGGCAACAGACTTTCGGAAAGACGTCAAAGCCTTGGAGAGGATTCAGAGCTTTCCCAGGATTGGGACAGGAATGAGGGATTTCACTCCTGGCTCTTCTCCCACATACTGCCCTCTGTAACCTTGAGGTTGTCCAAAATTATGTTGCCTGTGTCTTTGCGTTCAGCCTGTCACACTCCAGTATCACCCCTGTGCTCGCTGACTTACACTGGGCCCCAGTCAAGCAACACCTGGATTTAAAAAATACTCATCCCAGTTTTCAGTTCCCTCAATTCTCCACTCCTTCACACTCCGTAATCTCCTCCAGCCCCAAAACTCTCCAAGGTATCTGCACTACTTTCTCATTCCGGCCCCAGTTATAATTGCTCCACAACTGGTTATCATATCTTCGGTTACCTAGGCTTCAGCTTCTGGAGTTCCCTCCCTATAGCTCTGCCTCCACATCTCGCTTTGTTCCTTTAAGGCCCACCTCTTTGATCAAGTTTTTAATCATCTGATGAATTATCTCTTGATGTGGATTGGTGTTGTACTTTGTTTTATGATGCTCCAGTGAGGCGTCTTGGGGCACCTCATTGCATTAAAGATGCTATAGAAATATAAACTGTTGTTATTATGTGTCACGTTGAGACACTGGAGGAGATGGGCTTATACAACAGATATGTTGAAGGAAGACCTGAGGTTATAGAATCATACAGTGCAAAAGAGGCCCTTCAGCCCATCGAGACTTCACCAACACACGAGAAACACCTGACCTCCTGACTAATCCCATTTACCAGCACTTGGCCAACAGCCTTGAATGCACTTGGCTCATAACCTTGAATATCTCTACCACACTCCCAGGCAGCTTAGTAAGGGTTTTTATACAGCAGGCAAGGAGAAGCTTTTTCTGCTGCCAAATGGGTTAATAACTACAGGTCACAGACTTAAAAGAATTGCTAAGAGAATGGAGGGAAGAGGGTGGCAAATTGGTGGCACAGGGGTAATGTCACTGGACTAGTAATCCACAACCCAGGCTGATGCTCTGGGTACATGAGTTCAAAGCCTGCCAGGATACCTGGTGAATTAATAAAAGCGGGAATGGAAAGCTAGTTTCAGTAATGGTGAATAATCATCATCGACTGTTGTAAAAACCCATGTGGTTCACGCGTGCCTTTTAGGGAAAGAAACCTGCCGTCCTTATCTGGTCAGGTCCACTTGTGACTCCAGAGCCACTGCAAATTGGTTGACTCTTAACTGCCCTTTGGAACGGTTGAACAAGCCACTCAGTTCAAGGGCAATTAGAGATGGGTAACAAATGTTGATCTTGGCAGTGAAGTCCAGTTCCTATGAAAGAATATTTTTTTAAAAAAATTAAGAAAATGAGGAGAAATTCACACTAGAGGATTTGAAATGAACTAATCTGCAAGTTTATGGGACTAATTGGACCGAATTTTCTAACAGCCAGCACAGTAATCACAGGCCATGTTGTTTTCTGTGTTATAAGATTGAATATGAGTACAACCCAGACCATTGGTCTCAGGACTACACATTGGACGGGATTTTACATTTCCTCTGAAGGCCCTCCTGCCCCCCTCTGATTCAGTGGCGGGCGAGATGGTAGAGTTCCAGTGATTTTATATTAAAAACAGATTCCACCCGCCTCCCCCCCTCCCCCAACTCCTTTTGTACCGATTGCCTTTAGATGGCACAGTGGTGCACGCTGCTGCCTCACTGCTCCAGGAGCCCGGGTTCCATTCCCGGCTTAGGTCACTGTCTGTGCGGAGTCTGCACGTTCTCCCATGTCTGCGTGGGTTTCCTCCGGGTGCTCCAGTTTCCTCCCCTAGTACGAAAGACGTGCTGGTTAGGTGCATTGGCCATGCTAAATTGCCCCTTAGTGTACCCGAACAGGCACCAGAGTCTGGCGACTAGGGGATTTTCACAGTAACTTCATAGCAGTGTTAACGTAAGCCTGCGTCTAACACTAATAAATAAACCTTAAAACTTTTAGTAAACTCAGTTTTTTTAAATTAATTTGCTGGATGTGGGCATCGCTGGCTGGACCATCATTTATTGTCAACCACGTTGCTGTGGATCTGGAGTCACACATAGGCCAGTTGAGGTAAGGACAGCAAATTTCCTTCCCTAAAGGACATGAGTGAACCTAGATGGGCATTATGATAATCAACAATCACCACTGACAACATTAAATATGGTGGGATTTGAACCCAGGTCCCCAGGTCTTGTCTCTAGGATACTAGTCTAGTGACAATACCATTACGTCACTGCTGTCGTGAGCTTAAATCTTGAACTTACTACAATGGCAGCGTTCATAAAACAGCATCATTCTATACCCTAACTCACAAGTTTCAAATGAAAAATCCTCATTGTCCTTAGGTGCTGTTTCCCTTACAACGAGAAGTTTCACAACACCAGCTGAAAATCCAACAGGTTTATTTGGAATCATGGGCTTTCAGAGCACTGCCCCTTCATCACTCATCTGATGAAGGAGCAGTGCTCCGAAAGCTCGTGATACCAAATAAATCTGTTGGACTGTGACCTGGTGTTGTGAGACTTCTCACCTGTGCCCACCCCAGTCCAACGCTGGCATCTCCACCGTTACAACTGACAGCCTTCTAAAATGCAAACTAATCAGCCAACCTCTACTTTCTGATTCACTTTTACTCTTTTCAATATCAAAGGGGTGGCCAGTTAGATCAGAGTTGAGGAGGAACTTCTTCACTCAAAGGGTGGTGAATCTGTGGAATTCTCTGCCCGTTGAAGTGGTTGAGGCTACCTCGCTAAATATATTTAAGACGCGGGTAGATAGGTTTTTGGTAGGCAAGGGGATTAAGGGTTATGGGGAGAAAACGGGAAAGTGGAACTGAGCCACATCAGATCAGCCATGATCTTATTGAATGGCGGGGCAGGCTCGAAGGGCTAGATGGCCTACTCCTGCTCCTATTTCTTATGTTCTTAGTTACAGCGACACAGTGGGTAGGCTGACTATTCACCAGCATTTCTTAAAAAACTGATGTGGATTTAAGCAGTAAACTCACCTTACAAAGGTCAACCATTGAATGAAAATATTTAGCTACCTGAACAACAAGACATCTTTGTGAAAGAAGTTTTTTGGAGAATGCGAAATATCTCAGGTGCACTTTTACAGAAGAAAGTTTGCCTGACCCAATTGCTATTTAGGATCTAGGCAGAAGCAGAGAATCAGATATTGCATATCACACTGTCCACAATTTGATTTTGCCGTCTAATTATTGGATATCCGCTTTTTTTGGATTATTGCTAATTATTAGATCTTCACTTTTGCTTTATAGTATAATACCGATGATGGTTAACGCGATAAAGTTTCCCTACAACAAAACAGATTATATTTCAAAAACAATACTTATTGGCCACTTAGCATACTTGGCTTCCATGAGAACATGACAGAAACGATATAGAAACAGAGGGTGTTTTTGCTGATGAACTTGTAAGCCCAACAAAAAACAGTTCATTCTTCTTAAATCTCTTTAAAAGTTAGGATTTTCTTTTCAATAAGGAACCTCTGAAATCCTGTGTTTCTCTAATTGGATTGCTAATGAGCTGAAAAAAAAGTGTAATTAAGTTTATTTCTTAGTGTCACAAGTAGGCTTACATTAACACTGCAATTAAGTTATTGTGAGAATCCTCTAGTCGCCACATTCCAGCGCCTGTTCGGGTACACTGAGGGAGAATTTAGCATGACCAATGCACCTGAGCAGCACATCTTTGGGACTGTGGGAGAAAGCTGAAGCACCCGGAGGAAACCTACGCAGACATGGAGAGAATGTGCAGACTCTTCACAGACAGGCTCCAAGCCAGGAATCAAACTCAAGTCTCTGGTGCTGTGAGGTAGCAGTGCTAACCACTGTGCCACAATGTGTGCTGCCAATGAACTACATAGTCTAACACTCACTCCCCTTTCTCCTTCAATAGTTATTTCCTCAAATAAGAACTTTCACGTTGAATGCAAGACATCCCAAGATGTTTCACATAAGTGCTGATGGATAAAATTCCAGAAATATTTATTTTCTGAATTTTAAATTTCACCAGCTACAATGTTGTGGTTTGAAGCTGTCTGGGCCTCTGCATCGACAGTCCAGTGTTATTACTGTTAAAGCACCGTCTCCTTAACGCCAAGGTTTAGGGCCCAGATGGCTAAAAACATGACCAGGAATTCCGGCGAGTGCCAGAGACCATAACAGCAGCAGCACAGAAATTATGAATGATTCTAGGGCCAGAATGGGCTACAGAGATCAGAAGGGCTGAAGATATCAAATTCAGTTTTAAAATAATTTATGAGTACAAAGAACAAAGAACAACACAGCACAGGAAACAGGCCCTTCGGCCCTATAAGCCCACGCTGCCATTTTAACATTGTGAGTGCCCTCTTCTACCTATGACCTTTGTCTACGCCTATTGGACTCCACAAAAAAGGAATAATAACCAGATTGAGGGACGCCCAATTTAGGGACAATTTGTTAACACCAATCAGCCCAAGAGCACGTTTTTGGGGTGTGGGAGGAAACTGCAGCACCCGGAGAAAACCAACGCAAGCATGGGGAGAATGTGCAAACTCCCACAGACCCTGGCCCAAATCAATGTATCTGCACAGCAAACAGTGATAGTCACTGAGCTGTCGTGTTGCCCATCAGCTGGTCCAGTTTAAGCGTACACTAATGACGTAAAGCACTAGGCAATCTCGAAGCAACATCCAAGAGCAGCCCTCGCACGACCCATCGCGTGTATGCCCCTTGTTGGACAACAAGGTAGACCGAGTAATTCAACAGAAAATTCCACATTCTAGCTACCCATTGCACACTGATTTTTAAACTAATCTCTTTCCCTTTTGGCTTCTCCCATTTTATTTGGGGTTGCCATAATGCTAGTTGATCATCCTCCTCCCGTCAGTCACCCGTTCCTCTTCCAATGTGCTTACATCTCTCATTACCACACCTTTCCTAAGGCCTTCCTCTTCTCCATCTTGGCAGTCCCACCCCCATTACTCACCTCGTCACATTATCTCTCTCTCTCTTCGCAACAGATATTCTTTCAATCTCTTCTTTTGTCTTTGAATCTCCGACAAACTTCACAGACATCCTGATGTGTTGGTTCATGATTTTCTTTCCTTTCAAATCACCATTTGTAGTTGGCAGATGGTTTTACAGCTGGATGCCCTTTCTGTCACCAATCCTCCCCATTAATCTGTGCTTGGGACCGGCACCGATACATACTGACTTTCCTACACAAGTGGCTTGCTTTTTTTAAAACTAATCTCTCTTCTAATTAACATTAAATTGTGTTTTCTTGTTAAACATTATTTATATTTGTTAAGGGAATTGTAAGTATTTACATTATAACCCCTTATAACCACATTCACTCCAAAACCTTTTCAGCTTCAGTGACAATGGCCAAAATACCTGAGTTTCTTTTAATAACTGACCCTTTATTCCTGCTAACAGCCTAGTGAACCTTTACCTACGTCACCAATGTCACATCCTTTGTTGAATGAGGTTCCCAAAATTGCGCACAAGATTCCACCTGGATCTCCCTGTTAATGATTTAAAATTTGATCGCTGTTAACCACTATGCACAGTGGGTTAGCACCACTGCCTCAAAGCGCTGGGAACCCAGGTTCGATTCCAGCCTCGGGTTGCTGCCCATGTGGAGTCTGCACATTGCCCCCGTGGGTTTCCTCCCACAGTTCAAAGATGTGCAGGTTAGGTGGATTGGCTGTGCTAAATTGACCCTCAGTGTCTGGAGGATTAGCTAGGGTAAATGCATGGGGTTAGGGCCTGGGTGGGATTGCAGTTGGCGCAGAGTCGATGGGCCATATAGCCTGGTTCTGCACTGTAAGGATTCTATGATTTGATGTGTATTCCTTTCTCTATTTTCATCTTCCAAAAAGATATTCCTTCATATTTTCATACATTGAATAGATCTGCCCATTGTGCTAGCTCTCCTGCATTTTCTCAACTATCCTCTCTTATTTCTTCATTAAAGTTGGTCAGTTCCTCATCCTATCATTAAGCTCTCTTTGGTTTCCATTCTTGCTTTTAGTTCTCAGCATTGCTATTATTAAATTTCTTCCTAAACAATGGTCTCTGCCATTTGTCTATAAAGCCACCTTACAAATTACTTTGAATGAACTTTTTAAGTCCGTTTTGAATTACTTAAAACTTCAAAATATTAAACTCTCCCCACCACAGTTTTGCATCTCCCACTTGAGCTATCAATGTCCCTCCTGAACCTTTTGCTCCAATCTACAGTGCTCACCCATGCCACTTCGTGTCATCGGCAAATGTGGATATGTGGCACGCTTTTCCTTTTCTAGGTCACTGATAAATGCAGTGAAAAGCTGGCGCACCAGTACAGATTCCTGCGGAACACCACCTCGTGCCAAGTGGAGCACATAAACATTAATCCTAACTTCCTCCCTGCCCTCCTAACTCCCTAACCCTTGTCTATAGGTTATCTTCAGTTCCATGTACATTCATGTGTACTGAGCTTCATGTTTGACACGTTATCTAATGCCAATTAAATCCACGTAAATAATCCATCGACACTCCCTTATCTATCAGGTTGATGATCTCCTCAGAAAATTCAAACTTACTCTTTTCTCTTGCCCGTTTCTGGATCCTGCTCTTTTCCTCACCTGGATATGATATCACTCTTTTCTCCAGTACCAAAGTCTCCCTGATCCATACTCTCAGCTACCATTACATCTTAGTCTACTTTTTTCCCCCGACACTCTCCTCAGCTCCAATCGATAGTAAGAGGCTTATGGATTTCCGCGGTACCTCTCCCAACCTTCTCACTGGGCCCTCATGACACCAGTTGCTGCTTATCGTAGAGCAGCCATCCCACTTACCTCATCCAGCATGCTCAGAGAATCACTTCCTGTGGGTTAACCTCCCCAACCATTTCTCCCATAAAAATGACATTTGACTTTTTCAGTCACTGTAAATTAGCGGTCCTGATAGCAATGCCCTTTGTGACAAAATACCCCGACTGCTATCCTTCCACAAACTGAAATAAAAAGGGACAAGTAGGTTGATTTACACCGAATATAGTCAACTTAAAGCAGATATTGCAGTCTGAGCATGTGCAGGGTCAACCTCTCAGAACATATCAGTGGCATTGAGCCAGGCCAAACACCCTAATGTTTCTCTCCTTCCTCCAGCAATGTTTATTTGCTTGTTTTCACAAGCCTTTTTTTTAAAAAAACAAGTTCCTCATTGGCTTTGTTCCAGCTGTTTTCCTCATTTCTGTTTGTGCTACTCCACACTACTATTCCTCTGATGTGACGCAAATAATACAACAAGAGACATCAAAAGTAACCACGACAAACAAAAACAACCCTCGTGGCTGAAAGCCGGAACAAGCTGCAGACTTTTAGTACAGAGGACTTGTTGGCTTCAGAGTTCCTGATAGGTTGCAAAATAAAGCAAATTTCATACAACCATTTTTTCAAAAAGTCCACTTTTTTTTTCCTATTTTGTTCATTTCGGGATAGGACGTTGCTGGCTAGGCCAGTATTGCCCATATCTACTTGCCCTTCAGAAGGTGGTGGTGCACTGCCTTCTTGAACCATTGATGTCCCTAATGTGTAGATATATGCACAGTGCCGTTAGAGAGGGAATTCCAGCATTCTGAATCAGCGACAAGGAAGGAACAGCAATATATTTCCACAGTAAGAAGTCTCATAGCACAGGTTAAAGTCCAACAGGTTTATTTGTTATTACCAGCTTTCGGGGCACTGCTCCTTCATCAAGTGAGCGTGAACACAAAAGCTCGTGATACCAAATAAACCTGTTGGACTTGAACCTGTGCTGTGAGACTTCTTACTGTGCCCACCACAGTCCAACAGCAGCATCTCCACATCATATATTTCCAAGTCAACATGGTGAGTAACCTGGAGGGGAACCTTCAGGGAGTGGTGTTTCCAGGTATCTGCTGATCTTGTCCTTCTAGATGGTAGTGGTTGTGGGTTTGGAAAGTGCTGCCTAAGGAACATTAGCGGATGTCCACATGAACACAGCCGTTCAGCTGGTCATGAAGAGAGTTCAGCAGGAGTTGGAGTTTTTTTTAATATTGTTTTTCTTGTTCTATAGTTAATTGCATTAAAATAAGGCTTCATTACACTTGTTGCCAGTTGCAGTCAGTATTTAAAATAATGCTGTTTAATGCTTCAAATCTGAACTTGAGGTAGTTTAGTCTGCCTTTGGAATAACTGCACAGGATACATGTGGGTCTGAGTGGAAGACATGATGGCTATCCCCTCAAATTAGGATATCATGTCATTAGATATTGGGCTTAAGAACTGCTCTGAAATTATGTCTAATACACATCTAATTTGGGACGACACAGTGGTTAGCACTGCTGCCTCAGAGCGCCAGGAACCCAGGTTTGATTCCTGGCTTGGGTCACTGTGTGGAGTTTGCAAATTCTCCCCACGTATGCATGGGTTTCCTTCGGGTGGTCCGGTTTCCTCTGACTGTCCAAAGATGTGCAGGTTAGGTGGACTGGCCATGCTAAATTGCCCTTTAGCATCAGGGGGACTAGCTAGGGTAAATGCATGGGGATAGGCCCTGGTTGGGATTGTGCTCAGTGCAGACTCGATGGGCTGAATGATCTCCTTTTACACCGTAGGGATTCTATGGGATAATTGGGAACAACCCAATCAGGATCAGAAAGCTCGCAAGAAACCATCCATGCGGGCATCTCCTATTGAAAGGCCTTTGAAATTGGGCTGATGCTGAATGTAGATGCTAGCTGTGGAAGTCTTGCTTGAAAAGAAAACCCAACTGGATGTATCAGGGATTTATGGTCTGAATCACAGATGCGCATTCTGAGCAGGAACAAGGTTCAACAGCTGGCAAAGAACTCTCTGCAAAAACAGATGACATTCTCACTCTGTGCCTTGATATTGAAGAATGAATGACAACAAATTAACTGAGGAATGCAGGCACATTCCTTAAACATACAGAGCTTGGACCCTTTTGCATCTGCAATCTTGTGCCAACGGCAAAAACCTGGAATATAGATCTATTTTGACATCTTTCTCCTGTTGGTTCAAAATGCAGCCAACTAGAATTTAGGGTTAACTTCTCTTCCTTATGATTTGTAGCATGGGGCAGTGATACAAGAGCAGTTTGAATCCCACCACGGCAGACGGTGAAATTTGAATTCAACAAAAATCTCAAATTAAAAGTCTACTGATGGCCATAAACCCATTGTCGATTGTTGGAACAAACCCAACTGATTCACTAATGTTCTTTAGGGAAGGAAATCTGCCATCCTTACCTGGTCTGGCCTACATGTGACTCCAGAGCCACAGCAATGTGGTTGACTCTTAAATGCCCTCAGGAATGGGCAATAAATGCCATCCCAGCCCCAGTGATGCCCACATCTCATGAATTTTTTTTAAGAAACGACTTCAGCTGGGCACCAACACAATTTGCCACACATGCCTTCATCACAGGTAGCTTTGTAGCATTTTATTTACAGATACAAGTAAAGCAATATCATGCTGCTGACTTCAAAATAAAAAATAAAAATCAGGATAATATTTTTGCATTCAGCTTTCCATAAACAGGCCGGTGGTTGGTGCAACAGTAAATTAAGTTTCAAAAGCTGGAAATCTGAAGATGATTCAGGAACAGCAAGATCTGCAGGTTCATACATATAAATCTCTGAATGTGGCACAGCAAGTCAATAAGGTTGTTTAAAAAGCATATGGGACTCTGGGCCTTATAAATAGTGGCCCAGTGTCCAAGTGCAATGAATTAATAGTATGGCTAGGCCTCAACTGGAGTGCAGATCGATCCTGGGCATCACATTATAAGAAGGACATCAAGGCCTTAGAGAGGTTCAGAGGGAATTTATAGAAAGGTTCCAAGGATGAGAAATGGTTTCAGTTATTTAGAAAGGCCAGATAAATTCAGCTTGTTCTCCATAGGGAATAGTGTTCTAAACCAAGAAAGATTTGGGTAAAATTCCCCTCCGAGCCACTCACCATCCTGACTTGGAAATATATCACCATTCCTTCACAGCTGTTGGGTCAAAATCCTGGAATTCCCTCCCTAACAGCATTGTGGGTCAACCCACAGCACGTGGACTGCAGCGATTCAAGAAGGCAGCTCACCACCACCTTCTCAAGGGCAACTAGGGATGGGCAATAAATGCTGGCCAGCCAATGACACCCATGTTCCACGAATGAATTTAAAAAAAGAGAAGCTGTTCCTGTTGGCAACCCGGTAAACAGGGAGATACACTTGGAAGGTAATTGTTTAAGGAACTACAGGCGAGATGGGATTTTTGTTTGAGCATTGGGTTATGATGATGTGGATTGCCCAGAAGTGTGGTGGCAGCAGATTCAAAAGGAACTCAAGTTCCGCACACATGAGGGTGGCCTCAACGAGGGTCTTGGGTTCATGTCACACTATCTACAACGCCCACGACTTGCAAAATCTCACTAACTGTCCTGGCTGGAGACAATACATATCTTTTTAGCCTGTGCTTAATCCTCTCTCCGCTCACACTGTCCGTACCTTTAAGACCTGCTTACCTGTAAAGACTGGCATTCCAACCATGATCTTGTAAATTGAGTTTGTGTCTCTATATGCCCTGTTTGTGAACACAACTCCCACTCACCTGACGAAGAGGCAGTGCTCCAAAAGCTTGTGGCTTGTTCTACCAAATAAACCTGTTGGACTTTTAACCTGGTGTTGCGAGACTTCTTACTGTACTTACCCCAACCCAACGCTGGTATCTCCACACCTTGGAACTATGTCACCAGTCCTTCACTGTCACTGGGTCAAAATCCTAGAAATGCCTTCCCAACAGCGCTGCGGGTGTACCGACACTACATGTTAATTATATTCCTTACATTGTTAAGATGCACATGGTGATGGGTGTTGTTTAATTAAGTACTTTGGTCACAAATTGGGACAGCTTGGACACCGGGTATTGGAAGCAGAGGTATGGGGCCAAACATAGTTAATTAAACTCTTCTTCAGTGAGAGAGTTTATGTCTTGGCTTTGACTTCACCAACCAGCTTGGATTCTATTATTAACAACATGTGTGCTACAGTGTTTGAAGACGGCAGCTCACCACCACCTTCTTAAGTATAATTTGGAATAGGGAATAAATACTGGCCTAAACAGCGACATCCACATCCCATGAAATGAAAATATCAATAGTTCTTTCAAAGGAAGCAGCAAAGGGATGATTGGCTGAATGGCCTCTTTTTGTGCAGTATTATCCTACGATATCTCATGTCTATACACTCTGTTCAATTATTTTGGCAGTCGGAAGTTTCATGGGGGGGGGGGAGAGAGAGAGAGAGAGAGAAGAGGAGGAGGAGGAGGAGGAGGAGGAGCCTAAGCTCCAGTTTTCAGGCTGAAACTCTGATATTTCGGATTTTTTGGGAAAATTCTGCCAATTGTCTACAAGCCTACACAGTATATGGGAGGTCCATTAACATCACCCCCGCCCCCCCACAGACCCCTCCTGATTGCCACCGCCCCCAAAGACCCCTCTTCTAATCACCAGCCTCCCGATTGGTGGCCCCAACACCAGTCCTCAGCACCTGCTGCAAAGTTCCTCCCCCCCTCCACCTACTGACCTCCCCATTCTCCCTCCTCCCCCGAAATTTGGCCCCATCTCTGTGAAGCCTGCCCACTGCGGCCCCACCCATTTGGCACTGCCTCACGCCTGGTGGACACTGGCAAGGTTCCAGACTGGCACTGCCCAATGGGCATTACTCCTCACCCCCCAACCAACCATCCAGGGAATCTCAGTGGTCTCACCGGCAGGGCCATCATGTCTGGTCCCAGCTACGATCCTCACTGGTGGGAACCTTCACCAGCGAGCTCAGAAAGCTAAGTCAGCCGAGACAATAGCGTCCGGAGCTCGCTGAACAGATGTTACTAAATACTTAAATCAGAATTTTTCCTAGCGGGGCTGGAAAATCCCACCCAGCAAAAATAAAACAGGAGATGGGGATGTGGCAGAGGAAACTTGGTAGCATCATGGTTCCCGATCTCTCAAGAAGTCTCCCAGGTGATTGCCTGCAAAAGGACCATTTGAAAATGAGTTTGGGCAGTTTCAACGCAATTTACAGCAGGCGTGAGGCCACAGCACAAAGCCAAGCACCCTGGATCAAACTTTCAAACATCATACAATAGCTGGAGGAATGAAAACTATCTCGCTGCTGCTGCTGCTGCTGCGGGGGGGGGTTCCTCAGGAAGCATAAAGGGGATTTACTCTGAACGAGTGATGCTGAACCTGAACCAGGAATGGGATATTGGGCCGAGCCCATTTCCCGGCTTTTATAATGTAAATTGTTGGAGTATCTAGCTATGATAACTGCAGAGACACATAGTCTATTCACTGCTGATATGCTGCATGAGGAAAGGAACAGATAGAGGCAAGAAATATTGAGAAGCAAGAACAAAGAAAAGTACAGCACAGAAACAGGCCCTTCGGCCCTCCAAGCCTGTGCCAATCACAATGCCCTAACTGAACTAAAGAAAAACATTCTGCCCTTACTCAGTCCTATGCTTTTATTCCCTCCCTATTCAGGTACCCACCCAGACGCCTCTTAAATGTTGCTAATGTGCCTGCTTCCATCGCCTCCTCTGACAGTGTGTTCCAGGCACACGCCATTCTCTGTGTGCACATCTCCCTTAAACTTTCCCCCTCTCACCATGAACCTGTGCCCTCTTGCAGCCGACACTTCCACCCTGGGAAAAGGCTTCTGACTGTCCACCCTGTGTATGCCTCTCCTCATCTTGTAAACCTCTGTCACGTCTCCCCTCAGCACCCATCTTTCTAGTGAAAACAATCCCAGTTTATTGTCGGATAATATTCTCAGATAACATGCTGTGCTCCTGGAATGACAGGATACACAGCAGGCTTCATCTCATTGAGATGCCACAGAGAGCACAGGAGAAGGGAACGTTAGGCCAGTTGGCTCCCCCTTCTATGGACTCTGAAGACAATCTTATGGTTTCGATACTTGACCAATCTTCAGTTGTAACACAGAAGTTCCTGCCAGTCACAGGTACAAATGAGTAACTTGAAGAGGGAAGACAAACAGCATCAGTTCCTGGCACGTATGTTCCCAAAACATATTTCCTTTCAGATAACATATCACACAAGGATCACTGATTTCACCTCTGCAGTGTTCAGCATGTTTGCTCAACTTTCTCTCAAAGAATAACAAGCTAACTTTGAGGCTTTCAGAATAATTAAAAGCACAGAATTTTTACAGCACAGGAGGCCATTTGGCCCATCGTGTCTGTACCAGCTCACCTTCGTAATTTAGTGCCCTTCCTTTACCTTTACCCTTACACGTTACTTGGATAGAAACAATCACCTTCCTGAATGTCTTAACTGAACCTGCCTCCACCACGCCTCCAGTCAGTGCATTCCAGACCCAAATCACTCGCAGTGCAAATAAGTTTCTCTCACATCACATTTGCTTCTTCTGCAAATCACTTTAAATCTGTGCATCTAGTTCTCAATCCTTTTACGAGTGCGAACAGTTTCTTCCTATCTAATTAATGCTTCATGACAGTTAGCATGTACAACCTCAGGTCAACTATTGTGCTGGAATGTTGCAGCCTTATTTATATTGCAGAATCACTTCCTCATGTTGTTCTGTAATACATTACCTGACCTGAATGTCAATGCTGTGGAAATTGCCCTATTTATAGAGCACTAGCCCTTACATACAAGTGTGTACATAAGATTTTACATGAGCGATTGTTTTAAAGTCACGGTTTACTTTTTGGCCACTGTTCCTGATTCAATGGTTGAGGAAGGCAAATAAATATAAGCTGGCAAAAGTAAAACACTGCAGCAATGTTCAGCATGGGGGTAAAGAAAGCGAATTAACCCCTGGATACAATAAACATTGACAGCTTGTGTATCCGATGCAACTGTTTGTGTTGCTACTGGGAGTGCTACTATCTCCAGAGACACCAGTGAAACCCACCAGTACGGGAATATGTCAGGATCTCCAGTAGCAGTCATTATCCCACCTCATTTGCTTTATACCTCTTCAGCCGAAGTCGAGTTCCCAGTCTATAGCAAGGCTGGAGAATAGTGAGATTTTAGAGCATCACTTGGTCATACATCCCCTAATTATACACATGTTTTATCCCATATTCAAACCCCTAGATCAGCATTTTAAAGGCAATCTCCCCACTCTTTTACAACCTAGAAATGGGGTATGGTTCCAGAAGAGCACAATCTACAGAAAGAGGCCATTTAATCCATCCCCTGACAGTTCCAGCTCTTAGAGGCAATTAGTCCCACCCTGCAACCCACCTCCCTCTCACCAAACCTCAATGGTTTTCTCCATAAGTTCACACAGTCCTTTCCTTCAAATAATTAACCATTTTGAAAATAATTATTCCACTATCAATTCAGACATTGTGTTCCAGATGGTCAGAACTCTCCACATCTTACACTTAACCACTTGAGGCCAGTGGCCTGTTCAATTTATTTGGAACACTTTCTATACCCAAAAAGCCCTGTGATCGAGGTTATCCCGACACTCTGTAACCCACCATTGTGCACAGGTCTGAAACACAGGGAAAATAAACTTCTATATCAAGAAGAGAGAATGAGTCAATCCAGAACCAATTTGAGTTGACCATCACCAGGTTTTTCCTGCATCACGAACACTTAAATTAGCGACACTGATGTTATTTAGTCAGAGATTGATTATTATTTATTTATTAGTCATGGTTAGCACTCCTGTCTCATAGCACCAAGGACCCAGGTTCAATTCCTGGCTTGGGTCACAATCTGGGTGGAGTCTGCACATTCTCCCCATGTCTGCATGGGTTTCCTCCGGGTGCTCCAGATTCCTCCCACAATCTGAAAGATGCGCTGGCTAGGTGCATTGATCTGAACAGGCGCCAGAGTGTGGCAACTAGGGGATTTTCACAGTAACTTCACTGCAGTCTTAATGTAAGCCTTCCTTTTGACTAATAAATGAACTTAAATTTACTCTGCATGAGTTTCTTCAGGGGACTCCGGTTTCCTCCCACAGTCCAAATCTATGCAGGTTAGGTTGATTGGCCATGATAAATTAACCCTAGTGTCAGGGGATTAGTGGGGTAAATATCTGGGGTTGTGTGAATCGGGGTCAGTGATTGTGGTCACTGCAGACTCAATGGGCCAAATAGCCTCCTTCTGCATTTCAGGAATTCTATGATTCTACTCATAACTAGGCTTACATTAACACTACAAAGAAGTCACTGTGAAAATCCCCTAGTTGCCACATTCTAGCAACCGTTTGGGAACACTGAGGGAGAATTTGGCATGGCAAATTCACCTAACTAGCACATCCTTAGGACTGTGGGAGGAAACCGGAGCACCCGGGGAAACCCATGCAGATACGGGGAAAATGTGCAAACTCCGCACAGACAGTGCCCCAAGTCGGGAAGCGAACCCGGGTCCTTACGCTGTGAGGCAGCAGTGCTAGCCACTGTGCCGCCCAATAACAGCAGATGCTTCAGAGACCCATCGTGCTCACTTACAGCGGGTGTGTAAAGGACGTAGAAATTTTGTACAGCACTCCCATTAAATGCTTGCAAATTTTCCAATCAGTCTACGGCCCTATTATTTCTGAACTGAGGCAACGTCCTTTGTAAGGATGCTTGTGATCAACAGCATCATGGAAATAGAACATGAATATTGAAATAGTCATATTGATTAGGCAGACTTTTTCCATCTCCTCCTCATTACACACAGCATAAACCTTTTCCGTAACTTCTGCATGATTGTTCCATGTTCTTGACTGCACATGAGGATTTCGTAGCTCCGTACTAACAAAACCCTCTGTTTACAGATATGCATGCATATACATTACCATCAAACTATAGCTGAGTTGAATATCACAGGCGAGCTATCAGTCAGCCAAAAAAAACACTCAATATGAAAGGGATTTAATTCCTTCCCTCCCCTAATCATTTAAACAACCTTCTAATGAAATAAAAGATACAGGAAAACATTGATAGCACTTTTGGGTTGCAATTACAATTCGCAACCAGGGTTAACATGGTAAATAGTTTATTTGTTAGTGTCACAAGTAGGCTTACATTAACACTGCAATGAAGTTATTGTGAAAATCCCCTAGTCGCCACACTCCGCCGTCTGTTCGGGTTACACCGAGGGCAAATTTAGCATGGCCAATACACCTAACCAGCACGTTTTTTGGATTGTGGGAGGAAACCAGAGCATCCAGAGGAAACACACGCACACATGGGAAGAGCGTGCAGACTCCACACAGAAAGTGACCCAAGCCAGGAATCGAACTTTGAAGCAGCAGTGCTAATCACTCTGTCACCCTGCTACCCCATACCACAAAGAAATCACAATCTCAGACAGCCTCAGCTTCAATAACAATTGCTTTTCAGTCCATTTGACCTTATACAGTCACCTCTTCATTACAACATTTAGATAGTTCTACAAAAACCAATGTAATGCTCCAACCTCAGCGCATCTTGCATGGCAAACCATTCTAACTGCTGATCACATAAAGATACATTTCCTGGCATATACCTGATACGCATGCTTCAAAATGTAACCTTGAAATCTCCGAACCTTTCGAATGTTCTGAGTTTCCTCAAGAGCTTTTGGAAATTCAGAAAAATTTGTTTAATATCTAACACTCATATCTAACAGCTGGGCCCAGTTGCTTAGATGATACAGAGAGATATAGGTAGATTAAACAAGTGGGCACATGGAGTTTAATGTGGGGAAGTAAAGTCATTCACCAAGGATCTGAATAAGGTATATCAGGATATTTGTTTCATGATGAGAGTTTCAGAGTTAAGAATGGGGACAAAGTAGAAAGGGTCGAGACTTTCAGGTTCTTAGATATCCAGATCACCAACAACTTGTCCTGGTCCCCTCATACCAACATTATACTTAAGAAAGCTCACCAATGCCTCTACTTTCTCAGAAGATTAGGGAAATTCGGCATGTCCGCTACAACCCTCACCAACTTTTACAGATGCACCATACAAAGCATTCTTTTTGGTTGTACAACAACTTGGTATGGGTCTGACCAAGACCGCAAGAAAAAACATAGAACAATACAGCACAGGAACAGGCCCTTCAGCCCTCCAAGCCTGCGCCGCTCATGCGCCCAATTAGACCATTCGTATGTATCCCTCTGTGCCCAGTCTGTTCATGTAGCTATCTAGATAAGTCTTAAATGATCCCAGCATGTCCACCTCAACAACCTTGCTTGGCAGCGCATTCCAGGCCCCCACCACACTCTGTGTAAAATACATCCCCCTGACATCTGTGTTGAACCTTGCCCCCGCTCACCTTGAACTTGTGATCCCTTCGACCTGGGAAAAAGCTTCCCACTGTTCACCCTGTCTATGCCCTTCATAATTTTATACACCTCTATTAGGTCACCCCTCATCCTCCGTCTTTCCAGGGAGAACAACCCCAGTTTGCCCAATCTCTCCTCATAGCTAAGACCCTCCATACCAGGCAACATCCTGGTAAACCTTTTCTGTACTCTCTCCAAAGCCTCCACATTCTTCTGGTAGTGTGGCGACCAGAACTGGACGCAGTATTCCAAATGTGGCCTAACCAATGTTCTCTATAGCTGCAACATCATACGCCAACTTTTATACTCTATGCCCTTTCCAATAAAGACAAGCATGCCATATGCCTTCTTCACCACCCTCTCCACCTGTGCTGCCACCTTTAGGGATCTGTGGACTTGCACCCCCAGGTCCCTTTACATGTCTATACTCCTGATGGTTCTGCCATTTATTGTTTAGCTCCCCCCCTATTCTCTGACAATGTTCATCACTATTCGCAAGTTCAGCCATCTTTGTGTCGTCCGCAAACTTACTGATCACACCAGTTACATCTTCTTCCAAATCACTTATACATACCACAAACCAGTACAGAGCCCTGCGGAACACCACTCGTCACAGACCTCCAACTGGAAAAGACCCCTCCACTGCTACCCTCTGTCTTCTATGGCCAAGCCAGTTCTCCACCCATCTAGCTAGCTCTCCCTTTATCCCATGAGATTTAACCTTTTACATCAGCCTGCCACGAGGGACCTTGTCAAACTACAAAGGGTTGTGAATAAAGCCCAGTCCATCACACAAACCAGCCTCCCATCCACTGACTGTCCACATTTCTCGTTGCCTTCGAAAAGCAGCCAGCATAACCTAGGACCCCACACACCCTGGACATTCTCTCTTCCACCTTCTTCTGTCGAGGAAAAGATACAGAAATCTGAATTTCTGCTATGACTGTAACACTACATTCTCCACTCTCATTACCTTCTCTATGAATGGTATGCTTTGTCTGTATAGTGCACAAGAAACAATACTTGTCACTGTATATGTGACAATAATAAATCAAATCAAGCAAAGGGACTTTGATGTACATGCACACAAATTACTAAAAGATACTACACGGATTAGGAAGTTGAGCAGAAGGGCTAATACAATATTGGCCTTTATCTTAATTCAAAACCGAGGCTTTGTATAGAGCCTTAGGGAAACCCTGGGGGGGTCACTTTTAGAAGTTGAACCTCGGAGAGATATATTGGCCTTGAGGAGAGTAAAGTCCAGGTTCAACAGAACAATAGCTAGGGCTTAAAGGGTTACATTGTACGGGTATGTTGCAGAGGCTTGGTTTGTTTATTCTCAAGTTGAAAAGATTGACAAGTGAGCTATTTGCGTTATTAAAGATTATTAAGGGATTCTTTGGGGTAAATGTGGAGAAATTATTTCTTTTGATAAGGCAATCTGGAACAAGAGGGTGAAATCTTAAAATGAGAACGGAATACTTTTGAATCAAATCAGCAAGACTTCTCATTGAAATGCACAGGTTCTGGATATTTGCAACATCCTTTCACAAAAATATTTAGATCCTGGGGCAATTTGAGACTGAAACAGATACATTCGGAGATACAAGTATCTATATATTGTATATAGTCAACAAGGATGGGAAAATGGAGCTAGTTCTCAATTAATTGGCAGAACAGGAACATTGGCCTAAATGGCCTATTCCAATGATCATCCATCTCATAGCAGTCAATGCTGAAACTGGACACCTCAATGCAACCAATCCAATATCCTGCTGACCCATTCACTGTCATCTCACAGGTCATATAAAACTACCATGGCTGGAATTTTACCAGCATGCCCGCCCCTGAATTGGGATGGGCAAGGCTGGCAGTACGGTATTCTCCCTCAGCCTCCAATGGGATCTCACATGCCTTGGGCGGGAAAGATGGTAAAATTCCGGTACACATCTTAAAACACCCTCGTTAACACATTATATTTCACCAATGCAATACAAGCATTTTTTATTCATTCTAACACGTACAGTACTTTGTATCTGTCTATAGTGAATTCTATTGTAATATTTCCTACAATATAACGGTGACTCCAGCCAGTGGAGTGCTTTGGGATACCCTGTGGATATGAACGACTCATTACAAATGTACATCTCATTTTTAGTAATTATATACTTAATATCATTTGTTACTTATAACAGAGATGAAAACTTGCCAAGTTCTTAAGATTTTGGTTGCCTCTTTTAACTCTCGTCTCCCACTTGCTAGGTGTCATCTGAATACCTAGCCACCTTGCAGGATTGCAAACTCAAACAGCTTATGTACATTAGAACACAAGGTGAGACAACATGCACTCAGTAGCATCTGAGTCATTTCCTCGGTTCACTTGGATGCAACGCATCTTATAAACTGCTTCTGCATCTCCTTTAGTTAGTTACTAATTCACACAATCAGTTCAAGGGTGGTACAGTGGTACAATGCTTAGCACTGCTGTCTCACAAAGCTATGGATCCGGGTTTGATTCCTGTCTTGGTTCGCTACCTGTGCGGAGCCTGCACGTTCTCATCGTGTCTGCGTGGGTTTCTTCTGGGTTTCCTCCCATAGTCCAAAAGGTGCGCAGGTTAAATGTATTGGCCATGCTAAATTTGTCCTCACTATACCCGAACAGGTGATGAATTGGGGGATTTTCACAGTAGCTTCATTGCAGTGGTAATGTAAACCTTCTTGTGACACTAATAAATAAATAAACTTTAAAAATAAAACTTTCCTACACAACGACATTAGTCTGTAAGCTGAACATGTGATAAATTTACCAACAGATTTGGAATTCTAGGTGCACAATAATATATGGTTTGCCACATCAATTGGAGTTGTTTATCTCCCAAAAAAGATATGAAGTTAGATCTGGTACACTATCATTCATTATTGATTTGGCCGGTTTTCCAGATATGAAGGTCAAACTACTAGGTCTATTGCTTCCAAATATGGAACTATACTTGTATATTTCTAACCTGTTGGAAACATTTGCATTTTTACTGTCTTCCTTAAAACAACCATGACTATTTCACAATTCTCTTAATGACCCTGTGGTACAGTTCATCCATCCCAGGAGAATAGCAAATCAACGGCTTACATCAGGAAGTATCAACTTACACAAAATCAACAACTGGAATGTGTGGCTGAAAATAAAGAGCAAGACCCAGATGCTGGAATGACTAAAATGGTTAAATACTGTAACAGAAAGATTGTAGAATCAGTATTCTGGAAGGAGAAAACAGACCTGTTTTAATCTTGCACTATGTTTTGAACAATATGGTCTTAATTGTTTCACTTGAAATCTCAAAGCACACGTACAAACTTAATTTAAATACCTGGTGTACTTAATTACTTAAAAATAACATGAACATGGTTGACATTTATTTTATGGTTGAGTGGAAACCTGACTCAACCTTTAAGAGAACAAAATATACCAGAACAAAAATCACAATAATTTCAAATGTAATTTTAAAAAATTTGCCAGAGGAGCCAGCTTTGGTAAAACTGTGCATATTGTGCATTGGGAATACACAAAAGGTCAGTCACTAAAGCCACACTCATGTTTCTGATCGATAAGGGAATTAAGGGTTATGGGGAGCAGGCGGGTAAGTGGAACTGAAGCACTTTCAGATCAGCCATGATCTTATTGACTGGCGGGGCAGGCTCAAAGGCCGAGATGGCCTACTCCTGCTCCTAGTTCTTATGTTTGACATGTTAACATTTCTAATTCCAAAACAGTCAAGATTAATTTGCCTATGCCAGTAACAAAAAAATAGGAAATATACACATTCCAGTTGTTGATTTTGTGTAAGTTGATACTTCCTGATTTAAGCCCTTGATTTGCCATTCTCCTGGGATGGATGAACTGTACCACAGGGTCACTAAGGGAGAAGAATTATCATTTTGAGAAAGATAGTAACAAAATGGAAATGTTTGCAACAGGTTAGAAATGTACGAATGTAGTTCCATATTTCAGGCCCAGGAGACACACCTGTGGCAATACTCATCTAATCTTCATATTTGGAAAATCAGCCAAGAGGCAAAGCAGATGAAGACTCGTTCAAAAATGAAATGAACGTCGGCCAGGAAATACAAAGTAAGAACAGATGAATTAGGAGCAGGCTGGGTTATATAGTCCTTGCGCCTTCCCCACCACCCAACATCATGACTGATCTTCAACGACAAATCTACTTTACCTGTCCGATCCCCATATCCTTTGATTTCCATACAAGTCTAAAAATCTTGAATATACTCAACATCCAGCCCTTCAGGGGTGAAGAATTCCTAAGTTTCACGATCCTCTGAGTTACAAAATCTTATATTACTGACTTGGATAGTGATCCTTACACCTTCCCATGAGTAAAACAAAATTAACTTGAAAATGACCAGTTTGCTCCTACTCTTTTGATCATAGATCTATCCTTTTGATCAATCACAGAAGAATCCCGTTCCCAAATGAATCCCGTTCCCTGAAGAATCCCATTCCCAGAAGATTCCTGAATTTGTGCAAGAACATTTACCCACTTACGAAGAGCCTTTTGAAAATCCAAACATCTACTGGTCCCCCTCTACCACCCTACTAAGTTACCCCTTCAAACCTCTCTATAGTATCATTCAGAATTCCAGCATTGGCAGCTTTCAATTGACACAGCGATCATCTGAATGCATTTTACACCTGGTAAATAAGCATTTGGGCAGGTGAAAGTTGAGATGTCAGTCTCAAAACTTTAATACACCGATTACTGAAATTGAAGGGGAACATGGCAAGCGGAGTTGCAGAAAATGGAAAGCAGACTGAACATGGAATTGGTTGATGCTGAAATGCATCTGTCTCTGTGGGCGAGGCTGTCCCTTTAACACACACACACACACACACTGGCTGAGAGATGGGGATGCAGTGACCTCCTTACCCAGCAGAAGCAGTCGGTGTGTCTGCTTGTACTCGCGTTTCTGCTCTTTCAGGATCTTGTCGATGTACTTGCTGACTTTCTTCGCCTCCCTCTCCGCCTCCTTCTCCTCCTGCCGCAGCTTGTCCCAGTTCTTGGTGGCTTTCTCGGGGCTCTTCTTGGTGGCCGGCCGCTCCCGCTCTCCGCCGTTCTGCTGCGGCTGCTGCCACTCGGAGCTGCCCAGGGTGCCCGCGGTGTCCCCGGCTTCCAGCCGCGGCGGGGGCGCGGGGGGAGCCGCCGCCGCCGAGGGCAGCTCCGAGTCCGGGCTGGGGTTGGACACTGACGCCGCGATGGGGTCGCTGAAGAGCCGCGGTCGCAGGCTGTAGCACATCCCCATGTTGTAGAGATCCCCCCCACCCCACACACACACAGGGCCTCCAAGCTGCTTGAATCAGCGCCTCATCCTCAGCACTGCCAGTCCCCCAGAGCCAGGCAGGCAGCAAGATGCTGCTGGAGATACCCCCTTCCCTAGCAGATCTATATCTCCTATAGCCTTTTCCCCCACAGCACAAGATCAGGAAGAGACGGAACGCTTTAAAATTCCCAATTTTCCATTGTGCACAGCCAGATACAGCCTTCCAGGCTCGTAAATCACCTGATCCCAGTGGCCAGTGGTCCACCTTACCGTAAATCCTCCAAACCCAGTCACCACTTAATCCTCCACGTCCCTCCTCACTGACCTCCTCTCCATCACCCTCCCCTCACCTCCTGAGAGGTTCACTTTTCACCCTGCTTTCCCCCAAGGGCAGCACACACCGTCAGAAAATGCTGGAAAAAAAAATCTCAGTATCTAAAATTTATTTATCAGTGTCACCCCTCAGCTTACATTCACACGGCACTGTGAAAATCCTCTAGTCACCACACCCCAGCCGCCTGTTCGGGAGAATTTAGCACGGGCCAATGCACCTAACTAACCCCAGCACGTCTTTCAGACTGTGGGAGGAAACTGGAGCACCCGGAGGAAACCCACGCAGACACAGGGACAGCATGCAGACTTCACACAGACAGTGACCTGAGCTGGGAACCGAACCCAGGTCCCAGGTGCTGTGAGACAGCAGTGCTAATCACCATGATACCCATCCGTGGAGTCATGCCAATGTTTCAAGTCTGGATAATTCTGATGAAGGGTCTTTATATGGTCCACCCAAATCTTCTATCCCGCTCACTGTAATTCCCAAGGTGGGCAGGATGGGAAATTTCCAGCTGTTAGCTCTATCCTCTCTCCACGGCCACTGTCAGACCTGCTGAGTTTCTCCAGCATTTTCCGTTTTTGTTTCAGATTCCAGCATCTGCAGTATTTTGCCTTTAACAGGATACACACACATATCCATTTAAAGTATGTCAGGAAGACAATTTCTGTCAGGAGACCAGGCTGACAGAGGGATATCACTTCCCCCAGCTGTTTTGATCTTTTACTATCTTTTCCAAGGGAAAATGGCATTTGAAAACCTCCCGAACATAACTCCAGAATCTGTTATAGTCACGCTAAAAGGGGAAATGAGTTGGTGTGAGGGGGAACCCTCGCAATAGGGCATATTTCGAGAGAACATAAATGAAATTCTTGTTGGTGAAACTCCCTTCATTCCACTCACAGCTAAAAGCAGATCTCCCGCGGCACACACACAAACCTAAAAAGCCTCAAGCAACAACAAATTTATTTTTAACCTCCTATAGAGCAGTGGATACATTGAATATTTTCACAGCTGAGGTCAAAATGTTGCATTGATGAACATGTTACAAACAGAAGATACAATAATATCCAATTAGCAATGGGTCTTTTTTTTAAGTTAACTATATATGGAGGGAATATTTTGTAGAATGGTTGCTGAGCTAGTGGAACCATGTAAATGGGGTGGCAGGGTGACACAGTGGTTAACACTGCTGCCTCCCAGCATCAGGGACTTGCTTGGATCACTGTCTGTGCAGAGTCTGCACATTCTCCTTATGTCTGTGCAGGTCCCCTTTGGTGCTCTGGTTTCTTCCCACAGTTGGAAAGATGTGCTGGTTAGGTGCATTGGCTTTGCTAAATTCTTCCTCAGTGTATCTGAACAGGCAACAGAGTGTGGCAACTAGGGGATTTTCACAGTAACTTCACTGCAGTGTTAATGTAAGCCTACTTATAAGTTTATTTATTAGAGAGACTAAATAGATTGCGTCTGTACTCGTTGGAGTTTAAAAGGATGAGGGGGGGATCATATAGAGACGTATAAGACAATGAAGGGGATGGATAGGGTAGAGGTAGAGAGATTCTTCCCGCTTAGAAAAGATGGCAGGACTAGAGGGCACAGCCTCAAGATAAGGGGGGGGCAGGGCCAGTTTAGATCGGAGTTGAGAAGGAACTTCTTCACTCAAAGGGTGGTGAATCTCTGGAATTCTCTGCCCGTTGAAGTGGTGGAGGCTACCTCGCTAAATATATTTAAGACACGGGTGGATAGGTTTCTGATAGACAGGGGAATTAAGGGTTATGGGGAGAAAGCGGGAAAGTGGAACTGATCCACTTCAGATCAGCCATGATCTTATTGAATGGCGGGGCAGGCTCAAAGGGCTAGATGGGCTACTCCTGCTCCTATTTCTTATGTTCTTATTAGTCACAAGTAGGCTTACATTAACACTGCAATAAAGTTACTGTGAAAATCCCCAAGATGCCACACTACGGCGCCTATTCAGATACACTGAGAGAGAATTTAGCATGGCCAATGCACCTTACCAGCATGTCTTTGGACTGTGGGTGGAAACCAGAGCACCCGGAGGAAAACCACGCAGACACGGGGAGAACGTGCAAATGCCACACAGACAGTGACCCAAGCCGGGAATCAAACTTGCCCCCTGGCGCTGTGAGGCAACAGTGCTAACAACCGCGCATAAACTTTATGTAAAAGTAACACCATACAAGTCAGCCAAAGGTAACTCAATGTTGAGGAAAGGTCAGCAATCTGGAACATGAAATCTGTCTCTCTCCACAGCTGCTACACAACTGAATGGTTCCAATATGTCAAAGTTAGTAGTTACTGTAAGGTTAAGGGAAGGTGGGAGATATTTTGGAATTTCACCTTGGTACTTTGAAGAGCAAGCAAGAATTTTGCAGATCCTTCGTTCAAGAGGTTAAATAAATGTGAATGCTGACATTGCATCAATTGCACGTGGTGTGTGCTCATAATTTATGAACTATGCAAAGAAGATTCAAATTGTTTAACTGTCTTGCCTCAGCTCTGCTTTGTAAAAAGTGAACGTTGTTTTATTAGTTGAGGTTACACAAGTTGAAAAAAAAGCATGGCATTGTTAAAGGCATTATGTGGCTCGTTTTGTGTTTGCCATGTATTAAACTATACACAGTAAGAAGTCTCACAACACCAGGTTAAAGTCCAACAGGTTTATTTGGTAGCACAAGCCACTAGCTTTTGGAGTGCTGCCCCTTTATCAGGTGAGTGGGAGCTCTGATCACAAACAGGGCATATAAAGACACAAACTCAATTTACAAAATAATGGTTCGAATGTGAGTCTTTACAGATAATCAAGTCTTAAAGGTATAGACAATGTGAGTGGAGAAAGGTTTAAGCACAGGTTAAAGAAATGTATATTGTCTCCAGCCAGGACAAGAGATATGTATTGTCTCCAGACAGGACAGTTACTGAGATTTTGCAAGCCCAGTCAAGTTGTGGAGGTTACAGATAATGTGACATGAACCCAAGATTCCGGTTGAGGCCGTCCTCATGTGTGTGGAACTTGGCTATCAGTCTCTATCAGTGACTCTGCACTGTCGTGTGTCGTGAAGGCCACCTTGGAGAATGCTAGCCGAATGCTCGTGACCACTGGAGTGTTCCTCAACAGGAAGAGAACACTTGCCTGGTGATTGTTGAACGGTGTTCATTCATCTGTTGTCGTAGCGTCTGCATTGTCTCCCAAACATACCATGCCTTGGAACATCTTTCTTGCAGCGTATCAGGTAGACAACGTTGGCCGAGTTGCACCTGGTGGATGGTGTTCTCACATGAAATGATGGCATCCGTGTTGATGATACGGCATGTCTTGCAGAGATTGCTGTGGCAGAGTTGTTTGGTGTCGTGGTCACTGTTCTCCTGAAGGCTGGGTAGTTTGCTACGGACAATGGTCTGTTTGGGGTTGTGAGACACACTCAGAAGACAGCCCCAAACTTCACCCAAGCACAACGCAACGCCATCTGCGCTCTCAACACCAACCGCAACATTGTCATCAAACTAGCAGACAAAGAATGGGCCATCATCATACTGAACAGAACAGATTACTGCAAAGAAGTGTACCGACAACCAAACAACAAGGAACACTACAGACAGTTACCCGCAGATCCGACCGAAGAACTCACCCATCAACTCAACAGGCTGATCAAGACCTTTGATCCAAATCTTCGGAGCACCCTCCATGCTCTCATCCCATGTATTCCCCGCATTGGAGATCTCTACTGCCTCCCGAAGATACATAAGGTCAACACACTTGATGTAGCCGGAGAGGTTCTTGCACAGGGTCCCATTGTCCGATATGACGGGACAGTTGAGGACATCCTGAAACCCATTGTCCAAAGAACCCCCAGCTTTTGTTGCAACACTATGGACTTCCTACAAAAACTCAGCACACATGTAGCAGTTGAACCAGGAGAAGTCCTCGTCACAATAGATGTCTCAGCACTTTACACCAGCGTCCCCCATGACGATGGCATTGCTGCAAGTGCGTTAGTAATCAACGCCAACAACTGCCTATCTCCAGATGCAACTTTATAACTCATCTGTTTCATTCTGGACCACAATGTCTTCACCTTCAACAACAGTTCTTCATCCAGACACACAGAATAACCATGGGGTCCAAATTCGCACCTCAATATGCCAACATCTTCATGCACAGGTTCGAACAAGATCTCTTCACCGCACAGGACCTTCAACCAATGCTGTACACTAGACACGTCGATGACATTTTCTTCCTTTGGACTCATGGTGAACAATCACTGAAACAACTATATGATGACATTGACAAATTCCATCCCACTGTCAGACTCACCATGGATTACTCTCCGGAATTGATTGCATTCTTGGACACACGCATCTCCGTCAAGGACGGTCACCTCAGCACTTCGCTGTGCCGCAAGACCACGGATAACCTCATGATGCTCCACTTCTCCAGCTTCCACCCTAAACACGTTAAAGGAGCCGTCCCCTATGGACAAGCCCTCCATATAAACAGGATCTGCTCAGATGAGGTGGATTGCAACAGACACCTCCAGATGCTGAAAGATGCCCTCATAAGAACAGGGTATGGCGCTCGACTTATTGATCAACAGTTCCGACGACCAGAGTGAAAAACTGCACCGACCTCCTCAGAAGACAAACACGGAACATGGTGGACAGAGTACCCTTCGTTGTCCAGTACCTCCCCGGTGTGGAGAAGCTATACCATCTTCTCCAGAGCCTTCAACATGTCACTGATGAAGACAAACATCTCGCCAAGGCCATCCCACACCCCCACGTTTTGCCTTCAAACAACCAGCCTTTAGGAGAACAGCGATCATGACACCGCACAACCCTGCCACATCAACTTCTGCAAGACATGCCGGATCATCGACATGGATGCCATCATCTCATGTGAGAACATCATCCACCAGATTCACGGTACATAGACTTGCTACTCAGCCAAAGTTGTCTAATGTTGATACGCTGCAGGATAGTACATTGGGGAGACCTTGCAGAAGCTACAACAGCAGATGAACGAACATCACTTGACAATCACCAGGCAGGAGTGTTCTCTTCCTGTTGAGGAACACTTCAGCGGTCATAAGCATTCGGCTAGCATTCTCCAACAGTGCAGAGTCATAAGAACATAAGAAGTAGGAGCAGGAGCAGGCCATCTAGTCCTTGGAGCCTGCCCCGCCATTCAATAAGATCATGGCTGATCTGAAGTGGATCAGTTGCACTTTCCTGCTCTCTCCCCATAACCCTTAATTCCATTGTCTGTCAAAAACCTATCCACCCGTGACTTAAATATATTTAGCGAGGTAGCCTCCACCACTTCAATGGGCAGAGAATTCCAGAGATTCACCACCCTTTGAGTGAAGAAGTTCCTCTTCAACCTGATAAAGTCGCTGATAAAGACTGATAGCCAAGTTCCACACACACATAAGGACAGCCTCAACCAGGATCTTGGGTTCATGTCACACTATGTGTAACCCCACGACTTGACTGGGCTTGCAAAATCTCACTAACTGTCCTGGTTGGAGACAATACACATCTCTTTAACATGTGCTTAACCCTCTCTCCATTCGCATTGTCTGTACCTTTAAGACTTGATTACCTGTAAAGACTCGCATTCCAGTCATTATTTTGTAAATTGAATTTGTGTCTTTATATGCCCTGTTTGTGATCAGAGCTCCCACTTACCTGACGAAGGGACAGCGCTCCAAAAGCTAGTGGCTTATGCTATCAAATAAACCTGTTGGACTTTAACCTGACGTTGTAAGACTTCTTATTGCATTTTCCCCAGCCCAACGCCAGCATCTCCATATCATTAAACTATACAGCAAACAGGAGTAAAGTATTGGACCAGATTTTGCCATCAACATTTTCGGCCAAGCCAAAGGTGCTTGCTACTTACGTACAAATAGCTCAACAACGCCAGCAAGAGGCAGATGCAGTTAAATGGCAACATCCAAAAGTTGCTGCCTCCAGTTATAATATTACACTATTCAAATTGGTGACAGCATTTTGTTGTTTGCGTCTTTAGTGGCATGTGTTTAAATATTATAAAATTTTGCTCCTGCATAGTAGACACAAACTTTTAAACACTAGCAGATATTTAGTGTTAGTGGTGAGCAGATCCTGCCTGGGTAATAATTTTACCCAAGAAATGTACGCTGATATATCTATCATGTATCATTGAAGAGGCCGTGCCTTATATAATTAAAATATGGAGAAGTTAGGTGACAATTGCAATAATTGCAGAGAGGTGTTAAGTGATACATTCTGGTGGGAAGAATGAGGTTAGAAGTATGAGCTAAGTAGATATTAAGGAGGTTACAGGAACAGGGAAATTGCCAGAGCATTTTAAAGGATGTGATAATAAGACAGTTAGAAAATATCAATGGGATTAGACAAAGTCAACAAGGATTTATGAAAGGGAAATCATGTTGGATAAAGCAATTGAAGTTTCTCAGGATGTAATTAGCAGGATAGATACGGGTGTACCAGTGGATGTAGTGTATTTTGATTTTCTGAAAGCTTTTGATAAAGTCCTACACAAAAGGTTAGTATACAAAATTAAAGTGCATGGGATTGGGGATAATATACTGGCCTAGATTAAGAATTGGTTAGCAGACAGGAAACAGAGTGTAGGAACTAATAGATCTTTTTCAGAATGGCGATGGTGATAAGTAGGGTATTGCAGGGATGAGTGCATTGGCTCCAGCTATTCATAATATTCAATATCATTGATTTGGATGAGGAAACCCGATGTAATATTTCCAAGTTTGCTGACAGCACCAAACTAGGTGGGAATGTGAATGATAAGGAGGATCTAAAGAGGCTTCAAGGAGATTTTAACAAGTTTAGTGAGTGAGCAAATACTTGGCAAATGTAGAGAAGCATGGATAAATCTGAAGTTATCCATGTTGGTAGGAAAAGCAGAATGATAGACTATAATTTAAATGGTGTAGGTTGGGAAATGTTATGTACAAAGGGACTTGGGTGTCTTTGTAAACTAGTCACTGAAATCAAGCATGAAGATGCAGTAAGGAGTTAGGAAGGCAAATTTTATATTGGCATTCATTGTAAGAGAATTTGAGTACATGAGTAGGATGTCCTACTGCAGCTGCATGTGGCTTTGGTGAGACCACACCTGGAGTATTATGAATTAGAAATGACATACCTGCCAGAGAAGAAGCGCAGCAAAAGTTTACCAGACTGATTCATGGGCTGTCAGGATTGTCATATGAGGAAAGTGTGGGTAAACTGGGCTTTTTAATCACTGAGTTTAGGAGAATGAGAGGGGATCTCAGTAAAATGTATAAAATTCTGACAGGGCTGGACAGACTGGATGCAGGGATGATGTTTCCCCCGGCTATGGGGGTGGGGGAATCTCGAACAAGAGATTACAGTCTCAGAATAGGGGGCAGGCCAGGGTGTCCCAAACCTTCCCAGCTGCAGGAAGCCTTTCGGACTTCCCAAAAGCACTGACGGAATCACTGTGAAACATCCTTAATTATACTGAAGAATGAAACCACAAAAAACTATTGTTATTGCACAATAGGTACAAACATACAAAAACAAACTTAATAGATGTTTTATATATGCAGGCAGGTATTAAAATTAAAAAAATCAACAAATACTTCCAAGTCTTGTCTTCTTTTTTGTTAATTTTAATGGGGATACCCATTCACATACACTTCCTCACCCACACCCTCATTCACCCTCACCAACTGTTACCCTTACCTACCCACACCCACCTTCTTACCCCCACCCACAACCACCCTCTAAACCTACACTGTCACCAACATAGTCTCACCTATACCAACCCTCGCCCATTTCTCTCAGCCTCACCCACGCTCTCGCCTACACACTCACCTACACCCAAGCTCTCACCCACACTGTCATCCACTTACCTTCCTCTTGGGTTCCCCAACTTTCTCTTCAGCCTAACCTTTTAGCTGAGATCTCTCATCCCTGGAACCATTCTGGGAAATATCCTCTCCACTCCCTCATGGACCCTTGTGTTTTTTCTAAAGTATGGTGAACAAAACTAAATGCAATCTAGTTGAAGTCCACAACTTTATACTTTCCTTTGTTTACACTCAATACTTCCATTTCTGAAGCCCAAGATCCCATGATTTTTGCGAATTACTCTCCCAATGTGTCTCGCTGCAGATTTTCTTCGAATATCAAATAAAAACAGAAAGCGCTGGAAAAACTCAATATGTCTGGCTGCATCTACGGAGAGCAAAACAGAGTTAACATTAACAGTTATATTGGGCTCAAAACTTTAACTCTGTTTCTCACTGCACAGCTGCAGCCAGATCTGCTGAGCTTTTTTCCAGCATTTTCTGTTTTAATTTCAGATTTCTAGCATTTGCAATATTTTGCTATTACTTGTGTGAACATCTCTCCCCCATCTACACTCAATAGAAGTGATTTAGACTATATTGCCTTTCTCTATTCCTTTTTGCTAAAATGCACAACTCTATGCTTCTTTATTACATTCTACCTGCCCCAGCCTTGCCCATTCTCCTATCTTATTTCAGTCTTGTGCCCTGTCTCAGTCAATTGGTATCACATTCACTATCAAGCACATCACCAAGTCTGGTGTCATCAGCCAATGTTCAAGCTATTTATATCTACTATTTTTAAAATTTGATTTGATTTATTATTTTCACATGTATTAGTATACAGTGATAAGTATTGTTTCTTGCATATTATACAGAGAAAGCACGCAATTCATAGCGAAGAAGAGGGTGCGGAATGTAGTGTTACAGTCATGGCTAGGAGGTAGAGAAAGATCAGCTTAATATAAGGTAGGAACAATAAGAAGACTCACAATACCAGGTTAAAGTCCAACAGGTTTATTTGGAATCACAAGCTGGAGTCACAACTTCCTGTAAAGATTCACATTCTAACCATTATCTTGCAATTGTGTCTTTGTCTATATATGCTGTGTTTGTGAAACCTACCTCTCCATTCACCTGTTGAAGGAGCAGTGCTCCAAAAGCTTGTGATTCCAAATAAACCTGTTGGACTTTAACCTGGTGCTGTGAGACTTCTTACTATACCCACCTCAGTCCAAAGCCAGCATCTCCACATCATAATATAAGGTAGGTCCATTCAAAAGTCCAATGGCAGCAGGGAAGAAGCTGTTCTTGAGTCAGTTGGTATATGATTTCAGACTTCTGTATCTTTTTCCTGGTGGAAGGAATTGGAAAAGAGTATGTCCAGGATGCATGGGGTCCTAGATTACGCTGGCAGCATTTCTGAGGCATATAAATGAAAACCACAATATCCTGGAATTTACCTTTGGGGAACACCACTGTCTACAAATCCAGTCTGATCAAAACTATTCATTGCAACTCATTATTTTGTTTCCTTGAGCTTTTTTTTATCTAAGCTGACACTGGCCCGTATTATTCCGTGAGCTTCAATTTTGTTAACCAGTCTTTTATTTGGTACTTTGTCAAAAGTTTTCTTGAAATCCACATAGATGACGTCCATTGTTTTCACTTCATTAACCTTCTCTGTTACTTCAACATAAAATTCAATTAGATTAGATTAGTCAAGCACAATCTGCCTTTTACAAATTCCCATTGGTTCCCCCTAATTAACTCAAACCTCCCCAAGTGCCTGTTGATACTTCCCCTGGTTATTGTTTTGAAAATCTCACCAACCACTGATGTTAAATTGACCAACATCTAGTTGTTAGAACTGTTTTTACACCTTTTCTTCAATAAAGATATCACATTTGTCAATCTCCAATCCACTGGTGAATCCATATCTAAGGAAGGTTGGAAGATAAACATAAACCCTACAATAGCTCAATTTCCTTTTCCTTTAGAATTCTGAATTCAAGACATCTCAATCAGATGACTTATCCATTCTAAGTATAGTCAGCCTTTTCAGTACATCCTGCCTATTAACTGTCATCCTACCCATTACATCGACCATCTCCACTTCGACTCCTATTTTGTCAAATTCCTCTTTCTTAGTCATAAGAACTAAGAGCAGAAATAATCAATTTAGCCCCTCGAGCCTTCTCCATCATTTAATATGATCATGGTTGATCTTATCTTGGCCTCAGCTCCACTTCCCTGCCCATTCACCGTAGCCTTTCAAACCCTCGCTAATTAAAAATCTGTCCACCTCTTCCTCAAGTTGACTCAATGTCCCGACATCCACCACATGAATTCCACAGACTCACATTCCTTTGAAAGAAATAATTTCTCCACATCTCTGTTTTATACCTGCCACCCCTTCTCCTAAAACTATGACCTCTTGTTCTAGATTGTCCCACGAGAGGAAACATCCTCTCCACGTCTACTTTCTCAATGTCCCTTATCTCAATTAGACCTCCCCTCAGCCTTGGGCCTAAATTGCACAATCTCTCTTCACAAGACAAACCCCCATTTTTGGATTCCATCAAGTTAACCTCCTCTGAACCACCTCCGATGCAACTACATCCCCCCTGAAGGAAGGAAATCAAAACTGTACACAATATTCTTAGTGTGGCCTCAGTAATGCTTTGTACAATTGCAGCAACATTCCGCTACTTTTATCTTCTATTCCTTTAGCAATAAATGCCAAGATTCCATTTGTTTGCCTTATTACCTGCTGTACCTGCATAGTAGCTTTCAATGATTCATACATGAGGACGCTCAGATCCCTCTGCACCGAAGTACTATGAGGTTTCTCTCCATTTAAATAATTATTTGCCTTTGTATTTTTCCTATCAAAATGGGTAACCTCACACTTATCCACATGAAACTCCATCTGCCAAATTTTGCCCCATTCACTCAACTTATCCTTACCCATTTGTCAATTGCTCATCACAATGTCACAAAATACTATCTCACCTATTTTAATGTCATCTGCAAATTTGGCTATTATCCGTGTATCCAAATCATTAATATAGATTGTAAATAGCTGGGTCCCAAGGACTGAACCCTATGGCACCCCATGACTTACATCTTGCCAACCAGAAAAACCGATTTATCTCAATTCACTGCTTTCTGTTGCCTAGCCAATCCAAGCTAATAAATTACCCCTAATCCCATGTGAACTAACCTTGTGTATTAATCTTTTGTGCGGCACCTTATCAAGTGCCTTCTGGAAGTCCAGATATATTACATCTGTAGGATCCCCATTCTCTGTCTTGCTTGTTACGTCTTCGAAGGACTCAAGCAAATTAATCAAACATGATTTACCCTTCATGAAACCACACTGGCACTAACGTATTGCATTTTGACTTTTTAAATGTCCTGAAATGTCTGCCTGTCCCTCTAATTATGGTATGTCCTATAATGTCTCATCAATAATAACTAATACTACTAAAGTTGCGCTAACCCCATTTCCCCAGCACCAGTCCCGTATCGTTGATTATTATGATGTTTCAGGTGCTCAGCCAAACACTTCTTAAAGTTCTAAGGTTTTGGCATCCGCTATCTTCCCAGGCAGTGTATTCCAGATTCCACCACCCTCTGAGTGAAAAATGTATTTATCAAATCCTCTCTGAATCTCCTGCCCCTTACCCTAAAACTATGCACCCTCATGATTGACCTTTCACCCAAGGGGAACAGCTGCTTCCTGTTCACCCAGTCCAAATGCCTCACAATCTTATATACCTCAATCATCTTCTCCCTCGGCCTTCTCTGCTCTAAAGAAAACAATCTAAACTTATCCAGTCTCTACTTACAGCTCAAATGCCCCATCCCTGGCAACATCCTGGTGAATCTCCTCTGGATCTCCTCTAGGGCAATCACATCGTTTCTATAGTGGGGTGACCAGAACTACGCACAGTACTCCAGCTGTGGCCTAACCAATGTTCTGTACAGCTCCAACGTTATGTCTTTGCTCTTATACTCTATGCCATGACTGATAAAAGCAAGTGTCCCAAATGCCTTCTTCACCACCCTATTCACCTGCTCTGCTGCCTTCGGGGATCTGTGAATAAGTACCCCAAACTCCATCTGTTCCTCTGAGCTTCCTAGTATCCTGCCATTCATTAAATACTCCATTGTCTTGTTACTTCTTCCAAAAGTGCATCACTTTGCACTTATCAGTGTTAAATACCATCTGCCACTGCTCTGTCCCAACTATATCTTCCTGCAACCTATGGTCTACTGTTTCACTATTAACTACCTTACCAATCTTGGTGCTATTTGCAAACTTATTATCATTCCCCCCACATTGTCATCTATATAATTGTCATATATAACAAACAATAAGGTTTCCAGTGGTGAACCCTTTGGTACATCACTGGTCACCAACCTCCAGCCACTCAGACAGCCTTCTACCTCACCATTTGTGTCCTCATTACTAAGCCAGTTTCGGATGCATCTTGTCAAGTTTCCCTGGTGGGACCTTGTCAAAAACCCATATAAACTGCATCAACTGCATTCATCCAAATGTAATAACCTTGTTCAAAAATGGGTGTAAATCAACTAAAAACCAATCTGTTTAACCTCAGTGGTGGGGAAGCTTCAAGAAACTATAATTTGGACAAAATTAGTATTTACTGGGGCAAATGTAGTTTAATTAAGTAAAGCTAGCATGGATTTAAAGGCAGATAGTGTTTAACTAACTTGCTTGTTTTGTTTTGATGAATTATGAGAGAAGATTTGTGAGTGTAATGTTGATGTCATGTACATGGACATCCAAAAGCTATTTGATAAAGTGACATACCACAGACATGTAAGCAAAGTTAGGCCTCATGAAATAAAAGAGTCAGGAGCAACATGAATATGAAATTGGCTGAACGCTAGGGAACAAGAGTAGGGTTTTTGATGTTTCTTGGATTGGCAGGAGGTGTATAGTGGAGACCCCCATGGAACAGTGGTGGGACCCTTATTCTTCCTGATATATATTACTGACTTAGACTTTGGTGTATAGGGCTCAATTTCAACATTTGTGGGTGATACGAATCTTGGAAGCATTGTGATATGTGAGGAGGATGGTATAGAACTTCAAAAGGACATTGAGAGGTGGTGGAATGGGCAGATAACTGACAGATAAAACTTAATGCAGAGGAGTGTGAAGTGATTGATTTTGGTGGGAAGAATGCAGAGAGATAAAATAAAGAGTACAGTGTGCAGAAACAGTGGGACTTGGGTGTATTTGCACACAAATCATTGAAGATGAGGTTGAGAGAGCAGTTAATGAGACATACAGTGTCCTGGGCTATATTGACAGAGACATAGAGTACAATACCAGGAAGGTTATCATAGAATCTACGGCACAGAGACGGACCCTTCCATCCAAACTGGTCCATGCCGACCAAAATGCCCATCTAAGCTAACCCCATTTGCCTGCATTTGGCCCATATTTCCTAAACCTTTCCCATCAATGTGTATGTCCAAATGCCTTTTAAACGTTGTCAATGTTCCTGTCTCAACCACTTCCTCCAGCAGCTCATTCCACTTATGTACCATCCTCTGTGGGAAAAAAGTTGCTCTTCCGGTTCCCATTAATTCTTTCCCTTCTTAACTTAAATCTATGTCCTTTAGCTCTTGATTCCCTAACTCTGGGAAAAACACCCTATCCATGCCTCTCATGATCTTATACACCTTTATAAGATCACCCTTCGGTCTGCTACGTGCCAAAGGAAAAAGTCTATCCAATCCTTTCCTATAACTTCGTCCCTCAAGTCCTGGCAACATCCTTGTAAATCTCTTCTGCACTCTCTCCAGTTTAATAACATCTTTCCTATACTGAGATGACCAAAACTGAACACAGTACTCCAAGTGTGGGCTCACCAACTTCAACATAACTTCCCAACTTCTATACTCACTGCCCTGACTGATGAAAGCCAGAATGCCAAAAGCCTTCTTCACTGCACTATCTACCTGTGACTCTACCTTTAGAGAACCGTACACCTGAACTCCAAGATCCCTCTTTTCCATGATACTTCCCAAGGCCCTACCATTCACCAAGAAAGCCCTACCTTAATTTGACTTTCCAAAACTTATCTGTATTGAATTCCATTCGTCATTTTTCGGCCCACTTCCCCAGCTGATCAAGATTCTGTTGTAATTTTTGATTTCCTCACTGTCTACAATATACATTTTCGTGTCATCTGCAATCTTACTGATGATGCCTTGTACATTCTCATCCAAATCATTGATATAGATAACAGACAGCAATGGGCCCAACACTGATCCCTGAGGCACATTACTAGTCACAGGCCTCCAGTCCATCATTCTACCATTACCCTCTGCTTCCTACCATCAAGCCAATTGCATATCCAATTCGCCATCTCTCCCTGAATTCCCCCATGTGATCAAACTTTCCAGAGCAGCCTACCATGTGGAACTTTATCAAAGGCCTTTCTGAAGTCCATTTACATTATGTCTACTGCCCTGCCCTCATCAACCTTCCTGGTCACTTCAACAAACAACCTATATTATGTTAAAGTTGTTGTAGGGGCGTTTTTCAGAGTTTATGTATTATGCTGGCTTTCACTTAATTTCGGCTCAGCTAACACAAAGACTCGTGGAGACAGTATTCTGGTAAAAGACGTTCTTTTATTTTCCAAACATGGTTAGCGTATGAGGGAGAGAGATTTGGGGCAGTTCCAAATCACTCTGAATTTATATCACTCTCAGTATTACAATTATACAATTTTCGAAAGTCATTTGCCCACCCCTTGCTCACTCCAGCTGGGTATGAGCCAATCATTATTAGTATAGATTATTTACCTTGGCCAATCACATTTATCCCCTGACAGCATGGGACTACGTGATCAGTTTAGGGATTTTGAAAATCTTTCTCACAATCATCTGACACTTTCCTGATCCTCTTTCCTGGCGCAATGTATATCCTACCCATTAGAACAGTCTGGGACCCCGGGTATGTCCTTGGTTAATGAACATCCTATTCATTAGGACTATCTAGAGACACCGATAAGAATTGCTCTTCCCTTCGCCTATTAGCTGCATTGTCCCAAGGAATGTGGTCTCTTTCATTTGGCTACATGCTATCACGCCTTAGAGTATTGCATCATTAACCAAGATACATGCTTTTAATACAGAACATGTTTTCAAAAATACATGTCTAAATTCTCTAACAGTGGTTATAAATACCCATATGCAAACACTATTTTTTGGGCACTTTGTAACTTTTCTATACTCTATTCACGCTGATTTAACCTACCTGAATCTGTTATTCTTTTAATCCCAAATTATTCTAAATTCCCCCTTACATTTGTATACAACACTTGTGTTACGACCGGTCCTCAGGCATAGTTCCCTAACAAATTAACTCCCCAAAGGGAACCCCGATTTTGTTATGCCCCTTTGTGAGGAGAAATTAGCTGCCTTCCTTCTTTATTTAAATGCACCGAGGTTGGTTTTAACAAGCTTAATTGAAAAGGGATCCCTTCTTCTGTGGATACCATTTCCCAACCCAGAGGTATTTTTAAGAAGGAGCCAACTTAGAACAAAAAGAACAAAGAGAAGTACAGCACAAGAACAGGCCCGGGGCCCCCCAAGCCCATTCTGATCGTGATACCCTCACTAAATTAAAAAAAACTTTTCGCTCTTACTTGGACCGTATCCCTCTGTTTCCTCCCTAATTGTGTACCCATCCAGATGCCTCTTGCTGATGTGCCTGATTCCACCAGAATCACAGAATTACAGAATACTACTTCAGCCCATCGAGTCCGCACCAACGCATGAAAGGTCCTGACCTGCCCACCTAATCCCCCTTGCCAGCACTTGGCCCATAGCCTTGAACGTTATGACATGCCAAGTACTCACCCAGGTACTTTTTAATCACCCTCCCAGGTAGCACATTCCAGACCATCACCACCCTCTGAGTAAATAAGGTTTTCCTCAAATCCCCCCTAAACCTCCCACCCCTCACTTTTAATTTGTGCCCCCTTGTAACTGACCCCGAAACAAAAGGGAACAGCTGCTCCCTATCCACTCTGTCCATGCCACTCATAATATTGGATTCCTCAATCAGGTTGCCTCTCAGTCTTCTCTGCTCCAGAGAAACCGACCCAAGTCTATCCAACCTCTCTTCATAACTTAAATGTTCCATCCCAGGCAGCATCCTGGTGTATCTCCTCTGCACCCCCTCCACTGACCACAATCCCACCCAGGCCCTACTCCCATATCCCTACATATGATTACCCGCTAATCCCTCTAACCTAAGCATCTTAGGACACTAAGGGGCAATTTTAGCATGGCCAATCAACCTAACCCGCACATCTTTGGATTGTGGGAGGAAACCGGAGCACCCGGAGGAAACCCATGCAGACATGAGGAGAATGCGCAAACTCCACACAGACAGTGACCTGAGCCGGGAATCGAACCCAGGTCCCTGGAGCTGTGAAGCAGCAGTGTTAACCACTGTGCTGCCGTGCCGCCCAAATTGCTTTGAAAGTCTTCCATTATTCCTCAATTATACCACCATAAAATTTTTGCTCCCAGTCTACAGGTTCCCCATTGTCCACTGCACATATAATGTTCTGAAAGAATTCCACCGAAATTCCACTGAAAGTGGGCGGCACGGTAGCACAGTGGTTAGCACTGCTGCTTCACAGCTCCAGGGACCTGGGTTCAATTCCCAGCTTGGGTCACTGTCTGTGTGGAGTTTGCACGTTCTCCTTGTGTCTGAGTGGGTTTCCTCCCACAGTCCAAAGATGTGCGGGTTAGGTTGATTGGCCATGCTAAGAAATTGCCCCTTAGTGTCCAGGGATGTGTAGGTTAGAGGGATTAGTGGGTATAATATGTAGGGATATCGGGATAGGGCCTGGGTGGGATTGTGTTCAGTGCAGACCCGATGGGCTGAAGGGCCTCTTTCTGCACTGTAGGGGTCTATGGTTCTACAGAAATAGTCAAACATGACCTGTCCTTCATGAACCCATGCTGTGTCTTACCAATGGGATAATGTATATTCGGATGTCTTTCTATTGCTTCCTTGATGATAGATTCAAGCATTTTCCCTACTACAAAAGTTAAGCTAACCAGCCTATAGTTACCCGCCTTTTGTCCACTTCCTTTTTTAAACATTGGCGTCACATTTGCTGTTTTCCAATCTGCGGGAACCACCCCAGAGACCAGCAAATTTTGGTAAATTACCATGAGTGCATTTGCTATTTTTCCAGCCATCTCTTTTAGTACCCTGGGATACATTCCATCAGGGCAGGAAACTTGTCTAACTTTAGCCCCATTAGCTTGCCCAACATTGCCTCTTTCATGATAATGATAGTTTCTCGGTCCTCACCTGCCATAGCTTTCTTGTCATCAATTTTTGGCATTTATGCTTTGTCTGTAAAGTGGACAAGAAACAATGCTTTTCACTGTATCCCAATGAATGTGACAACAATAAATCAAATCAAATCTAACTGTGATGGGAGGGCCATATGTATAAATATTTGAAGAGTGGCGTCCAAGAAATGAAATTGAAAGATACCTCAGTAAGGTTAGCTACAAATATGGAAGAATCCTTAAAATATTGGGAACAACATGATGTACCAACTTTAATCGACTCAACTACCTATCATCATTGCGAAGGGCCAGGGGCCCAGCCTACTGGGGCAAGATTGATTGAACCAGGTAAAACAAAATTGGCCAGAGATCTTCAGCATAACGAATCATAGTTTCCAAAAAGTTTTAAGGAAATACCAACAAACTGGGGAAAATACAGACAGTCAAAGCTAAGATCTATGTTAATTCGGACATCACTTCTTTAGAGCTTGGCTAGTGTCTGACGCTTTGCATGAACAAGTTGAAGTGGAGCTAAAGCATTGAGAAGAGTTGGGAATAATTAAACCAGTACAATCCTGAGAGCACGGAGCCCCTAGTGTTCCTGTGGTGAAGCCAGGCAGAAGGCTTGGCATCTATGGAGACTCCAAATTAACCATGCTGCTGCGTCACAGCGCCAGTGATCCACATCTGATTCTGGGGTTCAGGATTGCGTTTGATTTCAGGACTCGGCCTTGGATGACTGTGTGGAGTTTGTATATTCTCCCCCCGTGTCTACCTGCGTGCTCTGGTTTCCTCCCACAGTCCAAAGATGTGCAGGTTAGGTGGATTGACCATGATTAATTGCCCTTTAGTCTCCAAAGATGTATAAATGAGATGGATTAGCCATGGTAAATGTATGGGGTTACAGGGATTGAGTGGAGGACGTGTTTGGTTAAGATGTTCTTTCAGGAATTGGTACAGAGTTGATGGGCCAGATGGCCTCCTTCTGCACTGTAGGGATTCTGTGAGTGTTGCTCTGGGGGAAAGGCAGGGTATATGGGACTAAAACTTTTCACAGCGACAATGTGGCAAACAGCCTCCTTCTGTCACAAAAGCAAAATACTGTGGATGCGGAAATATGAAATAAAAACAGAAGATGCTGGAAAATCTCAGCAGGTCTGGCAGCATTTCTACAGAGTAAATGTTTCGAGCCCGTCTGATGCTTTTTCAGGACATCTTCTATGCTGTTAGATGCTATGATTCTGTGACAGGAACGATATCCTCTGTGATGTACAGATATGATTGTGTGGCTAAGGTGAAGTTATTGGTAATGTGGCCACACTCAAAGCTGAAAAAGTCTACATTCTCAGGTAGTGAAAAGATGCCAAGTATCAGATTTTTCCGGCAGTTAAAGAGGAATGTGATGAATTATGCAATGGCTGTAACCCAGGATCTTTAATTATTGTGTCCATGTTAAAAGAAAACTTGCTTTACTAATTTTGACCTGAGGTTTCAGAGTATTTTTACATGACCATTAGCAGATGATAACGCGCCCTCTAATGGCAACTGCATGATATTGCATTTCACAGCTTGTAACGTGATCAAAAAAATCCTGAGTCAAATGCAGTGGCTAATGCAGTGCATTATATTGAATTATAATAGTCTCAGTTTTCGATGTGGATCAGTCGAGAATATCTCACTCATATTGCAATCAATTATTGTTCTCGTGTGTCCCATCTTCAATAGCACATGGGATTTTGTTTCTATTAAAGGGGTATATAAAGGTAAACTGTTCACTGAATGGAAAGTCGTGTGACCTGCCACTGAAGCAGTGAAGATGAATGTTTACTGTGTGTTTAGAAGTCAAGGACACTTTACTCAACACCAACAACTTGCATTTATATAGTGCCTTTAATCTAGCAAAATGCCTCTCCGCACTTCACAGACCTGCTATTAAACACCATTAGATGGTGCGTCACATTTAGGGCAGGTGAGCAAAAGCTTGGTCAAAGAGGTAGATTTGAAGGAGTATTATTAAGAGCTAAAGGGGAACGAGAGAGGGAGAGAGGCAGAGAGGTCTAGGGACAGATTTCCAAACCTTAGTCATTATGGAGGTGAAAGCACTGCCACATGGTGGCACAGTGGTTAGCAGAGTCTGCATGTTCTCCCCATGTCTGTGTGAGTTTCCTCCCACAGTCCGAAAGACATGCAGGTTAGGTGCATTGCCATGCTAAATTTTCCCTCAGTTACCCGAACAGGCACTGCTGGAATGTGGCAATGAGGGGACTTCCAGAGTAACTTCAATGCAGTGTTAATGTTAGCCTACTTGTGGCACTAATAAATAAACTTCAAATAATTGAGTAATGTTGAAAAACAGATTTGCAAAAAAGGCCAGAATTGGGGGAGAGCAGATATCTCAGAGCGCTGAGTGTTGTGGGGCTGGAGAAGACGACAGAGATCGAAACCTATGAGGCTATGAAGGGTTTTAAAACAGACTCTAATGTATGTCACTGAGAACAGGGATGATGGGTCACAGGTCTTAATATGAGTAAAGACACAGGTAAGAACGAGAATTTATATTTAGATGCAGTTTAATGTAAAAATAATACCATAGCATGGTACGTTATGGGTAGGTGTAAGTTATTTAGATTCTGAGTGAGGGAGAGAGATAATAGGAATGGCAACAAAAGTCTTTGTTAAAATCAAACAAAAAGTACTGAGGATGCTGCTAAGGTGAAAGGTTATTAACCTGAAATATTAATTTTGTTTTTCTTTTTACAGATACTGCCTGACTTAAAGAAAAATAAAGCCATTCATTTAGATAATGCCCTTCACAGTCTTAGGACAAGCAAATTGCTGTGGGTTAAATGTCTTTAGAGAGTTGAGTACTTGGCTCAAAGATTAGTGGTGAAAGAGATGGGTTTTGATTCATGGAGCATTGGCATCAGTATTGGGGAAAGAGGGAGCTTGCTGTACTGTTAGGCACCCTTCACCTGAAGTGCATTAGGGCCAGCGTACTCGCTGAAAGGGCATTTTACCCATATCCCGCTAAATCCACACATTTACCATGGCAAATCCACCTAATTTAAGAAATGGAGATAGTTTTAAGTAAGTTATATATGTGTTGTGGGAGTTAGGAATGAATGCTCTGGACAGAATTAAGAAGAGGTTTACACAAATGACTTGGGAGATGAGAAACTTCAGTTATGAAGATAGATTGGAGAGGTTGGGAGTATTCTTGAAGAAAAGAAGACTATGAGGAGATTTGATAGGAATAATCAAAATCATGAGGGGACTGGACAGAGTAGATAAGGAGAAACTGTTCCCATTCATTACAGGTTCAAAAACAAGAGGGCACAGATTTAAAGTGATTTGTAAAAGAAGCAAATGTGATGTAAGAATGTTTTTTCCACATAATGAATGGTTGGTGTCTGGAATGCACTGGTGCTAAGTGTGGTGGAGGCAGGTTCAATTGAAGCATTCAAGAAGGCATTAAATGATTATTTGAATAGAAACAATGTTCAGGGGTCCAGGGAAAAGGCAGGGGAATAGTGATAAACCATTATGCTTGTTTGGAGAGTTGGTATGGATATGATAGATCACATCGGTTCCATTTCCACTGTAACAGTGCCATGATTCTGTGAATAAGCTATAGCTTTAAGTTTAATTTTGTATGTGTGGATTTAAATACAATCTGGATTTTGGTATTACTTTAGAATGTTTGTTTGTATACATACATTTTTAATGAGGTTTTACAACTTTTGAAAGAAGTTAGAAAAAACACAGAAGTAAAAAGAAATGTGCGGTTGCCCAGAAACAGGAAGCCCCTAGGGAGATGGAGAAACAGGAAAGCAGTTTTAGTTCAGTCAGGAGCAGGTGCTGGGGCGGGGGGGGGGGGGAGAGGAGGAGGAGGAGGTGGGTGCGGTGCTGGACCAAGAATTGCTGCAAGCAGATTTCCCAAAGAAAACAGGAGAAGGTCTCAGAAACCTGGGTCTGGGACAAGAAAGGCCCAGGAAGATGAACAGGAATCTGAACAAGGTTGTCCTTGGAGGTGGATCCTCGTTGAAGACATCTGAGAAAAAATGACATTTGGGAGAAGGTTCCATAGCAAGTACTTCAAGTGTTGAGATTTAGCAACCCTCACAAGAAAGGTGGAGTTAAGTGAGATTGGTTGCTTCACAGTGTGACAAATATCTGAAGGGAGTTGATGAGAGATCCTTAAGATCTGTTTTGGGAGGCATGAGTTACTTGGATTTGTGGTGTGTCTCTTAGGTTACATGAACTGTATAGTTACTCAGAACACTAGAGTTAAAGATATAATTTGTAACTTGTATATTATCTTTGTGAATCTGCATACATACACTTGTAAAGGGCGGGGTGGAGGATTGGTGTACTATTGTTCATCTTTTCTTCTTAATATTTAGTCTTTTGTGAAAAATTTATCAGCAGACTCTGTGACTCTATCTGCCCTCTGTGTTTCTAAAAAACAGATAAAAGTTAAGGTCTATCAAGCCTTATTCCACCTTTGGGAAAAAGATACAAAAGTCTGAGGTCACGTCACAACCAACTCAAGAACAGCTTCTTCCCTGCTGCCATCAGACTTTTGAATGGACCTACCTTGCGTTAAGTTGACCTTTCTCTACACCCTAGCTATGACTGTAACAATATGTTCTGCACTCTTGCCTTTTTCCCCTCCCCATGAATAATATGCGTTGTCTGTACAGTGTGCAAAAAAGAATACTTTTCATGGTATACTAATACAAGTGACAGTAACGAATCAAATCAAATCAAAAATAGAGCAGCAACAGTGGAGAGAGAAAGGGAGTTCATGTTTCAAGTCCAATATGACTGCTGTTTGGGACTATACAAGTTATAAAGCTGGTAGAGCTCTTGAACTCCCTCCCTAACAGCATGGTGAGTGCACCTACACTACATGGACTGCAGCAGTTCAAGAAGGCAGCTCACCACCACTTTCTCAAGGGCAACCAGTGATGGAGATTAAAGGCTTGGCGAGCCAGTAATGGATTGAGAAAACAAATGTTATTTTGGTATATGATAGTTTGTTTCTTACTAAGAAAGGAAAAGCATTTTAGATATGTCTATCAGTGACCTTGCTTCAAAAAAGAAGTTCAATTTCACAAGTCCTCTTGAAGGTCTGGGGGAGATTTGAGGAAAAACTTTTTTATCCCCACACCCCCACTTCTTGCCTTCAGACAACCACACAACCTCAAACAGACCATTGTTCACAGCAAACTACCCAGCCTTCAGGGGAACAGTGACCACATCACCACACAACCCTGCCACAGCAACCTCTGCAAGACATGCTGGATCATTGACATGGATGACATTATCACACGTGAGAATACCATCCACCAGGTACACAGTACATACTCTTGCAACTTGGCCAACGTTGTCTACCTAATACGTTGCAAGAAAGGATGTCCCGAAGCATGGTACATTGGGGAGACCATGCAGACACTACGACAACGGATGAATGAACATCGCTCGACAATCACCAGACAAGGGTTCCCTTCCTGTTGACGAACACTTCAGTGGTATAGGCATTCAGCCTCTGACCTTCGGGTAAGTGTTCTCCAAGGCGGCCTTCACGACACACAACAGCGCAGAGTCGCTGAGCAGAGACTGATAGCCAAGTTCTGCACACGTGAGGACGGTCTCAACAGGGATCTTGGGTTCATGTCACACTATCTGTAACCCCCGTGACTTGCCTGGGTTTGCAAAACCTCACTTATTGTACTGTCTGGAGACGATACACATCTCTTTAAACTGTGCTCAGTGCTCCTTCCACTCACATTGTTAGCCACTATAAGACTTGAATAGCAGATTAGGTGTAAAGATTTGCATTCTAATCAGTAATCTGTAAACTGTCTGAGCTTTATATGCTCTGTCTGAGGCCAGAACTCTCCATTCACCCGACAAAGACGTGAGTTTACTATCAAATAAATTGGTTGGACTTAAACCTGGTGCTGTCAGACTTCTCACTGTGTAAAACTTTTTTACACGGAGGGCAGTGACGGTCTGGAATGCACTGCCTGGGAGGGTGGAGGAGATGGGGGTGAGTCACAACCTTTAAAAAATACCTGTATAAGCACTTGGTATGTCATAACACACAAGGCTATCGGCCCAGTGCTGGTAAATAGGATTAGGGTAGGCAGGTCAGGGTGTTTTATCCATTGGTGCAGACTTGATGGGCTGAAGGGTCTCTTAGGCACTGTAATATTCTGTGATTCTGCTGTATCTGTCCGCAAGTGGGTGTGATCACTGAAAACTCAGCTTGCTGATTAATTCAATCAGGATGTGCCCGTATTGGTGGGGTCATCTTCTAACACAATAAAGCTAGCAGGGAAGACTCCAGATACTCGGTTTCGGCTGTTACAAATAGCGCTTGAAATTCTCAAAGTGTTCATAATCAGGAGTGATGATAGAGTCATTAGAAAAAAACTGTTGGAAGCGTTGAGAACCAGGGGTCACCGATTTAACATGATTGGCAAAACAACTGATGGCAACAAGATGGCACAGTGGTTAGCACCACTGCCTCACAGCACCAGGGATCCAGGCTCAATTCTGGCCTCATGTCTCTGTCTGTGTGCAGTTTGCACATTCTCCCCGTGTCTGCATGGGTTTCCTCCAAATGCTCCAGTTTCCTCACACAGTCCAAAGATGTGCGGGTTAAGGAATTAGCCACAATAAATTGTCCCTTAGTGTCGGGGGACTGGCAGGGCAAATACATGGGGTTACGAGGATAGGGCCTGGGTAGGATTGTTATCAGTGCAGGCTCGATGGGCTGAATGGCCTCCTTCTGCACTGTAGGGATTCTATGATTCTATGACATGAGAATACATTTCAATAAACGAGTGATTCTGATCTGGAATACATTGCCTGAAAGGGGATGGGGTCAGATTCAATCTAGAAGGCAAAATATAACTATGGGGAAAGGATGGGAAAGTAAGTCTAGTTAAGTTGCTCTTGCAGTGAACTGTATGGACATGAGAGACTGAGTGGCATTTTCTGTGCTGAAGTTTGCATGTATCTGTGTGGGTTTCCTTTGGGTGTTCTGGTTTCTTCCCACACTCCAAACATGTGCAGATTAGGTGGATTGGCCACGCTAAATTGTCCATTGGTGTTCCAAGATGTGTAGATTAGATGGATTAACCATGGGATTTAAGGGGATAGGGTGGTGGGGGGGGGGGGGGGGGGGGGGGGGAGTGGGGGCGGGGAGAAGTGGAGTGGCTTTGTTAAATCACTCTGCCAGAGAGTCAGTGAAAAGTCACTGGGCCGAATGGTCTCCTTCAGCACTATAGGAATTCTGAGTATGGGCTGATAATGTGGCATCTGGGACTTCTGTGAATAATGGGACCAATTCTACCTCCTTAACCAATGAGACTTACGGATTAAGACACAACAGAGAAACAAGGAGGGTGAAGTTGAGTCAAATCAGGTACAAAAAAGAAATGGATCGAGGGAAAGAAAGATTGGAGTAAGATGGCAAAAGAAAACAGAAAAGAAAAGGTTCTTTAAAAAAAACAGGGTTTAAAATTTGCAGACTTTTAAAGCCTCTGTCAATTTACAACACTCAGAAATGTGATTCTACAGTTTAAATTGTTCCTTTTTTTTGAGCTATGGGAGATTGAGGGATTGAGGAGTAGATTACATTTAAATCATCATATCACTCAAAGGGTAAATATGCTGTGAATTATGAGTCCTGACGTTTTGTGGTGAGGTTTATGAACAAATCCAGGAAGTTCGTAAGAATTACAAGCAAGATAGTCAGGTGCAAACAGTGGAGTAACACTAATCAACTGCAAGTATTTTGAGATTGACAACTCCTGGCTTATTCCGACATTCCCAGAATACGTTGGTATTAATGCGCAGATCAGCCAATCTGTATCCCAAATCTGTTGTTATTTTTCCCATAGGATTTGGCCTAGCAAATATCTTTTATTTTTCAAATCATGCATTTTTTTTCTCTCCTGTAGCTATTTTCTTTCCTTGCTTTTAAGGTTTTAAACACCAAGCACTGTTTCTGAAATTCCATGACACAGATTCCTAGCTGTGGCCTCCTATGCTGACCCGGCTGGGCTCTGTGGGTATTTGAGAAGGTGCCCCATTATCACGGGTGAACTCAGTTCAAATGCCACTTGGGACATGACCCGAGTGCTCTCTGGCTGACGCTCACTGGAAATGCTGGCATCTGCTTATATTATTGGAGATAGGGCTAAGTGAGGTCATAGAGTCGTAGAGGTTTACAGTTCAACTTGTCCATGCTGCCTTTTTTTAAACCCCCTAAGCTAATCCTAATTGCCCACATTTGGCCCATATCCGTCGACACCCATCTTACACATGTAACTATCTAAATGCTTTTTAAAAGACAAAATTGTACCCACCTCTATTACATCTGGCAGCTTGTTCCAGATACTCACCACCTTCTGTTTGAAGAAATTGCCATTCTGGACACTTTTGTATCTCTCCCCTGTCATCTTAAACCTATGCCCTCTAGTTTTAGACTCTCTACCTTTGGGAAAAGATATTGACTATCTAGCTGACCTATGCCCCTCATTATTTTATAGACCTTTTAAGATCACCCCTCAGCCCTCCTACGCTCCAGAGAAAAAAATCCCAGTCTATCCAGTCTCTCCTTATAACTCAAACAATCAAGTCCTGGTAGCCTAGTAAATCTTTTCTACACTCCTTCTAATGTAATAATATCCTTTCTATAATAGGGTGACTAGAACTGCACACAGTATTCCAAATGTGGCCTTACCAATGTCTTGTACAACTTCAACAAGTTGTCCCAACTCCTGTATTCAACGTTCTGACCAATGAAACCAAGCATGCCGAATCCCTTCTTCACCACTCTCTCCATCTATGACTCCACTTTCAAGGAATTATGAATATGTACCCCTAGATCTTTTTGTTCTGTAACTCCCCCCAATGCCCTACCATTAACTGAGTAAGTCCAATTTACCAAAATGCATCACCTCGCATTTGTCTAAATTAAACTCCATCTGCCATTCGTCAGCCCACTGGCCCAATTGATCAAGATTCCCTTGCAATTGCAGATAACTTTCTTCACTGTTCACTATGCCACCAATCTTAGTGTCATCTGCAAACTTACGAATCATGCTTCCTATATTCTCATCCAAATCATTAATATGAATGACAAATAACAATGGACTGATCCCTGAGGCACACCGCTGGTTAGTCCTCCAGTTTGAAAAACAATCCTCTACGACCACCCTCTGGCTTTCTGTCAAGAAGCCAATTTTGTATCCATTTAGATGTCTTACCCTGGATCCAGTGAGAATTAACTTTATACAACAACCTACCATGCGGTGCCTTGTCAAAGGCCTTGCTAAAGTCCATGTAGACAACAACAACTGCACTGCCCTCATCTTGGTTACCCCTTCAAAAAACTCAATCAAATTTGTGAGACATGATTTTCCACTCACAAAGCCACGGTGACTGTCCCTAATCAGTCCTTGTGTCTCTAAATGCCAGTAGATCCTGTCTCTCAAAATACCTTTCAACAACTTACGCACCACAGATGCGAGGCTCACTGGCCTGTAGTTCCCAAGCTTTCTCCTGTAACCGTTTTTAAACAAAGGCACAACATTTGCCACTCTCCAATCTTCAGGACCTCATCCATGACAATCGATGATTCAAATATCTTGGCTAGGGGACATGCAATTTCCTCCCTAGCCTCCCACAATGTCCTGGGATACACTTCATCAGGTCCTGGGGATTTATCTACCTTGATGCGTTTTAAGACTTCCAGTGCCTCCTTCTCTTAATATGTACACTCCTCAAGACATCACTATTTATTTCCCCAACTTCCCTAACATCCATGCTTTGTTGAATAGTAAATATTGATGAGAAATATTCTTTTGGGATCTCACCCATCTCTTGTGGATCCGCATATAGATGACCTTATTGATTCTTAAGAGGCCCTACTCTCTCCCTTGTTACCCTTTTGCTCTTTATGTATTTGTAGAAGCTCTTTGGATTCTCTTTTGCCGTATCTGCCAAAACAATCTCGTGTCCACTTTTTGCCCTCCTGATTTACCTCCTAACTCTATTCCTACGCCCGCTATGCTGTTCGAGGGATCCACTTGATCCCAGCTGCCTATGCATGTCATGTGCCTCTTTCTTCTTCTTGACCAGGGCCTCAATATCCCGAGTCATTCAGGGTTCCCTATTTCTGCCAGCCTTGCCCTTCACTCTTAGTGGAGTGTGCTTACCCTGAACCCTGGTTAACACACTTTTGAAAGTGTGCCACTTACCAGACATCCTCTTGCCTTCCCAGAGACTCCCCCAATCAACTTTTGAAAGTTCCTGCCTGATACCGTCAAACTTGGGCCAGACTTATCATTCTCCATATCTTAAAACTAATGAAATTATGGTCATTGGTCCCAAAGTGATCCCTCACTAACACTTCTGTCACCTGCCCTCCCTTACTTGCCAACAGGAGGTCAAGCTTTGCCCTCTCTCTAGTCGGGCCATCCACATACTGAATGAGAAATTCCTCCTGAATACACTCAACAAATTTCTCTCCATCCAACCCTCTAACACTATGGCTGTCCCAGTCAATGTTGGGAAAGTTAAAACGTCCGACCATTACCACTCTATTTTTCTTTGAGCTATTTGTGATCGCCTTACATATTTGCTCGTCAATTTCCCACAGACTATTTGGGACCTTATATATCACAACCCCATCAAAGTGATTTCCCCCTTCTTATTTCTCAATTTTATCCATATAGACTCAGTGGCCAAACCCTCGGATGTATCCCCTCTCAATACAGCCATGATGTTTTCCCTGATCAAAAGTGCAACTCCCCCTCCTCTCTTATCTCCTGTTCTATCTTTCCTATAGCATCTGTACCCTGGAACATTGAGCTGTCAGTCCTGTCCCTCCCTTAGCCATATTTTAGTAATTGCTATTACTAAAAATTTAAATTACACTTTAAATGTGCCAATAACAAAAGCATTAATTAATATCCCAATCCCACGTACGCATCCATCCTGAGTTCATCGGAGGTGGGGGAGGGTAGCAGGATCTCTCCCCTCCCGCACCCTATCCTGTTTATTTATTAGTGTCACAAGTAGGCTTACATTAATACTGCAATGAAGTGTCCGTGTGGGTTTCCCCCGGGTGGTCTGGCTTTCTCTCACACTCCAGAGATGTGCAGATTGGGTGGATTGGCCATCCTAAATTACCCATTAATGTTCCAAGAGTCTAGGCGAAATGGATTAACCATGGTAAAGTGTGGGAAAGGGCAGGGGGAGAGGGCCTGGCCTAACCTTGCTTTTAGTTTCTATGAAGTTACTGTGAAAATCCCCTAGTTGCCACACTCTGTTTGGGTACACTGAAGGAGAATTTAGCATGGCCAATGCACCTAAGGTGCCCAGTTGGTAGATTTTTTAAAAGAATGATTTGAAATCTTTTTGAGACTGCAGAGCAGGCCAGTGTGGGACCCACAGGGGTTGTCCTTATGGACAATTATGCCACTTTGACATCAGGAAGTCCCTGTTCATGGAACTCCTGCTCCTTGCTTGGATTCCTTTGCTGTAATTTACCTTGTAGGAGGCAGAATAAAGTTCCACCCTAATGTTATAAAACTCTCAGATAATCAACAATAACGTGAAACAGATCTCTCAAATTGCCCTGATGTAAATTGAACAATATGCAGCATTATAAAAAGAATTCAACAATTCTATTCTCATTCTTCAACTTGCAAAGGATGATGTTGTAACAGCTCCAACGAGGTAGAATTAATGAACACTGAAACAGATCTTGAGCATTGATCAAAACCAAATAAGGAAGGAACCCGTTGCTAAATAAAGTGGGACGCTAGCGATGGAAAGGTGGTAGGACTGGAGGGTCTTAATGACATTACTGTTACTAGAGAGGCGGTGCTCGACAGACTGGAGGGGCTGATTGTGGACAAGTCCCCAGGACCGGATGGAATGCATCCGAGGGTTCTGAAAGAAATGACGGAGGTGATAGTGGATGCCTTGGTGGTTATTTTCCAGACGTCGCTGGATTCCGGGGAAGTGCCGGATGATTGGAAAACGGCTAATGTTACGCCGTTGTTTAAGAAGGGTGCCAGGCAAAAGGCGGGGAATTATAGGCCGGTTAGTTTAACGTCTGTGGTAGGTAAAATGTTAGAATCTGTCATTAAGGAGGAAATTGCGAGGCATCTTGAAGGGAATTGCTTGATAGAGCAGACGCAGCACGGTTTCATTAAAGGGAAGTCGTGTCTGACAAATTTACTAGAGTTCTATGAGGATGTGTCTAGGGCGGTGGATAGAGGAGAGCCGGTGGATGTGGTCTTTCTAGATTTTCAGAAGGCGTTTGACAAAGTACCTCACAAGAGGTTATTGCAGAAGGTCAAGGGACATGGAGTTGGGGGTAGGGTGTTAGCGTGGATAGAGGATTGGTTGTCAAATAGGAGGCAGAGAGTGGGTGTCAACGGGTGCTATTCGGATTGGCGGATGGTGACTAGTGGAGTGCCCCAGGGGTCGGTGCTGGGGCCTCAGCTATTTACCATTTATATAGATGATCTGGAGGAGGGAACCGAGTGTAGGGTGTCGAAATTTGCTGATGACACCAAGATTGGGGGAACGGCAAATTGTGCGGAGGGTGTGGAGAGTCTGCAGAAGGATCTAGATAGGCTGGGCGAATGGGCCAGGAAATGGCAAATGGAATTTAATGTTGGCAAGTGTGAGGTGGTCCACTTTGGTAGGAATAATGGTAGGAAGGATTATTACTTACGTGGCGAAAAACTGCAGCAGGCGACGGTGCAGAGGGACCTCGGGGTCCTTGTGCATGAGTCGCAAAAACCCAGCTTGCAGGTGCAGCAGGTGGTCAGGGAGGCGAATGGGATGCTGGCCTTCATAGCGAGGGGGATTGAATATAAAAGTAGGGAGGTCTTGCTGCAGCTGTATAGGGCATTGGTGAGGCCGCAGCTGGAGTACTGTGTGCAGTTTTGGGCGCCGCACCTGCGCAAAGATATTTTGGCCTTGGAGGGAGTGCAGAGGAGGTTTACTAGGCTGATACCGGAGTTGAGGGGGTTGATCTATGAGGAGAGGCTGAATAAACTGGGCTTGTACTCGTTAGAGTTTAGAAGAATGAGGGGAGATCTCATTGAGACATATAAGATGATGAATGGGATGGATAGGATAGAGGTGGAGAGACTCTTCCTGCTCAAAAAAGACAGTAGGACTAGGGGGCACAGCCTCAAGATAAAGGGGAGGCGGTTTAGAACGGAGTTGAGGAGGAACTTCTTCACTCAAAGGGTGGTGAATCTCTGGAATTCTCTGCCCGTTGAAGTGGTGGAGGCCGCCTCACTAAATATTTTTAAGACGCGGGTTGATGGGTTTTTGATAAGAGAGGGGATTAAGGGTTATGGGGAGAGGGCGGGAAAGTGGAACTGAGCCACGACAGATCAGCCATGATCTTATTGAATGGCGGGGCAGGCTCGAAGGGCTAGATGGCCTACTCCTGCTCCTATTTCTTATGTTCTTACGTTCTAAGAATGGAGATGAAGCATAAGAAAATGTGTTGTTTAGAGATTTGTAAAGCAAGTGAATATGAATAACAAGGTGGATGGATGGACCCCACTAATAGGTTATATGTATTATGTGAAGGGAAAATCTGAGCTAAAAAATATTAATTAGTTGCATGATGCCAGTAAAGATCAATAAAAAATACAAGGGACTTGAGAAAGGATATATTGGCACTGGAGAGGGCGCAGAGGAGATTCACTATGTTGATTCTGGAGTTGAGAGGGTTGGCTTGTGAGGATAGACTGAGTAGACTGGGACTACACTCATTGGAATTCAAAAGAATGTGGGTGAGGGGTTGGGGAGGCAAGTGTGTCGGGGTGGAGTCAGGTTAATCATGTTGTCAAGGGAGTAATTGTCATGTTGCGGGGTATCAGTGGGTCAAGGGGGGAGGTTCAGGGGTTGGGGAGGGGTTCAGTGTGAGTGATTGGGGGTCAGTTCTACAGTTACTCAGGAATTAGATTAGAATTTTTCTATCTAACATTTCCTGGTTAATTATCCAGGTAAATAAGTTGGAACTGTCTGGAGTCCCTGACTTTAACGTAGAGTTTGAAAGTTTTTCACAGAGTCTGGGAGACAGGGTATTATCCATCAGATGTTCAGACTGAATTGCAACAGAGTCCTTGGCCCTAGCAGCGGAAAGCCATGGGTCACTGGAAATAGAATTTGCGGCTCACTTACCTCCACTGAAAAATCCTGACCTGACTCCCAATCGGAGAAACAACTTTTGGCTTGCAGCGAGAGAATCTCCGTGGACCCCAGTGTGGTGCAGCCCTCTTAAGTCAGGACGAGTTTTTGAACGTCTATTGAGTGCCAGCTTTTATACCACAGTTTTAAAGTGAAGACACAGACAGCAAAAGGATTCCCTGCTAGTAGAAAGCTATTTTGAATCTTTTAAAATCTGTTTTTGTTATTTCTTTTGAATAATTAATGCTTTTGCTATTTGCTCATTTAAAGTGTAATTTAAAATTTTACTTTTTATGATTGAAGATGATTATTATTCAATATTTGTAAGCAAAAAAAACTTTCTTATTTGTTTTAAATCTGTGATATTACTATATAAATCTGCAATATTATTCTATTACTTTATGTGTGGTGTGTTTAAAAATATTTGTATGCTTTCAATTGGAATATGGTGACTCAAAGTGAAGTCATGAAGAGAAGTCAGAACTTTCCAAAAGATGAGTTGGACACCTTATTGGATGTGGTTGAACAGAGGTGAGTTAATATTTGAGGACAAGGAAAATCTAAACCTCCAAGGAAACATCAGTAAGAACATAAGAACAGAAGAAATAGGAGCAGGAGTAGGCCATCTAGCCCCTTGAGCCTGCCCCGCCATTCAATAACAGCATGGCTGATCTGATAGTGGTTCAGTTCCACTTACCCGCCTGCTCCCCATAACCCTTAATTCCCTTATTGGTCAAAAATCTATCTATCTGTGACTTAAACACATTTAATGAGGTAGCCTCCATTGCTTCAATGGGCAGAAAATTCCAAAGATTCACTATCCTCTGGGAGAAGAAGTTCCTCCTCAACTCTGTTCTAAATTGACTCCCCCGTATGTTGGGGCTGTGCCCTCTAGTTCTTGTTTCCATTCTAAGTGGAAATAATCTCTCTGCCTCTACCCTGTCTAGCCCCTTCATTATCTTGTATGTCTCTATAAGATCATCCCTCAGCCTTCAAAATTCCAATGAGTACAGGCCCAATCTACTCAATCTCTCCTCGTAAGTTAACCCCCTCAACTCCGGAATCAACCTCGTGAACCTTCTCTGCACCCCCTCCGACGCTAATATATCCTTTCTTAAATAAGGGATCCAAAATTGTACACAGTACTCAAGGTGTGGCCTCGCCAGTACCTTGTACAATTGCAGCAAGACCTCCCTGCTTTTATACTCCATCCCTCTCACGATAAAGGCCAACGTTCCATTTGCCTTCTTGATCACCTGCTGCACCTGCAAACTGAGTTTTTGTGATTCACACACAAGGACCCCCAGGTCCCTCTGCACAGTAGCATTTTGTAATTTTTCACCTTTTAAATAATAGTCCATTTTACTATTGTTCCATCCAAAGTGGATAACCTCACACTTGCCAATGCTATTCTGTGGCTTGGAAGCAGGTTGTGGCAGCTCTCACAGCAATCAGTGTGGTGCCTAGGGTGGCAGATCAGTGCAGGAAGAAGCTTAATGATTGAATGCATTCAGCCAAAGTATGTACATATCTTATTACATAAAAGTAATTGCTAAAATCCATCCTAATTTCTGGCTGAAAATGGAGTAATAGTTGTTCTGCCTAGTCAGTTTTCAATGTGTCAAATACAATCTTGATAACACACAACGATGGGCAGAATTTTCCCATCCCACCCACTGCGGGAATCGTAGCGAGTGGGGCAGGAAAATTTGGCGGACCATGTAACGATCCATTAATCTCGGGTGGGTATTTGCAGCCTTGAGGTGCATGTGGCCAGAAACTCCCGTCCTCTGTCTCTTTGCTAACTTTCTGAGGTGTCAAAAATGCAGTAATGTTAGGTGTGCAATGAAGAAGGCCCATCCGATCTGGATAAGACACAACTCTCTGACATGTCATAAAATGCTGTTACCTTGAAGATGGTTCTCATCTTGTCATAAGTATTATCATGGAACAAGTCTCCAAGGGCACAAGCTTTCAGCTTTCTCCTTAAGTTTTTAAATGTGTTTTAGGACATGATAGCAAGATTTTTAAAAGACATTTATCTGATTGTTTTTGTGTTGTTTATTAGTATATTTATGTATTCACTTAAACATTTTCCTGCGCAAATACGTTGTTTACTTCAATTAAGTTATTCAGCTATAATTATCTTATATTTAAATATTGTGTTTTGATGTTGCAATGAGACATGTGTAGCAGCCTGTAAAGTTTAATGAAAAACATTTATTAACAGAAATAATGTTATAAATACAAAATTCAACTTCACATTTAACTTAAGCAGCTGCAATGTGACATCTGGGACAAGAACTACCTCGGGCAGGATTTTACAGCCTTGCTCATCCTGAAACACTAAAATCCCACGCGAGGTCACCGAACCTTTCCATGTTCCACCCCTCGCCTACTCTGATTCCCGGACCAGGTGGTATAATTCAAGCCCTCAACTTTTTCAATCTTTTGGCAATAAAATATATTGCTGCCTTATTATTGTAAATAGGGAGGGAGGGAAGGGAATAATTGGGAGAAGAAAAGAAGAGAAGAGAATCTTGGAGGGAGAAGGGGGAGGGAATGATGGACAAAAGAGAGGGATGGTGGGTATGATGGAGGGAAGAGACGGAGGGAAAGAAATGAGGGAGGGAGAGTAATGATGGAGGGAAGGAAGGGAATGGAGGGAGGGATGGATAGAGGAGGGTATGATGGAGGGAGGGAAGGAAATGAGAAGTGGAGAGAAGGAGGCAGGGAGAGAAATGAATGATGGAGGGGGCGAGGGATGGAGGGAAGGAGAGGAGAAGTGACATATTCTTAATTTTCAATGTTCAGTGTCCATAAGCAGCAGCAGCCAGGCAATCTCAAGATCAAATTTTCAATCTGTAGTGCATTCTGGAATACCTATCAGGGAGATAGTTCACATCAGCTTACAGGAGGCTTGCACATGTCATTTTGAGGATTACACTTTCCTAAAGCATTTGAAATAGCCAAGTTGCACATTACCCACTGTAAATGCAGAACTCATTTCATCAAACTGACTACTTAAGAGGCTTCTAAGGATCAACATTGCATCAGGGAGACTCTTAAAATTAGAATAAACTGCTTAAAATACATAGCAAAATCCAAATGAATATTATCTGAAAATTATTACTGACCCTTTAAACCCACTTTGTTACGTATGAAACATGTACTGTGCTACCATTTGGGTGGCATGGTAGCACAGTGGTTAGCACTGCTACTTCACAGCTCCAGGGTCCTGGGTTCGATTCCCGGCTCGGGTCATTGTCTGTGTGGAGTTTGCACATTCTCCTTCTGTCTGCGTGGGTTTCCTCTGGGTACTCTGGTTTCCTCCCACAGTCCAAAGATGTGCGGGTTAGGTTGATTGGCCACGCTAAGAAATTGCCCCTTAGTGTCCAGGGATGTGTAGGTTAGAGGGATTAGTGGGTATAATATGTAGGGAAATGGGGGTAGGGCCTGGGTGGGATTGTGTTCGGTGCAGACTCGATGGGCCGAAGGGCCTCTTTCTGCACTGTAGGATTCTATGAAAGTATTTTTATTGGAATTAACAGCGCAGTGTCATGACAAAGTTATAAAAAATATATTCCTTTCTTTCACTTGCTGTGCATTCCATATATTTCAATCATCATTTGAACACATTTATAAAAAAGGAACCTCTCTGATATGTTTGCCGCCTCTGCTCACTGCAACTCGGTAAGAAGACTTCTTACTGTGTTTACCCCAATGCCAACATCTCCACATCATGACTGCAACTAGAACAGAGCAAAAGTGTGTCAACAAGCAGGTGTAAATTCTCACCTATCAATAGGGCAAGCAAGCAAACCAGCCTCCCATTCATTGACTCCGTCTACACTTCCTCCAGCCTCGGCAAAGCAGCCAGCATGATCAAGGATCCCACACACCCTGGTCATTCACTCTTCCATTTTCTTCCAATGGGAAAAAGATACAAAAGTCTGAGGAAACGTATCAACCAACTCAAGAACAGCTTCTTCCCTGCAGCCATCAGACTTTTGAATGGAGCTATTTTGCATTAAGTTGATCTTTCTGTATACCCTAGACTGGAACAGTACATTCTGCACTCTCTCCTTCTCTATGGTATGTATGGCCCGCAAGAAACAATATTTTTCACAGTATGCTAATACAGGTGACAATAATAAATCAAATCCAATCAAATCAAAGTTAGTGCTGTCCCATCATTGAGGCACTTCAGTACGGCACTTCCATCCTAATAGTAAAAACATCTTCAGCTGGAGACCTAGGCTGAAAGATGGCAGATGGAATTTAACCTGGACAAACATGAGGTGCTGCAATTTGGAAAGTCTACTGTAGAAGGAAAGTATACAGTAAATGGTAGAGCCCTTAGAAATATTAGCATACTGAGGGGTCAAAGTGTGCAGATCTACAATTCCTGAAGGTGGCAACTCAGGTGAGCAAGGTAATCAAGAAGGCATATGGCATGCTGGCCTTCATCAGTCAGGGCATTAAGTACAGGAATGGAAAAGCAGCTGTATAACAGTTTGGTTTAGGCCACATTTGGAGTATTGTGTACAATTCTGTTCACCACACTACCAGAAGGATGTTGATGCATTGGAAAGGGTGCAGAAGAGATTTACCAGGATGTTGCCTGTTTTGGAGGACATGGGCTATGAAGAAAGATTGAACAAACTTGGATTGTTTTTATTGGAGCATTGGAGGATGAGGGGACCTGATTGAGGTTTACAAGATTATGACAGGTTTGGACAGTCAGAGTCTTTTTGCCAGAGTCAAAGGGTCAATTACTCAGGGGCATAGGTTGAAAGTGATGTGAGGGGCAAGCTTTTTGCACAGAGGGTGGAGAATACCTGGAACGTGCTGCCGGGGGAGGTGGTGGAAGCAGATTCTATAACAATGTTCAAGACGCATTTGGATAGGTACATGAGTAGATAGGGAATTGAGGGATATGGACTCGTAGAGACAAAAAAAAATTAGATTAAAGAGGCATGTGTGTTGGTACAGGCTTGGTGGGCCAAAGGGACTGTTCGTGTTCTGTACTGTTCTTTGTTCAGTCAGAGGTTTGAGCACAGTGTGCTTTTCAGGCGCCAGTCCATGCGACAGGAATTCTGTATAGTCCTGATGCACATTTGTAGCCAACACTCTCCACACACCTGGAAATATCAAGGAAGTTATGGACCCTAGTGTTGGGACTTCTGGAGGGTTCCGTAGCACATTTCCACAGTATGTCCCATCTCCTATCCGGAGGTGGAAGATCTGGGCAATTAAGTAGCACTGTAGGAAACATTAAAGATGTGATCTTACCGGCCATCACACCACACTGCCACTGCAGCAAGGTCAGAGAATTTGGCAATCAGCCAAATCTCCATTCACTACAGTGATGTAGGAAAATCCTGCCGGTGTGAACTGTGGTAACATTCTGAACAGAGAGACAGGAGCAGGATTTCACACTGAAACAGCAGCAGTGCAACCTTTAATGTTGATTTATTGTCACGTGTAATAGCATATCGTGAAAAGTATTGCTTCTATACAGTCAAAGCATATTGTACATAGATGTAGTGTTACAGTCATAGCTAGGGTGAAGAGAAAGATTAGCTTAATATAAAGTGAGTTAAGGGGCAGCACGGTAGTACAGTGGTTAGCACTACCACTTCATGGCACCAGGGACCTGGGTTCAATTCTTGGCTTGTGTCACTGTCTGTGTGGAGTTTGCACATTCTCCCCATGTCTGCATGGGTTTCCTCCAGGTGCTCCGGTTTCCTTCCACAGATGAGGAGGTCAGATTGTCTGTGCTAAATCCTCTCCTCAGTGTACCTGAACAGATGCCAGAGTGTGGCTACTAGGGGATTTTCACAGTAACTTCATTGCAGTGTTAATGTAAGCCTACTTGTGACACTAATCAATAAACTTTTTTTTCAGCGATACAACTACATGTTCGCACTTGAAGACAGTATTAAAAAACATCACGTGTTACACACACAACCCCATTCACCCTGGTGGGCATAAATTGCCAAGAAGAGAACAAATAAATGTTAATGTTGCGTTTGACTGGTATATCTGTGGCTGGAGTGCACCATTAGCCAATGGCTTCGTCATGCATCAGAGTTCAAAGTTTGTGCATGTCAGGAGGCATGTCAGGAGCTTTGCCAGATTTCCAGTGATACGTGTCGCAAAAGTGATGCGGTTATTGCGATTATAATGCAACCCGGAAAGCAGTACAAGTCCAAACAGTATCCGTGTTGAGCCTCGCCCTGGGCACAACTGTCATTAAGGAGAGAGAGAGAGAGACGGTGTGTGCCGAAACTGACTTGTGAGTATATGACCGCGCCCATCCCGAAACTTGCAGAGAGTCGAGCCACTTTCACTCTCTATGATGATGTCTCTGAGCAGGAAAGCAGAGACGGCTCTCAGTATTAATGTCTGCGCAGCAAGGGCGCTGCAGGAACTGCTCAAAACAAACCTGGGACCCAAAGGTACCATGAAAATGCTAGTTTCCGGCGCCGGAGACATCAAACTGACCAAAGACGGCGGTGTGCTGTTGAGGGAGATGCAATTCCAACATCCCACCGCCTCCTTCATTGCCCAGGCGGTGGCTGCTATGGATGACACTGTGGGAGATGGAACTACCTCTGCTGTGCTAATCATTGGGGAGCTCCTGAAACAGGCTCAACGCTACATCTCAGAGGGGGTTCATCCACGAGTCATGGTAGAAGGGTTGGAATTAGCCAAGGAAGAAGCAATATACTGCCTGGATGAACTCTGGGAAGATGACGATGGATTCGTCAGGAAGAAAGTAGCTCGGACTTCGCTTGGGACCAAGGTTCACCCAGAGTTGGCCGATCTCCTGACGGATCTAGTGGTGGAAGCAGTGACATCCATTTATCAGTGCAGGCAGCCCATTGACCTGAACCTGGTGGAAATAATGGAGATGCAACAGCAGACAGACTGCAACACGATCCTAGTCAAAGGGCTGGTTCTGGATCACGGAGCTCGCCATCCTGATATGAAGAAGCGATTGGAGGATGCCTACATCCTCACCCTGAATGTCTCCCTCGAATACGAGAAAACAGAAGTCAATTCAGGCTTCTTTTATAAGACTGTGGAGGAGAGGGAAAGGTTTGTGAAAGCTGAGCGGCAGTTCATTGAGGATAGAGTGAAGACCATCATTGCACTGAAGAGAAAGGTGTGCGGTGACTCCAACAAAGGATTTGTTGTGATCAACCAGAAGGGCATTGACCCACTGTCACTGGAGACGTTTGCGAAGGAGGGAATTGTAGCCCTACGAAGAGCCAAGAGGAGGAACATGGAGAGGCTGCCACTGGCATGTGGAGGTCTGGCAGTGAACTCTGTGCAGGATCTGAGTGAAGAGTGCTTGGGCCATGCGGGACTGGTGTATGAGGAGACACTGGGAGACAGCAAGTACACTTTTATTGAAAAGTGTGATAACCCCCAATCGGTTACACTGCTTATTAAAGGACCCAATAAGCACACAATTACCCTGATCAAGGATGCTATCCGGGATGGGATGCGAGCTGTGAAGAATACCATCGAGGATGGTGCTGTCATGCCTGGAGCAGGCGCTGTTGAAATACGCATCGCAAGTCAGTTATTGCACTACCGTAAAGATAAGGTCAGTGCTTGTGCACGATTTGGATTTCAAGCTTTTGCTGATGCCATTCTGATCATCCCAAGGACGCTAGCCCAAAATGCAGGATATGACCCTCAAGAGGTTGTGTTAAAGGCCCTAAACCAAGAACAGCAAACTACATTACCAGTGGGCATTGATTTATCCTGTGGTGAGTTAATAGTCAGCTGGGACACTCCTATCTGGGACAACGCTTGTGTCAAGCATCAGTTGATACATACGTGCACTGCAGTAGCAAACAATCTCCTCTTAGTAGATGAGATTGTTGGAACTGGAATAACTTCAGGGAAAAAGTGAACAGATTTAACTGGATTATCAAAGTCTCATTGATTTCAAAACTCCATTGAATTTGATGCAGATCAAAGTTAAAGACATGGAAATGTAAAGAATGATGAAGGATGAATACGTCGGGAATGGATGAGGAAAGTTGTCATGACCAAAATTGAATAAATATTATCAAGTTGCTCTTGTTCTCCAGTTTTATTCTTCTGCACTATTTCACTTCAATGCCTTGTGAAGGAATCACCAATACAGGAAGGCCTGATGGATTCAAGGCGATATCTAATTCTTCAGATGGTGAAAAATTAGATATCACCTAATAGATAACCTTAACTTGCATCAATAATTGGCAAAACAATGTCAATTGTTAGGACAAAAAAAGGAAAATAACATAATATATACCAGATAATTCAAATCTCCCTGAAAAATCTGCTTGAAATGTTCAGAAAACAGCTCAAGTGGACATGGATATGTATTATGATATAGACTTTCAGGAAACTATTGCAATGATCGAATGCTGCTATCTTTGAAAGCAAATTGTAACATTTTATTCAATTTAATCATAAGAAACAGGAAATGCTGGAAATATTTAGGAGGTCAGAACTGATGAAAGGTATACATTAACATTAACTCAGGTTCCACAGATGCTTCCAGAGCTGCTGAGTTTTTCCAGCATTTTCTGTTTTGCAACATCTGCAGTACAGTATTTTGGTTTTGTACCATAAGTTTAGATGAATTTGAGGCTTACTTCTCTGCCATTTATCACAGATTAAGAAAATGTCACCTATTATAGAAAACAGGTTGTCAGATTGGTAGAACCTCCCCGCACACCCCCCACCCCCCGAGGTGCATTTTCCCACAATGAGCCACTGACATGATTTTCCAGTCCCGTCGAAGCCTTTGGCCTTTTACATGTGATTTTTTTCTCCAAAGGCAGCCAGAAAATCCCACCCTATTTTGTTTTTGTGCGATGTGCAATCTGTCCATTTGAATGCAAAGTACTTTGAAGTTTTTCTTCTGCATGACTGTGCATATCTTAATGTGGACACAATGTCAGTGGTCTGTGTGTAGAATCTTCTGTTTTGCTGGATGGTTGCATGAATCCAGCTTGACAAGAAATATTACTGTTAACAACGCCGTTTTACAAAGGATATTAAAGTATCATTGCATAACCTTTCTTCTTGTTGAAGCAGATGCAGGACTGATAGAAATTGGGAAATATTGTGAAACTGTTGATGTCTTGCGTTATTGCTGGGGCACCGAACATATTGCTTAGAACATAGAAAAACTACAGCACAAACAGGCCCTTCAGCCCACAAGTTGCACAGATCTTGTCTCTACCTACTAGGTTGACTTATAACCCTCAATCCTACTAAGTCCCATTTACTCAGCCAGAAGTCTCTTAAAAGACCCTATTGAATTTGCCTCCACCACCACTGCCTGCAGCCGATTCCACGTACCCTCTGAGTGAAAAACTTACCCCTGACATTACCTCTGTACCTACGCCCCAGCACCTTAAACCTGTGTCCTCTTGTGGTACCCATTTCAGCCCTGGAGAAAAGCCTCTGAGAATCCCCCTGATCTATACCTCTCAACACCTCATACACCTCGATCAGGTCACCCCTCATCCTTTGTCTCTCCAAGGAGAAAAGACCGAGCTCTCTCAACCTATCCTCATAAGGCATGCCACCCAATCCAGGTAACATCCTTGTAAATCTCCTCTGCACCCTTTCAATAGCTTCCACATCCCTCCTGTAATGAGGCCACCATTACCATCTAGTATGTAACCAATGAAAACAGATCCCTTATCCAAGACCATGTTTAATCTGTGTTGATCTATGATGTGGTGCAGGAAAGGTCCAAGTTCAATCTCTGGCTTGAGATGGTATGGCCCAGGGTGAATAATAGGCCCAGATATTGTTCCTGGAATTATCTGCAGCATTTCTGCTCTGTGCTCATTTTATTCTGAGAACAATTGGCATCAGTCAGAGGCAACACTGCAAATCATGAAACAGCTTTAGTGGATGGCACAGTGGTTAGCACTGCTGTCTTGGGTCACTGCCTGCGTGCAGTATGCGCGTTCTCCCCATGTCTGAGTGGGTTTCCTCCAGGTGCTCTGGTTTTCTCCCGCCGTCCAAAGATGTATAGATTAGGTTGATTGGCCATGCTAAATTGCTTTTAGTGTCCCAAGAAGTGCAGGTTAGGGGGATTAGCAGGATAAATGTGTGGGATTATGGGGATAGGGTCTGGGTGGGATTCTGTGTCTTGAAGTCGGTGCACAGTAGGGATTCTATGATTCATTCAAAGGTAGCCTCCAAAAAGAAGTAGCAACAATCCTTTGACGTGACTAAAAATTAAAGGCATACTGCCAACAGGACCATGGTTGATTGCTCCGACAGATTCTCCTGGGAGGATGTCGGTGTCTTTTTTAATGGCAATTTAAAAAAATCCTACTTGAGCCATCAAAACAAAATAAAATGGTTTCCAAGCGCAGGGACCTTTAACAATTCTAACTGTGAACAATTTCTAACTTGCAGCAGCTGCGTGACATTCAGGTCTGCAGACTGTAGGTCACACGAATAAAAGATGGGGGGATGCTTCTTGGTAGGGGAGTATTTACCTGGCCCTCAAATATGGAGCTACTGTGGAGCTGCGCCTTAGCTCTCCCCAGGCAGAGTTCAATGAACGCTACACAGCTAACTGATTTCAGATTCCTCACCAGAGGAGCCAGTCTGAGAGACAGAATTATTTCTGCTGAATTGTAAGTTTTGTCGTCGGCTTTGGGTTACAAGCAACACTTCTACCCAGAATACTCAATTCCCCAGCTTTAAATTCTTGTGAGAGCATGGTGCAGCGTAATGCAATGCAAGGTGGTCTGTTGGTAAATACAAACAATTTAGCAGTTATAATTAATTACAACAAATGTGAAACAAGCAACTTTTTAATCCTTCATTTGCATACATATCCACCAATCATAGTATACCTTTTTGCCCTTATCCACTAGAAGACTGTCTCCTGCTAATCCTTCATTAGCATAATATGTCCCATATCTTGTCTTTGGTATTTTGTTCTGAAATTATCTTATTTTTCATCCTGTGGCCAGGGATGGAAGCAGTGTTTAGGGAACTAACACAAGGTTTGGATTTAGTCGCTTGTCCTGAATACGCGAGCGTTGGCTTCATTGAAGGACTCGTACACTGGTAAACATTTCCCGTTACTTGGCAGAGGTTTTTTTTCCGACAATTCTGGAACTTTAATTTTTCACAATTGTTGTAACCCACAGTCTCACTCGAAAGAATGCAACTGAAAAATGAACTGTTTACGACACGATGATTGCATTTGGAGTAAGTTGTCAATTTATAGCCCAGCGACTGCTTTTAGCACTTGGGAGTGTTTGGCGACGTGTTAGCCCAGATGCTTATGAGATTAGGCATTGAGTAAGGTTCCGGTACTTTAAGCACAGTTGAAAGAATAAAATTTAGTCATTTCCCAGGAGCTGTTTTTATGGAACGCAATATTAAAGACAAGCAGTTCAGTAAAAAGATATCCAATAAACCGGACAAAATAATCTATTTTTGTAGCACCGGAGTCTTCTCTCTTTTATTAAGGTTGAAAGTGAACGATGCTTGCAGATGATGCTAGTAAACATGCAAAAGCAACATCAAATATAATAAAAACAAGCAGTCTTATCCAGCTTCAAACTTACACTGCTTTCCAGGTACTTAGTTTAGTATAATAAATCAAAGGACAGGAGTTGAATCAAACTCACTTCAACAAACTTTTGTTTATTTAACACTTTAGGTACCAAACTCATAGACTCATAGAATCCTACATTGCATAAGGAAGCCATTCGGCCCATTGGATCTGCACTGACCACAATCCCACCCAGGCCCTATCCCAATAACCCCATGCATTTAATCTAGCTAGTCCCCCTGACACTAAGCAACCCGCACATCTTTGGATTGTGGGAGGAAACCAGAGCACATGGAGGAAGCCCGCGCAGACATATGGAGAATGTGCAAACTCCACACAGACAGTGACCCAAGCCGGGAATCAAACCCGAGTCCCTGGTGCTGTGAAACAGCAGTGCTAACCACTGTGCCGCCCCTCTCATAAACTTACAACAGTTGCAACACTTTAACTATTATACTTTAACTCTGTGCGTGCAATCTTACTGGCCGTTCATGCCATGCTCCTCTTGTGGCGAGGTTGGAGAATTTGGCGCCCAGCCAAATCTCCATTCACTGTAGCAGGATGGGAAAATCCTGTTGGCATGAATGGCCGTAACATTCCTACGTTTAACTTCAACTCTTTAACTGAAAATAAATACTACCCAGTTTCTTGAGTGAATTGGCCAGATGAATTCCCAATGTAGATTCCTCTCGTGATTCCATTATCTTCTCTGAAGGCTTCCTTCAGGTCACACTTGTGATGGTGGGTCTCAAGTTGCTGCTGGAGGCAAAGACTGAAACACATCTTTTTATTCCCAAACTTTTCCAATCCTCCAGTAAATTCTCTGGCGCTCAGCCAACGATATAATCAGAAACTGATCACAATGTTCGGTTGCGACCAATGAAATTAATCGTAAACAATGCTCAAATGTTTATACCAAGCTGCATGTAAATTACATACCTCACCGTATGTGGTAAAAATGGCTCCAACGTGTCCAGCGTAGTCCAAACAACTATCCTTATTTGGTTAACACAGGAAGTGTCAGGTCACAGGTCACGACTCGCTGTAGCCTTCTAACCAGTATCTGTATTTAATTGTAACTTGATCGATGTTCCTATTGTGCTTGACTCTCATTGTTACAATTGATCTTACTGCTAATATTATTGTTATTATTGTATTGGTTGCTGTAATCGTTGTTGTAGTCATCCCTCTGGTCACAACAACATCAAACATATCTAAACCTGAGGTGCCATACTAGTGATGCTACAGGACTACGATGCATGCCAAACAATGGAAGCGGCATGCAAGTGACAGAGAATGCCAATCTCACAACCTACTACCAGATCAAAGCTTAGCAGTCCTGTGCCATCCAGTTACAGATGTTGGTGGACAATTAAATAACCAACATGTGAAGAGACTCCGTAAGCATCTCCAATCTTGACAATGGAGGGCCCAGCACATTAGTGCAAAAGACAAAACTGAGGCATTGCAACCCCGTTCTGCTCCAATTGCCATGTGGATATTAATCTTCTCCTGAGGTCCCCAGCATCACAGTCTTCAGCTAATTTGATATCAGAAGGCACTGGATATTGCAAATACGCTGTTCCCTGGCAACATCCTGGTTAGAACATTGAAGACTTGTGCTCCAGAATTAACAGCATCCATAACCAAGCTGTTCTAGTACAGCTATGACACTTTTTAAATTCATTCATGAGATGTGGGTGTCGCTGGATGGGCTTGCATTTAATGTCCATCCTTAATTGCCCCTGAGAAGGTGGTGGTGAGTTATGTTCTTGAGCCACTGCATTCTCTGTAGTATAGGTAAATTCTCAGCGCTGATAAGGAGAGAGTTCCAGGATATTGACCCAGAGACAGTGAAGAAACAGCAATATATTTCCAACTTGGGATGGTGGGTAATTTGGAAGGGAACTCCTTGGCTATGGATCCCTGCAGCCTGGGCTTCCTGCTGGACCTGGCCCGGGTCAAAATGTGTTGCCTATCCTGGGCATATAGGGCCTTCATCATCTCCCTCATGCATTTCTGCATGGAAGATTGTGATTTGTCACAGAGGTGCCACAGCTGGTGGCCTAGAAGGATCTGGTGGCATAAAAGTTGAGGGCCGCCATGACCTGTAGTATCTGCTGCCTTGTATAATGCGCTATGTTAGGAGGATGTGGGTTTTAAACAAAATGAAAAAGATGTGGGCCAGGATTCTCATATGTTCCAGGACTCCTGCCAGTGAGAACAGAGAATTTGGCATTCGGTAGCAGCAGCATGTACCACCTACAAGATGCATTCGGTCAAATCGCCATTCACTGCAGTGGAATTGGAGAATCCCAGCTGCAGGTAAGGTCAGAGAATTCTGACCATGGTTCACACATGTAAGTTCAAAATAACAGCAGCAGGTTTCTTTTAGGAGCTGCTGCCTGTACAGAGTATCAAAATAAAACACCCCAATGACATCACCATCAAGTCATGTGACCAGCTGTTAAGGCAATCATACAACCACTTAAATATATAATACCTTGTCTTTCTGGATGGTAGCAGTTGTGGGTTTGAGAGGTAAGGAGGGCATAAGGAGTGCTGTGCATTTGTAGGTGGTACACGTTGCTGCTACCATTCAGCAGTGGTGGAGGGAGTGAATGTTTGTGGAAAGGCTGTCAATCAAGCAGTTTACTTTACCCTAAAACGTATTGAGTTTCTTGAGCATTGTTGAACCTGCACTCATTCAGGTAGGTGGAATATTCCATCATACTCCTGACTTGTGCCTTATAGATGGTGGAGGTGATGGGGTAATATAGAATTTTTAGTATGAGGCCCTTCATTTTAGTTTACTATAATAAGTAGCCTAAGTTAAGGTAATTATAAAGTACCTTATATATAGTGAGAATTCACAATGTGCCTGGAACAAAATATACAAAGGTATAAAATGCAAAGGTATTTTAAACTGTATAACCTCAAATTAATCAAGTATTATAAGCTTAAACTGTATTTTTAATATATGTGTATTATGCGCTTTAGTCAACTTTGTTCTGAATGCAGCATGATGGGAAATACAATGGTAGACAGACCAATGTCTTTTAATACAATGGAGCACAGAAAGACAGTTTCTTATCTATTCTTGGATGCACAAAAGCAAGTTTAATCATGGGCCTGCTATGTAAAGGAGTTGATTCATTAATGGGAAGCGAGGCTGGAGAAGTTTGGCAATCTGATAAGGAGAGGCTGGATTCAGATAGAGAATGACTCCTTTTGCCAATTAGAATTGGCAGCTGGAAGCAGTGGCCTTCCTTACCAGAATTGATGTATGTTATGTTTCCTAGGTAACCGGGGCAATGAGCTAATGACTTCCCATTCCTGTTGACAGGTGGAACGTTATTGGCTAAGGTAACAATGTGTAATATTGTTATTGGATCTTCCAGTCTGATCTGTGAGTCTGGGCGGGATATTGAAATGTTCAGAATAATACAATAATACAACCTTAGATGTTTGTAATATATAGAAATGATTTGGAGGAAAATGTAGGAGACGGTGGAGCTTCTGCACTGAGCTCTGGCACCACTTGGCCCTGCCAGTCTGGAGGACCACCTGCATTCTTGCCATGATGGGCAAACCCTCGCTGATGGGCCACATTCTCAAGGGCTGCTGCTGCAGCCCGCTGTGTCCTGGTGCAGTCAGGCTGGGTCTCCTGCAAGCTCTCAAGCCTCTCAGTCAAAGGCTGCAAATTCTCAGTTCGGCTGCTGAGTGTCTCAGCCTTGGCCCTCTGGGACTCTGTTGTGGCCTGCTGCGACTCAGCCATCGCTTGGAGCCTGTCACTCATGGTGATTATTTCCTGCCCCAGGCTTTCCACAGTGTTGGTGTGGGTGCCACACACACACCTCCGTTTGCCAGAGGCCTCGGATGTTCCCGCCTCCACCTGATGTACATCAACGGATGTGTCGTGCGCACCACAGAGTGACCCAGAAGCCTCAGCCATAACTTGACACACCAAGGTGATAGTCTCTGGGGTGATAAATTGTGATGAGGAAGCTGACACAAGATTGGTGCTGGCCCTTTCCTCCAAGGAATCTTCTGAGGGGGTGGTGGGGTTGGGGTTGGGGGGGGGGTAGGGGAGGTGGATGTGGGGGAGGGCGATGATGCCAAGTGGGTCTGATGCGCCTGGGTCATTTCCTGCAACACAGAACAGAAGGTTGAATGCAGGGGAGTGACAGGACTCTGGGCTCCACGCAACTTTCTTGAGATGTCTCAAACATTTGGAGGATTGGCAGGTGCTCACGTGTGTGTTACAACCTGCCCCGAATGTCACTGATGGTGAGGTCAGCATCATCATTCCCGCCCCCGCCCCCCCCCCACCCCCCGTCATATCCAGTACCCATTCCTGGAAATCAGATAGAACTCTCACCTTGGACACACCAACCCCGACCGTCTGCTGCTCCCGATTATTATGGGCGTTCTTCTCCTGTGGGGACAGAAAGAGGCACATAATGGCTGTTGGCTGGAAGCAGACAGAAGGTCAGGGGGTGGTCCTCAGAAGGAAGGGATTGTGGGGAACTCAGGTGGTGGAGGGTGGGGGGTTAGGTAGATGCAGGTGCTAGGGGGTCAGGAGCTGGAAGCATGCAGGGTATTGGGGGATGGGTCACAGAGAGTATTAATGCCAGAACAGGATATGCACTCAGCCCTGTTGCCTTTAAGAGGTCATTAAGTTTTCTTTTGGTGAGATTGCACTGACTGCCAGTGTCACTGCCTCCCAGGCCTCTCTGCCTTCCACCTCACCTTGGCTTGGCACCTGTCTGGGGGGATAAAAGTATCCCTTCTCTCCTCCACCACATCCAACAGCCTTGCCAGCTCTCCCTCTGTGAATCACGGCGCTGTTCTTCTGACAGCCATCCTCTTGCCCTGCCCTGCCTGTCTGTCCATCCCTGGGGCTTATACACAGCTCTCCCTTGTTAAGACAGTTCAACAGCAGGCAGTTTGGGTGAGTCTGCACCCGCTAGGGGAATCCAGCAAGATGCAGTTTGATTTGCTGTACTGAGGGGGAAGCCAAGGCAACACTTGCAGGTGTGCTGATTGGGGAGGGGTTGGGGGGGAGCACTGTGCTACTGTGGCGATGGAGGGGGTGGTGACAGGGAGACTCTGTAAATGAGGTTTTGGGGGGTGTGGAGCAGGGGAGAGGGACTTTGGGCCATCAGGGACATGAAGTGGGTGAGGGACAGTCTGTGATCGGGGAGAGGGAACAATGTGAAGGAGTATATGTGAGGGGGGGTAGGTTCCACAGTGCAGGGGGGGAGGAGGGTGTCGAGGTTGTGTGGCTATGGAGGAGGGTCTCCAATGTCTGTGGAGAGTAGGGGGAGAATGTCTCCGTGGCTGGGATGGGTTGTTGGGGGGAGTGGTAGTGAATGCTGATAGGAGAGCTGCCATTTTTGAGCTTTCTGCGCACATGCGCATTTGGAACCTCTGATCCAGGCTGCTGGCTCTCGGGCGACATAGGCCCTTTGCCTCCTCCCCCTCCAAGCGAGTTTCAGTTTCTGCTTTTTTTTGACAAATGGATAAGATCGTAGATTTGAACTTGCCTAAAAAAGCAGGTGAGAAACTCTCCCATTTTCCTGCCTGTCCTGGACTTAGAGTTTCTTTTTGGTAAGATCTTTGGTAAGATCATCACTTCAGGCATTATGTGGGTGGAAAAACACTGGTGTAATTTCTCAGCTGTAGTGTGCAATGTTGAAGACTTCACCTCAAACACTTCCATCCAGTTTGAATGTTCAACAACAAGTAGCAAGAACATTGTGCTCAAAAATGACTCAATATAATCGACGTGAACGTGCAAACTCCACGTAGACAGTGACCTGAGGCTGAAATTGAACCCAGGTCCCTGGCACTATGAGGCAGCAGTGCTGGCCACTGTGCCATTGTACCACCTTTGGAGGCATAATCAAAAGCAACAACTTTAAAACAAGCATCCAGACTGGGGTCTTCCACACTATCCATAACTTTAACCAGTTGTCCACAAATCTAGCCCAATTGCTGTCATTGCGTTTTGATTTTGAGCTATATTCTATAGAAACCACTAGATGGTGCTGTACATCAAGGAATGTGAACAGTGCAGCAAAGATGGGAGAGATTTTTTTATCTGAAATAATAAACTGACAAGCAGCTAACCATTGGTAATGTATTTTCTGTGCTCTCACAGACTGGATCCTCAGCATAGTTCATTCCCCCAGGCATGTGGCATGGTTCAGATAAAACGGAAGTACATTAAATAATTAGCTATTATTAGTGGGTCACATGCAGGCTCTTGCTTGGCAATAATATGCCAGCTTTTAAAGTTTAGTGTCACAAGTAAGGCTTACATTAACACTGCAGTGAAGTTACTGTGAAAATCTACTAGTCGTCACACTCTGGTGCCAGTTTGGATACGCTGAGGGAGAATTGTTTCTGTCTTCACGGAGGAGGACGTGAATAATTTGCCGGGTGTTAGCGATGGAAAGGTGGTAGGAATGGAGGGTCTTAATGACATTACTGTTACTAGAGAGGTGGTGCTCGACAGACTGGAGGGGCTGATTGTGGACAAGTCCCCAGGACCGGATGGAATGCATCCGAGGGTTCTGAAAGAAATGGCGGAGGTGATAGTGGATGCCTTGGTGGTTATTTTCCAGACGTCACTGGATTCCGGGGAAGTGCCGGAAGATTGGAAAACGGCTAATGTTACGCCGTTGTTTAAGAAGGGTGCCAGGCAAAAGGCGGGGAATTATAGGCCGGTTAGTTTAACGTCTGTGGTAGGTAAAATGTTAGAATCCGTCATTAAGGAGGAAATTGCGAGGCATCTTGAAGGGAATTGCTTGATAGGGCGGACGCAACACGGTTTCATTAAAGGGAAGTCGTGTCTGACAAATTTACTGGAGTTCTATGAGGATGTGTCTAGGGCAGTGGATAGAGGAGAGCCGGTGGATGTGGTCTTTCTGGATTTTCAGAAGGCGTTTGACAAGGTACCTCACAAGAGGTTATTGCAGAAGGTCAGGGGACATGGAGTTGGGGGTAGGGTGTTAGCGTGGATAGAGGATTGGTTGTCAAATAGGAGGCAGAGAGTGGGGGTCAATGGGTGCTATTCGGATTGGCGGTTGGTGACTAGTGGGGTGCCCCAGGGGTCGGTGCTGGGGCCTCAGCTTTTTACCATTTATATAGATGATCTGGAGGAGGGAACCGAGTGCAGGGTGTCGAAATTTGCTGATGACACCAAGATTGGGGGAAAGGCAAATTGTGCGGAGGGTGTGGAGAGTCTGCAGAAGGATCTAGATAGGCTGGGCGAATGGGCCAGGAAATGGCAAATGGAATTTAATGTTGGCAAGTGTGAGGTGGTCCACTTTGGTAGGAAGAATGGTAGGAAGGACTATTACTTACGTGGCGAAAAACTGCAGCAGGCGACGGTGCAGAGGGACCTCGGGGTCCTTGTGCATGAGTCGCAAAAACCCAGCTTGCAGGTGCAGCAGGTGGTCAGGAAGGCGAATGGGATGCTGGCCTTCATAGCGAGGGGGATTGAATATAAAAGTAGGGAGGTCTTGCTGCAGCTGTATAGGGCATTGGTGAGGCCGCAGCTGGAGTACTGTGTGCAGTTTTGGGCGCCGCACCTGCGCAAGGATATTTTGGCCCTGGAGGGAGTGCAGAGGAGGTTTACTAGGCTGATACCGGAGTTGAGGGGATTGAGCTATGAGGAGAGGCTGAATAAACTAGGCTTGTACTCGTTAGAGTTTAGAAGAATGAGGGGAGATCTCATTGAGACGTATAAGATGATGAATGGGATGGATAGGATAGAGGTGGAGAGACTCTTCCCGCTCAAAAAAGACAGTAGGACTAGGGGGCACAGCCTCAAGATAAAGGGGAGGCGGTTTAGAACGGAGTTGAGGAGGAATTTCTTCACTCAAAGGGTGGTGAATCTCTGGAATTCTCTGCCCGTTGAAGTGGTGGAGGCTGCCTCGCTAAATATTTTTAAGAAGCGGGTTGATGGGTTCTTGATAAGAGAGGGGATTGAGGGTTATGGGGAGAGGGCGGGAAAGTGGAACTGAGCCACAACAGATCAGCCATGATCTTATTGAATGGCGGGGCAGGCTCGAAGGGCTAGATGGCCTACTCCTGCTCCTATTTCTTATGTTCTTATGTTCTAACCAGCACGTCTTTCAGAGTGTGGGAAGAAACCGGAGGAAACCCATGCAGACATGGAGAGAACATGCAGACTCCGCATAGACAGTGACCCAAGCTGGGAATTGAACCCAGGTCCCTGGCGCTGTGAGGCAGCAGTGCTAATCACTGTGCCACCGTGCTGCCCCTGCTTGGCTGAGTGGGTAATACCCGCACTGTCACAGCAGAACATTGTGTGTTCAGAGCTCTGGTATATAATCTGCTGTATAAGGAGCGATGTGTTCTCCCTCAGTGTACCCGAACAGGCGCCGGAGTGTGATGTTGCTGTGTGTGTCCCTCTTTGGGTAGATATTAAAGGCCTCACTTCATCATTTGAAGAAAAGCAGTGAGTTCTCCCACTGTCCTGCCCAACATTTATTCCTCAAGCCAAGGCTGCCCAAATAGATCAGCTCCTTATTTATCACATTGTTCTCTATGATAGTGTTTTTCAAAATGGGGGTCGCGACTCGTGGGTGGGTTGCGAGACATTGAAAAACGGGTCAACAAAAATGATCCCCAAAAGCTGCCTGACCTTTTTTCCATTTTCTCTCTGGCAAATGATTGCTGCAATACTGCAAATGACCACTTGAGGCAGAATAAACAGGTCAGCGCACCCTGTGTGTGCCTTTGGCAGCAAGCGCCTGTATATACATGCACTTGGTTAGGCCCTTAGTGAACAGCCTGCAAAAAAAATCAGGAACAAGGCAGAATAAAGATGTTTTTTTTGAAGTATGGTTTTGCCAATTGTGCCGGTGTAGATCAGGGTGTAAAGCTCATGTGTGTCATACATGGGGAAATGCTAGCCAATGAGAGTTAAAACCCTCAAAACTGCAAAAGCATCTGATGACTAAGCATGGCCATCTCAATAACGTAAATGGGTGAAGGGTGGGATCACAGAGTAGAATCATAGAATCCCTACAGTGCAGAAGGAGGCCATTCAGCCCATCAGGTCTGCACTGGCCACAGTCTCACCCAGGCCCTATTCCCGTAATCCACATTTACCCTGCTAATCACTCTGTCACTAAGGGGCAATTTACCATGGCTAATCAACCTAACCAGCACGTCTTTCAGACTGTGGGAGAAACTGGAACACCTGGAGGAAAACTACGCACACGCGGGGAGAATGTACAAATTCCACACGGAGACTGACCCAATGCTGAATTGAACCCAGGTCCCTGGGGCTGTGAGGCAGCAGTGCTAATCACTGTCCCACAATGGTGCCCCATCCACTCAGGTGGATAAAGGGTGTAGGTTGATGAGGGTGTAGGATGGGTATGGGTCAGTGAGCGTGTAGGATGGGTACGGGTCAGTGAGGGTGTAGGATGGGTACGGTCAGTGAGGGTGTAGGGTGGGTACAGGTCAGTGAGTGTGTAGGGTGGGTACAGGTCAGTGAGGGTGTAGGGTGAGTACAGGTCAGTGAGGGTGTTGGGTGGGTACAGTCAGTGAGGGTGTAGGGTGGGTACGGGTCAGTGTGGGTGTAGGGTGGGTACATTCGGTGAGGGTGTAGGGTGGGTATGGTCAGTGAGGGTGTAGGGTGGGTACGGGTCAGTAAGGGTGTAGGGTGGGTACGGGTCAGTGAGGGTGTAGGGTGGATACAGTCAGTGAGGGTGTAGGGTGGATACAGTCGGTGAGGGTGTAGGGTGGGTACAGTCGGTGAGGGTGTAGGGTGGGCATAGTCGGTGTGGGTGTAGGGTGGGTACGGGTCAGTGAGGGTGTGGGCTGGGTACGGTCGGTGAGGGTGTAGAGTGGGTACAGTCAGTGAGGGTGTAGGGTGGGCATTGTCGGTGTGGGTGTAGGGTGGGTACGGTCGACGATGGTGTAGGATGGATATGGTAACAGGTTAAGGGTTTTTTGGGATGTTTTTCAAAGGCTGCAGCACAAAATGAAACCTCAGGGTTACAAATGAAACCTCACCCTCAGGTTCTGAGCAGAAACTTCACATTGAATCATTCTGGATTCACATCTCCCAGAAGCACCCAGTGCTGGGTAAAACAAGCACTTTGTGTCCATTGCTCTTCCCGACAACCTAAATATGTGAGGTGAGGTTTGCATTCTCACAAAGGTGAAGACAGCACAAAGGAACTGGCTGAACCCTGACCTGTGCACTGCCCCCTCACCCTGTGAACCTGATTGGAGTGAGGTGGTGAGGACCATGCAGGCCCACCTATCACATTGACCTGAATGTGACAAGGGTCGTGAGGGATGGTCATTTGGTAAAAGAGGGTCACCAGAAAAAGGGTTTGAAAAAAACACTGGTCACAGAATCACAGAATACTACAGTGCAGAAGAGGCCCTTCGGCCCATTGAGTCCACACCAAAGCATGAAAGGCCCTGGCCTGCCCATCTAATCCCACTTGCCAGTACTTGGCTCATCACCTTGAATATTATAGTGTGCCAAGTACTCATCCAGGTACTTTTTAAAGGATGTGAGGCATCTCGCCTCCACCACCCTCCCAGGCAGCGCAGTCAGACCGTCACCACCCTCTGGATAAAAAGGTTTTTCCTCAAATTCCCCCAAACCGCTCCTCCCTCACTTTTAACTTGTGTCCCCTTGTAACTGACCCCTCAACTAAGGGGGACAGCTACTCCCTATCCACCCTGTCCAAGCCCCTCATAATCTTGAACATCTCAATCAGGTCTCCCCTCAGTCTTCTCTGCTCCAGAGAAAACAACCCAAGCCTATCCAACCTCTCTTCATAACTTCAATGTTCCATCCCAGGCAACATCCTGGTGAATCTCCTCTGCACCCCCTACAGTGCAATCACATCCTTCCTATAACGTGGCGACCTTGAGACCTTGTTGTGTACAAATGGCTGTTAGTTTTGGCCAAAACCTTTTGGAAGTAATTTGTTAACTTTAAAGCATTTTGAGACAATTTCAGGGTTCAAATGGCATTGGATTCACGCAGTTCATTATTAATTAATGATAATGTTGTTGTCTGTTCACGAGTTGCTAATGAAACAGTTCAGACGATATGGCAAATGCAGTATGATTGAAGGTGGGTGATGGGTACTCAGTTGTTGAGTATGTTCAAGGCTGAGGCTGATAGGTTTTTGGACTCTAAAGGCGATATGGGGATCAAGTGGAAAACTGGAGTGTGGTCAAGGATTAACCATGATCTCATTAAATGGTGAAGTAGTCTTGAGTGTCCGTTTATGTTGCTTTTGCTCCTATTTCTCACATTCGCATATTCTTATGTCCTCTAATCCAATTGCTGGTTGTTCAAAGTTTTCCAACCTCAGCATTATTCTATCCTTAATCATTGAATATTATGCTTTGGTTCAAAATTCCTTTCTATTGAGAGCTGCTCGTAGGGGGTCTGGCTTAACCGCTGAGCAAGTTTGTTGACTGGGCATCATGAATATTAGACAAGTATCATAGAGTCCCTACAGTGCAGGAGAAGGCCATTTGGCCCATCAAACCTGCACTGACAACAATCCCACTCAGGCCCTATCACCGTAACCCCACATATTTGCCCTGCTAATCCCCTGACACTAAGGGGCAATTTAGCATGGCCAATGCACCTGACCCATACATTTTTGGATTGTGGGAGGAAACTGGAACATCCGGAGAAAATCCATGCTGAGAATGTGCAGACTCCACACAGGCAGTCACCTGAGGCCGGAACTGAACCCGGGTGCAGTGAGGCAGCAGTGCTAACCACTGTGCCACCGAGCCACCCTCTCAAGGAATTCAAGTCTTCAAGGAAGCTGCCAGGTGATGGTAGCTGAGTTGTGCCACCTGCTCAGATTGTACCTACATCTAAATTGCTGTCCAGGCACAGCATAGCCAATGGCTACAAAGGTCACCTCAGCCCTTTGCTTTCCCGCCTCAGGCTATTGCAGCCTGACACAGCCAATACCTAGGTTAACACATGGGGAAAGCAGGAGGTAGTGAATGATGTACTGGGTGATGCCCTTTGGACTGTTTCTCAGCAAATAATCAGCGATGTAAGATTGGAGAGAAGAGACAAAATTGGAATGCTGACCTTCCAGCATGATGATATTCAGATGAAAGGTCACAGACCTGAAATGTCAGATGAAGCAGCAACGCTAACCACTGTGCTACCATGCCACCTATAGGATGGGAATGAACAAAGAACAAAGAACAACACAGCACGGAAAACAGGCCCTTCGGCCCAATGAGCCTGCGCCGCCATCTTAACAATGTGTTTTTCCTACACAACCCTTGACCCATGTCTATGCTTATGGTACTACCATTGGAAACCAGATTAAGGGAAGAATAATTTAGGGACAATTTGTTACACCAATCAGCCTAAGAGCACATCTTTGGGGTGTGGGAGGAAACCGGAGCACCCGGAGGAAACCCACGCAACCACAGGGAGAATGCGCTAATTCCCACAGACACTCACCCAAATCATAAGAACATAAGAACATAAGAAATAGGAGCAGGAGTAGGCCATCTAGCCCTTCGAGCCTGCCCCGCCATTCAATAAGATCATGGCTGATCTGTCGTGGCTCAGTTCCACTTTCCCGCCCTCTCCCCATAACCCTTAATCCCCTCTCTTATCAAGAACCCATCAACCTGCTTCTTAAAAATATTTAGCGAGGCAGCCTCCACCACTTCAACGGGCAGAGAATTCCAGAGATTCACCACCCTTTGAGTGAAGAAGTTCCTCCTCAACTCCGTTCTAAACCGCCTCCCCTTTATCTTGAGGCTGTGCCCCCTAGTCCTACTGTCTTTTTTGAGTGGGAAGAGTCTCTCCACCTCTATCCTATCCATCCCATTCATCATCTTATACGTCTCAATGAGATCTCCCCTCATTCTTCTAAACTCTAACGAGTACAAGCCTAGTTTATTCAGCCTCTCCTCATAGCTCAATCCCCTCAACTCCGGTATCAGCCTAGTAAACCTCCTCTGCACTCCCTCCAAGGCCAAAATATCCTTGCGCAGGTGCGGTGCCCAAAACTGCACACAGTACTCCAGCTGCGGCCTCACCAATGCCCTATACAGCTGCAGCAAGACCTCCCTACTTTTATATTCAATCCCCCTCGCTATGAAGGCCAGCATCCCATTCGCCTTCCTGACCACCTGCTGCACCTGCAAGCTGGGTTTTTGCGACATGCACAAGGACCCCGAGGTCCCTCTGCACCGTCGCCTGCTGCAGTTTTTCGCCACGTAAGTAATAGTCCTTCCTACCATTCTTCCTACCAAAGTGGACCACCTCACACTTGCCAACATTAAATTCCATTTGCCATTTCCTGGCCCATTCGCCCAGCCTATCTAGATCCTTCTGCAGACTCTCCACACCCTCCGCACAATTTGCCTTTCCCCCAATCTTGGTGTCATCAGCAAATTTCGACACCCTGCACTCGGTTCCCTCCTCCAGATCATCTATATAAATGGTAAATAGCTGAGGCCCCAGCACCGACCCCTGGGGCACCCCACTAGTCACCAACCGCCAATCCGAATAGCACCCATTGACCCCCACTCTCTGCCTCCTATTTGACAACCAATCCTCTATCCACGCTAACACCCTACCCCCAACTCCATGTCCCCTGACCTTCTGCAATAACCTCTTGTGAGGTACCTTGTCAAACGCCTTCTGAAAATCCAGAAAGACCACATCCACCGGCTCTCCTCTATCCACTGCCCTAGACACATCCTCATAGAACTCCAGTAAATTTGTCAGACACGACTTCCCTTTAATGAAACCGTGTTGCGTCTGCCCTATCAAGCAATTCCCTTCAAGATGCCTCGCAATTTCCTCCTTAATGACGGATTCCAACATTTTACCTACCACAGACGTTAAACTAACCGGCCTATAATTCCCTGCCTTTTGCCTGGCACCCTTCTTAAACAACGGCGTAACATTAGCCGTTTTCCAATCTTCCGGCACTTCCCCGGAATCCAGCGACGTCTGGAAAATAACCACCAAGGCATCCACTATAACCTCCGCCATTTCTTTCAGAACCCTCGGATGCATTCCATCCGGTCCTGGGGACTTGTCCACAATCAGCCCCTCCAGTCTGTCGAGCACCACCTCTCTAGTAACAGTAATGTCATTAAGACCCTCCAGTCCTACCACCTTTCCATCGCTAACACCCGGCAAATTATTCACGTCCTCCTCCGTGAAGACAGAAACAAAAAAGTTATTCAATACCTTAGCCATATCCCCATCCCCTACCACTAGCTCCCCTTTCTCATCCTCTAAAGGACCAACGTTCACCCTAGCCAGCCTCTTCCTTTTTATATATTTATAAAAACTCTTGCTATCCTTTTTTATATTAAGCGCTAGCCCAGCTTCATAGCTTCTCCTACCCTCCTTTATCAACTTCTTTGTCAATCTTTGTTGACATTTAAACCTTTCCCAATCCTCTTCTCGCCCACTGCTCTTAGCTACTCTAAATTCCTCCGCTTTTAATTTAACACTTTCCTTCACCTCCTTTGTTATCCATGTATCTGCACAGCAAACAGTGATAGTCACTGAGCTGTTGTGGTGCCCATCTGCTGGTCCAGTTTTAAGCATACACAACTGCCCTCGAGCAACAAGGGATGGGCAATAAATGCTAGCTGGCCAGCCGATGTCCCAGGATTGAATAAAAGAACATCTTAGATTCACTATGAAGCTGAGAATCAAAGGATTTGCAGCAAGTCTCCAGAGCTGCCAATAAACTTGGGTTAAAAATGGAATAATTTCTCACTGCTTCAGAATATCACCTCAACAAGGCCAATGGACAATTTGGAAGCTTACAAAGTTTTAATTACAACTATATTGGTATTAATTCTTGGCCAATTGCAGGGCATAATGCTGCCAAACAGGATCAAACATTTCATTTTAATGCTGTTTACTTATTTGGATAAAAGGAACAATATTCCTGCTATTAGGTTATTCCAGTTAAAAGGCTTCTGTTATGTCTTTTTTGTAATTAATTCCTATCGTTTCGCTGGCAGTAAAAACATATAGTGCTGTTTGCTATTCCTCTATGGGCCATTAGAGCAATGCTTCTGCTGTGTGAAAGAAGCAAATTACTGCGGATGCTGGAATCTGAAACAAAAACAGAGAATGCTGGAAAATCTCAGCAGGTCTGACAGCATCTGTGGGGAGAGAATAGAGCCAGGTTTCGAGCCTAGATGACCCTTCGCCAGCTCTGTCGAAGGGCCATCCAGATTTGAAACATTGGCTCTATTCTTTTCCCACAGATGCTGTCAGACCTGCTGAGATTTTCCAGCATTTTCCGTTTTTGCTTCTGCTAAGTGCTTTGCTACTGCTAATTGCCAGACACCGATCATAAACCTTGCCGCTGCCTTTCGAAAAATGGGCCCAGATTTTGTTGGGAATTTGTTGACTACTGGGGCCAACAGTGTATCTCATTAAGCAATGCTATTAAAGGATTGAGAAATTAAAAGAGGAATGACTGGGAAGGAGCATGAATTCTACGTTAAATCAGGCACAGAAAGAAAAAGAGAGAAAGAATTTGATTTGATTTATTATTGTCACATGTATCAGTTTACAGGAGAAGTATCGTTTCTTGCACGCTATATTGACAAAGCAGACCATACATAAGGAACAATAAGAAGTCTCACAACACCAGGTTTAAGTCCAACATGGTTATTTGGAATCCCCAGCTTTCAGAGCACTGTTTCTTCATCAGGTGAGCGGAGGTAGGTTCACAAACACAGCACATATAGGCAAAGGCACAATTGCAAGAGCATCTTGAGGGAGAAGGACTGGATTGAGAGAGGGAGAGGTGATTGAAACAAAAAGTAAGAAAATATGTGGTGTTCTTAAAATCTCCAACTCACAACCTCGGATTATTTTCAATGGAAACATGGGGGCTGAGGGGCGACTTGATAGAGGTCTACAAAATTACGAGAGGCATAGATAGGGTGGATAGTCAGAGGCTTTTTCCCAGGATGGAAATGTCAAGTACAAGAGGACCCATCTTTAAGGTGAGAGGGGGAAAGTTTAAGGGAGACATGCAGTGAAAACTTTTCACACAGAGGGTAGTGGGCACCTGGAATGTGCGGCCAGTGGAGGTGGTGGAAGCAGGCACGTGAGCAACTTTCAAAGTGTATCTTGATAGACACATGAATGGGAGGGAATTCAGAGGGATAGAAACCATGTACCGGTGCAGGCTTTTGTATAGTTCTTTGTTCTTTGTACAGGAATCAGAAAGAGGAAATTCCTTAGAGCTGGCCTGTTCCAACATCCTATCTTTATCATGGATTGTGTTAGACACTCTGTTTACACAGTTACATGGAGTTTCTGCCACATCGCGATGAAGGTCTGAGCAAATTCCTGGCTCAGGTTGAGACTTGTAATTACCAATAATCCAGGTTTCACAGTGGATACACATTGCCCTCTGACCTATATAAATGAAGTTTTTTACAAGTACCTCTGGCCAGAGTTCATTGGCAATCAAATTGCAGTTAAATGTTAATAGTGGCAGGGACCTGGCTGCCTCAGGGGCTTTGTGCTAACTTTAAAATGATTAAAAATACAACTCCTAGCAGTTGCCTAAATGTTATTTGGATGACTTCATGGCTCAATTATGCTCTGCAATCTGTGTCAATGTGATGCCAAAACCACTATGTGGCAGAGCTAGCTCACAAATCATAAAATACACTGAGAGTGTATATAGAATAGATATGTTCAAGAATGTCAGCATTTGCATTGTGTTTAATATTTATTTGCATCTCACTGATACCTTACTTTCTGTTTCATTGCAATGTGGGTAGTCTTTTCCAAAAGAGTTGAATACCCTCACACGCAGTGTGCCATGTGTTATAACTTTGAGTCACTGGCAAATTGCAAAGTACAATGACCCAGTCACCAAGCCTCCTTCGAAGGCACCTTCCAATCCCTTGTCACTTACCACCTAGAGGATGCAGGTTCCCCTGCACGCCACTCACTATCATAGAATCCCTACAGTGCAGAAGGAGGCTATTTGGCCCATCAAGCCTGCACCGACAACAATCCCACTCAGCCCCTATCCTCGTGACCCCACTTATTTACCCGACTAATCCCCCTAATCTGCTCATCTTTGGACACTAAGGGGCCATTTAGCATGGGCCAATCAATCTAACCCGCACATCTTTGGAGTGTGGGAGGAAACTGGAGCACCCAGAGGAAAGCACGCAGATGCATGGAGAATGTGCAAGCTCTACACAGTCACTCGAGGCCGGAATTGAACCTGGGTCCCTGGCGCTGTGAGACAGCAATGCTAACGATTGTGCCACCATGCCACCCGCACTATATTCCTTCATTGTCACTGTGTCAGAGTCTCATAATTCCCTCCCTGACAGTACTGTGGGTTTATAACATCTGGACTGCAGCAGTTTAAGAAGGTGGCTCAGTACTACCTTCCCAAGGGGAATTAGCAATAAATGCTGATCTAGCCAAAGATACACACACCCTGTGAGAAAACAAATTTAAAAATGGCCAATTTATGCAATAAATGTGTACATGGAGAGAGAAATAAAATAAAATTCAAAAACAAAATGCTCCTTTGTTTGTAACCCTTACATGAAAAGAATTTCAGCAATCTCAAATTAGTTCCTTAGGGAATGATCCTAACTAAAGTTGTCCTGATTTGAAAATAATTGCCAATTTCATTCACAGAGGCAACCAGAAAGGTGGAGTGGAAAATGAGAAAACGTGTTACAAGAGGCACTCAGTTAATGTTGGGTCTGAGGCACATTGCTGGGGCAGAACCTTTTCTGAGCACTAAGAGAATGAAACATTCGAACATGCGAATTAGGATTAGGGGTAGGCTGTTTGCCTCCTCGAAACTGCTCTGCCATTCAATAAGATCATGGCTGATTTGATTATGGCCTCAACGCCAACACCTCCTCCCCACACCTCCACCACCCCCCCGCCCCCCATGACCCTTCCACTCCATTATTTGTCAATCATCTCTCTACCTCCGCCTTAAAAATATTCAATGACCCAGCCTCCACTGCACTCTGGGGAAGAGAGTTCCACAAATTCACAACCCTCAGAGAGAAAACATTTCTCCTTATGAGGGGCACGGACAGAATGGATAGTCAGAAGCTTTTCCCCAGGATGGAAGAGTCAATTACTAGGCAGTATAGATTTAAGGTGTGAAGGGCAAGGTTTAAAGATATGACGCAAGTTTTTTACACAAAGGACGGTGGGTGCCTGGAACTCACTGCCAGGGGAAGTAGTGAAAGCAGATAAGATATAAATTTTAAGGGGTGTCTGGACAAATACATGAATAGGATGGGAATAAAGAGCTATGGTTCCTGGAAGCATAGGGGGTCTTAGTTCAATCAGACAGCATGGTCAGTGCAGGCTTGGAGTGTCGAAGGGCCTGTTCCTGTGCTGTAATTTTCTTTGTTCCTTGTTCTATCCCCACCTCAAATAGGAGAGCACTTATTTTTAAGTTGTGCATCTAGTTTCTTCCACAAGGGGAAGTATCCACTTAGGGAGTCAAGGAATATGTGGTTAGGATGGGAAAGTGGAGTTGACATAATCTTATTGAATAATGGAGTGGGCACAAGTGGCTGCATGGCCAATTCCTGCACCTTTTTAAAATTTCCTCCACACATAGGCTGTCCTGGGAGCACTTTATGTTGTAAGCTGTTCCACTTCTCAGCACTAATTAGTCATTAGTGTACGCTTAAACTGGACCAGATGCTGGGCAACACGACAGCTCAGTGACTATCACTGTTTGCTGTGCGGGTATGTGGATTTGGGCCAGCATCTATGAGAGTTTGCACATTCTCCCCGTGCTTGTGTGGGTTTTCTCCGGGTGCTCTGGTTTCCTCCCACACCCCAAAGATGTGCTATTAGGCTGATTGGTGTAACAAATTGTCCCTAAATTGCAAGAAAATCAAATTTCAGAGGGAGCAAAGTGTGCCAATTCATTGAGAAATTGATACGGATTTGTTGAGGCATTGCCATGGGGAACAGTTATATTAGTTGAGTAAGTTATTAATACCCTTGTCAATATTAATAATATTTTCTTAATAGCATACATATTGGCTAGAATTTTACTGCCCCACTCACCGTGGGAATCGGAGCAGGCTGAAGGTGGACGATGGAAAGGTCCATTGACCTCAGGCGGGATTTCATGGTTTCGGGATGAATGAGACCCATTAAGTCAAAACCCCATTTTCTTTAATTTCCATACACCTTGGAGACATGTTGCAGTAAATCATGGCATAGAACCATAGAATCCCGACAGTGCAGAAAGAGGCACTGACTCTCTGAAAAGCATCTTACCAAAGCCCACACTCTCACACTAGCCCGTAAGCCACACATTTACCATAGGTAATTCACCTAACCTGCGCATCTTTGGACTGTGGGAGGAAACTGGAGCATCTGGAGGAAACCCATGCAAACACAGGGAGAATGTGCAAACTCCATACAGACAGTTATTCAAGGCCAGAATGGAACCTGAGTCCCTGGTGCTGTGAGGAGGCAGTGCTAACCATTGTGTCACCCAAAACCAAAGATCAAAATTGTACATGCATAAGCAGAAATGAGCAATTAATATGTGTTTGAGTTAAATGGACAACTCAGGGATTCTGAACCACTTACACAAAGGTAACTTCACATCAAATTATTCAGTTGGAGATGCTGCAGCTCTCTAGAGCTGTTTCCCCTTATAAGGAAGCCTGACCTGCCCTCAGCATAACATTGAGAAAGGTGTTAGAATCCTGTGCACAAGCTGTATGCTAGACTTATTGGGGCTGGAGAATAAATGCCATTGAGTGAGCATTGACATTGCTATGCCAGTCAGCGTGGGGTAAGGATTGAATGTCTAAACTCATGCCAGAATCACTGGAAACATTCCTGACTACAACAGGATTGTTTATCTATCAAAAGGCAGTGACAGGAAGCTTGCTACCTATCACAAATGATGTACTTAAAATTAACCTATATTTTTTATACCAGTGTAGTCTCTGGACAAGATTAGATGGGGGAATGATTTAATTATCTCATTGGGACACGTGGGGTCACTATAAACGGTCATATTAAAATTAGGGGGGTATCATTGTTAATATAACTGGAGCATCAAAGCAACCTGCAGTAGAAGGAAAGTGCACAATTATCTCGGTCCCTGCTACATTTGGCCAAAACATGATTTGCTCCACTCCCCCCGGGAAATTCCTGAGGCAGTAGGAAGTCATTCACTGACTGTTGTCACTGGTATTTCTGAAGATGTCATTTCTGGATGCATCTAAATTACTTCAACGATCCAATGCCAAATAATTGCCTTATTCGCATCACAGGTATGTAAAATGCCTGAACACTACCCAAATTTCCCCCAACATCTCCTTAATGGGTGGGACCACTTCCTTCCCTTATGCTTTTTCACACTCCTAAAGAAACTATAGCTAGCAACTGGTTAAAAGCGAATTACAGCAGATGCTGGAATCTGAAATCAGAAGAGAAAATGCTGGAAAATCTCAGCAGGTCTGGCAACATTTGTAATGAGAGGAAAGAGCTGTCCAGATGACCCTTCCACAAAGCCAAGCTAGCAACTGGAGATGGGGGTCTCTTTCTAATTACACTCACATATAGGAATCAGCTATAAAGGAACCATGCTTTATTGTACAAAACAAAGTAAAGCAAAACTACAGGCCTGAGGTGAACACAAACAGGTTCAAACCAGAACAATACAATAATGGACCACTCAGGGGCCTGCTTTATACAGGCCTCAATATACGAGTTCCATATGGTAAGGTAATTACCAATCATCTGGGAACTTGTATTCTATGAGTCCTACTGGGAGGTTAATCAAGGATTCCCCATGTAAGTCCTGGGGGTTTTCACTATCTAAATAATTTTTATGAAGTGGACTACTAAGAATATGTCTGCCTCAGACAGAATCTTAATCACAAGAAAGACAACTCTAGGTTTCCTGATTCCTAAGAATGTAAGAGCATAAGAAAGAAGAACAAGAATAGGATAGATGGCCTCTTTCGCCTGCTGCAACATTCAATATGATCATGACCGATTGCCTATCTCCCCTCCATGGACTGGATTTCAATGTCTCGTTGGTGGATTTCAAGGTGAGGGGATAGGGAATGTGAAATTTAACAAGGAAATTTTTTGTCTCATCCCCATCCAATGAGTGGCCAGTTATGGGCCTCATCCTGCACAGTTGGCATTTCATCTGATGTTGGGGTTGACCCATGCATGAAACATTGCAGCTTTAGGTGGAAGTGGGGAAAGCTTTAGGGTGGTGAAGGGGGGAACCTCCTTTGTGGACTCCCTGGACCATTGGAGGCACCCCTAGCCACAGGATCATTCCCCTTTTAATCATCTCCATTGGCCTCTTGAACATGGCCTCCGACTCCATCCCCGCTCCGTGACATTGCCGGGACTTCACAGACTGGCCAGTAGCTTTGTAAGGCCGGATCTCCTATTGAGATATGATACTCCAAGTGTTGTTACTGAAGGACATCTGTTGGGATAATGAGCGGGCGCTCCCTGAATTTATATCTAGGGGAGGGGGTGGGGGGGACCATGCTGCTTGGTAAAATCCAGCCCAGGTTCCCCCGCTTTTCCTGTTGGATTCTCTTAATCTAGTCCTCTCTGTTTTGAATTCACTCAATTACTGAACAGTCAGAGTCACTGGGGGCATGGAGTTCAAAAGTTTCACAAACTGTTGAGTGAGAGAGATCTTTCCCCATCTCAGTGTTAACTCACTGACCTGTGGTCTTGAGATTCCAAATTCTATACAATCCAGCCAGCCCCACAACATCTATCAGATTAAACTCTCTAAGAATGGAATACATTTCAATGAGATCACTTCTCATTCTTCTAAACTCCAGAGAATTTAGGCCCATTCTACCCAATCTCTTCTCGTACAGCAGGCTGCGCATCCCTCTCTCCGGTATAGTTATGCTGCATATATCACTCCTGATGCATTTCCTATTACTGCCAGCACAATTCACCAGTCTCTGCAGCGTTTTATCATCAAACTCTGACATGTTGGCACGACCCTGCAAACTTTGTCAGTGTAAAGAACCGTTCCTTGCTTTGTCTGTTACAGAGATTAACAGCACCGGCAGACTTTACAGCACAGAAACAGGCACAGCTGCTATCTATCAGCTCCACATCAACCTCCTCCCACTCTACTTTAACTCACCCTATCAGCATATCCTTTTATTTATTTCTCCCTCATATATTTAACTCGTTTCCCTTATATTTATGCATGCTCAGCTCTTCCATGTGGATTGGAATAGGTTCACTTGCATTAATCCTCTGGGTAATGTTAGAAATTCAGACATTTTTCATTGAAAGATAGCTTTTGGGAGAATGTGCAGGAAGATTCAATTCTTAATGCCTCATGTAAATAATGCTTTCTTCCTGAAATACCATAGTGGGTAGTTGTTTACTGCTCTGTGCAGCACTTCTGAAATTTTATCTTAAAATATTGGAAACAATGGATGACTTGGGTTTAACCATAGACTCTCTTCATTCTTCATTGCATCTAGGCTGCTGCCCCAAACAGCACACTTACCTCCAAACTGGTTCATGGGGCATTTTTTTACTTGCCCGCTCCTGAGCCAGAGTGGAATTAATGTGTCATTTTTGAGAAGGTCCATAATTTACTGGACATTCTGGAGCCGGGTGTAAGAATGAGCAGGCAATGCTTGGTTTTTGATCAGTTGGCAGTCAGTGCGGAAGGCTGTTGTTCGGGGTGTATGGCTCACCAGACGATGGTCAGGCAATGGGAACACCAGGAGTGGGTCAGTCTTGGAGTGAGGATAGAAAATTCTGGAAATACTGAGGAGGTCAGACAGCATCTGCGGAGCATGAAACAGAGATATCTGGTGGGATTTTATGGCATGCTCGACCTGAAACCGGAAAATTCCACTCGAGTTCAACGGACATTTCCATTGTCCACCCCACACTTGCTCCGATTCCGTGGCGAGCAGGATGGTAGAATTTAATAAGTAGCGTAGTAATTATTTATCAGATCCAAAAACACTGGGGTAAGGTTTGCAGATCGATGCTTCTGGTGCATATTCATTCAACAAGGGCACAGATCAGCTAGATAGTCAATATCTTTTCTCAAAGGTAGGGCGATCTAAAACTAGAAGGCATAGGAATAAGGGAGAGGGGAGTGATACAAAAGTGTCCAGAGGGGAATTTTTTTCACACAGAGGGTGTCTGGAACAAACTGCGAGAGGTAGTAGTAGAGGCGGGTACAATTTTGTCTTTTAAATAGCATTTAGATAGTTACATGGATAAAATGGGTATAGAGGGATATGGGCCAAATATGGGGATTAGCTTAGGGATTTTAAAAAACAGGGCGGCATGGACAAATTGGGCTGAAAGGTCTTTTTCCATGCTGTAAACCTCTATGACTCTATGAGTGGAAAATTGGTAGTGGAAATCAGTCAGCCTGATTTGCAATATTTCAGATTTTCACGTTGACCAAGGATTGGTTGTGGAACATGCAAAACTGCTGATATTTAGGAGATATTTATGTATCAGACAACTGAACCCGTTGGACATAAGTCCATATTTCCCACCTTTTTGTCATTCCAGTCATTAAAAATGAGACACCTCAAATTCTATTTGCTAACTTGCACACCTAATTTATTAATCTGTGTAATATTTCTGATGAGTCTCCCTCTGAAAAAGCTCTGAAGAAAAGTCACGAGGAATTCTATTTTCTCTCTCCACAGGTGCTGCCAGACCTACCGAGTTTTTCCAGCATTTCCTGTTTTTGGTTTAGATTTTCAGCACCTGCAACATTTTGATTTAATTTGAATGAAACTTTGGCATTGGAGCATCAGCTTGTAAAATTGGCGTTACTTAAGGCGACTGTAGACAAAGACACAGTCACAGTGTGAAGAAAAACTATTTATACACACGTGGTTAGGATTAGGAGTGCGCTACCAAACTTGGAAGGTGAAACCAGATTCAATAGTAGTTTTCAAAAGGAAATCGGTAATGACTTGAAGGCAAAAAAAATTGCAGGGATGTGGGAAAGGATCCAAAAATTTATTTTTGAAAGAGATGATAAAGTATTGATGGGCTGATTGGCCTCTTTCTGTGCTGTTCTATGATTCAATTACGTGCACCTCTGTTCTGACGTGAAAAAAATTGCACCAAGCACAGTGGTTCGTGCTGCTGCCTCACAAGGCCAGGGACTTGGGTTCAATTCCAGCCTCGGGTCACTGGGACTGTTCTCCTTGTGACTGCATGCTTTTTCCCTCCGGGTGCTCCAGTTTCCTTCCACTCTCCAAAGATGTGCTGGTTAGGTTAATCGGCCATGTTCAATTGCCCCTTAGTGTCGGGGGATTAGCAGGGTAAATACATGGGGTTACAGGAATAAGGTCTGGGAAGGATTTTTGTCGGTGCAGGTTTGATGGGCTGAATGGCCTCTTTCGGCACTGTAGGGATTCTATGATATCTGTGGACTGAAGGGCATCCTGCTTCATCTGCTAACTGAATCAATTTTTTCTTTAATACCAATGTACAGCTAATATTCGTTATTTATTCTAAAGCTACCATTTAACATCTAAAAATGCACAATGTGTTGACAGACAGTATAATTTTCAGCAGGATTGAAGTGACATTAATTCCATCATTCATTGAACGATGCCAGCGATATGCACCTTTCACTTGGATTCTCTGCCAACCCATTTCCTGTTGAAAACTGGGTCCATCCATCTGGCAGCTTGTTGGACTGATTAGAAGAGTTATTGCGTTTCCATAACGCTATTGATTCCAACAGGAATAGTCACATATTCCAGCTATAGCCAGTTTCCTAATTGTCTGTCTGCTCTGTGCTCTGTGCATATTTACAGGCTCCTACAATTGCTGCCTCCATCTCAGTGACTTTGAGTTAATTATATTGTTCACTGATTCATGGATCTTCAAGACTACAATAAAACCATTTCAGATCATTTAACATTGATTTTTTTTTGAAGAACAACTTTAATAACAGCAACTCCACAATTAGCAGTAATAATGGAGAATGAGCTCTCCAAGGATTGCTCACTCAAGGTTCTTTGTCATAGAACTTGCTCAAACATTGAGAGCCAGATTTTTTGCCATGAAGGTGGGAAACAGGAGCCAGGTTTGTTTTCGGGTCATGAAACCTCCTTCAGAGGGAGTCTGATTAAAGTGAAGATATTAAGGATTCATGTCCGATTAAGGGCAGTGGGCGGTGGAAGCTGCAGGCCCTAATAAGGTTCACCATGGTAGGCTGCTGCAGAAGATGCAGATGTATGGGATTGGGGGTGATCTAGGTAATTGGATCAGGAATTGGCTAGCAGATAGGAGACAGAGGGTGGTGGTTGATGGTAAATATTCGTCGTGGAGTTCGGTTACGAGTGGTGTGCCTCAGGGATCTGTTTTGGGGCCACTGCTGTTTGTAATTTTTATTAATGATCTGGATGAGGGTATAGTTGGGTGGATTAGTAAGTTTGCTGATGACACCAAAGTTGGAGGTGTGGTAGATTGTGAGGAAGGGTGTCATAGTTTGCAGGGTGACTTAGAAAGGTTGCAGAGCTGGGCCGCGAGGTGGCGGATGGAGTTTAATGTGGAGAAGTGTGAGGTAATTCATTTTGGTAGGAATAACAGATGTGTTGAGTATAGGGCTAACGGGAGGACTTTGAATAGTGTGGACGAGCAGAGGGATCTAGGTGTATGTGTACATAGATCCCTGAAAGTTGGGAATCAAGTAGATAAGGTTGTTAAGAAGGCATACGGTGTCTTGGCGTTTATTGGTAGGGGGATTGAATTTAGGAGTCGCAGCGTCATGATGCAACTGTACACAACTCTGGTGCGGCCGCACTTGGAGTATTGTGTGCAGTTCTGGTCCCCACATTACAGGAAGGATGTAGAGGCTTTGGAGAGGGTGCAGAGGAGGTTTACCAGGATGTTGCCTGGTATGGAGGGGAGATCCTATGAGGAGAGACTGAGAGATTTGGGGTTGTTTTCGCTGGAAAGAAGGCGGCTAAGAGGGGACCTTATTGAAACATATAAGATGATTAGAGGTTTAGACAGGGTAGATAGTGATAGCCTTTTTCCTAGGATGGAGAAAGCTAGCACGAGGGGGCACGACTTTAAATTAAGGGGGGGTAGTTATAGGACTGATGTCAGGGGTAGGTTCTTTACCCAGAGGGTGGTGAGGGACTGGAATGCCCTGCCAGCTGCAGCTGTAAATGCGCCTAGTTTGGGGGTGTTTAAGAGATCTGTGGATAGGTTTATGGACGAAATGGGATTGGTTTAGATTAGTGGGTTAGTGTTTTTTTTTAAAAAGCTGGTCGGTGCAACATCGTGGGCCGAAGGGCCTGTTCTGCGCTGTAATGTTCTATGTTCTATGTTCTAATCTAAGGGCTCTGACTCACCCAACAGGCCCAGCTTTCATGACCTCTTGTAAAGTCAGATTTGCATTTCAGGTGGTCCCAGACATCTGCAGCCTCCTAGAAAGAGAGTTGCTCCCTGCTGGATCCGATGGCTACAAGTTATCAGTGTGTGTCACTGTGGTCACAATTCCTTTGTCTCATTTCCTTCCAGGGCACCACCAGAGATATATCGAGGGTCTCTCAGCTCATGGCAGGTGATGGATGATTGCCAGGGTATCCACTTTTACCAACTTACCCTGCAATTCTAGTGGATAGCCCACAGGTACAGAATGGCACATCAAATGCATGCATGTAACAAGCTGAGAGCCAATAGATCGACCATGGGGGATTTCATTCCACTGTGACCTCCCTCAATCTGGCACACATATAATTCTCTAAATTTGCACACCTTTATTGTGGAGTCCAAGAGGCGTAGGCAAAAGCCATACGTAGAACATAAGAACATAAGAACATAAGAAATAGGAGCAGGAGTAGGCCATCTGGCCCTTCGAGCCTGCCCCGCCATTCAATAAGATCATGGCTGATCTGTCGTGGCTCAGTTCCACTTTCCCGCCCTCTCCCCATAACCCTTAATCCCCTCTCTTATCAAAAACCCATCAACCCGCTTCTTAAAAATATTTAGCGAGGCAGCCTCCACCACTTCAACGGGCAGAGAATTCCAGAGATTCACCACCCTTTGAGTGAAGAAGTTCCTCCTCAACTCCGTTCTAAACCGCCCCCCCTTTATCTTGAGGCTGTGCCCCCTAGTCCTACTGTCTTTTTTGAGCGGGAAGAGTCTTTCCACCTCTATCCTATCCATCCCATTCATCATCTTATACGTCTCAATGAGATCTCCCCTCATTCTTCTAAACTCTAACGAGTACAAGCCTAGTTTATTCAGCCTCTCCTCATAGCTCAACCCCCTCAACTCCGGTATCAGCCTAGTAAACCTCCTCTGCACTCCCTCCAAGGCCAAAATATCCTTGTGCAGGTGCGGCGCCCAAAACTGCACACAGTACTCCAGCTGCGGCCTCACCAATGCCCTATACAGCTGCAGCAAGACCTCCCTACTTTTATATTCAATCCCCCTCGCTATGAAGGCCAGCATCCCATTCGCCTTCCTGACCACCTGCTGCACCTGCAGGCTGGGTTTTTGCGACTCATGCACAAGGACCCCGAGGTCCCTCTGCACCGTCGCCTGCTGCAGTTTTTCGCCACGTAAGTAATAGTCCTTCCTACCATTCTTCCTACCAAAGTGGACCTCCTCACACTTGCCAACATTAAATTCCATTTGCCATTTCCTGGCCCGGTTATTTTCCAGACGTCGCTGGATTCCGGGGAAGTGCCGGAGGATTGGAAAACGGCTAGTGTTACGCCGTTGTTTAAGAAGGGTGCCAGGCAAAAGGCGGGGAATTACAGGCCGGTTAGTTTAACGTCTGTGGTAGGTAAAATGTTAGAATCCGTCATTAAGGAGGAAATTGCGAGGCATCTTGAAGGGAATTGCTTGATAGGGCAGACGCAACACGGTTTCATTAAAGGGAAGTCGTGTCTGACAAATTTACTGGAGTTCTATGAGGATGTGTCTAGGGCGGTGGATAGAGGAGAGCCGGTGGATGTGGTCTTTCTGGATTTTCAGAAGGCGTTTGATAAGGTACCTCACAAGAGGTTACTGCAGAAGGTCAGAGGACATGGAGTTGGGGGTAGGGTGTTAGCGTGGATAGAGGATTGGTTGTCAAATAGGAGGCAGAGAGTGGGGGTCAATGGGTGCTATTCGGATTGGCGGTTGGTGACTAGTGGGGTGCCCCAGGGGTCGGTGCTGGGGCCTCAGCTATTTACCATTTATATAGATGATCTGGAGGAGGGAACCGAGTGTAGGGTGTCGAAATTTGCTGATGACACCAAGATTGGGGGAAAGGCAAATTGTGCGGAGGGTGTGGAGAGTCTGCAGAAGGATCTAGATAGAAGAAGGATTGGAATGAGGCGTTCACTGAATGTTAAAATGACAGCGTGGGCTTGTTGGGCCGAAGGGCCTGTTTCCTGTGCTGTGTTGTTCTTTGTTCTTTGTGTAGCTGGTGTGTAAACACAAGGTCCATACAGACATGCACCATGTTCTTGGGGAGTTGACATGGTATTTTTGTCCTGCGGTCGTCAAAGCTCCAGGACCTGCAAGCACACTTAAGGAAGTTTGTTGTTAAGAGACAAAGGCTGTTAGGAGATAATGGCTGAGGATTAGAACTGTTTAATCCTTTCAACAAATGGTGCTGAAATCCCTCAAATGGTTAGAGACAGCGAGATGCCATTGATCTCCTTCATCTCCTCCACCAAAGTTACCAGCTGCACAATCTGTGATAGCTCACTTCTACCTCAGCCACCAGAAACAGAAGCTTAACAAGTGAATACACTATTATATTTAGTTGGTCCAACAGCCAATGATATAATTGCCAGACAAGCACTAAATGAATCATTCACTAACTGAAGAGGTCATGTAGTCCTTTGAACCTACCTTAACCTAAGAAGCAATAAAATGGTGGAGTGAGCAACATTTACTGAGAATGTTCAACAGCCTGGGGAATACATAGATTCTTTTAGAAAAAAGTGAGGGAGATTGGCTAAAGGTTGTGAATTAAGTCAGAGTTCATAAGATACTGTATAAATAGTGTGGGTGACTAGTGATACTCTTTCAGGTATACTCCAACCTAAAGAAGATCTGAATTTGGAAAAAAAAAGTCCAAATCACCTGACAATCAGGAGTTTGCCAGTAAATCCAATTTATTTTGCATGGTGAATATAAACCGAGACACAGAGCAAGCCCAGGTGAGCACCAAAGTACTTAAAACAGAAGATGCAGAGGAGAAGGAGCAGCAACTGAATGTTGAGCCTGAATTTCAGAGTCAAACAGATGTCACCACAGGACTGGGCAGCATGGTGGCACAGTGGCCTTGCAGCTTCAGAGAGCTGGGTTACTGTCTGTGTGGGTCTGGACTTTGACAAATCAGACCATAAGGTGATGGTCCTGCTCCTGGCTTACAAGCAAAAACTGAAGGGGGAGAATCGTCAAAGAAAGTCATGCAATGTTGGTCTGAGGAATCAGACATTCTCCTACAGCACTGCTTAGAGTCAGTGGACTGGTCAGTATTTAAAAACTCAGTGACCAGCCTGAATGAGTCCATCACAACAGTAACTGACTTCATTAGTAAGTGTGTAGAAGACTGTGTGCCAAAGAAACAAATCCACGTGTTACCCAACCGGAAACCATGGATGAACAGGGATATCTACTGCTTGCTGAAGTCCAGGTCTTAGACGTTCAAGTCAGGCGACCCTAACCTATACAAGAAAGCCAGATATGTTCTAAAGAGATTCATCAAAGATGCCAAAAGACGGTGTCAAACCAAACTAGAGTCCCAGGCTAGCCACACAGACCCGCACCAACCATAGCAAGGTCTGCAAGACATAACAGACTACAAAATGAAGGCATGTAAAATTGCCAGCACCAACGCACCTTCCCTGATGAGTTCAATGCATTCTATGCCTGTTTTGAGCAAGAGGTCAGCAATAGCATGCCCTCCACCCTGGAAGCCTCGGATGAACCTGCATCCAAGGTCACCACTGCAGATGTCAGAGCAGTTTTCTCAAAGGTTCAACCGATGGAAAGTGACCTGTGCAAATGGGATATCCGGGAGAGCATTCAGATCCTGCATGGACCAGCCGGCGGGCGTATTCGCAGACATTTCTTTGCACTGATCTGAGGTTCTTACCTGCTTCAAGAAGATGACCAGCATCCCGGCAGAAAAGAAAAGCCAAGCAGCATGCCTTAATGACTACAACAGGTTCATAGCAGACTCCATCTCCCTGGTCCTGTACTCAACCCTGGAACACCTAGATAACAAAAAGACCTATGTCAGAGTTCCATTTATTGACTACAGCTCAACCTTTAACACCATTATTCTGATGAAAATCATCTCCAAATTCCATGCCTAGGGCTTGGCCCCTCCCTCTGTGACTGAATCCTGAACTTCCTAACCCACAGATCGCAATCAGTAAGGAAAGGCAACAATACCTCCTTCACTATCATCCTCAACACCCGTGCCCCACAAGCTGTGTCCTCAGCCCCTTACTATGCTCTGTATATACCTGTGACTGTGTGTCCAAATCCCCTCCAACTCGATTTTCAAGTTTGCTGTTGATACCACTATCGTGGGTCAGATCTCAAACAATAATGAGATGGAGTACAAGAAAGAGATAAAGAATCGGGTGAACTGGTGCAATGACAATAATGTCTCTCTCAATGTCACGAAAATGAAGGAGATAGACATCAGCTTCAGGAAGTGTAGTGGAGAACATGCCCCTATCTACATCAATGAGGGCAAAGTAGAAATGGTCAAGTTTCTAGGTGTCCAGATCACCAACAACCTATCCTGGTTCCCCCATGCCAACATTATAGTTAAGAATCAAAGGCTGTGCTCCTGCTAAGAAAGCCCACCAACACCTCTACTTCATCAGAAGACTCTTTGGCATGTCTGCTACAACACTCAACAACCTTTACAAATGCACCATAGAAAACATTCTTTCTGGTTGTATCACAGCTTGGTATGCCTCGCTCTTTCCAAGACCACAATAAACTACAAAGGTTCATGAATGAAGCCCAATCCATTACTCAAACCAATCTCCCACCATTGACATGATCTACACTTCCCGCTGCCTTGAAAAAGCAGACATCATAATTAGGGATTGCAAGCCCCCTGGACATACTCACTTCCACCTTCTTCCGTTGGGAAAAAGATACAAAAGTCTGAGATCACGTACCAGCTGGCTTACGAACATCTTCTTCCCTGCTGCCATCAGACTTTTGAATGGACCTACCTCACATTGAGTTGATCTTTCTCTACACCCTACCTGTGATTGTAACACGACATTCTGCACTTTCTCATTTCCTTCTTAATGAATGGTATGCTTTGTCTGCGTAGCGTCCAAGAAACAATACTTTTCATCAAATCAAATCAAAAATTCTGATATGCATAGTATAGACAGTATTTAGAACAGAGAAACAGACCATTCAGCCCAACTGTAGCATCTCTCCCACGAACTTGGCATTTGGGTGCCAAATTATCATTTGCATTTTGAATAGCCCAAACGATAAGGATTCTGAATATTAGGGCCATATCACGAATGCTATGGAAAATAATTTATCCAGGCTGGGGTTAACAGCAAAGAAACTGGTATTTAGATAATTGTGAGCAAAGCTCTGTCAGTGGATCAGAGAACAACACAGGGCCTGCAGTCTAACTTACATCCACTCACCATTCTCAAACAGGCCCTGTATATTGATAACAGGATAGTATAGCCATGATGATTTGCTTATTGTACAGGTTAAAAATAACTGGGCAAGCAGAAACAAAGATAATCAACTGTAAAGTGCATATAAAAGTGGAAAGGCAACTATGCAATTAAAAACAGGAGCTAAGGATCAATTTATGTGTTCAGTGTGTTTTCCAGAGATATTATAGAGAGATGCATATGCATAAATAATAAATAGCAATACCTTCATCTACCCAGTCTCTCTATTTGATCAATACTTTAAAGAACATTAGATAATCAAACAGCTGTATTAAAGTTCGTCTGCTCCAGACCAGCATTCCTTCTATTTCCCTTTACATCCATACTGATGGTAGCAAAGTTCCTCACACAAGTTTTTAACTCATTGAATGACTTTTGCAAAGCCATAGTGGATCTCACTTGACTTCATGTGAAAAAAGGAGTGGGTGAGTGAGACTACAAATCTAAAGAGGCACAAGAAAATATATTTTAAAATGTGGTAAAATAAAACACATTTTCTTTCATAAAGCAGTTGCTTTAATTTCTGCTGTAAATCCCTAATGATAACAAATTAACATTGGGGTTAGCAACCATGTAAAACAACTGTTGATTAACGTGTAGCATTTTGAAATAAAATCATATTCTCAATTAAATGAATTGTAGAATTATTTGATTTTATTTGCTTGCCTGATACTGACTTTTTAAAAAAAAGATTTCATGGGATGTGCATTTATTGTCCATGGGGGAGCATTTAAGAGTCAACCATATTGTGGGCGGCATGGTAGCACAGTGGTTAGCACTGCTGCTTCATAGCTCCAGGGTCCTGGGTTTGATTCCCGGCTTGGGGCACTGACTGTGTGGAGTTTGTACATTCTCCTCATGTTTGTGTAGGTTTCCTCTGGGTACTCTGGTTTCCTCCCACAGTCCAAAGATGTGTGGGTTAGGTTGATTGTCCATGTTAAGAAATTGCCCGTTAGTGTCAAGGGACCGTTGTTTAAAAAGGGTCGGAGGGATAACCTGGGTAACTATAGGCCAGTGAGTTTAACGTCAGTGGTAGGCAAGTTGATGGAAAGGATTCTTAGGGATAGGATGTATGAGCGTTGCGATCTGATTAAGGATACGCAGCATAGCTTTGTAAAGGGGAAGTCTTGCCTTACGAATCTGGTAGAGTTTTTTGAGGAGGTGACAAAGACGGTCGATGAAGGACAAGCTGTTGATGTCGTCTATATGGATTTCAGTAAGGCGTTTGACAAAGTCCCTCATGGTAGGTTGGTAGAAAAGATAAAGGCTCATGGGATACGTGGCCAGGTATCTAGATGGGTTGAGAACTGGCTTGCAAAGAGGAGACAGAGAGTAGTAGTGGAGGGGTCCTTTTCTAGCTGGAGGTCTGTCACTAGTGGTGTGCTGCAGGGCTCAGTACTGGGACCTCTTCTCTTTGTAGTGTATATAAATGACTTGGAAGAGGGAGTAAATGGTGTGATCAGCAAATTTGCTGATGACACCAAGATGGCTGGATTGGCAGGCAATACAACGGGATATTGATAGGCTTGTATATTGGGCAGATACATGTCAAATGGAGTTTAATCCGGATAAATGTGAGGTGATGCATTTTGGCCGGAATAATGTAGGGGGGAGTTATACGATTAAGGGTAAGCCCATAAGGAGTATAGAATCGCAGCGAGACCTGGGGGTGCAAGTGCACAAGTCTTTGAAGGTGGCAGTATAAGTGGAGAAGGTTGTGAAGAAAGCGTATGGTATGTTAGCCTTTATAGGAAGGGGTATAGAATATAAGAGCTGGAGTCTAATGTTGCAGTTGTATAGAACGTTGGTTAGGCCGCATTTAAAGTACTGCGTCCAGTTCTGGTCACCTTACTACCGGAAGGACGTGGAGACGCTGGAGACAGTGCAGAGGAGGTTTACCAGGATGTTGCCTGGTATGGAAGGACTGGGTTATGAGGAAAGATTGAAGAAATTGGGGCTCTTTTCCCTTGAAAGACGGCGACTGAGGGGGGATCTAATAGAGGTATATAAGATTATGAAGGGTATAGATAGAGTAAACAGGGGTAAGCTATTTCCTATGGTAGAGACACAAAGTACAAGGGGCCATGAGCTTAAGGTGAGGGGCGAGAGATATTACACAGATATTAGAGGGAGGTTTTTCACACAGAGGGTAGTGGGGGTATGGAATGCTCTGCCAAGTAAGGTGGTGGAGGCAAGCATGCTAGAGTTGTTTAAGAGTAACTTAGACAGGCACATGAGTGGGTTGGAGATGGGTGGATATAGGAGATTGTTTTAAATAAGGTTCATTAGCATTGGGGCGTCCCTGGTAAGGTAAATGGATATGGTATGATAATAATGTTTTTTCTCTTTTCATTCACAAGTTTTAAGTCGGTCCGCCTTGTTGCCTAACGAGGGGCATACACGCGATGGGTCGTACTTGGCTTCTCTTGGTTGTTCGAGATTGGCCTAGTACTTCATGTCGTTAGTGTGTGCTTAAACTGGACCAGATGCTGGGCAAGACGACAGCTCAGTGACTATCACTGATTGCTGTGCAGACACATGGATTTGGGCCGGTGTCTATGGGAGTTTGCGCATTCTCCCTGTACTTGCGTGGGTTTTCTCCAGGTGCTCTGGTTTCTTCCCACACCCCAAAGATGTGCTATTAGGCTGATTGGCAGTAATAAATTGTCCCTAAATTAGTTTCCCTAAATGTGGATGGCCATAAAACAATAGATAAGGGTCATGGGTGGAGGGGGGGACTGGTGGTGTTAAAATGGCGGCGCGGGCTCGTTGGGCCGAACGGCCTGTTTCCCGGGCTGTTTTGTTCTTTGTTCTTTGACTAGTAATAACATGTAGGGTAATAATACATAGGGCTTGGGTGGGATTGTGTTCGGTGTAAACTTGATGGGCCGAATGGCCTCTCTCTGCACTGTTGGGTTCTATGATATTGCTTTGGATCTGGAGTAATATGTATACCAGACCAGGTTACAATGGCAGATTTCCTTCTCTTAAGGATATGAGTGAACATTTAGTGTTTTATGACAATCAACAATGGTTTCGTGGTCATTATTAGACTTTTAATTCCAGATTTTTATTAAATTCAAATTGCACCATCTGCCGTAGAGGGATTCAAACCCAGGTCCGCAGACAATTAGACCATAAGACTATGAGGTATAGGAGCAACACTCAGCCCATTGAGTCTGTTCTGCCATTCAATCATAGAAATCAAAGAAACCCTACAATGCAGAAAGAGGCCATTTGGCCCATCGAGTCTGCACCAACCACAATCCCACCCAGGCTCTATCCCCAATTCCCTACATATTTTACCTGCTAATCCCTCTAACCTACGCATCTCAGGACACTAAGGGGCAGTTTTTTAACATGGCCAATCCACCTAACCCACACATCCTTGGACTGTGGGAGGAAACCAGAGCACCCGGAGGAAACCCACGCAGACACGAGGAGAATGTGCAAACTCCACACAGACAGTGACTCGAGCCGGGAATCGCATCCAGGTCCCTGGAGCTGTGAAGAAGCAGTGCTAGCCATTGTGTTACCATGCCGCCCAATCATGGCTGATATTTTTCTCATCTCCATTCTCCTGCCTTTTTCCATAATCCTGATCCTCTTATTAATCAAGAACCTATCTAGCTCTGTCTTAAAGACACTCAATTATTTGGCTGCCACAGCCTTCTGCGGCAAAGAGTTCCACAGATTCACCACTTTCTGGCTGAAGAAATTCCTTCTCATCTCTGTTCTAAAGGATCGCCCCTTAGGTTGCGCCCTGGATTACCAGTCCAGGGATTATACACCACCTGCCCTCCCCCCCCAACCAGGGAAGTGGAACTAGAGTAGGCAGCTCCCATTAAAGACATGGTGGACCCAAGTGTTCTTTTACCACACTGTAACTACTTTGATTCTCTAATATGCTTTTAGATTCTCATTTAGGTCTCAGCTCATTGATGGCCTCTGGGATTTGAGGAGATGAAAATTGGCTATGTCTCTAATAGCAGTAGAATAGGGAACCTAAGATAATGTGGAAGGGCATTTCTAATCAGCTAATAAGATTGATAGGCAGAATGCAGTCTTTCAGAGGATAAGGAATCCGTAAAGAGTTAAATGATTATAGGGCAAGCTAACACAAACAGTTTACACATATGTGAATGCAGTAAGTGAATCAAAACAAGTAATTATGATTTTTAAAAAATATGCTAATATTTTATATGTATTTCAATGCATTGTATGCTTTTGTCAAGCAAAGTCACTGAAAGGGTGGTGGTCGGAGTCAGTAGTTTAAAGTCAAAGGTCTGGGAACAGATTAGTCAGTAAATCTCATCGGGTGGCATTCCTAAGAAGGGATGCATTCTGTAATATTAATGAAGAGATGTATTCATTGCCCAGACACGGAATAGATATGAACCTGGGTATAGGAACACATGTCTACTCAACTTGACAGTGAGCCAGTGGGAGTATCCATTTTGACCTCACGGTAAAGTCTGCCATTACCAAATGACAGGGAGTTAGTTAGTGCCAAAGGGGAGACTATGTCCAGAATCAGTTGGATGAATAAGATATCACCATGCTATTAAGTAACTTATGATTGGCTGTGGTATTTGACTTAGACTTGTAATGATGTATAACTGTTAAATGGAATTGATTTTAAGCTAATGAAGGGCAGAATTATCGATTATGAAAAAGTATAATTGATCTATATTTGACTTTGTAATCCCGTTATTTTGGATATATGCTATCGCTCTATCCTTTGAGCTGCTTTACCCTTTGTCACATTCTGTTGGCTGTACGTTTGTCTTGTGTTGTTGGGGTGGCACAGTGGTTAGCACTGCTGTTTCACAGCATCAGGGACCCAGGTTCGATTCCTGGATTGGGCCACTGTCTGTGTGCAGTTTGCACATTCTCCCTGTGTCTGTGTAGGATTCCTCTGGGTGCTCCGGTTTCTTCCCACATTCTAAAAGGCGTGCTGGTTAGGTGCATTGACCCAAAGAGGCACCAGACTGTGGTGTCTAGGGGAATTTCACAATAACTTCATTGTAGTGTTAATGTAAGCTTTACTTGTGACTAATAAATTAATTTTAACTTATGTTTCATGTTCAATAAATTTGTTACGTCTTTTACACAGAGATATCTGCCTTGGGAGTTTTGAATTGTCTTAGTTTAAGACACAATTAATTGGCCACCTCTTGAAATTTCCCCACCACTGTGCAGTATCCCTGTGTTGGGAAAGGAGTCAGCTACAAAAGAGAGGCGACCTTATGGAGACTTGTTGAGACATATAGGATTCTCAGAAGGGTTTCACAGGGTAGTTGTTGAGAGGTTGTTTCCCTTATAGGAGAGTCTAGGACCAGAGGCCATAATCTCAGAGTAAGAGATTGCCCATCTAAGATAGAGATGAGGAGGCATTTCTTCTCTCAGACGACAGTGGATCTGTGGAATTATTTACCACAGAGGACTGTAGAGGCTGGGTCATTAAATATGTTCAAGGGTGAGGTAAACAGGTTTTTAACCAGGAAAGGAATCAAGCTGAATGGGGATAAGGTGGGAAAATGGAGTTGAGACCAAAAGAGAAAATGCTGGAAAATCTCAGCAGGTCTGGCGGCATCAGTAAGGAGAGAAAAGAGCTGATGTTTCGAGTCGAGGTGACCCTTTGTCAAAGCTGGATTTACACCAGAAATTAAAGCAACTGCTTTATGAAAGAAAATGGAGTTGAGGATTATCATATCAGATTAGTCATGATCTCTTTGAATGGTGGAGCAGACTTGATGGACCAAATGGCCTACTTCTGCTCTTATGTCTTTTGTTTTATGGTCTATAACAAAGATCCTTACTTGCAGATAGGAAATTTTTATGTATTTTTTCTCCCAGTCATTAGCTGAATGGAAAATAGTGAAAGAAGGTAAGAAAAAAGACCTGCAATGAATTTTTTGCTTAGATTTTGAGTACAGTCTCTAATGCGCAACTTGAACTCACAACTATCCAACACAGAATTGAGAACGGTATCCCTGAATTACAACTGACAACATACCTTTATCGGGAAAGTTTGCAACTTGGATCTGTTCATGGAACAACAATGGGTAACTCTTAAAAATGCCTTTCAAAACTCTTTGGAAGAACAAGGCTTCAAATCAAATTACATTTTAAGCGTGAAAATAAACAGAGTTTTTCAGTGTCAGAAATTTCATCAAGTACAGACAAATTATATCTCTGTAGAGAACTTCAGATTATCATTACACTGTCTCATTTTAGCTAGGACATTATACATGACAGACAACACAAAAGATTAACAGTTTAGTTTTCTACCAGCTAAAGTGATGGATCCCAGGAGACAACTTAAAGCGTGGGGCAGATGGGACTGCATCTTTCTTGTTAAAAGCAATGCTTTCTAATCTCAGTTACTTCAATGAATGTGACCTTGAAATGCTTTTACATTGAAACTTCCCCCCATTCTATTGAAGAAATATGATGTTCAGTTACAACAACCTTTGCAAGTTGGAACTTTGAGAAAATACTACAACTGTTCTCTATCATCCCGGATCATACTAATGGCCCAATAAGTAAGGCAGACTGTATTTGAAATTTATTTTCTATAGGTATTCATGAAATGCTGGAGTTGATTTTTCTTCACTGGTGTAAGTCAGATTTAAGGATTGCTGCTAATTTTGTTACATAACGTGCCACCAATGTAACACGCTTAGAGCTCTGGACAGAGTAGCTGCTGAGAAACTCTTTTCCCTTGATTGGAGAGTCTACACTCAGGGCCATAGGCTAGGACTTTCTGGTCTTTCCCAGTGGCAGGATCATCTGGTCCCTTCAAAGCTGACCCGTTGTGGCAGATCCCCGATGGCATGGCTGGCGAGCAATGCAAACGGCCTTTGACTTCGGCAAGACTGTATGATTCTGCCGGTGACCAATGGTGAGCCCCCTCTGCTGTGGCTGGCGGGGGGAGGGTGGGGGGGGGGGGGGGGCACGGAAAATCCCATAGTCTCATGGTGAGAGTTCAGTCATTTAGGATTGAGATGAGGAAAAGTGTCTTCATTCAAGACCCTTGTGATTTTTTGGCATTCTCTACCCCACTGCGCTGTGGATTCTCAGTCACTGAGTACATTCAAGGCTAGGATTAATACATGCTTGGGCACTAAAGGATATTGGGAGTGGGCAGAAAAATGGAGTTGATGTGGAAGATTTGCTGTGTTCATCATGAGTTGCAGACCATGCTAAAAGAGCCAGATAACCTCCCACGGCACTATTCCTTACATTCTTATTTAATAGACTAGCATTTTGAATCCATGTATTTGCATAATTGATCACAGACCCAGCTGCAGATGTGGCAGGGACAGAGAGGGCATTGACAATGAGAGCACTTTGCTTGTGGCTTGGCAAGTTGCCTTTTCACTTGTGATGAATGGTAAGACATGAACTGACACCAAGTTATAGGGGGATGTGAAAGACATCTTTGATTGTTTGCAGGATAGTTTTGTCTTAGTGAAATTGGATGGGATAGGGAAATGGCTTTCACCTGTTGTTATCCGATGGGTGTGCTGGTGGGAGTTGAAATGAATCATGTATTAACGAGGCAACCCATGCAGCAATGTACAATGCTGCTGGTGCGTTCTCGCATCTTGTACTGCGTCCTCGCCCTCCTTCTTAAAATCATCTACGTCTCTGGTTTCTTGGCTTTTTTGCTCCTGCAGGTCCAAACTTCACTCCTGTACAGAGTTGTGCAGGGTTCAGTACACCATGACCATTCTGCACATTCTGGTTGGTGCCGACATAAAGGTGTTTCTGGAATTGCCCTGGTTGAAGTGTGCCTTCAGGATGCTGTGGCTTGCTCAGTGACACACCTGGTTGACTTTCACTGTATTGTTCATTGGTTGGGATCCTCATGATGTTGTGAGCCACATTTTAAATGAGTATCCTTCACAGATTGTGGGTTATGCTGGCTAGATCAGCATTTATTGCCAATCTCTAATCACCCTTGACAAGGTGGTGGTGAGCTGTCTTCTTGAACAACTGCAGTCCATGTGGTGTAGGTACACCCACAGTGCTGTTAGGGAGGGAGTTCCAGGATTTTGACCTATGTGACAGGAAAGGAATGGTGATATATTTCCAAGTCAGGTTATTGTGAATTTGCAGGTGCTGGTGTTTCCACGCATCTTCTACCTTTGTCCTCTGATACAGTCAGCCTTGTGGACTTAGAAGATACTGTGGAGAGTTGCTGATTTGCATCTTGCAGATGGTACACACTGCTGCCACTGAACATCAGTGGTGGAGGGAACAAATGTATAAGTTGGTGAATGAAGGGCCGATCAAGCAAGCTGCTTTGTCCTGGATGGTTTCAAGCTTCTGACATGTTGGAGCTGCACTAATGCAGGGAAATGGAGGGTATTCCATCACAATCTTGACTTATGCATTGAAATAAGAGCATTAAAAATGGAAGTTCATTTGGACAATCCAAATGGGAGATCACTGACAGCAAATTCTGAACTTCTTTGATTAGCTCTGCATGTGGGGACACCGAGGGTTGGATTTACAAAGGCCAGTGGCTGAATTCCAGTGTGGGCAGAATTGAAAATCATTGTCCTGGATGCTACCTCAGGATTCAGGCACCTTTGGGAAAGTTTGGAACTTTCAAAAGGCTGGCAGGGTGAAGGAACGGGAGATCCATTGTCGCATTAAGGACATCATTGAGCTTGTAAAGGGGCTGGGATGTTCCAGAAAGCAATTTTGAAATCTGATGTTGCCAAACCAAACAGTCTGATACACATTAGTCAACAACCACCTGGGTTGCTGCGGGGTAAAAGGAGTTTTTTCCATTTGTGTTCAAATGACATTTGAAGGATCAACGGTTGCCAGGTCCTGCTTGGTGTTCATGGACATCCTCCGCATGGTCCTTTCATCAGCTGCTTTCTCTCCTTGGCAAGGCAGTGGAAGCCTCCGACATTGCCAAGGCACAAGGCAAGCAGCTCCTGCCTCCTGGAGGAATTTGGGGTCTATAAGTAGGCGTTGATCTCACTTCCTGCCCAATTAGTGTGCTTGCGTCCGAGCACATTGTCTTGAGAACGATGCAGCTCAAACACAGGGTTGAAAACCAGAATTCATCTGGGTGTCAGCTTCCCAACTGCATTCTAAATCTAGTCCCAGAAGTTGCTGTCAGATTCACAGAACTTTGGCATTGGCAGTTTTGCCGTAGACGCTATCACAAATTCTGGGCAGTGAAATTGACAAGTTCTGGACTCCTCCCCCATTGTTTCCGGCATTCTCTATCCTGACTAACCTCGGCATTGGCCCCTTCCCCCCGATCATCACCAGCATCCCTATTGCTCCTCCCCCTCCCCCCGCCACTGCCAACCACCATAAAAAAGAGTCCCTGCATGTGAGGCTCCCTCTAAGGTCTGTCCCTGGCAGTGCTGGGAAATTACCAGGGGAAGTGCCAGGGCCATATCCCTTTTGCCTGCGGGCTCCATTGAGCTTTACACCCCTGGGGGGATTCCCACGACAGGTTCACATCTGGGGGAACCTGTTGTAAACCTTGCTTTATGACACTTCTTATAGTAAAAAGTCTGACAAAGGGACAAACCCCGACAGCTTGTGAGTTTACTATCAGATAAATCGGTTGGACTTAAACCTGGCGTTGTCAGACTTTTTACTGTGTTTACCCCAGTCCAACGCCGGCATCTCCACATCATGACTTCTTGTAGTGACATAGGTGTCATTGTAACTGTTGTCCACCCACCTCCTTAGCCCTAAGCACGTCGTACTAGTTATGAGCCAGGACAGCAAACTGGACAAACCCGGCAGCAAAAGTCCTGACTGAATCTTCGGAGTACGAGTAAGATTGATACAGAATGAAACTTTCAGCAGCTGTGCAGAAAATGACCTGAGTAATGTGTTGGCTTCCTCAGAATACTTTAATGCAATTCTTACCACCATTTATATAGTGATAGTAATTACTTGTGGTGGGTTTAAAGTGGAAGCTTGGGGAAATGGATTGAAGGGATTAACCATGCACCCACTTACACATTAGTCTCTGGGAGGCATTCATGATGTTTTTTTTTCTGGAGGATAATTTACGTGCTGTTTCCTTCATAGCAAATCAGTAACCTTCAGTGACCAAGTTATTATGTTTAGCACACCAAATTCATTCTAAGATATATAGTCCAGGCTAAAGTGTCTCTTCTCATCACCTATGAAGAAACAACATACATATGAATTAGGAGCAGGAGTAGGCCATTGGTCCCTCAAGTTTGCTCCGGCATTCAGTAAGATCATAGATAGAACATAGAACACTACAGCACAAACAGGCCCTTCGGCCCACAAGTTGCACCGATCACATCTATACCTACCAAGCCATAGAACTATCTGTAACTCCCAAAGCCATTAGATCCCATTGTCCAGAAGTCTTTTAAAAGACCCCAGTGAGTTCGCCTCTACCACCACCGATGGCAGCCGATTCCACTCACTCACCACCCTCTGAGTGAAAAACTTTCCCCTAACATCTCCTCTGTACTTGCTTCCCAGCACCTTAAACCTGTGTCCTCTTGTAGCGACTATTTCAGCCCAGGGAAATAGCCTCTGAGAATCCACCCTATCTATTCCACTCAACATCTTATAAACCTCCATCAGGTCACCTCTCAACCTTCGTCTCTCCAGGGAGAAGAGTCCCAGCTCCCTCAACCTATCTTCATAAGGCATGCCTCCCAGTCCAGGCAACATCCTTGTCAATCTCCTCTGCACCCTTTCAATAGCTTCCACCTCCTTCCTATAGTGAGGCGACCAGAACTGCGCACAGTACTCCAAGTGGGGTCTGACAAGGGTCTTATAAATTTGCAGCATTACCTCCTGACTCCGAAACTCAATCCCTTGATTAACGAAGGCCAGTACACCATACTTCTTCACCACGTCCTCCACCTGTGAGGCCGATTTAAGAGTCCTATGGACCCGGACACCAAGATCCTTCTGCTCTTCAACACAGCTAAGACTCCTACCCTTGATATTGTATTCCTTCATCCCATTGGTCCTGCCAGAATGGACCACTACACACTTATCTGCGTTGAAGTCCATCTGCCACTTCTCCGCCCAGTCTTGCATCCTACCTATGTCCCGCTGCAACTTCTGACATCCCTCCAGACCATCCACAACACCACCAACCTTCGTATCGTCAGCGACCTTACTAACCCATCCCTCCACTTCCTCATCCAGGTCATTTATGAAAATGACAAACAGCAAGGGTCCTAGAACAGATCCCTGGGGCACTCCACTGGTGACCGACCTCCATGCAGAAAAAGACCCATCCACAACCACTCTCTGCCTTCTGCAGGCAAGCCAGTTCTGGATTCACAAGGCCAAAGCCCCCTGGATCCCATGCCCTCTCACCTTCTCAAGAAGTCTTGCATGGGGGACCTTATCAAAACGCCTTGCTGAAGTCCATGTAAACCACGTCTACCGCTCTTCCTTCGTCAATGTGTTCAGTCACATTCTCAAAGAACTCAACTAGGCTCGTAAGGCACGATCTGCCCTTGACAAAACCATGTTGACTATTTCTGCTCATTCTGAACTTCTCCAAATGCTCATAAATCCTGTCCCTCAGAATCCTCTCCATCAACTTACCAACCACTGAGGTCAGACTCACCGGTCGGTAGTTTCCCGGGCTATCCCTGTTCCCTTTCTTGAAAATAGGAACCACATCCGCAATTCTCCAATCCTCCGGAACCTCTTCCATCTCCATCCACGATGCAAAGATCATCGCCAGGGGCTCTGCAATCACTTCCCTCACCTCCCACAGTAACCTGGGGTACATCCCATCCGGTCCCAGCGACTTATCAATCTTGATAGAATTTAAAAGTTCCATGATGATGATCAACTCCACTCAACTCCACATTCCCCCCACACCCGATAACCTTTGACTCCTTTCTTAGTCAAAAATCTATTTGCTTTAAAAATATTCAATAACCTCTTCTCCACCGCTCTCTGGGGAAGAGAATTCCAAACACTTACATCTATCTGAGAAAAAAACTGTCTTAAATGGGAGACTCCTTTTTAAACTGTGTCCCCTAGTTCTAGTTTCCCTCACAAGGGGAAGCATCCTTTTTAGCTTCACTCTGTCAAGCCGCCTCATGACGCCACCTCTTATTCTTCTGAACTACAATGGCTACAGGTCCAGCCTGTCAATTCCTTTCCTTATAAGGTAACCCATCATATCCACAGAAATTATAGAATCCCTACACTGCAGGTGGCCAATCGGCCCATCAAGTCTGCACTGACTCTCCAAAAGACCCAGGCCCATCCCCGCAGCCCTGTCCCCGTAACCCTATGTACTTACCATGGCTAATCCACCTAACCTACGCATCTTTGGATGCTATGGGACAATTTAGTACGTCCAATTCACCTAATCATCCCAGGTCTCTGTCATGCGCACCTTCTCTGAATTGCTTCAAATGTGGTTATATGCTTTCTTCAGTAAGGCCACTAAAAATATACACACTATTCCAGGTGTGGTTTCACCAACACCCTGTACAACTGGAGCAAAACATACTTAATTTTATAAAATCATAGAATCTCTACAGTAGAGAAGGAGGCCATTCAGCCTATTGCGCCTATACTGACAACAACCCCACCAAGGCCTTATCCCCATAACTCCACCTATTTATCCTGCTAATCCCCCTAACATTAAGGGACAATTTATCATGGCCAATTAACCTAATCTGTATATATTTATATTCTACTTCCCTTGCAATAAGCAACAACATTCCATCTGCCTTCCTACTCTCTTGAGCATACTAACTTTTTATGTTTTAAGTACCAGGACACCCAGATCACTTTGTACCTCAGTATTCTGCGATCTCTCTCCAGTTAAATAATAGGACGCTTTCCTGCTCTTCTTGCCAAAATGGACAAGTTCATAATTTCCCACCTGCCAAAGCTTTGCTTGCACCCTTAACCAATTTATATCCCTTTACAGCTTCTTATGACTTATCACAGCTTATTTTCCCAACTATCTTTGTAATCATCAGCAAATTTAAACAACCAGGACTTTGTGCTTTTTTGCCAAACAACGGCTGTTTTGGATTTCAATTCTCTTACTGACTGGATGAGTCGTGTGTGGGGAGGGGGGAATGATGGGGTGGACGATGGTGAAGAGGTAGGTCGGGAATAGATTCAAACATCTCTTGGAGGCGGAGTGAATAGGAGTGGGGAGAGCGGATGGTGAGTTCAGGATAAGATGCCAGAATACATCAATGACTCGGAAAAAATGCAATAGTTCAACAGGTAGTCCAAAGAGGAAGAGTCAGGCATAGCTTTAGTAGTGAGTAGGGATTGTGAATGGAATGTGGTGATGTTGGGAAGGGGGTGCTTAGTTGGGGTGTGTAGTGGCAGGGTACTAGTTAAATGAAGAATTGGAGAGAGGTCCGTTTTGGGGAAGGGAAGTGTCAGAGACCTTCATCTTCCAATCAAATTCCTCCACAAAATGGAGCATCTTTTTTTCTCCACTGCATCGCTGATCTCATCCTAAAGAAAGATGAATAGAAGAAACAGATAAAAGTATAAAGAAAAGCGAGTAAGACAAGTTGTTGGATGAGAGAAGCATGTCAGAAAAGAATGAGGGACAGAAGAGGGGAAAGACAGAAAAAAAAGGGAATATGAAGGAGAAATAAGCAAAAGAGGGACTATATCGTTTGGGCTGCCATGAACAAAGCCATGTAGGATTCGCGGGTAGATATCTGCATATTCAAATAATATAATTTTCTTTTGAGGGTGATTGGAACTCTGCAAAATAGTACACATTTACAGTAAGTAGTTTCTTTTTAAAAAGTTGACATCCAATACATTAAATATTGAACAATAATCACTTCTGTAAACCAACACCAACTATCAAGAAGGAAGTGCTTTCAAAGGGATCTTGATGGATGAAACCAATGGTTTATGACATTGTGACCAAGCATTTTACATGAATATTCAGTGTAATTGACAGATGTAAAGTAAGCATTTGAGCTTCTCCTTTGGGTACCATTGCTGCGAAAGGCTTTAGTAATGACTAACAACTGCTAATGCAATACATAATATCCATCCTGTAATACCAGTGGGAGGTTGGTAAGTACTGTACATTATATTTATCACCTGCCTTACTACCGGCACAAAGGTTTTAAAAGCTAAAACTGTGTGACTGCTTGTGAATATGATGGATAAGGAGTTGCTTCCTCCCTGCCCTACCTCCCAGTTTTAAAACATTTCTGCTCTGGAACTAATTCCGACTTTCCCCACCCCTTGCTCCTAGTTCCCAGGCCAGTAGTCAGTCCACGTAGACAGAATGTTGGACACTTATTTACTTGTGGGAGCTGAGCCCAATGTTATTCTCTCAGTTTCCACAAACAAGCAATTCCCAGCAAGGTCACTGGATTGTGACCCTTAGTGAGAACACAGCCTGCTCCGTGAGTTTAACAACTTTGGGTCTGATCTGCTTCTCCCATTTCTTGGACAGCATGTGCAGGCAATGGAGAATGGCTGCATTAGAGCCATTGTGGGTGGCACAGCAGCACAGTGGTTAGCACTGCTGCTCCACAGCTCCAGGGACCTGGGTTCGATTCCCGGCTCGGATCACTGCCTGTGTGGAGTTTGTACATTCTCCTCGTGTCTGCATGGGTCTCCTTTGGGTGCTCTGGTTTCCTCCCACAGTCCAAAGATGTGCGGGTTTGGTTGATTGGCCATGTTAAAATTGCCCTTAATGTGCTGAGATGCATAGGTTAGAGGGATTAGTGGATAAATATGTAGGGATATCGGGGTGGGACCTGGGTGGGATTGTGGTTGGTGTAGACTTGATGGGCTGAATGGCCTATTTCTGTGCTGTAGGAATTCTAAGTTCTAGAGCCATTGGAAATGTAGGAGGGATGTGGTTGTGCTTGGATAGAGGGGGCGGGGGGATTTCCCTTTCGGTATGCAGCTGGGGGGGGGGGGTGGGGCAGTGATTTACACCCATACGCTACTTATCTTTCCTTCTGCACTCTGGGCCATTTCTTTGCCATGGTCCCCTCCTTCTCTCCCTGGTATTTTGCAGTAATTATTTCCAGTTTCTCCAGACACATCTTTTTTTATTATTGCTTATCCCATTACCACCTTGTCTGGTCCCACCTTCCCTTTTGTCATTGAATCTCTCCTGTTCCATTGTAGATCATTTTCTTCCTTCCTCCAATTTTCCTCACCCACTTTCCCTGGCTTTGTATTCACTTCAGATCTGTTCAGGGGCAATTTTCCCCAGAAATATTTGGAGCTTGGCTTCTGCTAGCGCTGCTGCCTCACAGCACTAGGGACGTGAATTCAATTCTGTGTGGCGTTCTGCCCATGTCTGCGTGGGTTTTCTCCTAGTGCTCCGATTTTCTCTCACAACCCAAAGATGTGCGGGTCAGGTGGATTGGCCATGCTAAATTGCCCCTTAGTGTCGGGGGGGTAGGTAGGGTAAATGCATAGTGTTATGGGGATAGGGCCTGGGTGGGATTGTGGTCGGTGCAGACTTGATGGGCTGAATGGCCTCCTTCTGCACTGTAGAGATTCTATGATTCTATCCCTAATATAGGATCATAAGAAATAGGAGAAGACACAGGCCATTTGGCCCATTAAACCAGCTCTGCCATTCAGTAAGATCGTGACTGGTCTGATTGTGGCCTTAACTCCAGTTCTTTGCCTGACTTTTTTCAATATATGGTCAAGCGACAGCTAACCAACCCATCAAACCACATGCTGAGTGTGCATGTACAAACTGGGGAACTGTAAATAACACCTTCAGATTTGGAGTCACTTCATTGGAATGTGCCTCCAAATTCCTTGGAAATGCTAATCCCAGGGAACCATTTGATTAGAGAAAAGCCTAATACAATAACCAAATCCTTCCCCATCAAAACCATCTTCACATGTTAATGGATTATTTACAAACAATGTTTACATCTCTGCTGATGCTAAATGTGAAGGCATCCCAAAATCCAGAGGGGTAACTCGGAACACCAGCTCTTGGTGGTGTATATTTTAAATTTGGTATAATGTGAGAAAAGATTACTAAATTGTGCGTGGGATGAAGACATCAGGAAGGGATGTCTGCAGTAATCGTTGGATTGCAAGGCTGACTGGAGCAGTCCCATGCCTTAACCCTGAGGAGATAGTGTTGACACTCTGAGGCAATCAGGTCAACCCTTCTTGCCTCAGAGGGACCTCTGAGGGCCCAGAGGGTGGCAGTGTGAATCCTGATGCAGGACTTCTGCCCTGCACTGGTAGAGGGCACGATTTCCATGGTGCAAGGCATGTACTCCATGGTGCAGACTCTCAAGGGTATCCATGAGTGCCAGCACAGTAGATGGTGAGGCTTGTGGGTCTCACTTGAGTTGTCCCTCTATGCCAAGGAGGAAGCCAGGTGCACCCATAAGGAGGAGCAGAAGCTGATCCATTGCTGATCCAGCCAGGGAGTGTCCAGCCCATCTGACTCCCGTCTTTCTATGTCTGTTCCAGCTCCAACCCCACACACTGACGATGATGACATGACCACATCCCGAAAACATGCCAGGCCCTCCAAGTACCGGCCCTCCATTGGACACCTGCCAAGATAATCTCAGGCAACAGGATGTGGCAGACAGAAGGATGCTCCACGTCTGCTGTGGATCCTGGGAAGACGTAGCCTTAGGGTTAGAAAACTGAAAATTTTAGTTGCAAAGAGTGGGCACAGGTGTTGTTAGATAATTATAGATACCATGCACTTATCTAAGAATTAAACCATCTTTGTCAATGTGTTAAATATCATATTTTGCACCTCTTTGCCTCTCCCTGCACTTGTTAGATTTCTCCATAAAGTGTCGCTGAGACAACTGTGTCCATCTAACACTGAGAGGCTGGATGCTCTCACACACACACAGCTTTCAGCTCCTCTCTGTAATGCACACATTGGTTGACACTCTCTCACATTAACACAGCACATGAGTAATGACAGTGTAGCACAGACCTCCCCCACAAAGGTCATGCCTATCACTCAATCCAGTCCAAGGGAAACTCTGATCTCATTCCATTGGTCCCAGTGCCTAGACTCGTGTGAGAACTGTGCCTCTGGCAGTGCTCACACTGATCCTGAACAGTACCCCTAACTATAGAGGAACCAGCATCAGCGGAGATGAGCCTCTATACGCCATGTTTCCCTAATACCTCTCTGGTCCCTGGGAGTTCATGAGCTGCCTGTCATATATTGGAAGCAGCTCTTTGAGGAGCACCTAGGACAATGCTAATCTCCTTCGCTCAAACCCACCAAACTAGATGGTAAATTGTCCTGTGGCAGGGATGGGTGAATTAAAAAATTAATGATCTGGCAGGCAAGGGTGCGATCGTTGATGTTAAGTACAATTTTCCAGGTCAGATGTTCCATCATTAAATCACTGGAGGAATGCCCTATCCCCTCAACGTGATGGATCCTAAAAAATCTTGTCTGTGGGACACCCACTCACTTAGTCCAGTAGTTCGGGCTTTCTAGGTCAGTACCGGAGCACATCCAGAAGGCAAAGGCCATTCAGGCCAGATATTCAACCTCAGAGGTGGCACGGTGACACAGCTGTCAGCATTGGTGCCTCACAGCGCCTGGGACCTGGGTAAAATTCCGGCCTCGGGGGACTATCTGTGTGGAGTTTGCACATTCTCCTTGTGCCTGCGTGGGTTTCCTCCGGGAGCTCCGGTTTCCTCCCACAATCCAAAGATATGCGGCTTAGGTGGATTGGCCATGCTAAATTGTCCCTTAGTGTCTGGGGAATAGCATAGTAAATATGTAGGGTTGTGGGGATAGGGTGGGATTGTTGTCAGTGCAGGTTTGATGGACTGAATAGCCTCTTTCTGCACTGTGGGATTCTCTGATAGATTGGATGAGCTTCAGAAGTGGCTTTCCTCCCCTTCCCTTGCTTATTTCTTTCACCCTTCGGGGGCTAAACCACAATTGCTGCCACATCAGTCTACTCGTGATTATTATAGGAAGTGTTATTGACAGTGCCATCAAGCTGCACTTAGTCAGCAATCACTGACACACAGATTGCGTTCTGCCAGGGCCACTCAACTCCTACCCTTATTATAGCGTTCACTGCCCTCTCTGTCATCATAAGGAAATCCAAACTTCTGATGATTCCTGGTTGCTTAAGCTGCCGAAGGCATTGTTAATGTGCAGCAGCACATCATCACCCAACCTCGCAGTGACCGGTTCCCAACGGGTTGTGGAAGAAATCACAGTGAGAATGCCAAAGATATTTTAGTAAAGCTAAAATTGCTGGAGTGAGTAGCCTAACAATCACGGAATGATACAGCCCAGTTGTTCTAGCACGCCAAAGTCAACTCTTTGCAAGAGCTATTGAGTTGCTCAGTTCACATTGGCATCCCTTTCCTTGTAACTTGCAAAATGTTTCGCCTCACATGTAACTTAGAATGGACTGGGTTGGGCTGGATGGAGACTCTCGTGGGAACAAACAGAATAGTTCACGAACATTCCATTTTATTTTATTATGGGAAAATATCAGTGGGGAACAGACATTACAGAGAAAATTGGCAGCTGATCCTTCAAGTGACATGTGAAACTCAAACTCATTGTAACTTGCATGTTGAAATCAATATAACTTTGTCAAAGGCTGATCGTGCCTTACGAGCCTGGTTGAGTTCTTTGAAAATGTGACTAAATACATTGACGAAGGAAGAGCGGTAGATGTGATTTATACGGACTTCAGCAAGGTGTTCAATAAGGTCCCCCACGCAAGTCTTCTTAAGAAAGTGAGAGGGCATGGGATCCAAGGGGCTGTTGCCTTGTGGATCCAGAACTGGCTTGCCTGCAGAAGGTGGTTGTAGATGGGTCTTTTTCTGGTGACTGGTTGGTCACCAGTGGAGTGTCCTAGGGATCTGTTCTGGGACCCTTGCTGTTTGTAATTTTCATAAATGACCTGGATGAGGAAGTGGAGGGATGGGTTGGTATGTTTGCTGACGACACACAGGTTGGTGGTGTTGTAGATAGTTTGGAGGGATGTCAGAGGTTGCAGCGTGACATAGATAGGATGCAAGGCTGGACGGAGAAGTGGCAGATGGACTTCAACCTGGATAAATGCGTAGTGGTACATTTTGGCAGGTCAAATGGGGTGAAGGAGTATAATGTCAAGGGTAAGACTCTTAGCAGTGTAGAGAATCAGAAGGACCTTGGGGTCCGGGTCCATAGGACTCTTAAATCGGCCTTGCAGGTAGAGGATGTGGTTAAGAAGGTATATGGTGTACTGGCCTTCATCAATCAAGGAATTGAGTTTAGGAATTGAGAGATAATGTTGCAGCTTTATAAGACCCTAGTCAGACCACTCTTGGAATACTGTGCGCAGTTCTGGTCGCCTCATTACAAGAAGGATGTGGAAGCTATTGAAAGGGTGCAGAGGAGATTTACAAGGATGTTGCCTGGATTGGGTGGCATGCCTTATGAGGATAGGTTGAGGGACTTAGATAGGTCTTAGGGAGACGAAGGATGAGAGGTGACCTGATAGAAGTGTTTCAGATGTTGAGAGGTGTAGACCGGGTGGATTCTCAGAGGCTTTTTCCAAGGGCAGGAATGGTTGCTATGAGAGGACACAGGTTTAAGGTGCTGGGGAGTCGGTACAGAGGAAATATCAGGGGTAAATTTTTCACTCAGAGGGTGGTGGGTGAATGGAATCAGCTGCCGTCAGTGGTGGTGGAGGCAAATTCGACAGGGTCTTTTAAGAGACTTCTGGATGACTACATGGGACTTAATAGAATTGAGGGTTATAGGTAAGCCTCGTAGGTATGGATATCATCGGCACAAAGTGTGGGCCGAAGGGCCTGTTTGTGCTGTAGTTTTTCTATGTTCTAACTTTTTTTTCCCGTTTTCACTGAATCATATGTTATGATCTTTATGGAGACCAACAATGTTTGAAAATGTGTTCTAATGTTCAGTTAATAGCTGAAAGAAAGGGTGATGTGACAATATTTTACATTTTAAGACTTTTACTGTAAGAAGCAAACTCGGAAATACATTGACTAAACATTATTTTTGTATCCAACATATACCTTAAACTATGGAACCAAAACTTTCCCTTTTATTTTAACAAAAACAAAAGCCTTACTTCACAATTATGCATTACACTGTCCTTCAGATTTACATTCAATTCTCCCAGAATGAGTCCAACGTAATTGTTAATTCCCAAGGGATTACTTCTGTACTCTTATTCCCAATCTGGTAATTTTAGTTCCTGATCTGGCTTTGACATCTTGGGATTTTCCTGAAGATACTTCTTCTAGTCCAAGCTTGGCAAATCTTCCCACTGCTGATCAAATCTTCATGAATTTGATCTTTTCAACCTGAGCACAAAGGAAGAGCCACAAAGAACCCTAGATGCTCCCTCTCTCCCGGATCCTGGAACACTATTTACACCTATGAGTTTTATGGCCAACTCAGAAATCCTTCCCCTCACAAATGCCATCTCCATGGCAATGTGAAAGACATGGGCCTTTTATCCAGGTAGAAATACTGATGACTTAATCTGAGAAAGAAAGACTCTTAGGAAGGGCTCAGCATGTAAGTTAAAGATAATACCAAGTTGAAAGATAAAGCATATCATTCCGCAAAGTTGAGTGGCAGGTCAGAAGATTGGACAGAATAAAGAATAGCGAAGAATGGATAAATGATTACAAGAAGGGAGACATTAGAGTAAGAGAGAATGTTAGTTAGAAATATAAACTAATAGTTTCTACAGGTATTTAAAAAAAGTAAAATGTTACAAAGAATGGGGAATTAATAATGGAAAACAAGGAAATTATGAATAAATTGACCAGATATTTTGCATCTATCTTCACTGTCAAGAAATCAAATAACATCCGAGAAGTAATTATGAATCAAGAAATGAAAGGAAGGGAGGAACCTAGAGCAGATACAGAGGAGGTTGTGGTGTAGTGATACTGTCACTGGGCTAGTAATCCAGATACCCAGGGTAATGCTCTGGGACCTGGGCTCAAATCCCACCATGGCAGATAGAGGAGTTTAATAAAAAAATGGAATTAAATGTCTAATGGTAATTATGAAATTATTGTAAAAAGCCACCTGATTCACCAATGCCCTTCAGGGAAAGAAATCTGCCATCTTTGCCTGGTCTGAGTTACATAAGAACATAAGAAATAGGAGCAGGAGTAGGCCATCTAGCCCTTCGAGCCTGCCCCGCCATTCAGTAAGATCATGGCTGATCTGTCGTGGCTCAGTTCCACTTTCCCGCCATCTCTCCATAACCCTTAATCCCCTCTCTTATCAAGAACCCATCAACCCGCTTCTTAAAAATATTTAGCGAGGCAGCCTCCACCACTTCAACGGGCAGAGAATTCCAGAGATTCACCACCCTTTGAGTGAAGAAGTTCCTCCTCAACTCCGTTCTAAACCACCTCCCCTTTATCTTGAGGCTGTGCCCCCTAGTCCTACTGTCTTTTTTGAGCGGGAAGAGTCTCTCCACCTCTATCCTATCCATCCCATTCATCATCTTATACGTCTCAATGAGATCTCCCCTCATTCTTCTAAACTCTAACGAGTACAAGCCTAGTTTATTCAGCCTCTCCTCATAGCTCAATCCCCTCAACTCCGGTATCAGCCTAGTAAACCTCCTCTGCACTCCCTCCAGGGCCAAAATAACATTGCGCAGGTGCGGCGCCCAAAACTGCACACAGTACTCCAGCTGCGGCCTCACCAATGCCCTATACAGCTGCAGCAAGACCTCCCTACTTTTATATTCAATCCCCCTCGCTATGAAGGCCAGCATCCCATTCACCTTCCTGACCACCTGCTGCACCTGCAAGCTGGGTTTTTGCGACTCATGCACAAGGACCCCGAGGTCCCTCTGCACCGTCGCCTGCTGCAGTTTTTCGCCACGTAAGTGACTCTAAATGTGCAGCAATACAGTTGACCTTGCTGGAATCTAGAGAATTTTGGAAATGTTCTCTGAAATGGCCTAGCACTTACTTCAAGGGCAATTAGGGATGGGCAATAAATGCTGACCCAACAAATCAAATGCTGGCCCAGTGAATGAGTAAAAAACACAGGCACAGAAAAAATTATAGAAATAAAAGTTGATAAGTCCCCAGATCCTGATGGACTTCTTCCAGTGGCTGCTGAGAAGGTAGATGCTTTGGTTTTAATTTTCCAAAATTTCATAGATTCCAGAAAGATCCCATCAATTTGGAAAATAGCAAATGAGACTTCTCTATTCAAGAAAGAAAGGAGACAGAAAGTAGGAAACTACAGGCTACTGAGAGTGACATTTGTCAGAGAGAACTGCTGGAATCTATTGTTAAAGATGTTTTAGAAAATCTCAGTACAATCAGGCAGGGTCAAAATGGTTTTGTGAAAGGGAAATAATGACTAATTACTGAAGTTCTTTGAGGAAGGAACAAACAATGTGGATGAAGGGGAACCTGTGGATGTGGTGTACTTAGATTTGCAGAAAGCATTTGATAAGGTGTCACATCAATGGTTACTATATAAAATAAGAGGTCATGGTATAAAGCGGTAACATATAGCATTGCTAGAGGATCGGTAAACTAACAGGAAACAAAAATTAGTGATAAAACATTTATGATGGAGGTGAGTGGACACTTTCCCTCTTAGAAGGTCGTGAGTCTTTGTAACTCTCTTTCCCAGAAGGCAGTACAGGCATTGTCATTGCATCTTTTTAAGCCAGATATGTATTGATTCCTTACTAACACTGGAGTCAAAGGTTATCTGGGTAGGCAGAAATGTAGAGCATGATCAGAACAGCAATGGTCTTATTGAATGATCCTCGCTAATCCTTCTGCCAATCACCTTAAATCTATGCCCCTTGGTATTTGACCCTTCAGCTAGAGGAAGCAGATATTTCCTGTCTAGCCTACCTAGGCCCCTCAACAATTTGTACACCTCAATTAATTCACCTCTTAGCCTCCTCTGATCTGAGGAAAATAACCCTAACCTATCCAATCTCGCCACACTGCAGTGACTGAGCCAGCCAAAGGCTCATTAACACTTGTGGCGCCAGTAAATGCTGCCAACAGATTGGACCTGAAGTTTTCACTGAACCTTCTTGAAAAGTAGTGCCCAGGATTGGACACAATGGCCTCAATTCTGACTTGCTCATGGCTGGGATTCCTTGTTCCTACTGCAGTGAATGGAAATTGGGGCTGAGTGCCAAATTTCTCATTCTTGCTGGCAGTGGCGGGGGGAACGTGTGAAACAGGAGAATTCAGGCCAATGTTTCAGCTGATTCCTCACTAGTACCATAATATGGAGATGCTGGAATTGCCTGGGGACTGGTACCATAACTCCTTTGCTTCTAGACTCTCTGTCGCTATTTATAAACCTGTGCATCCTGTATTCTTTTGCTTAACAGTTTGTCCTGCCACCCTCAAAGATTTCTGTGCATAATCCCTCAATTTCCTCAGTTCTTGCAAACTTCGTAAAACTGAACCAGAGGTTATATTGTCACTATAGGATCGGCGTAACATTCTCAATTTCCCCACACCAGCTGTCCCACTGAGAATGCTAATTTAGTGTTAATTAGAGTAAAATCAAGGACTGTTTATTGCTATGGTTCCAATGTCCTCTCAGAGATCGCACAATGTGACTTTACAGCGAGTAGAGACAGGTGCCATTTTCCCTCTTTGGTCTGATCTGAATGTAATCCAGTTCGCAGAATGTCTCAGCCCTGCCCAATCCCCTAGGAGCCACTTCATACTCTGTTAACCTCAGCCTACATCATTGTAAACTAATTCCTGCCCAGCTGGGATTGGGGGCAGGTTTTGTTCTTCGGAGAGCAAAGGTAAGAATTTGCTTTAACTGTTGACCGTGGACTGCATCTGGCTGTAAAGAATCAGCAAGAGGGATAGATCTTTCACCAGTCCTCAGCTGGATTTTGGATCATTTATTGCTTGTGTTTTAAAGATATTTGCTTTGGATTCTTACCATTTCATGTGTTAAAAATATATAAAGGATCATTTCAACATTCAGGTACATTCAGCAACTCGTCTGATTTGAAAATTGTTAATGATATGGCTGCAAAAACTGCCTTCAAAAGTATTATTGTCAAAAGACCCAATAGAATCAGCATTAAGTCATCATTTCACTAAGGCAGCATTTCTGAAGCTACTCAAAATCATCAAGCTTTAAAGGGACGGTATTCCATATGATAGAATTGATGAGTGCCTATTTCAAAATCACAGAACTGAATCACAGAATTGTTATGCTGCAGAAGGAGGTCATTTGGCCCATCATAGAACCATAGAACCACAGAACATAACATCACAGAAACAGGCCTTATGGCCCTTCTTGGCTGTGCCGAACCATTTTTCTGCCTAGTCCCACTGACCTGCAGCTGGACCATATCCCTCCACACCCCTCTCATCCATTTCCCTCTCCAAGTTTTTCTTAAATGTTAAAAGAGAGCCCATGTCTGCAAATGAGCAACATGGCTCAGTGCCAAACCCTGCCTGTTCTCTGTACCCCGACATGTTGTTTCTATTCAGATAATCATTTAATTTCCTCTTGACGCATCATGGCCTGCAGTGATTCAAGAAGGCAGCTCATCACCACCTTCTCAAGGGCAACTAGGAATGGGCAATAAATGCTGGCCAGCCAGTGACGCCCATGTCCCACAAATGAATTAAAAAAAATTGAACCTGCCTCCACCCTCACTTCCAGCCTGTCCATTCCAGATCTGAACCACTTATGTGAAAATAATTTTTCTCACATCACATTTGCTGCTTTTGCAAGTCACTTTAAATCCGTGCCCTCTCATTCTTGATCCTTTTATGAGCGGGAACAGTTTCTCCCTAGCTACTCTGTTCAGCCCCCTCATGATTTTAAATATTTCTATCAAATTTCATCTTCAACTTCTTCCCTTGAAGGGGAACAGTCCCAACCTATCCAATCTATCCTCATAACTGAAGTTTCTTACTGCTGGATACATTCTTGTAAACCTCTTCTGTACTCTCTCCAATGTGTTCATATCCTTCCCATAGTGTGGTGCCCAGAACTGTACACAATATTCCAGCTGATGTATAACTAGTGCCTCCTGTTAGTTCAACATAACCTCCTTGCTCTTGTACTCTATGCCACTGTTAATAAAACACAAAATGCTATATGATTTATCAACTGCTCTCTCCGCACATCCTGCCACCTTGAATGATCTATGTGTGAATATTAAGCGTTCTCTACCACAGGAGGCAGCTGAGACCAAAACATTGTTTGTTTTCTCGAAGGAGTTAGACATAGCTCTTGGGATTAAAGGATCGAACAATATGGGGGAAAGCGCAAACAGGTTGGATGATCAACAATGATCATAGTGAATGATGGAGCAGGCTCAAAGAGTCAAAAGGCCAACTCTTGCTCCTATTTTCTGTTTCTATATAAGTAGGTTTAACAAATGAAATGTTGTCTCAAGTGTATTTTGAGTTGTTTTGGATATGCAGCTCAAAAGATTATTTACTCAATATTAACTCACGAGATTGCATCAATAAACAACCCCATGTAATATATGATTTCTTCTATTGAAATATCTCAAAAACATTTAAAATAGTCTCTCTAGATGTATAATGTAGAACAGGTCTCAAAGAACATAATGAAAAGGGTTCATATTTTTATTGTTCTAACCAAAGGCACATCTGCACAGATGTGTGCAGATGTTTAATGTTTATCAACTCATTACAGATGTTGCTTTAAAAATCCAAGAGAATGATAATCTCCTTTCAGCCAATTTCCCTCTGATCCTTTTCTTCAGATTGTTTCTTTGGAATTGGTCACTGGACAGTATTAAACAATCAGGGCCTTTTGTAAATAATACTTTGACCCACATGTAGTTTGCTCAGTGAGACCAGAAAGATGTGAAATGTCAGAAAATGAACAGTACCGAAAAGAAATTGCAGAAGCATACGCTACATTTTATGATGAATTACTAATAGCTGACAGCAAATGCAAGTTGTAATTCCACCATGTAGATTCTGTTGAGGTTTACGAACTGCCTAATTAATGATATCGTCAAAATCTCTGATGAATTTATTGTCCTCTAAGCCACTAATAGCTTTTTATTTTTCATTGTTTGAGGGCAGCAGTATTATTGCTGTATTCAGATCACGGGTGAGACATATTGGAATATACTCTGCAGTAAAAATAAAGGTGCGGTTAATCAAGCACAAATTGGGTGGCAACTAACAATGAGCAAACAGGTAAGCATCCTGGTGGGTAAATCTTAATTCCTGGCAACCAACCACACTGGCACTGAAAATTAGCATTCACACGTGTGGAGTCAATTTCCCTCAGCTTTATTTGTTAATTAATGACATTTAATTTAAATTAATCTTAATAAAATTTATTTTAAAATGTTTTTCTCCTGTCTCTTTTAAAACTTTTAAAATGTGCTTATTAATGTCACAAGTAGGCATACTGTGTTGAAGTTACTGTGAAAGTCCCCTAGTTGCCACACTTCAGAGCCTATTCAGGTACACTGAGGGAGAATTTAGCATGGTCAATGCGCCTAACCAGCATGACTTTTGGACTGTGGGATGAAACTGGAGCATCCGGTGGAAACTCATGCAGGCACGGGGAGAACATGTAGACTCCACAAAGACAGTGACTCAAGCTGGGAATAAAACCAGGGTCCCTGGCACTGTGAGACAGCAGTGCAAACCATTGTGTCACCGTGCCACTCTTTTCCTCACTGTGCCTGATTTGACTTCTAATGATTCTTCTCATGTACACTATCTAATTCAGACTTTCTGTTGTGATCCTTCAATCTGATTGGTTAAAGTGACAGAAGATCTAGCCCTGTTTACCTGTAGACACACTGTAGAGGATGCTGAGCTTTTTGATAGTTGGCTGACAGGAATTTTCCACTGCCCGTGGGCAAATTTAGATTTAAACCTAAGAAACAGCAAGTTAGGAGTAAAACGTTTACTGGTATCTAACAATGATTTTCATAGGATTTCATAGAGTCCCCTCAAAGCAGAAGGAGGCTATTTGGCCAATCAAGTCTACACTGACTCTCCAAAAGAACTTCCCCTCAGGCCCTATCCCCTTAACCCCACATATTCATAACCACGCTAATCCCCCTAACCTACACATCTTGGGACACTAAGGGGCAACTTTGCATGGCCAATCTGTATGAAGTTGGACTGTGGCAGGCGACCAGATCACCTCCATGCACACATGGGGAATAACGTGCAAACTCCACACAAATAGTGACCCAAGGCCGGAATTGAACTCGAGTCCCTGGTGCTGTGAGGCAGCAGTGCTGACCATTGTGCTACCGTGTGTGCTATATAAATGCTGTGTGAATTTTGTGAAATAATGAATGGAGCATTAAGTTTTACTGCTTTGTTTCAAAAAAAAACTTGTGAGACCACCACTGAGATTTTATTCTGCTAGTTAGTAGTGTGAATAGTTCGTGTATTAACCATACTAAAGGGATCCAACCTTCAGTGGTGTAACGAAAAGTTGCTTCTATTAAAATAATAAATTATTATGAAAACATATTTTATGCCAACATGCTTTATTTGGGGGAGATGGTGCACAGTAGTAGCAGTGCTGGACGTACTCCAGAGGCCCAGGATAATATGCTGGTGACATGGGTTTGAATCTCACCATGGCCACTGTTGCAATTTAAATTCAACCAATAAATCTGGAATATAAAACCAATCTCAGTACTTGCGACCATAAAATTATAATTGTTTGTTGTAAAGACCCAACTGGTTCACTAATGCCCTTTAGGAAAGGAAACTTGCCATCCTTTTCTCATCTGGCCTTTATGTGACTCTAGACCCGCAGCAATGTGGTTGACTCTTAACTGCCCTCTGCAGTGGCTAAGCGAGCTGTTCAGAGAAAAATAATGATTTTTAATTCACTGACTGGAAACCTGAGCTTAACTTTTAAAACAGACTTCTTCGAGCTGGCTATATGATTTGCCTCACTCTAACCTCTGCATTCCAATTCACTGAGACGCATACACCATGGTTGCAGTGACCCAATCAAGGACAGTAACCTCTGGAGAATATGACTGAGCTGCACATCCTGTCTCCATCAACAAGACATCAAGGCAATGACTGCCGGAGGTTCCCAGACATGAACTCATCAAGCTACAGTGGGAATATGCTTTAAACATAATCATTTGAATAATGCAACCCTGGCTGAGAGGAGGTTTTCCAGATACGAAATGATTGTTACCAGGAAGAATACGCTCGTAACAAGCATGTTTGTATCACTGGGTGATTGGGGCCATGTGACAGGCCTCCCTTGTGTGTTTAAGCTTCTGCTTTCCCTAGGTGCTGACCAGGGAAGATCCAAGTCCCTACTTCCTCCCTCTCCCTCCAACTCAACTCACAAGTTTCAGACTCTATTTGCTGATAGCGCTCTTTCAGAGATGCAGACAGAGACTACTTGAGGGAATTTAACTGTATGTCCTGGTGTCCAGGGGAAATCAGCAATCCACATCTTTAGATCACTTCAAGCACCAAGACCACCGACTGAAAGGTGCAGGACCACCAGATTCAGCCTGAAACCCACCAAGTCACCAACCCCAACAGATGGTAAACCACTTTTATTTTATTTTGAGGTAATGTAGAAACAAAGAAGCAGAGAAAATAAGAGCAGAAGGAGGCCATTTGGCTCTTCAAGCCTGCTCCACTATTCATTATGATCGTGGCAGATCATCTAACTTAATAGTATGATCCTGCCTTTCCCTTATAACCTTTGATTCTTTTTGCCCAATAGCTATGTCTAACTCCTTTTTGAAAACATACAGTGTTTTGGCCTCAACTGCTTTCTGTGGTAGCAAATTCCACAGGCTGACCACTCCCTGGGTGAAAACAAATACTTATCTCGGTCCTAAAAGGTTTACCTTGTACCCTTAGATTATGACCCTTGGTTCTGGACTCCCCACCATCCTCCCTGTATCTACCCTGTCTAGTCCTGTTAGAATTTTATAGGCTTCTATGAGATACCCCCTCATTCTTCTGAGCACCAGCGATGGTAGTTGTAACCGACTCAATCTCTCCCCATACGTCAGACCTGCCATCCCAGGAATCAATCTGGTAAACCTTCTCTGCACTCCCTCCAGAGCAAGAACACCCTTCCACAGATAAGAAGCCCAGAACGCACACAATATTATAGATGTGGCTACACCAAGGTCCTGTATAATTGCAGCAAGATAGCCCTGCTCCTGTACTCAAGTCCTCACGCTATGAAGGCCAACATACCATTTGCTTTCTTTACTGCCCACTGCACCTGCATGCTTACCTCCAGTGTACAAGGCACCAGATATCATTGCATACTCCCCTCTCTCAATCTATAGCCATTCAGATAATAATATGCCTTCCTGTTTTTGCTACCAATGTAGATAACCTCATATTTATCCAAATGTACTGCATCAGCCGTGCATTTGCCCACTCACTCAGCTTGTCCAAATCACACTGAAGCATCTCTGTATTCTCTTCACAGCTCACTCTCATTACCAGCATTGTGTCATTAGCAAATTCGAAGATATTGCATTTAGTTCCCTCATCAAAATCATTAGTATATATTTTTGTGAATAGTACTGATCCCTGTTATACCTCACTAGTCACTGCATGCCATTTGGAAAAAGGCCCGTTTACTCCTACTCTTTGTTTCCTGTCTGCCAACCAGTTTTCTATCCATCTCAATACACTACCCATCCCTCCATCACATGCACTTTAAGTTTACATGCTAATTTCTTCTGTGGGACTTTGTCGGAAGCCTACTGAAAGCCCAAATAAACTATATCCACTGGCTCCTTCTCATCAACTCTACTGGCTACATCCTTGAATAATTCCTTCGTAGATTTATCAAACATGATTTCTCTCTTGTAATCCCATGCTGACTGTCTGATTCTGCCACTGTTTTCCAAGTGCTCTTGATAGTAATAAAACCCTTGACAATAGAGGCATAGAGTCATAGAGGTTATAGTATGGAAACAGGCCCTTTGGTCCAACTTGTCCATACCACGCTTTTTTTTAAAACCCTAAATTAATCCCAATTACCCACATTTGGCCCATATCTCTCAATACCCATTGTCCCCATGTAACTATCATAATGCTTTTTAAAAGATAAAATTGTCACCCGCCTCTACTATTACCTCTGGCAACTTATTCCAGACACTCACCACCCTCTGTGTGAAAAAAATTCCACTCTGGAGACTTATGTATCTCTCCCCTCTCACCTCAAACCTACGCCCTCTAGTTTTAGACTCCCCTACCTTTGGGAAAAGATATTGACTATCTACCTTGTCTATGCCCCTCATTATTTTATAGACCTCTATAAGGTCACCTCTCAGCCTCCTATGCTCCACAGAAAAAAGTCCCAGTCTATCCAGCCTCTCCTTATAACTTATAATGGACACTAGAATTTTCCCCATTACCAATATCAGGCTGACTGACCTACAAATCTTTGTTTTCTCTCCACCTTCCTTTTTAAACAGTGGGGTTATAATAACTACTCTCCAATCAATGTGAACTGTTCCAGAGTCTATAGGGTCTTGGAAAGTGACAATCAATGTATCTACATTGTTGATAAAACTCAAGAAAATCTGCAGGATTATGGATTTTAAGATCAATGTGAGTAAACAGTTAAGCACTCATGGAATTAATAAGTATGTTGTTTTCACAAAAATTCTGTTATAGTCAAACACGGAGCTGGAAAAGAAGGGAATTTTATGCCCTCTCATCTGATTATAACACCATCTTCTGAAATCTTGACATAGTTAGAAATGGAACAAATACTCGGAAGGTCGATTTCTATGACCACTGTATATTTCATAGGGGCACAATCTTTATGAAAATCTGCTTTGTAAGCTTCTTTTTGTTTGTGTAGGGATAAGAACTTGCCCATGAAACTGCTCAATAAAAAAATCAATTTCAAGGTTTAAACTATTAAAGCCAGGTTCATAAAGGAAACAGAACAATAATTTCACTTCAACTCTCTACAGTTGACAGGTTGAGCTGAAATTATTACTCCATTATAGGCACAGTATTTCCAGATAATTAAAGTGAACTTGAAAATAAAGAATGGCTTCTTGTGGTATAATCCCTTACGTTTATTCAAGATTGCTAGAAAATGCAGAAAGAAATAGATAATGAAGCATTGTACTCAATAAAAAAGTTCTGCCAAGCGCAGTGTAATGACACAAGTTATATTGAAGTGCATTTTGAAAATGCTATATTGTCATGTCATGATGAAGATAAAGCAATGGTTAGCACTGCTGTCTCACAGCACTCTTGAAGACTGACCTTTCTTGATCGTCATTGGAAAAAGAACCAAGTCCTGCACCAACTCCCCCCACCCCCACCACCAAACCCCCATTTACCACCTCAGACCCTGATACTCCCTTCCTTATGTAAGGGCTCAGTAATATGTTTTATTTAAAGTTTGCCCAATTCTGGGATCCAGTTAAGTAACTTAGGCTTCTTCCTCCCATCCCCTAGGACAGAGTTGAGAACAAGCCAAGAGAAGAAATCAAAAATATTATTTGCTATTAAAAATATTGCAGCTTGAGAAAATAAACTGTAGCTGGATGGGGAGTTTAGAGTTGAGATTGTCATATGATAAAATCTCCAGGAATATGTCTAACCAGAGTTTGGCAACCTTATAGATAACCCAGAACTGTTGCAACTTCTTTGACCAGGGTACACAACTGGGCAAATATCTCCATGAATGCTTATTTTCCTCACTACTTAGTAATAATAGAGATTGGAGTTAGATTAATGTGTTTGGGCCATTTCGTGCCTGGGATGAGCATCAATGTGCTTTTCTTGCCTATTTTTCTATCCAGTCATAAATTGGAGGCAAACTCAACCACACAACTTCAGGTGAGCTGGTTAATAATGGCAGGGGGCTGATGAGCAGCCCACCTCCACAGAGAGGAAGGATGGATGATCTTAAGATACATAGATACATTCCTATGGATTAAGAATTCTGATAACTTCATCTTTATATGACTATAGGTAAAGGATGCCTAGGGATTAGTAAGGGGAATGTTTGAAGTCCTGATGATAGGCTGGAGGGAGAGGGAGTTTCATAAATCTCTGGCTGTTGAGGGGAGGGTGCCCTCAGTCAGAAAGGGGCTTCTGATGGAGATGTCCCCCCTGTCCTCTCACCCAAGATAAAGGATTGGTCATATTTCTGTTTTCCCTCGATCAGTTATTTACCCTCCCTAGAAAATGAGGCCAGGTGGGAAAAGGTGCTGAAATTGAAATTAAGTATTCACTTAAAAGCTTTAACTGGGGAAAAGGTGGTCTCGCTGAGTAGCCACCTTTCTCAATTGACACACGTTCAAATAATAATCCACCTTCCTATTTTTGCTGCCAAAGGGGATAACTTCATATTTATCCACATTATAGTGTATCTGCCCACTCACTTAGCATGCCCAAATTACGCTGAAGCATCTCTGCATCCTCCTCACAGCTCACCCTCCCGGTCAACTTTGTATCATTCACAAATGTAGAGATTATACATTTAGTTCCCCTGTTCAAATCATTAACATATAATGTGAACTGTTGTGGTCCTAGCACAGATCCCTGTGGTACCCCACTACCTACTGCCTGCCAATCAGAAAAAGATCCATTTGTTCCAACTCTTTGCTTCCTATCTGCTAATCACCTTTCTATCCCTTACAAGGCACTACCTGCATCCCATGCATTTTAATTTTACATAGTAATCTGCCATGTGAATCCTTTTCAAAGGCCATCTGAAAGTCTAAATAAACCATATCCACTGGTTCTCTCTAGTCAACACTGTCAGTATATTCTCAAAGAATTCCAATAATTTTGTCAAGAATGATTTCCCTTTCAGTAATCCATGCTAATTTTGTCTCATTATACCACTGCTTTCCAAATGCTGGGCTATGAAATCTTTGATAATGGACTAAGTAACTTCCCCACTACCAATGTTAAGCTCACTGATCTATGCTCGTTGGAGCAGGGAAGTCTGAAGGACAACCGGATTGAGGCATACAAGATTATGAGGGACATGGACAGAGTGGATTTGGAGCAACTATTCTCCTTAGTTGAAGGGTCAGCCACAAGGGTGACTCAATGTGAGGGCAGGAGGTTTAGGGGGGAATGTGAGGAAAAACTTTTACCCAGAGGGTGGTGAAGGTCTGGAATGCACTGCTGGGGACGGTGGTAGAGGCGGGTTGCCTCATATCCTTTAAAAAGTACCTGGATGAGCACTTATCATGTCACAACATTCAAGGCTATGGGCCAAGTACTGGTAGCTGGGATTAGGTGGGAGCTCAGGTGTTTCTTGCAAGTTGATGCAGATTCAATGGGCTGAAGGGCCTCTCTGCACTGTATGCTTCTATGATCTATAGTTCCCTGTTTTCTCTCCATCTCCCTTCTTGAATGACAGTCTCATATTAGCTAATCCCCAATCTGTAGGAACTATTCCAGAGTCTAAAGAATTTTGGAAAATGACCACTAATGGACCTACTATTTCTGGGGCCACTTCCTTAAATACTCTGGGATAAACATAATCAGGTTCTGGAGATTTATCTGCCTTCAATCCCACCAATTTCTCCAAAACCATTTCAATACTAATTCTGATTTCCTTCAAGTTCCTCACTAGAACTTGTGTTTCTCAGAACTTTCAATACATTATTCATGTCTTCGTTGTGAGGATAGAAGCAAAATACAAATTTAGTTCCTCAGGTATTTCTTTGTTCCCTGTTGTGAATTACCTCATTTTTGACATTCATTTTTGTCAATCTTTTTCTCTTTATACACCTATAGAAACCTTTATAGCAGTTCTTATGTTTCCTGCTAGCTTATTTTCATACTGTTCTTAATCACATCTCTTCTTAATAGTGTCGTTTGATTTCCCTTGAAGCATAGATTTTTAAACATTGCCACTGATTTAGGTTAGTTATTTTCTTAGGTGGTCAGATGTGGAAGAAGTTGCACTTATTTTGAGATCTTGGCTTGATAATAGGTTTCTGATAGTTGAATTCTCAAACAGAATGACACACTTTTTCCAAAAGAAAGAATGAGCAGCACGGTAGCACAGTGGTTAGCACTGCTGCTTCATAGCTCCAGGGTTCGTTTCCTGGCTCGGGTCACTGTCTGTGTGGAGTTTGCACATTCTCCTTGTGTCTGCGTGGATTTCCTCCGGGTGCTCCGGTTTCCTCCCATAGTCCAAAGATGTGCGGGTTAGGTTGATCTGCCATGCTAAGTGTCCAGTGATGCACAGGTTAGAGGGATTAGTGGGTATAATATGTATGGATACTGGGGTAGGATCTGGGTGCGATTGTGTTCGGTGCAGACTCAATGCGCCAAAGGGCCTCTTTCTGCACTGTAGGGTTCTATGATTCCAATGGAAGAGAGGGCTTTCAGCTTGTCTCTTCTGCTAAAGCCTTTCTTGCCAGCTTCTTGCACTGGCTACAGCCTGGCCTGTTATGCTTTGTCCATTGTGTATTTTGGGTGGATCTGTCTGCAGCAACCATGTTTTCAATATTCATCACTGCTCTTTAATATCTCTTCCTTAGACAATGGGCAATACAGTGGCATGGTGGTTAGCACTGCTGCCTCACAGTGCCAGGGACCCAAATTCCAGTCTTGGGTGACTGTCTGCTTGGACTTTGTGCGTTCTATCCGTGTCTGCATGGGTTTCCTCCCATAGTCCAAAGATAAGCAGGTTAAGTGAATTAGCCATATTGAATTACCCATTTGTATCAAAAGATGTGTAGATTAAGTGGATTAGCCATGACAAATGCACACTGTTACAGCGATACGGCAGTGGGGGGGGGTGTGCTGGGTAAAATGCTCTCTCAGAAAGACAGTGCAGACTTACAACCCCCAATGGTGCCTTGTTTGCTTTTTCACCTTCAGCTTGGAGGGCAGCCTTGCATTCTTAAGTAGTTTGTTCTGGCTTATTTCAAATTGCAAAATTTCCAGAGGGTTGAAAATTGACAATCCTATTTTTTTCAGGGGGCACAGAACAGAAAGATAGATAACAGGCTGATCCAAACTTTTCACAACAGTGGCATCTGATTTGACCCTGCAATGAGCTTCTGACCATCTCCATTACCAAGAGCACTTAATTCTACTTCCATGCATCACCCATCTCTTACTCTATCTCAGTTGTTGAATCTGTCATCCATGCATGGACACCTCTTCACTTGACTATTCTAATGGTCTCCTGGTTGGTGTCTCATGTCCCACCTTCCATTAAATTTAACTCATCCAAAATTCTGTGGTCTATATCCCAACTTGCACTCAATCTCATTTACCCATCATCCCATGTGCTCGCTGCCGTATATTCATTTCTTGCCAAGCAATTCCACGATTTTAAAATTTTCAATCTTGTATTCAAATCACTCCAGAGCTTGGCTCTCCCTTTCTCTGTGACCTTCTGCATCCCTAAAGCCTTCAGAGATCTTGTTGTTCTTCCAGTTCTGTCACCCCAGATCTGTGTATCCGAGATTTGAATTACTGCACCATCGGATGCTGTGCTTTCATCCTAAGCTCCCGAACCCTCCCCAGCTCTCTACCTCTCTCTCTTGCCTTCTTTGTGACACTCTTTAGCAGTTTTATCTTTGGCCAACCTCTTCATCACATAGCTTAACATCTTCCCACAATGCCTCAGTGTCAAATTTTGTTTCCTATTGCCCCTTTGAAGCACCTTCGAACAATTGAACACATTAAAGGTGTCATATAAATGTAAGTTGTTGAAGGAAATGATAAATGCACAATTTGTACGGATGTGTATTGGACAATAAGATTATAAGTAGTCTCACAACACCAGGTTGAAGTCTAACAGGTTTATTTGGTAGCATGAGCTTGAGAGCAGCGCTCTAAAAGCTCATGCTACCAAATAAACCTGTTGAACTTTAACCTGGTGTTGTGAGATTACTCATTGAGCCTACCCCAGTCCAACGTTGGCAACTCCACACCATAAGACTATAAGACTTAGGAGCAGAAGCAGGCCATTCGGACCATCAGATCTGCTCTGCCATTCAATGTGATTATGACTGATCTGATATAATCCTCAACTCCACACTCCCGCTTTATCCCCATAACTATAATGCTCGTTATCCTTGTAGGAATTTCCACAATTTATGCAAATGTCAGGAAAATGCAGGAAAGAGTATTGTTGATGTCACTTACTTGGAACCTCCATGGATTTTGTGCTGGAGTTTTGATGGAGGATTAGGAAAATGTCTTTGAAAATTCAATCCCAAATCACCAAAAAATCTATTAAACCCTACAATAATAGAGGATAGGTAGAGAATAAGTGAATATCCAGAGTGAAGCATACTGAGGAAAACAGGAGAGAGTTAAACTTTCAAATGACTGCTCCTGGAAAGTTTGACTCTGAAGCATATTATAAATATACCATCCTACATCAGGCATGTACTTGGGACTTTGACATTTTGTGGAGCAGGGGGTTTCAATTTGCTGATGGGATTTTGAACAGTAAATCCTCTGGGATGTATGAATTACATCCAGTGTATTTAAAGATACAAGAGAGGAAATTTGCCCAACATTTTAAGGGAACTAATGAAGATTAGAGATTTTAATGGATTAATGCCGTTCCCAGATTCTCTCATTCAAGAAGAACAATACAATCATGAGTAAGTATAGATCTACTAGACCAAACTGCGATTAGAAATCTGAAGGAATCAGAAAAAAATTGCAACCTAAATCAGGATAGGTCTTGTCTGATTACCTTCCTGGCATTTTTTGCATTTCAAATACCCGAGATTAATGAGGGTCAGGAATATAACATATTGATTGAGCAATGCATGGAAAAAGTCTTAAGAATGGTTGATTTTAAGGTTAAGTCATTGATTTGAATAATTGGCTACAGAGGAGAAAACAAAAGCTGGAATTTTACCTCCCTCCCGCCGCTACGGGAATTGGAGCAGGCTGGGGCCGGGGGTGGGGGGGGGGGGGGCGTGGTGGATGGTTGGGGGGGAGTGTGGGGGGGGGTGGTGGGTGGGCAGACAATGGGCACGATTTTATGCTTTCAGGACAAGCCACGCCGTAAAATCCCACCCATAAGATTCTAAGTAAACAGGTTACAGTGGAAGTGCTAAGTAAAATATCACAATGATTTTTGATGGGACGTCTTCAGTTCCTGGTATTGACTGTAAGGAAATCAATGTAATTTTAGGTCATTTATGTTTATGTGTGTTAGGATCAAGTTATAGATTTAAGTTTAATTTTAAGCTTAATTTGTATTTCTGCAGTTGTGTGTTAAGTAGACTTTAAAATATGGCTTTTATTTTAATGAGAGCTTTACAACTCAAAAACAAATATCGAGTGTAAAAAACTGGGCTGTTGCTGAGCAACCAAAGGCTGTAAATAGGCAGTAGAAACAATTTAAGTTCAGTCAAAAGAATATAACCTAGCAGTAAAGACCTTTTCACAGAATCTGCTGGAACAGGGACATGAGAGACTGTGGGGAGCAAGTTCCAAGCTAAAGAACAGAAAGGCCCTAAAACCAGGGTGAGGGACAGAGGTATGTTCCAAGAAGAGCTTTGAGTCACGGGAACAAAGAACAGGAATCTGGAAAAAAAGATTCCGTTCAGTGAAGTTAAGAATGAGAAGCAGAGACAGATGCCAAAGTTGTAAAATGCAGACAGAAAGTAAAGTGGGCTTGCCAGAAACCAGAGATCCAAGAAGACCAGAAGGTTGGTAACCCATTTCTACAGGCCTCTGATATAATAATGCTCTGCTGGCAGAGTTATTGTGTAAAAGCCTGAATGCATGTGGCAACCCAGGGCAGAGAAGTACCAGAAAGAGAGCTTGAAACCCTGGAAGTGGATCCTTGGTGAAGACATCCAAGACGAAGTGTCATTTTGGGGAAGGTTCCAAGATGTTTTCTTTGAGATTGAAAACTTCATGTGAAAGTAAAGTTTGAGTGAAACCAGTTGGTTCAGTTGTTTGGGGGGTAACTACCAATTGGCTTCAGAGTGTGGTGTGTCTGACCACAGTTTGCCTATTAATTTACTCTGTATTCAGTGAGAACATTAGGCTTTAAGATAAATTTTGTAACTTGTGTTTTCCTTATGAATCTGTATATATCTTCTATCTGTATATATCTTTTTAAGAAAAAATAAGATGCTTCAAAGGAAGATGTATGGTTGTTTGTTTTCTGGAGAATGGGATCAATGGACTGAATAAGCTTTTGAGTCTGAATTGGACGTGAATTGTAATAATATCAATCAGCTAATTGTTTTCTTCTGGATAGGGTGAAAGGGGAAGAGTCGAATTTTACAGCTGAAATGTCATGTTGCAATAGTTTATCCAACATTCTACATGAAAGCAAATTCAATTGATCTGAAATTCTGCTACATAGCTCCCACAGCATTTATATTGGTGCAGTTCTTTGAATCTAACTGAAAGGACATTATTTTGAGCATAATATTTAGCAAATCTTTTTGTGTGTTTGTCAGACATTGATAATGTGATACTGGATATCTTGGGTGGGATTTTCAGGTTGCGTGAACCCCAAGTCTGGAAATTCCCATTCGAGGTCAACGGAACTTTAAATAGTCCACCAAATTTTCTGTCCCATCTGCTGCGATTCCTGCAGTGGGAGAGATTGGAAAATTCTGCCTCACATGATCACTTTACATAAATGTCTTCAGAATGAAAATTATGTATGGAAGTTTTGTTAGGCCAAGAACACGTTTTTTTTATTTCACCCCAATTTTCTCCCTTCTCCTGAACATCTGATGATTCCTTGTAAGAAACAGTTTCACAGGCACTTGGCCCTTTACCCTGCAGCTAGTCAATTTTTTTACACATAATTTGTCTGAGTGTGGGACTTGTAGGCAAGTCCAAACACAAGCCTCACACACATAGAACTAACAGCAAATGGTTGAGTAGCAGAATTTGCTGGAGCAGGAATCTTTTCAGTTTTTACTCCCCTGATCCAAGAGATCTGAGGTCATTTGGGGTGCCTCAACCATCCAATACTAACCAACTCTTTATAGAACAGGGATTGAACCAGGTCTGCAATGGCCCAGTTATACACTGAATAAACTCAATGTGGTATTCGAGAACAAACAGTGCTCCTTTAACTTAAGGAGCAATTTAATTTTACCAACAATGGAGTGGCACAGTGGTTAGCTCTGCTGACTCACAGTGCCAGGAACCTGGGTTCAATCCCCGGCTTGGGTTACTGCCTGTGTGGAGTTTGCACATTCTCCCTGTGTTTGCATGGGTTTCCTCCGGGTGCTCCGATTTTCTCCCACAGTCCAAAGATGTGTGAGTTAGGTTGATTGGCCATGCTAACTTGATCCTTAGTGTCAGAGGATTAGCAGGGTAAATATGGGGGTTAAGGGATAGGGGTTGTGTGAGATTGTGTTTGGTGCAGACTCGATGGGCCAAATGGCCTCCTTCTGTACTGTATTGATTCTATGAATAGATTTTCAAATAAATTTTGTGAATCGATCAACATTCATCACGTATCTTCACATTATTTGCGAACATGCTGTTAGTAGAACTTTATTTTTTTCCTCTGGCAATTTTGTTTTAGTAAATCAAAGTATCAATTGTGAACAATTGGAATGGGTGTTGGAGTCGGATTACCTGCTTCTATGACATGCATTCTGTGCATTTCAATATAATGGGGATCCTGCTTATTTCCCCAGTTACTCCTTACAATGCCTCAGCAATGTGATGGCATCTCATATAAAGGAGAATATGTTGTTTAATATTACCTCCCTATTTCTGCCTGCCTACCATCATATTTCTACATGGATGCTGAGGGGAAGGGATACAATTCAGCCTCACTGAAACTTCAGGTCAGGTTTTACATAACCACTACATAAAACTTTCAGCAGTAAGAACCCGATGAGAAAGGTGTCGAGGGAATAATTTAAGACCACTGCTGAACATTTTTCACGTTACAGGCCATCTCAATACTTTGTTGCTCTCTGTGGATGCTATCAAGGACTTTGGCATAGTGCACTTGTCTTTTTTTTATTTGCTGTCCTTAATGGACTCGGCTTCCTGGAATCCTTCACATGTTTTATATGTATTTGTTTCATCCAACGAAGTGACTCAATGCATTAATGTTCCAGTAGTAAGGTAATGCGCTTTAAATTTTGGCAACACACCCCCAGGTAATGATGATATTGAGAGATATCGGCTAACTTCCACTCACTCAGCTGCTACGTGGCCCATCAGATTCTTGAGACCTTGAGAATGATAGCTGCTCAAATATTAATCAGAGCAGCACTCTGTGCATTAACACCACTCAACAGATGCTGACAATGGCAGCTTCACATTAATGAGTCACTTAATAACTTTCCCCAGGAAAGCGAATGTTCAGGGAACAAATCCAATAAAATGTTATATCTTCTATACCATGTGTTGCCAAATTTGTTGCACTACACATAATTTACAAAATTAAAATAAGATTAGTAACACAGTTGGAAAGATTGTTCTTACCCAATTCAGCGCTTTCATTGGCAAAATATTTGTAAAGAATGGAATAAGCAAATTATCCTGTCAAAGTTAAAAACATGTAACCTTCTGCCCAAACTAATACAAAGTATTTTACTATATGATAAGTTCATATGTGTACAAGTAATTGAAGTCAACACATCCAAATTAGTCCAAAAACAAAGGAAACAACAAAAAAAGTCAATTGACTTTTGGTCGCTCTCCAAATTCCCCCAAGCTGCCCGTGACAATGCCCACCATTGGCAGGAGTCGAAAATCCCAGCCTAAGACTGGATCACATGACACTTTCTTTCATGCCCAGTCTGCTGAATCCCTTAAAGACATATTACAACTCCTTTCTTTTCAAAATGCTTTCCCTCCTTCCAAAGAAGCATAAATATTTACAGTGCATGTTAATGTTTAGTTACCATTATGTAAGTGCATAGAACCAATGAATCTGTAAGTCTGTAAGGCATAAAGTTAATCTGCTGATACGCCCGGAGCTTGTAATGATAACCGTGTGTGGAGGCTTCTTCAATTGCTCATAGTGATCTGTGGAATTGTCATTCTTGGATGTTATTCCTGGTTGCATTTGGGATTTTGGCCTAGGTACAATAGAACTACATGTGGGTTGAGGAGCTGGGATGCATCTGATGTGTCCTTGGTTACACCTCACCATTGCGTTTTTGTGTGTAATGACTTCGCAGGATCTTGGTTCTGAATAAGTCCTTATCATCTGGGCTAATTAGCGTGTGCTTTCTGTGGGATCTCATTGCAAAATTGTCCTCCCAACTGTAAACCTGGTAGTTCTTTGCCTGTAATTTTATTGTGCATGTTGGCCACCTTCTGTTGTAGTTCAAAAAGTTGCTCTGTAGCTTCTAATGGAGTTGAATGGGTAATAGTAGGTACATTGGTAAGTACTGATCTGCCAAGCATGAGCTCATGATGTGGGAATGCTGGCGTTGGACTGGCGTAAAAACAGTAAAAAGTCTGACAACACCAGGTTTTAGTCCAACCGATTTATTTGATAATACTCACAAGCTCTCGAGGGGACTGCCTCTTCGTCAGGTGAATGGAGAGTTCTGGCCTCAGACAGAGCATATAAAGCACAGACAGTTTAGAGATTCTGTAAAAACTTGATGTCTGTGTCGATATGCGCAATCTTCTTGGAGATCCTCTCCACTTGGATCCGGCAGTTTGTGGTGTCGATAGTAGTCATGATGTGGGAATGCCGGCGTTGGACTGGGGTAAACACAGTAAAAAGTCTGACAACACCAGGTTTTAGTCCAACCTCAAAAGCTTGTGAGTATTATCAAATAAATCGGTTGGACTAAAACCTGGTGTTGTCAGATTTTTTACTGTGTTTACCCCAGTCCAACGCCGGCATTCCCACATCATGACTACTATCGACACCACAAACTGCCGGATCCAAGTGGAGAGGATCTCCAAGAAGATTGCGCATATCGACACAGACATCAAGTTTTTACAGAATCTCTAAACTGTCTGTGCTTTATATGCTCTGTCTGAGGCCAGAACTCTCCATTCACCTGACGAAGAGGCAGTCCCCTCGAAAGCTTGTGAGTATTATCAAATAAATCGGTTGGACTAAAACCTGGTGTTGTCAGACTTTTTACTATTAAGCATGAGCTCTGCCAGTGATGGAATAGCTGTATTTAAAAGGTCTCTTTCTGTGATGTAATGTTGCAATGTGCAGATCTTGCTTGGTCTGTCTACATTTAAGAATTAGGGATTGCACTTTGCAAATCATTCATTCGGCTAGGCCATTAGATCTAGGGTAATGAGGGGAAGTGGTAGTGTGATTGAAATGCCATTTCTCAACATATCCCAAAATGGTTTATCAATAAATTGCAAATTGTTGTCTATAATTATCTCTCGAAGCACACATAGCACTTATGAGGATGTGCAACAGTTGTGCTTGATGTAATATGCAATTGTTAAATAATGAGGCACTTGCAAAAGTAGTCGATACTGATGGAAATCCATGTCATGGACATGAAAGAGATTGGATGCAATTTTGGACCAAGGGTGAGTAGGAACATCATATGGAATCAAGGGCGCTTTTGTGTTAACTTGGAATATGCTTTTGACATACCTCTCACTTCTTGACAATAACTTCAGTGTCATTGTTCACACCCGGCCAGTAGCCTGTCTCTTGTACAAGTCTTCTCATCCAATCTATGCTCATATCTGAGTAATGAAATAGTTGAGTATTGTCAGGTTATAAAGATTGCACCATGATGATCTATGTCTTTAAACATGATTCCCTGGGAGATGCCTGATAGGGTTAAAGTGGTCTCATGTGTTCATGGACATGCTGAATTTAATCAGGCCATCCTTTGATGATGGCTTTCTACCACTTCTATAGTGGAGAATCTTTTGCTGTTTCTTCTTGTAGCTGCTGGCAGTTAAATTGTGCAAAATGTAACTATTTGGAGAACATCTTCAAATTCAATGTTAATTAAATCAACTGGTGGATCTCAGGACATACCTCCTGTTTTCATTATAGGCAACCTGCTAAGTGTGTCCAATGTGATCATCAAATTATCTGGCTTGTACCTAATCTCATCATCATAGTTCAGAATCTTTATCACAAAACATTGCCTTTAGCAGTGCACTGGCCAATAGTTTTTATCAAGTGATCTTCAGTGGCTTGTGGTTGGTCTCCACACAAGTCATTTGTCAAACAGGTAAATATGAAAATGCACAAATCCAAGTATTAAAGCTACCAATTCCCACTCAATGTTAAGGTAGTTGGATTTCATTACAGAGAGATTTTGAAGCAAATTTGTTTGCCTTTTCGTAGTATACGTGTTCCTAGAGCTTTCTGAAAGGCATATAATGCAAAGGTATTGTCACCCAGGATCATAAAATAGCAAAGTTGATGCTTCTGGTAATGATTGTTTCTTTGCTTTGAAGAGGTCTTAGTGGTCTCTATGCCACAAGAAAGGCACATCCTCTAACAACAATTCGCTTAGCTTGGGGGATGTTCAAATAACTAGAAATTGTAGAGAGACAAGAAATTGACATCTTTGAAGATCATCCTTATCTTGATGAGTTGACATTGCTTTAATATCTTCTACTTTACTTGGATCAGGAAATATGCCAGCTCTGGAATAAATAGAACCGAAGCACACTGATGTCACTTTTCAGGCTGTTGAAAAGGAATCCTTAATTTTGTGCTGCTTGCATCAATAAATGCACTTATTTTAATCTTCCCACATTGGCAATATCATCAGTGATACAGATGCACCCTGGACCAGTGGATGTAATGCAGTCCATATGAGCTAAGGAAAGATTCTGACTAGCAGACAGCCGGAAAGGAAGTCACTAAAAACAGTATCGTATAAATGGGATACAAACTTATCCCAAAATGTACAGATCAGTAAATCTGCTGGGCATCAAGCTTCATAAAGAAATTTGCACATGTATGTATTCCAGGACGATGGATCCTGGAAATAGTGAACAATTGTACGTTCAAAGTACCTTTTGCCATGGCCTCCCACTTCTGTGGATATGTGCCTTTTAGAATCTACAGAGATAGTGCCTTTGCACTTGCTCTGTGTCAATTTTGGCCAAAAATGAATAGTTACCAAATTTTAGGAAAAATAATTTGAATCTTGAAAACACTTCAGACAGTGTGATGACATTTATATTTACCATGAAATTGATGGAATGAAATGTCTTCACCGTAACTTGTCTCATCTTCCATATCATTGTCATTTTCTGGTTTGCCACTGGCCTCATGTATATGTTCCTGACTGGATACCAGGTGGTCATTCTTATTGCTTAAAGGTAGCCACTGTGTATGGTCTGCATGAATTAGTGCACAGCTTATGTAGCTGAGTCTGCCATTGCTCTAGTGTACTGTCGCAGTCTGTGGCACTTTCTACCAGGTACCTTACAAAATTGTTGAAAAGCTGGACATTTCCTTGGAGCATACAGAAGGCCATACCTTCCACATGCCTTTCTAGATCTGGGTGTTCTTGAAAGGGCATCAACAATTGGGCCTGTAAGGCTTATCACCCTATGAGAAACGCTTTGTACTTACGTTCATTCTGGAGTAGTTCTTTGATGCTGCACATTTTGTGTTTGTCAAGCAGTTTTTTCTGGAATGCTTCAATGGGTGTAGATAAAATTATCCACAATTTGGTCTGCATTTGAAAAATCACAGTATTTACTCTTTTCTCTGCATTTTTTGATGAAGCGCGCTGTGGGTACAGGAGATGTTTTCAAAATGATATGAACTCTAGTCGATGACTACGGGAGTTTAACCAGATTTGGAACTGGTTTTCCATTGTAGTCAATAGCTTTTGGGGATCCTTTAACTCTTCTGCGCAGATAGTCCTAACACATTCAGTCTGTGCAGACTTTCATTCCCAATTGCTAGACGATTTTAATGACTTGCTTATTTGGTTTAGGTACACCTAAATCAAGAAGCCACATCTCTGTATTTTGTTTAAACATTTTGAATCCGGATAGTATGTCAGTTGGGGAATTTTGTAGACATTCTGACAATATCCCTTTGACCTTCCTTCTTCTGTTGTACCTAGGATGAGAGTCACTGTAGCCGCTTTCCCTTCTCTGAAGCTCCACCCACCAAAATGAGAAATGATGGGATTATATCACTGAGTAATGACTTCTTTGCTTTTTAATCAATTGTTTTTCAGCAACTCCCGAGCCCCCCAGTTAGAATTGGAACATTCCCTGGCTGGATTTTTATGGCTTTTCTTTGCTTTTTTTTGTTTGGCTCCACCTTGCATCGACCCTGATCACTCGCCTTTCCTGACTGAGCTGCCATGGCGCTGGTCCTCTCGACCACACTGTCTTACTCACCCAGTGACAGGCTATACACTGCAATCTCACCATGAGTGATCTCTCTGCTTGCCCTGCTCTTTATTGGAGCACTAGTTCAGCACTGTCTCTTCAAATCTTTTATTTGCACTCACCACAATGTGTTTTCAATGCTCTTTCACACTTCCCCTTCAATGTGATCCAGGCAAAACATCAAGGCTCTTCTCACAACATGTACCATGATCTAAAGTTGTTCACTATGTCATATCTGTGCTGAGTCTTGCTGCGAGATTGTTTGACCATTGCTGAGCACCATTTTGTGTTATGGTAATGATATAACTCTGAATTAGTATGATGAAAGCCACATATTCCTTCCCAGTATTTCAATTAGGAGTGGGTCATATTCTAATAACTGCTTTCTGAAAATCTGATTAAGGGCTTATCTTCCAATGGACATACATTAATTTCTTAATTATTCAGATCTAAGTGTGATGGAATCATAACCAGCACCATTTTATAGAAATACCAGCACAAATACATTTATATACTATATATTTTATACACACATAAAATATTGTTCAACCATTGAAAATTAATTTGTGTCAACTAAGTTTCCATATTGTATTGATTACTCAGAACTAATTTAATGTTTAAAAGCTTCATGTATCAAGAACCCATAAATAGAGCATTTCCACAGATAAATCAACAGCCATTAATTTTACATGCATTCATTTGACCACGGCCCATAGGAAGTGAAACATGGTGAGAAACATTTCAGTTATCATTTAATGAAAGTTACCAGCATGACCACGTTTTCATCTCTCATCATCACACAAACAGTAAACTAAAAGACGTTATTCAGTCATGTTTGATTACCCTGGCTGGGATTTTACCATCCTACCTGCCAAGGGAATCACAGCAGGGGAAGGATGGACCATGGAAAAGTCCAATGACCTTAGACGAGATTTTTTACAGTTTTGGGACGAGCGAGTCCATAAAATCCCGCTCTTTGTTTTTGGCAATGCCAATAAAAGGTTGTTTTATTTAAAAAAAAGAAACAGATGCGTAACTTGCAAACTATCTTCTGCCGAAGGTTGGCATCCATGTGTTTGATCGCTTAGTGCTTATTCATAATCACAGAAACCCTACAGCGCAGAAGGAGGCCATTCAGCCCATCAAGTCTGCACCAACAATAATCCCACCTCGGCCCTATCCCTGTAACCCCACAGAGGGGCAATTTATCATGGCCAAAGCACCTGACCCGCACATCTTTGGACAGTGGGAGGAAACCGGAGCACCTGGAGGAAACCACACAGACATGGGGAGAACGTGCAAACTCCACACAGACAGACACCCAAGCCAGGAATCAAACCCAGGTCCCTAGAGCTGTGAAGCAACAGTGCTAACCACTGTGCCATCATGCTGCCCATTCCTTGATCAACACCATTAAATCAGATCATCTGGGTCATTATCTGTTTGTGTGAGTGTGTTGCTGTGTGTAATTTTGTCCACATCCTATTCCAACACAACAGTGTCTATGCTCCAAAAATAGTTAATTGGCTACAACATGCTTCAGGGTGTCCTGAGTCATAAAATGTGCTTTATATGTGCAATTAATGAATCCTTTGATTGAAAAACAAGAGGGTTGATGAATGAACAAGAGGGTTGAGGTACATTTGTGGATGATGAAGCACCTGGGGATGGGCAGTGATTGGCTGAAGTTCACTGCTCAAACTCAAATGAAAGGCAAAGTCCAATTTTTATTGGGCCTTGGGTCTGCCTGTCCTCATACAGGCTGGCACTTTCAAATTAGCCATGGATATGCAATCACTTTCCAACTGTGTGACAAGGCAATCCGGGACTACGATGCCATTCCCATTCCCATTTCTCCATCTCTGTGTTTTTCAACTGTTTGACCAAATCATGGATGATCCAGAACTACTTATGGCTAAACATTGAACAGTGTGTAATTATTACCTGGCAAAAACATACTACCGTTGCTCTCATCTCTATCCAGCTCCTTGGTTGTTCATTGAGGTTGAGTCAGTCAGGTAAGCTCATTGTTCATTTCGACACAAGCTCAGTGTAAAATACAAACTTTCGCCAACGCTTGAGTTTTGTCAGTTCACATCATGATTCAATTATTCCAACAAACTTTCCTCCCCCATGATCCATAGACATCAACTTGTCCAAAATACGGCTTTTTAAAAAATTGATTTATAGCATGTAGGCGTCACTGACTAAGCCAGCATTTATTGCCCATCTGTTCAGATATGAACTGTCAATATACTGAGACTGCTTAGTCTATAGACTCCCCTTTTAACCCTGGAAAATGTTGACTTGATGTATTTTTTTTGAATTGCCCTAGCCATACAGTGAAGCCGTACAAATTTGCCAGACACTGCTTGGAATGCCACCCTTCTCTGTTAAAAAACCCTTTCTTAAAACCACTCAGGGAGCCTTTTTTCTTACTTGGTCTTCCTGGCACATTAATCTTTAATTCCTGTTGTTGCTTTTCCTCAGCCTTCGGATATTCGAAGTGTGAGGACCCACAATGTTATTTTCTTCTACTTAGGATCTTTCCTCAATGAAACAAAATGTCTAGACTCGTCACCAATTTTCTTTTTGTAATGTCCTATGTTAGCATAGACGTGGCTTGCGCACTTAGGTTCAGATCAACGACAACAGATTCATTCGAGCAGCTTTTTGCCTGTTCAGCGTACACACAGAAAATAAAACAGCAGCCTCTGCAGCACCCATCACCATCAAGTCATGTGGCCAATTCAATGTAATCTGCAACCATTTAAATATATAACACATTAACCTAAATTTGTGGGGTTAACTAATTTATTTTGTGCCAAATCCTACATTTATTTCAGTAAAGAGTCATTAATTTAGCTTTGTTACCAATTTTTTTTCCTTTTTTGATCCTACTTTTTATGTTTGTAACCTCTGTCCCTTCCTGTCACATTCTGGGTGTCATTACCTAAATAGCTGCCTTGTAATGCTGCCATATTCTTTTGCTTTGTAAATTTACATTCCTCCCTCACCCCGACCCCCAGTTTAGATTAAAACCCTCTCTACTTCCCCAGTCAGGCAATGTGCAAAAAACATAGGTCCCAACACGGTCCAAACAGTATAGCCCCCACTTTCCCCAGAACTGATTCCAGTGCCCCATGAACTAAGATTCACTTCTTCCACGCCAGTTTTTGAAACACATATTCATCTATCTAATTTTATGTAGCTCTATGCCTGGATAAGGAGACAAAACTGTTCAAAATATTCCAGGTGTGTTCTAACTACTGCCTTGTATGGTTTTAGCAAGATTTCCCTAGTTTTATACACCATTCCCTTTGAATTAATGACCAGCATTCAGTTGCCTTCCTTATTACCTGCTGAATGTGCATGCTAGGCTTTTGTGATTTATGCAAAAGGGTCCCCAAAGCCCTCTGCACTGCAGTTTTCTGGGGCCTTTCTCTATTTGGACAATGTTCAGCTCTTTTATTCTTCCTACCAAAATGTGTAACTTCACATTTTCCTACATCTGCTGCTCTCCTGATTTTCTGCCCCGTCTATTCATTGTACTCTTGTGCTTGCAAAAGTACACAGCGAGCATGTTTGGATAATCAGTGCTGAATTTGACAGAGTAGATTTCTTCAGTAATTGCACGAAGGATGACAAGAGTTCTGGGAGCTCCGTTCATTTCTCAGAAGACAATGTTGTTTACTTTTCCTGGACTGGATAGATACCAAAAGGAATACAATGTATACACCCCTCTGGAATGTGCAGGATTCCACCATAATTCCAAAGGCAGTGACTTCGATTTGGCATTATCGGAAGCGATAAATTACCCATTCTCCTTGTCACTCTTTGTATAAGTCTCTGTTGGGTTTTTGATTTCCTGTGCTGTTGTGATATTATCAGCATTCTTTCTCCTTGGTCTTTCAAACTTTATTTGCCATTAAGCATGAAAGATGTCTTCCTTTTGTTGTGTCCCAAGGGTGGTCACTTCTTTCTTGCTGTGTAATTGCTTCTGTTGGTTAAAGTGCCTGCAGAAGTTAGTTACAAAATATTTGTCGTGTGATAAATCACCTCCTGTTGTTGAAATCAATGCAAAAATATGATGCTGTTTTGAAAAGTTGGTGTTCATTTTTCTGTTCCAGCATGATCACAAATTACAGCAAAGGCATGGCTTGAAAATCCAATTGTGCTCCCATCTACGAGTTTGATTGACATTTCGAGAAACACCACAACTTTTCTACAAATGGTTGAAATACGTGTTCAGGAATTATGTTATTTGAACATATTTTTGATTGCTAACATTTTGGAGATAATCATTTTCTCCAGATGTATGCTGTTCTGATAGCCATTATCCCATAGCTGCATCAATAGTTGTAATCTCCGTTTTTCTTTTTTCTACTAATCAATTACTTTATCTCTTTTTCATTGATATTCTAGTCGATAGACTGTCTTGTCATTTTTGCTGATTTGCAGTAACAAAGGAAATGGACTGAATGTTATTCGTCTATCAAAAGGAATCCAATGTTGGCAAAGTCAATGCTTCAGCCTCTGTTGCCCACTGCATTTATTCCCAAGCTCCAACAACTCCTTACTGCATCTCCCAAAGAAAAACCTCAAAACACTTCTCAAAATTTGAGCATTGCACAATGGTTAGCACTGTTGCCTCACAGTGCCAGGGACTCAGATTCGATTCCCGGCTTGGGTCACTGTTTGTGTGGAGTTTGCATGCTCTCCCAATGTCTGCATGGGTTTCCTCCAGGTGCTGCAGCTTCCTCCTGCGGTCCAAAGATGCTCAGGTTAGATGGCTTGGTCATGCTAAATTGCCCCTTAGTGTTCAAAGATATGTAGGCTAGGTGGATTAGCTATGGTAAATGTGGTTGGTTATGGGGATAGGGCGAGGCAGAGGGATAGGGCTGGTAAGATGCTCTTTCAGAGAGTTGGTGCAGACTTGATATGCTGAAAGATCTCCTTCTGCAATGTAGGGATTCTTTGGAACATAATAGTCTGGTATAGAGTTCATTTGCTGTGCTAAGTGCAACCCATGGGCAATCATTTAGTGAGACTGAAGGGATGAGAAGATTGAAAGTGTCAGATCAGTCGAGAAGATAATTTTTCTTATAGAACATAACAAATAGCAGCAGGAGTAGACCATTTGGCCCTTTGTGCCTGTTCTGCGATTCATTGGGATCATGGCGAATCTTTTCCTTCAGCACTGTTTTTCTACGCTATCCTCATAACCCTCAACATGCAGAAATCTATGGATCTCAGTTTTGACATTCTCAGTGACTTAGTTACCACAGTCCTCTGGGGCAGAGAATTCCAAAGATTCACCACTCTTCTGAGCAAAGAAATGGGTTATCTTAAATATATATTATGTTTACATGCTTATATTTATTAACATGTCTATGTATATAGTAGAGTAATAATCGTGTGAAACTAGAAGTTTTGAAAAATGAAGCCATCTTTGATTTGATTTGATTTTGATTTGATCTGTTTTATTGTTGTCACACGTATTAGCATACAGTGAAAAGTATTGTTTCTTTCCTGCTATACAGACAAGCATACCTTTCATAGAGAAGAAAAGGAGAGGGTGCAGAATGTAGTGTTACAGTCATAGTTAGGGTGTAGAGAAAGATTAACTTAGTGCGAGCTAGGTCCATTAAAAAGTCTGACAGCAGCAGGGAAGAAATTGTTCTTGAGTTGGTTGGTTTTTGACCTCAGCCTTTTGTATCATTTTCCTGATGGAAGAAGGTGGAAGAGAGAATGGCTAGGGTGCACGGGGTCCTTAATTATGCTGGCTACTTTTCCGAGTCAGCAGGAAGTGCAGACAGAACCAATGGATGGGAAGTTGGTTTGCGAGATGGATTGGGCTACATTCATGACCTTTTGTAGTTTCTTACAGTCTTGGGCAGAGCAGGAGCCATACCAAGCTGTGATACAACCAGAAATAAGGCTTTCTATGGTACATCTGTAAAAGCTCATGAGAGTCGCAGCTGATATGCCAAATTTCCTTAGCCTTCTGAGAAAGTTGGTGGGCTTTCTTAACTATGGTGTCAGCATGAGGGGACCAGGGCAGGTGTTGGTGATCTGAACACTTGAAAATTTGGAACTCTCGACCATTTCTACTTCGTCTCCATAGATGTAGACAGGGGCATGTTCTCCACTATGCTTCCTGAAGTTGGTGACAATCTCTTTCATTTTGTTGACATTGAGGAAGAGATTGTTATCACCTCACCAGTTCACCAGATTCTCTAACCCATTCCTGTACTCTGCATCATCATTGTTTGAGATACCCCTCACATCAGCAAACTTGAAAATCGAGTTGGAGGGGAATTTGGCCACACATTCATAGGTGTGTAAAGAATGTAGTTCTGGGGACACTGGTGTTGAGGATGATCGTGGAAGAGATGTTGTTGTCTGTCTTACTGATTGTGGTCTTGCATATCAATGGTTCATTTTCTCTTAAGGGGAGATGTGGTGATACTTCAATTTGATTTGATTTATTACCGTCACATGTATCGGAATATAGAACATAGAACATAGAACACTACAGCGCAGAACAGGCCCTTCGGCCCACGATGTTGCGCCGACCAGTTAAAAAACAATGACCCTCTTACCTAAACCAAACCCTTTCCATCCATAAACCTATCCACGGATCTCTTAAGCGCCCCCAAACTAGGCGCGTTTACAACTGCAGCAGGCAGGGCATTCCAATCCCTCACCACCCTCTGGGTAAAGAACCTACCCCTGACATCCGTCCTATAACTGCCATCCCTTAATTTAAAGCTATGCCCCCTCGTGCTAGCTTTCTCCATCCGAGGAAAAAGGCTATCACTGTCCACCCTATCTAAACCTCTAATCATCTTATATGTTTCAATAAGGTCCCCTCGTAGCTGCCTTCTTTCTAACGAAAACAACCTCAAATCCCTCAGTCTCTCCTCATAGGACCTCCCCTCCATACCAGGCAACATCCTGGTAAACCTCCTCTGCACCCTCTCCAAAGTCTCCACATCCTCCCTATAATGTGGGGACCAGAACTGCACACAATACTCCAAGTGCGGCCGCACCAGAGTTTTGTACAGTTGCAACATGACGCTGCGGCTCCTAAATTCAATCCCCCTACCAATAAACGCCAAGACACCGTATGCCTTCCTAACAACCCTATCTACTTGATTCCCAACTTTCAGGGATCTATGTACACATACACCTAGATCCCTCTGTTCATCCACACTATTCAGAGTCCTACCGTTAGCCCTATACTCTACATATCCATTATTCCTGCCAAAGTGAATTACCCCACACTTTTCCGCATTAAACTCCATCCTCCACCTCTCGGCCCAGCTCTGCAACTTGTCAAAATCTCCCTGTAGACTAAGACACCCTTCCTCACTATCTACCACACCTCCGACTATGGTGTCATCAGCAAATTTACTAATCCACCCAACTATACCCTCATCCAGATCATTTATAAAAATTACAAACAGCAGTGGCCCCAAAACAGATCCCTGAGGCACACCACTCGTAACTGAACTCCATGTCGAATACTTACCATCAACCACCACCCTCTGTCTCCTATCCGCCAGCCAATTCCTAATCCAATTTCCTAAATCACCCTCAATCCCATACATCTGCAATTTCTGCAGAAGGCTTCCATGGTGAACCTTATCAAACGCCTTACTAAAGTCCATATATACCACGTCAACTGCCTTACCCCCATCCACCTCTTTGGTCACTTTCTCAAAAAACTCAATAAGGTTAGTAAGGCACGACCTACCCTCCACAAAACCATGCTGACTATCTCTAATCATTTCATTACTCTCCAAATAACTATAAATCCTATCCCTAATAATTTTTTCTAAAACCTTGCCCACAACAGAAGTAAGACTCACCGGTCTATAATTCCCGGGGAAGTCTCTGTTCCCCTTCTTAAACAATGGGACAACATTCGCTAACCTCCAATCTTCTGGCACTATACCGGTGACCAACGACGACCTGAAGATCAGAGCCAGAGGCTCTGCAATCGCCTCCCTTGCCTCCCAGAGAATCCTAGGGTAAATCCCGTCCGGCCCAGGGGACTTATCTATTCTCAAACCCTCAAGAATATCTAGCACATCCTCCTTATCGACTGCAATACTGTCCAGTTTACAACCCTGTAACCCAGTGTTCTCCACAGCTACATTTACGTCCCCCTGCGTGAACACCAAAGAGAAATATTGGTTCAATGCCTCTCCAATCTCTTCCGGTTCCACACATAAATTCCCACTGCTGTCTCTAATTGGCCCTAATCTTGCCCTAACCAACCTTTTGTTCTTAACATACCTATAGAACGCCTTAGGATTCTCCTTAATCCTATCAGCCAAAGTCTTCTCATGTCCTCTTTTAGCCCTTCTTAACTCTCTCTTTAACTCCCTCCTAGCCAATCTCAAGCTTTCTGTATGTGCCACACAGACAAAGCATGCCATTCATAGTGTACATTGGGAGAAGGAAAGGATAGGGTGCAGAATACAGTGTTGTAGTCGGAGACAGAATGAAGAGAACGAGCAACTTAATGTATGATAGGGCCATTCAAAAGCCTGATGGCAGCAGGGAAAAAGCTGTTCTTGAGTTGGTTGGAACATTTTGCCAGACTTTTGAATCTTCTTCCCGATGGAAGGAAGTGGAAGAGAATATGTCTGGGATGTGTGGGGTCCTTGATTGAGCTGTCTGCTTTCATAGAAATCATAGAAACCCTACAGTGCAGAAAGAGGCCATTAAGCCCATCGAGTCTGCACCAACCTCAATCCCACCCAGGCCCTACCCCCATATCCCTACATATTTTATCTGCTAATCTCTCTAATCTACGCATTTCAGGATATTAAGGGACAATTTTAGCATGGCCAATCAACCTAACCCGCACATCTTCGGAGTGTGGGAGGAATCTGGAGCACTCGGAGGAAATCCACGCAGGCACGAGGAGAATGTGCAAACTCCACACAGATCGTGACCTAAACCGGGAATTGGCTTTCCCGAGGCAGGGAAAGCATAGAAGGAGTCAATGGATGGGAGGCTGGGTGGCGTGATGGGCTGGGCTTCGTTCATGATCAGGTCACATTATGGGCAGGATTTTACGGCCTTGTTCAGACGAGTCTGGAAATTACCACCTGAGGCTGTTCTGATTCTGGGTGGGTGAGGTGGCAGTGTCCCGGCCTATATGTTTTTTCCTTCAGTACTCTCTTAACTTCATTGGTTAACCATGGTTGATTTATCCCCTTCTTAGAATTCTTCTTGCTCACTGGGATACATTTTTGTTGTGAGTCATGGACCATTTTCATAAAATGTCTGCCATAAGACCATTGAGTTCCTGCAGTTCAGAAGGAGTCCATTTTGCCTATCGAATTGGCACTGACTCTCCATAAAAGCATCCCATCCAGGGTAGCCCCGTGACCTTGTGCATTTACCATGGCTAGTCCACCTTATCTACACATCTTTGGACACTATGGGGCAATTCAGTGTGGCAAAATGTCTCATTGACGAAGTGAGAACTAGCCCAATTCATCAATCAGGAAAATCCACCACTCACTTATCGCAAATGACAACTGACTGACCAGTCAAACTGCTCAAACAGTTCACCCCCTCAGAGAGCTGAATGGGAGCTGGTCCAACAGCAAAGTCAGATATTGGTACCAGTTGCCAGTGCAAAGGTGCCAGGGGCCAAGTTTAGTGTCATTTAGCCACCAGGATTCTCAGCAAAGGCAATTCGGAAAGAGTGTCCAGTTATTCTACACAACCTGGCTGCAATAGTGTTTCTACAGTGGCTTCCTGTTGGACAGCATCTGCATTCAGCTCCCTGTGGTGCTCCATGCCATGGCTGGGATCTCGGATCTCGGAGACCTTGCAAAGATGGCATAGTAAGGTGAAAAGTCACTGAGGAGCCATCTTTGAATGTTTCACTTTGATTTCAAGTAACTAAATTGTATTAAAATCCCAGTATTTTGCCTTCTGTGTTGCTGTCACTGGAACGGCAGCATTTATCGTCCATCTCTGTGAGTGCGATAGCCCAGCACAGGGCCTTAATAAAACAGATTGTCTTACTAAACAATAACTTTGAGTAAAATGAAGATTCTGGCCAGGCTGGCTGAGCATTAAAGATTATAACTTCTGTTTCAGGCTCGTGTCTTCAACAGCCATGAATCCTATTTCTGTGTTATCAGCAACTTGCCAGAGTCACTGAAATGTTGTAAAGTCAAGTGAACAAAATACAGGGACACCTTCTTTAGTAGTGAAACTGTCAAAACTTCAAATAGTGAAACCAAAGAGCTCCTGTCATGGTGAAAGGCTAATGTCACAGGATTCCTCCTCGGAGAGAGTATTGACACTGATCAGGTTCTCACAGCAGCTCATTATTGACAACCACAGCCTCCTGGAACAGAATCTCCTTCCTAGTGGAGTACTATCACTTATCAACACAGCACCTGTCACTGCAGATCCAGCCCCGCCTTCAGGTCGCCACCTCTCCTGAGTATGTTTGCTTATATCAACTACATGGAGGGGATTGGGTTGTGTAGATAGGAAGCAAGGGAACTTTTAAAAAAGAGTGTTTGCAAGACACGGATGCAAGAAGGCAAACATGGGTGTTTTCTCTCCAGATGGGATGTGAAGTGTCTCCAGAAAGGGGATAACTGGAATTGTATTATCCTGAGGAGCGCTCTATATGACTGGGAGTAGAGGGAGCGATCAGAGTGGAGGGTAGGGGGTTGGACATGAACAGGGGTCAGCCATCCTTAGACTGGGATGGACAGGGGATTGGGTGGTTGATTGGTAGTCAGGTTGGGGTTGCTGTGGTGGGTTCACTGAGGGATCTTGTGATTGCTGTGTCCCGTGCAAGATTGACTCTGGTTGTTTAGATAGTTATGCTGGAGTTAGAAGTATTTTTTCCTTCTAACTCTTTCAGACAGAAGCATCAGGAACTAGAGATTCAAATCATTTCTGTTGGATGGTTCCCAGCCCAGTGCAATTATCCAGAGGAAGTGAGAACTTCTGAGCAATTGCTGGGTACACTTGTGTGGGAACTTCCTGGAGGGATTCCCAATGCATCACTGGGGTACCCCCAAATGCTCTACTGGGAAGCCCAAAGGTTATGGGCCTGCAGAGTTTGGGGCTTGGAATCTGAAAGTGTTACACTGCTTACCTTTCATACCCTTCTGAGATCCTGGATCCTGTTAGTGCACTCTTCCTAGATTGGATGGAATAGACTTCTATTGCAGACTTACTCAGTTACTTACATCTGCGCTGCCTTGGTTGAAGAAGCTACCCTCTTCTTCCCATTCTTATAGTTGTTGCAGCCTCTGAAATCCAAATGCTGGTGAGTCCTTGTAATATATTTCAAAATGCCTATAATTAGAAATCCCTCTATTGACAGATCCAGGGATTCACCACCCTTTGAGTGAAGAAGTTTCTCCTCAATTCTGTTCTAAACTGCGCCCCCCCCCCCTTATTTTGAGGCTGTGCCCTCTAGTTCTGGTACACTGAGGGAGAATTTAGCATGGCCAATGCATCAAACCTGCACATCTTTGGACTTTGGAAGGAAACCAGTGTACATGGAGGAAAACCTGTGCAAACTCCACACATACAGTGACCTGAGGTGAGAATCGAACTTGGGTCCCTGGGGCTGTGAAGTAGCAATGCTAACTGCTGTGCCATTCTGCCGCCCTTTAGTCCCAAGAGTGACATCTAATTTCTTCTTGAAATCATTCAACGTTTTGGTCTCAGCTACATTCGATGGGAGCGAATTCCACAAATTCACTGCCCTCTGGGTGAAGAAATTTCTCCTTGCCTCAGTTCTACAAGGTTTACCCCTTATCCTCAGACAATGATCCCTCGTTCTGGACTCTCCCATCATTGGGAACATTCTTTCTGAATCCACCCTGTCTAACCTTGTTAGAATTTTATAAGATTCAATAAGATTCCCTCTCACTCTTCTAAACTCCAGGGAATATAATCCTAACTGATTTAGTCTCTCCTCGTATTCCTACTATCCCAAGAATCAGCCTGGAAAACCATTGCTGTGCTTCCTCTATAATCATTTGTGGATATTGTTGACACTATTCATATCTTCTGCAGTAGCCTACAAGTGCCAAAGGTATAGAAAGAAGATTTGTATTTATTTTGTGCCTTTTCTGACCTCAGAATGTGCCAGAATGATTCACAGCGTATGAAGCTGTGGCTGTTATATACAAAAAAACTGCAGCCAATTTGACCACAGCAATGTCATCATATAAATTTATTCTGTTTTTAGATATTGATTCATGAGAAATGACTGCTAGTCTTCTTTGAAATCTTTTACTCCCCTCCCACCCCACTTTAACACCTCACTTAGCAGAGGATGGGTGGGATTCTTCGGCTGCACTTGCCTGAAAACCAGAGATTCCCACTTGACTTCATTCGACCTTCAGATGGTTGTTTCCCCTCCCTCCCAGCCTCTAGAATTCTCTGCCCATTGAAGTGGTGGAGGCTACCTCGCTGAATATATTTAAGTCACGGGTAGATAGGTTTCTGATAGACAAGGGAATTAAGGGTTATGGGGAGAAAGCGGGAAAGTGGAACTGATCCACTTCAGATCAGCCATGATCTTATTGAATGGCAGGGCAGGCTCGAAGGGCTAGATGGCCTACTCCTGCTCCTATTTCTTATGTTCTTATAGAATTCCAGTGGCGGGCAGGATGCTGGAGAATTCACTGGGAAATATATCACTGGGAGAATTCTGGCCAGTATCTCCAACATTACCACAGTTCCTCAGGACAGGGCGGCACAGTGGTACAATGGTTAGCACTACTGCCTCACAGCGCCAGGGACCCGGGTTCAATTCCCGGTTTGGGTCACTGTCTGTGTGGAGTCTGTGCGTTCTCGCTGTCTCTGCCTGGGTTTCCTCCGGGTGCTCCGGTTTCCTCCCACAGTCCAAAAGGTGTGCCAGTTAGGTGGATTGGCCATGCGAAATTCTCCCTCAGTGTACCCGAACAGGCACTGGAGTGTGGCGAATACGGGAATTTCACAGTAACTTCATTGCAGTGTTAATATAAGCCTACTTGTAACACTAATAAATAAATTAAGCAGGACTGCACTGGAAGATCAGCCTAGATTTGTGCTCTGCAGCTGGGTCTTGAGTCTATAACATTCTGAGTCAGATGGAGACTTGAGCCACGTCTGACAAAAAAGTCAGATGATGTGGAGATGCTGGCGTGAGCACAAGTTGAGAATAGGGACTCTATCTTGGTTTCCAGGATGCAGCGTTTGCTGTAGAGCTGGTGTATGAGATTGTTGAGGAGTGTGAGAGAGGTGAGACGGCAAAGTCTCTCAGTGTAGTCTGTGTTATAGGTTGATCTGAGTGGGTTCGTGATCTGTCATCCTTTTGGTATCTTGCCTGCATTCTTGCATCTTTGTAGAAATTTGATGTTTGTGTCGATATGCGCGATCTTCTTGGGGATCTTTTCCACTTGGAGCTGGCAGTTTGCGGTGTCAGTGGTGGCCATGATGCGGAGATGCCAGCGTCAAATGTCATTGCCACGTTAGCTATCACAGGCATTTGGCACAGCCTCTCTATCCAGATCTCAGGTTGAGATTGCGGAAGGATCTCACTGCCTTCAGCTGTACGTCGGTGGCACAGTTCCAGCAATCCAACTCAGATTTTCCTGACCTGCCTTCCATAATGGCTGGAATTCTTCAGCTGTTCACATGCCGGCATCGCTGCCAGCGAGAATGGAAAATTTGACATTCAGCCCAAATCTCCATTCGCTGCAACAGGACTGGAGAACTCCGGCTGCAGGCGAGGTCAGAGAATTTCGGCCAATATCTTTGATTTTTATCCTCTTGTGAGGGATTCAGTGAAAGACCGAGACAGTCCCATAGTTTGCAATGGAATTACAGTGAAGGTCTCCCTTCTCCAGAGGTGATAACCTTGACAGCCATTTCACACGAGCAATCTCAAGTTCTTTGTGGCAGCGTGAGAAAACAGGAAATTCACAAACAGATTCATTGTCTCCTCAACTGCGTGGAAGCTGCTATCATAATGAGGCTTCTTACACACTGCCAGAGGGTCAAGAAAAGAATCGAGCAAACAGAGCGCACAGGAAGCCAGATAGTTTTGGAATTCATAATTTTTTGGCACCTGTTTGCCGAGCTCCAGCCAGCAAAAGCAATTTTGCCATTAGGAATTTCTAAACTAACCCAATAAAGCCAGACATAATGCTCGATTTACAACCTAGGCTACCAATGATTTGAAGATAAACGTAGACTATTCTGCCTGTTTCAGAAATTAATGTGCTTGTTTTAAATAATTCCAAACATATTACAAATGTGATGGGTTTTTCTCTTTCACAGATTCATTTTGTTACGTGCTCAGTCAGTATATTCTCTGCAATACCCACCTCCTTTCTCAAGTTTTAAATTGGCATTGATCTAAATCTATTTTGCTTCAGGTTCAATGTTCAGGTCCGTTGGTGCAGCAGTAACCAATTCCTCTCCCTCTTTATTTAATATAAGCTTTGGCAGAAGTAATCAGGGACTTCCTTTCTGCATATCCTTTGGAGCCTGCGGCTACTGTTATCCCTGCACAGTGAGGAAGTACTGTATTTATCTGACTTTGTAAGTATATAAGAAGAACTTTAACTAATAACAGTACAAAGTTTAAGTAGTTACGATGGAGTAGAAATTCATCCAGAGCAGTAGTATAAAACCAGTGATAGTGAATCAGCAGCCTTGTTTTATATACCACTTGATTTTCTTTTCCAATTGGGCAGAGTTCAGAGCTGGTTGCAATTCACTATTCTTTGTTTGGAGCTACCGGCCAATAAAAATTTCTACTCCAAGTGCTTTTCGAGCCAAATCTGTCAAAGGGAACCCATTATGAATGTTTGGAATTGAACAGAATGTCAGCTGGATTAAAATTAATACCATTGTTAACACTGCTGCAGATGTTCCAGTTCAGTTTTCAAAGTTTCAGCTTTTAAAGATAAAAAGTAGCGTAAGGTTCCTTTGAAAGATTAAAGAAATATCCAAATCACTTGACAAAAGAAAGAGGGGGAGACCTGTGTACACCAAACCAGAGTTAGGAGATGTCCTAGGGCCGGGTTTTGAGAAGGCAATTAAAGATGTGGGGAGAAGTTATAACAGCAAGAAGTCTCACAATACCAGGTTAAAGTCCAACAGGTTTATTTGGTAGCACAAGCCACAAGCTTTCAAAGCGCTGCTCCTTCGTGGGAGATCTGTTCACAAACAGGGCACATAAAGACACAAACTCAATTTACAAAATAATGGCTGGAATGTGAGTTTTTACAGGTAATCAAGTCTTAAAGGTGAATGGAGAGAGGGTTAAGCACAGGTTAAAGAGATGTGTTGTCTCCAGAGAAGTTATAAGGCAGAGAATTCTCAGCTGCAGAGACCAGTTTTTGTGAAGATAGGAGAAAAGAATATGCTGCATGTAGTAGGGCTCCTGGGGAGATTGGGCTACAGCAAGATAGGAAAGAATGGAAAAGGTTAAACAGGCAACCTGGCTGTAGGATCCAAACTCACTGCAGGTAGACACATGACTAATTACAAATGACTATCTCCCAGACAGCACTGGACAGTCACACCTCAGGTGATACCCTTCAGACATTACAGCAACAATAAACAATCAATACATTTATCGTGATGCCACAATTTCTAGACAAGATGCATAAGATCCATTGTGCCTCCAGAAAACTAATCAAGTATTGGGGAGATGGTGACAATTGACATAAACAGTTGAATAATTGCAAGGCTTTGATATTACAACAAGATAGACAGGATATGTGCAATAGAACGATTAAATATAAAAGCATATAGGGCAATAGAGCAGCACAATGTGATAAGAACCAAACTTTAACAAGTTTAAAGTAACAAGATAATGACCTAATCGAAATCTCGCATGTAACACATTACAGCACGAAAAAGTATAATGTGTAAGGACCTATGATTAGCAGAGTAGCTCAGAAGCAAGCTGGAATAATAGTTCCGAGTACTGCTCTCCCTCATGCATGTTGAATAAAGCCGTTTTTGTTGAAATTCTATACATTCTCGTGGACTGTTCAATTCCTCCAACACTGCATGATTAGACACACCAGTTGTATGTGAACTGGGTCTCAAATTATAGATGTTATGTATTCACCCATGTTTGAACAGAAGAAATGGGAGCAGGAGGAGCTGATACCACATCTCAAAACTATTCACACTCAATCTTATTGAATGACTGTGTAGACTTGAGAGATTGCATGTCCTCGCCCTGCTCCTATTTTATGTTCCTTTGGGAAAATTGTTAATTTAAGATCATTAGAAATGCATGAGATCACAAAGACCAACAAGAATGGATTAGAACATAAGAACATAAGAAATAGGAGCAGGAGTAGGTCAACTAGCCCTTCGAGCCTGCCCCGCCATTCAATAAGATCATGGCTGATCTGTCGTGGCTCAGTTCCACATTCCCGCCCTCTCCCCATAACCCTTAATCCCCTCTCTCATCAAAAACCCATCAACCCGTGTCTTAAAAATATTTAGCGAGGCAGCCTCCACCACTTCAACGGGCAGAGAATTCCAGAGATTCACCACCCTTTGAGTGAAGAAGTTCCTCCTCAACTCTGTTCTAAACCGCCTCCCCTTTATCTTGAGGCTATGCCCCCTCGTCCTACTATCCTTTCTGAGCGGGAAGAGTCTCTCCACCTCTATCCTATCCATCCCATTCATCATCTTATACGTCTCAATGAGATCTCCCCTCATTCTTCTAAACTCTAACGAGTACAAGCCTAATCTATTCAGCCTCTCCTCATAGCTCAACCCCCTCAACTCCGGCATCAGCCTAGTAAACCTCCTCTGCACTCCCTCCAAGGCCAAAATATCCTTGTGTAAGTACGGCGCCCAAAACTGCACACAGTACTCCAGCTGCGGCCTTACCAATGCCCTATATAGCCGCAGCAAGACCTCCCTACTTTTATATTCAATCCCCCTCGCGATGAAGGCCAGCATCCCATTCACCTTCCTGACCACCTGCTGCACCTGCAAGCTGGGTTTTTGCGACTCATGCACAAGGACCCCGAGGTCCCTCTGCACTGTCGCCTGCTGCAGTTTTTCTCCATGTAAGTAATAATCCTTCCTACCATTATTCCTACCAAAGTGGACCACCTCGCACTTGCCAACATTAAATTCCATTTGCCATTTCCTGGCCCATTCGCCCAGCCTATCTAGATCCTTCTGTAGACTCTCCACACCCTCCGCACAATTTGCCTTTCCACCAATTTTGGTGTCATCAGCAAATTTCGACACCCTACACTCGGTTCCCTCCTCCAGATCATCTATATAAATGGTAAATAGCTGAGGCCCCAGCACCGACCCCTAAGGCACTCCACTAGTCACCATCCGCCAATCCGAATAGCACCCATTGACCCCCACTCTCTGCCTCCTGTTTGACAACCAGTCCCCTATCCACGCTAACACCCTACCCCCAACTCCATGCCCCCTGACCTTCTGCAATAACCTCTTGTGAGGTACCTTGTCAAACGCCTTCTGAAAATCAAGAAAGACCACATCCACCGGCTCTCCTCTATCCACCGCCCTAGACACATCCTCATAGAACTCCAGTAAATTTGTCAGACACGAAACCGTGCTGCATCTGCTCTATCAAGCAGTTCCCCTCAAGATGCCTCACTATTTCCTCCTTGATGACGGATTCTAACATTTTACCTACAACAGACGTTAAACTAACAGGCCTATAATTCCCCGCCTTTTGCCTGGCATCCTTCTTAAACAACGGCGTAACATTAGCCGTTTTCCAATCTTCCGGCACTTCCCCGGAATCCAGCGACGTCTGGAAAATAACCACCAAGGCATCCACTATCACCTCCGCCATTTCTTTCAGGACCCTCGGATGCATTCCATCCGGTCCTGGGGACTTGTCCACAATCAGCCCCTCCAGTCTGTCGATTTCTAAAGGCAAGTGTGTTTGACAAATCAACTAAGTTATTTGAACAGCTGATTGATTTTATATAGGACAATATATCTATGTATATTTAGATTAAATATAGTTATGGGGATTATTTGGATTTAATACCCTGCTGTCTGAGGAAGCTGGATGAGTTCCTGCAGTGTATCTTGTAGATGGGGCATACTTGCATTGGTGATGAAGCGAGTGAATGTTTGTGGTTGAGTTGCAAATCAAGCAGGTTGCTTTGTCCTGGATAGTGTCCAGCTTCTTGAGTGTTGCTGCAACTACACTCATTGAGGCAAATGAAGGGTTTTCCATCACACTTTTGGCCTGTGCCTTGTAGATGGTGGACAGTCTTTGGGGAATCAGGAGGTAATTTACTCTCAGCAGAATTCCCAGCCTCTAACCTCCTCTTGTAGCCATGGTATTTATATGTTGAGTCCAATTCAGTTTCTGGTCAATAGTAACTCCCCAGCCCTGCCACAATGTTGATAGTTGGTAGTTGTACAAAGCTCATGGTAGCAGCAAAGCTCAAGTAGTCTCTGTCTGATCTCATTTATCTTTCCCAGGCCATGATGTCTGAAGCAGGAGGGCCTAACCTCATGGCCTGCACCCGTTCTTATTTTGAAATCCCCCAGTAGGGTAAAGATGTTTTGATTCAAGGTTTCTTGCTAATACCAGTATGATCCTCCTCATAGAACTGGCTTATCAACTCTATCGGGTATCATAGTGTTGGAGCATAAATGTCTATGAGGTTACATGGTCCTGTTTGAGTTGAGAGTTGGATCTAGGGAACACATTCTGAGCCTTTTGTGGGAAGGCTAGGTTCTATCATTGTGAGTAATGAGTTCCTTTCAGCGAAGTCTACATTTGGTCACACATTTCCTCTGAACTCTTCTGCAAAGGAGGAAGTGAAATCACTTATTCCCTATGAAAAACCGCAGCTGTCAACCTGGCTAAGAGCCTTTATGGACATCACGGTTCCGAAAAATGGGAGTACTTGAGATGCATTCGAGCATGAAGGGAAATGTCAATAAACACAGCTGACTGGAGACTGAGTAGAAATCAATTAAGCTGTGAATGAAAGTCTATGTTAAAGCACTGTACTATGAAATTTAAAGAGATCAAATGTTTCCAGTGCAATAGAGACAATTTCAAAAGTTTCAACTTTCTAGGATGGCTCAGAGACTGAAAATATAAGATGTCTGATTGCACTAGGAGAGGGGAACCACTTCCCCCAGTGAAATTGACCTCCCCCTGTCTGGGGACTTCAAAGGGGTCTGCTTACACCTGCAACTTCTAACAGAGAGGATGGTAATACCTGCTGCATAATGGAGCGCTGCTTTCCTTTGAAAACTTGCCAGCTGTCCAGGGGCAAGGAAATTAAAGTGACTGGGCAGGAATGAAGATGTTAACCACTGAGCTGCCTGAAATCACCATGCCAGTGGTGACCTTCAGATCTGCCAGGGCTGGAATGGGCAGTACTGCCATGGGACACCCTCATCCCAATATTCTGAGCCATGATCAACCCCTTGCCCCAGCCTGAGACCAACCAACCTCAGGACCATTGGGGGATCCTCCCTCCGCAACATGACTGTGGCAGAGGGGCAAAGTCCACTGAACCTACCTCCTTAACCAACCTCAGAGTCCAAAGCGCCAGACCAGGGTGTCAGTACCATGATGAGAGGGGACAGTGCACCATTGGCACTGCCAAGAAGTAGATCCTAAGAGGAGGTCTGGGTGGAGAGAGGGACCAAATTGGGGGGGGGCTGCTGAGTGGGGATGGGGGCTAAATAAACTAATAAACTAGGCTTGTACTCGTTAGAGTTTAGAAGAATGAGGGGAGATCTCATTGAGACGTATAAGATGATGAATGGGATGGATAGGATAGAGGCGGAGAGGCTCTTCCCGCTCAGAAAGGACAGTAGGACTAGGGGGCACAGCCTCAAGATAAAGGGAGGGGCGGTTTAGAACGGAGTTGAGGGGGAACTTCTTCACTCAAAGGGTGGTGAATCTCTGGAATTCTCTGCCCGTTGAGGTGGTGGAGGCTGCCTCGCTAAATATTTTTAAGACGCGGGTTGATGGGTTTTTGATAAGCGAGGGGATTAAGGGTTATGGGGAGAGGGCGGGAATGTGGAACTGAGCCACGACAGATCAGCCATGATCTTATTGAATGGCGGGGCAGGCTCGAAGGGCTGGATGGCCTACTCCTGCTCCTATTTCTTATGTTCTTATGTTAAATAGGGGGGCTGAGTGGGGATGGGGACTAAATGGGGGCGCTGAGTAGGGATGGGGACTAAATGAGGGGGCTGAGTGGGGATGGGGGCTAAATGAAGGGGCTGAGTGGGAATGGGGGCTACATGGGGGGGCTGAGTGGGGATGGGGGCTAAATGGGGGGCTGAATGGAGATGGGAGCTAAATGGGGGGGCTGAGTGGGGATGGGGGCTAAATGGGGAGATTGGGTGGGGAGGTGCTACTGATTGGGGGGGCTGAGTGGGGCACCTACTCGGGTGGTGGCTTGAAGAGAGGGGGTCAAGTCAGGTCACCCACTCACCCAACTGGCTGATTTGAAGTTTCGGGCTATATAAAATAGTTGCCTTCCTGCCTCCTGTCTCCCAGATTATGGTGGGCAGGGAAAGTGGCAGCCCACCTATCCTTAGGTCTATTGAAGCCACAAGATGGCCAATCAATGGCAAGTTAAGGACCTCTTTCTGTCTCCACTGCTGTTTTACTGTGTCAGGGGAAGGCAGGTAGACTGGTAGCTTTCACACTGTGGACTGTGGGGCAATCGGTGCGGGGGGGGGGGATTTTCTGATCTCCCCATGGCATGTTTTTTGCACCGGGAAGCGGCATGAGATTTCCCAGTGACTGTACCCCATGCGGCAGGAAACTCACGGCAGGGATGCACCATCAACGGGACTAGAAGATCCCACCGGCATGATCAGTAGGTAAATTCCAGTCTGGGTTTCCAGTGGGCAATCTAACAACGGACTTATTGGCACCCCATAAAATCCAACCCTTGGCAAAAATAGCACTTGCTTTTTCATATGCCATCTTTCAATATGCAAATGAAACTTCGATCTGTCCATTACAGACACAATTGAGCAATAAGTTTAAGAGCTTTTTCCCTCCTATCTTGCCAACGCCATCTCCAATTTCACGTGATAATAATATGCAAATCACTACAATATTCAGCCAACTCTCACAACAACAACTTACATTCAGACGATGCCAAAAATGTAGCAAAACATCCTGAGGCTCTCCATGGAAGAGTTATCAACATTTGACACATAATGAATAGTAGGGCAGATAACCAAAATGTTGGTCAGAAAAGTGAGTTGGTGGTGGGGGGGCGGAAATGGTCCTGAGTGGAGTTTATTATTAAACTAGAAAGAATGCAGGAAAGACTTACTCAGATGCTACCAGGACTTGACGGTTTGAGCCATAAGGAGAGGCTGGATAGACTGGGACTGTCTTCCCTGGCGCCTAAAAGGCTGAGGGGTGACCTTATAGAGGTCTACAAAATAATGAGGGGTGTAGATCAGCTAGATCATCAACAACTTTTCCCAAAGGTAGAGGAGACTACAACTAGAAGGCATAGGTTTAAGGTGAGAGGGGAAAGATACAAAAAGTTCCAGAGGGACAATTTTTTCACACAGAGGGTGGTGAGTGTCTGGAACAAGCTGCCAGAGGTAGTAGCAAAGGTGGGTACAATTTTACCTTTTAAAAAGCATTTAGATATGGGTACGATGGGTATTGTGGGATATGGGCCAAATGTGGGCAACTGGGACTAGCTCAGTGGTTAAAATAAGGGTGGCATGGACTAGTTGGGCCGAAGGACCTGTTTCCATGGTGTAAACCTCTATGACTCAATAAGTGGACATTAAGAGCTATCTCAAAAGAACAGTGATGCTCACAAAGGTTTAGGGATGTAATTTTATAGCTTAAGGGATACCTTACGACAATCTTTAAAGCTGCTTGATGTACAGTCCAACTGAATTACCTCTGAACTTGGATCCTCATGCCAATTAGAAGCAAAACATCCTGACAGAGGGGAAGGAAACAATGAACATTTGTTTGACACTGACTGAGATTGGAAGGAAACTGCAACAGCAATAATATGTGTAATTCCTAAGTCCACAAAACAGTAATTCTGTTTTGAAGGAGAACCATGTCGATGGAATTGTGTTAGGCAAGCCCTATAAGTTTATTCACAAATGCAAACACAGCCTCATAAATAATGGTGAAATGTATCATCTTGCCGTTTGTATGTAATATCATCAGGTTACAAAAGATTTAACTGGCATTTCTCCCTCTTCACATTTGTCACAGAGAGTATGTTTGTTCAACCTAAGGCTTTTAAGGCTGTTTTTGATTAGTCAATGAAATAGACTGTGAGGCATTCTTCTCCATCTTACATAACTTGGGTGATTTTGTATTTTCTGCATACTGGGCCCGCTGTATAAATGGCCTTTTATAGATTTGCCGAGCTTTTTCTTGTGAAATTATACTTTCTGACTTAGCAATGGAACAAAACAGCAGCAGCTTTGATTCCTCCAGGCCAGTAGTTGGGGTAGTGGTGGTGAGATCAATGTGGCATGGCATAACCAGGATCGAGGTTTCCCTGTAATCAGGCAGTGGGCCCTTGCTGCCTGAATCCCTGAGCCTGCCGACCAGGAGGTGATTCCTGCCTGGGTTGGAGTGTAAGCCTGAATATTTGAATTAAATTTGGGAATGTCCAGACCTGGATGTGCAAGTTCATCCCTTGCTCTGGCTCCATTTGCAATTGGCCCCATCCATATCTGTAACTGAGGTCTGGCTGTGTAGGTTCAGGGCATAATAAGATACTTACAAGAACTGAAACCATTAAAATGCTTTCAGGGCAGACAACATTGTTAATATTTAGGGGAGGTGATGGCCTAGTGGGATTATCACTAGACTATTAATCCCGAAACTCAGCCAATGTTCTGGGAACCTGAGTTCAAATCCCGCCTTGGCAAATGGTGGAATTTGAATTCAATAATAAAAAATATCTGGAATTATTGATGACCAAGAAACCATTGCTGATTGTCGGAAAAACCCATCTGGTTCACTCATGTCCTTTAGGAAAGGAAATCCTCTGTCCTTACCTGGTCTGGCCTACATATGACTCCAGAGCCACAGCAATGTAGCTGACTCTCAACTGCCCTTGAAGGGTGACTAGGGATGGGCAATAAATGCGAGCCAGTCAGCAATGCCCATGCCCCATGAATGAATTAAAAAAAAGAAAATTTATGGAATGTATTCATTGAAAGAGGCAGCACAGAAAATCCTAGTTGAAGTTTATTTATTAGTGTTACAAGTAGGCTTACATTAACACTGCAATGAAGTTACTGTGAAAATCCCCTAGTCGCCACACTCCAGTGCCTGTTCGGGTACACTGAGGGAGAATTTAGCATGGTCAATGCACCTAACCAGCACAGCTTTCGGACTGTGGGAGGAAACCCATGCAGACACAGTGAGAACATGCAAACTCCACGCACACAGTGACCCAACTGGGAATCAAACCTGGGTCCCTGGTGCCGTGAGACAGCAGTGCTAACCATTGTGCCATTATAAATTGAGGCTCTTATGTATATTTAAGACACTGACATTTTTCTTTGAGAATTTTAATGATTGCATCAAATGAAATGTTGATGTGAAACTTCAAACCCTATTGTTTCCAGTACCTTCTGTTCTTCAGAAATATCGCAGTCTTCACTTGGTTCAAACTAATGACTGAACCATTGGACAAATGGCTGAAAACATTGCCTAGGCATGAGCTGATAGGCCCAGGGCTCACCCACTACTGGACTTCAAACCTCATTTATATCAAACACAGCTGGGTAAACACTGGTGGTGGAAATGAGAACTTCAATTCCAAGTTGCCGCTCCTCTGACTGTGATGCATAAATAGGTCTTGTAAAGTAAAAATAATTGCGAGGGAGGGAGAGAGTTGGGAGCATTGGAGACAATAATTGTGAGTGGGGAGTGCAGTGGGTTAGCAGGGGCAAGTGATTGGGAGGTGTGAGGCACTGAAATGCAAGGGAAGAGATAATGTTTAGGAGGCCAGTAATTATGAGGCTTGAATGAGGGAGAGGCTGGGATTGAGTGGTGGGGAGGCATTGATCGTAGAGGTGAGGCAGTGATAGGTGGAGGTGGGTGCCAGTGATCGGGCAGGAATTTGGAGGGAGGGTCAGTGATGGAATGGGGTGCAGGATTTTTTTGGGAGAAGGACCAACATGCGGGATACGGTGATGAAAAAATGATCAGGACAGGGTCCAGTGATGGGGAGAGAGGCAGTGAATTGGGAAAGGGACAGTGATGGGGAGATGGAGCATTGATGGGGAGAAAGGGAGGGCAGTGATAGAGAGAGAGGGGGCAGTGATGGAGTCAAGGGCAGAAAAGACAGAGGGGGCAATGATGGGAAGAGAGGGGCAGTGATGGAGTGAGGGGCAGAGAGGACAGAGGGGACAGTGATGGGGAGAGGGGGCAGTGATGGGGAGACAGGGCAGTGAAGGGGAGGGGGTGACAGTGATGGGGTGAAGGGCAGTGATGGGGAGAGGGCGGCAGTGATGGGGAGGGGGCGGCAGTGATGGGGAGGGGGCGGCAGTGATGGGGAGGGGGCGGCAGTGATAGGGAGGGGGGACAGTGATGGGGAGGGGGGACAGTGATGGGGAGGGGGGACAGTGATGGGGAGGGGGGACAGTGATGGGGAGGGGGTGGCAGTGATGGGGAGAGGAGGCAGTGATGCGTAGAGGGGGCAGTGATGGGCAGAGGGGCAGTGATGGGGAGGGGGGCAGTGATGGAGAGTGGGGGCAGTGATGGAGAGGGGGTAGCAGTGATGGGGAGAGAGGGCAGTGATGGGGAGAGAGGGCAGTAATAGGGAGAGGGGGCAGTGATAGGGAGAGGGGGCAGTGATGGAGTGAGGGGCAGAGAGGACAGAGGGGGCAGTGATGGAGAGAGCGAGGGCAATAATGGAGAGAGGTGGCAGTGATTTGTGAACATTAAAAATAAAGTAGATTAAGTGTAAAAATCTGTGTTTAGCTTTGTTACTGGGGATATTGTGAGTATCTCCAATTCACGCTGTTTATTTTCAGTTTGCTTTCCAATTTGTGCTGCGAACATTGCTTTTCCTTTTGTGTTGTTATTTAGTGTTTTGCCTGGTGTTTTATTTGTGTTTTCGCTGTGCACTGGTGTGATACCTCAGTCTTTCCCTCACTGTGAACTGTCTTTCTGTGACCTTACTGCACTTTCAAACCATGAATAATATGTTAAAAAATCTTCAATAATCTACCATCCGACTACTGGTCACAGTTAAATCATCAAATTGCGACAGTGACTTAGCGGGCCCTATTTTACCATTTTGATTCAAAGTGCCTTGTGGATTTGAACCTGGGAGTGTTTCAAATCTGACTTTTAGACCCGTTCTCAGGCACCCCCATACATGCTGTGCCTGAAAAATATCAGCGATTCCGAATCGCTCTGCAGAAGCCTGTGTGTGGGGCTTAATGCATCCAAAATCCTACAGCTCCCATTGGCATCTCCAAATGCGCATGCGCAGAAAAGAAATAGACAAGTGTTCCCCTGCCACATTGCTCCCGGGCCAAATAATGCCTCCCCCCAGCCTAGCTCCACAGACATTATCCCACTCCCACACCATAACTGACTCCCTTATTCCCCCAACCCCCATCACCCAGACTGATCGTGGGCCTCTTCCCCCTTTGACACGCAGAGTGGCAGCGGACCTCCCCTGCTCCCTGCCCCCCCATCCCTGCCTCCTTGTCCCCCCCCAGCCCCCCTGCTCTCTCCCCACCAGAGAATCATCTAACTTATCTCCGTCCCCCCCACTGGAGAACCATCTGACCTACTTCCCTCCCTCCATCTGAGAGCCGTCTGATTCACCTTCTTCCCCCTCACCAGAGAGCCATCTGACCCACCTGTCTCTCTCCCCCACCTCCCCACCCACCGATCTAAGTCACAGAGCCTCTGAAAGCTCTGAACTTTCCTCTTCAGAAGCTGGAGTGCTCGAATCAAACCTTTGTGGACCATGTCTGTTTCGTGCTGATTCTGGATGGGCAAACGTCCAAAGGGGGAAGTGCTGGTAAGTTTGGGCTTGCAGCCCATTAAATTGCTGCGCCTATTTCGGGCGGGGTCCCGATCGCGGCCATTTTTGGCCCTTGGTAAAGTGGGAAGGAGCGCAGAAGTGGACATGGATTGTGTTAATCGCCTCACACCCGACTTTACCAAGTTTTCGTGCCTGCAAATGCGCGCAACTTGATGGTAAAATCAGGCCCAACATGTTTTCTGTCTTTCTTTTAAGGCATTTGACATGCAGCTTTTAATTGATTTGTGTACAATTAGAACCAGAGTTTAGCTGACTACTGTATTTCAGGGTAAATGTAGACAGTGACACAATGGTTCACACAGAAGAGACAAAAGTCTGAGGTCACGTACCAACCGACTCAAGAACAGCTTCTTCGCTGCTGCTTTTGAATGGACCTACCTTGCACTAAGTTGACCTTTCTCTACACCCTAGCCATGACTGTAACACTATACTTTGCACCCTTTCCTTTCCTTCTCAATTAACAGTTCCTATAGCATACAAGAAACAATACTTATCTCTGTATACCAATATATATGACAATAACAAATCAAATCTAATTTTATTTCTAAAGTGTAAATCAATAAAGATAAGCCACTTTACACCTTGTTTCCCGACCATAAAAAACAATAAAAAACAAAATGTATTCGTATGAAACCTTTAATGTCGTAAAAATACCCAAGGTGTTTCACAGGAATGATTATCAAATGAAATCCAGCAATGAGCTATGTAAGCAAACACAGTGCAGCCTCGTTGTAACGTGATGGTTGGGGTCCATAAAATGTTATCACAAATGTTATTGGGGTTGCACTAAATCGGGATCGTGCTAAACCACTAAACCGGAAAGAGCAAAGAAAAGGGTCCATCCATCATATCGCACCATATCCAATTTTGCGCTAAATTGGGGCATGTAAAATCGGGGTTCCACTGTATTAGGACAGATAACCAAATGTTTGATCACATTTTTGAGGGATCACTAAAGGAGGAGAGTGAGGGAGATGGAGACGCTGAGGGAGGGAGTAAAAAACTTAGGGTCTAGGTAACTAAAGGCAGAAGCACCTAGAACCGTAGAATCCCTACAGTGCAGAAGGAGGCCATTCAACCCATCGATTCTGCACCAAACACAATCCCACCCAGGCCCTATTCCCTTAACCCCATATATTTATCCCGCTAATCCCCCTGACACAAAGGGTCAGCTTATCATAGTCAATCAACCTGCACATCTTTGGCCTGTGGGAGGAAACCGGAGCACCCGGAGGAAACCCACACAGACATGGAAAACTCCACACAGACAGTGACCCTAGGGCCAGAATTGAACCCAGGTCCCTGGCGCTGTGAGACAGCACCGCTAACCACTGTGCCACCGTGCCACCCTTTTAACTTATCATTTATCCTATGGAATCACATTATTCCAGTTAGAATGATAAAAGACAATGGATGGGACTATACCCTGACTTATCAAACCCAATAACTGATATGGAAGTATGCCATGTTGGAATTGTATTAAGTATAAGCATGACCATTTTTGTGCACGGCCTCAGGAAGAAACCTGAGAGAAATGATCAGAGGTGGCTCTTGGCTGAGGGGGACCAAAGAGGGAGACTGTTCTTCTGCTGGTGAAGAATCTAAGCAACGTTTCAGAGCTGTAATCGCAGAACTAGTGAGGAATGAGAAACCTTCTCTATCTCCCAATATCTGCTGAGTCCACCTCCGATTATTACTCCATAGACACCACCACAGCTCCACACAATCATAAATCTTTCCAATAGCAGTAGAAATAGACCAGGGCCCATCGAGCCTACTCCATCATTTGATAACTAACACTTCAGTTGCATGCTTTCGGCCTTCAATGATATCTGAAAAGACTGGATTTAATTTGCCCTAATATGTATCTTTTATTCTTATTTCATTTAATATCTGTATGCGTTTAGTTAGTAACCTTTACTTAAGTAATTTATTACAGCGATTTATAACAAACTGACCTGTATCTAGTTCAAGATTAAAGCTTAGCTACTTGCTATTTTGAAATTGAACCACTCACAAGTCAAAAAGGAGGCTACATGCAAACACAACCATTCTTAACTTATGGACCACTTTGGGGAAATGCTTATCACAGGATCCTGACATAATGGCAACATTTTTCCTCTTATCTCATTGAGTTTTCGAAAAACTGTGAAACCAGAGAAGCAAATGGAATTTATGAGTAAATATTGTGATTACATTTATTCTCCCATCGATAAGTTAAATTCCTGGACATTTTCAGAAACTCTGATACTCTAAGATTTCAAATTAATGTAATTACGAGATCCTCTCGATGTCGGATGTATTGGGAATTACAGTTAAAGCAGCTTTAGTGTGAAAAGTTATGACCTGGTATCAATGAAAATTACATTTCATTTATCTGTGGAAACATAAGGATCGTGTTTTATCATTAGGCAGAATTCCCTTGCTTGGCAACCAATCCCAGTTATTGAATCAATAAGTTTATTTTTTTTGCCAATAATAAGATTCAGGTGATACTGGATTACAAGGTTTATCAAAGGATTGTAAATGCACCATAGGACTTACACTAAAGCAGTTTGTGCCTGTCAATAGAATTCTGATATCCATTGTAATATATTCTGATTAGTTTATCGAAAGATATCAGGTTGTTTTCTGCTTTAGCAGAGATGGATTAATGATACTCTTGATCCTAAGGATGTGTGTTCCTATTTTTTAGCAGTGGTTTTGTTTAGAATAAAAGTAGGTGAGAGGCCATATTATGGGTAAAAGCGCACCCTTACCATGTCACCAATGCTACTGTATTTCAAATCATTTTCACAGTTAACAGATTCAGTTAATATTTGCAGTAAAATTATTTTAAGAAATGGCTAGTTGGCATATTGATATTGTACCGGTCAAGGAATCAGTTCCAAGATGCAGGTATCTGCATGCATCTCCATCTTGGTCAAACTACTTTGTGTGGTATTCCTCTGAGTTGTATGCATATGCATTGTCTTCTTGCTCTTTACGTGATCAGTTGTGGTCCTTGCTATTTTCATTTATAATGGTCGTTAGTTATATATTTTACATTTATATAAAACTGTATATTCATGTGTAATTAGATGCAGGAAGTGGGCATTCACAAACAATTCACTTGAAGCCCCATAAATACTCACAGACTGAAACTGTGTTTGTTGTGTTAGGAGGTATATGCATGTAATGTGTAACTCTGTAAAAATATATAAAAACTGTAACGATTGTCTATCCTTCAGCAGCTTGTCTTCTGGAAAATAATATGAGTGTAGGTTAAGGTAAAAAGATATCTGGTCTCATTCCATTTAAGCTCTTGACATATAGTTGCCTAATGTTCTCAAACCAGTGGGTGAATGATACCATTTTGTGATAAATTTTCTGATGAATTCACTCAGGCAGCTTCTCTTGAGCAAGCTGATCACCTTTCAAAATTAGGCTATATCACACATAAATGGAAATGTTTTGCATTGTTGCAAAGTTACATTAGGCAACACATTATCTTTTTTAATTCATTCTTGGGACATGGGCGTCACCCACTAAATATGGTGTATGCTGTGCCACTGTATCTGGATGGAAACCTCATAGCAGTCACCAGGAGAAAGGGAGTGGTTGGTCCTCAGCATCTTGCTCGTTGACTCCCTTGGCCTACAGGAGGAATGGGAGGAAAGCATGATACTCAACAGAGCAGCACAAATATGGGCAGCACGTTGGTACAGTGGTTAGCACTGCTGCCTCACAGCACCAGCGATTGGAGTTCGATTGCAGTCTGGGGTGACTATGTGGAGTGTGCACGTTCTCTCCACATTTGCATAGGTTTTCTCCCACAGTCCAAAGATGTTAGGTTGGGTTAGGTTGGCCATGCTAACTTGTCCATAGTCAGGGGATTAGCATGGAAATACTCAGGGTTACAGGTACGGGGTTAGGGCCTGGGTGGGATTGTTGTTGGTGCAGGCTTGATGGGCTGAATGGCCTCTTTCTGCATTGTAAGGATTCCATTAATCTACGACACAGCTGCAGGAGAGAGGGGCAGAAGAATGAGGTGGATCCCTTCCCCACTCCATCTTCAGGCAATTCTCTTCATCTGGTCAAGGTCCCCTGGTGCCATGTCTGATAACCTGTCCACTCACCTTCTCCTGTGATCCCTGATCAATTCAAAAACCTACCTTTTTTATGTCAGCCAGTGTAGTGCACAACTTCAGTGGAAGTGGGTGTGAGGGGCCTGCACCATACGGCCCTCCTATTGATTGAATTTAGTTAAGATAGTATTTCCAATGTTTGGGCCTAATCCTAAAGGCCCCGGTTGCACAATGCTGCAGCAAACATCACAACATTTCCTCCAACCATCCTACCCTTGCAGACAGGCTTGCTGCAAAGCTGGTTATCACACCAGAAACCTGTGACTAGATAGTCATTACCTCGACAAATTTCAAGCTAATTTTGGGCAGCATGGTGGCACAGTGGTTAGCCCTGCTGCCTCACAGTGTGAGGGACCTGGGTTCGATTCCCTGTTTGGGTCAATGTCTGTGTGGAGTTTGCACCTCCTCTCCATGTCTGCGTGGATTTCCTCTGGGTGCTCTGGTTTCCTCCCACACTCCAAAAGTGTGCAGGTTGGGTTGAATGGCCATAGTAAATTGCCCCTTAGTGTCAAGGGGTTAGTAGGGTAAATAAGAGGGTTTACGGGGATGGCCTGGGTGGGATTGTTGTCGGTGCAGACTTGATGGGCCGAATGGCCTCCTTCTGCGCTGTAGGGATTCTGTGGATTCTATGGTTCACCAAAAAACAGTTTAGTTCAATTGGTGATGTTCCCACGCTTGAGTCAGGCTTGAATTGCAGTCTCAGTCCTGCATAGGATCTAAATTGTTGGCATTGCCATATTTCAGGTAAACTGTGAAGTCTTGTCAGTCTGTTCCTCGGGGTCGGCTGCATGTTAAAGATCCCTTGATACCATTTAAAGAACAGAGAGTCCTTCTGGTGTTCTGGCTAGCGTTTCTCCCTCAGCCACTCACCAAATACAAACAAGCTGGTTATTCATCCGATTGCTCTTTATGTGAACTTGATGTGCAGAGTTTGAGTGCAGCGCTTACACCTACATAGCAGCAGTCAGTTTAATTGAAAGCAGTTCCTCATGGACGAAGCAGTTCGGAACATTTCTGAACGATGTCATAAGCCACTTTCCAAATACAATTACATTTCTCTCTTTTTTCTTTCTGTCTCTCAAGAGCAGACTCAGGATACACAACACAAATTCTTGGCCAAATACATCTCAAAGACTTTACTGTTTGCCTGACACTGTGAAACTACTTGTTCCCTCCTGGGTCCCATTGGTGCACTTCATTCACCTAAACATGTCTAGCATACTAATATCCAGTTACATTGAGGCCCTTTATTGACCATTTATAAGTTCCCGAATGCCACAAAATTTGCTTTTAATTACTTGCTGCATGAAATTAATGACAAACATTTTCTATTTCAAGCAATGCGTTGAAATGTCACCTGATGAGTAATCCAGAGGCTTGGATTAATGAATGGGGGGGGGCAAGCAGATAGATTTTCCCAACCCCGTGGTGAGTTTGAAAGGGGGGTTGGGGGGTGCAAAAACTGGAGAAATTGCTTAGGGATATCTCACCATGCCGCCAGATAACATTCTCGGGGCTAAGCTGGGAAGGTGAAAGGCTGCTCACTCCAAAATGGAGGCAGCCAATTTCACTTGTTATGGCCCCCACTTGGAGGGGATTTTGTGGCCTCATCAGCATTTTGCTGAAGCAGAGAGGCCCATTCCCCCACCCCTCTTCCCCACACTCCCTCTCCGCTGCGTGTGGAAGCTGACAACTCAGTGGAGGCAGCCTCCCTGCAGAAGGCCTGATGGCTCTTGGATGCTGAATTCATGAAAAGCTACATCTGCGGCTGAGAGCAATCCAGCAGAGAGCTTTCCCCCTCCACCTGAATTGTGGCACAGTGGTTAGCACTGCTGCCTCACACCGTCAGGTACCCGGATTCAATTCTAAGGGGCAGTTTAGCATGGCCAATCAGCCCTAACCCGCATATCTTTAGACTGTAGGAAGAAACCCATGGGGAGAATGTACAAACTCCACACAGATAGTCAGGCCAGAATTGAACCAGGGTCCCTGGCACTGTGAAGCAGCAGTGCTAACCACTGTGCTACTGTGATGCCCTGGATCATTGTAAATCATCACCACTGGATCATTGTAGAAACCCACCTAATGTCCCTTAGAGAAGGGGACCTGCCGTCCTTACCTCATTCAACCTGTTTGTGGCTCCAGCCCCATTAGCAATGCGGTTGGTTCTTAACCTCCCTCTGAAATGGTCTAACAAGTCAGTGTTGTATTCAGGAAAGGCAGCTAATGTTGGCCAGTGAGGCTCACATCCTATCTTTTAAAAAAGTTGCTCTTTTATACACATTTTTTCACTGGCTGGATTTTAAACTGAAACCTTATGCAGAAACAGCCCAGACAGACCAAGCTGCTACAACGTGCAGTTTTGCATTCCACAAAGTTGGAATGAAGACAGACAATCAATCCCTCGGAGAGCGTGAAATCCCCAATCTCCTGACTGCTCACACCACACCAAGACTTAGTAAATGTTTCTGAGATGAGACGTAAAAATTAGGTTACCTGTTCCGAACTAATAGCTGCAGAAGGCATAAACTAGCCAAGCCCTCTGGAACATATAAACAACAAGGTATTTCAAGGGAACTCCTGTCAAGCAGGAGAGGGGAAGAAGTTTTTTTTTAATATATCTGTGAGCTGTGAGTGTCACTGGCTGGCCAGCATTTATTGCCCATCCCTTGGAGAGCAGTTGCAAGTCAACCACATTGCTGTGGCTCTGGAGTCACATGTAGACCAAACCAAGTAAGGACTGCAGATTTCCTTCCTTAAAGTATATAAGTGAACCAGATGATTTTTTTTCCCGACAATCAACAGTGGTTTCATGAACATCGGTAGATTCTTAATTCCAGGTTTTTTTTATTGAATTCAAATTCCACCATCTGCTGTGGCAGGATTCAAACCCATGTTCTGAGAACATTAGTTGAATTTCAGGATTAATAATCTAGAAATAATACAACTCAGCCATCAGCCAGAGGACAATGCTGCACTGAAGTAGGCTGTGGGAATTGTGTGCCTTTTCTGTCTCTATCTGTGAGTCAAGAACTTTTAAAAAATGGATACCACTCTGTATGACTACATCCAGGAGAATGGCTAAGCTAAATACCCAAAGATTGAATCACTATGTCAAGTATAATTAAGGAACCGCTCACTATATACTCTGTTTTGCTTTATTTCCTCTTACTCTGCCACTTGTACCTGCATTTACGTGGATTCAGAAAACTGTTTGCAACTGTATGAATGGTGTGGCTTTTCTTTTTAGCACGGGAATTATTTCCAGGAACGTAAAGTGAACACACCAAGCTTTCATGGTTGGGCTGAAGGGCCTGTTTCCCGTGCTGTGTTGTTCTTTGTTCTTTGTTATACCGCCACTCACTGCTGGGTTAATTCCATCAATTATGTAACCTAGGTCGTAGACTCGCTTGCCATATTCTCGCCTAATTAAATGTCCCCCATCACAAAACTCACCATGGGGAAGGAACAAGATTCTGCCTCAGCTTTTCCTAGGTTTCATAAGAACATAAGAAATAGGAGCAGGAGTAGGCCATCTAGCCCTTCGAGCCTACCCCACCATTCAATGAGCTCATGGCTGATCTGAAGTGGATCAGTTCCACTTACCCGCCTGCTCCCCATAACCCTTAATTCCCTTATTGATCAGAAATCTATCTACCCGTGCCTTAAACATGTTCAACGAGGTAGCCTCCACCACTTCAATGGGCAGAGAATTCCAAAGGTTCACCACCCTCTGAGTGAAGAAGTTCCTCCTCAACTCTGTACTAAACTGCCCCCCCGCAACCCCCCTTATTTTGAGGCTGTGCCCTCTAGTTCTTGTTTCCTTTCTAAGTGGAAAGAATCTCTCTACCTCTACCCTATCTAGCCCCTTCATTATCTTATATGTCTCTATAAGATCCCCCCTCATCCTTCTAAACTCCAATGAGTACAGGCCCAATCTACTCAACTTCCCCCAATTCATGCCACTCTTTCTACATCCATTTGATCCATAGGATTAACCTTCTGCTCCCTCAGCCCCAATTCCTACAAACCATTTGATCAGCCAACTTCCCTTCTTGCCTCCCATTTTAGTTGATATTGTAAATAATTCTCTCTCTCCTGACAATCTCCCCAGACCTTTCAACGTTACCGCAATCACAGACTGCCACCTTAAAAAAAATCTCAGTGCTAACTTCTCTGTCCTCATGAACCATCAGCCATCTCCTGCACTTTCCCAAATGTGTTTTTTATTCCAGATCTGTGGGCCACCTCTGCTGCAACATCATTTTGAATTCCTCTAGTCAGGTTTTTACTTCTTCCACAGCACCAATAAAGCCCTAACCAATAAAACAGCTGTGACTATGGGAATCACCCCTTCATGAACTCTATGTAGCTTTGGCACAGTTCATCACACAACCCCTCTTCAATATCACTCCTCAAGTTGCAGCTCCATGGGACCCCTATTGTTTGGTTTATTCTTACCGATTCATGTCAGAATCAGATTATCTACTGCATTGACTTCTCTTCCTTTCCTGGGATTATTTGTTTTCATTCTCCTCCCCTTCTTCATTCACAGATTGTCCCCTGAGGCATCAACAGTCTCACCACATTCCCTATTTCCTTGTTAAATCCGTTCTCACCCTGGCCATCATCTCTGGCTGAAGCAACTTGTTTAGTTCCTGTTTGACTCTGAATTAAGTTTGAGCTGCATATTTCCAACTCCTTAAAGTTCCCTTAATTCTATTTACATTGCCTGTGCTCACTGTAACGTAACCTATTTAACATTGAAACCCACATACATGCACTTTTGTTATCTCTGGACTTGCTGATTCTAATGTTCATCTGGTCAACATCTCATCCGTCAACATTCACAAACACCCGCTCTTTAAAACTCTGCTGCCCGCGCCTATTCAATACCAAGTCACTAATCACACCACACCCACCATCACTAACACAGTATCTCTGATTTTACATTCTCATCCTTGTGATTTAAAGTTCCCTCTTCACATGTGTAACTTTCCATATCCCTATAATATGCATCCCTGCTCTGTATCCTGCAATCCATATGCTTGTGTATTCTCCATCCTTATGCCCCCGTTTGTTGCTCTACCTTCAGCCACCTAGACTTCAATCTCTGGATCTCCCTCCAAAAGTATCTCCTGCTCTCCTCCGTTAAACCCTTGTTAAAATGTAACTGTTTTGCTCATTCCTTTTCTTCAACTTTAGCTTAGAATCCATTTTTTGATGGTGCACTTGTTTTTTTCCACGAAGGAGCCACTACATAAGTGTAAACTGTCGCTGTTAATTAAATAGGAGAAAAATAAATGAGGAAAAAAGAAGCAAAAAGGTGCGTTAATGCCACCTTTACAGTGTCTGTAGGGTTGGAGGTATATTAGCCAAACTTCCAGTATTGCTCTTAGAAACAATGGAGAGTTTGAAGCCAAAAGCTGCCTTGGCTCCAGGTATTATTGAAGAGCTGCTACTGATAAAGACATCAAATGGTGTATTGCCACCAGTCTGCCTTCACTTCTTTTGGACAATTGCAGATGTGGCAGCACAGGTGAGGAGGTGGTGTGGTATTGCCACTGGACTAATAATCCAGAAACTCATGTCCTGGGGACCCAGGCTCGAATTGCACCACAGCAAAAACAACCTGGAATTAAAAATCTGATGGTGACCATGAAACCATTGTCAGTTGCCATAAAATATCCCTTTAGGAAAGGAAAACTGCTGTCCTCACCCGACTGGCCTGCGTGTGTCTCCAGACCCTCAGTACTGTGGTTGTCTCTTAAGACACCCTCTGAAATAGCCCAGCAAGCCATTCAGTTCAAAGGAAATTAGGGATGGGCAATAAATGCTATCTCAGCTAATGATGCTAATATTCCTATGAAAGAATTAAAACCAAGATATTAGGAAAACCAGTCCATTTGCAGGAAAATACGGAGCTGTGTACAGCTGAGAATGAAGTACAAACAACAGAATGGTTGCAGATATGGATTGGAAAAAATTGCAGGTTGGATTCTTACAATTTTAGGCAGGGAGAAGGGGGTGATTTTACCCTCTTGCATGTAATTCTGGGTTCACGCCCGGTTTTTCATCTCTCTTGTCCTAGAGGATTGGAGAATAGCCAATGTTGTTCCTTTGTTTAAGAAGAGTAGCAAGAATAATCCAGGTAATTACAGGCCGGTGAGCCTTATATCAGTGGTAGGGAAAAGAGGATTCTCTGAGACAAGATTTATTCACACTTGGAAATAAGTGGATGTATTAGTGAGAGTTAATATGGTTTTGTGAAGGAGAGGTTGTGTCTCATGAACTTGATTGAGTTTTTCGAGGAACTGACGAAGATGATTGATGAGTGTAGGGCAGTGGATGTTGTCTATGTGGACTTCAGTCAGGCCTTTGACAAGGTCCCTGACGGCAGACTGGTGCAGAAGGTGAAGTCATGTCGGATCAGAGGTGAGCTGACAAGGTGGATACAAAACTGGCTTAGTCAAAGAAGACAGAGGTAGCAGTGGAAGGGTGTGTTTCTGAATGGAGGGTTGTGACAAGTGATGTTCTTCAGGGATCAGTGCTGGGACCTTTGTTGTTTGTAATATATATAAATGATTTGGAGGAAAATGTGACTAGATTGATTAGTAAGTTTGCGGTCGACACAAATGTTGCAGATAGCGATGAGGACCACCAGAGGATACAGCAGGATATAGATCAGTTGAAGACATGGGCAGAGAGATGACACATGGCGTTTAATCTGGACAAATGTGAGGTAATGCATTTTGGAATGTCTAATACATTTAGGGAAGATACAGTAAATGGCAGACCCCTTAAGAGTATTGATAGGCAGAGGGATCTGTGTGTATAGGTACAGAGGTCACTGAAAGTGGCAATGCAAGTGGAGAAGGTAGTCAAGAAGGCATGTGGCATACTTGCCTTCATTGGCCGGGGTATTGAGTTTAAAAATTGGCAAGTCATGTTGCAGTTTTATAGCACCTTAGTTAGGCCATGCTTGGAATATAGTGTTCAATTCTTTTGCTACACTATCAGAAGAATGTGGAGGCTTTGGAGAGAGTACAGAAAAGATTTATCAGGATGTTGCCTGGTATGGAGGGCATTAGCTATAATGAAAGGTTGGAAAAACTTGGTTTGTTCTCACTGGAGCAATGGAGGTTGAGGGAAGACCTGATAGAAGTCTACAAGATTATGAGAAGCATGGACAGAATGGATAGTCAGAAGCTTTTTCCCAGGATGGAAGAGTCAATTACAAGGGGGCATAGGTTTAAGGTCTAAGGAGCAAGATTTAAAGGAGATGTACAAGGCAGATATTTTACACAGAGTGTAGTGGGTGCCTGGAACTCGTTGCCGGGGATGTAGTGGAAGTGGATAGGGTAGTGACGTTTAAGGGGTGTCTTGACCAGTACATGAATAGGATGGGGATAGAGGGGTATGGTCCCTGGAAGGATAGGGTGTTTTAGTTAAGTCGGGCAGCATGGTCGGTGCAGGCTTGGAGGGCCGAAGGGCCTGTTCACGTGATGTAATTTTCTTTGTTCTTTTGTTCTTACTGCCCCAATCTGCTGGCATAATAAACCTCGCACCCTTCTTACTTATTTATAAATAATTTTTTATAAGTTAATTTAATTAATCTTAGTGAGCCCAGGATGTAATCGTCTGGGCTCACTTGCATTAACTGTCTTACCAACCGGTGAGAATCAATGGTCTGCAGCAACGGGAACCTGACATGATGTCCTTGCCAGTGGTACTTGAAGCCATTGAAGATTCCCAGGTGTTTGGGGAGCAATCATCTCCACATTTTTGGGGACAAGTACAGGCAGTGCCCCTTGAGCAGTGCCAGCCTGGCACTGCCAGTCTAGGACCTGGTAGTGCCAATATGATACTCTGCCAACGCCAGCATGGCACCCTTGCACTGCCCACTGGATACCTTAGCACTACTTGCCAGGCAACAGGTAGTCCAAGAGGCAGGGCCTAAGGGGAGACAGTGCCTGGGTGTTGCACATTTTGCATTGGTGAATGGGGGAAGGACGGGGGCAGTCATCGACTGGGGGCTGATTGGGCACGGTGATTTTCCGGGGGGCTGAACAGGGATGGTGATCAGCTGGGGGAATTGGGTATCGGGGTGGTGATCAGGGTGGGATAATTGTGGGGTTGGGAGCATGATGTTTGGGGAGTGGGGGAGTGACAATCACCCAGTGCACTGTGTACGCTTGACACAATGCATTGGGAGATCAGGGCACATGCACAATAGCACCGTCCAGCAGTCAGCAGCTGACTTCCTATTGGGAGTAGACTCCATCCACTTGCCCTCGTGGCAAGAATCACACTCTGCCTCATTGTTTTTCTCAGTGTCATAAGATTTGATTTCTTCTCTTGCTGAAGAAAACGGGTGTGAAATTTTCCTGCTTTCATACTTGTTCGGCACTTAGAATTTTTTTGGCAGGAATGCCCCAAATGCAATGAAGTCATGATGAATGGAAATCTTGTCCTGCCTCACTTTTGGTGGCACAGCCCATTGCTAGAATTTACAGGTGTTATGGGCTTAGCAGATTAGCTAGATTATTATATAGAGATGTGAAAATAGGCTACAGACTGTGGAATGTACATTCTGGACAAACAGTTATAATTAAGGCCACTTGTCCATGATTATGCTTGAAATTTAACTCCAAATAATTGGTTTGGCGATTGAGAGGAATGTTAAATGTAATTCCAAGGATAAGATTAAACTAAACAATTCTTCCCCTGGGACACCCCCTCCCAAAGAGCCATGTCTCCTTAAACTCTATCTCTGTATGTGGACAATTTTAAATTCAGAATTATAGAAAAAAATCTCTTAAAGTCTTTTTGCTTTTGAAAGGATTCCTGTAGACGGCTGGAATTTTACTCGCATGCCCGCACCCAGGATTGGGGTGGGTGAGGCTCACAGAATGGCATCCTCCATTGGCCTCGAGCAGGATTTTATGAGCCCCGGGAGGGCAAGACGACAAAATTCCAGTACGTATATCTTCATGTATGGATATTCTGCTCTCTTGTCAAAACATTGAAGTATGACTAATGTTTAACAGGTAACATACAACTCAGAGTGGTCTGAACATGTTGGAGTTGAACTATTATGGAACTCTGGAAAATCAGATGGGAAGAATCGCATTGAGATGTGGCAGAGATCTGGCAAATTTACCTTTGTGTGCTCTGTTCAAGGCAATTATTCAATAACCAAACTGCAAGTAAGGAAAATCTGTTCCCTGATGTTTTTTACTGTGCCTTAATTTTCCTGAACGTGCGAAATTGTTTACCAACAAGAGAATCATTAAATGTAACATGTGGTGGAGAAGATTGTGGTTTATGACAATTATTTTTCCATTGAAAAGGGAAATAGGGGTTACTTTGTGTGAAAAGTTGTCATTGAAGGAAGGCAAATTAAAAACTAATCAGCAGAAATGTTCAGTAAGTGAGCGACCAATCTATTGAACAGGCTCCTTCGGGAAATGATGGAAACAAATAGACCTGATTGATTTAAATGAAGATTAGGTAGGTTTCTTCAAGAGTACAATATTTTGGCATGTAGTATGTTAATAATCGAGACATTTGGGAAGTATAATAGACTTGCGAGGAGCAGATGATCTTAGATGAATGTTTCCCAAAGCTTTCAATGACTTGGGATTTTGTCTGCTTCTGTTGCAGGCTAACTAATAGAGATTTTTTGCCACAGTCAGTCAACGACTCCAGTTATTTTTCTATCGTGCGATTACCAGGATAGTAAAAGGCAAATTAGGTGGATGTGAGCTTTGTCTGCTGGTTCCTATCTTACTATGTTGTTGAAGCAGGTTCTGGGGGAGCAGGTTAGGTTATGGTAAATCTATTACCATTGCCCTATTACGTTGTCACTGAATATCCTATCTCAAGCAAATTGAGATATTAGGTTCAATTATTCACCGGACGCTGTACCCCTCTGTCATGCCGAAAATAGGAGTGGGCTCGGCCATCATGGGCAGTGGAACCCTGCACATCATTTTTCCCATGAGCATGGCTGTCTATGTCCCCCCTTCAACCAACACCCCACCAACCACCCCATCAGAGCTGTAGGGCCAATCAGAGGGGCTGAGGGACCGTGGCAGATAGACCTGGCTACGGCTGAAGATGAGGGTGTCTCAATGCCCAGGCATCCTTGAAAACTGTTAAACATGCTGAGGGAAGTGGGACCAGACAAGCAAGCCCCAGCCATTAGAGGATGTGAAGTGGAGTGATAGAGTTCATGGTGCATCAGCTACCAGTGACCAGTTAGGTATGGGGATGCCCATTTCCACCTGGGGTTGCTCCAAACACCATCAAGGAGAGGCTCCCCCTTGCCCTGGCCCAATAGGGAACTAGTTAGGCAATTGATAGTGGGGAGATTCCGGAGGTTTATGACTCAATGGGCTGCCCAGTCGGTGGCCCTGGCACGGAGGAGTCTGCCATTGGCCATAGTGGCAGTAAGGCATCAGGTTTCCCTCCTGATGCATTCCCTCTTCCACTATTCCAGATCCCCACCTCCCAGCCTGTCTGCAATGGACTGGGAAAATCCAATCCATTTTCTTAATAGCAACAGGGGTTTGTTTTACTGACCCTGCTTTATTTAATATACTGACTGCTATCAACTGAAGCCATCTGTTCCCATACTCTGAATGCAATCATCTATTGTCGAATGAAAGGCTTCCATTCAGCAAAAGTATAAGTGGGATTTCATTCCTGCAACATCAGCAGGAAGGTGTTTAGCAATTACTCTGGCTCCAGCCCGAAGTCGTTTATTCTTATAAATTCTAGCTCAGACACCCTTAATGCCTGGTATGTACTGAGCTTTGAATCTTCTATGTTCTTTGCCTGTGTCTTGCTGACTTTCTGCTTTTCTTTTTTATTTGGTGACAGTGATTATAATCTGAAGCCTCGACATAAAGAAGAAAGATAAAATGGGAAGGAAGTATCACTGGTATATTGATTGAGGACTCAACAGAAAACCTGGAATTCAATTTGGTACTTTAGATTTTTCGGTAGATCAGTTGTAACCGCGTTAATGAGATTTCAGAATTCTTTATTGCTCTTTTGCTATCTAAGCACCACTATATCCTTGTGATAATAAAGAGAGAGACTTGCATTTTTGTAAAGCCGTTCATGAGCTCAAGAGTTTCCAAACTTTTCAGCAATAAAGTATTTAGAAATGTTTTAAACGTACGAGTAAAAACCTAGCATGAATGTTCATTTGGAGGAGAGAAAAACAGTTAAGATTCCATTATACATAACCCTTCTCTTTAAAAGTTATTGCAGTAATAGACAATATTAAAATAGATGATTGAACACAGTCAGTTCCCTTCGTAGCCAGTAGACGATAAACTTTAACAATTATTCCTACGAAGCTCATCTCCAAACTCCGTGGCCTGGGGCTCGGATCCTCCCTCTGTGACTGGATCCTGAACTTCTTAATCTACGGATTGCAATCAGTAATGATAGGCAACAACACCTCCTCCATCCTCAACACCGATGCCCACAAGACTGTGTACTCAGCCCCTTATTATACTCCGTATACATCTATTACTGTGTGGCCAAACTCTCCTCCAGCCTGATTTTCAAGTTTGCTGATGATACCACTGTAGTGTGTCAGATCTCAAACAATGATGAGACAGAGTTCAGGAATGTGATAGAGAATCTGGTGAACTGGTGCGACAACAATAATCTCTCTGTCAATGTTAACAAAACGAAGAGATTGTCATCGACTTCAGGAAGCATAGTGGAGAACATGCCCCTGTCTATCTCAATGGGAACGAAGTAGAAATTGTCGAGAACTTCAAGTTTTTAGGTGTCCAGATTACCAACAACCTGTCCTGGTGCCCCCATGCCAACTATAGTTAAGAAAGCCCACCACTGCCTCGACTTTCTCAGAAGACTAAGGAAGTTTGGCGTGTCTGCTATGACTGTCACCAATGTTTACAGATGCATCATAGAAAGCCTTCTTTCTGGCTGTATCACAGCTTGGTATGGCTCCTGCTCTGCCTAAGACTGCAAGAAACTACAAAAGATTGTGAATAAAGCCCAGTCCATCACACAAGCCAGCCTCCCATCCATTGACTCTGTCTACATATCCCACTGCCTCAGAGAAACAGCCGGTATAATTAAGGATCCCACGCACCCCAGTCATACTCTCTTCCACCTTCTTGCATCAGGGAAAAGATACAAAAGTCTGAGGTCATATACCAACTGACTCAAGAACAGCTTCTTTCCTGCTGCCATCAGACTTTGGATGGGCCTACCTTACACTAAGTTGATTTTTCTCTACACCGTAACTATGACTGTAACACTACATTCTGCACTCTCTGCTTTCCTTCTCTATGTATGGTATGTTTTGTCTGTATAGCACACAAGAAACAATATTTTTCACTGTATACTAATACATGACAATAATAAATCAAATCAAATCAATGAAGGAATGGAAGGAACTGTTTGCAGTTCTGGAATCCACATTATAGGTGTGATGTGATAGCATTGGAAAGGATATTACCTGGGCTGGAACGTTTTAGTTATGAAGAGAAATTAAATAGACTGGTGTTATTTCCTTTGGAGCAGAGGAGATTGAGGGGGGAACAGATTGAGATGTATAATGTTTTGAGGGGAATGGATCGAGTAGACAGGAAGAAACATTTCTTCTTGGTGGAGAGATCAATGACTGGGGGTGTACAGATTTAAGGTAAAAGGCAGGGGGTTTAGAGGGGATGTGAGGAAAAACTTTCTCACCCAAAGAACAAAGGCCAAGGAAAATTACAGCACAGCAACAGGCCCTCCAAGCCTGCACCAACCATGCTGCCCAACTTTACTAAAACCCCCTACCCTTCTGGGAGACCGTATTCCTCTACTCCCATCCTATTCATGTACTTGTCAAGAGGCCCCTTAAAAGTCACTACCCTATCTGCTTCCACTACCTCACCCAGCAATGAGTTCCAGGCACCCACTACTCTCTGTGTAAAAAAATCTGCCTTGTACATCTCCTTTAAATCTTGCCCCTCGCTCCATAAACCTGTGCTCCCTAGTAATTGACTCTTTCACCCTGGGAAAAAGCTTCTGACTATCCACTCTGTCTGTGCCTCTCATAATCTTGTAGACTGTTATCAGGTCACCCCTCAACCTCTAGGTCTCTCTGTTCTGTAACTCTCTCCAACGCCCTACCATTAACTAAATAAGCCCTGCCCTGGTTCAATCTACCAAAATGCATCATCTTGCACTTGTCTAAACTAAACTCCATCTGCCATTCGTCAACCCACTGGCTCAGTTGATCAAGATCCTGCTGCAATTGAAGCTAACCTTTCTCACTGTCCACTATGCCACCAATCTTGGTGTGATCTGCAATTTTACTAACCATGCCCCCTATATTCTCATCCAAATCGTTCTTATAAATGACAAATAACAGTGGGCCCAGCACTTCCCAGCATCAATCCTATTCACCCCTTAAGTATTTTTAATGTTTCAACAAGATAACTTCTCATTCTTCTAAATTCTAGGAAGTATATGATCTAGTTTGCTCAGTTTTTCCTCACTAGGTAATCCCCTCATCCAGGATTCAGTATATGAACCTTTGTTGCATTTCCTGAAAGATAAATATATTGTTTGGTAAGTTTCCTCCAGGGGCTCCCGTTTCCTCCCAGAGCCCGAAAGATGTGCTGGTTAGGTAGATTGGCTGTGCTAAATTCTCCCTCAGTGTACCTGAACAAGCATTGGAGTGTGGCAACTAGGGAATTTTCACAGTAGCTTCATTGCAGTGTTAATGTAAGCCTACTTGTGAGACTAATAAATAAACTTTAAACTTTAATGCTTGAAACTTTAAAATCTTTAAACTTTAAAGGTAAGGAGATCAAACTGCAAAGTATTCCAGATGTGGTCTTAACAAAGTCTTTTACAATTGCAGTACGATTTCTTTGGGCCATCAAGCTAACATAAGAACATAAGAACATAAGAAATAGGAGCAGGAGTAGGCCATCTAGCCCTTCGAGCCTGCCCCGCCATTCAATAAGATCATGGCTGATCTGTCGTGGCTCAGTTCCACTTTCCCGCCCTCTCCCCATAACCCTTAATCCCCTCTCTTATCAAGAACCCATCAACCCGCTTCTTAAAAATATTTAGCGAGGCAGCCTCCACCACTTCAACGGGCAGAGAATTCCAGAGATTCACCACCCTTTGAGTGAAGAAGTTCCTCCTCAACTCCATTCTAAACCGCCTCCCCTTTATCTTGAGGCTGTGCCCCCTAGTCCTACTGTCTTTTTTGAGCGGGAAGAGTCTCTCCACCTCTATCCTATCCATCCCATTCATCATCTTATACGTCTCAATGAGATCTCCCCTCATTCTTCTAAACTCTAACGAGTACAAGCCCAGTTTATTTAGCCTCTCCTCATAGCTCAATCCCCTCAACTCCGGTATCAGCCTAGTAAACCTCCTCTGCACTCCCTCCAGGGCTAAAATATCCTTGCGCAGGTGCGGCGCCCAAAACTGCACACAGTACTCCAGCTGCGGCCTCACCAATGCCCTATACAGCTGCAGCAAGACCTCCCTACTTTTATATTCAATCCCCCTCGCTATGAAGGCCAGCATCCCATTCGCCTTCCTGACCACCTGCTGCACCTGCAAGCTGGGTTTTTGCGACTCATGCACAAGGACCCCGAGGTCCCTCTGCACCATCGCCTGCTGCAGTTTTCTTCATTGCTTTCTTTACCTGCATTTTTATGATTCACATACCCAATGTTTTCTACCAATTAATCAACAGTGCTTTCAAGCAGCAATTGCTTAATTATAATCTGCTCACTAACACTCAGTTTGGGTTTGGCCAGGATCCTGATCTCATTACAGTCTCAGATCAAACATGGACAAGAGAGCTGAATTCCAGAGGCGAAGTGAGAGTGGCTGCTCTTAACATCAAGGCCTCATTTGACTGACTATGACTAGTGAAGCTGGAGACAACAGGAATTAGGGAGAAAATCCTCTCCTGTTTTGGAGTCATACCAAGCACAAAGGAAGACCATAAATCAGCAGAAGTAGACCATTAGCCCTATCGGGTCTGCTCCACCATTCAATGAGATCACGACTGATCTAATGTGATAATCCTCAACTCCATTTTACCACTTTATTCACTTAACACTTAATTCCCTTCCTGATTAAAAATCTGTCTATCTTGGTCTTGAACATATTTAATGACCCTGCCACTAAAGCCCTCGATGGTAAATAATTCCATAAATTCACCATCCTTTGAGAGAAGAAATTCCTCCTTTTTTAGGTCATAAATGGGCGATCCTTTACTCTGAGATTATGCCCTGTCTTCCTTGGTCCTTCCGCAAGGGAAAATGACCTCCCAGCATCTACTGTGCCATGCCCCTGAAAATCCTGTACATCTCAGTAAGGTGGCCTGCATTCTTCTAAACTCCAGTGAGCACAGGCCCAGCCTTACGTTGGTCGTGGTCATTGTAGTTCAACCATCTCAGTTCCAGGACATCCCTGCAGGAGTTGCTCAGGGTAGTATCCCAGGCCCAACCATCTTCAATAACTTTATCAATAACCTTCCTTCCATCATAAGGTGAAAAGTCGGGATGTTCACTGATCATTGCATCATGCTCAGCACCATCCATGACTCTGCAGATACTGAAACAGTGCATGTCCAAACACAGCAGCATCTGGACAATATCCAGCTTGAACTGGCAAGTGGCAAGTAATATTCGTGCCTTTTAAACACCACATAATACCATCTCCAACGAGAAATAACCTCACTATTGCCCTTTGACATTCAATGGCATTGCCAATACTGAATCATCCACCATCAACATCATGGGTATTCCATTGACCAGAAGCTGAACTTGACAAGCCAAATTATTGGACTCTTTACCTGTGGATTTTTTATTCTTTAAGGGAACGTACAATTGTGGTAAATTATGAATTAATTATTTAAATAATTGCCATTGCTTATCTACAGGCATGCCATTTAATATAATTCGACTTGCCCTCGAACCAAATATTCTGTTCCAATTTAAGACTCAGCTTTGGACTTAACTAACTCACTCTCAAAGTCAATGTAAGATTTTATAATGTTATGATCAGTATTCCCTTGAGGATCCTTTACTACATAGATATTACATAATCCTTTCTCATTTCACAATGTTATATCTGAAATATACTGTGCCCTTGTTAATTCCTAAATGCACTGACTAAAAAATCCTGTCTTACACTTTTCCATGTATTCATTCTTTGTACTGTAGCTGAACATTTGATTTTCTGAGTATATACGAAAATTAAATCCTCTATGATTACTATGTTACCCTTGTAACCTTTAATTTACACCCTATCTGACTTTACAGCTGATATCAATTATTCCCACCAGTGTTTTCAGTTCCTTGTTTCTTAGTTTGACAAACCTATTTGACAAACATTTTGATTTTTCAAGTCAAGATCTTTTCTCTCTCTGTCATTATCCCTTGTTACCAGGGCCACCCTTCTCCACAACTACCTTCACTTCCTTTTCCATGTTGCCTATATCTTCTAAAAGTTCAAGATACTGAAATAATTAGCTTCCTACTCCACTGCCACATCTCTTTCGGGGCTATAAGCTGAAACCCATTAGTTTCTATATGTATTATCCGTGAATGCTTCACGTATAGTCCAGATATAGTCCTGTGAACTTGAATCTATTTTGATTTTCCCTGATGTCACTTTGTAGCCCTTTGAACATAATGAACAACATAATTGTGGAAAGAATGGATTGCAAAACAGAATATGTATACTCCAAATCAACTATTTTTACATTACTCTTATCCCAGTTGGCACAAAACCTTGTAACTGGTGGATTTGATGCCAAAATGTTTTATTGAGGTTTAGAGAAATCTGGTTTCACAGAAAGATTTTCATATGCCTCCAGATTGTTATATATTCATTATTTACATAATACACAATGCTAATAAATTGTTGACCTTGGTAAGTACAGGTTATTAAAACAGTTCACAAAAACAGAAAATGCTAGAGAAAGTCAGGAGGTCTGACAGCATCTGTGGAGATAGAATGGAGCCAATGTTTTGAATCAGGATGACCCTACGTCAAAACTCTGACCAGCTGATTTTTTTCCAGAATTTTCTGTTTTTGTTTCGGATTCCAGCATCCTCAGTATTTTGCCTTTGTTATTAAACTGCTACTGAATCACAGAATCCTTACAGTGCAGAAGGAGGCTATTCAACCCACTGAGTCTGCATCGACCACAGTCCCACCCAGCCCCTATTCCCGTAAGACCACATATTTACCCTGCTAATCCCCCTGACACTATGGCCATGCTAAATTGACCAATCAACCTAACCTGTGCATCTTTGGACTATGGAAGGAAACCGGAGCACCTGGAGAAAATCCACACTCATATGGGGAGAATGTGCAAAATCCACACAGAAAGTGACCCGAGGCAGGAATTGAACCCGGGGCCCTAGTGCTGTGAGGTAGCAGTGTTAACCATTGTGCCACCATGCCATCCTGATGCATCTGTATCTCAGATAAGCGAAGGATTTATTGCATCAATCTACACAACAAACATGCACTTTCTAGCAAGAGCATGTGTCAAAATAATGTCGTAGAATCATACAGTCATACAGCGCAAAAAAGGCCCTTCAGCCCATCGAGTCTGCACTGACAGTAACTATCACTAAAAGCATGCACATCCCATTTGCCTGTATTTGTTCCATATGTGGCCCAAGATTTGGTCATATTCTTTGCTTTTGATTGAATGCTTATAAATAATTTGGTATTCCAAATCCTTGGACAGATCTTCAATGCACTCTAAAGAGATCTGAACGAAAGAGGTTTGAAAGATGGTGTTGGATTGTCCAGCAAGGCCATATTTTTTATCTGCATCTTCGCCATTGCTGCGACCTCAGGCGCACCTGAACTGACTTAAAATGGAGGTTGATGTCGTGGATTGGTTTGGCAGAGCGTGCTGGGCCTCAACTTTGGCTTTCCTGCTTTGCTCCCTATCGAAGATGTGGAAGCTGAACCTAATAGGCAGGCTAAATACACAAAATAACTGAGGAGACAACTTTCTTTTATACTTTTAACATGCAATGTCCCAAGTGCTTTACATAATAGGAGGAAGAAAGAAAATTGATGTAAGGAATAAAAGAGCTGATGAGGATGGACTGAGGGCCAGCAAGTGTAGGAATGTTTGGTAACTGCAGGGTAAGAGATGGGCAATTGAGATTTGAACAAGCTGAAGACTGTAGGATGGGGTCTGAAAAATTGCTGCTAGAGGTGACTAAGGCAGAGATAAGGGTTTGAATGGTGTGATTGAGCAGGGTGGAGGGTGATTATATTAGAAATGTGGAAGTAAGCAATCATGATTATGGCTAGTGTGAATTGTATGTTGATCTGCTGTTTAATTGTATTCAAGTAGAATGCACTAATTGGGGACTCACTCATACTCATAGGATCAGGTGGAATCTGTGTTTGTTGGGTTGGAGATGCATAATATATAATGGCTCTGTAAATAATAAGTTGTAAAGGTACAAGCATTTGACTCCAGCATTCATGCCTTCATCTCCTGGACTCCTAATAGCTAGGATGTAGGGTATCAAATTCAGGTCATTTCCTTTTAGTTTTGAGAAATGTTCTTGTTTGCACCATGAATGAATTTCAGTATCTTTAGCAGGAAATTAATAAAAATATACATTGATATGACAAACTAAAATGTAAGGCATCATCACAGTCCTCGCTGCCATCAAAGAATCAATACTGCAGAAAATGGATACCATTGATTTTACATTGTTTGTAGTTTTATGCTAGAGACAGTGAAATTATCAGCCCTTCAACTAACAGCTTAAACTACCATTTGTCTCATTTATTATTAATCTACCAGCGCTATAGCAATGAAGATGTAGCCTTGAGACTTTGTGCATTACCCTCAAATTAACCAATTCACACCGGATTTACAATAATACAAAGTTGCACCATTGAAGGCTGTATCATCATGCCAAGTTTATTTAACTTGGCACTGAATCGGTGGGGATGCGTGATGGTGAAATGAGTGACAATCTGATGCTCTGAGGCCTGGGGAGGATTTAGCTCCCAGATTTCATTTACATACACAGGCTGGAATCCCACTCAAATCCAACATGGACAATGCCTGCTCGGCTGGGAAAAGTGGGAGTTAGAGTGAGAATTCTGACCACATGACTTTTTTGTAGCTCAGAGGGATACTCCTACTTCTGGCCCTGACTTCTGTTTCAGAGTGTTTGGCCTGGTGGGGATCAAGCTACCACTGCCCGCTACCAGTTGCCATGTTAAAAAGGGCAATCAGGTTGCAATAATGCAACCATTACCTGACCTTTAAAGATCACTAGATTCTCGGGGATAAATAAAAGTTAAAATAAATTCTTGGGCTTTAAGTACCAATTTTTTTTATTTGATAGTGACATATCTTCATCCCACTTTGGACGGTGACTTATTTGCTGTTGTGATGACACTATCACCATACTAAGTGGGACAGACTTTGAACAGATCTAGCAACTCAAGTCTGGGCATCCATGAGGTGCTGTGGACCATCAGCAAGAGTGGAATTGTACTCCAGCACAATCTATAACCTCATGGTCCAATATATACCCCACTCAACCATTACCATGAAGTCAGGGGATCAACCTTGGTTCAATGAAGAGTGCAGGAGCGCATGCCAGGACCAGCACTAGGCATACTAAAAATGAGTGCCAATCTGCTGAAGCTACCAAACAGGACTGCTTGCATGCCAGATGGCATAAACAGCAAGTGATAGACAGAGCTAAACGATCCCACAGCCAAGGGATCAGATCTTAACTTTGCAGTCCTTCCACATTCAGTAAATGGTGATGGACAATTATAAGACACAAGTCAGGAGTATGATGGAATACTCCCCACTTGCCTGGATGGATGCAGGTCCAACAACACTCAACAAGACTGGCATCTTTCAGGAAAAAGCAGCCCGCTTGATTGGCATCACATCTACAAACATCCACTCCCCCCACCACCAATGCTTACGAGCAGCAGTGTGTACTATCTACAAGATGCACTGCAGAAATTCACGAAGGATCCTTAGACAGCACCTTCAAAACACACGACCACTTCCATCTAGAAGGACAAGGGCAGCAGATACATGGGAACACCTGCAAGTTCCCCTCCAAGACACTCACCATCCTGACTTGGAAATATATCACTGTTCTTTCGCAGTCGCTGGGTCAAAATCCTGGAATTCCCTCCCTAATGGCATTGTAGGTCAACCCACAACAGATGGACTGCAGTGATTCAAGAAGGCAACTCACCACCACCTTCTCAAGGGCAACTAGGGATGGGAAATAAATGCTGGCCAGCCAGTGATGCCCATGTCCCACAAATGAATAAAAAAATGGTCTCTGCCATATAATTCGGAAGATGTGAACAACAGCAAGATGATTCTCATTGCCTGGACATTTGGTTTACTACAATGCATATTTGCTAAGTGCAATCTTCAAAGATTCTGAATTTCCATTAAAGAAAACAGAGGCTGATGAACCATCAAGATGCCCAGCCCAGCATCTAAGCATGAGATCACTTAGATTAAATTATGCTGTGTTATACCCACGATCCTGTGGGTATAACTTAGGTGTTTACCAGATGGAAGAGACTGCTCAATATAGCAGTGTGTACATCATTGATTGGTGCTATTGTGTCAGCATTGGCTCAGTGGGTAATCTCTAAGCTAAAGGTTGTGGATTTAAGTCCCACTCTGGAAATTTGAGCAATAAACCTATTGGACTTTAACCTGGTGTTGTGAGACTTCTTACTATGTTTACCCCAGTCCAACTCTGGCATCTCCACATCATGAGTACTGCTCTGCCAGAGATGCTATCAGTTGGGTGAGGTTTTAATTATGAGAAGCAATGACAGTGGTGAGTGGGGAAGTTTGGTGAAGAGGGAAAGGAGGTGTTCATTTTGTTTTACTTTTTCTACGCTTTTCACTCTATGGGAATTGATTCTGATTCTATTATAAGGGAAAGAGCTAGCTGCTTGGTGACTATCTGGTAAGGGATAGATAGTATGTAAACTGGTGGTAACGTTTATGAAATATATAAAAGAAGAAAGTAAATATGGGAATAATATAATTAAGGAATTCATTGAACACATTAAGGATGGCTTGAGGAGATTCATCTTAGAATCATGCATTGACTGCACCCCATATCTCCGTGAAACCCGCAGCAAGGGTATGCAATCATCAGGATGAGAAGATCCCACTGGAAAATTCCAGCCAATATAAAAGAAGCTCATTATCCAAATGGAAAAAGATTACAGAGCTCTGAGATGCAGAGGAATCAAAGTATCCTATTGTATTAATCACAAAAGGCTGATGTGCAGCTACAGCAAGGAATGCGGAAAGCTAATATGATGTTATCATTTATTGTGAGGGGAATTGAATACAAAAGATTATTCTTTTGTAAGACCCCACCTGGAGTATTGTGCACAGTATTGGTCTCCTTATTTAAGGAAGGATGTTAATGCATTGGAAGCAATACTCATACCTGGAAAGGGGCGGGTTATCTTATAAGGAAAGATTAGACAGGTTAGGCTTGTATCTGTTGATGTTTATAAAATAAGAGGTGACTTTATTGACACATTAAGATCCTGAGGAGTCTTGACAGAAGGGATGTGGAGAGGATGTTTCCTCTTGTGAGAGAATTTAGTACCATGTGTCACCATTTAAAAATAACACCTTTCCGATTTAGGACAGAGATGAGGGGGGAATGTCTTCTCTCAGAGGGTTGTGAGTCTTTGGAACTCACTTCCTCAAAATATAGTGAAAGCAGAGTCATTGAATTGTCTCATTCTTGAGGAAGGGAATGAATGGTCACTGAGTAGGTGTGAATGTGGAGTTGAGGTTACAATCAGATCAAGCATGGTACTATTGAATAGTGAAGCAGGCTTGAAGGGTTGGAGAGCCTACTCCTGTTCCAAGTTCATAAGTTAGTAATGGGCAGCATGGTGGCACACTGGTTAGCACTCACAGTGCCAGGGACCCAGGTTCAATTCCGGTTTCGGGTCACTGTCTATGTGGAGTCCCCCACGTCGGTGTGGGTTTCTTCCAGGTGCTGCAGTTTCATCCCACAGTCCAAAGACGTGTGGGTTAGGTTGATAGGCCCTGCTAAATTGCCCTAGTTTCAGGGGAATTAGCAGGGTAAATATGTGGGGCAATGTGAATAGGGGGTGGGTGGGGTTGTGGTTGGTGCCGACCCGACGGGTCGAATGACCTCATTCTGCACTGTAGGGATTCTATGATTCTATGATAATTGAGGATCATCTGTTCTCTCAAATAGGCATATAAGAACACATGACACTATTTTGAAGAATTGTTGGGAAGTTACTCCTGGCTTCCTAATGGTGCAACCAGCATTTATCTCCCAATAAGCATAATTGAAAACAGATTATCTGGTCGTTACCACATTGCTGTTTGTGGCAGCTTATTGTGCACAAATTGATTGTTACATTTCCTGCATTATAACAGAGAGATTACATTTAGAAAAAATACTTCATTGGTGTCAAACACTTTGGAGCGGGGATTAAGGGTTATGGGGAGAGGGCGGGAAAGTGGAACTGAGCCACGACAGATCAGCCATGATCTTATTGAATGGCGGGGCAGGCTCGAAGGGCTAGATGGCCTACTCCTGCTCCTATTTCTTATGTTCTTATGTCATGAAAGGAAAATTTTAAGTTTATTTTCCAAATGTATCCCCTTTTGAGATTCAGCTCTGTTTTGTAAAAAACCTTTGTTGTAACGGTTTCTATTGGACAATAAGGCGAAGAAATCAATAATGGATTGGCAGCTAGTTTTCCCAACTTCAGATGAAATTGTGTAATATCTGAGAAATGTCCTCCAGATCATTTTGCCCTTGGGGCCAAATAAGGGTTCTTGTGGGGTTTAGACCCAGATCAACATTTCTACTTAGAGTAATACATCCCAGAAATGTTCTGAGTGGAAATATGTTCTGACAAAGAGTTTCCATTTTAAATATTAAACTGTAACTTCTTTGTCCAGAGGTTGGTGCTATTTAAATTGTGCTGGAAGAATAGATAATTTGCAGCAGTGAAAATGTTGATGTACTTGGAAGAAAATGCAGCTGGTTAGTTGGTACTTGTTAAAATGCTTCACAAACACTTTCCATTAGGATGAGTCAATATCAATGCAATTACAAATCATAATGATGTAACAATTACCATGTTCAGCTATATAAGGTCTCTATTATTGCAGTATACTGTTGCACTTCTGGAGTTAACAATGCATTACAAATGAAAACCCTATTGGCTGTAATGTAAGCAGAAATGTCTTTATGGCTTGAGTTTATTGACAGCAGTTTATTAATGAGGTATGAAAATTGGATCTAGTGGAAGAGAAGCTAATCAAATTTGATTTCGGAGGCTAACAATGGAAAGGTGACTGGATGGGCTGGTTTTTCACTGCCTTTTTATATTGGTGCCCAATGAGATTTGACCAGAACAATAGGAGCAGAGGCTTGTACCATTGCTACCCTTTGCACCTGATGGCCATGTTCTCCGCATCTCCAGTACTAATGGATATCTCTCCACTTGAAACATGTTCTTGTTTCATTGTGGCCAGAATTGAACATTGTACTTTAGGTAATAGAAAGTATTGTACAATATCTACAAATTTCTCTTCTAGCTATACATCCTGGAATTTTACTTGCTTTTTTAATTGCTTTGTCACATTTTCTGAAAGTCAAAACTTTGAGCCCACTCTCAATCCCAGTTCCCTGCTAAATTTCGTGTTAATCCAGTTCCTTCTTTTCCTTCTGTTATATACTTTTAAAACACAATTTTCAACTAAAGTACAAATATTATATTTAATTTGCTGTCAGCAAACTTGACAAATATTCAGGTGGTTTGCATTAGGAATACAGGAGTAGGCCATTCAACCCTGCTCCAGCGTTCAATATGATCATCGCTGATCATCCATCCTCAGTGCCTTTTCCCACACAATCTCCACATCCCTTCTTAATAACATTGGCAATTAGCAATCTGTCAATCTCTACTTTAAACATACTCAATGACTGAGCTTCCACAGCTCTCTTAGATAGAAAATTTCAAAGGTTCACAGCTCACTAAGTAAAAGGTTTTCTCCTGATTTGGGTCCCCCTATTTTAAAAATGTTCTAGATTCCCCAATCAGAGGAAATATCGTACCTCCATCTATCCTGTCTAGGATTTTGTAGATTTCAATGAAATTAACTCTCATCCTTTGAAACTGTGAAGAATACATGCCCAGTTTCCCCAATCTCTCTTCACAGGACTGTCCTACCATCCTAGTAACAAGTCTGTTGAACATTCATTACACTCCCTCAATGGCAATAATATCCTTCCTCAGATAAGGGCACAAAATACTCGAAGTGCAGCCTAACCAAGGATCCATACAATTGAAGCCAAGACTTTGCTTCTATTGTACTCAAATCCTCTTGCAATCAGGCATACCATTAACCTTCCTAATTGCTTGTTGCACTTGCAGGTTAGCCTTCAGCAACTTATTGCCTAACACATTCAGATCTTTTTATACATCAACACTTTTTAATCTCTTACCATTTAAGAAATACTCTGCACATCTGTTTCCTTATGACTGTAAAAGATTTACATTTCTCTTTTTGTCAATCTTTTTTCTCTGTAAATACCTAAAGAAAATTTTAGAGCCAATTTTTATGTCCCTCACTAACTTACTTTCATACTTTTTCATAATTTTCCCCTTCTTACTCAACCCTTTGATCCGCCTTTGCTGAATTTTAAACTGCTCCTAATCCTAAAGTCTATTGTTTTCCTTTGTCAACTATTTCTAATTTCCCTTGTAAGCCATGGTTTGACCACAATTCCCTTTCCACTCTTGTGGCAAACAGGAATAAACAACTTACCTGTTCACTGTATTTCCTTTCAGTAATTTTCCCAGTCTATCATAGCCAACTCATGTCTCATCGCATCATAGTTATCTTTATTGAGATTCAGGACTCTGGTCTCAAAATCAACTGCTTCACTGTCCACCTTGATAAAGAATTCTAACGTATTATGGTCACTCATTCCCAAGGGTTCTCTCACAATTAGATTGCCACAATCATTTCTCATTGCAAACACCCAGTCTAAAATGGCTTGTTCTCTTGTTGGTTCCCCAACATATAGGTCCAAAAAACCATTCTGCATGCACTCAAGAAATTCCTCCTCTATTGTGCTGTTACTAATTTGACTCTCCCAATCTAAATTTAGATTAAAGTCACCCATAATCACAGATGTTCCTTTAACACATGCATCTCTGAGTTCTCGCCTGATGCTATTCCCAACATTAGCATTATGGTTTGGTGGTCTGTATACCACCCCCACAAATGATTTTTGTCATTGGTGTTTCTGAACTTGACCATTTAGATTCCACACTGCCTGTGCTAATATTTTTCCGCAACGTTGTATCAACATCATCTTTAATCTACAGTGCAACACACCATTTCTTTTCATTTCTGTCTGTCCTTCCTAAACATTGACTAGCCCTCAATGTTTAGTTCCCATCCTTGGTCACCTTAGAGCTATATCTCCATAATTCCAACTATATCACACCACTTTGCATCTTTCCGTGCAACTAATTCATCCAATTTATTTCAAAAGTTCTAAGCATTCAGTTATAAAACCTTAAGATTAGTCCTTTTAACATTCCTTGTCCTGTTCTTATTATTTTTTACCATGTTCTTGTGTGATTCTGACCCTTGATTTCTCTGCCTGTCACTGTTCTTACTCTCTTTTCCTTGATTCCCCCCTGCGCTGAATCCTTTCATAGGTTCCCATTGCTGTGCCATATAAGTTCAAACCCTTCCCAACCACTCTAGCAAGTATCCTCCCCGAGAACGTCAGTCCCAATCCTGCCCAGGTGTAACCCGTCCAGTTTGTAAAGGTCCCACCTCCCCCCAGAACTGGCCCCAATGCCCCAGGAATCAGAAACCCTCCTCTTCATACCACTTTTTGAGCCACATGTTTGTCCTATATATCTTGCTGTTTCTACTCTGACTAGAATGTGGCACTGGTAGTAATCCTGAGATCACTATCTTTGAGGTCTACTTTTCAGCTTGCTTCCTAGCTCCTATATTCTGTTCTTAGGACATTATCCTGTTTTCTACTTACGTCGTTTGTACCAATGTGTACCGCAACAACTGGTTGTTTACCCTTCCCTTTCAGAATGTCCTGAAATCGCTTTTGAGACATCCTTCACCCTAGCACCATGGAGGCAACATACCATCCTGGAGTCTCTTTTGGCAGCCACAGAAATGTCTATTTATTCCTCTTCCAATTGGATCCCCAATAACTTCTGCATTTCTATGCCTTTTACTCCTTCCCTGTGTAGCAAAGCTAATCATGTTACAAATTTGTTTGTTGCTGTTATCCCCTGAGACTCCATTCCCCTCAATACTGTCCAAAACCGTATATCTGTTTTGCCATGGAATGGCCTTAGGAGATTCCTGCACTGCCTGCCTAGCTCACTTGCTCACCCATTCCCTTCCTGCCTGTGGGGTCTGAGCCTACAATGTTACCACCTCTCCATGTGCACTATCCGCGATACTCTCTGTCTTGCAGATGCTCCACAGTGTCCCCAGATATTGCTCCAGCTCCAAAACTAAGGCTTCCAGGAAGTGCAGCTGGAAACAATTCCTGCACACATTCTGGTTCCTGGCACTGGAAATGTTCCTGTTCTCCCACCTGGAGCAAGAAGAATAGACTCAGGGCTTAGAGCTTTCTTGCCATATCTTACCTCTTCAAGCTAAATTAATCCTTTTAATATCAAACAATATCATAGAGATCTTTTACATTCTTTGTTTTATAGAATATATTTCAAACAAACAATCATGGAGAGGTATCTTAAAAATTATAACCAATAGTAGTAGTAAGTACCTACCCAACTCTACTCACCCAAACAGCTGTTCAGATTGCTTTAGATCTAAACTTGCACTCTGCTCTTGCTTACAGTCTTTTAACCTTCTGGTGCTGCTCTGAGATTCCCTTTTTCTTTATTGTTTTATCCTCCTAGTTTTGTTCCCTAACAGTTATCTTAGTTATTTAAGTTTCAGCTATTTACAGACAGTCCCTAATAAAGTTAAAGTTTATTTATTAGTCACAAGTAAGGCTTACATTAATACTGCAGTGAAGTTACTGTAAAATTCCCCTAGTCGCCACATTCTGGCACCTGTTTGGGTCAATGCACCTAACCAGCATGTCTTTCAGACAGTAGGAGGAAACTGAAGCACCCGGAGGAAACCCACGCAGACACAGGGGGAACATGCAAACTCCACAGACAGTGACCCAAGCTGGGAATTGAACTCAGGTCCCTGATGCTGTGAGGCAGCAGTGCTAACCACTGTGCCACCGCACTGCCTCATCATGATATCAGTTACTCACCAACTAATCAGCTTGCCACTTTCCTGTGACATCACTCAATGTTTTTTCAAACGGAGTGCACTGTTTGGCTGCCGGCCCTCACTGTTCTGGTGTTCTCCATTCCCCGAGGGCCTTGAGCCTCATGCTCCATTTATCCTCCACTCCCAGTAGTGTCCCTTGCAGGTCCAGTTCTCTGGAAGAAGGTGGAAGCTGGCTTCTCAGGCCTAACGCCCCCAGACCCATAGTCAACCTCCTTACAATATTTTGCGCCCACGTTGCCATTTGTGCTTGCGGCGAACGTGGGCGCAAAATCGCAATAAAATACATGATGTCTTTCTTACCTTTGATGAGCAGGAATATGACTGTGGAGAAAACAACCACAATTGTAATCCAAGACACTTAGGCCTGAGAGACAGCTCAGCCAAGGGTTGGGGAGTTTGGAGACGAGTTAGAGGCGATAGATCAGCTGATTAGAAAAGATGTCGTTCGAAGGAAGTTGTTAATTATGGGATAAAGGCTATCCATTGCATTTACGATTAAGTGTCCACGAGAGTATGTTTTCTAACCAAAGCAAGAATATGGCAAAGTTACTGGAAAATAACTCGGAAAGAGAAAGAGAAGAGTCAGTGTTTGTGATTCAATAACATAGGAAAAAGCAGGGAGGAGGTCCAGTTGAGTAGCAGAAGTTAGTAATCTGTGGATTACAATGTGAATTGCGTGCAAATTGCCATAGGGATAAACAGATTAGGAAAGTGAATGCATGACTGAATGATGACTGTGGAAAGAAATAGTTTCATTTCATGGGAAACTGGCTCAAGTACTGGAACAGGAATAGAATATACAAATAAGGAGGACTGAATGTGAACTAGTTTGGAATGAGGGTCTTTGCAAAAGGGGGGAAAGAAATTTCAGCCAATAAAGAGGGTGGGCAGGTGGTCCAGATTCAAATAGTAAGAAGTCTCACAACACCAGGTTAAAGTCCAACAGGTTTATTTGGTAGCACACTTTTTCGGAGTGCTGCTCCTTCATTAGGTGAGTGGAGGATTGGATTCACAAACAGGGCATATTAGACACAGGGTCAATTACAAGATAATGGTTGAAATGCGAGTCTTAACAGGTAATCAAGTTTTTACAGGTGCAGACAATGCGCATTCCAACCATTATCTTGTAACTTGAGTCTGTGTCTATATATGCCCCTTTTGTGAACCCAATCCTCTACTCACCTGATGAAGGGGTAGCGCTCTGAAAGCTCGTGTTATCAAATAAACCTGTTGGATTTAGCCTGGTGTTGTGATACTTCTTACTGTGCCTAGCCTAGTCCAACTCTGGCATCTCCACATCACGGGTTCAAATAGTAGTAGCCAAAAACAATAAAAGAGGGGATATGATGAAAGGCTAGAGATCAAAAAGAGATAAAGATAATATAATCAAAGTTGGAATAGAATAGGTTACAGATAATATTAATAAAATATGTTCCACCTAATTCAGGGTAATGGAAAATAAAGCATATTGTCCTTGGCTGTCCCTCAATTCGAGGATTACGTCTGCCCGGAGTCACAAGTTTTCTTCGTGGGTCTTCACTTGACTGAACAAGCTGATTTTCAATCCACAGATCTTTAGGCAAATGGGCAGGATGTCCCATGAGGTAATGGTATCTGGAGTGTACGACTTATTTCCTTTTGTTTTCTACCGCTACTCTGCCTCATGATTCAAGGCATGTTGCAACTTGACAGGCAGGCTGGTGGGTTTTTTTATGCATTTACTGCATGTGGGCCTCACTGGCTAGGTGAGTGGCTTGGAGGGGAACCTGCTGGTGATGGTGTTCTCATGTATCTGCTGCTCTTGCCCTTCCAGGTGGTAGTGGTTTTGGGTTTGGAAGGTGCTGCATAAGGAGCCTTGGTGAGTTCCTTGAGTGCATCTTCTAGATAGTACACACTGCTGCTACTGTGCGTCAATGGTAGAGGGAGTGAATGTTTGTGGAAAGGGTGCCAATCAAATGGGCTGCTTTGTCCTGGATGGTGTCAAGCTGCTAGGAAGAGAACCACACTGTTTTCCTTGCTGGAAACAACGCTCCTCCATTTTTTGGTAAGAATCTCCCCTTTATTTCTCATGTTTAACAGTACAAATATAAATCCCTTAAAACTACCTTTGTTTTCCTGACAGGATATTTGAAGTTTGAAGTTTATTTATTAGTCTCACAAGTAGGCTTACTTTAACACTGCAATGAAGTTACTGTGAAAATCCCCTAGATGCCAGTCTCCAGCACATATTCAGAAAATAATAAGAAGCTATTTTATCATCTGTTGAATATCTAGACACCTTCCTAAGAGAAGGTTATCCATAACAATACTTATTAAAGTAAGATGATGCATCATTTCATAATTAAGCTGGAAGCACATTCTGAGGTTATGCCTTTGTTGCTTTGAGTAATCAGTGGTAAAGATGATGGAACCACAGGACACAAGGCCACCTTATTAACACTAAGCGTTTATCTGTGAAGCAATTGATCTTGTCAGAAGCATAACATCAGAGCGGTCACAATGTGTGCATGGCGTCATTTTTAAATGCCCCCTTCTAGTGATATAATTACATGGTGTTCGCCCCCAAAGGTGTTGGTAACTTTAAAATTCCATTAACCCCGGTGATGCTGCTCTTTAAAAAATCCCGCCACTGAGTGAAAAACACCTCTGCCTCTGAGGCCTCTGTCTTCCTATAATTCTTTTCTCTCTCGAATGATTCCACTGTCAGCGGCTGTACCTTCAACAGTCTAGACACTGAGTGAATTCTTTCCCTAAACCTCTCCACTTCTCACCTCTCCTTTCCTCTTTTAAGACGCTTCTGTCCTGGTTGCTCCTTGTTGTGGCTCAATGCCAAATTTAATTGATGATGCTCCTGTGAAGTGTTTTGTAATGTCCTACAATGTTATGGGTACTATATTAGTGCAAGCTGTTGTTGTTTAATATAAAAGGTTTAGCCCTATAGTAAACACATGACCTCTTTGCCATTTTAGGTATGAATTGGCCTTAAGCCATTACAGCTCCCTAAGTAATGAAAGAGGAAAATCCCTTTTGGGTAACAATTCGACACAATGGGTAGGATTTTCCAGCCACGCTCGCCCCAAGACTGGAAGATCCCACCCAAGGTCAATGACCTTTGCATGGTCCATGTCCTGCTCACTACGATTCCTGTGGCATGCGGGACAGGAAAATTCCACCCACTGAATCCATAATCAGTGCCTCCTGCATTTCTGGAGATGAAGGTCAGTCTGAACACCCATGGAACAAGTACTGTAGCCAGGGTGCACACCCGCCCTGTGGACAATAACTCAACACAGCCAGCTGGCACAATTACAGACCAAATTCCAAACTCAAGGACTACGTGCTGACTTAGTGTATACATGGGATATTTCCTGTTTTAAAATGGGGGGATGGGGTACGAAGAAACAGATTGGGCCTTGTTCCAGGTTTGGTGGAATAGAGAATGTTTAGTTACTGCGATCCATCATTGTTACGTGCAAGTGAGTATGTGGAAATGGGGAAGATTGCGTCCATATGTATATTGTGAGGCAAGAAGTGACACGTCGGTAGCACAGGAGTTATCCCCAGCTTGGCCACACATTCAAAATGTAAGATCTGCCAAAGAACTGTAAGTAAATTGTTTAGGTTTTAGCCTTGGTCGTCATTTTCATATAACCTGGTAACTTGACAAATATCAAGTACCTCACATCTGACCGAAAGTAGAAAAGACTGAGTCTTCTTCATCACTACGTCTGCCCAGACATCCTCCTGTCCCTGACTTCTAATCAAATCGAACCTCAGGGGTATCATTGCCTCCTGGGTGAAGATATCCTTGTCACTCTCCCCTCCCTAATTCATTGCAATGCCGGCATCTTGGATTCCAGCTCAGCAGCTCTGAGCCAAATTTCCTTAAATTGCAGACACTAACAGCAGATGTGGTTTCCTGCAAATCATAAGAGCTCTCCACAAACACTCACATTCTGCAGATGTTGCATATCTTCTACATTGCCACCCCTGGTTAACCTGGTTTTATGTTTTATTTAGAGTTACATTATAATTAAAATTTCAGATAATTCATTTGTCTGGGTATATTAAACCACTGTAATTAACTTATTTAGCTTAATTTACTGGTTCCTAGTTTTAAATTCTTATTTCCTGATGTGTATTTACTTTAAGCATTAAAAGCAAAAGAAAACACCACCTTTTCTCTCAATTACAAATTCCCACTTTCAGCAAGTTCTGAACTTCCCATTCGCTTTGTGATGTATTTAGTTAAAGTATGGCATGTGTTTATAGTCCAGTCTTAACTGATGCCTTACCTGTCACTTTCCACTTCTTCTGAGCCACCTCTTACCCAATCAGTTTCTAGCTTACAGTAATTAACCTCTTTGAAGAGAATTATTTAGAATCATAGAAACCCTACAGTGCAGAAGGAGGCCATGTGGCCCATCGAGTCTCCACCAACAACAATCCCATCCCCCCCAGGCCCTATTCCCACAACCCCACATATTTATCCCACTAATCCGAACACCCCAGGTAATTAAAGAGCAATTAGCAAGGCCAATCAACACAACCGGCACATCTTTGGACTGTGGGAGGAAACCGGAGCACCCGGAGGGAACTTTCGCAGACACGGGGAGAATGTGCCAACTCCACACAGACAGTGACCCAAGCCGGGAATCGAACCCAGATCCTTGGAGCTGTGAGGCAGCAGCATTAACAACCGTGCCACCATGCTGCCCTTCTAGTGCTGATGAGAACTCTTCAAACGGAAACATTAACTCTGTTTCTCTCTTCAGGGAAGCTGCCAGATCTGCTGAGAATTTCCAGTGTTGGTGTTTATTTCAGATTTCCAGCATTGTGACAATCTGCTCTAAAATCACTTACAGCTGTCCAACTGTTAACTACAAAACTGCCTTGCAGCTTTTAAAGTGCAACGATAACTTCCAAATGCTAGCATTAAATTTCTGTTTGACTTACTTGGGTTGACATGGTGGCAAAGTGGTTAGCACTGCTGCTTCACAATGCCAGGAACCCTGGTTCAATTCTGTCCTTGGGTGACTGTCTGTGTGACATTTGCATGTTCTCCTCATGTCTCCCGCACTCGCTTTAAATCTCCAGTCATTGGAACTTCTGAGTCCGAAATGGACACGGTGGATGTATCTGAGTTTACTCCCTTACTACCCGAAGTAGGGAGTGAACCCAGGCCTTGGCATTCCAGATGAAAGTGGTGATCACTGGTTCGCTACACCCTGCCTACATTGGGCACAGATCTCGAGTAAAAAGACCTGGCAATTAAATGCCTCAAGATGCACTCGAGGTGAATGAACTGCCAAGGTTCCCTGGACCTGGAGGGGGAGGGATGTAATGACTTTAACAAGGCCCACCATGTGGACCTCTTAGAATACGAGCTCCAGATTAAGTCAGTAATGGCTTTTGTTCCTGAATGGCCTGAGAATTTAAGACTTTCATATGGTCCAATCAAGGAGCCCTGTATGTGTACGTAACGTTGGAGTTAAAGGTACTCAAGGTTTATACTTTGTGTGAGGAAGTCCATGGCCAAGAGCAAATCCAACAGAACCTACTGGACCAAAGTGTTCATGGTGGTTGCGAACCTTCCCGTGGTGGCTTTGAGGTGCTCATATATTGGAGCCACAACATAGACAGAATGCAAAGGGACTCCTCTATCATGTGTGCTCTACTTCAGGAAGTGACTGTTAAACATCTGCCCAATGTTCCATTCCCTGCTGTGGCATCTCCATCAGTGAGCTAGCAGCTGCTTCCAAAGGTTCACTATCTGACTGGGATTGAGTAGATGGCTGGTCTCCAGCAACGACCCTCCAACTGCTGGAGACCTTGGCTCCAACTGCTGTGGGGATGTACCTGTGAGATGTTCTCCAAAACGTAATCCCAAAACAAACCTTGAACTACGGACCACCAAGTTGTGTGTCTCTGCACTAGTGGAGGGTACGGGTGAACACTGTATCGGTTCTTCATGTGCCCCCTTGTCCTCACAAGTTCCAGGGGTTTGAAGAGTTGCTCAGCTGGCTGGCTTGGCACTGTCTGCTTGTACCTCCAAAAGCCAAAACGACAGTTTTAGTGGATGAGCTGAAATTAATTCAGAATATATTACACATAGTGTGAGTTGCAGGATTGGGTGAAGTGATGGAGTTGAGATCCATACGAGGTTGTTGTGGAAGGCCAGGTTCTGCATCAACACAGGAGCGATCTCCATCCTCACTGGCAAGCTTTGCAGCTGCCTCTCAAACTCAGTGAGGCTGATTATCTCTGCCATCCCTCTGTCCAGTTTGGGCTTGGTCTCACTTGTCGTGAATAAGTTTGGCCTGTGTGGGAACAAAATAAAGATGTGATGAGAGGGGATGGAGCAGAGGGTGGGTGAAATGCTTGTGTGTGGTATGCCCTACCTAGAAGAGACAGGAATTGGAGTTCGAGCAATGAGACAGATGGGATGGTTGTGTTGAGAAGTCTTGTTGAGAGCATGAGGGCTCATATGTGTTCCCCACTAATGGATGCGTGAGTTACATGAAGAAAGTAGATAATTCAGTATATGATGTCATGCTGAGAGTTTGACAGTGGAGCAACCTGAGCAATTTTGCTTTGATTTGATTTATTACTGTCATGTATATTAGTATACAGTGAAAAGCATTGTTTTGTGCATGCTATGCAGACAAAGCAGACTGTTCACAGAGAAGGAAAGTGCAGAATGTAGTGTTACAGTCATAGCAAGGGTTTAGAGAAAGATCAGCTTAATGCAAGGTAGGTCCAATCAAAAGTCTGACAGCAGCAGAGAAGAAGCTTTTCTTGAGTTGGTTGTTACATGATCTCAGACTTCTGTAACTTTTTACTGATGGAGGAAGATGTGAGAGAGAATGTTCGGGGTGTGTGGGGTCCTTAATTATGCTGGCTGCTTTACTGAGGCAGCAAGAAGTGTAGATAGAATCAATGAATGGGAGGTTTGCATGGTGAACTGGGCTACATTTACGACTCTTTGTAGTTTCTTGCGGTCTTGGACAGAGCAGGAGCCATACCAAGCTGTGATACAACCAGAAAGAATGCTTTCATGGCAAGGGAGGACTTGCCCTGGTGGAGCGAATGAGATTATTCATCCGTTTTCTGCACTTGATGGCACTTTGTGGGCGGTTGACAGCTGTACACCGACGTTCCATCCAGAGAGGTTGGTGTGCTTCTTTGAAATGTCTCTGGAATAGAGGAAATGCCAGAGGGTCCACACTCCTTGCATAAGGCCTGAAAGCTGGTGCTACCATCTTCTTCAGGCCATCTGGGCTCTGGGCATCCTGCATGGTCTGGAGAAGACAGAAGAGAGTGATTCACTTGTACTGGACTGGTGTTTAAACATGACACTGGGATCTCCAAGCTTGCTAGCCAAAGGCAGACAGATGAATCAGTTGCTGACCCAACAGGAAAGCCTGAGAGGAACTCACCTGTGCATAATTAATGAGGTCCCAAGAGCTGAATCTGGTGTGAAATCCCAGTGCTCTGGTCAGCGGGACAGGTGGCAATGCAGCCAACCAACACTGCACTTAGTTTCAAAATGGGAGAATTCCATTTGTAATTTAAATATGGTCCAACCAAGATTCGATGCATGTTTCATGTAACTTCTCTGCTTCTCAATCCTGCCGCTTTAGATATAGGTAACAGTGCTTGGTTTGCTTTACAGAACCTGAATGAACAACATATAAACACTTATGATTTTCAAAAGTGCATTGCATCCAATATCGGTGCAGGTGTGTCAGCAATCCTAAAGCATTTTATTCTCCGTTATGTATCTGTGCAATGAAACTCCTTTGTGATTTCCTTAACTATGTAACTATGTGTACAGAAGGAACTGGGCATTTTATACAAAGCTCATTTCCAGATAAGTGTGTGTTTTGATACAGCAGGTCAAACCACTCTGCTAAATCATATCTACAATGTTGAGAATATGAATAATATTTGGGAAAGCAAGTTCACAAAAAATAAACATCAGCAAAAATGTAATTTGAAAAAGAGTTGTAATCAATTCAAATCTAATAAAGGATTCTTAAAAGCCTAATATGTTGACAATCAGTAGCAATTCCTTCTGGAACTCCTGCACAATAATGCTTCTAGCAATATGAAAGCAAATCAGATTTATATCTAAATTATGATTTAAATATTAATCTTACAGTATACCATTCTATACTGTACCATTTATTGAATCAGGGTTTTGCATTGTGCCACTTAAGAAGCCTTTCATTGATTACCCAGATTATGAGGATTGGTTTATCATTAACTAAAATGTTCCACATCTAGCGGAAAGAATCATCGGTTTTACCAGAACAGCAATTTCCCTCGGCTGCAGGAGTACAAAGGCTGGTTCAAAATGTATCTCTCAGTGGTTACTTTGAAACACAGCACTCTCCTAGTGTTCTAAGCGCGTAGGCAACACATGAGCTCTGTGTTCTGGTTTAAATAAAGCTGATTTTTTTGGGTAATATTTATATTGCTCCCGGATTACTAAGTTTCCTGGTGTGGGCTCCATGTGGCTGATTGCAAACCTTATGTAAAGCTGTTGGTATTTACAAAGGTCAATGGCTACTAAGATTGAAAATAATCATTGCGTTTACTCGGCAATGTGGAAAATTGCCCACGTATGCCCAGTCCAAAGCCGTATGTTAGGTGGATTGGCCATGGTAAATGCACTGGGTTGCGGCAATAGGGCAGAGAGCTGGGCCTGTGTAAGAAGGACCTGTCAGAGAGTCAATGGGCCAAATAGCCTCCTTCCTTTTGTCGTTGAATTTTTAAATACTGACCAATCCACTGACTTGAAGCAGTCCTGTAGGAAATCATCCAATTCCTCAGAACAACATTGCATGACTTGCTTCATCAGATTCTTCTGTTTCAGTTTTTGCTTGTAAGCCAGGAGAGGAGCACAGCCTCGTGGTCTGATTTGTTAAATTATGGGTGAGCGAGAGAGTGGTAAGCATGTTTGATATTTCGTAGAATCCATAGAATCCCTACTGTACAGAAGGAGGCTATTCAGCCTATCAAGTCTGCACTGACCACAATTCCACCTAGGCCCTATCCGTGTAACCCCACATATTTATCCTGCTAATCCCCCTGACACTAGAGTCAATTTAGCATGGCCAATCAACCTAACCCACACATCTTTGTACTGTGGGAGGAAGCCAAAGCACCCAGAGGAAACCCATGCAGACATGGGGAGAATGTGCAAAATCGACACAGGCAGTGGCCTAAGGCCGGAATTGAACCTGGGTCCCCGGCGTTATGAAGCAACACTACTAACCACTGTGCCACGGTGTAGCAGTGATCTAGAACGTGAATCAGGAATTGTGCTGGTGGTAAGCCCTTGGTCTTGGCCTGATTGAAGTCCCCGGTCACGTGAATAAGGCCTCCGGATGTTTCGTCTCAAGGCTATTTGTCGTGGCGTATATTTTGTCCAGCGCAGTCTTCACATCTGCACGAGGTGGGATGTAAACTGCTGTCAGGATAACAGAGGTGAACTCCCACGGAAGATAGCAGGATGACATTTTAGCGTCAAGTATTCTAGGCCCGGAGAGCAGAAACTCACCAGTGTTGCTATGTCCATGCACCAAGAGTTGTTGATTAGGAGATAAACCCCACCTCCCCTAGCCTTGCCTGAGGCCGCTGTACAGTCCATTCAATGGATTGAGAAGCCCTCTTGTTGTAGGGCACAGTCCAGTGAAGCAGGAGTGAGCCATGTTCCATGAAACAGCCCCTCAGTTCCCTTTGAAAAGTGAGTCTGGTTTTAAGTTTGTCCACCTTGTTTTCCAGAGATTGGACATTTGCCAGGAGTAAGCTGGGGAGAGGATCTTGGGACCACCTTGTTTCACTCTGACCTGCACGTTTTTCACACTTCCTGGAGTGACTACTTCTTTTCATGCCTGGGAGACGGTAAGAATAGTATATAATATCAAGGGTTTAGGTGCGCCTAGTGAGATTCTTTGCTTTGGTCGGTGTGTGGATGGAAGATTTGTTGTCTTTTTTGTGGTTCCTGCGTGAGAAGATGGGTCCGCACTATTGGGCGTTCCGGGTCACTGTCGGGCTGTGGTTTGGATTTGAAGGTCAGACATTTTTCAGACCACTCTCCAGCTTGGATGGGTCGAAGGCTGGTGTGTGACCTGCATTTCCTCTCCCTCCTGCTCCTAACTCTCTTGCTCATCTGTCTCCTCTTCCTTCACTTCCTGCTCCCATTCCTCATCTTCCTGCTGTTTCCCATCCTGTTCTTTCTCCTCTTCCCATTCCTCCTCCTCTTTGTTCTTCTCGTAGTTCATCACCTCAACATAGTCCAATCTATCAGAAATGAGCCTCCGATCCATTCACTCAGTCTACACTTCCCTCTGCCTCAGATAAGTAGCCAGCTGAATCAACGACCCCATAGACTCCCAACATACTCTTTTTTCCACCTTCTTCTGTGGGGAAAAAGATACAAAAATCTGAGATCACGTACTACTGACTCAAAAACAGTTTCTTCCCTGCTGCCTTCAGACTTTTAATGGGCCTACCTAATATTAAGTTGATAGTTCTTGACATCCTACGTATAATTGTAGCACTCTATGCTGCACACTTTCCTTTCCTTCTCCCCTATGTCCTCCATGAATGGTATGCTTTTTATAGTGTGCCAGAAACGATGCTTTTCGCTGTACCCCAACACATGTGACATTAATAAATCAAATCAAATCAAACCATTCTCCTCGTTCTTGTCGTCATTCTCCTTCTTCTTCTGATTCTCCTGCTGTCACATTCTGCTGCACAGGCAGTTGTAAGAGCAGCTTACTCACAATGAGAAGAATTATCTTTCACAAATCTGGAAACTTGCTCTGATGAGTACTGCAAAACCCTTCCCAAGTTTCAAGCAACAGAAATGTTGAGTCATGTTTCAGTGGGTGAATCCCAGAAGGGAAAAACAGTAAAATGGGGAAATAAAAATCCTGATCTGAATTGGTCTTGCATAACTTAAAATGGAATATTCATAAAACAGGCAAATAAGAACACTGGTTCAAGCTGCTTTTTCCCTTCTGGGTGGCTTGTGTTGCAAGCCATCTTTGCAGCTGTATCAGGTTCCTGTTAGTGTGTCACGGATTAAGTCTGAAAGGGGTAGCCAGCCTACAGCCTGACTGCCTGGCCAAAAGGAAGGCAGCATAGAGAGCTGACACAGGATGAATGTTGTCAAGAAACTGGGCACTCCCTTTAGTCACAAAGAAGCTAGTTGTTGAGGCAGTGGAATGACATTCAATTGAGAAAACATGTCAAACTGGCGACGGGAAGGAACTGGGGCAATGTGAGTGCAGTCTTGTCTCACCTTGCACTCAAGGGAAATGTACCACACCAAGGGCATGTCTGGTGTTTTCTAATTCTGCTTTCTCTGGATTGTGGTAGAAGAGGTAAAGGTTCTCTTCCTCCAACAACAAGCATATATCAGACATCTACAATGTGACGAGTGGCACACTTCAGGTGTAGAATTACTATACGCACTACCATGCACTAAACTAGACATTCAGGTGAACTTGAGAAAATAAGCTTAACGTTTTAAGGAGCATCTTAAAGGAGAAGGGAGAGGGAGATATTTAGGGAGGAACTTCCAGAGCTTAGGTTCTAGCCACCTGAAGACATGGCCACCAATGGTGAAGTGAAGGACATTAAGGAGGCACCAAAAAGGCAAGAATTGGAGGGATATGGAGATCTCAGGTAGGAGATTATAGAATGGGGGGAAATCATGGAGGAATCTGAAAGCAGGATGAGGATTTTTAAATCCAGGTGTTGCCAGAACTGACATGAGGAATGAAATTTAGTGAGTTAGAATACAAGCAGCAGGGTTTTGGGGAGTTGAAGACTCGGGAGCCACAATATGGGCCAGCATTTGAATAGTTCAAGGCGAGAGGCAACAAGGATGTGGATGATTTGCATGCTACTTGCCCCTAGCTTCCTGTGGGGCTCTATCAGTCTTCTGCTGCACATCAAATATCCTGTGGGAATTATCGATGGAATTTCTTCTCAGCCAATTTGTAAGCCAGGTTGAGTGTTCTTTGAAAGGAGTCAGCGCAGCTGCAGACTACTTGCAGAGTAGTTGAAATAACTCTGCTTCATAGCACTATAATTATCCTCCAGGTACTTCTAAAAACTACAAGCTGGAAGATAAATTAAAGACTGAAAATTTGTTAAAAATCTGGAAATTACTCCATGGTGTATGATCTACGAAGTTAAACAGATGGCTAAGTCAGTTGCTATTGCTATTATGTTTTACTTTTAGCACCATAGCACATTTGCTTCCTTGAATTAAGCAAACAGCCCAGCAGTTTCAGACATAGGTTCCACTCAGCTTTATGGCAATAATAAATCTAACTTTCTAGGAGATGCTAAAAAGTTACATTAAGTTTCACTTCTGATAAATTTACTGATGAGGTCTTGAAACATGTTTCCGCATCAACAGGTTTATAAAGCGTACCGGTTGAGACCTGGAAACCAGGCTGCAAGCTCACGCTATTGGTTACGGTGCAGAAGGAGGCCATTTGACCCATCGTGCCACCACTGGGTCTCCAAACGAGCATTGCGACTCTGCCTTTTCCCCATTACCCTAAACGTTGTTTATATTCAAATAACCATCCTCTTGAATGCCTTGATTGAACCTGCCTTTACCACTCTTCCAAATAGTGCATTCTAGACCCCAACCACTTACTGTGTGAACAAGTTTTTCTCCTGCATCGCATTTTCTTCTTTAACAAAGCACTTGAAATCTGTACCGTCTTGTTTTTGATCTTTTTAGGAGCAGAATGAGCGTGCGCCTACCACTTAATAAATGAACATTGAGGCAAACTTGAGAAAATGAACACATACCTTAAAGTTTTACGGAGCATCTTAGAAGAGGAGATAGAGGTTAGGAAATGGAGGGATATTTCTCCCTGTCTATTCAGGGCTTCCTCATCCTTCTGATAGTGTGGTGACAAGAACTGCACGCAATACTCCAAATACTGCCTAACCATGGTTTTAATTAGCTGCAACATGACCTGCCATTTCTATCAAATCTCCTCTTAACCCTCTCCTCTTCAAGGAGAGCTTCAAAGAACTTTTTGCAGGACCCATGCCCAAATCATGCAGGCCGCCATTTTCTAGTCAACTTAAATTGCCCCTGAGTAACTAAACTGTGTTATGATTTAATTTGGATGTTAAGACGAATGGAAGTGGGCTCAGTGTATCGAATGGCTTCCTTCTGTGTCATATTGGTACAAATATGTTTTCCTAATTTTCGTACAGGGAATGTAGCTGTGTTCTGCTGGAATGTTCTGTGTGGAATGGGAAAATTAGAGCCTTCCAAGACTTGTAACTATATTTACCTCAATCTATCAATACTTAGAGCTCAGATCAGCAGTGAAGCAGAAAACTCGGGATAATAAGAACATAAGAACATAAGAAATAGGAGCAGGATTAGGCCACCTAGCCCTTCGAGCCTGCCCCGCCATTCAATAAGATCATGGCTGATCTGAAGTGGCTCAGTTCCACTTTCCCGCTTTCTCCCCATAACCCTTAATTCCCTTGTCTGTCAAAAACCTATATTCAGCGAGGTAGCCTCCACCACTTCAACGGGCAGAGAATTCCAGAGATTCACCACCCTTTGAGTGAAGAAGTTCCTCCTCAACTCCGTTCTAAACTGCTCCCCTCTTATCTTGAGGCTGTGCCCTCTAGTCCTGCTGTCCTTTCTGAGCAGGAAGAATCTCTCTACCTCTACCCTATCCATCCCTTTCATTATCTTATACGTCTCTATAAGATCCCCCCTCATCCTTCTAAACTCCAACGAGTACAGACCCAGTCTATTTAGTCTCTCTTCATAGTCTAACCCCCTCATCTCTGGTATCAGCCTAGTGAACCTCCTCTGCACTCCCTCCAAGGCCAAAATATCCTTGCGCAAGTGCGGCGACCAAAACTGCACACAGTACTCCAGCTGCGGCCTCACCAGTACCCTGTACAGTTGCAGCAAGACCTCCCTGCTTTTATATTCTATCCCCCTCGCTATAAAGGCCAGCATCCATTCGCCTTCTTGATCACCTGCTGCACCTGCAGACTGGGTTTTTGCGACTCATGCACAAGGACCCCCAGGTCCCTCTGCACCGTAGCATGCTGCAGCTTTTCGCCCTTTAAATAGTAATCCCTCCTACTATTATTTCTGCCAAAGTGGATAACTTCACGCTTGCTAACATTGTACTCCATCTGCGAGGTCCTCACCCACTCGCTCAGCCTATCCAGATCCCTCTGCAGACTTTCCACACCCTCCGCACAATTTGCTTTTCCACTCATCTTTGTGTCATCAGCAAATTTCGTTACCCTACACTCAGCCCCCTCCTCCAGATCATCTATATAAATGGTAAATAGCTGAGGCCCCAGCACCAATCCCTGCGGCACTCCACTAGTCACCAACTGCCAATCAGAATAGCACCCATTGATACCAACTCTCTGCCTCCTATTAGACAACCAATCCTCTACCCACGCTAACACCTTACCCCCAACTCCATGCCCCCTAACCTTCTGAAGCAACCTTTTGTGTAGCACCTTATCAAACGCCTTTTGAAAATTGAGAAACACCACATCCACCGGTTCCCCTCTGTCTACCGCACTAGTCACATTCTCATAGAAACCCAATAAATTCGTCAAACACAACTTGCCCTTAATGAATCCATGCTGCGTCTGCTCTATCAAACCATTCTTTTCTAGATGCCTCGCTATTTCTTCTTTGATGACGGATTCAAGCATTTTTCCAACTACAGACGTTAAACTAACCGGCCTATAATTCCCTGCCTTTTGTCTACTACCTTTTTTAAACAGCGGCATAACATTAGCCGTTTTCCAATCTTCCGTGACTTGCCCGGAATCCAGTGAAGTTTGGTAAATAATCACTAAGGCATCCACTATCACCTCTGCCATTTCCTTCAGAACCTTGGGATGCATTCCATCCGGTCCTGGGGACTTGTCCACCATCAGTCCCGCTAGTCTATCGAGCACTACCTCTCTAGTGACAGTGATTTCATGTAAATGATTTCATGTAAATACTTTTATACTTAAAATCATTAGTGCTTACTATCAAGCATGAACATTGATGATGATTGCAAGCAAACAGGAGCTACATGTACTAACACCAGCAGTGTAGATCACCAGTTTAGTGTAGATTGTTTCTTCTGTCTGTGCAACTAATAATGTTGCCCAACTCAATGCAACAGTCTTGAACTGCTAAGCTTACCACCAAAAGCTTAGCAGAAGCTTTGCCACAGCTTAAAGGTTTGACTTGCATGATTTGCACCTCTTCCCTTGTCTGAAGTGCAAATGTCCCAACCATAATTTTGGGGTTTTCTAATGATTTTCTTGTTCGAATCAACTTGACTTCATCATTTAACAAACAAGAATGGCTGCTCACTCAGATTTAAATTCTACTACCTGTAATTAGATTAGTAAGGATAATTTGAACGGAGGAAATCCCATTTTACAGAATTAATTTGGCCAGTAGCTCAACCCTCAGCTTCTCAAGGCCTGTTGGTATCTCCAATTCACTCAAGTTACAACATAGATTTGGCCAATTTTTTTATTCTTTAATAGTGTAATTTCAAGACAGAAATATTGCATTTTTCATTGGATAGGATTTGATTGTGGTCTTTATTGCGACAATTTCTCTCTGCATGGCAGAATAAAATTGAGCTGGAGCACCTACCTAATTCTATGGATCTACTCCAAAACCTGTTCCAATTCCCTGAGTCAAGTATCTCCCCATAAGTGCGGTGGTTTCTGCAGGGATTCCATGCTACCAATATGGAGGCTGCCGTTGGGAAATCATAAAAAAATTTAATGACCATACAGTAACTTCTGCCACAATCTTTTAACTTCAGAGCTCATTACAGCTTTGCTCCAAATATGCAGAGAAGAATTGAATTTCAGAAATGCGGTGAAGGTGACTGTCCTTGGCATCAATGAGCCCTGCAAAAATCAATGGGAATCAGATGGGAACTTCTTCACTGGTTGAAGTCATACCTGGCACAGAGCAAGTTGGCTGTCATTGTTGGAGATCAATTATCCCCAGCCCCAGGACATCTATGCAGGAGGTCCTCCAGATAGTGTTCTAGGCCCAGTCATCTTCAGCTACTTCATCAATGACCTTCCCTCAAATCTAAACTCAGAATTGGGGATGTCCTCTGTTGAATGGACAGTACTCTGCACCACTCATAATTCCTCAGATACTGAAGTAGCCCATGCAGAGAGACTTGGGCAACATTCAGGTTTGTGCTTGCTAATAGGTAGCAAGTAACATTCATGCCACAGAAGTGCCAGGCACTAACTATCTCCAACAAGTGAGAATCTTTCAATCTCCACTTTATGTTCAATAGCAATACCATCGCTGAATCTCCCACAAACAAACTTCTGGGGGTCACCATTGACCATAACCTTAACTGGTACATCCAAATAAAGAGGAAGTTAACAGCTGGAAATTCTGCGGTGTGTAACTCACCTCCTAATGTTAGGAGGTCTACAGTTAAGGATAGGGTACAGGTAAGGGAAGAGGCTGAGGATGTCCCAAGTGGTGGCGTTACGGCAAATAGGGTCCAGAAGAAGGCTGGGATGAAAGCGCTTTATCTGAATGCACGAAGCATTCGGAATAAAGTGGATGAGCTGGTGGCGCAGATCGACACAAATGGATACGATCTGGTGGCCATTACAGAGACGTGGCTGCAAGGTGACAGGGACTGGGAGATGAATGTACAGGGCTATCAAGTGTTTAGGAAGGATAGGCAGGAGGAAAGAGGGGGTGGCGTAGCTCTGCTGATTAAGGACAGCATCAAGGTGGTAGCAAGGGATGATATCGGAGCCAAAGAGCAGAAAGTGGAATCGTTGTGGGTGGAGATTAGGAACAGCAAAGGGAGGAAGACGCTGGTGGGTGTCGTCTATAGGCCCCCGAATAATGATCTGGAGGTGGGGCGGGCTGTTAACGCGCAAATAAGTGCGGCGTGCAGGAATGGGACGGCAGTAGTTATGGGGGATTTCAATCTGCATATTGATTGGTCGACCCATGTTGGACGAGGTGGGCTCGAGGAGGAGTTCTTGGAATGCTGCCGGGATAGTTTCCTGGAACAGTGTGTGTTGGAGCCGACGAGGGAGCGAGCTATCTTGGATCTGGTGCTATGTAATGAGGCGGGTAGAATTAGGGACCTTGAGGTGAAGGATCCTCTTGGAGAGAGTGATCATTGTATGGTGGAGTTTCTGTTGCAGATGGAGGAGGAGAAAGTGGGTTCCCGGACACGTGTCCTTTGTTTGAATAGAGGGGAGTATGGTAGGATGAGAGAAGAATTGGCGAATGTGGACTGGGGGAGCGCGTTGGAAGGTAGGTCTGCTGAGGAGCAGTGGAGGATCTTTAAGGAGATCTTTCTTGGTGCTCAGCAGAAATTTATTCCGATGGTTAAAAAGGACAGTAGGAAGAGAGGTAATAAGCCGTGGATAACGAAGGAGGTGAAGGAAAGTGTTAAATTAAAAGCGGAGGAATTTAGAGTAGCTAAGAGCAGTGGGCGAGAAGAGGATTGGGAGAGGTTTAAATGTCAACAAAGATTGACAAAAAAGTTGATAAAGGAGGGTAGAAGAAGCTATGAAGCTGGGCTAGCGCTTAATATAAAAAAGGATAGCAAGAGTTTTTATAAATATATAAAAAGGAAGAGGCTGGCTAGGGTGAACGTTGGTCCCTTAGCGGATGAGAAAGGGGACCTAGTGGTAGGGGATGGGGATATGGCTAAGGTATTGAATAACTTTTTTGTTTCTGTCTTCACGGAGGAGGACGTGAATAATTTGCCGGGTGTTAGCGATGGAAAGGTGGTAGGACTGGAGGGTCTTAATGACGTTACTGTTACTAGAGAGGTGGTGCGCAACAGACTGGAGGGGCTGATTGTGGACAAGTCCCCAGGACCGGATGGAATGCATCCGAGGGTTCTGAAAGAAATGGCGGAGGTGATAGTGGATGCCTTGGTGGTTATTTTCCAGACGTCGCTGGATTCCGGGGAAGTGCCGGAGGATTGGAAAACGGCTAATGTTACGCCGTTGTTTAAGAAGGGTGCCAGGCAAAAGGCGGGGAATTACAGGCCGGTTAGTTTAACGTCTGTGGTAGGTAAAATGTTAGAATCCGTCATTAAGGAGGAAATTGCGAGGCATCTTGAAGGGAATTGCTTGATAGGGCAGACGCAACACGGTTTCATTAAAGGGAAGTCGTGTCTGACAAATTTACTGGAGTTCTATGAGGATGTGTCTAGGGCGGTGGATAGAGGAGAGCCGGTGGATGTGGTCTTTCTGGATTTTCAGAAGGCGTTTGATAAGGTACCTCACAAGAGGTTACTGCAGAAGGTCAGAGGACATGGAGTTGGGGGTAGGGTGTTAGCGTGGATAGAGGATTGGTTGTCAAATAGGAGGCAGAGAGTGGGGGTCAATGGGTGCTATTCGGATTGGCGGTTGGTGACTAGTGGGGTGCCCCAGGGGTCGGTGCTGGGGCCTCAGCTATTTACCATTTATATAGATGATCTGGAGGAGGGAACCGAGTGTAGGGTGTCGAAATTTGCTGATGACACCAAGATTGGGGGAAAGGCAAATTGTGCGGAGGGTGTGGAGAGTCTGCAGAAGGATCTAGATAGGCTGGGCGAATGGGCCAGGAAATGGCAAATGGAATTTAATGTTGGCAAGTGTGAGGTGGTCCACTTTGGTAGGAAGAATGGTAGGAAGGACTATTACTTACGTGGCGAAAAACTGCAGCAGGCGACGGTGCAGAGGGACCTCGGGGTCCTTGTGCATGAGTCGCAAAAACCCAGCCTGCAGGTGCAGCAGGTGGTCAGGAAGGCGAATGGGATGCTGGCCTTCATAGCGAGGGGGATTGAATATAAAAGTAGGGAGGTCTTGCTGCAGCTGTATAGGGCATTGGTGAGGCCGCAGCTGGAGTACTGTGTGCAGTTTTGGGCGCCGCACCTGCGCAAGGATATTTTGGCCTTGGAGGGAGTGCAGAGGAGGTTTACTAGGCTGATACCGGAGTTGAGGGGGTTGAGCTATGAGGAGAGGCTGAATAAACTAGGCTTGTACTCGTTAGAGTTTAGAAGAATGAGGGGAGATCTCATTGAGACGTATAAGATGATGAATGGGATGGATAGGATAGAGGTGGAAAGACTCTTCCCGCTCAAAAAAGACAGTAGGACTAGGGGGCACAGCCTCAAGATAAAGGGGGGGCGGTTCAGAACGGAGTTGAGGAGGAACTTCTTCACTCAAAGGGTGGTGAATCTCTGGAATTCTCTGCCCGTTGAAGTGGTGGAGGCTGCCTCGCTAAATATTTTTAAGAAGCGGGTTGATGGGTTTTTGATAAGAGAAGGGATTAAGGGTTATGGGGAGAGGGCGGGAAAGTGGAACTGAGCCACGACAGATCAGCCATGATCTTATTGAATGGCGGGGCAGGCTCGAAGGGCCAGATGGCCTACTCCTGCTCCTATTTCTTATGTTCTTAAATCTCTGAAACCTGTCCACCATCTACAAGACACAAGTCAGGAGCATGATGGAATACTTTTCACTTGCCTGAATGAGTACAGTTCCAACAACATTCAAGAAGCTTGATACCATCCAAATCAAAGTGGCCCATTTGATCTGTGCCTTATCTATTCTGTTAAATATTCATTTTCACCTTCACAGTAGCAGCAATGAGTACCGTCTACAAGATACACTGCAGGAACTCACCAACGCATTCCAAACCCTTTCTTCTTCACTGTTTGGTTTGGAAGTGCTTGGTTCTTCTGATTGATGCTAAGGCTGAGTTCTTCCCAGCAACTAGTACCATCAGACCCGCATCCAGCAGAGATCCAGCGCCATGACTTCTACCTCTGAACTTACGTGCATCTGCAGCAGATTCATCCTGCATGACAATGAGCTAATTCTATCCTGAGATAAACTCAATGCCCTGGAGTAACTATTAAGCTTTTCTGGCCCATTTTGTTTGACAAAGCATTGGCTAATGTCGACAACAATAGTCTGATCTACAACGTTGTTTCTGGTGATTGTGTCCCAGCTGCTACAGCTGTTTCTACTAATGCCCCCTGTTGCTGCTGAAGAGAAGAAAGGAAGAAAAGAAAGAAGAGGAATTGAAAGAGAACGATGATGACATGGGCTTTGATCTCTTTGGTTAAGTGTACCATGCAACATAACTGTTGCAATTAAAAAAAAGTGTAAAAATTGAATTGAATCTACCACCCAGAAGAACAAGGAGAGTGGCTACATGGGGACATTACCACTTCTGATTTCCCATCCGAATCACACACTAGCCTGACTTAAACGGTATTGTCATTCTTTTACTTGCTGGATCAAAATCCTGGAACTTCTTTTCTAACAGCACTGTGGGTGTACTTACACCACATGGACTGCAGCAGTTCAAAGCAGATCATTGTGATTTTCTCAAGGGCAGATACCGATGGGAATCAGTTGTTGGTCTTGCCAAAAGACAAAAATTAATTTAAAAAAGGGAAACCAGGAGCGGTAGTAGGAGAGAAAAAAAAGAGATGAAATTGCCTCAAGTGTTCCAGTCAAGGCTCCCATTGAAAGCTAAGTCCTTCAGCAGTTAAATGTTTGAGACTGATGAGAAAGGGATGGTCATTACAAGGCCCTTCTTCCTCTGTTGACGGGCTACAAGGTTCTGATGTAGAAGCATTGAAACTAGAAACAGGAGTAAGTCATTTAGATCATCGAGCCTGCTACACCATTCATAATGATCATGGCTGATCATCAAATTCAATATCCTGATTCCCCCTCCCCCCCATATCCTTTGACCATTACTTTGCGCAGGTCTGCCATCACTATCAAAATGGCAACCCTGGGAAACAGTGGTGTGTGCGGTGGACAAGAAGGAATCCTTGCAGGGTCACAGATTCCAGCCTCAGCCACTACTTTTCTTCCATTAGCGCAGTGGGGCAGGAGAATGTCATGGCGGGTGATACGTGGGATTCATGCATGCATTCCTGCCATGATAACGTTTCCCAGTGCCGGATTTCCGGCGGTGTCTGCTCTGCGCCAGAAACCGGCGGGGAGGCATGGAAGTACGTAGAATAAAAGGACAAAGAAAATTACAGCACAGGACCAGGCCCTCCAAGCCTGCACTGACAATGCTGCCTGACTTAACTAAAACCCCCTGCCCTTCCGGGGACCATACCCTCCTATTCCCACCCTATTCATGTATTTGTCAAGACTCCCCTTAAAAGCCACTACCGTATCTGCTTCCACTACCTCCCCTGGCAACAAATTTCAGGCACTCACCACCCTCTGTGTAAAAAATCTGCTTTTATTATTATTTTGCATCTGAATCAAATGCAATTCATCGCCCGGGACTGAAGTCTCCAGGCCTGCTTGCTTCTTCCCCCCCACAGAGCATTTCACTCCAGCATGGATTACAATAGCTTCCCATTTTCGGGGAGCTGGTTTCCAGGTCCAGCTGGAGTGAAAGTGGGCGGGGGGGGCAACTAAGGAGCCCAGATAATCAGGTGGTGGGGGTTGTCCCCTGGGATTGGCACCCTGGCAGTACTAGTTGTGTACCTGGCACAGCCCAATGGGCAAAGCATCAATGTCCAGGGGGCACCTTGGCACTGCCCATTGGGCATGGGGCAGTGCCAAGGGGAGGGCCATATGGGAAGCGGGACCTAGGGGTGGGGTCTGGTGGAGGTGGGACCTGGGGGCAATCAGTGAGGGTGGGGATCCTACTGCCACTCCGCAGTCGGGATCAGTTGGGGAGGAAGGGAGGCCAATGATCGAGGCGGACTGCTGGGGCAGGTGGGGCTAGCCAGGAGTGGTTAATCTTCAGGGATGCCAAGACTGTGTTGGGGGGGTGGGGGGGTAACGGTTGGGGGGGTGCTGGAGATGGGGTAGACTGGGGGTTGGGCCGAGGTTGGGCTTGGGAATGGTTGGGGGGGGCCAACGACTGGGCCATTAGGATGGCCGAGGGCCGGTGATGTGGGGGTTGCAGGGTCACTGTGCGTGCGCATGTATGAATTGGCCAGCAATCGAGAGGCCGTCAGCGCGGGGCCACTGTGACTGTGCTGATCCTGGCACTGACAGATCAGTGCACAGTGGCCTGCTCAGCGTGCAGATTTCAGCCTCTTCATCAGGAATCGGCCCTGCCTCCTAGTTTTTAATGCTATTCACGCTGGTGGCCTCTGCGGTGCGGAGTGTGGGAGATTCTTCTCTGAACTCCCACTGTGAAAAACAACGTGAATTACTCCAGTTTTCATACAAACTTGACACTTAGAATCTTTTTGGGAGAATTCTGGCCTTCGCCCAGCGGTTACTGTACTGCAAGCCCACGGATAACCTCACAATTCTCCACTTCTCCAGCTTCCACTCTAAACTTGTTAAAGAAGCCATCCCCTACGGACAAGCCCTCCGTATACACAGGATCTGCTCAGATGAGGAAGATCGCAATAGACACCTCCAGACACTGAAAGATGCCCTTATCAGAACAGGATATGGCACTTGACTCATCAATCAACAGTTCCAACGTGCCACAGTGCAAAACTGCACCAACCTTCTCAGGAGATAAACACGGGACACTGTGGACAAAGTACCCTTTGTCGTGCAAGACTTCCCCAGAGCGGAGAAGCTACAACATCTTCTCCAGAGCCTTCAACATGTCATTGGTGAAGATGAACATCTCGCCAAGGCCATCCCCACACCCCCGCTTGTCTTCAAACAACTGCACAACCTCAAACAGACCATTGTCTGCAGCAAACTACCCAGCCTTCAGGAGAACAGTGACCATGACACACAGAACCCTGCCACAGCAACCTCTGCAAGACGTGCTGGATCATCGACACGGATGTCATCATCTCACACCATCCACCAGGTACACGATACATACACTTGCAACTCAGCCAACGTTATACCTGATGTACTGCAGGAAAGGATGTCCTGAGGCATGGTACATTGGGGAGACCATGCAGACGCTACGACAACGGATGAATGAACACTGCTTGACAATCACCAGGTAAGAATGCTCGCTTCCTGTTGGAGAACACTTCAGCGGTCATGGGCATCCGGCCTCTGATCTTCGGGTAAGCGTTCTCCAAGGCGGCCTTCACGACACACAATAATGCAGAGTCACTGAGCAGAGATTGATAGCCAAGTTCCACACACATGAGGACGGTCTCAACCAGGATCTTGGGTTCATGTCACACTACCTGTAACTCCCACAGCTTGCCAGGTCTTGCAAAATCTCACTAACTGTCCCGGCTAGAGACAATACCCACCTCTTTAACCTGTGCTTAACCCTCTCTCCACTCACATTGTCTTTAATACTTGATTACCCATAAAGACTTGCATTCCAACCATTATTTTGTAAATTGAGTTTGTGTCTTTATATGCTCTGTTCGTGAACAGAACTCCCACTGACCTGATGAAGGAGCAGTGCGCCGAAAGCTAGTGGCTTTTGCTATGAGATAAACCTGTTGGACTTTAACTGGGTGTTGTGAGACTTTTATTTCATCCAGCAAGCAGGGATAAGAGCAATCATGTCAGCTGCAAACCGAGGAAAGGCCAGGAATCTGCTTTGTTGCGGGTGATGTTAAGTCACACTGCTGGATTGCTTACTGCTTCCCTGCTGCAATCCTGCTTGAGTGTGAGTGGGCACAATGGATTTTGAAAGCTGCAATGATGATATTTTTTATTTCTCTTCAGTTTTTATTTTCAAGGATTTTTGATTGCTGCAGCTACAAAAATCGATATGCAAGTTATTTTGCGTATTGCTCCTTTTCATGGTCTTAGCGGAGAGAGAAGGCGATTAAGGGAGAGGTGCCAGTAAAGCTTGTGACAAAGAAGACTGTCCAGATGCCTTTACCTCAACTATCATATCTATTGACCCAGTGCACCTACCTGGAACTGTCCAAGGAAAGTCATCTTTGCAAACCCAGTTGACATAGGCTCAAATTAAAGTGTGCTACATTCATTACAAAGGTTAAGAAGCTATTCTTTATACATTGGGTGTTAAATATGTTCAATAAACTTTCAGGCGGAGGCAAAACCTCTGGAATTAGTCAGATAGAAAGATGTTATGATTTCCCTGGATGAATGAATGAAGATGGACTAAATAAGATTCAATGTGATGGTTATGATACTGAACCCTGTGTTCATGAACTTAAATCTCAAGTCGTGCAATTGAATTCAACATATCAGTTCTAATAAGTTATTAAAGCTGCCAGGTTGCTGTGAAAAACAAACATCCTCTGATTTTTTTTTGGAGGAAATAATTCAACCTTACCTAAACATAACTCAGTCCCACGCTATGTGGTTGGCCTTTAATGACCTCTGAAGTACCTTGGCCAGTCATTCAGTTGTTAAAAACAATCACTGCAGTGATAAAAGCCCAAAACCATCTTCTGAATAGGCTGGGATGTAAATGCTGTTTTGCCAGTGCCACCCACATCCTGAAAGCAAATAAGAAGGAATATTTTGCCATCACCTATTGCTTTTACCTCATACAACCTTTGAAAGAACTTAAAATAAATTTTGAAGATCTTGCACCTTTTAGAAGCAAGTAAAATATCAGCAGGAATAGGCCATACAACGCAAGCAGCCTCGGTGTCATTCAAAAAGATCTTGGCTGTTCTTTTATCTAAATTGTAACTTCTTGTTCTATCCCCATTACCCTTGATTTTACCTGAAATTTGTTGATCAAAGCCTTGAATATATTCAATGACAGGGCTCTGGGGTAAAGACTTCCACAGCTTCACAATTTTCTGAGTGAATAAATTTGCCCTTATTTCCTCATTTCAGTCCTAAATGGCTGGGCCCTTATTGAAGACTTTGACTTTTAATTCTGGACATTCCAGCCAGGGGAAACCCACCTCTCACAAGTGGAAAGACGTAAAGCAATACTTCTAAAACTGTTCACTATTCCAAGGTCAGTCTGCATGGCAAGGATAATCCTTTTCTTTAAAAGGTCTTTCTTTTCTCTACAGCCAACTGTCTTCTGAAACCCCTCAACACTGCATGTGCCCCTCACCTCCAAAATAAATGTGAGGAGCTCATAGACCTCTTTGTCATTATGGCTGTGACCATCTGTTTAGCTGACTCTGCTACTTCCATCCTTTTCCCTCGTCTATTAGGTCAAATTTCTTCTTAGGTTACCGCTGTCTGGGCCCTGACACTTTCACTTTCTCTAATTTGTCTCCTGTCTCCCATTATTGCACCTCATACAGGATGGCACAGTGGCACAGTGGCTAGCATTGCTGCCTCATAGTGCCAGGGATCTGGGTTTGGTTTCCATATTGGGTCACTGTCTGTGTGGAGTCTGCATGTTTTCCCTGTGTCTGTGTGGATTTTGTCTGGTTTCCTCCCACAGTGAGAAACATGCTGGTTAGGTGCATTGACCAAACAGGAGCCAGAGTGTACTGTGAAATAGGGGAATTTCACAGTAACTTCATTGCAGTGTTCATGCAAACCTTACTTGTGCCTAATAAATAAACATTTTTAAGTATCATCTGAAAGCACAATGTCAGTTTCCAAATGCATACTGATGGCACCCAGATCCACCTCACCAGTACATCTTCCTTGACCACTCCACTACCTCTGTGTTGTCTGACATTTAATATAGGTTGAGCAGAAGTTCCTACCAAATATCAGGAAAAGCAAAGCTATTGTCTTTGACCCTTGCCATAAAACCTGTTCACTATCCACCAACTCCATTCTTCTCCCTGGTAACCATCTGAGAGTGAGCCAGTCTGTTTGCAACCTTGGTGTTATATGGTGTCATGAGATGAGCTTCCGATCACATATCAGGACCAAGTTTCTTCCTCTGCATGCCACTAGGGGTGCAACTGAATCCTTTTCTTCCAAAGGACACACGTGTGAGAGGAAACTGGTGCTCCGTGACAGAAGACAAAAATGTTCTGAAAGTAATTAGTCCCTTTTTTTGAGAATAAAGGTTTGGACTCCCAAGTGAGCCCCAGTGATACATTTCTCCAGAACAGTATGCATGATGTTATTCAGTAGACCAGCTGCCAATGCTCCATCCAGCCCCTGCAGAGTCACGGATGTAGGTACTCTTATGTTGGGAATTCTCTCCCCTCTAGCTCTGTCCCTTCCTAAACCACTGATGTTCATTAGGGCAATAGGAGACCCTGCTCCTAATGGGAATCTGTGCAGCACAGGAATTCCAGCAGGATTTCCCCAGAAGAAGCACGTTTGATCTCCTGTTCATAGAAGCTCTTATATTTATGTACTTATAGCTGTGGTGCACAAGAAACATTGAGCAGAATTTTATGCCCACCCACCAACCAGTCCCACTGAGGTTAATGGCCTTTTGAACAGCTCGCTGCATTTTCTGGTCTTGTCCTGCCATGACAGGACTGTAAAATTCTACCCATTCTTTCCCACCCCTTTCCCTTTTTGCTTGCAAATCTAATACAGGTCAGCAGTTTGCCTTAAATACAACACTGGAACATGTGTTCACTTTCCTAACACAGACAGGAAAATAGCTTGCAATGCTCCACCCCCACTTCTTTAGTCCCAAAACTGAAACATAAGCTCTGTGATCTTTAGCACAACGTCACATGTGTCAGCATGTTGACAGCACCCCTGTAATGCATTTCAGCTGTGTACCCAAATGAAATGCTTAAAATAATAGAAATATCCTCAAATATAGAAAAATAGTGCGAGGACAGAAATAAAAGAGGAGTGAAATTCCTCATTGAAGCGAAAACAGTGAATGCTTGTTTTCTCTGCAGTGCATGACTGCTACGAAAGTCACAGAATATAAAGCTTTGAAGTGAGGATTTCTGAGAATGTGCAACCATTAGGTCTTGTCAATTATCGAGACAAGAGTCATATTCAAGGTTTTAAATAAAAACAGCAATTTTACTCCCAGTTTCTCCTGACAACAGCTACTATAGTTTGGGGTTTCAAGGTCAGCAATAGACTGCAATGAGAAAACTGAATAAATAATAAGCAATCTGCATGGACTGTACCAACCTCTCCCCTTACCCAGGGTTCTGTTTATGTTCTGTCGTGCCTCCTCTACATTACAGTCATTTGTCCTTTAGGCCACTTTCTTTAGTTCTGAAGCTCAGAGTCCAGCACTTAGAAAACACAATCCATTTCCTCTGCTTTTCAGAAGGATGTTGGTTGGCTAATGGATTTATCAGGAACAGGGTTGTGGAAATTTTTAATTTTTTTCATGTGATATAGGCATCATTTGCCCTTGAGAAGATAATGATGAGCTATCCCCATGAATCACTGCAGTTCATATGGACTCACCTGATGAAGGAACAATGCTCCGAAAGCTTCTGATACCAAATAAACCTATTGGATTTTAACCTGATGTTGTGAGATTTCTTACTGTTCATATGGTGCAGCAAAGGGAGAAACTCTTAAGGAGGTGCAGGAACAGAGGGACTTCAGTGTATATGTACGGAAGTTACAGAAGATTGCAGGTCATGTTGAGAGAGCAGTTGATAAAGCATATAGTATCTTTGGCTTTATTATTTGGGGCATTGAATGCAAGAGTAAAGGGGAGTTATGTTGAACTTGTATAAGTTAGACCTCATCTGGTGTACTGTGCCCAGCTCCCAGTGCCTTACTTTGGAAAGACGTGAAGATATTGGAAAAGAGATTCATGAGCATGATTCCTGGGATGAAGAACTGTGGCTTTGAGAATAGATTGGAAAAAAGAAGGCTGAGAAGAGACCTGATGGAGGTCATAAAGGGTATGGACAGAGTAAACATGATGAACCGTTCCCACTGAAGAGAGCGTCAAGAGGGTGTAGATTCAAAATAATTGGCAAAAGGAGTAAAAGTGATGAAACAAAAAATAAATTTCATCCAGGGGGTGGTTGGAGTCTGAAATTAACTTCCTGAGAGGGAGGTGGAGGCAGGTTTGATCGAGATATTCAAAAGGCATTGAACGGCTATTTGAAAAGAAAGAATATACAATATTACAGGGATTAAGCAGGGGAGTAAAACTAGATAGAATGATCTTTCAGAGAGGGAATGCAGTCATAATGGGCTGAATGGCCTCCTTCAGCACTGTAAAGATTGTGTGATAGGACACCAACAATGCTGTCAGGAAGAGATTTTAACCCAGTGAGAGTGCTATCAAAGGAGAATTGATAGCATTTTGCAGACCTGTGATCTCCAGTGCCTAGAAGGCCAATGGCAGCAGATATATGGGAACACCAATACCTGCAAGTTTCCCCCCCAAATCACATACCACCTTGGACTTGGAATGATATCACCACTCCTTCACTCTCACTGGGTTAAAATCCTGGAAATCTCTTCCTGACAGCATTGTTGGTGTCCTATCAAACAATCTTTACAGTGCTGAAGGAGGCCATTCAGCCCATTATGACTGCATTCCCTCTCTGAAAGATCATTCTATCTAGTTTTACTCCTCTGCTTAATCCCTGTAATATTGTATATTCTTTCTTTTCAAATTGCCGTTCAATGCCTTTTGAATATCTCGATCAAACCTGCCTCCACCTCCCTCTCAGGAAGTTAATCGCACCTCATATACAAGTACACATTGCTGCATTGATGGTGGAGAGTGTGAGTGTTTAATTTGGTAGATGGGGAACCAATCAAGTGGAATTGTTTATCCTGGATGGTGATGAATTTCTTGAATGTTGTTGATAAAACACTCAGATCGGCAGCTAAACAGTATTCTTCATATTGCTGACTTGTGCCTTTTATATGTATGGTGGCCAGTCTTGGGAGTCAGGAGGTGAGTTATTCCTCCAAGGATTCCCAGTTTCCAACCAACTCTTGGTGTAGCCACAGTACTTATATGGCTGTAGGTGCAAGCTTCGAGGTGTCCAGATTACCAATGACTTGTCTTGGTCCCTTCATGCTGGCACTATAATTAAGAAAGTCCACCAATGCCTCTACTTTTTCAGGAGGCTAAGGAAATTCAGCATGTCTGCTACGACTCTCACCAATTTTTACAGATGCACCATAGAAAGCAACCTTTTTGGATGTATCACAGCTTGGTATGGCTCCTGCTCTGCCCAAGATCGCAAGATGCCAAAGTGGGTTGTGAATGTAGCCCAATTTATGATGTAAACCAACCTTCCATCCATTGACTCTGTCTATTCCTCCTGCTGCCTCGGGAAAGTAGCCAGCATAATCAAGGATCACATGCATCCCGGATATTCTCTCTTCCATCTTCTTCCATCAGGGAAAAGATAGAAAAGTCTGAGATCATGTACCAATTGACTCAAGAACAGCTTCTTGAACTGAAGGTCTGTGATAAGCAATGTTCTACTAGGATCAATGCTTGACCTCTATTGTTTGTAATATATATAAATGATTTGGGGGAAGGTATAGGTGGTCTGATTAGTAAATTTGCAGATGATACAAAAATCTGGGGAGTAGTGGATAGTGAGGAGGATTGTCAGAGGATACAGCAGGATATAAATCGGCTGGAGACCTGGGCCAAAAGATGGTGGATGGAAGTTAACCCGGACAAATGTGAGATGATGCGATTTGGAAGGTCGACTGCAGAAGGGAAGTATACAGTAAATGGTAAAGCCCTGAGAAATATTAGCAGACAGAGCAATCTAGACATGCAGATCTACAGTTCCCTGAAGGTGGCATCTCAGGTGGACAAAGCGGTCAAGAAGGCAAATAGCATGCTGGCCTTCATCGGTCAGGAGGTTGAGTATAGAAATTGGAAAATCATATTATGGCTGTATAATACTTTGGTAGGGCTGCATTTGGAGAAATGTGTACGATTCTGGTCACCACACTACCAGAAGGATGTTGATGCATTGGAAAGGGTGCAGAAGAGTCAACAACATTGCTGTGGCTCTGGAGTCACATGTAGGCCAGATTGGATAAGGATGACAGATTTCCTTTCCTAAAGGACATTAGTGAACCAGATGGGTTTTTATGACTATCAAAAATGGTTTCATGGTCATCTGTAGATTCTTAATTTCAGATTTTTTTTATTGCATTCAAATTCCACCCATTTGCCATGGCAGGATTTGAACCTGGGCCCCCAGAACATGAGCTGAATTTCTGGATTAATAGCCTAACAATAATACCACTGGGCCATCACCTCCCCTTGTTGTTTTAAGTTAATTCCCTATGTAATTTGGAGATTTTAGCTGCCAAATTCCTCTCTTCGTTCTAAATTCTTCTCATCTGACGACATCTTTTTAAACATGTACCTAATGCCAGCGTGGGGAAGGGAGATGACTATCAGAAAGAAATCCATTCTGAATTTACACACATTTAACAGACAGTTCGATCTCTCTGTGCTTGGATTAATAACTTTACAAGTTTCCTATTTTAACTTCAAATGATAAAATGCAACTAGCTGCCTATTGTTTTATGAATTCAATTGCTTTCAGATACTTCATTTGGTGCCTAGTATCCTGCATACATTGCCATGTTCAGTCGAAAGGTTGTCCTCTGTGTCATTAATTCATTGTTTTCTGCAATTACTTTGGTCTGATCTCATTTAATTTCTTTAGAATGACCTATTAAATATTCATAGTGAACACCCTGCCCCGATGGGGCCTGGTACAGGGAGCCCACTGATATAGTGGAGGGGAAACAACATCTGTCAACTTAAGGCTCTTACACAGCAGTTTTTTAAAGGTTTTGATGAACATTTGCTGGCAATTGTGGAAGAAGTGGCCGGAGCAAGAAATAGGTCTGATGCAAATCTGGATGTTCTTGTAGATAAAGTGCAGCTTGACAGGCCACCTTCCTCTGCAAACGAATGTGTGTGGTGCTTGGCAGGAGGTGATAATAGAGTGAATGATGTTTTCACCATACAAAAAACCTGGAGGCAGATGAGGGAAAAGTTAATAAATAGCTTTAGGAACTCTGCCAAGGGAAAGCTAGCCAGCATTTCACTATGTCAAGTCAATGGGCAAAGTATCCAGGACATTAATAGATTCCTTTTACCCAGTTAAACCCTAGTTGAGGCTACAGATGAAGCACTCAGGAACCAATATTTCCCAAATTTAGCATCCATGCCCTTACCATCGTAGGATAAATGTTATTCTGGTTATAGCTGTAACTATTATTGCGTGACCATTTGGAAAGGTTCACTACAAGGCAAATTTACCACAACGAACCTGCAGCTGCAGCATAAGCTGGAATCCAGGGTAGCTATTTCATTGGCTCTAGTCCACATCCTTTTCAAACTCTTGACGCCTCAACATTCTTTTGCCACTATTATTCAGTCAAAGCTGCACATAAAAGAGGAGGACCCTCTAATTTTAGAACCATCACTCTACATGTGTAGAATACGCTTGGCATGTTCAAATAGAGAAGGAGGTCAGCAATAGTGGAGCCGGATGGCTTATTGTAGAACAGATCAAACACAATCCTTTTTTTGTCATTCTTTCGTCACTCACTCACTCCGCTATTCAATTGATCATACAAATTGCAGCAAATCATTACAACACACGCCATTAACTATGTTAGCTCTGTTTTAGGAGACAGTTTACAGGCATCATTTATGACATGAGATGCAATTAGAGTATTGATTCCAGTTCTGGTCACCATAATTTTGGAAGGATGTGGGGATCATTGAGAGTGTGCAGAGGAGATGCTAATTTATTCTAGGGATGAAGAGTTATTTTGGATTGGAGAAGCTGGGTTTGTTCTCTTTGAAGCAAATGAGATTTAAGAGAAGATTTGATATTCACGTACCAGATTGTATAAAACCTTGGTTAGGCAGCATTTGGAGTATTATGTGCAGTTCTGGTCACCACATTACCAGAAGAACATAGAAGTATGAGAGAAAGTGCATGTAAGATTTACCAGATGTTACCTGGTTTTAAGGGTCATAATGTGGAGATGCCGGCGTTGGACTGGGATAAACACAATAAGAAGTCTCACAACACCAGGTTAAAGTCCAACAGGATTATTTGGTTGCAAGAGCCACCAGCTTCTGGAGCACTGCCCTTTTGTCAGGTAAGTGGGAATTCTGTTCACAAACAGGGCACATAAAGACACAAACTCAGTTTACAAAACAATGGTTGGAATGCAAGTCTTTACAGGTAATCAAGCCTTAAAGGTACAGACAATGTGAGTGGAGAGAGCGTTAAGCACAGGTTAAAGAGATGTGTCTTAACTCCACACAGGACAGTTAGTGAGATTTTGCAAGCCCAGACAAGTCGTAGGAGTTACAGATAGTGTGACATGAACCCAAGATCCTGGGTGAGGCCGTCCTCATGCGTGCGGAACTTGACTATCAGTTTCTAATCAGCGACTCTGCGTTGTCATGTGTTATGAAGGCTGCCTTGGAGAACGCTTACCTGAAGATCAGAGGCCGAATGCCCGTGACCACTGAAGTGTTCCCCAACAGGAAAAGAACACTCTTGCCTGGTGATTGTCGAGTGGTGTTCATTCATTCATTGTCATAGCATCTGCATGGTTTCCCCAGTGTACCATGCCTTGGGCCATCCTTTCCTGCAGCGTATCAGGTAGACTACATTGGCCAAGTTGCAAGAGTATGTACCATGTACCTGGTGGACGGTGTTCTCACGTGAGATGATATCATCTGTGTCAATGATCCAGCACGTCTTGCAAACGTTGCTATGGCAGGGTTGTGTGGTGTTGTGGTCACTGTTCTCCTGAAGGCTGGTAGTTTACTGCAGACACTGGTCTGTTTGAGGTTGTGCAGTGGTTTGAAGACAAGAAGTGGAGGTGTGGTGATGGCTTTGGCAAAATGTTCATCTTCATCAATGACATGTTGAAGGCTCTGGAGAAGATGTCGTAGCTTCTCCACTCCAGGGAGGTACTGGACGACAAAGGGTACTCTGTCTGCTGTGTCCCATGTTTGTCTTCTGAGGAGGTCGGTGGGGTTTTTCACTGTGGCGCATCAGAACTGTTGATCAATGAATCAAGCGCCATATCCTGTTCTTATGAGGGCATTTTCAGCATCTGAAGGTGTCTGTTGCGATCCTCCTCATCTGAGCAGATCCTGTGTGTACAGAGGGCTTGTCCATAGGGGATGGCTTCTTTAATGTATTTAGGGTGGAGCATCGTGAGGTTATCCATTGGTACAGTGAGGTTCTGAGGTGACCATCCTTGATGGAGGTGTGTGTGTCCAAGAATGCAGTCGATTCTGGAAAGTAGTCCGTGGTGAGTCTGATGGTGGGGTGGAACATGTTGAAGTCATCATATAGTTGTTTCAGTGATAGAAGTTGAGTAGACTAGGATCCTTTTCACTGAAAAGACCTAAGGTGAGACCTGATAGAGGTCTACAAGATTATGAGAGGCATAGACAGAGTGGACGGTCAGAGGCTTTTTCCCAGGATGGAAATGTGAATTACAAGGGGGCACAGGTTCAAGGTGAGAGAGGAAAAGGTTAAGAAAAATGTGTGGGGGAAGTTTCGCATGCAGAGATTGGTGGGTGCCTGGAACGCACTGCTGGAGGAGGTGGTGGAAGCAGGCACATTAGCAACTTTTAAAAGATATCTGAATGGATACATGAATAGAGAGGGATGTGGACCGAGTAAGGACTGAAGATTTTTTCTTTAGTTTAGTTAGGGCATCATGATCAGCACAAACTTGAAGGGTTGAAGGGCCTATTCCTGTGCTGTACTTTTCTTTGTTCTTTATTATGTCATGTTTGGATAAAATAAGCAAAGAAAAGTAATTCCCATTAGCCACTGGTACCAGGAGTAGGTGAGGCTGGAAAAGTAAGAAAGAACTGTCCCTGGTGTGTCTCCCCAACACATTCCTGACTCCTGAAAACTTTCTAATTTGCAGTTAGCCAATTAGGGGCCATTTTGCAATGGTATCAAAATTTTCCTGTCACCAGTGTGGTTCCTCCTCAGCTGAGGAGGCCTCAGCTCAATTCAGGCAGCATTCAAAGGCAAGCCAGGGTGGCTATCAGAGTCTGACAACAGAGATGAAACACCAGTTATCTTTATCATGAGTTCTGTTGGGGAGTTTCCCTTCATCTTCTTCGTTCTATTGACTTCAGACTTCTGAGGGCACTTCATGTTGAGGCAACTCCCTGCTCTCCTTACTGTCTCAGCAGTGGAACTTTTCCTGGTGCGGTTATCAACCAGACATCACAGTGGATCCTCTGATTGGGCCCGAAACTCTGGAGCCTGCAGGGGCTACTTTCTGAAAGGCTGTGCCACTGGGAAAGCTGACAAAATTAGTGGGCTTGGGATTTCCATATGGACCCAACTTTGGAGTCCTGATGCCTATTAACTCTGTCTTGCTTTCCACTGACGCTGTCTGACCTGCTGAGCATGGGCACAGTAAAAAGTCCCACAACACAAGGTTAAAGGTCAACAGGTTTATTTGGTATCATGAGCTTTTGCAGCACTGCTCCTCAGGACTCCAATGTTGGGCCTATATGGAAATCCCAAGCCCATCGATTTTGTCAGCTTTCTCACTGGCACAACCTTTTAGAAAGATTGCAGATGTCAGAGCAGCTTTCTCGAAGGTCAATCCACGGAAAGTGACTGGTCTGGATGGGGTACCCGGACGAGCACTCAGATATTGCATGGATTAGCTGATGGGGATACTCGCAGACATCTTCAATCTTTCTTTACAACAATCTGAGGTCGCTGTCTGCTTTAAGAAGACAACCATTATCCTGGTACTTAAGAAAAACCAAGCAGCGTGCCTCAATGACTAACGTCCAGTGGCTCTGACATTATGAAGTGCTTCGAAAGGCTAGTCATGGCATGAATCAAATTCAGCCTCCCGGACTACCTGGATCCATGACAGTTTGCCAACCGCCGCAACAGGTCCACAGCAGATGCTATTTCCCTGGCCCTGCACTTAACCTAGGTAACACCTAGGAACACCTAGATAACAAAGACACCTTTGTCAGACTCCTATTTATTGACTACTACAACACTATTCTTCAACACAATTATTCCCACGAAACTCATCTCCAAACTCCATCGCCTGGAACTCAGCTCCTCCCTCTGTGACTGAATCCTGAACATCCTACTCACAGACCACAATCAGTAAGGATAGGTAACAACACCTCCTTCCCTATCATCCTCAACACCGGTGACCCACAAGGCTGTGTTCTCAGCCTCCTGCTATACTGCTTATACACCTATGACTGTGTGGCTAAATTCCCCTCCAATTCAATTTTCAAGTTTGCTGGAACAGCACCGTAGTGGGTGAAATCTCAAACAATGACAAGACAGAGTACAGAAATGAGAGAGAGAATCTGGTGAACTGATGTGGCGACAATAACCTCTCCCTCAACATTAACAAAACGAAGAAGATTGTCATTGACTTCAGAAAGTGTAGAGGAGAACATGCTCCTGTCTAAATCAATGGGGACATAGAACATAGAACACTACAGCACAAACAGGCCCTTCGGCCCACGAGTTGCGCCGATCACATCAACACCTACCAATCTATAGACCTATCTATAACCCCCAATCCCATTAAATTCCATATACTCATCCAGAAGTCTTTTAAAAGACCCCAGCGAGTTCGCCTCCACCACCACTGACGGCAGCCGATTCCATTCACTCACCACCCTCTGAGTGAAAAACTTACCCCTAACATCACTTCTGTACTTGCCTCCCCGCACCTTCAATCTGTGTCCTCTCGTAGCAACCATTTCAACCCGGGGAAATAGCCTCTGAGAATCCACCCTATCTATTCCACTCAACATTTTATAAACTTCTATCAGGTCGCCTCTCAACCTTCGTCTCTCCAGGGAAAAGAGTCCCAGCTCCCTCAACCTAACTTCATAAGGCATGCCTCCCAGTCCAGGCAACATCCTTGTAAATCTCCTCTGTACCCTTTCAGTAGCTTCTACGTCCTTCCTATAGTGAGGCGACCAGAACTGTGCACAGTACTCCAAATGAGGCCTGACAAGGGTCTTATAAAGTTGCAGCATTACCTCCCGATTCCTAAACTCAATCCCTCGATTAATGAAAGCCAGTACACCATACGCCTTCTTGACCACATCCTCCACCTGCGAGGCCGATTTAAGAGTCCTGTGGACCCGGACCCCAAGATCCTTCTGCTCTTCAATACTACTAAGACTCCTGCCCTTGATAGTGTACTCGTTCATCCCACTGGTTCTGCCAAAATGGACGACTACACATTTATCCGTGTTGAAGTCCATCTGCCACTTCTCCGCCCAGTCCTGCATCCTATTTATGTCCTGCTGCAACTTTTGACATCCTTCCAGACCATCCACAACACCACCGACCTTCGTGTCATCAGCGAACTTACTTACCCATCCCTCCACTTCCTCATCTAGGTCATTTATGAAAATGACAAACAGCAAGGGACCTAGAACAGATCCCTGGGGCACTCCACTGGTGACTGACCTCCATGCCGAAAAAGACCCATCCACAACCACTCTCTGCCGTCTGCAGGCAAGCCAGTTCTGGATCCACAAGGCCAAAGGCCCTTGGATCTCATGCCCTCTCACCTTCGCAAGAAGTCTTGCATGGGGGACCTTATCAAACGCCTTGCTAAAGTCCATGTACACCACGTCCACTGCACTTCCTTCGTCAATGTGTTCAGTCACATTATCGAAGAACTCAACCAGGCTCGTAAGGCACGACCTGCCCTTGACAAAACCATGCTGACTATTTCTGATCATGTCAAACCTCTCCAAATGCTCGTAAATCTTGTCCCTCAGAAGCCTCTCCATCAGCTTACCAACCACTGAGGTCAGACTCACCGGTCGGTGATTTCCCGGGCTATCTCTGTTCCCTTTCTTGAAAATAGGAACTACATCCGCAATCCTCCAATTTTCCGGAACCTCTCCTGTCTCCATTGATGACGCAAAGATCATCGCCAGGGGCTCTGCAATCACTTCCCTCGCCTCCCACAGTATCCTGGGGTACATCCCATCTGGTCCCGGCGACTTATCTATCTTGATAGAATTCAAAAGTTCTAACACATCCTCCTCCTTAATATCCACATACTCAATCTTTTCCATCTGCTGCAAAACCGTAGCAAAATCTCCCAGATCAGTTTCCACTGTGAATACTGAGGCAAAGTACTCATTAAGCACCTCTGCCATTTCCTCTGGTTCCACACAGACCTTTCCCCCTTCACCTTTTATAGGTCCTATCCCTTCTCTTCTCACCCTTTTACTTTTCACATATTTATAGAAGGCCTTGGGATTCTCCTTAATCTTACCCACCAAGGCCTTCTCATGACCCCTTCTGGCTCTCCTAATTTCCCTTTTAAGCTCCCTTCTACAATCCTTATACTCCTCAAGATCCTTAACATCTCCTAGTTCCCTGAATCTTTTGTACACCTTCCTTTTCCTCCTGACTAGGTTCACCATAGCTTTCGTGCACCACGGTTCCCGTGACCTACCAAAGCCCCCTTGTCTCATCGGAACGTTGTCGTGCAGAGCTCCAGACAAACATTCCTTGAACATCTGCCACCTTCCTTCAGTACTTTTCCCTAAGAACGCCTCCTTCCAGTTTATTTGTCCAAGTAACTTCCTGACTTCTTCGTATTTCCCCCTACTCCAGACAAAGTAGAAAAAGTAAAGAGCTTCAGGTTTTTAAGTATGCAGATCACCAACAACCTGTCCTAATCCCCCCATGCCAATACTATAGCTAAGAAAGCCCACATAAGTCTCTACTTTCTCAGAATATTAAGGAAATTTGGCATATCAGCTACAACTCTCACCAACTTTTACAGGTGCACCATAGAATGCATTCTTTCTGGTTGTATCACAGTTTGGTATGGCTCCTGCTTTGCCCAAGACTATGGTCACGAATGTAGCCCAATCCATCATGCAAACCAGCCTCCCATCATTGTCTCTGTCTACACTTCCCACTGCCTCGGCTAGGCAGCCAGCATAATTAAGGACCCTACGCACTCTGGGCATTCTCGCTTCCACCTTCTTCCATCAGGAAAGATACAAAAGTCCGAGGTCACATACCAGCCAATTCAAGAACAGCTTCTTCCCTGCTGCTGTCCGAGTTTCGAATGGACCTACCTCACATTACATTGATTTTCCAAACATCCTAGCTATGACTGTAAAACTACATTCTGCGCTCTCTCGTTTCCTTCTCTGTGAACGGTATACTTTATCTGTATAACGTGCAAGAAACAATACTTTTCACTGTACGTTAATACATGTGACAATAATCAATCAAATCAAATCAAAACCTCGGTCCAACACAGGCATCTCCACATCACTGCTGAGTATGTTCAGCATTTTCTGTTTTAAAATCAGATTTCCAGCAGCTGTGGTGCTTAGCTTTTGTTGACAGAATACCCTGTTCCTGCACCTTGGATTTATGGAAATATCTTGGCAGATGCATTGAGGAAAGCACTCCATGCTTGTGAAAGAGTGTACCCAATTTCAGCGCATTAATTTAAATCAGCAGGGAAAGAACAGAAAACAGTTGTCCAGAAGGCTTGTCGCTGTCCGTTCTCAGCCTCAGGGCGTTGGTGTGCAGAATTCACTGAGCCTGTACATACAATTCTTCTGTTGTTGCAGAATCTAGCGAGTCGGTCAAACACCTGGCAAGGCTGTTGGTAGTGCAGTGCAATCCATTAGCAGCATCTTTGAATGCCCACCTTTCTTTTACGTGAAGCTTAAGTTCCAATTTCCCAGATGTGTCTTCTCCAGCTTGGGGAATTTCCTGCAGATAACCACTATGATGGATTTAATTGCTCTCATTGCTTCCTGAAGGCCTGATCCTACTCAGATGAAGACAGCTGTTGGGAGAATGCCTATTATTGGCAGATATATCGCTGGTGTTGAGCCTGAGGAGAATGGTGTTTTTCAGCACGCTGAAACATTAACCCCTCCAAGTCCCCTTGTTTCATTGAGAATAGATATCAGAAAGTTAGCAGGACCAAGCAGCCTTCCATAGCAGTGGAAGTTTTGAGTGGCAATCAGTTTCTACAGTAAGAAGTCTCACAACACCAGGTTAAAATCCAACAGGTTTATTTGGTAGCAAAAGCCACTAGCTTTTGGAGCGCTGCTCCTTCGTCAGGTAAGTGGGAGCTCTGTTCACAAACAGGGCATATAAAGACACAAACTCAATTTACAAAATAATGGTTGGAATGCGAGTCTTTACAGGTAATCAAATCTTAACGGTACAGACAACGTGAGTGGAGAGCGGGTTAAGCACAGGTTAAAGAGATGTGTATTGACTTTAGCCGGGACAGTTAGTGAGATTTTGCAAGCCCAGGCAAGTCACGGGGGTTACAGATAGTGTGACATGAACCCAACATCCCGGTTGAGGCCATGTCATGTGTGCAGAACTTGACTATCAGTTTCTACTCAGTGACTCTGCGTTATAGTGTGTCATGAAGGCCACCTTGGAGAAGGCTTATCTGAGGATCAGAGGCCGAATGCCTGTGGCCGCTGAAGTGTTCCCCAACAGGAAGAGAACACTCTTGCCCGGTGATTGTTGAGCAGTGTTCATTCATCCATTGTCGTAGCATCTGCACAGTCTCCCCAGTGTACCATGCCTCAGGACATACTTTCCTGCAGATTATCAGGTAGACAACATTGGCCGAGATGCAAGAGTATATACCGTGTACCTGGCGGATGGTACGGCTTTTGCTCTCAAATAAACCTGTTGGACTTTAACCTGGTGTTGTGAGATCTTCTTAATGTGTCTACCCCAGTCCAACACCAGCATCTTCACATCATAATCAGTTTCTAGACAATGGTGTAACTCCATCACTTTCTCTCAAGTAAAGACAATGATCCTGAATATGCCACATCTCAATTTCTTAGATTTTCGGGAACACTGTCTTCAACTCAGCTTAGAACAATTGAGATACACCTAATATCCATTCAGTGCAGGAGAATCATAGGATTCCTGCAGTGCAGAAGGAGGCCATTTGGTCCATTGAGTCTGCATCTCTCCAACAGAACATCCTGCCCAGGCCTGATCCCGTAACCCCACGTATTTGGTCCGCTAATCTCCCTCACCTACACATCTTGGGGCACTAAGGGGCAAATTATAGCATGGCCAATCCACCTATCCTGCACATCTTTAAACTGTGGGAGGAAACAGGAGCAACCAGAGGAAATCCACGCAGTAAGAAAACAAAAGTAACAAGATATAATTTGATGCATTAATAATGAACAAACAATAAATTATATTCCTATATATCCATGTCAAGTGTAGTGTGGAGTGCTGAGAAAAGGGAGGAAGGTTCTGGAGAAGCTGGAGTGCAGAGTTAAATGGATTTGGGGTCCGGAACACTCTGGAAGGTTTTACAAGTTTTCTGAACAAATAGCAAATCCTAGGGTCACTTTCAGTGCATTAAAATTGTCACATGGAAACATTCAGAGTGAGCAAAGAGTTCACAAGTTCTTCAGTGACTGTTTGGGCAGATGGTGGCAGGCTGGGGATAGGGTGATTAAGGAACATACGAGGTTGTGGAGTATTGGGAATAAAGCTGGAAGTGTTTTGAATACATAATCAAGATCTATGACTGCTTGAATTGACTGGTTGGGTCCATTATTTCTCAGAGCATGTGATGGCGATTGTAAATATTTGTGATGGGCAGGGATGGAAGTAATAGAGTGAACAGATGAGCTGCTCAGATGAAATAGCACCTAAAAGCAGTGCTCCCCAAACTTCTTCCCAATGTGACCCCATTTTAATACCTCAGGCTTTATGGGACCTCTCAGAATGAAAATTGTGGGGGTAGGGCAAGGGATGGGTACTAGCGAGTTGTTGGGAGGGGAAAATCACTATTTATCTTCAGCTCAGAGCTATGTTGATAGCACATTCAGAGAGCTGGTCACACTACAGCTTAAGGAGCTAGAGGAAGAGAGGAGCTATGTTGATAGCACATTCAGAGAGCTGGTCACACTACAGCTTAAGGATCTGGAGCAAGAGAGGAAGTGGATAGCCCAAGGGAACAAGGCAGGTAGAACAGGAATCCCCTGGGATCCCACTCAGAAATCATTTTTCCACATTTGGAAGCTGGTACTTCAGAGGAGTGCAGTTAGAACCTGATTCGTGATACAACAAATACTTCAGCTCTATAGGAGGGGAGGAAGGAGAAGAAAACAAAATTAAATGGGGATTTGTTAGTTAGGAAAACAAACAGGCATGTCTATGACCATTGGTGTGACTCCAGGATGGTCTGTTGCGTTCCTGGTGCTAGAGTAAAGGATTTCACAGAGCAGCAGCAATCATTCTTCTGGGGGAGGATGAACAGCTCGAGGTCCTGGTCCACATTGGTACTAATGACTTAGGTAGGAAGGGGACAGAGGCCTGCAATCACAATTTATGGACCTTGATAGAATATTAGCAAGTAGGATGTTAAATGTAATAATCTTTGGAATATTCCCAGGACAATTTGAAACGGAATGCAGAGATAGGAGGATAAGGTGGATGAATATGTGGATGGAAAGATGGTGCAGGAGGGAAGGTTTTAGATCCCTGGGACACTGGGACTGGCTCTGGGGAAGATGGCACCTGTACAAACTGGATGGGTTGCACCTGAACAGAGCTGCGACTGAGTTCCTCGTGAGATGTTTCGCTAATGCTGTTGGGATGGCTTTAAACTAACTCACCTGGGGAGTGGGAACCAAGAGGAAATATTAGAGAGAAATACCAGGATGCACAAAATTCTGGGAGGGACAGAAAGCGTTAGTGTAGAGAATAGTAGGTTGGAATAGTAAGAATAGTGAAGTTGGCATAAGTGAGAAAGTAATGACATTTAAATCAGGGTTACTATGCATGTATGTAATGCACAAATATAGTAAACACAACTGGGGAGTTACAGGTGCCGATGCATTATGGAAATATGGTATTGCGGTGATAAGAGACCTGGCTCAAGGAAGGGAAAATCTGGCTGTTAAATATTCCTGAGCACAAGGTGTTCAGAAACAATATTTGGAGTGTAATGAATTGATTAGAAATAGTCAGCATGGTTTTGTAGCAGGTAGGTCGTGCCTTACTAACCTTATTGAGTTTTTTGAGAAGGTGACCAAAGAGGTGGATGGGGGTAAGGCAGTTGACGTGGTATACATGGATTTTAGTAAGGCGTTCGATAAGGTTCACCATGGTAGGCTTCTGCAGAAAATGCAGATGTATGGGATTGTGGGTAATCTAGGAAGTTGGATCAGGAATTGGCTATCAGATAGGAGACAGAGGGTGGTGGTGGATGGTAAATATTCATCATGGAGTGCAGTTACGAGTGGTGTGCCTCAGGGATCTGTTTTGGGGCCACTGTTGTTTGTAATTTTTATTAATGATCTGGATGAGGGTATAGTTGGGTGGATTAGTAAATTTGCTGATGACACCAAAGTTGGAGGTGTGGTAGATTGTGAGGAAGGGTGTCATAGTCTGCAGGGAGACTTAGATAGGTTGCAGAGCTGGGCCGAGAGGTGGCGGATGGAATTTAATGCGGAGAAGTGTGAGGTAATTCACTTTGGTAGGAGCAACAGATGTGTCGAGTATAGGGCTAACGGGAGGACTTTGAATAGTGTGGATGAACAGAGGGATCTAGGTGTGTGTGTACATAGATCCCTGAAAGTTGGGAATCAAGTAGATAAGGTTGTCAAGAAGGCGTACGGTGTCTTGGCGTTTATTGGTAGGGGGATTGAATTTAGGAGTCGCAGTGTAATGTTGCAACTGTACACTACTCTAGTGCGGCCGCGCTTGGAGTACTGTGTGCAGTTCTGGTCCCCGCATTACAAGAAGGATGTGGAGGCGTTGGAGAGGGTGCAGAGGAGGTTTACTAGGATGTTGCCTGGTATGGTGGGGAGGTCCTATGAGGAGAGACTGAGGGATCTAGGGTTGTTTTCGTTGGAAAGAAGGCGGCTAAGAGGGGATCTTATTGAAACATATAAGATGATTAGAGGTTTAGATAGGGTGGATAGTGATAGCCTTTTTCCTCGGATGGAGAAAGCTAGCACGAGGGGGCATGGCTTTAAATTAAGGGGGGGTAGCTACAGGACGGATGTCAGGGGTAGGTTCTTTACCCAGCGGGTGGTGAGGGATTGGAATGCCCTGCCTGCTGCAGTTGTAAATGCGTCTAGTTTGGGGGCGTTTAAGAGATCTCTGGATAGGTTTATGGACGAAAAGGGATTGGTATAGGCTAGTGGGTCATTGTTTTTGTAACTGGTCGGCGCAACATCGTGGGCCGAAGGGCCTGTTCTGCGCTGTAATGTTCTATGTTCTATGTTTTAATAGGAAAAGAAGGGAGAGAATTGCTGTGCTGGAGAAAGAGGATGTAAGACCATAAGACCATTTTCCTCCTCCTGTTGCCTGAGGGATGAAATGGCCTGGACAGGCAAATAAGCAGAACTAGGACCTGTGTGAAACATAATGAGATATTTAGGTATATACACCTACATCAGCTGTGTAGACATACAAGCCTTTGTACTGAAACAGAGTATGCATCAGAATATGGATATGCAGACGTGACCATTTCCTTGATCCTCTCTGCAGATGAGTTAAGCTACTTATCCGGAATGTAGCAGATCCCCAAATCTTTTTTGACACTGAATCCAGGAACTTCATTCTCTCCTGCTGGGCTCACTGCAGCTGCAGTTTGAATCCAGGCTTTCTAGATTGTTATAGATGTATTATGTTGGCCTGCAGAATACAGGATACATCTGGAGACCTCCAGGCTTTAGGCAAGTGTGGGGCAGCTTCCTCCATGTCTCCTGTGTTATTCTCTCGATAAAAACATGGGGCAGAAAGGTTCATGAGCAATTCAGAATAATAAGCTGTCAGTTACTCTGTATTTATATGCTGTAATCATTTTCTGCATATTGTATGGTGTGGTAGTTCTACAAAAGTGCTTGGTGCCATGTATGTGTGGCTGCGACTCCATAGCATGCTGTGCTCTGGGATCACTGATAGCTCTGCTGGTTTGTTCCCTCTCCGTCACACTGTTATGCTGTGACAACGTGCAGATGTGACAGACCTGGTCAGGGGTCAACACTGGGCGCATTCTGATTGTGGATGGAGAAATGACATGGCACTGTTCATCATTCATCCATCCACCATATCTTGGCAGCTAACTACAATGTTTTCAGTGTTTCTGAAAAGTGCACGTTGAATAGGTAACAACAATGACAATTCTTTCATAGGGAAAGCCATGATGGTCATCTGTTTCAGGGAGAAATTCTCTGTTCACCAGTCTAAGTGCAGCGGTGGGTCACTCGCATAGAATCCATAGAATTCCTACAGTGCAGAAGGAGCCATTTATCCCATCGAGTCAGCACCGACCACAATTCCACCCAGGTCCTATCCCCACAATACCACATATCTACTCTACTAATCCCCTGGCACTTAGGGTCAATGTTCCATGGCCAATGAGCCTAACCCGCACATATTTGGAATGTGGGAGGAAACCAGAGCACCTGGCGGAAACCCATGCAGACACAGGGAGAATGTGCAAACTCCATGCAGACGGTCACCCAAGACTGGAATTGAACCCGGGTTCCTGGCATTGTGAAGCCGTAGTGCTAACCACTGTGCCACCGTGCTACCCATAATATCTTTCCCGCTGGCTAGGTTGGTGGGATCCCATGACAGTTTATGTACTTGGAATATCATTGATGATGTGCAGGCGAATTCCCCTCCAAATCACCTGTTGGGCTAGCAAGCTGATTTGCCTGCCCACAATCTGCTGGCACGTCATATTTAAAGAGCAGTCCAGATCAGTGATATGGTTTTGTCCAGCCCATCTATCTTCACCACATCATTCAGGACATCTGGAGCTCTGAAGCAGAATGCGAGTAGCCGCACAAGAAGAAGGCAGCACCAGCTTTAACCATCAAATTCCTCAAGGCCTATATTCAAGAATCTGAGTCCATTGGCATGTGCTCTACCCAATGAATGGCTTGAGAAAGCGCCTGGACTGCACCTGGCTGGCCTGAGAGGCCATTGCCTAGGAGGTCAGCACAACTACCATCCATCCACAACGAGCAATCCACTGCAGGAAGTGGACAAATGAGCGTTTATGCTGTTTACAGTCACCTGACTCTGTTATCAAGAACATATCTCAGGATTTTCTGATCCTAAAAGAGGTCCCCCCCCGGCTGGAGACAATAGTCTTTGTTCAGAAACATTTATTTACATGCCGACTATTTACAAAGGCTGAGTAGGCCTAACAAAGAGCTGGAGCTGCCCTTCATGACGCTACTCTGACATCGTCTTTCAGTAGGCGAATCATGGTGACCAAGCTTCTTTTGCACATGCTCAATGAGCTCTGATTAGAGTTAGCACATTACATCGCTTGCCGTGCCCTGAGTCTATCCACAATGCCCTATGCCTCCCTGCAAAGTCTCTTCTTTTAAATAGATAGTCTATTTGGTGGTTTTCCCAGTCTCCATGAATGAGTATGAAGCTCCTGCAGGGGTGGATGGGAATCCTGCAGTTCTAGGGGGCTGTCACTCCTGGTTTCCTTCATTAGTGGTGTAGTAGGCATGGTTCAGGGAACTTTGCCCATGCTGCTGTTGGTTTTCTGTCTATTGATATGAGGGCAGATCTGTTCTTCTGAATAATTCCTGACTGTGTTCTGACCAGGTATGAAGTTGTTTACAGCAGTATATCAACTGCCATTTCCACACAATTCTGCTCTCTGATTCATTGCCATTCTCTTTTCCCAGAATAGAAAGATCTTGAGCTCTAGGTTGCTGGTTGAATGTACAAGCTTGATATGTCCACTAGGTTTCTTCCTTCTTCCTAGCTTGATGATGCTCTTCCCCGTGTCACTCAGTAATCAGGTATGTGGCAGAAAGGGAATTTGAGTCTTTTATGCATGGCCTAACAGGAGTTTGCATGGGGCAAACCCATCATGTAATGAACAATAGCTCAGCAGAGTGAGCTCAAAGCCATCATTTTTCTTCAAGATTATTTTGTTAGTGCCTAGTCTTGTTCAGCTTCTTCACTCGTTGGAAGGTACTATAGGGAACTCAGGCAATCTTTGACTTGATTTGATTTGATTTATTATTGTCACATGTATTAGCATACAGTGAAAAGTATTGTTTCTTGCACTCTATACAAACAAAACATACCGTTCATACAGAAGGAAATGAGAGAGTGCAGAATGTAGTGTTACAGTCAGAGCTAGGGTAGAGAAAGATCAATTTAATGCAAGGTAAGTCCATTCAAAAGTCTGACATCAGCAGGGAAGAAGCTGTTTTTGAGTCAGCTGGGACATGACCTCAGACTTTTATATCTTTTTCCCGAAGGAAGAAGGTGGAAGAGAGAATGTCGGGGTGCATGGGGTCCTTAATTATACTGGTTGCTTTGCTGAGGCAGCGAGAAGTGTAGGCTGAGTCAATGGATGGTTTGCGTGATGGATTGGGCTACATTCACAACCTTCTGTAGTCTCTTGCAGACTTGGGCAGAGCAGGAGGCATCCCAAGCTGACAACCAGAAAGAATGCTTTCTATGGTACATCTGTAAAAATTGGAGAGAGTCCTAGCTGATATGCCAAATTTCCTTAGACTTCTCAGAAAGTAGAGGCTTTGGTGGGCTTTCTTAACTATAATGTCAGCATGGGGGGAGCAGGACAGGTTGTTGATGATCTGGGCACCTAAAAACTTGAAGGTCTCATCTCTTTCGACTTCATCCTTGTTGATGTAGACAGGGTCATGTTCTCTTTTATGCTTCCTGAAGTCGATGACAATCTCCTTCATTTTGTTGACATTGAGGGAGAGATGATTGTTGATGCACCAGTCCTCCAGATTCTTATCTCATTCCTGCACTCTGTTTCATCATTATTTGAGATCTGATCCACTATAGCGGTGTCGTCAGCAAACTTGAAAATCGAAAAGGAGGGGAATTTGGCCACACGGTCATAGGTGTATAAAGAGTATAGTAGGGGGCTGAGAACACAGCCTCGTGGGGCACCGGTGTTGAGGATGATCTTGGATGATGTGTTGTTGCCTATCCTTACTGATTGTGATCTGTGAGTTAGGAAGTCACAGAGGAATCATCGGTGAATTTGAATCACTATTGGCTATGTCTGGAATGCCATGTGTAGTGAATGTTTTCTTTAAGCAGATAGTAAATCTGTGTAGTAGTGGATATGCCTCTTGAGAAAGTAGAGGCATTGGTGGGTTTTCTTAACTATATTGTCAAACAAACCCAAGCTAAAGTGTTCCCAAAGCCTTGATGGGGAGGGCAGGAGTTTCTGTTTCTACTCCTGCCTGTGGATGACTCAGGTGACACAGATGGAGACCATCTGCTTAACTGAGGGCCTCAGACAGTTTGAGATCCCTGGCCACCAGACAGACTACTGTGCCCTGGCTCCAGTGAGCTGCAACAGGACTCCTATTTGACCTCAGTCTGATTTAAATGAGGCTCGCATCTCAAAATGTCTCCACCTTTTCTCCCATTTGAATCCTGGCATAGCCACCTGGAGGGTGGCTGCGTTTCAGCTGGCTAAAAGTTTAACTCTCATACACTATCATAGCACCCCACCCTCATGCCCCTGCTCCCCCCCACACCCCAACAACCAACCTGCCCCAGCCCCCACTCCCACCAGAACTAAACGCATCAGTAACAATGTTGCATTGCTTGCTAACCTAGCTTTAGTGCTGAACGCAATACAATTGTTTGGAAATGATATTGTGCGTTAGGAATGTTAAATGTTGCTGCCAGGAAGTGAGTGGTTATGCGTATCGACAGTCACAGGGTTCTGTGCGAGGTGCTGCTGTCAGGGTTTGAATGGATAAACAGGATGGGTCAATAACCTGGGGACACAGATTTAAAATAATTGGCAATAAAACAGTTGGGGGGGGGCACAGAGGAGAATATTTTACACGCTGTATTGTTATGATGTGGACGGCATTGCTTGAAGGGGAGCGAATTCAATAGCAACTTTTAAAAAGGAAATTCTTTTGAAAAATAAAAAATTGAAAGGCTACGTGGAAATAACAGGAGAGTGGGTATAACTGTTAGCTTGTTCAGAGTCATGATATGGAGATGTCGGCACTGGACTGGGGTGGGTACAGTAAGGAGTCTCACAACACCAGGTTACAGTCCAACAGGTTAAATTTGGAATCACGAGCTGCTGCTTCATCAGGTGAGTGGAGAGTTGGGTTCACAAACATACATGGACAGAGATGCAATTGCAAGATAATGGTTGGAATTTGAGTCTTTACAGGTGATCAAGTCTTTACCTGAGACAGAGACAATCGCAGGTTAAAGAGGTGTGAATTGGACAGTTAGTAGGATTTTGCAAGCCCGGACCAAATGGCAGGGTTGCATGCAGGTGACGTGAACCAAAGATCCCGGTTGAGGCTGTCCTCATGCGTGCATTTCAGTCAATACATGCATAATGAGCCAAATGGCTTTCAATTAGAAACTACAGAAAAATTACAGCTCAGAAACAGGCCTTTTGGCCCTTCTTGTCTGTGCCAAACCATTTTCTGTCTAGTCCCACTGACCTGCACTTGGACCATATCCCGCCACACCCCTCTCATCCATGTACCTGTCCAAGTTTTTCTTAAATGTTAAAAGTGACCCCGCATTTACCACTTTATCTGGCAGCTCATTCCACGCTCCCACCAGTCTCTGCGTGAAGAAACCCCCCTAATATTCACTTTAAACTTTTCTCCTTTCACCTTTAACCCATGCCATCTGGTTTTTCTCGCCCCTAGCCTCAGAGCAAAAAGCCTGCTTGCATTCACTCTGTTTATACCCATCAAAATCTTATACACCTCTCAAATACATCAAATCTCCCCTCATTCTTCTACGCTCCATCAAATTTCCCCTCATTCTTCTACACTCCAATTGTGCTGAATAATTCTATGATTCAAATATGGTCCAAGTGAATTTGTTTTTATTTTCTGAAATTCACCCACCTCCCCCAGTTGTCCCCACAACCTACCTTCCACCGCTTAGAACATAGAACATAGAACATTACAGCGCAGAACAGGCCCTTCGGCCCACGATGTTGCGCCGACCAGTTACAAAAACAATGACCCACTAGCCTATACCAATCCCTTTTCGTCCATAAACCTATCCAGAGATCTCTTAAATGCCCCCAAACTAGACGCATTTACAACTGCAGCAGGCAGGGCATTCCAATCCCTCACCACCCGCTGGGTAAAGAACCTACCCCTGACATCCGTCCTGTAGCTACCCCCCCTTAATTTGTTGTAGTTTGTCACGATTGGGAGGCCGATATCCCACTTCTGTCAAAATTCCAGTTGCTTGTCAGAGAATGTTTTAACTGGATATACAAGCTTGAGTAGTGAATAGGTTGGGTTTGAGTTGCCCTCATCACTGATGCAGTTCTAAAATTGAAGAATTAATGACACGCACTGCTGCTGGTTTGTTGATTAACATGAGAAAGTTTACGAGGTGCAATAAATTTTGATTACCCCAATGGAATCAGTAGAGATTTGGTGCTGTCAACCAAATTCTGCACAGGCAAGATGCTGCTTATTCACAAATATTGAGCCCTTCCAACTCATTTCCTCCATCTGAATCTTTCTATGCAGGGCAATAGCAGGTGGCACATTATTGTACAGCTGGAAAGTGGGCACAAGCTAGCAAATGGTTTCACAATGGTGTGGAACAGGAAACAAGTTAACAGACATTTGGACAAACTGTAAGAAACATTATCTGAGGTAAGCACAAAAATCACTTAACCATGGTTTGCCTGAAATTTTATTGGCTCCCATTGTACCTCATTGTGTCAAAAAGAAATTGTATTTAAGTGATTAATAATAGTAATGTTCTTATCTGAGAAACAGCAACCATTACCAGCCAGCTACTTTTCAACAAATCAATGTAACAAATTGCAAAATAATTATATTTTCTTTAAACCATACACTGCTCAGTCTATAGCTTAAATTTATCCTGTGTTATCAATTTCTGCATGTTGCAGAAACTCGATATTGGAAATTCTGTCAACAGAGCAAATGTTTATATCAAAGGACTTCTCTTCCGCTCAAAAAAAGTGTAAAATAAGGACTTTTTCATCATTTAAGCCCATTTTTAGCACTTTTCAAGTGTGGATGCAGGGTGTAACATTGCGGTAAGTAGTTTTTACACTGACTCATTTCACAAGGCTCTGCGTAGTATTTATTGTAGTTCACAAATTCCAACAAAGGTTTTAAAGAAAGGTAACTGTTTTATGATAGAGAGCCAGAAACATCAGTCAGGCCAAATATTGCAGAACCGATTCAACTAGCTTCAGATGGACCGCAAATTCCAAATTGTTACGCGGTGTACTCAACTAATGTCGTAAGTAAACCTAAGATCTGGTCTTAATTTACATCAACGGACGAGATGGCTCGTAATAAATGAAACAAATTTGGCAACTTTCTCGCAAGCTGCACTATTTTCAAAAGAGAAATTGTTGAAGCAAAGGCTTTGGTAAAACTGAGGGCAAGCAAATAGCAGGCAGCACTGACCTAGGGAGAGGGTCTATTGGTTGCACAAATCCTAAGTAAGTTTACAGTTTAAACTGATTCTGATCAAAGATAATTGACTTGAAATGTTGGCTGGAATTCTCTGACCTCACCTATGGCTGGGGTTCTCCCTCCCGCTGCAGTGAACAGAGATTTGGCTGAGTGCCAAACTCTCTGTTTTTGCTGGCTGGGCTGGGGGAGCGTACAACACAGGAGACTATTTTATCTATGATAGCTCAGAAGGCTTTAGACCTGACTTTTCGATGTTTGATCAAAATTAGATGAATATCTTGTTTTTTTCTTCCAAAATTAATGATATACCAATGATATTGCAGGAACATATGGTTTTCAAAAAATGTCACTGCCTTAGTGGAGTCTGCATGTTCACCCTGTGTCTCCCTGGGATTCCTTTGGGTGCTCTGGTTTCCTCCTACAGTCTGAAAGACGTGCTGGTTAGGTGCATTGGCCATGCTAAATTCTGCCTCAGTTTACCCGAACAGGCACCAGAGTGTGGTGACTAGGGGATTTTCACTATAGCTTCATTGCTGTGCTAATGTAAGCCTACTTGTGACACTAATAAATAAAAAAAATTCAAGTTTAAAAATTTAAAAATTTGAAACTTAAATATGTGATTTATAACATTTTTCAAAGACAATCAGTAGAACCTTAATACAAATACAATTCAGATAACCTTTTCTTCATCAGCTAATGAGCCACTTGGCCAATGCAAAACTCAAAGGTTGTGATCTTATAACCTCGCTCTGCCTGAATTTCAGCAAGCTGAGGTGCTAAGATTGGGCAGTAGGTGAAAAATTAGGTTTGTGCCCGGTCTTTACCTCCCCTGATCTTACTAGCACTGTTTTGTTTACCATTTAATAGTCACAATTAGGATGAGGGTAGAAAACCCATCTTAGACCTCGCCCATCCCCTGTAAAATTATTGATAGGTCATGGCAGGGTGGGCCATTGGGGCAATGTTTTGGGCCACCTGTCTGCAAGCCCAACAAGCAGGGACTCTAAAGTTCTGCCCTACGAATGTCCCTATAGAGCCCCTATGGGAATATAGATTTTATTGGGCCTGCATTGAAACAATAGTTGAAATAGCACCACCACAGTATTGAATAGGTGCTCACTTTGTCATACTATGTATTTGAAAGCAGTGTGACTGTATCGCCGTCTTCTACAAGAGTAGCATCATTAGAACATAACGCAGTCACGTTGCAATAGTAGAGGTGGAATACTTGGGCATGAATTGTGCATGGCGTAAAAGTGAGTACATAGCAGTAACAGTGATATTTACAGCTTACAAAGATTGTAACACAATAAGGGCAACCATCATTTATGCTGCTGTTACTCCTATGGGTCCAGGATGCAGTTATAGCTGGGATCAATCTGTAAGCCTGGTTATAGATAACCCTTCATAAATGCACACTTGCACACATGGGACAGTGGCAAATATGAGTGACAGATGGATAATTGGTTGGCACTCTGACTAACAGTAATTGTGCACAATTCCTCAAGCTTGCACAAATGATATTAGGCATTGTTTTTTGAAAGAGCAACGCCAAGGCTACTAAAACTGCAGAGGTTTCTGGCATTGATGTCTGTCCATCCTAGTTAATTACAGATGTAGTTAAAGAGCTTACTCTGTCCTTTCCATTGCAAAGTTTCAGTTATTAGTGCACGCTCTGAGCTACAGGAGCATTTAGTACACGTCACATCCACAAACTACACAGAAAACTGCATACTGTTCTTAGGACAAAGGATCAAATTCAGCACTAATGCCAAGAATAATGGGAAACTTAATAAAAATTAATTCATCTTTTATGTTTTACGTAATCTCCTACTCTTCTTGTGACTAAAGTATGTTGTCAGTTGGTCAAAAGCTAAAAAGCAGAAGTGCAAAAAATGCAAAGAAAAAAGAACGGGAATAAGAAATAATAGTTTCATTATTGTGAAAATGTGATAAATATGTGTGTGAATATGTGAAACCTTAATGCACGTACCTCCCATTTTATTGTGGATCAGTGCTGGATCCTGCAGAGGTGCCTGGAATGTGCAGCACAACAGTGCACTGTTTCAGTAACTTTCAATAGCAATTAGTACAGAACAGACTGACTCATTCCTTATATTCTTCTGTGACAGAAACACTGAGGGCAGTAGTGGCATTATCTGCTGGAATGAGCAGATGCTTGGCTGTTCTTTTTCGATCTTAGTGGACAAGGTGGCACAGCCTCCTTCGGAAGTCTGAACCCTCTCCTTCATTTCCTCCTCCCTTTGTGGTGAGGCAGTGGCATAGCAGTATTGTCACTACACTAGTCTTCCAAAGACCCATGGTAATGCCCTGGGGACCTGGGTTCAAATCCCACCATGGCAAAATCTGGAGTTAAAGGTCTAATGATGACCACAAAACCAATGTTGATTAAAAGCCCATCTGGTTCACTAATGTCCTTTAGGGAAAGAAATCTGCTGTCCTTACCTGGCCTACATGTGACTCCAGAGCCACAGCAATGTGGTTGACTCTCAAATGTCTTCTGAAATGGAGGACAGTTAGGGACAGGCAATAAATGCTTGGCTGGTGACACTCATGTCCTGTACAAAGAATTTAAGAACATCGGGAAACTAATAGGAATTGTACTTCAAAAATAACTCATTGGTTGTTAAACACTTTGGAACATCCTTAAGATAATCCAGGATCTATAGAAATGTAAATTATTTGTTTTATTCTAGTACAGCTTCATTGGGCTGAATTAATACTTTTTGTTTATATATTCATACTGCTGAATTGAAGACTTTCCACCTTGTTACCTGCTATATTTATCCTATTGACTCCTTTGCACACAGAACATCCTACCTTTCGGCAGTGGAACAGAGCTAACTATTTGCTGCTGACTGTTGATTGACATAGAGCTGCTGGAATCTCAGAGAGCAGTATTAGAAAATAAACAACATGAACAATATTCTTACAGTTTCTCTGTCCAAGCTATACTTGATGTGTTCTTCACACACTAAGTACTTGTTATTCACTATACCTGGCCTGTCATTCCTCATGACAGAAAACATTTAAAATCTAACTGCACCCACCTGTTCCCAACTGAAAAATACAGATATAAACAAAACCAGTCATCACTGAAAATCGAGTCATTGGTGTAAATGACAAGGCAGCATTCAATAGAATTCACACCTGCATTTCTCTTTCCGCAGTGGTTTGATCTCTGCTGTGAATAACCCTCTACCCTGTATGAAAACAAAGTTCATGGTGTGGATTCTGTGTCGAATACTGTGTCGTATGTTGTGGGGTGAGGGCAAATTGACTGAATGAAACTGTAATGAAAACAGGAAACGCTGGGAACACTCAGCACATCGTGCAGTTTCTGTGAAGAGAGAAGTGGGGTTAATGTTTCAAGACCATGAACTTTAATCATAATTCTCCAGCTCGGGCTCAACTAGCTTTTCTGCAGGTTTCAAAAGTGGCGTGAAGTAGCACAAAGTCCAGAGTTGGGTCGGAGTTCTGCTAAATAAAATACTTGGGAATTTGGAGAAGGGATTCGAATCAGTGAAGGAAGAGAACTGAGTTTTGGTCTCAGTAAAAGCAAGGTGTGGTCTGAGAGACGGAGCAGAATGTAATGAAATCTGAGAGCTGAGATTCAGGGACGTAGTGGGCAATTCTCCCAGCCTGCTGTGCTGCCTTTTCAGTGCAGTGGGCCAGAAGACTCTAACAGAGGCCATTTCGTGGGCTTCCCACTTGGCGCTGCGGTCTCCAACTGAAGTCTCCAGGCTCACTAGATTCTCCCCTCCCCTGCCAGGTATTTCACTCCGGCAGGGGAGTTGTGGGGAGCTGGCGGCCTGAGCCCACTGGAGAGAAGGGAGGCCACTGAAGCCCCCTAGGGGGTCAGGGGTGAGGGGGATACCCCCTCGGCATTGCTGTCTTGGCAATACCAGCGTGGCACTCTGGCCACCATGCATCGGGCTGTGACAAGGGCATGGAGCCTACAGGGGTGGGGCCTCTGGAGGGGAGATTGGTGGGGCTGGGGGTCCTGCTACCATTCTGCACAGGGGACACTAACGGACAGAGGGAGGCCAGCGATTAGGGCTGTCCATTGGAGTTGTGGGGGGCATCGGCCTGCTGACGGGGTCAGGACTGTGGTGGGTGGGAGGTATGGGTGACATTGGGATTGCCAGGCAGAAGGGAGATCAAGGTGGGCTGGGTATGGGGGGAATCAAGACTGGCCGGAAGGTGCTTGAGAGCCAAGTGACTGGGCTGCGGGTGGTCAGAGGGGCAGCAATGTGGGGGTCGCAAGGCTGGCCAGTGATCGAGGGGGCCAGCAATTGGGAGGCCAGTAGTGTGGGGCCAGTACGTGTGTACTGATTGGCCCTGACAGATCGATGCATGCACAGCGGCCCTCTCAGTGCTATGCTGCTGGTCTCTCCAGCGGGAATAGGCCCTGCCCTCAAATTTTTTGTGAAAATCGCAGTAGCGCACTCTGCAGTGCACAGAGTGTGGGAGATTCATTTTGAAAAAACAGTGGGATTTACTCCAGTTTTTACACAATTTTTTTGTGTAAATCGCCTCCATAATAGGTTAGCAGAAAAATGATAGGTTGGTGAGTTTTAAGATCCCTTTTCATCTCTAAATTAGGATAGTTGTGTAAATCTGAACTAGAAAAGTGTAAGTACACATTACATTTATAACACAACTAGTTAAACAACTTGATATAACTATAAATACTAATTAAACAAAGACTTTAAGTAAATACATGAAATAAATCTAGTATGAGCTATAGCAGGTTGTGTGTCTGCACTGCAGAATATGGGAGTTTGTGGGTGAGAATGTAATGAAGAACATGTTTGCAGGCAGTCTCAAGCTCAAATCTCTTTGCTCAGAGTCATTGAGCAGAACTTTAGGATCTCTCATTAATAGGTTGACAAGTAAGAGGCATAGAATGAGGCACCAAGGCAGTGGTGTTGGGTGCATTGCCTACTGCTACATCTCCTCCTGTGGGTATTTTACACCTGGCAGGGAGCATTGGGCAACCCAGTTGCTCATGGGCTAATTGAGACTCTTAATTGGCCAATTAATGGGGAGATCCATGCAAAGTGTCCTGGCAGCCTTGTGACTTGCCCATGTTCTGACCAATCCATTAGTGTCATTTGTCCCTCATTGCATGGGTAGGGCCAAATTAGGGGACCAACATCCTGCGTTTGAATAGCATCAGAAATATTTCCAATGCTAAATTAAGTCAGGGGATCAAGACCATTCCTAATGTCAGCCTAAAAGAGGCATTTATCAGAGTTCCCTACATTGCCAAAGGAGGCTACATAGTCCATTGAGTCTGCACTGGCTTTCTGAAAGAGCATCTAACTCTTTCTCAGGTAATGCGCATGAAGGTGGCTGAAATATTCAGAAATTAAAATATAACTAAATTTAATTATTATCATTCATTGCTGCTTTCTGAATGAATTATAAACATGTTGCTGCTGCTTTAAACCTATATATCAGAAAACTGGAACCTTCACCCACAGAAGTTGACTCTTACATGTTGCCACCAAAAATACTTAAACCATTAACAAAAATCACCAGTGTCACTTACAATTTAGTAATTAAGAACTGTTGAGATTAATATACATGAACTGACTGAACTGAGACTCTACGGCTATTTGGTTTTATAAAACAAACTCCTGCACTCCTCAATATTGTCTTCCCTCATGTCTTGAGAGTGCACCTGTCTTGAGTGTTGGCAGAGTGCAGCAGTGCGTGTGTGGTATAAAACTCTCTTTGGAAGATGTCTCTTTGAGTTTAGTATGCAAGTACTTTGTGGGCAGATTATCTTCTCAAGATCCAATTTAGAAGTAAATACAACATTCCCTGGCTGATTTGGTGAATTTATCCTTTGAGGCACTGAGCTAAGCAATTCAGAAGAATTCTAAGTTCAATCCCTAGTCTATGGTAAATTAGTTGATCTCACCTGGGAGGTGGTAGGACCATTATAATGAGCTCTCACATTCCCAGATCCAGAGGAGGAAAATGGGCCATGATTCCCATGCTTGACTGCTAGGCAGTGTGATACTTGCTGGAGGTGCCAACTAATGGACAGTAGGAGAGGATACAAACACACAGATTAGGAGAAGAAATAGGCTATTCAGCACTTTGAGTCTGCTCTGCCATGGCTGATCTGATTAAGGATGGACTGAAGTTTGGCTCTGATGCAATAGCCATCAACCAGCCTACCAATTCTGTTGAATCCTCCTGTTGAAACAATGACTGTTTAGGGAAGGCACTGGAGAGCAACTGTGGATGATGGAGATTCAACAGAGTGAATGGCCTTGAATGTTCATGGAGTCTTCCCAATCTCCTGTGGTAACTAAGGCAAATTGCTGGAAACCTTTATAGGAAAAAGAAGAGGGGAAAATTGAGAAGACAAATAAAATGTAGAAAAAGAGAGTGCTTGATATATTTGCATGATGACAAACTCTCTACCTTTTCTGTGATGAATATTTTAACATCATATTCAATATTTCTACATTGTGGCCATGATGTCCACTGGTTTCTCTTTTAGCTACAATGTGCCATGAAGTGGTGCCAGAAATAAGCAAGAGAAGGCTAAATATACTTTAGCAGAATAAAAGTAAAGACAGATCATTTTATGCAACAGTAATGGTATTGTTCATCCAAGTAAATATGGGAAGAGGTCAAATAGGCACAAAAAAAACCAAATATTTTAAGCAAGTCAGCTTCCAAATATTTTAACCGAAAAGCAATCAAGGATGCGAATTAAAGCCAAAATTGAATGTTTGGACATTCTATAGATGATAGTAAGTTGGATTTTGTTGAACCTCAGTGGTTATTCTGCCTGAATCTGCTTTCCCTTCCTGGTAAAATTCAGATTGAATGCTCAGCTAATGACCATTCATTCACATATGTGGCAGACATTTCACTTGGGCATCACTGAAATCCAATGAGTGGAAAATTCTCAGGTTCAATAAGTGGTGATTCAGATTGCACACAGTATAATGCAAATTTTCCAGCAGTTTCCAATTTCTCTTCCAGTTTGTAAACAATATTGAAACATACTTTTGAAATGCAAACGACACTACTGTGCTTCTGGGCTCGGGACTTGAACCTTTAAGTCCACGAATAGACTGAACTAAGCCAAGGAACTGGCATCAGAGTAATTCTTTATTGCATAAGGGTAAGTAATACATGTTCCAAAAGGTCAGGCTCTAGTTTACTGCACTGGTATCTTCCATTTTGCACCAGTACAACTCTGGGTCTGAAATTCCAATTGAAGCCTGGGTGCATTTCCGACCCAGATGTGGAAGTGGAGGGTGGAAAATGGAGTAGACTGGGGGGGGGGGTGCAGAATTAGGGCTGGTGAAATGGGCAGACAGTGATGAAATTTCATTCAGCGAAGTGTCATGTCATTCATTCTGCGAGGATGAAAGAGGAGAAATAACATAAGAGAATGGGTATAATAAGAACATAAGAAATAGGAGCAGGAGTAGGCCATCTGGCCCTTCGAGCCTGCCCCGCCATTCAATAAGATCATGGCTGATCTGTCGTGGCTCAGTTCCACTTTCCCGCCCTCTCCCCATAACCCTTAATCCCCTCTCTTATCAAAAACCCATCAACCCGCTTCTTAAAAATATTTAGCGAGGCAGCCTCCACCACTTCAACGGGCAGAGAATTCCAGAGATTCACCACCCTTTGAGTGAAGAAGTTCCTCCTCAACTCCGTTCTGAACCGCCCCCCCTTTATCTTGAGGCTGTGCCCCCTAGTCCTACTGTCTTTTTTGAGCGGGAAGAGTCTTTCCACCTCTATCCTATCCATCCCATTCATCATCTTATACGTCTCAATGAGATCTCCCCTCATTCTTCTAAACTCTAACGAGTACAAGCCTAGTTTATTCAGCCTCTCCTCATAGCTCAACCCCCTCAACTCCGGTATCAGCCTAGTAAACCTCCTCTGCACTCCCTCCAGGGCCAAAATATCCTTGCGCAGGTGCGGCGCCCAAAACTGCACACAGTACTCCAGCTGCGGCCTCACCAATGCCCTATACAGCTGCAGCAAGACCTCCCTACTTTTATATTCAATCCCCCTCGCTATGAAGGCCAGCATCCCATTCGCCTTCCTGACCACCTGCTGCACTTGCAGGCTGGGTTTTTGCGACTCATGCACAAGGACCCCGAGGTCCCTCTGCACCGTCGCCTGCTGCAGTTTTTCGCCACGTAAGTAATAGTCCTTCCTACCATTCTTCCTACCAAAGTGGACCACCTCACACTTGCCAACATTAAATTCCATTTGCCATTTCCTGGCCCATTCGCCCAGCCTATCTAGATCCTTCTGCAGACTCTCCACACCCTCCGCACAATTTGCCTTTCCCCCAATCTTAGTGTCATCAGCAAATTTCGACACCCTACACTCGGTTCCCTCCTCCAGATCATCTATATAAATGGTAAATAGCTGAGGCCCCAGCACCGACCCCTGGGGCACCCCACTAGTCACCAACCGCCAATCCGAATAGCACCCATTGACCCCCACTCTCTGCCTCCTATTTGACAACCAATCCTCTATCCACGCTAACACCCTACCCCCAACTCCATGTCCTCTGACCTTCTGCAGTAACCTCTTGTGAGGTACCTTATCAAACGCCTTCTGAAAATCCAGAAAGACCACATCCACCGGCTCTCCTCTATCCACCGCCCTAGACACATCCTCATAGAACTCCAGTAAATTTGTCAGACACGACTTCCCTTTAATGAAACCGTGTTGCGTCTGCCCTATCAAGCAATTCCCTTCAAGATGCCTCGCAATTTCCTCCTTAATGACGGATTCTAACATTTTACCTACCACAGACGTTAAACTAACCGGCCTGTAATTCCCCGCCTTTTGCCTGGCACCCTTCTTAAACAACGGCGTAACATTAGCCGTTTTCCAATCCTCCGGCACTTCCCCGGAATCCAGCGACGTCTGGAAAATAACCACCAAGGCATCCACTATCACCTCCGCCATTTCTTTCAGAACCCTCGGATGCATTCCATCTGGTCCTGGGGACTTGTCCACAATCAGCCCCTCCAGTCTGTCGCGCACCACCTCTCTAGTAACAGTAATGTCATTAAGACCCTCCAGTCCTACCACCTTTCCATCGCTAACACCCGGCAAATTATTCACGTCCTCCTCCGTGAAGACAGAAACAAAAAAGTTATTCAAGACCTTAGCCATATCCCCATCCCCTACCACTAGGTCCCCTTTCTCATCCTCTAAAGGACCAACGTTCACCCTAGCCAGCCTCTTCCTTTTTATATATTTATAAAAACTCTTGCTATCCTTTTTTATATTAAGTGCTAGCCCAGCTTCATAGCTTCTTCTACCCTCCTTTATCAACTTTTTTGTCAATCTTTGTTGACATTTAAACCTTTCCCAATCCTCTTCTCGCCCACTGCTCTTAGCTACTCTAAATTCCTCCGCTTTTAATTTAACACTTTCCTTCACCTCCTTCGTTATCCACGGCTTATTACCTCTCTTCCTACTGTCCTTTTTAACCATCGGAATAAATTTCTGCTGAGCACCAAGAAAGATCTCCTTAAAGATCCTCCACTGCTCCTCAGCAGACCTACCTTCCAACGCGCTCCCCCAGTCCACATTCGCCAATTCTTCTCTCATCCTACCATACTCCCCTCTATTCAAACAAAGGACACGTGTCCGGGAACCCACTTTCTCCTCCTCCATCTGCAACAGAAACTCCACCATACAATGATCACTCTCTCCAAGAGGATCCTTCACCTCAAGGTCCCTAATTCTACCCGCCTCATTACATAGCACCAGATCCAAGATAGCTCGCTCCCTCGTCGGCTCCAACACACACTGTTCCAGGAAACTATCCCGGCAGCATTCCAAGAACTCCTCCTCGAGCCCACCTCGTCCAACATGGGTCGACCAATCAATATGCAGATTGAAATCCCCCATAACTACTGCCGTCCCATTCCTGCACGCCGCACTTATTTGCGCGTTAACAGCCCGCCCCACCTCCAGATCATTATTCGGGGGCCTATAGACGACACCCACCAGCGTCTTCCTCCCTTTGCTGTTCCTAATCTCCACCCACAACGATTCCACTTTCTGCTCTTTGGCTCCGATATCATCCCTTGCTACCACCTTGATGCTGTCCTTAATCAGCAGAGCTACGCCACCCCCTCTTTCCTCCTGCCTATCCTTCCTAAACACTTGATAGCCCTGTACATTCATCTCCCAGTCCCTGTCACCTTGCAGCCACGTCTCTGTAATGGCCACCAGATCGTATCCATTTGTGTCGATCTGCGCCACCAGCTCATCCACTTTATTCCGAATGCTTCGTGCATTCAGATAAAGCGCTTTCATCCCAGCCTTCTTCTGGACCCTATTTGCCATAACGCCACCACTTGGGACATCCTCAGCCTCTTCCCTTACCTGTACCCTATCCTTAACTGTAGACCTCCTAACATCACCTACCCTCGTTATAAAAGGGATGCAGGAGAAGAAGGACCTGGGGGGATATATGCACACACAAATCATTGAAGGTGGCAGGGCAGGTTGAAAAAGCAGTTAATAAAGTATCCAGGATTCTGGACTTTATAAAAAGGGGCATAGGCCTGGAATTTCAAATCCTGGTCAGGATTGGAGAGATGGGATATTTTCCGGCTCTGCTGCCCAACCTGGGAGAAAGAGGCCCAGAAGGTCAGATTTTTACTTCAATGTGTGTGTGTGTGTGTGTGTGTGTGTGCATGTGTGGTGTGTGTTTGTGTGTGGGTGCGTGTGTGTGTTTGTGTGTGCGTGTGTCTGTGTGTGTGTGTGTTTGTGTGTGCGTGCGTCTGTGTGTGTGTGTGTATGTGCATGTGTCTGTGTGTGGGTGTGTGTGTGCACGCACACGCATGTGTGTGTGTGTGTGTGTGTGTGTGTGTTGGACGGTTGTGGGAAGGTGGGGGGGGTGAATTGGTGACATTTAAAGTTGGGCCCACAATCCCTGGAAGTACTGTGGAGGCTGATGGGTGGAAGGCCTGCCTCTGTGCACCGCCACAAGTAGGTTGGAAATGCACCTGGAAGTTATTTAAAATCTAATTTTAAAAAAGTCCTCAACCCACACACCTCCTCAACCCCTTAGACAGTCTACACACCCCATCCATGTCAACCTGTGCCACCTCATGTCTCCCACCTCTCACCTCTGGCCTCTCATACACTCTGTGCTACTCTATAGTCCCTTACCCTCCTCCCCTTAGCCCCTCATATTCCCTATGCACCTCCAAGCAGCCCATGGACCGACATATCTCTTATGCCACCCTGTTCTCCGTCACCCACCTTCTTATGCCAACTTAATGCCAACTTAATTTCAATTCACAGCAACCCATGCCCCTAACAACTTGCCTTTGCCCTTATTCTCCCCCCATGTGCCAACTTATCTTGTATCCAGCATCGATAAACCTCAGGAGCAATGCTGACATAAAGTTATGGTTTATTGATGATGTCACTATTTTTAAAAAACTCTCATCGATTAACATAAAAACATTCAATATGTTGAAATGTCTTAAAATAATCACTTATGGAAACAAACATTTCACTTAAGTAGTTAATCAGATATGAAAATAAACATTTCTATTTTATAACTGCTTAGAGCTGCCAACTGGGCAGCATGGTAGCACAATGGTTGGCACTGCTGCTTCACAGCGCCAGAGACCCGGGTTCGATTCCCAGCTTGGGTCACTGTCTATGTGGAGTCTGCACATTCTCCCCATATCTGTGTGGGTTTCCTCTGGGTGCTCCGGTTTTCTCCTACAGTCTGAGTGATGTGCTGGTTAGATGCATTGGCTTCACAGTTGTTTGGAAGCTTTGCAAATCCTTGACGATTTGTCACTTTCAATGCATTTATGCATTTTTATGCATAATCATGTCCAATTTTATGAATCCTAAAGTGAACCTGACCTCGCCCAAAAGGTTTCTTAACTCTTATAAGAAGTGCCTTGCTTCTCCTAAACGTGACCTGGGACCATATCCAAAGTGATGTCTTACCTGTCCGAAAGGGTGCCCTGGCTATCCAAACATATTAAGAAGTCTCATATCACCAGGTTATAGTCCAACAAGTTTATTTGGTAGCAAACACCACTAGCGTTTGCTACCAAATAAACCTGTTGGACTTTAACCTGGTGTTGTGAGACTTCTCACTGTGTTTACCCTATCCAATGCAGGCATCTTCACATCATATCCAAACATATTCACAGGTTTGAGACCTGCTCCTACCTGGTTTTACCTTCAGGTTTCAGATACATTCATGTCTAAGGGTGACATCATGGCACAGTGGTTAGCGCTACTATTTCACAGTGCCAGGGGCCCATGTTCAATTCTGGCCTTGGGTGACTGCAGCTCATGCTGAGGTCATGCAAATATGGCACATGACCACCCCCCCCCCATTTATCTCTCATTATGTGCCTCAGCTCATGGCTCTTTCATAAGAACATAAGAACTAGAAGCAGGAGTAGGCCATCTGTCCCCTCGAGCCTGCTGATCTTTTTATGGACTCAGCTCCAATTACTCACCCACTCACCGTAACCCTTAATTCCTTTACTGTTCAAAACTTTAACTATCCTTGCCTTAAAAACATTCAATGAGGTAGCCTCAACTGCTTTACTGGGCAGGGAATTCCACAGATTCACAACCCTTTGTGTGAAGAAGTTCCTCTTCAACTCTAAATCTGCTTCCCCTTATTTTGAGGCTATGCCCCCTAGTTCTAGTTTCATCCACCAGTGGAAGCAACTCCCCTGCTTCTACCTTATCTATTCCCTTCGTAATCTTGTAAGTTTCTATAAGATCTACATAAGAACATAAGAACATAAGAAATAGGAGCAGGAGTAGGCCATCTAGCCCTTCGAGCCTGCCCCGCCATTCAATAAGATCATGGCTGATCTGTTGTGGCTCAGTTCCACTTTCCCGCCCTCTCCCCATAACCCTTAATCCCCTCTCTTATCAAGAACCCATCAACCCGCTTCTTAAAAATATTTAGCGAGGCAGCCTCCACCACTTCAACGGGCAGAGAATTCCAGAGATTCACCACCCTTTGAGTGAAGAAGTTCCTCCTCAACTCCGTTCTAAACCGCCTCCCCTTTATCTTGAGGCTGTGCCCCCTAGTCCTACTGTCCTTTCTGAGCGGGAAGAGTCTCTCCACCTCTATCCTATCCATCCCATTCATCATCTTATACGTCTCAATGAGATCTCCCCTCATTCTTCTAAACTCTAACGAGTACAAGCCTAGTTTATTCAGCCTCTCCTCATAGCTCAATCCCCTCAACTCCGGTATCAGCCTAGTAAACCTCCTCTGCACTCCCTCCAGGGCCAAAATATCCTTGCGCAGGTGCGGCGCCCAAAACTGCACACAGTACTCCAGCTGCGGCCTCACCAATGCCCTATACAGCTGCAGCAAGACCTCCCTACTTTTATATTCAATCCCCCTCGCTATGAAGGCCAGCATCCCATTCGCCTTCCTGACCACCTGCTGCACCTGCAAGCTGGGTTTTTGCGACTCATGCACAAGGACCCCGAGGTCCCTCTGCACCGTCGCCTGCTGCAGTTTTTCGCCACGTAAGTAATAGTCCTTCCTACCATTCTTCCTACCAAAGTGGACCACCTCACACTTGCCAACATTAAATTCCATTTGCCATTTCCTGGCCCATTCGCCCAGCCTATCTAGATCCTTCTGCAGACTCTCCACACCCTCCGCACAATTTGCCTTTCCCCCAATCTTGGTGTCATCAGCAAATTTCGACACCCTGCACTCGGTTCCTTCCTCCAGATCATCTATATAAATGGTAAATAGCTGAGGCCCCAGCACCGACCCCTGGGGCACCCCACCAGTCACCAACCGCCAATCCGAATAGCACCCATTGACCCCCACTCTCTGCCTCCTCATTCTTCTCATTCTTCTCTCCTCATTCTTCTGAATTCCAATGAGTATAGCCCCAGTCTGCACAGTCTCTCAACTCCAGAATCAACCTGGTGAATCCCTTCTGCACCCCCTCCAGTGCCAGTATATCCTTTCTCAAGTAAGGAGACCAAAACTGTAGACAGTACAGTTTCACACAATCTAATACAGTGAGTCACATTTCTATACACAGCAGCAACATGAACAAAATCTCTTGCTCTACCAGCATAGCAATGCATATGTTAGACTTGCGTCAGAGGATTATATCAAGTGGCTCATGAGTGTAGGTCTATTCCCCTGATGCACCTGCACTGAAGACCCCTATGTAGATCTGGTAAGTTTTAATGGCAAATTGTATCGGACCCAGATTAACTCATTTCAGAATTGAGGAAATGTCCTTAATTCTCCCACACCGCTCACCACTGGAATTTTAGCAGATGAATTGCAGACAATGTGAAACCCCATTGACAGTCGAGTGAGAATTTCTGGCTTTTAGACCAGCATGGGCGGAGAATTCTGCCTATAGTGATTCTCAGCCTTAACTGTGGATTCTATTGTAAGACTATGGCAGCATGAAGTTATGATCATGTGTACATCTAGATATCACCCCTGTATTAGTTCACATTCTCCTCCTGCAGGATGCAGATCTATGGATCTAGCTGCCACTTTGTGACTCCTAAAGTGTTAGCTATATGGCAACAACAATGCGAGATCAGAGATGTGTGTCTAGGGCCCAGGTGACGAGCTATTAAATGGGAAGATACCACTCTTGACCTAAAAGTCTGGCTAACACAGCTTGAGTTAATCCCTGAACCAGGTCTCCAGTGGTTATATGGTTGTCAAGATACCATCAATGTGCCAGCTTTCCTTGTGTCTTTCTGAAACTGCTGGAATGAAAATGTGAAAATCTTAAATAGGATCAGAGTGAAGTGCTAGTGCATCATATGTGTGTTCTTTACTATCAACAAAGTTACCAGTTAAAACCTAAATGTGTTGTTGACATGTTCTGGGCCACAGATGCCAAGGCAATGCTGGATGTGAACTTGAGAAGCTCCTTACAAAGGCTGGGCCATGAATGCTTGTCAATGATCAGACAATGCTGCTGCTGAAGCTCTCTGTGCACACAAAGGTGATCTAACCCGTATTGTGTCCTGGGCTTAAATGTTTTTGGAAAATTGACTAAGTGAAAGAGAAACACTAAAGCCTGATGAGACATATACAGGTACTGAGCGTTCTGCACGCTGGAAATGTACAGGAGTTGTACTGGAGGTGTACATCATTAATTTGCAGACTTTAAATGAGGCTTCTACCTGTTTCAGGTGAGATTGTTGACCATTTTAACCCTGATAAAATGGACATTTGCAGAAATGAGGCAGTTCTTAGCCTCCATCTCCATCGTGCTTCTACCTGAAAATGGAATGAATAATTGGCCCATATCCTTTTTGTCTTGGTAAATTCCGTAAGATAGACTCAAACAGAATCCTATTAATTAACGGCATCCAATATTTTCTCTTTGACTAATCATCTCAAACTTAGTTATTCTGTGCATGCAGCAGTTTCTCTGTCTGCCAGTGTTTCCTAATGAAGTTCATTAGTTTTGTGCTGAAATAAATGGAGTCTCTCTCTCAATCAACTCCTGATATTACCAGCACTAGAGAGCTATTAAATTGTTTTATGTAATATAATCAGCTGCTCTTTAATCTAACATTTGAACTAATCAATACAAAGTAGTGGATAATACTGTTCATGCTTTGATGATTGTTCACAGCAGAGACCAAGGGGCGGCATTAAATGGGCTCTAAATTTGCACTCCTAGTTTGTTGCTTCTCTATCTAAAAAATCACTCAGAAACATTTTCAAGCTACTTGCAGTTGTTGTTTCTGTAACTTTGCATTCTTCTCTTGGTGAATAGTGTGAAGTAGTGGAAGGGCATGCAGGTAGTTGGGTATTCCAAGATTGTGATCACCCTTATAACAGCCAATAGGAATGGTTGGAACTTCATGGAGAATTTTAAGGTGTGGTAATGTGGCCTCTTTAAGGAGGTGATTCCTGAGGGCCATGTGGTTGAACTGGAGCCTATGGTGAGACATTGGGAGAAGATGAGCTAATTGGATGCAAAGGTGAGCGCCCTGGGTCAGGGTGGTATCTCAGTTGGAGTCAAGAAGGAGAAGAGAGTAGACATATATTCCTTTGTCAGACCTTTGTTTGTACCCTTGATATAATTATTGTTGATAATAAACTCTTTGTAGCTTGATGGCTTGCCTTCAAAGTTATTGCATCAGATCTCTCATAACCCATAAAAAAGAGGAGGTTTGAAGTGTCACACTAAATCAGGTGTAATTATCCCACTGGATGTCACACAAAGAATTTAGAACTGGTGTCTACTTACGGGAATGTCTGAATCAGGTTTTGAACCCAGTAATTTCCAAGGCAGGAATGCTATCAATCATCAAAGTCTCTGCCTCAGCAGGCAGTGGATTGAATATTTTTAAGGTGAAGGGAAATAGGTACACGTTAGGGAACAGAATCATTGATTATTAGGGATTAGTGGGAATGTCAGACTTGAAACTCAAGTAGATTAGGTACGCTTTTATCAAATGGCAGAGCAGGCTCGTGGAGCTGAATGGTCTACTGCTCCTATTTCATATGTTTGCATAAAATAAAACCCTGTTATTCAAAATGACCACTCACTAATAATTTAAAACAAGCCCAGCTTTGCGTCTCTCTGAAGATATGGAACTGTGTTTTATGTGCCCCTGCCTGGAGTGCTTTTGGTGGGCAGACCCAGGATGTGTAAACCAGGTCAGGTGAGTAGACCACCATCTTCCCATCCACCCTTGAGTTCACCCCCCATAATACGCAACCTAAGTGGGTGCCAAAGCAGCAGCCCATCCACCATATGTAAATAAATAATTAAGGTTAGTTGGCAAAGCTATTGACCTGGATAATAGAATCATAGGACCTCTACAGTGCAGAAGGAAGCCATTCAGCCCATCAAATCTGCACCGACCACAATCTCACCCAGGCCTATTCCTACAATCCCACATATTTACCATTCTGACACTAGGGTCAATTTAGCATTGCCAGTCAACCTAACATGCACATCTTTGGACCATGGGAGGAAACTAGAGCACCTGGAGGTACCCATGCAGACATGGGGAGAACATGCAAACTCCACACAGACAATCACCTGAGGCTGGAATTGAACCTGGGTCCCTGGCGCTGTGAGGGCAGCACTACTAACCAGTGTGCCATCGTGCCAATTCACAGTAACTTCACAGTAGTGTTAACATAGTGTTAAGCCTTACTTGTGACTAATAAATAAACTTAAAAAAAAACTTTATACATGTGAAGGTTTGATGAGTCATTATGCTGGATGGTTCTTCAGAAGTATCCCAATCACAGCATGCCATGCTTTCTGTGGCACTGAATGAAGAAAGACATGATGATGACCAACCATCAAAGTCTAATTATTTTATTCCACAATTCAATTTGTTTTCTGCCAAAAAAACTGCAATCCAACATCCTCACATCTAGAATACAAAAAAAAATCAAGATTGCATTAAGCTGAGGCTGTATCCAAAATTCCACCAGGAAAGTAAAATGAAAGTAACAAAAAGTAACATGTGCAGAGGTGGATGGAGAATCTTTTTGAAGGGCAATCCCTCAGCAGAGATCTCTTCACAAACCCAGCAAGAGGGACGGGGGAAGTGCTTCCTGCAAACCTGTTGCCAGACTCTTTTAAACCAAGAGGTTCACAGACATGAAGGATTGCAGTGGCCTGTGAGCAACCCCATTCCCAGAAATATTTGAGATGTAAGCCCTGCCCCCATGGCCCTGTACTGCATTTGTCTGGATCCCCTGCATCCTGTAAAAAGTCTGACAACACCAGGTTTAAGTCCAACCGATTTATTTGATAGTACACTCACTAGCTTTCGGGTTAGCCCCTTTGTCAGGTGAATGGAGAGTTCTGGCCTCAGACAGAGCATATAAAGCACAGACAGTTTACAGATTAGAATGCGAATCTTTACACCTAACCTGCTGTTCAAGTCTTAAAGTGGCTGACAATGTGAGTGGAAGGAGCACTGATCACAGGTTAAAGAGATGTGTATTGTCTCCAGACAGTACAGTAAGTGAGGTTTTGCAAACCCAGGCAAGTCACAGGGGTTACAGATAGTGCGACATGAACCCAAGATCCTTGTTGAGACCGTCCTCATGTGTGCGGAACTTGGCTATCAGTCTCTGCTCAGCGACTGCGCTGTCGTGTGTCGTGAAGGCCGCCATGGAGAATGCTTACCCGAAGGTCAGAGGCTGAATGCCCGTGACCACTGAAGTGTTCGCCAACAGGAAGGGAACAGTCTTGCCTGGTGATTGTCGAGCGATGTTCATTCATCCTGTCCAGTGCCTCCTCTCTAACTGACTCCCCAGGTGTGATGGTGACTTGGCCACTCAACTCCGATATCCCCTCCAGAGGCGAGGTCACCAAGTTTTGGTTTTTATATAGCTGTTGTACATCACACTGGCGCGCAATGAATATTCAGTGAGGTAGGAAGTCCTGGCAAGAGGGCTCACTAACGATGTGTTAAAATCATGTAAATGAGGTTCCTGACTTTTCTGGGCAGGAACCTTGTTACGCCACTGGCGAGGGGTTGGAGGATCAGTAAACGTGATTTTCATGGGATATTGTACCTGCGTCATCATTCTCACTGATGTCTTGTGCAGGCTCAAAATTTCACCATCTAATTTTGATTTGATTTGATTTGATTTATTATTGTCACAAATTATTGTTTCTTGTGCGCTATATAGACAAAGCATACTGTTCATAGAGAAGGAAGGGAGAGAGTGCAGAATGTAGTATTACAGTCATAGCTAGGGTGTAGAGAAAAATCAACTTAATGCAAGGTAAGTCCATTCAAAAGCCTGACAGCAGCAGGGAAGAAGCTGTTCTTAAGGTTGGTACATGATCTCAGACTTCTGTATCTTTTTCCTGACGGAAGAAGGTGGGAGTATGTCCGGAATGCGTGGGATCTTGATTATGCTGGCTGCTTTGCCAAGGCTGCGGGAAGTGTAGACAAAATCAATTGTTTGTTTTGTTCTTTCAGTTAATTTCTAGGCAGCTTTGTGCTGTGAACTCATGCCTACAGTGAATTGGATTTAAGATGTTAGAACTCATTTTGTGTAACATGCCTATTTCCATCAGGGAGGGAAACATTCATCCCATTAACCTGAGCTAGATTCAAACACATCTCCCAAAGGTGAAAGTATAACATACTAATTCACTATACTCCAAAATAATGTAATTGTAATAGAAAATCTATAACACATTGGGCATTTTGATTTTATGTTATATCACATTATCTGTAAAATGGATTAATTCCACAGGATGAAAATTGGATTTGTTTCAGTTCTGTATCAACTATTTTGATGTTAACAAAAACAACTTTTTTTTGATTATCCTTGGTGAGGTTGAGGTAACTAATTGGCGGAGGGGGGGGGAGTGTTAGATTGGCCCCAGATGGTGATCAAAGAGTGGGACTTAATCTGGTTCAATAACAAGAACATGACTTGTGACTCTGTGACTCTATGACTCTGTAACATGATGGATATATTTGCCACTGAAAGGTAGGGTTCTATCCACTGAACCCCATATAGAATGACAATGGTGGCACAGTGGTTAACATGTCTGCCTCATAGTGCCAGGGACCTGGATTCAATTTCCAGCTTGGGTCACTGTCTGTGTGGAGTCTTAACGTTCTCCCCATTGTCTGCATGGGTTTCCTCCCACAGTCTGAAAAACATGCTGGTTAGGTGTATTGACTATGCTAAAATTGTCCCTCACAGTACCTCAACAGCTGCTGGTGTGTGGCAGCTAGGGGATTTTCATAGTAACATTATTGCAGTGTTAACATAAACCTACTTGTGACACTAATAAATAAACTTTAGTTAACCATGTTACAGTTTTAGATATTTATGCTAGATTTCTCAATCACTCGCAGAGGTACACTCTCACTCCCAATATCTGAGGGAGGTTTAATCTATCATTTATCTATTAAATCATATTGAGTCCAGGGATGGTACAGGAATGATTGTGAATTCTTCCTTGATGTCAGAGAGCAGTAAACATTTTGCTGGAAAATAGCTGAGAGTATAAACTGCCAAACACATTTATTGAACCAAAAATGGATAAATGAGCAGAATCAGTAATGGATTTGCAGTGTTTAACAGATTAACTATCTCTCCTTAGATATTACATTCTGCTAACATTAATATGATAAAGAAGGGTTTTACTAGATATTATCACAGGTGGAAATCGGTAGTTGTTTTAATTAAATCAATTAAAATTACAATTTATGTATTTATTACAATTTATTTCACTGATTGAAAAGAACAAGCAGTTACGTCTGCTATGCTAAATCTTATTATAAACTGTAATTTACACATGGTCCCTGAATATTTATCCTTAAGTGTATCTTTGCTCCTATGCCCACGGGCGCATCTTATTTTGCCTATCTCACTGTCTGTTGGCTTCAGTGGATGCCCAATTTGAATAATAAAGGTTTATAAAGGAGCAAAACCGTAATGTTACATGTCCCTGCTAATGACAGGTGTCAGTATTTATATGGGAAGTCCTAACAAGGAACCATGCTGTAATATGCTCAGCTGTTCCAAGCTGATAGAAACTCTTGTGTTTGCCACTCTTTGTGTTTCTGGGAAGGGTCTACCCAGAACTCACACCTTTCCCAAGACCCCTTTGTTAACTCCATTAACCATTGTGTAAGTGGCCAATGCTTAAATATTTTCTAAAGAATCTGACTCTCGATATTTTATCATACCCACAAGTGGAAGGGAGTCCAGCTGAGGGGCCATGGAAATTTCCCCCACGTAAGTTAAACATATCCCAGACTCAAAATAAACCGGCATATAAATATGTTACTCAATCAGTGTCAACAATTTTGAAAGTCTGTAGATTTTCAGGGTCAGAATCTACATTCCTCAGCTTTGAGATCTAAGACAATTTTGTGACTTTTAACCCCATATTTGCCATAACAGAAAGAAAGTCACCAATATAGTGATACACATGACTATTCCCATTCACAGGATGGTTGTGGCTGAACTATCAGTGAACTTCTTATTGATACTCCGAGCTGAGAATTTATCTCTGACAACTCACTCTCCATACCTGGAGGTGTCGAAGACATGGACCTGAGTTACATGGGGGATTCTGAGTCAGGGGTTTGGAATGATCTTGCAGGAAGATAATGTGCAGTGCAGATCAGGGAAGCAGAAATGCCAGACATGGGGATTTTCTCATTGTTTGGTTTGGAGAATATTATGTGTGTTATTTTGGAATGCTGTGTGTATCTTATTTTACCAAACCGAAAAAATGTTGAAATTTATTTTATTTAAGTTATAAATGAAACATCAATCATATTGGAAACATTATCAGAAAATTGCAATGGCACATTATTAGCAGATATAATGGAAGATGTTTATTGTAAGTTGTAGTTGAGGATCTTTTCAGGCATCATGAATTTTTAAAGTACAAAGAAGACAGTGATTGCATTGCCTAGGTCGTTGAGCATTATCTGGAAGAGACTATCTACTACAGCAAATAAAGTTATAAATTCACCACACTATTATTGTAAAGTAAGCTGTAAAATAGAAGGCAATGCCTGACAATAACTTTGTTACTCATTTTTGCTAGGATGGCAACTCTCTGGAGTTGGTGTCAGAAATCAAGTATACATTTTTAATATTAATAAATAGAAAGAATGTGAAATTGACCTTTGGCAGTTGCGAGAATATTTCTCACAGAGAGAGACAGCAGCTGGATTTCCACCTTGATAAAAGCAAAATGCTGTGGATGCTGGAATCTGAAACAAAAACAGAAAATCTCAGCAGGTCTGAAGCGTCTATGGAGAAAGAATAGAGCCAAGTTTTGAGTCTGGGTGACCCTTCACCAGAGCAGGCTCTGCAGTGTAAAGGTAAGCTGTCGATTTGTAATGGACTTGTTTTGTGCCACTGGCCGATAGCAATGTCTCTGTATTGCTTATTTTACATAAACTTCCATTACTGGTAATATTTGTATCATGAATTATTTTGCGAAATCCTATTTTATTATGAACATATATTAATGCAGACCTGTGGCTGAAAGGTGCTGCAGAATTAACAGTTTGCAACTCTAAGAGAAAGATTACGAAAATCCCAAAGCGTGGGATGGTCAATAGAATAACCTACAGAGGTGAAAGAAAAATGGAAAAGAATCACACGGAAAAAATTGATGCTATTTTGAAGTTTAAACTTTTTTAAAAATTAAGTGGCCGATTGATGGAAAGCACACTGAAGTCAGAAAAGTTCAGAGAATAACTTTTTTAAAATATTTAAAAAAGGCCCATAATCCCTGGGACCCTAAAAATTGCAGCAAAATCATAGAGAAGAAGCCAATAGCTGAAGACAGCCTCAGTTTAAAAAATGGCTACTGCACTGATCACCTGAAAGGGGAAACAACATTCAAGGTTGTAACTACAAAGAAAGAAAAAAGCCATGAACATTAGAAGAGTCAGGTGTGTTTTGGATAGGAAATGGCTCAACCAGACCACAGAGTGGAAGTCTTGGAGAAGACCATTCTTCGTGAACAGGAGGCTTACAGACTTAAGTAAAGAACCAGAAGATGTACAAGTTAATGAGTTTTAATTCATCTTTTGGTTCACTTGCTAGTGAAGTACTCTACAGGCAACGCATAATTCAATACTCAACAACATTTGGTGAGATATTTAGAGGCCTTGACAGATGTTTAATATGCCAAGTTGTAGAGAGTGCAGATCCTAGAAGAAAGTTTTGTGCACACCCAATAAAGCACCAAGGGTAACAAGTGATCCTAGAGAGAAAGGGCAACAATTAAAAAGTTATCTGAATAAAAAGTTCTTCGGTCTCACTTTTTTGTCATTTTTAATGGGAGGAGTGTTGCTGCTCCTTGGTCAAATGGAAGAGTGCTGCTGGAGTGCCAGATTCTCATATTGGACACATATTCATATCTCACATACACTCACACACACACACACACACACACACACACACACACACACACACACACACACACACACACACACACACTCTTACATTCACTTATCTCTCTCACACACATTCTCTCATCTCTCACACACTCACAATCATCTCTCACACACCCACACTCATCTCTCACACACACACATGCACACTCACACTCATCATACACACACACACTCATTCTCTCACACACTCACTTTCATCTCTCACAGTCACTGTCCTCTCTTACACACACGCACTCTCATCTCTCACATACATACACTCTCGTCGCCCACACACACATCTTGCTTACACACACTTACTCTCTCTTACATACACTCACTGTTATCTTACACACACTCACTTACTCTCTCTCACACACACATACTATCTCATCTCTCACATACTCACACTCCTCTCTATGTCTCACACACCAGACACACACAGATACACACAGACACACACACACACACTTACTCTCTCACACACTCACCCTCATCTCCCACACACTCATGTTCACTCTCATCTCTCTCACACACACACTCTCATCGCTTACACACACAAACACACACACACTCACTCACACACCCATCTCATTCAGACACACTTACTCTCTCTCACACATACACATTGTGTGAGTCAGCAGAAAGGAAGTACATGGAAGAAACTCAGGGAGACTCTACTGAATTACAGAGAAACTGAAGATGAAGGAAGCAAACTTTGTAAAGAAAAATAAAAAAACCTCTTTTCCTTTTCAAAAGAGTTCTTTAGAAAGACCTCTACAAGCTACAAGAAATCCTCAGGACAAAGTTTGTACCTTTGGAAAATTAAGCCACAAAGCAAAAATAATTTAACATCACTGAAGGCACTGAAGAACCAGTTGGTGGAGAAGACTGATCAATGTTCTATATTCCAGGATAAAGCTGAAAGTTGTGAGCATCAGACTGAAACGCTAAAGAAGCAGTTAAATAACAAAGAGGAAGCATTGAAAGGGAAAACCGTAGGACTTTCCAAGCTGCAAGTGGATAATGAAGCTATGACTAGCACAATTACAGGACTGAAATAAGTTTAGACTTTGCCAAAGACAGGCTGGGCCAACAGTGAGAACAAAATGAAAGACAAGGACGAAATTCTGCTACAGACAGAGAAAAAACAATGCAGAAATAAGATCCATGGATATCTCCCATGTATCTAGGGAAGATTTGAAGATTATGGCAACCCATTCCCATGTGTCCATTACCACTTAATTTAGCTAGCTTGATGCAAGCCATTCAGACCAGGCAACTTACTCATTGTAAGCATAGTCAGTTTTTCCTGTATGTCCTTCCTGTCATTTTTCATCCCAAACTTTACCATTGTCATCCCTATTTTTTCCTTCACAGTCCTGGAGGACCATAGGCTGCTCTCCCCTTTGAGAGAGGGCTGACTGGTGGTGATTTTAACCTCAGGGTCACCACACCTCAGCCTTAGGCGAGAAGCAAGGTTGAGAAGGCATAGATAACCTCAACTGGTATAGGAATTGAACCCGTGCTGTTGACGTCACTACACATTACAAACCAGCCATCCAGCCAATTGAGCGAAGCGATCCCCCCTTTCTTCATAACCATCAATATATACAGTACTCATCTAGTTTAAATAAAACACAGAAAAATGTTTTTATTAAAAAAGTTTAAGACAACATCTGATGTTGCAGTGAATAATATTACCAGCTGAAATATCATTTCAAAGATCACAACATCTTGATACTAGGAAAGGTCAATAGACTATTAATACTTCAATAGAAGAGGTCAAGAAAGCTCTTTGTTAAAAAGTTAAGAAAAATACTTATAATGTAATTCCTTGGGCTCTTCAGTTATCTCTCAATGGATGTGTCAGCAGCAATTCCAGGATTCTCATTCAATGTTAATTCTCTGCTTATCTCCTCTGGCTGTTTCTGATTTTACTGTTCTGCAGATAAGAGATGAAGCTGAAATATTGGAGGCCCTATTCCCCCTAATCACCTTGCCTAGTGCATTACATTTTCTCTTGATCTTATCGATATAATAACACCAGTCTGAGTCTGCATGCTCCTCAGATTATCTGTTCAATTGACATGTTTCATCCCTTGCAGCAGTGCAAGACAATACATCAATTACAAAAGAAATCAAGGTTTTGTGTTCTTGAACATCAAGGATTCCATGATCATCAGTTGTCTCCATTTAAAAAGCCAACTTGTTAGCCTAGGATTTACACTAAGTGTATGCATTATCAACATATCCTCTGATTATAAACCCACAATTCCCATGACAACCACCATTCACAGCAAACTTTTGGGCCATGTTGGCATGTAACCTATAGGACACTTGTCAGAAATTATATTAGTAAGATGTAAGGCAGCATGCTGGCACAGTGGTTAGCACTGCTGCTTCACAGTGCTAGGGTCCTGGGTTCGATTCTCGGCTTGGGTCACTGTCTATGTGGACTTTGTACATTCTCCCCGAGTCTGCGTGGGTTTCCTCCAGGTGCTCCGGTTTCCTCCCATATTTTGAAAGATGTGCTGGTTAGGTACATTGACCTGATCAGGTGCCAGACTGTGGCAACTAGGGGAATTTCACAGTAACTTCATTGCAGTGTTAATGTAAGCCTTACTTGTAACTAATAAATAAAGTTTATAAACATAGCTGAATTCTCTAATCATCCCTCTTCTGTAGTTTCACCCCCAATTCACTGTCTAGATAAAACATAAAAAAAAGTGAAGCTTAAAATTTATATAAAAACAGAAAGAAACTGTAATGGTAGAAGTATTTGAAGGATTGGGAAGAATTTGTTCCAGTTACTGTAGAAGTCCCTACATTTGAAAAAGTACCAATGAAAATCCCAGCAGCTGTAAGACAAGTAGTTACAAGAGCAGGTCAGAGGCTAGGAATACTGCAGCAAGTAACTCACCTCCTGACTCCCCAAAGCCTGTCCACCATCTACAAGGCACAGGTCAGGAGTATAATGGAATACTCCCCACTTGCTTGGATGGGTGCAGCTCCAACTACAGTCAAGAAGCTTGACACCATCCAGGACAAAGCAGCCCACTTGATTGGCACCACATCTACAAACATTCAATCCCTCCACCACCGATGCTCAGTAGCAGCACTTTGTACTATCTATAAGATGCACTGCAGCAATTCACCAAAGGTCCTTAGACAGTATCTTCCAAACCCACGACTGCTTACATTTCCAAGGAAAAAGACAGCCGATAAATAGGGAGACCACTCACTACCTGCAAGTTCTCCTCCAAGCCACTCACCATCCTGACTTGGAAATATATCGCTGTTCCTTCACAGCCACTGGGTCAAAATCCTGAACTTCCCTCCCTAATGCCATTGTGGGTCAGCCCACAGAACATGGACTGCAGTGATGCAAGAAGGCGGCTCAGCACCACCTTCTCAAGGGCAACTAGGGATGGGCAATAAATACTGGCCAGCCGGCGACGCCCATGTCCCATGAATGAATAAGAAAAACAAGTCTGGAACAGACAGGAATGGAGGAAGAGTCAATACCAACATGAAGGCGAGGGTGAGGGGCTTTGCGTAGAGAAGCAGATGGGCATGGAAGGTAAATTAAATACACAAAGACTGTTCCATGTTCAATCAATATTTACCTTTCTTGAGCTATCTGGGTCAAGTTCCAAATAAGACTGATGTTAGATTAAGAACGTTAACTCTGTTTCTCTCCAAGGATCCTGTCAGATCTGCTGAATTCTTTTTCCAGAAAGCTGTTTTTACTTTAGATGTCCAGCATCCACCATGTTTTGCTTATATTGACCCTTCTGGGAACAGGCTTTCTCAATCCTTCAGGTCAAGAGTTTTGAAGATCTGAAGTTTCCAAGTTTTTATGCTTTGAATGAGACAAATGAAGGTGGCAGGAGAAAAAGATAAGGGGGATAAGATAGAAACAGAAAGATGAAAAGAAAGGAGGGGGAGTTCTTCTGTAATAATTTGAACTTGTTTTATCTTTCAGTATATTTACAGAAAACTAAGTTGAGGCACTGCTTTAAAACACAGCTTCTGCTGGAAGTACCTTTCATCCGAAACAAGAGTTTACAGAGACTGATTTATGTTATATTACAACATTTCCATTTACGAGTCAGTATAATGCAAGGCCATTTTGAGGAAACAAAATGACTCATTAACTGTTTTGAATTATTTACTCTGAAGTTTTTTGCTATTGCCAGAATCTACTTTGCACAACATGAGATGGCAGCTTTCAGCTTCCCATGATCCGAAACTATCCATGGCAACACATACACAATTTAAAATGCAGTATTTTTGAGTAGCTTTCTCTAATTTATGTATATCTGACATCCACAAAGCTCAGTGAAGAATGGAAAAATTACCTTAGCGCATCCTTATGTCTGAAATGGTATGTCAGTGCCCATGTTGATAGTCCTGATGTAACCACTACCAGTCTGATCAACATTCTTCTGCAGTTACCTGTCTTATCCATTCATCTTTTCCTTACTCTTCCTCTTGAAATTTGGCTGTTCAGTTCTCCAAACATGAACATCTCACCTGATGCATTCCTTCCTTTATGGTTACACGTCTGGAGTTGTTCAATTCTAGGGCATTGTTTGTACTAGTTGAATATGGTGATGTCTATTGATTCTCATGAACAATTTGATTCAGGTGCAGAAAACCCAGAGGTTCGAGGGTTGGAGGACGTGAGGTGGGGGAACAGATTGGGGAGGCCATTGTTTTGTTCTTATATTGTCAAAAACAATTAATAGCTAAATTGTTAGGCGCATGAATACATACGTACCCAAGGTGCCAAATCATTCACTAGTATACCACAGTCTGCGTACTGAACTGGAGTATATGGTGAGATCCGAGAGACCTGGGAACCACACAGCGTAACATGGTGGCAGCAGGTGCCTGTGAATAAAATCCAAGTATTATAAATGGAATAAATACGGCATTAGATTGAGAACAATCAACCCAAATTAATGCCAGAGAGAGAGATAAAAGCTGGGTAAATTATGTGAAAATGAATTGAACACCACTGCAGCAGTGAATGCGCAGCTGCAACTCAGGATGAATTGGGAGATTGACAAAGGCATAGAAACATCAGAGAAGTTTAAGCAAAAGTGTAGATTGACATTCAGTAGTTTTCCAAGAAGCACCAGTGAAGAAGGAAGGAGTTACATTACTTTGCAGGAGAGAAAGATTTAGATATTTTCAATAGCTGTGAAATGAATGAGGACTAAACACCCTGACAAGATTTCTGAGAATTTCAGAGCATAGGCTGGCATGATGGCACACTGATTAGCACTGTTGCCTCACAGTGCCAGGGACCTGGTTTCAATTCCAGCCTCGGGTGACTGTCTGTGTGGTGTTTGCACGTTCTCCCCGTGTCTGTGGATTTCCTCTGGGTGCTCCAGTTTCCCCCCACAGTCCAAAGATGTGTGAGTTAAATTGATTAGCCACAGTAAATTGCCGCTTAGTGTCAGGGGGACTAGCAGGATAAATTTCAGAATTTCAGACAAGAACCAGGTGAGCCTGTTGACAATTCTTAACAAGATTACGCAACATAGTTAGTGAGTGTAAATTCAAGGAAACAGACAGTATCTCATTTAGGGCCCTTCATTCTCTGATGTCCCAAAAGATCTGATTGGAAAGGACAAGTTCACTATATGGGAGGCGAGGGAAGTGATTGCAGAGCCCCTGGCGATGATCTTTGCGTCGTCAGTGGAGACGGGAGAGGTTCCGGAAGATTGGAGGATTGTGGATGTAGTTCCTATTTTCAAGAAAGGGAACAGAGATAGCCCGGGAAATTACCGACTGGTGAGTCTGACCTCAGTGGTTGGTAAGCTGATGGAGAGGCTTCTGAGGGACAAGATTTACGAGCATTTGGAGAGGTTTGACATGATCAGGAATAGTCAGCATGGATTTGTCAAGGGCAGGTCATGCCTTACGAGCCTAATTGAGTTCTTTGATAATGTGACTGAACACATTGACGAAGGAAGTGCCGTGGATGTGGTGTACATGGACTTCAGCAAGGCGTTTGATAAGGTCCCCCATGCAAGACTTCTTGAGAAGGTGAGAGGGCATGGGATCCAAGGGCCTTTGGCCTTGTGGATCCAGAACTGGCTGGCCTGCAGAAGGCAGAGAGTGGTTGTGGATGGGTCTTTTTCGGCATGGAGGTCAGTCACCAGTGGAGTGCCCCAGGGATCTGTTCTAGGACCCTTGCTGTTTGTCATTTTCATAAATGACCTGGATGAGGAAGTGGAGGGATGGGTAAGTAAGTTCGCTGATGACACGAAGGTCGGTGGTGTTGTGGATGGTCTGGAAGGATGTCAAAAGTTGCAGCGGGACATAAATAGGATGCAGGACTGGGCGGAGAAGTGGCAGATGGATTTCAACGCGGATAAATGTGTAGTCGTCCATTTTGGCAGAACCAACGGGATGAACGAGTACACTATCAAGGGCAGGAGTCTTAGTAGTGTTGAACAGCAGAAGGATCTTGGGGTCCGGGTCCACAGGACTCTTAAATCGGCCTCGCAGGTGGAGGAGGTGGTCAAGAAGGCGTATGGTGTACTGGCCTTCATTAATCGAGGGATTGAGTTTAGGAGTCGGGAGGTAATGCTGCAACTTTATAAGACCCTTGTCAGGCCTCATTTGGAGTACTGTGCGCAGTTCTGGTCGCCTCACTATAGGAAAGACGTAGAAGCTATTGAAAGGGTACAGAGGAGATTTACAAGGATGTTGCCTGGACTGGGAGGCATGCCTTATGAAGTTAGGTTGAGGGAGCTGGGACTCTTTTCCCTGGAGAGACGAAGGTTGAGAGGCGACCTGATAGAAGTTTATAAAATGTTGAGAGGAATAGATAGGGTGGATTCTCAGAGGCTATTTCCCCGGGTTGAAATGGTCGCTACGAGAGGACACAGATTTAAGGTGCGGGGAGGAAAGTACAGAAGTGATGTTAGGGGTAAGTTTTTCACTCAGAGGGTGGTGAGTGAATGGAATCGGCTGCCGTCAGTGGTGGTGGAGGCGAACTCGCTGGGGTCTTTTAAAAGACTTCTGGATGAGTATATGGGGTTTAATGGGATTGGGGGTTATAGATAGGTCTATAGATTGGTAGGTGTTGATGTGATCGGCGCAACTCGTGGGCCAAAGGGCCTGTTTGTGCTGTAGTGTTCTATGTTCTATGTTCTATATCACATAAAGACACTGCCAGAGAACAGAAAGTCATGAGCAGACAGATGAAGATACTGACCATCCAAATGGTCAGCTTTCAGTTACATCGAAGGTAGCAGGGTTGATGCAATGAAACAGCAACAAAAGAATGCACACCAGACAGAGAGAAATATGTGCAGGAGCTATGGGTGACAACATGAGTCCACAGACAGAAGGAAATGTGTCACATAAGCTTCAGAGTTTGTGCAACCACTCAGAAAAAAAGAGCAGACCAAAGAAAGAAGATGGTCAAGGAGTTACCAGAGGCAGACAAACACAGTGAATGAAAAGACGAAGAAACTGAAACATTCATATCCTGAAAGATGATGGTAAGTTTGAGAACACAATAGTCAAAGGAACCATACAACTGTGAGATATGTCTGGAAGCCACAATTCTCAGAGATAGGAAATTCAAAAAACCAATATTTAAATAAATGCAATTTATGCTCTTCAGTTCAAATAAGCAGCATGGAAAAGCATGGAGAAATTGTGGGCAGTGGTGGTGAGACAAAGCTGGGTTTCATTAACATATATGTGGAATTGACATTGTGTCAGTGATGATAAAGTCACTGAGGATTAGTATGTAGATGTGAAATGGGATAAAACCAAGGAAAGATCCTTGGAAGGCCATGGAAGCGGGAAGAATGACATTTGCAGGAGATTCTCTGCACGTGAATGGTGAGAAAAGAATGGAACCAGACACCAGCAGCTGGTGTCTGCTGGATAACGAAGGATCAGCATTGTAAAAGAATGGTGTGGTCCATCATATCAAAGGCTGCAGAAAGGTCATGAAGCCTCCAAAGGGTTAGCTCACTACCAACACTGTCACACATGGTGACATTTAGGACTTTAATTTAGGGCCATTTTAGTGTGATTGTAGTTCTGAAACCTGATTGGATGTGTTCAAGATGGAGTTACAGGAAAGATAGACGTGGGTTTAGGAAGCAATAACACGTTTGTAATTATGCACACTCACAGACTTCATCAGAAATATAGGGTATTTGTAAGGAAGAACTGTATAGCAGCCAACCAGCAACTCCCCACCCTCCCAGATGCAGTAGAGCAGCCTGCCGGCTGCCCCAGTCCCTACATGTCTTCCACATGTTTTTAGACTGTCTTCTGCCCAACTGAGGGCCCCACCCTCTGCGGTGATTACCCACTCTTGTCCTAAGTGGTCCCTCAAGCCAAGTGGCCTACTTGTGCTGTGTTGCCCTGAAAGGAACAATCACCACAATGTTTAAGGGCTTGCAGCTTAAAAGAGTCTTCTTCTTCCAGACCAGAAGAAAATATTCTCTCTTACCAAGAGTGCAAATAGCAGACAGTGAATTGATTGAATCTGTGATTGAGATGATGTCCTTGATATTAACAACTCTTCAACATTTCTAAAAATGCTCGTGCCTCTGCATATGTCCTCACACCCTGCACAGATTTGGGTTTAATGGGATTAGTTAAGATGTCTTAAATTACGTTTTTATTTATTTGATTATCCCTGTCTTTTATTAGATAGAAAATTCCAATGATCACTGGCAGTCACATGCACATTTGACATTACCAATTAAAACACATTGATCTGACCAAAATCAAATGACAATTTCAGATGAAATCCTCTCTAATGTGTCTCAGTTTGTGAGGAGTGAAACTGCAGCAATTGCAACCACAGTCCTGTTTTTAAAACAGAGAATTAAAGCGTATACTTTAAGTCATGTGAGATTCAATCTGCTTATGGAAACTGCCTGAATTAGCCAGGAAAATGAGAAGAGTATATTACTGGGACTAAGCCTAACCATATTGAGAAGTTTCCAGATAGTATTAATTTCCAGTATAATCTGATTTCCAAAAAAAAATCAAAAAGCCCACAAACTTGGTGGAGAGAAGTTATGATTGAAACAAACTGCAAATACACTGCTTTCGTTTGACTATAATTTGCAACAGAACATGTGATTGGCAATAAGTCGGATGTGTCTCTTTAAATAACTAACTTTAACTTTAGGATTTAAAATGTTGAAGTCCCATTAGAAATATGTTTGGTTTTCTGTTATGGCGGTTTTGTAATTCCCATTGTGTTAGTGAGAGGGACAAGATTCAGGCGATATTCTTTGTAACAAAAATCTCAATGCAGGTCACCTGAGTGCTGAGAAATGATAATGATTTGTTCGAGGAAATTAAAGTTTATTTATTAGTCACAAGAAAGGCTTACATTAACACTGCAATGAAGTTACTCTGAAATTTCGCTAGACGCCACAGTCCAGTGCCTATTGCGGTCAATGCACCTAACCAGCATGTCTTTCAGAATGTGGGAGGAAACCCATGTGGACACGGGGAGAACATGAAAACTCCACACAGATAGTAACCCAAGTCAAGAATCAATCCCAGATCCCTGGCACTGTGAAGCAGCAGTGCTAAGCACTGTGCTACCATGCCACTACCTAAAGAGACAGAAATACAAAAAGACAGAAATCACAGAAACAAGTCAAAGCTTGTCATATTTTTATTGATACTTATATTTATTTGTTTGCTTTCTGGCACATGTTAGAATGTGATACTGTATGTTTCTGCAGCACTTTTTTTACTTCAGGCTGCTTTTTAGAATCAGGTGGCTTCAGCAAATATCAGCTTCCAGTTTTGCTCCTGGAATTCAGGTGCAGCTCCGTTGGTGGCCCCACTGCCTCTGATTCAGAAGATTGCAGGTTCACGTTTTGCTCCGGAGGCCTGAGCACAAAGGTTTGGGCTGACATTCAAGTGCAGTGCTGCATTCTCCGAGGTGTAAGTCTCTTAAACGAAGGGTTAAATCAAGGCCCTGACTACCCCCTCAGATCCCATATCAACCATCCGATTGCACTATTTCGAAGAACATTATCCTCGCTTATCCCTAGTGTTCTGATCAATGTTTACTCATTAATCAAATTCACTATCACAGTGTTGCTTGTGGTAACTTGCTGCGCACAAATGTGCCTGGCAACTTTTCCACTTTGCAGCAGCAATTACACTTCAAAAGTACTCCATTGGTTGTAAAGCACTTTGGGGCATCCTGAGGTCATGAAAGGTGCTTTCTAAATGTAAGCTATTTTGCTCTTTCTTGACTGACTAATGAGTGGAATCTGTGATTGATTGCACATTCAGATGGCTGAGAGGCCTCCATGGCCTTGAGTCTCTGGTCTCATTTAAACTGGGGAGGTAAACTACAGAGTGCCAAACAGGAATCCTAACACAGCCAACTATGCTGCAGTCTCTAAATTGGACTCAAGCTTCCATCAGCAAGGTAAAAGTCCCAGGATTGCTAAGCCCTGGAGGTGTAGTACAGCAGTTGTGTAGATTACAATGTGGCAGTTGGTGGTGCTGGTTTGGGAACCTGTAACAAATGACGCCAGTTTCTGATGTAGGAAGCACCATCTGAGGCAACCACAAAGCTGTTTGGATTGGGCTGTGGGCCACTGCCAGTTTGTTCTGGCTATGTGTGGTCTGCATTCTCAATGTCTGGCCATACTAGAGTGCAGAGTCTGTGGGCGTATAGTCATAGCACCTCTCCCTTCTTGGTGTTGTTTTCAGAGGGCTCCACCCACATTTGTTTTCATTTTTGATTGGAGAAGGGCTTAGGTGACAGGGTTCATGGTTCTGGCACATCTGGAGGATATTCTCTGAGATGACGAGGGCGGGCCTCTCTTGGAAAATTTTGCAAATTGTGTAATGCTGCATGTGTTGTCATGTTGCCAAATTAAAATGCCCATTTTTGATAAAACTCAATTTAAAGAGTTGGCAAAAGAAATCTGCCAAGCACGGGCTGCATTCAGTTACAAACAACAAAATCAAAGAAATGGTGCTGTTAATTCTTACTAAATGCTGAGCAAATTTATATCATAAACGAGCATTGGAAAGAGCAAGGTAATGAATGGGATTAGAGTAAAATCTCTAGTAGAAGGATGGTACCACCACGAGTATGTGGGGTGAAGGGCCATTTGTTCTATAATTTTTATCAGGGCACAAAATAAATATATTACTTCAAATATTAAGATTTTCTTCACTTTGCTTGCGAAAGATAAATGCAAAGACCGGGATTCTCCCAAAAAAGTTCCCAACGTGTGGGAAAATGGGAGTAAATCCCATCGTTTTTTTTCCAGAATGAATCACCAACACTCACAACGAATGAATCACCAACACCAACACAATGGCCCCTCGGCAGCACTAACCCCCACAACATGGATGGAACTCCGGTCACCCTCCCTTCCCCACCGATTCCAATTGCAGAGTGGCAGTGAGTTCTCCTGTCACTGATCACCCCTCCTATAGGCCCCCCCACCAGTAGGCCTTACCCTCCTCTGGCCCTGCCTCCTTGGTACTTCCTGGTGCCTGGTGGGTAATGCCAAGGTGCCCCTTGCGCATTGCCAGTTTGCCCCTTGGGCAGTACCATGGTGCCAGGTTGGCACTGCCAGGCTGGCATTTCTCAAGGAGGCCCTCCCCCTTACCCTCAAACTTCTGGGGGGAGTGACAATGGCTTTTGTTCCCTGACTCCAGTGGCGTCAGGTCGCCTGTTTCTCATTAGTGTCGAGCAGTACTAAATCCTGCTGGAGGGAACCACTCCTGGCAGGGCAGGGATGACACTAATGGGTCCAGGAAACTCAGTCCCAGGTCCATTAATCATACAGAAATATCAATTACCATGAAGTTTCCATATGATAAATTGGCATGAGCTAATCACATCAGGAGACATCAGTGGAAGCCATGTTGACCAGTGGGAAGCCCACAAAACAGATACCATTGATGTCTCCCAGCCCCCTGAAGCTGTGTAGCAGGCTGGGAGAATTGCCCCCAAGATTTTTTTTTAAATTTAACCCACATAATCACATTTTGAATAACCATTTTCATCCCTTTTCACCAAGATGGCAATTTACTGAAATACTTTGAGTTGACACAACAGAAATAGGCCATTCAGGTGAATTGGTTGTATAGCATTTATGCTCTACATGAGTCTCCTCCGCACTCTGTTCAATTAACTCTGTAAACATATTCTTCTATTCCTTTTTCCCTGATAAAAAACAGGAGCAAGATTTGGTCACATGGCCCCTCGAGCCAATTCTGTTGTTTAATAAGATCATGGTCAAGCTTATTCTTCAACTCCACTTTCCTTCCCCCTCCCTTGATTAGTAGTGCCCAAAAATCTTTCGATCACATTCTTAAATATATTCAATCCCTGAACTTCCACATGCTGTCAGAGAATACAACTCTCTCAAAAAAGAAATTTGTTCTCCTAAGTACAAATCTTGCAAGTGGAGTCTATATGTGAGAATGAAGTTGCTGAATTCACCAACAATGCATCGCTCAAAATCACAGCCCGATTTTCCATTGGTACTCTCTTCTTTTGTATATAATATGCAACAGCCTCATTGCCTTCCAGAAACTGTGCCAATAAAAGTCAATGTTATTAGTTCATCATATTTTTAAATTTATGACATCAGTTAGTTGTGTGTTCAATCAAAAGTCCATCAAAAGTAGACAGTTAAAGGTCAGTTCCATAATGACTTGGCTTAAATTGAACAACTCTTTGATTTGTAATTGTGTGCAGGGATATGATTCAGTGCCTCTCTTATGGTAGGCTCAATACACTAAGGTGAAGAAGAAAGAAGAAGTGCCAGAGCAATTAAATCCTTATTGGAGGTTGGCACTAAACAGTAGAGATGGGTGTAATCCTTCGATATAGATAAATTACCAGTTCCCACCATTGAATACAAACTGAGCATCGATACAAACGACCCTGCGCAGCTCCTAGGATAATCATTGGACATACCATGGAGACCTTGCAGCTAACTTTCAAATGTCTTTGCAGATCAAGGGATGTCACATGTATCATCCTGCCATGGTCATCTCAATTATCAGTGTTTGCTGTACACGCAATAATGTTGTTCTCCAAAGAGAGCCTGATGAGGTGGAGGAGGCCAACCCACAGTCAAATAAAGAGCATGACACAATGACACATACATAAACCAAGAAGTCTGGCAAAATCTGGAATGCACTCCCTGAAAGGTTGCTGAAATCAGTCTCCATCGGAACATTCCACAGGCAATTAGGTGTCTATTGGAAGAGAACTAATTTTCAGGGTGATGTGCTGAAAGTTGGATGTGTGGCTAATTTGGACTAGTTTTAAAGAATCAACACAAGCATAATGGCCTCCCTTGTCTGTACTGTAGAATTCTAAGTGCCAAAGGGCCATGCATTCAATCAGGAAAAATCTTGCACAAGACATTCTGACATTCTGACATTGCTATACCAAAGCAAACTATTACAGATGCTGGAGATCCAGGATAAAAACAAAAAATGCTGCAGGTCACCTGTGGAGAGAAAGAGAGTTAGCATTTCTCTGATCTTCTCCACAGATACTGTCTGACTGCTTCCAATATTTTGTGTTTTTATTCTACAACCAGCTGTGCTTGTGCCAATCCTTTCATGTAGTTTTGATTTGAAATGTACTTAATAACATTTTTAAAAATTTATTCATTCATAGGATGCAGGCAAAATGGCTGCACCAGTATTTACTGCCCATCCCTAATTGTTCTAGAAAAGGCAATGATGAGTTGCCTTGTTGAACTGTGCAATCCAAGTGCTGTAGGTGCGGTGCTGATAGGGAGGGAGTTCTAGGAGTTAACTAAGTGACACAGTGATTTTGTTACAAGTCAGGATGATACAGGAGAACTTGCAGGTGGTGCTGTCCACTTCCATCTGCTGCCCTTGTGCTTCTAGGTGACAGAGTTTGCAGTTTTGGAAGCTGTTGTCATAAGAGCTAGGAGCAGGAGTAGGCAATTTAGCTCCTCAAGTCTGCTCCACATTTAATACAATCATGGCTGATCTAATCTCAACCTTAACTCCACTTTCCTGCCCATTCACCATAGCCCTTCAAACCCTTCCTAATTAAAAATCTGTCCATTGCACCCTAAATTATGCAATACCCCAGCATCCACCTGGCTCTGGGGTAATGAATTCCACAGACTCATGACTCTTTGAGAGAAGTAATTCCTCCTCATCTCTGTTTTAAAACTGCAGCAGGAATTTCACTTTCTCTCTGTTAGAAGCTGCAGGCATGAGCGGACCCCTCTGATAGACAGACAGAGATGTCAATTTCACAGGGGGAAGCAGTTTCCCTATCCACAGCTGTTCACTCTACACTCTACAAAGACTACAAGCCTGATTGACAGCTGTTTTTTTTATTGGGAATAAGCAGTTTCACTTCCTCTTCTGCATAAGAGTTCAGAGGAAATGTGTGAGCAAATGTGGACTTCGCTGAAAGGAACTCATTACTCACAATGACAGAACCAAGCCCTCCCACAAAAGGGTCAGAATGTGTTCCCTGTGTCCAACTCTCAACTCAAACAGGACCATGTAACCTCATAGACATTTATGCTCCAACACTGTGATACCCGATAGAGTTGACAAGCCAGTTCTATGAGGAGGATCACACTGATATTAGCAAGAAACCTTAAATCAAAACATCTCTACTTGCTGGGGATTTCAAAATAAGAATGGGCACAGGCCATGAGGTTAGGTCCTCCTGCTTCAGGGAACATAGCCTGGGAACATTAAATGAGATCAGACAGAGGCTATTTGAGCTTTGCTGCCTCAATGAGCTTTGTACAGTTACCAACTATCAACATTGTTGGGGAGGGGTGGGGTTTGATAAGTGGTGGGTTTTGCCATTGACCAGAAACTGAACTGGACTTGACATATAAATACCATGGCTGCAAGATGAGGTTAGAGGCTGGGAATTCTGCAGAGAGTCACTTACCTCCTGTGCCTGTCCACCAACTACAAGGCTCAGGATAAGAGTGTGATGAAAAACTCTTCATTTGTCTCAAGGAATATGGCTGCAGTGTTACTCAAGAAGTTAGACACCATCCAGGACAAAGCAACCCGCTTGATTGGCATCCCAACCACAAACATTCACTCCCTCCATCACTGATGCAAGTGTGTCCCACCTACAAGATACACTGCAGGAGCTCACCCAGCTTCCTCAGACAGCAGGGTATCAAATCTAAATCATCTCCATATCTATATATTATAAATATTATATACATAATATATAGACATATTGTCCTATATCACATCAATCAGCTGTTCAAATAACTTAGTAGATTTGTCAAACACACTTGTCTTTAATAAATCCACTCTTGTTGGTCTTTGTGATCTCATGCATTTCTAAACAATCATTAACGATCTCAAATTAACAATTTTCCCACAAAGGAAAACAAAATAGGAGCAGGGTGAGGACGTACAACCTCTTTAATCTTAACCAATCAATAAGATTGAGTTTGCGTATGTTTGAGGTGTGGTATGGGCTACTCCTGCTCCCATTTCTTCTGTTCTAACATGGGTGAATACATAACATCTATAAATTGAGACTCAGTTCATGTACAATTGGTGTGTCTAATCATGCAGCATATTCTTTTCTCCCATCTTCACAGTAATAGTCTCTGCACCGTGGAATTCTCTGCCTTATAACTTCTCCCACATCTTTAATTGCCTTCTCAAAACCTGGCCGTAGCGCATGTCCTAACTCTGGTTTTGTACACACTGCTCTCACTCTCTTCTTTTTGTCAAGTGACTTGGACATTTCCTTAACCTATCAGAGGAAACTCACACTACTTTTATCTTTAAAAGCTGAAACTCTGAAGATTGAACTGGAACATCTGCAACAACGTTAACAATGGTATTCATTTTAATTCAGCTGATATATTGGGACCAATTTTACCATCATGTTGTGCCTGTTTAGGGGCGTGAAAACTTGGTAAAGTCGGCCATGGGGGCGAGTAGCGTGATCCACACCCACCCCTGCGCCGGTTCTCCCTTTACCAATGGCTGCGATCGGGACCGTGCCTGAAACAGACAAACAGCCATAGAAATGCATTTGTATGCAGTTAAATTGACTTAATGGGCTGCACACCCAACTTCACCTGCACTTCTCCCTTTACCACTGTGTTCGCCCATCCAGAATCAATGTGAAACAGATATGCCCAATATAAGTCTGATTTGGGCACTCCAGTTAGTGAGGAGGTAAGTGCCAAGAATCTGATGGCTCTCTGCTTGAGATTGGTGGGGGGGTGGAAGGTGGGTCTGACAGCTCTCTGCTTGAGATTTGTTTTGGGGGGGAGGTGGGTCTACTACCACTCTGCCTGAGATCATGGAGGGGAAGGGGGGGTCCGCTGCCACAGTGCCTGAGATCAGTCGGGAGGAAGAGGGGGTCTGGTGCCACTCTGAGATTGTTGGGGGGAAGGGGGGAAGGGGGCTGTGATCGGTCTGGATGGGGGGGGGGACAAGGGGGTCAGTAGTGTTGTGGGGGTGGGGCAATGTTTATGGGGGCCAGGGAGAGGCATTATCCGGCCTGGGAGGGATGTGACAGAGGAGCCACATTCTATCATTTTTTTTCTGCATATGCGCAGTTGGAGGCACTGATCAGAGTTACAGGATTTCGGGTGCGTTAAGCCCTGCCAGAGGCTTGCGCAGCACGATTTGGAATTGCTGATATTTTTGCAAGCAGATCTGAAACAGTGCCTGTTTCGAGTCTGCCAAGCACTTAGAATCAACGTGATTAAATCGGGCCCATTCTATTCAATTCCAAAAATTCATAATATATTCCCTTGACCAGATCATAGAATCCTACAGTGCAAAAGGACGCCTTTCGACCCATCGAGTCTGCATCAACCACAATCCCACATAGGCCCTATCCCCATAACCACATGCTAGACCCCTGATACTAAGGGGAAATTTATCTTGGCCAATCCACCTAACCCGTATATCTTTGGACTGTAGGAGGAAACTGAATCACCTGGAGGAAACCCACACAGATACGAGGACAATGTGCAAACTCCACACACCCAAGCTGGGAATTGAACCCGGGTCCCTGGCGCTGTGAGACAGCAGTGCTGACCAACTGTGCCACTGTGCTGCCTAGATCAACAGGACTGCACTGATGCAGACCAGTAATGATTCGCGCTAGTGTTACGTCTCATCGGAGAGGTGGATAGCATCCGGGAGGGGGGGAAGAATGTATACTGAACACGCTACTGATATTGAAATCCAACCAATTTCATGATAATAAGTTTTGCACCCTTTCATGACATGAAGGGGCCAGGAAAATCAGAAACCATTTCACACCAGGTGTAAATTGGGTTTTTAGCTTTGCATGCTATTTTCCCAGCCTAGTGAAATATACATTCTCATTTCCACCTGCAGCACTATAACATATATTCATACTATGGATGCTGGATATCTGAAACAGAGACAGAAAATTCTGGAAATACTCAACGAGTCACGTAGCATCTGTAGAGAAAAGAAAGTTAACATTTCAGGTCTGTGCCTTTTGTTTCGATGGAAGGTCATAGACCTGAAACTTTTATTTTATTTCTTTCTCCACTGATGCTGCCTGATCTGTTGAGTATTTCCACAAAACTGAGTCTGTGCAGCCTCCTTACATAAGTTGCAATGGCAGAGGAGTCCAGAACCAGGGGTCAGAGTCTGAGGATACCGGTAACCATTTACGCCTGAGATGAGGAGAAATTTCTTCACCCAGAGAGTGGTGAGCCTGTGGATGTCTCTACCACAGAAAATGGTTGAGACCAAATATTGTTTGTTTTCAAGAAGGAGTTAGACATAGCTCTTGGGCCTGAAAGGGATCAAAGAATACGGGAAGAAAGTGGGATTACGTTACTGAGTTGGATGATCAGCCATGATCATAATGAATGGCAGAGTACGCTTGAAGGACTGAATGGCCTACTCCTGCTCTATTTTCTGTGTTTTTGCATGTTTCAATAGGAGTCACAACTTGCATCAGGAAATATTAAATCAGGAATTTCCATCTCCTATTAGTTCCATCATTCCATGCTGTGCTTTTCTTTTATTACTGCTAATCCTCTTCTATAGTATCTCTGAAATGGATTTTTGAAGACTCTATTACGAGCTTTAATATTAACTTTAAATATAATGTTAATAAATGTGAGTAAATTTACAGGTTCTATACTCTATGCCAATTGCTCTGTAAGAAATAGAAAGAAAGCCTTAATGTAAAGTTGATAATAATATGTATTAAAACATTTGCTCCCTTGGAGAATTTTTAGAATGGTTGACAGAAGTTAGTATTTATTCCATTAATGACTGATGAACTCACTGATAACTTCTCCAACATGACGTTTATCTCTGTTTATCTGTCAATCATGAACTTACAAAAATTATCATCTGAAAACTGCTGAGAAAGTCAAACCGGAAGTGACCTAATCATCAAACTGGTTAACTCCACCTCAGGATCAATGCTTCCGTTTCACACTCATCTACTCCTATCCTTTGCTATATTGTGGAACATTGCACCTTATTCAGGCTTGGTCACCACATACTAAGCTGGTGGATATTCAATACATGCTACTTTGCATCTTGTATTGGATACATTGCACCCCTTTTATGTTGATCAGCCTCTTGTAACAAAGTTCCATCTCATCGTAATCTTTTAGCTGCAGTAGCAAAATTTGATGCATCATTTTTTTTGCCAAAATCAAGCTGCCATTTCAGTCCAATTTATTCTATCCACTAACAACTCTTGGAAATGTCCAGTCTGGTCAAATCTTCATGATTCCTATCACTGTCTTTGTCAATTCACTGGCGTGAAGAGTGACTGTTCCTATCAATGACTATTTCTTCCCCAACCCTACAGGCTGTCTGTCAATCAGGATTTAACTGGGCACTTTGAAGCTGGGTGCTTCTTAAGTACTTTCAAACTGGACCAGGACAGCACAATTGAAATCTTCACCCATGCCCCACATCATCAACTATTTGATGGCTAATCAGTTTTGTATAGCAGTGAAGATGATTCTCAAAGATGGCTGGAAGTATATGCTGAATCTGCATGTCCTTGATAAATAATTAATAAATCCCAACCATAAAACTACCATTCTCTCAGCACACAGTGAACATTCACACTCGCTGCACACAGCAAATGAATCCTGTAGATGCGAATGTCAAGTCCCTTCTTTAGTTGACAGCTTTGTTTCATTCTGTTGTGTACAATACAGTTTCAGAACAAAACTTCTGCACCAATTAATAATACAACATACTCAGTTGTGACACATTAATCTGCTCACCAAATGAGATTTAGTCAATAGAAAATGTGCTGAAGAATTTTTCTATTTGGTTTCTCTGTGCAAGTAGAAAATTGAATTTATAATTTTCTAGCTTTAGCCTTATTGATTATAACTATATCGAAACGAGAAGTAACTGTGTTCTGCAGAGTTATGAACATGTGAAGTAGACTTGCAGATAGAGCAATCAATTCTGCATTGACAAGTACCTGCTGAATGAAGTGGATGAACAGCTGATTAGGAACAGAATTGACAGTTTATTAAATAAAGAGCAGGCTGAGATAATGAAATGCCTAAATGCTGCAAATACATATCCATCTGTATCTCTGAAGATGAAGACAAGTTAACATTTTAGGGGCTGGCCTTTTGTCAGGATGGGTGAATTACTGCTTTGTGGAATGTGTCAACTTGTGTCAACTTCAGCCATGATCTTATTGAATGGCGGGGCAGTCTGAAGGGGCTAGATGGCCTACTCCTGCTCCTACTTCTTATGTTCTTATGTAAGCCACTACTCTCCAAAATTTCTCCTTGCTCCTGCTCAGTGGTAAATCAAACCAATTTTCACAGTTATTATCTTAATTTATGTGCTTGGGGTAAATTTTGCCAAACTGCTTTTCTGAAAAGTGGATTGTTTAAATTCAGTTCAATGAAAGAGTGCATTGTCCATGATTAGTGGGAAGAATAAGATCTCTGGTTATGAGCATTCTAATTAATACAGCATGCATTTCTGTCAGTGCAATTGATTTTTCTGGTGGGAACTATACATGCAGGAGTGAGAAAATCTCAAGTTTCTTCAAATGGGTTTTCCAATTTGACATTCCTGGCACATGCCAGGAACATAAAATGGGTAATTTCCTGCCCCACCACCCAAGACACTTCTTAACTTTCCACTCCCACTTTCCCCTTCAACCTAAGCTGTATTCCAAAGATGAGGTGAGTGTGAAAGCCTTCAACATCACTGAAGCATTCAAACTTGTCTGGTATCAAGAAGTCCTACTGAAACTAAAATAATTGAGAATTGGGGAAAAACTCTTCAATGGTTGTCAATGTATTTGTCAATATGCAAAATGGTTATGGCTGTTGACAGCCAATCATCTCAGCCCAGGATATTGCTAGAGGAGTTCCTCAGGGCTGCATCCAAAGCCCTTCTATCTTCACCAGTGATCTTTCACTCCACCTTAAGGAGAGAAGCAGGGCTGTTTGCTGATGACTCACTTCATTTGGCTCGAGTTACAATTCCTCAGATAATGAAACAGTCAGTACTCATATGCTGCAAGACCTGAACAATGTGTAGACTAGGACTATCGTATAAGTGCTAGGCAATGACCATATTCAACAAATGAGAGTCCAATGACTTCCTTTATCATTCAATGGCATAACTATCATTGCATATCAATAGAGGAGGGATGAGGGATGCAGACACAAGGGCAGATGGTAAATTTCTGCAGGCGCCTCTCTTCCCAATGCCAGGGCCCTCAATCAGACAATGAATGCCTTTGAACAATGGATCCCATCTCCTGCTCCAGGATCTCACAAGCAGACAAACCACAATTTGCTTATTGTGTTCCCCAAATGGCTAGCTCCTGCTCATTTCCTTGGACTTAATCAGGGTGGAAGTGAGAAGACGGCAGGGTCCCCACCAGCCACCCTCCTACCCAATTAAATGACTCCCACCACCAAATGCTGTCTAGGTGAGGGCACAAGATTCTACCCAATGTGTAGAACAAGATGCGATGCAGTAAATTTTCAGGGCTTCTTTGACAGCCTCTCCCAAATACATAATAATCAAAATGCAGCATAATTAGAGCACAATGATTTCCTTCAACTTGCATCTATGTTTTTATTATATAACTTAACATTCTGCTGGTTTTGTTGATTTATCTGCTGTATTTGTTGGACACACTCAGCATTCAGTCTAGAAGACGCTTCGTTCTTTTTTGACTTTATTGTTGGCTATTTTAGCATCATCCCTGATATTTTGCTTGCATTTTTCATAACCGCTAATCGTTCCAAAATGTTTTACAGTCATTAAGTACTTTTGAAGTGGTCGCTGTTGCAATGTAGGAAATGGGGCAGTCAATTTGAGAACAGCGTATTCCCACAAGTACCAATGTGTTAATGACCACATAATTTGTTTTTTTATGTTGATTAACAGATAAATATCAGCCAAGATACCAAGATACCAGGTCTACCTCCTCTCCTCTTCTCCAAAATAATGCCATTGGATTTTTTACATCTACTTGAATGGGTAGACAGGTCCTTAGCATAAGGTCTCACCTGAACAGAACTTCTACCAATTGTTAAGAAATGTATACTTACTTTTGGAGGTCAGGAACTCTGATTCCTGATGAACCTTGGGCCTTCTGTACATACACCGGCTGGGAAATGGCTACACATGTGTAGTTTGGGTTTTTTTTTTGTGTTCTTCATCTCTGGGACAGCTCTGTGTGCCTGCATGGAAGGAGGAATGTGAAAATCATGTAAAAAAAACCTCAAATGATCTAATATAGAGGCCATTGTCTATTGGGCATCCCAGGGTACAGGACATATGAGGGGACAGGTCCCAAAAGGGAGTTGCAGGCAAGGGATAAAAGACAAGGGAAACAGGTCCCTGTGAAAGAAAAGAACAGAGAAATAGGCTCTGAAGTAAAGAAAGAGCTGTGTGGAGCAGACTTGAAATGAATTGGGCAAGAGAGAATGCCTGAAGATCCAAGAAAGCAGCCAAAGGTTGGTGACTCTGTGTTGTGGGCTCTTGGGGCAAAGGTACCCTTTTGGTGCAATAGTGTTTTGCTTGGTCCAGCCAAATTTTGTTGGGTAGCTGAAGTATGAATGTACTTAGAAATCAGAAGGCAAGATTGGAACCCTGAGATGTTGGCTATTGCTGAGTCTGTTCAAGTGTAAGTGACTTTTGGAGTGGGTTCCAATGCAAAATCTTTAAATGTGGAGACTGGAAATCTGTGTGAGAAAGATTATGTTTCCATCAGATTAGATTCGTAGATTCCCTATAATGCAGAAGGAGGCAGTTGGCCCATCAAACCTGCACTGACAACATGATGGTATTAGACAGGAACTTTCAAAAGTTCACTGGGTGAGTCTGTTGGCAGGCAAAGGGACAGGGAGGGTTTCAAAAGTATGTTAACCGGGGTTCAGGGTAAGCATATTCCTTTTAGAGTGAAGGGCAAGGCTGGTAGAAATAGGGAACCCTTAATGACTTGGAATATTGAGACCTTGATCAAAAAGAAGAAGGAGGCATATGATATGCATAGGCTGCTGCAATTAAGTGGATCCCTTGATGAGTATAGAAGGTGTCAGAGGAGAGTTAAGAGGGGAATCGGGAGGGTAAAAAGGGGACACAAGATTGTTTTGGCAGATAAGGCAGCACCAAAGAGCTTCTACAAATACACAAAGGGCAAAAGAGTAACTAGAGACAGAATAGTGCCTCTTAAGAACATAAAAAATAGGAGTAGGAGTAGGCCATCTAGCCCCTCGAGCCTGCCTTGCCATTCAATAAGATCATGGCTGATCTGAAGTGGATCAGTTTCACTTACCCGCCTGCTCCCCATAACCCTTAATTCCCTTATCGATCAGAAATCTATCTACCCGTGACTTAAACATATTCAACGAGGTAGCCTCCACCACTTCAATGGGCAGAGAATCCAGAGATTCACTACCCTCTGAGAGAAGAAGTTCCTCCTCAACTCTGTTCTAAACTGACCCCCCCCCCCTTATTTTGAGGCTGTGCCCTCTAGTTCTGGTTTCCTTTCTAAGTGGAAAGAATCTCTCTACCTCTACCCTATCTAGGCCCTTCCTTATTTTATATGTCTCTATAAGATCACCCTTCAGCCTTCTAAACTCCAACGAGTACAGGCCCAATCTGCTCAATCTCTCCTCATAAGCTAACTCCCTCATCTCTGGTATCAACCTAGTGAACATTCTCTGTACTCCCTCCAAGGCCAATACATCCTTTTGCAAATATGTAGACCAAAATTGCACACAGTCCTCTGGTTGCAGCCTCACCGGTGCCTTATACAGTTGCAGCAAGACCTCCCTCCTTTTATATTCTATCCCCCTCGCGATAAAGGCCAACATTCCATTCACCTTCTTGATCACCTGCAGACTGAGTTTTTGCGATTCATGCACAAGGACCCCCAGGTCCCTCTGCACAGTAGCATGTTTAATTTTTCACCATTTAAATAATATTCCATTTTACTATTATTTCTTCCAAAGTGGATATTTGTCATTTATATTAATGATTTGGATAAGAATTTTGTAGGCATGTAAGTTTGCAGATGACATCAAGATTGGTGGCATAGTGAACAGTGAAGAAGGTTATCTAGGATTGCAACGGGATCTTGATCAATTGGGCCAGTGGGCTGACGAATGGAAGATGGAGTTTAATTTAGACAAATGTGAGGAGATGCATTTTGGTTGATTTAACCAGGGCAGGACTTACTCAGTTTATGGTACGACTCTGAGGAGAGTTATAGAACAAAAAGATCTAGGGATACATGTTCACTGCTCCTTGAAAATGGAGTCACAAGTGGACAAAGTGGTGAAGAAGACATTCAGCATGCTTGGTTTCATTGGTCAGAACACTGAAACAGGAGTTGGGACATCTTTCAAGGAACTTGCTTGCCTTCACTGGAAAGGGCATTGAGGATAAAAATTGGCAAATTAAACACTGGTTAGGTCACATTTGGAATACTATGTCCAATTTTGGTCACCGCACTACCAAAAGGACGTGGAGGCTTTGAAGAGAGTACAGAAAAGGTTTACCAGAATATTGCCTGGTATGGTGGGAATTAGCTATGAGGAGAGATTGAATAAACAAAAATTGTTCTCCCTGGAAAGACGGAGACTGAGGAGCGACCTGATAGGAGTTTATAAAATTATGAGAGGTATAGATAGAGTGAACAGTTGGATCCTTTTTTCCAGGGCAGAAATAGCAATTGCAAGTTCAATATAAGGAGGAAAGGTTCAGTGGAGATGAGTGGGACAAGTTTTTTATACAAAGGGTGGTGGGGGCCTGGAATGCGCTGTCATGTGAGGTGGTTGAGCCAGTTAGGTTAGCCACATTTAAGACTTGTCTTCATAGACATTTGAACAAATGGAGAATAGACGGATATAGGCAGTCATTCTAGATAGATAAACGTGATCGGCGCAGGCTTGAAGAGCCGAAGGGCCTGTAACTGTGCTGCCCTGTTCTTTGTTGTATACGCTTTTCCACTCACAAAGCCATGCTGACCTTAATCAGTCCTTGCCTCTCTAAATGCCTGTAAATCCTGTCTCTCAGAATACCTTCTAACAATTTACCCACTACAGGTGTGAGGCTCACCGTTCTGTAGTTTCTAGGCTTTTCCCCTCAGCCATTCTTAAACAAAGGCACAACACTTGTCACCCTCCAATCTTCAGGCATCTCACCTGTGACTACTGATGATTCATGTATCTCTGCTAGGGGACCCACAGTTTCCTGCCTAGCCGCCAACAGTGTCCTAGGATATACTTAATCAGGTCCTGGAGATTTATCTACTTGATGCGTTTTAAGACTTACAGCATCTCCTCTTCTGTTGTATGTACACTCCTCAAGACATCACTACTTATTTCCCCAAGTTCCCTAACATCCATGCTTTTCTAAACAGTGAACACTGATGAGAAATATTCAATTAGGATCTCATCCATCTCTTGCAGATTTGCATAAAGATGACCTAAATGGAATTAATCCATGACCATTTATTTTCCTCTCTATTATCTCCTGATAATATGCAACTAAAGAGTTAAATAAGCAAATAAACAAATATTTCTTGGGTAATGATGCATTTCCTGCTGAAAAGTGATTCATCGTTTCCTAAAATAGCCATACTCTTATTTTTTCCATCTTGTTAAAGTCGAAACTTAATCCATCTGCCAATCAACCTACTTTTTTGTCTAATTAGGAAAAATACATATTTCATCATGATGTGTTCCATTTTGTTGTTACTTAGGCCTGATTATAAAATATATGTTGATCAGAAGTATTCATGAGCTGATCAACTCACCAAATAGTGATAAAGGACAGCTGCTGTCAAAATGGAATAGTGCTATCCTAACGTGTAGAAAATCTACAATCTGGTTGTATTTAGATCAGATATTTTAAATTTAAAACTTAGGGAAAATGGTGGAATTTGAAATCAATAAAAATATCTGGAATTAAGAATCAACTGATGACCTTGAAACCATTGTCAATTGTCAGAAGCATCTTGTTCACTAATGTCCTTTAGGGAAGGAAATCTGGTGTTCTTACCTGGTCTGGCCTACATGTGACTCCGGAGCCACAGCAATGTGGTTGACTCTCAACTGCCCATGGGCATCTAGGGATGGGCAATAAATGCTGGCCAGCGATGCCCATTCCCACGAATGTATATATAAAAAAAACAAGGTTCCTTAGGCAACACCTTCCAAACCTATCACCACTACCATCTAGAAGGTCATGGACAACATATATCTGGGAACACTATCACCTAGAGGTTGCCTTCCAAGTCACTCACCATCCTGAGTTGGAAATATATCACTGTTCCTTCACTGTCACTGGGTCAAAATCCTGGAATTCCCTCCCTAACAGAACTATGAGTGTACCTACATCTCAGGGACTGCAGCTGTTCAAGAAGGCAGCTCACCATCACCTTTTCAAGTGCAACTAGGAATGGGCAATAAATGCTAGCCTAGCCAGTGACATCCATATCCCGTAAATTAATTTTTGAAAATGGGCAGTTGATTTGATCTCCAAGATTCACGTGGAACGGTTGGTTGCTGATCATGGAGTTGATTGGTTGTAGGCTATTTACACAGATATGATTTTGGAGAGTCTCAAGAGTATGCCTGTGAACCACAGCGTGACGTAAACACAACAAAGGCAGTTCCTGCCTTTGGGTCTTTCTGGAAACCACTCTCAATATGTGAGGCCAGTGTCAAGGTCTGCTTTTAGCAATTGTGGCCTGTATGCAAACCTTCTGTTGTGGGAGGGGAGAGGAATGGGTGGGGGATGCATTGCTGTTTCCAGGTTGGGACTCAGTCTGTTCAGCAGGAGGCGTTCCAGGACCTTATTTGTAATTGAGAGTGGATGATCAGGTGATAGCCATGTGGGTCATCGAGTGAGTTGCCCCTAGCTTGGCAATGGGCATGATCTTGAATTCGTACCAACCGTTTGGATGGTGCCTGTGCCATGGATGTTGATGAACAGCTCTGCTAACCACTTCCTTCCTTGTGATCTAATGTTCTGGATAAATCCCTTTGACTCTTGCAGCTTTGCCCCACTTGGTTGCTGTCAAGGCATGGACCACTTCCTCTTTGTGTGTAAGAGCTTGAAAAGTCTGTCTGCGAGACCATATTGAGGCTGTTATCTTCCCGACTTGTCAGCATCTTTGATTTTATTAGGATCTGGGTAGTGAAAGCGCCAGCATTGCTTGGTTGTTCTGAGGCAGCACAGGAGTTCCCATGTGTTTCAACTTGAGTGCACCTGAGTTTCCACTTTTCCCCACCATCTGATGAGACAATCTTCATCAAGCGACTCAAGGAATGCTGTTCCCACACTGGGGACTGCATTTTTTCTTCTGTATTCTTCCAGGAGCCTTTTACTTGCCAGGGTCCAGCAGAGGCTGAAAGATTTTCCAAAGCCCCAGAGAACACAGTTGGTGGCTGTCAGTTTGAGAAATTGATTAAAGCAGTGTTGTTTGCAGAGGTAGAAGTGGAATTCGGTTCATGGTGGTTTAATTTGGACTGTAAATCTTAACTCACTTTTTCACCACAGATCTGCCAGAACTGCTGAGTTTACACAGCATTTTATGATTGTTCTTCAGATTTCCAGTATCCACAGAATTTTGCTTATGTAAGCTTTCCAGTTGTCTGTTCACAGATTCCAGCATGGTTTTAGCTTTGGGTTTATGAAGGTTAGTTTGAAGCCAATGTGAAAGAGGGCCGGCTGATGTTGGGAGTGAGGAAAGATCAATGGCACTTGTTGGGAGCACATCAGAAGTCAGCCATTACTGCCTGGGTCATGAAGCAAAGATGAAGTGAATAGTCCTTCGTCCACCTCACAGAATCGAATGTGTCAGGCTGCTTTTGCATCATAATATAAGTTTTAGGCCATGCATGGAGGCCCATTCTGACAGTTGCCACATATTGATTTCTGAGAGACTTTCTCTATGTTATGCACTTAAAGTTATATGACACACTTGACTCTTGGCAGTTCATGAATCAACATGAACATGATGGTGACCATGTTTCCAGCCCAGTCTTGTGCCTGGGTAATACTGATGTACAGACACACAGGAGATGATCTCACTGGCTCATCATACTGGTTGACCAGCGTGGCAAGCTGCTAAAACTGGGTGAGAGGTGAAAAATTGGGCTTGTATCTGTTTCTTGTCTCTCGTGATGTTACCAGTCCTGTTCTGCCAGCAAAATGATTTAAATATTCACAAAATTCTTTAAATGTGGGTAGTGACTCCTGGATGCAACCTTCTGGGCTCATGTGTCCTTACCTGCTTGCCAGTGAAGTTTCTCACTGGCAAGGATCACGTATGGTCCCTATCAATGGGGGTCTGACCTGATAGCCTCACTAGTGGGACTGGAGGCTATTGAAGTCACCTGGATTGTTGGGGAAAGGCTGGGCAATGCACCTTGAGCAGTGCCAGCCTGACAGTACCAACCTGTCACATTGGCACTGTCCACCAGGCACCCCGGCACTTCCCACTGGGCGCTGAGAAGTGCCAAGAGGTGGAGCTTGACAGGGAGGCCAGGGGGACAACTCCATGGGAGGATACACTGCATGGGGGTGGTTCGATGATGGCGATCAGCATGGGGAAATTGGGGCTAGCGATTGGCCGGGGTGGCAATTATGGGGGGTGGGAGTGATTTGGGGGGGTGGGGGGGGGGGCGATATCGCAAGGGGAGCAATGTGCAGGAAGACAATCGGTGGAGAGTGGTTGCATTGCCTGGGGAGGGAGGGGGGAAGAATTGGTGAGGGGGAGAGATTGGTGGGGGGAGCCATGTTCAAAAGGTGTCGGTTGGGGGGCAATGTCCAGGGGTTGTGGGGAGTGACGATCTCCCAATGTACACAATGCACTGGGAGATCTGGGAGCCCGCACAATTGTGCCCTTTGAGGTCAATAGCCGCCTTCCTGGTGAGAGCAGACTCCACCCACTCCCCCTACTAGTGAGAATCACATTTTGCCTCTTTGCTTTTCAGCTGCTGTATGATCATGTTTCAAAGTTCACTCAAAAAATAGGAGTGATTATAACCCATTTCACACTTGTTTGACCCTTAAAATGTTTCTGGTGAGATCGCCTCCATGGTATCTGCCATGGATTTGATCACAACTTTATGTGATGATTACAATACAAGTTACATGTAGGTTCTTATCGTGGCATTGGGTTTACCCCATCTCAGCTGAACTAAGTGAACAGCTAGAGGTGACTACCTCAACCTCAAAATTGATGAGTGTGTGTTGGTTTTCAGGGTTGGTTTTCAAGGTTTATTGCACATGATACCAATGACATGTGTAAGTATACTGAAGCACTTGTTTTAATGTCTGAACTAGTGAGTCATTCATTGAAACAGATCAAGTAAAAATCTTGTGAGCCATAACTAGAAGCCATTTCAGCACAATGGGCAAAATTTCTCTTTATTTTGGATGTGTAGTTTCCTTAACCCAAAATGATATCAAAAGAATCATTGCTTTCTCAACATGAGAAAGGTGAGTTTCATGCTATATTTTCAGGCACTTTGGAAATAACAATTTGCACGACTTTCGTGCTGCACTCATGCAGGCTGTCTTTAATTCACCCACCTTGTTATTACTCCAATCAGGGAGGCATTCCCAAGCATTTGTTCCAAGTCCAGTCAGGAGAATAGCTATTAGGAAGGCTGCCCTGAGGTTTTCTGAGCGAGAACTCACCAGATTGCTGGATGGGATGGAGCTGAGGCTGGACATCCTGCAAACTCAGGCTGACGGAAGACCAACCAGCAACGTCAACAATCAAACATGGGAGGCAGTGGTAGCACTGGTAAGCTCAAGCTCCCTGTTCAAGAGGACGGTCATTCAGTGCAGGAAGAAGATGAATAATCTCCTCTGTGCAGCCTCTGTAAGTCACTTCACATTTCTAAACACTCACCCACTCGTAGACCCATCACAGATCCACTGTGAGCTCATTGACTGCCAATTCACAGGACCCCACCATTCACCCTCCCACATGTTTCTTCGTCTCCCCTGTGGTTCCTCTCCTCATCACGTCTCAGCTCCCACTCACCAAGCACACATTCCTTGCATCCTTACCATCTGACCCAACATGCATCCTGTTTACACTCTCCCCATCTGCCTACTTGCAGAAAGAGCTGACTCACAATTAAAACGAGAGAGCACAGTTTTGGTTTGATATTTTAAATTTCATTTGCTTGTTTGGTTCAGACAGTATCCCTTTGCAGAGGATGCCTCAGTTTATTTGATTTATTTTTTATTAATTGTTATTTGATTTGCCACAAAAAGGCCTAATATTGAACTCCTCCATCTTGAACTTAACTGGACCAGATAACATCACTTTCAGCCCCCCACCCCTCCAGAAGTTGTGGCTTCTACAAGCACAGTATCGTGGACGCCCACCCACTTAGCCCAGCTGCTACTTGGTCCAGAGCCAGGGCTCCTTGAGACTGCACAAGCCCTTCAAGCTGTGGATTCCAGACTCAAGGTGGGTGTGATTTGTTTGTGGCTTAATTGCCCACTCACTGAAAATGTTCCTTAGCTCTTACAGAGCCAAAACCACTGCTGCCTCGCTGCACCAGGGACCTGGGTTCGATTCCTGGCTTGGGTCACTGTCTGTGTGGAGTTTGCACATTCTCCCCATGTCTGTGTGGGTTTCCTTTGGGTGCCGTGGTTTCCTCCCACAGTCCAAAAGATGTGCATTGATGTGAACAGGTGCCGGACTGTAGCGACCAGGGAAATTTCATAGTAATTTCAATGCAGTGTTAACATAAGCCTTACTTGTGACTACTAAAATAAACTTTTAAAAACCATACCCTCCTCTCAGAGTCATGCCAATGGCAGTCATCTCAAAATTCCCTCCCCTTGGAGGTGAAACTGCCTCCCCTCGGAGGTGAGGTCATAATTTCACGTTTTTAAAAACCTGTCAGAACAGCCTCCATTGAGGCTTGAATATACAATGAGGGGGAATGGCCATGTGGTAGCATCACTAGAGTATTAATCCAGAATGTTTTAATGTTCCCTGGACCTGGGTTCAAATCCCACCACGGCAGATGGTGAAACTTGAATTCAATAAAACACAAACCTGGAATTAAGAATCTACTGATGACCATGAAACCATTGTTGACTGTTGGAATAACCCATCTCCTTCACTCATGTCCTTTAGGGAAAGAAATCTGCTGTCCTTGCATGGTCTGGCCTACATGTGACTCCAGGGCCACAGCAATATGGTTGACTCTCATCAGTCCTATGAAATGACCTAGCAAACCACTCAGTTCAACAGCAATCAGGGATGGGCAATAAGTGCTGGCCACTAGTGATACCCATGTCTCATGAATGAATGAAAAAGATGAATACACTGGGAGTGCCCGCTATTGAAATGTTGATGTACTGAAATGAGGTTCCCAGCCTTCCTGGGCAGGAGCCTCGTTACGTCACTGGCAGGGGAGGGGAAAACAAGATCTCACTGACGAGATACCCATTTTTTGACTCTTGCAGGACTTTATGCCCATGTTTCAATTTGCAAAATCCCAGCCTTTGAATGGTGATGAAAGAGACCAGGCCACACATTCACTGAACAATTTTGTTGACGAATGGAATGCAATAAAGTGAGGATTGCCAGATATATAAAAGGTGCTAGGTGCCTTACTGGAAGAAACCAGAGAAGAGACACACTGTCTGCTCAACAGGCAACAGAGAAGAAGACAGAAAGAGTCAATTCAGTGTCCAGGGTTTGCAGAAACCAGAAAAAGCAGGAAACAGATGCCAGGTCTCAAGAAATCTGTTACGGTAAGTCAATAATAATGCTCTACATAACCTAAGTCCTTGGCCAAGTACATAAGCAAACATGACCACTCTGCTAACAATTTACTCTTTTATTTCAGCAAGATACAATGCTCTAAATCTAGTGCAAGATGTAGCAGTGACATAAAAGAACCGGGGCAAGAAACGTTTTGTTTGAACAGATATTTGTGTGGAACTGTGTGCACAGCAACATTCCTTAAAGGCGAAATCCACACAATGAAATGAATTCTGAATTTGAAGCATTGCATTGACTCTATGCTATTGGCCACTCTGCACTGTTACTTTGTTTGTAGGACAAGGGAACTTTTAATTGTTCATGATATGCGCAAGTCGTTTTCCAAAGCAAGTTAATAGCCAGGATTAGAACATAGAAAAACTACAGCACAAACAGGCCCTTCGGCCCACAAGTTGCACCGATCATATCGCTACCTGCTAGGCTTACCTATAATCCTCAATCCTATTAAGTCCCATCTACTTATCCAGAAGTCTCTGAAAAGACCCTATTGAATTTGCCTCCACCACCGACGGCAGCCGATTCCACTCACCCACCACGCTCTGAGTGATTCTCCAAAAAAAAATTCTATGTCGTCAATTTGCATGAAAACAGAAGTAACTCCCATTGTTTTTTTTTAGTGGGAGTTTCAGATTAAATCTCCCACCCTTTGAGCACTGCAGAGTGCCTCAATGCCATTCCCTCTGAAAATCAGGGGGTGGAGCCTATTCCTGCTGGAGAGGACGACAGCATAGCATTGAGCAGAGCCACTGTGCATGCACCGATCTGTCAGCAGAGAGATCGATGCACGCGCAGTGGCCCCATATTGCTGGCCTCCAGTTTGTTGGCCAGCCCGATCGCTGGCCAACTCCACAATCCCCCATTGCTTCCCTTGCTGACCGCCCCCCTCAACCCTGGATCACTGGCCTCCTAGATCTCCCTGGGCAAGCCCCGATGTCCCCACTCCCTCACCAGCCCTAATCTCCCCAACCCCCACCTGACCAGGCCTGATCTCCTGATCCTCCCCCACAGCAGTTCTGAGACCTCCCCCACTCCCGGGCAGTCCCAAGTCCTCGGCAGCTCTGACTCTGCCTCCCCATCTGGATGTCCAGCCCCATCCCTCCCTCCTTCTGTCACCACTCCACTGATCCCGAATGCAGATTGGCAGCGGGTCCCTCCATCCCCACTGATTGTGCCCCCCAAAAGACCCCATTCCCCCCTTTGGTCCCTCCCCCTTAACTCTGCACGATGCCTGTTGGACAGTGCCAAGGTGCCTCTTGAGCATTGCTAGTTTTTCCCTTGGGCCAATGCCAGCAGGCCAGGCTGGCACTGCCCAGGGTGCACCCCCCTGACCACCGATCTCCTCGGGGGGCTTCAATGGTCTCTCTTCCATCCAGTGAGGTTGGCTGCCTGTTCCCCGTTAGTGGAGAGCAGTTGTAAACCCCGCTGGAATGTTGCTCCCTTTGGGTAGCACCAGCCTGGCATCCTGGAACTACCCAAGGGGTAAACTGGTACTGCCCACCAAGCACTGAACAGTGCCAATGGGGCAGGTCATACTGTGGGAGTCAGGGCCTATGTGGGGGGGGATAATTAGGTATGGGGGGACCCGCTGTCACTCTGGCAGAATAAAATGGTGGGGGAGGGGGGAACTAGTGGGCCCAGAGACTGGAGCAGTGCAGTATACTGGGAAAATCATCCCCTATATCCTTTCAAAGATGCAGGCTGAGATTCTCCTGGCCTGCTGAGCTGCTCGAGCACTGTAGTGGCATGGGAGACATCAGTGGGGGCTTTTAGCGAAGTTTGCTGGTCACGAGATGCCCAAGTGCTTTGTTTTAGCACTATCAGCTCTGCGCTGACTATTGTATGGAAATTAACATCTCCATATGTGTCTCCCCCCTCCTCCCCCCCACCCCCCTACCCCGCTGCACTATGAGAGGTTCCCTCAAGCAGGGTTTATGACTACTCCCTATTAATCGGGAACAGGCAAACAGGCAGGCTGAACCCACTGGTCGGGATGGAGGGTATTCAGCCTCCCTTTCCCTTTGGGCAGCACCAGCCTGGCATCCTGGAACTACCCAAGGGGCAAACTGGTACTGCCCACCAAGCACTGAACAGTGCCAATGGGGCAGGTCATACTGTGGGAGTCAGGGCCTATGTGGGGGGGGAATATCAAGTATGGGGGGACCCGCTGTCACTCTGGCAGAATAAAATCCCATTTTACTGTCCGTTGGGCACTTAGTTTTGTTTTGGGAAAATTCTGGCTGCCACTTTTAAGATCATTGGACATGATTCCATCAATGCAGCGAGGGACGGTAAAGCTTGGAGCTTCTCTTGCATTTGGTACTGACATCATAATGTTCATGGAATATTATTCATTCTACTGAACAAGTTTGTACACTAATCCACCTAACTGGAATAGCATCACACACAGTGGACAAAACTTAATCCAGATAAATGGGGCTATCTGATTTTTGATTTTATTTATTATTGTCACATGCATCAGTATACAGTGAAAAGTATTGTTTCTTGCATACCATTCATAGAGAAGGAGATATGAGAGTGCAGAATGTAGTATTACAGCCATAGCTAGGGTGCAGAGAAAGATCAACTTAATGCAAGGTAGGTCCATTCAAAAGTCTGACGGCAACAAGGAAGAATGTATCTTGAGTTGGTTGGCATGTGACCTCAAACAGTTGTATCTTTTGGACATTGGGCATTGTATTGGGCATTTAAATACCTGCTGTGGGGCCTTCCCTAGGATTAAGGGTCCCGGGATAGAAATCCAGCTGCCTCCTAGAGCATCTGGCCTAATCAAAGGCCAACAGTGCTTCATTGGCCATCAGCACCACTGGGGGTGATGGCAGCTATCAGCAATGCATCTACAAGAGGCTTGGATCAACAAGGGACTGGAGGCCAAAAAAAATCACAGAATGGAGGATGTGGGCTCACATGAGAGTAGGTTCAGATGCAGGGCAGAGAGAGGGCTGGCTTTTAGCTGCCCTCTCTTCCTGATGCTGGATCCATCCATCAGGCATAGAATGCCTTTAAATGAAAGGCCCCACCTGGGACTTGTAAGGTTTGCTTTTTGGGCTTCCTGTACGACAGTTCCCCCACCCAGCAGTGGTTGAATACCAGTTGCAGTGTTTAAGCACTCAAGTAGTTATTGTTAGGTCAGCAGGCTACATACTGTGTCGGCCCTACCAAAATAAGTGACACTGTATTTACATAAATCAAATAGCATTTGCCAATGTGTAGCCTGCCCACCAGCACATCCAAATCAGAAGATCATGGAGCAATACAACATAGTAGGAGGTGCAGTGCACATGTGTCAACTCTTTGTTAAAGCTATCCAATCATCCAACTCCTGATCCTTTCCCATAGTCATTTAAATGTTTCACTCATATTTAAATAAGATTTCACTCCTCTACCATCTTAAATTCTTGCATAGATTTTGGTGTCATCTGAAAACTAACATACCGAACTCCCACTGTCCAGGTCATGAAGGATTACTGTGAAGATTAATGAATCCAAGACCCATCGCCCAGTTACACCATTTAGCAAAATGTCTCCAAGATAAAACATATCTATTAACCGCAACAATTAAAGTAGTGCTAAAGGTAGTATGAAAATCAGGAATGTTCATAAGGCTGGAATTGAAGGAGTGCAGGGGTCTTGGAGAGTTGTTTTACAGAAAAAGGGAAAGAAGATGCCATGGATTGGATGACAATTTAGAGAGAACTACTGGGCTGGGAGCCTATGCATGGGTGATGGACATCTTGACATTTTTCTCCACTGCTTCAATAGGATGTGCAAGAGGACTGAATTTGAAAAGGTCAGATGTATTTGAAAGTTATAAGGTTACAGAGATTGGGAGGTGTGAGGCTATGGAAGGATTTGAAAACAATGATTAGAATTTTAAAATTGAGGCTTTACAGGATCGGGAGCCAACGTACATGGATAGATCTGGGGAATTGGATTGAGTTAAAATACAAGCAGCAGATTTATGAATGAATTTGAGTTTACAGGGGGTGTATAGTGAATGGTCAGCCAAGAGAGGAGTAGAATAGACCAACGATATTACCGAGGTTGAAATAGGGTTACTGACAGTGTCCTCGCTCGGACATGCTGCAACGTGTAAACCCCCATGCAGGCCAAGTAAAAGTCAGCACTGTTCAATTATCATGCATGTGCAGCCACACAAAAAAAAGGGACTGCACTCTTAAACAATCACCTGTACAATCAAAAAAAGGTTATCAATAGAACGTTACCATTGATTAAAAACTCTCTGGGACTGTCTGTTTGTTTTGTCTATTAGTTATGAAAATACCGGAGGTGGCAAAAGAAACCTATTTGACTATGGAGGGTAATTGAAAGATATAACAATGAAACCTCTAGAAATACTTCAAACCAGAGTTGGCAACCCTACTCTTAAGACCTATTGACAGATGGAGATTGCTGCTTTGGCGGGATTTCCTAAATGCACATTTCTGTGTAAAGTACATTGCAAGGTCTGTGGAGGAATCTCGAACTGCCCAATATGCCATAAGAAATGTTAAATTTAGACTTTATCTCTATTTTCATGTGAAATTAGAGATTTATCTCTATTTTCATGTGAAATTAACAGCTAAAGAGCTGTTAATACACAATCCATAAAAATCAAGCAAAATTGCTCAGGTTAAAATAGGAAATAAATTTAGGTATCAATTTACATGATGGGTGGAATTCTCCTGAATTGGGACGAAGTGCCCAAGTCAATGGGAAAATGGGAGTGTTTTCTGCTGGCGCAGGGGGTATCTGTCAGATGGGATTCACCTATATTGGTACCAGAGCAAGCTGTGCCTAGCATACCTTCTAATTCTACATTTTACCCTCATTCTATGTTTCTAAAACTTTATTCTAACTCGCTTAAACTCTCGAACAGTGCTTTATTCAATTTCTTACACCCTAGCTATGACTGTAACACTACATTCCGCACTCACTCCTTTCCTTCTCTATGTAAGGTATGCTTTGTCTGTACAGTGTACAAGAAACAATACTTTTCACTGTATACCAATACATGTGACAATGATAAATCAAATCAAATCAAACGCACTTGATGGAGATTGTGCTAAGTGTAGGGGTGCCTTTTGGGCAGTGCCAGCCTGGCACTTCTGCACTGACCAAGGGGAAAACTGGCACTGTCCAAGAGGCACCTTGGCACTGCCCACTAGGAATTTTGCAGTGCGAAGGGGGATGAAACTGAGGGGGTTGGAGCCATTTGGAGGGTGGGGTCCATGGCGGGGAGGTGATCAGTGTGGGGGTGGGGGGGCCCACTCTGCAATTGGAATCGCAGAGGATGGGGGCAGGTGAGAGTGAGAAAAGAGATAATCAGGGCTTTCCATCTGGGTTGGGGGGGTGCTGCTGGGGGGCTGGGATTATCTGGGGGAGGGGGTGGTCAGGCCTGTCACGGGGAGTTCAGGAATGTTGGGGGCAGTTGCGGGGGAGGGAATTAGGAGATCAATGGTGGCTGGTTAGGGTTGGTGGGTGCTGGGGGATGGGGATTGGGAGACTGGGCCAGCTGGGGGTGGGGGGGCATGTGGTGTATGGGCAACATTGGGGCTTACTCAGGGAGATCTGGGATCCCTGCAATCTGGAGGTGGGAGGTTTGTAAGGCCAGTGATGGGGAGGAGTTTGCAAGGCTGACCAGCAGATAGATTGGCCAGCAATCAGAAGGCCGGCAATGTGTGATCATTGTCGACCTCGGCTCTGACAGATGTGGCCGACACAGTGCTATGCTGCTGGCCTCTTGCGTGGGAATAGGCCCTGCTCCCTACTCTCCAGAGTGAATCCTGCTGAGGCACTCTGTGATGTACAGTGTCGGAAACTCATTCTGGAAATCATGTTAAAAAAAGAACAATGGGATTTAATCCCATTTTCCCACAAATTGGGTACTTGGGATTTCTTTGGGAGTATGTCGGCCACAGTTTCAAAGTATCAGGGCAATTAGTAGTTTTAAGATATGCTTGAAATGATGACTATAGATGGTGAATTGCCTATGGCTTTTTCTTGCATTGATGGAATCTCATGCTGTTTCATTGCATTTGCTGCTTAGTGTCTGGTGTGGTCGCCTTCCTTTGTAGTCTTCCACCAGGGAATTTTCAAAGGAGGTGCACAATAAGTGGAGTCGATGGTCACATTAATTAAAAATGTTCAAAAGACTTTCCTTAAATGAATCCTCAAAGGGCATGGAGATTAAGTTTTATGGAAAACATTTTGTGTCCTAAATTGTTCTCAGAAAAACAACAGAAGCATGCGGAGTGTATACAATTAGAACTGTTGGTTATGAATGCTTGGAGTTCGGTCTCTTTTGGACTTAATGTATGACTAAGAAATGTTTAATTGTTCATTCAAATCTTACTGAGGCATGAGCTTTTCTTTGATTCAGGAGATTGCCAGCCTAACAATGTGGCCAACTGGGAGACACTAGGATCTCAACAGTAGTTATAAGAAAACAAATGCCCAAATTTGAACTTTTTCAAGTGGGGTTTCAAACAGCTATACTGTACTTTTAAGTGTGGTCTAACCAATGTATGGTGCAGTATTTCTTTTACTGTTGTCGAAGTTCCATTTTGTGACCCCAAGGCAATGCAAATTTCCTTTAATTCATTCCTGGAATGTAGGCATTACTAGTTGAGCTAGCATTTTATTGTATATACCTAATTGCCCCTGAACTGAGTGGCTTTGCTAGGCTATTTCAGAGGGCAAAGCAATATGTCATCCAGGCCAGGTAAAGATGGCAGATTTCCTTCCCTAAAGGACATTAATGAACTGGATAAGTTTTTACGATAACCGTTTCATGGTCATTATTAGACTTAATTCCAAATTTTATACTGAATTAAAATTTCACCACTTGCCCTAGTGATCAGCATTATCATGGGTCTCTGGATTACGCATCCAGTGACAGTACCACTGTGCCATTGCCTCCATATGTAAGGTCCACTGATCTATGATGGCTGAATAAGTAAAATAATGTATTTTTTAAATTACATAGTATTTTGATGTTAAGCTGCTCAGATTGCCCCAGTTCTGGCCAACTTTCCATTGGTTAGGTGCCTCAAATATTATGATTTTATGTTTATCTGCAATACTTCTCTTATTATCTTTTACCTTGTTCAAAACCCCAAATACACAGAAAGATGGTTGGCAGGAGATGCCAGAGAGGAACTTGGTATCTGCATTTAAAAGTCGTGGTCAGAAAGTTAAGACTTCACTTTCACCTACTGTTTTCTCCTTTGGTTAGCCCTCTCAGTTGGAAGGACAGAAACTTGCTGTCAAAAGGTTTCACAGTGTAAGTAGGTTCCTGGTCTCTGGGGAACTTTTTAATTAAAAAATATGTATGCTTATTACCTAACATAAATGATGATAAAGAAATCTCATACGGCCACCCCAATCGGATGGAATGTTAGCAGATGAAGGAAGTGACTTGCACTATTTGTTTGTTCAGTGGTTTGACTCCCTGAGAAGTGCTGGCTCTAATAACGTACAGCTTCATCCTCTTCCGCCTTTGAGAAGAAGTTTAATATTAAATTTATCATTTTAATACATGTTTGCTGTTTATTTAACCTTAAGAAGCTAAGTTAAAAATTCACTAGCATAATTACTAAAACAAACTCACCTTAAATCTTGAAATGTGAGCTGGTACCACAGTTATTATCGGCTTCTGTTAATGCATTCATTAAATTGTTTAAGTTAGTGTTAATGTGGAGTATTCTAGACCCAGCCATCTTCAGTTGCTTCACTAAACCGATGGCATTCCCTTCAACATAAGGTCAGAAACTGGAAAATTTGCTGAAGATTACACAGTATTCATCAACATTTGCAAATGACGCAATATGCAGCCACATGTAGAAAATCCTGGACACCACTCAGGCAGATGATCTGGAGGAGGGAACCGAGTGTATGGTGTTGAAATTTGCTGATGACACCAAGATTGGGGGAACGGCAAATTGCGCGGAGGGTGTGGAGAGTCTGCAGAAGGATCGAGATAGGTTGGGCGAATGGGCCAGGAAATGGCAAATGGAATTTAATGTTGGCAAGTGCGAGGTGGTCCACTTTGGTAGGAATAATGGTAGGGAGGACTATTTCTTACGTGGCGAAAAACTGCAGCAGGCGACGGTGCAGAGGGACCTCGGGGTCCTTGTGCATGAGTCGCAAAAACCCAGCCTGCAGGTGCAGCAGGTGGTCAGGAAGGCTAATGGGATGCTGGCCTTCATAGCGAGGGGGATTGGATATAAAAGTAGGGAGGTCTTGCTGCGGCTGTATAGGGCATTGGTGAGGCCGCAGCTGGAGTACTGTGTGCAGTTTTGGTCGCTGCACTTACGCAAGGATATTTTGGCCTTGGAGGGAGTGCAGAGGAGGTTTACTAGGCTGATACCGGAGTTGAGGGGGTTGAGCTATGAGGAGAGGCTGAATAAACTAGGCTTGTACTCATTAGAGTTTAGAAGAATGAGGGGAGATCTCATTGAGACGTATAAGATGATGAATGGGATGGATAGGATAGAGGTGGAGAGACTCTTCCCGCTCAGAAAGGACAGTAGGACTAGGGGGCACAGCCTCAAGATAAAGGGGGGGCGGTTTAGAACGGAGTTGAGGGGGAACTTCTTCACTCAAAGGGTGGTGAATCTCTGGAATTCTCTGCCCATTGAGGTGGTGGAGGCTGCCTCGCTAAATATTTTTGAGACGCGGGTTGATGGGTTTTTGATAAGCGAGGGGATTAAGGGTTATGGGGAGAGGGCGGGAATGTGGAACTGAGCCACGACAGATCAGCCATGATCTTATTGAATGGCGGGGCAGGCTCGAAGGGCTAGGTGGCCTACTCCTGCTCCTATTTCTTATGTTCTTATGTTCTTATAAGTGACAAGTAACATTCACACCTCACACGTCCCAGACATTGACCCTTCACCAACAAGAAAGAATCTAACCATCTCCTGTATCATCACTGAATCCCCAAGTATAAAAATTCTACATGTTTTTATTGACCTGAAGCTTAACTGTGACTACAAGAGCAGGTCAGAGGCTGAGAATTGTGTAGTGTGGAATTCATTTTCCGACTCTTTAAAACCTATCTCAATCTACAAGGTACAAGTAAGCACTGTAATGGAGTGCTCTCCATTTGCCTAGATGTATGTAACTCCAAAACAGTCAAGAAGCTTGACACAATCTTGGGCAGAGCAGTCCAATTGATTGGTAGCCCATTCATCACCTTCAGTTTCACATAGTGGCGGGGGTGTTCACCATCTATAGCATTCACTGCAGCAACTCGGAAGCAACTTCTAAAGCTGTAACCTCTACTACCAAGAAGAAAAAGGGCAACAGACGCGTGGGTCACACTCCAAGCCACTCAGTTGGAATTATATTGTCGCTACTTCACTGTCACCGGCTATAAATCCCGAAACACAGTGCCTAACATCATTAAGATTGCATCCTGTGGGAAATTCAAGATTAGGAATAAATGCTGGCCTTGCCAATCACTCATATCACAAGAAAAAGATAGAAAAAAGTAGGAGAGCATCATTACTTCAAATGTAATCAGCATCAAAATCTTCATTTAAGTGCCTGGTTTAACACATCATAATTGAATCATAGATTCCCTACAGTGCACAAGGACTCAGCCCATCAAATCTCCCCATCAGAGATCCCACCCAGACCCACATCCCGCCTTACCCCAAGTCCTTAGACTCATCCTGCCACTTTCCTAACCCACACATCTTGGAACATGAAAAGGCAATCTAGTGTTTAGTAGTAACAAGTCCACCTAACCTGCACATCTTTGGATTGTGGGAGGAATCCAGAGCACCCTGAAGAAACCCACGCAGACATAGGGAGAATGTGCAAACACCACCCAGACAGTTACCCAATGCCAAAATCAAATTCAGGTCCCTGATGCAGTGAGGCAGTAGTAACCACTGTGCCACAATGTCGCCCATATCTTTATGCAGTTAGAGTCATAGAGATTTACAGCATGGAAACAGGCTCTTTGACCCAACTTGTCCATGCTGCCCTTTTTTTTAAAATCCCTAAGCTAATCCCAGGTGCCTGCATTTAGCCCACATTCCTCTATAGTCATCTTACCCATGTAACAGTCTTAATATTTTTTCAAGGACAAAATTGTACCCGCCTCTTTTACTACCTCTGGCAGTTTGTTCCAGAGACTTACCACTCTCTGTGTGAAAAAATTGTCCCTCTGGACGCTTTTGTATCTCTCCCCTCTCACCTTAAACCTATGCCCTCCCCTACCTCTCTTACCTTTGGGAAAAGATATTGGCTATCTAGCTGATCTGTGCCCCTCCTTATTTTGTAGACCTCTATAGGATCACCCCTCAACCTCCTATGCTCCAGAGAAAAAAGTCCAGTCTATTCAGCCTCTCCTTATAACTCAAACCATCAAGTCCCAGTAGCATCCTAGTAAATCTTTTCTGCACTCTTTCTAGTTTAATAATATCCTTTCTATAATAGGGTGACCAGAACTGTACACAGTATTCCAAGTGTGGCCTTACCAATGTCTTGTACAACTTCATCAAGATATTCCAATTCCCAACAGTTCCCAACAGTTAGTAGGGAAAATGCTAGAGTTTATTATAAACAGGACAAGTCAACATGGATTTATGAAAGAGAATTGATGTTTAACAAACCAACTGGAGTCTTTGAGGATGTAACCAGTAGAATGATTGGAAAACCAGTAGGGTGGAGTTGGTAGAGAGGGTGGAAGACTTGCTCTATTTCTGTTCTTTCCCAAAACGGAAATCCAATGATGGCAATGATCATTTGTAACTTAACAGCTGAATTGTTTTATTTGTGGGCATTACTGGGAATAATTGCCCATCCCTAACATGGTGGTGGTGACGGTGCCATGGAGCACCATAATCTCTCTTCATATGACAATTTTCATTCCACTCATATTAATGCAATGCGTATAGGTTTATTTCTGTTAAGAGTTGACAATCTGTTCTATTAGGTTACTGCAGAAGTGCCAATTGAAAATTACACCTTTTACACTTGCTAGTTGTGTAGAATATGACGTAAAATGACGCAAACAGTGTGATTGCCATATTGGCTGTGGTAGTTTATAAAGGCCTGCCTCCTTGCCATGCCCCATGCTTGTGGAACAGTGTCCCTCAAGTTTTATGCAATCAATTGGGTACCTCTGATGTAATGAGATTCCTAGGTTCTTTGTGGACTACAACTAATTATTTATTTGCTAAACCCATCCAGCAAGATACCTGCATTATAACAGTGGCTACACATCAAAAATACATTGGCTGTTAAGTGCTTTGGAATGTCCTGAAACACACTGTATGAATGCAAGTTCTTTCTTTATCTGACTTTGTGATAAGAAGCTGGTCTCAGAAAACTGGTACAAATATTATGCATCCCATTGTCTAATATCCACAAATAATTATTCTGTCACAAATGATACCAATATGGAAAGCATGCAGCTGTAATCTCAAACTAGTACTTTTGTTAGAAGATAAAATGAGAGCTCAGAAATGATGGGAATCTGAAATAAAAACAGAAATGCAAAACATTCAGCATTTGATTAAATGTCAAGTCCTGAAGGAGCACCTGAACTCACAACCTTCCTTACTTGGTAGGTGAGACTGCTGCTGTTAAATCATGCTGACAGAACATCACGTGGTTTTGTGTTCATGTAACTTTGTTAGTAAAATTATTCAATCATACTATTTCATTTATTGACTTTCCAATGCTTTATTACACTTTTAAAGAAATGTATTGAAGGTAGTATCAAAGTTAAAGCTAATCCTCTCTCACCAAATATTTTTAAATTTCATCACGGCCATATACTTAAAATAAAGGGGCGGCACAGTGGCACAGTGGTTAGCACTGCTGCCTCACAGCACCAGGGACCCAGGTTCAATTTCAGGCTTGGGTCACTAGCTGTGTGGAGTTTGCACATTCTCCCTGCTCTGTGTGCATTTCCTCCCATGTCCTGAAAGACTTCTGGTTAGGTGCATGCACCCAAACAGGTGCCAGATTGTGGCGACTAGGGGAATTTCACAGTAACTTCATTGCAGTGTTAATGTAAGCCTGACTTGTGAATAATAAATAAACTTTAGCTTAAACAGGAGTAATTGCAGCATTACTGGTTTCATATAAACATTGCTATAATAAACCAGATGAACATTCCTTCAAATCGACAGGTACATTTTTGGTAATGGGACATGGTGCCTTGGTGGCAAGGTAGCACAGCCTACTGTTGTACCAACGCATTGCACTATTGAGCACAAATACATGGCAAGGTCTTTGTTTTAGTTGAGTCATTAAAGGGAGAGACATGAGGTAAACAGACACTCAGGAGAAGGTATTGAAAATAATTAGAAGACAATTCAATCTGATTGCTTACCCTCTTGCACCTCCTAATGGTCCATTACAGGGAAGTATTGATAGAGTTCTGGCAGCAGATCTTCTGCTCTCTCATCCAAGGCACAGCTACATTGTGGTAGACTTCTGAAAGCATTAAGGACAAAGCATAATAATTAAATACATGAAGTGACTGGCTGAAAAATAGGCAATAATCTTAACTATAGCCAACTATTTTCCAGTTTAGCTTTTAAAAATATACTGTAAACATTCCTTAAGAATTACCAAACTGAATTGTATCTTATAGCATAGTGTAGAAATATGTTCTCAATTTTATGGAATAGGGGTTTTAAACTAATTTAACCTCAATATGAAATAGCTCTTTTACTCCTATTTCAAAATGTCCCAACTATCATATTTCAAATTCTAAAAAATCTGCTTAGCATGGTATGGTGACTCAAATACAGATTAGAGGAGATGATCAATGTCTCCATTACTGGCTATGCTTATCAAAACTAAATATTGACATCTATGGGAACACAAGAATAGAAGTAGGCCATTTGGCCCTTTGAACCTGCTCTATCATTCAATCATATCATGGCTAATCTGACTATGATCTCAGCTCCACTTTCCTGTCTTCCTCCACCACTCATAAACCTTGTTTCCTTGCCTAACAAAAATATGTCCAACTCTGAGGGAATCTTACCTCAATTTAGCAAAGTGCTGGTTCCGGTGAGAAAAACAGTGCAACATTTTCTCACGGAATTTTAAGCCTCATTAGGAAATGCTTTCTCTGATGTGATTCACCCCGGCTCATGGCAGCCTACCTCTGATTCACTCACAATCTCTGCAATCAGTGGGGAATTCCATATAAGCGCCTCCTCAGCACTTATTCCAGATCCATTAGAGAGGATGGGTGTCAGGCAGTCAGCATCATGATTCTTTAGAGGGAGCTATTGGACGGTGTGCAGCACAGGTGGGATGTCCTCTAGACATGGTTGCGCAGGCGTCCTTCCAGCAGGTTGACCATACCCACCTGGGAGGCAGTGTCAGCCTTAGTGAATGACAGCTCACTACACAAGAGGACGGGACAGCAGTGCCGCAGGAAGATGAATGATCTTCTTTGCATGGCCAGGGTAAGTGTGCCTCCATCAGTCTCCCGCCAGATCCACAGTCAATAGTGGGGTAAAAGAAAATGTTAACACTGAGAACAGTTGCAGCTGAGGAGAATTCTTCAGCGGACTGTGACATACTTATGGGCAGCCCCTAAAGAAGCAAATAACTTTAAGATTGACATGTCTTATAAGAGAATTCTTGGTAGAAGTAGGAATTAAATCTGAATTGCCATGGAGAAAGCAACTGGGAACTATATGCTACCCAAGCCTTGAACTAAATTACCCAGAAGTTTGGGAGCTTCTTCTTCCCTATTGTTTTCTCCAAGGCAATGCCTTGACCAATCAGAGCCCACTTGCCAACCAATTAGCATCTTTTTCCCCTATATTACAAACTGTTGTGATCCTTTGAAATTTAACATTGTTGCAATTCTCCTAATAAGCGCAAGACAAAAAGTTTAGACAACATATTTCTCTTTTCAACATCATCGTCCATTGTTGCCTCACCTGCCTCATCTGTCAAATAGCCTAAGTCCTCTCTTTCTTAATATATCTATTAAAAACTCCTGCTGTAAGTTTTGATTTCCCATGCAATACTTCAATATTAGAAATGTGTATGTGGTTTAAAAGGCATATCTTGAACTCTTCTGTATGAATTAAATAGTAATAGCAACTCTTCTATAAGAATTTAATAGCAATAGTACTGAAGACTTATGCTCCAGAACTTGTTCCCCTAGCCAAGCTCTTCCAGTACAGTTACAACACTGGCATCTAACCAACAATGTGGAAAATTGCCTAGGTATGTTCTGTAACAAAAAGTAGGACAAATCCAAGCGGCCAAGTATCACCCAATCTGTATGCTCTCGATCATCAATAAAGTGATGGAAGGGGTCCTCAACAATGCTATCAAGCAGCACCTGCTCAGCAATAACTTGCTGAGTGACGCCCAGTTTGGGCTTTGCCAGGGTCACTCATGGGCAAAAGAGCTGAACTTCAGAGGTGAGGTGAGAGCGACAGCTCTTGACATCAAGGCCACATTTGACTGAGTGTGGCATCAAGGAGCCCTACGAAACTGGAATCAATGGGTAACGGGGGCAAACTGTCCACTAATTGGAGCATGCCTGGCACATAGGATGATGGATGTGGTTATGGAGAGTCAGTCAACTCAGCTCCATGACATCTCTGCAGGAGCCCCACAGTGTAGTGTCCTATGCCCAACAATCTTCAGCTGCTTCATCAATGACCTTCCTCCTGTCATAAGGTCAGAAGTGGGGATGTTCGCTCATGATTGCACAATGTTCAGTATCATTCGCAACACCTCAGATACCGAAGCAGTCCACGTTCAAATGCAACAAGATCTGGGCAATATGCAGACTTGGGCTGACAAGTGGCGAATGACATTTGTGCCACACAAATGCCAGGCAATGACCATCACCAGTAAGGGACACTCCACCATCCCTTGACATTCAATGGTGTAACCATCACTGAATTCCCCACTGTCCACTTGGGGTTAACATTGGCCAGAAACTCAACTGGACTTATCACATAAACACAGTGGCTACAAGAGCAGGTCAGTGGTTAGGAATACTGTGATGAGTAACTCACCTCCTGACTCCCCAAAGCCTGTCCACCATCTATAAGGCACAAGTCAGGAGTGTGATGGAATACCCCCTGCTTGCCTGGATGGGTGAAGCTCCAACAACACTGAAGAAGCTTGACACCATCCAGAACAAAGCAGCCCGCTTGATTGGCACCACATCTACAAACATTCAATCCCTCCACCACCGACACTCAGTAGCAGCAGTATGTGCAATCTACAAGATGCAGCAATTCACCAATGATCCATAGACAGCACCTTCCAAACCCATGGCTGTCTCCATCTAGAAGGACACGAGCAGTAGGTAATGGGAAACACCACCATCTGCAAATTCCCCTCCAAGCCACTCACCATCCTGACTTGCAAATATATTGCTGTTCCTTCGCAGTCGCTGGGTCAAAATCCTGGAATTCCCTCCCAAACTTCATTGTGGGTCAACCCACAGAATATAGACTGCAGTGATTCAAGAAAGCAGCTCATCAACACCTTCTCAAGGGCAACTAGGGATGGGCAATAAATGCTGGCCAGCCAGTGATACCCAAGTCCCTCAAATGAATAAAAAAAATTAATAGGATCACATCATGGGGCACAGGCCTTAAAAACATTTTCTGAGGCCTTAACAAATTTGGTGCACACCTGTTGCACGGACCCTTAACACCACATGTGCCTCTCCATCTCATTTTCTTGTGATGTGTACAATAAGCACACAAAAAGCTTAGCACTAAATAATATAGGTCACCTGCACTCAATTCACATTACTGTTACTGGCACCAAGCTTTACATTATTGGCCCCATAATTTTTTCCTGGTCAATGAAAAATGCATTATGGTGAAATGGCTCAAAGCACAAGAATTTAATTACTTTTCTCATGTTGGCTTCCCAAAAATTGCCTGGTCAGTAAAGAGTTGTTGGGTATTATAATGGAGTTGAATTTATTAATAATGCAAATGTAAAAGGTAATTTATATCTCTTCTTATCCTTGTAACTTAATGGTTGATGTCATATTAGACTGAATGACGGTTGAGTATAGATTATTGAACACTGCACAACAAACAATCAGATACATTAACATTTAGAATTTCCATTTCCACTCAATATCCCATTTATTTTTAATAGTAAAATGTGTACCCATCTAAGGGGAAATGTATTTATCTTAATTTAGTACCATACCATTGGAGCCTACTTCAGAGGCTTAACTTTAAGAAGGTTAAGCATTGCAATAATCTGTTCCATTGTTTTAGAAGAGATTTATTCTGAATAAACCATTTTTATTACAAACTCCAGCAATTAATTAAATGTGGTTGCAATTTCACTGAAAATGTTTAACTTGCCTGACAATATTTATCTATATTTTTTCCTTTTCTAGAAATAACCTTGGAAATGCATGTGAAGATTAAAGGTGACTGATGCCATGCAATTGTTTCTAAGGGTTTCACTCGTGAGACTTTTTTTTGATATTTTGGTTTATCTATGGTCAACCGAATAGTGGGTAATCTATTACAGGGTTTGCATGAGGTTATTGAAAGAGCTCCAGCAGCTATATAAACATCTGCATTATTGTCCAAAACTTCTGGGCAAAAAAAGGCTTCTCATCTTAGACTCATAAATCTGCAATATCGCACTGGAGCTTATGCTGTTAAAAGGAAGGTTGTCCCCTTTAGCACTGAAGAATACCATTCACAAGAATTGCAATTCTGGCAGTAGATAACAAGCACTGATAACTTTTGCCACAAATATCCAGATCATCTGGGTTGAAATGGATAAGGAAGCTTTTAATTTAAGGTTACTGAATGACTTCCTTTGCCAAGTGTTATGTCCTGAGAATAATTGCAACGAAGTCCTATAATCTATTTGCTCGATTGAAATATTTTTACAACTTACAGCACTTTGAATATTTATTAGACATAGCCTAAACAGAGATTACAACTTATATCTGACATTGTTGATACATTGTAAACTTTACACATGGCAAACCTTTCCAATAGAAGCTAAATTCCTTCATTTGCAAATTGGATAAACCGCATCTTGTACAAAAATCTGTCACTATATGTGCTTTTTAACCATTTCAAGTCTACTCTGCCTGCAGTATTTAATTTAAACCCTTGAATCACTTTGAGGAGATTTGGTAAATATTATCGGAAATGGACGCTTCCAGGAAATTAGGGGAGGTGAATCTGGAAACCTCCTGAAGCGGTTAGCATAACTTAGTGATACATTCTCCCTATGGCGAAGAAAAATAAGGCTGGTCTCGCATGGTGCAACAACTGATGGATTTCATTATTTCTGCACTCTTTTTGTTTGTTGCTGCTGCAAAGACGTCATTAGCCACAGCTAAAGATGGTAACCATAATCTGTGCAAATTTCCTTCAAATGATTCTTATTCAAATGATTATCAGAAAATGAAATGGTTAAATGGGTTTTTCTGGGTACGTGGTGCTTGAGTTACATCATACCGCGTTGGTGATCATGAGATGATGTACAACACTTGTTCCTGTTCCTTGCACCACAGGGATGAGAGACTGATAGCTACAAGCAATATCCTAATATACTTTGGGAAAACCAACAAGCAGTTCACTTGAGCAGCATTGCCCTTCTGCTCCGGAGAAGGAGATGCAGATCTTCAGACTGTAGGCTGTTTCATTAGCCACCTCACCTGATACATTTGTCAACAGAACATATACATATTTCCTGCATCAACCTGGAAGCAATTGGAGGCATAAAAGTTTGAGACAGATTCATCTTGACTGCTGCTAATAGTGCTGCGCCAATAGTGGAGGTTTACTGCACATTGTCTTGACATGTGAATCTCTATGATAGTTAATGACCATTTAAATGGGCAAGATTAGTGCACTACATTTTTGTGGCATGAAAGCAGGAAATGCTGCATAAAGTATTATTCAATAAAAAGTTTGCAATGCCTATAAAGATATCATTTGTCATGTAATAGCACCCATCTTTCAGAAGCCTTAGAGTAATGAGGCAGAATTTTATGGCCTTGCTCATCTTGAAACTGTAAAATCCCATTTGAGATCAATAAACCTTTCCATGCTCCGCCCCTTATGCGCTCCAATTCCCATGACGGGCAGGCCAGTAAAATTGCGGCCATTGAGTCATAATCATACAGAGCAGAAAAGGCCCTGTAACTTCTCTGATTAGCCACCGTTGGACCACTTTTTTTCAGGGAATGCAAATTTAATACAAATTATGAATGAATTCCTTAAATGCTTGCCCCTTTGTTATCTTGCACTGCATCTTTTAACCTAGTTTCCCAATCTAACATAGCCAAACTTGCCCCTTGTACCTATATAGTTTGCTTTATTCAGATTTTATATTTTAGTTTTGAACTAAATTACTCCCAAAGTCAATGTAAAATTCTATCATATTATGATCAATATTCCCTAGACACTCTTTTACTACAAGCTCCTTAATTAACTTAATTCTTTACATAATACTGAATCATAGACAGTTCTGAAATTGGTTCCACTGCATGCTGACCTGGAAAACTAACTTGGTCTCACCACTATCACTGCAAATTTGGTTTGTCCACACTATATGAAAATTAATGATGTTGTAACCAACACAGATGAAGGAGCAGTGGACCACAAGGAATAAAAGCCAAGTCTTCAATTATTTATGCGCACTTTAATATTCAATTATATAGCAGATTAAGGGGCTACTAAACTATAAAAGAAAAACACTTAAAAGGCAAGGGAAGAAGAACAATCAGCTTTAAGTAAGTAGCTGGATTAGGCCAAACCAAGAAAAAGAAGTACCTTATAGGATTCAGATTTAATCCATCTGATTGAAGGCACATCAAGAAGTAGAGATAAATGAATAACTGCGGTAAAATGAATAAATAAGGATAAAATAGATAATGTCAATGCAGTCAGTGTATTAGGGCTGAAGAATGTGGGAATTCGTCGGCAATCGCAGAGAGTCCTAATGTCTCTAATCCTTCTGGCTGAGAAACACTGAGTTAGAAGCACACTGACACTTACTTGGATAGAAACATGCTATTAAACAGCATTTCCTAACATATGAACCTCCACAACATTTAATGAACATTTAAAATGCACAAGGTCAGTGCACTACTTGTGCAAATTTTGTCATGCTGAGTTGGTACAAAAAAAGGGATGCATGACAGACAACCAACAGGGCAAGGGAAAACTAGTGCAGGCAAGGAAGGAGAAATCACTGAAGTTCGTCCTTGTTGTAAAATTGCATGAAACACACTGTGAGCAATTCCTGTAGAAATTTAAAGGAGGAAAATTAGATTATGTGAATTTTGATTTTGCTAACTTTAAAATATGAAACAAATGTTTCAAGAGTAGCCAGGTTGCTTTTGTGGAACTCTGAGGAGCACGTTACTTCCCCTACCCCTGAAAGTTGACCTTGTCACCTTCCCTGGGGCTGGACAGCCAGCTGAAACTAATGTGGCAGGACTCAACTGGTCACAGCATGTCTACCTGAATCCTACAATGAAAATCTATTTGTTAAGTTCATCATGAAATCCCTATTTGTAGATTAAGAAGGTGAACCACCTTGTATGCTCCAGCTACCTGTATAGATGGAAATTTAGCCACAGCAGGATTGGGACAGTAAGACTTACATAGGCATTTTTGGGGTACTATTGTCTCATTGTTGACAGGCATGAGACCTCAAAAATCTCCCTGACATTTTACTTCCATTTACTATTTGTGTTGGCATTTAACTAACTTGACTCAATAAACAAAACCTATACTTTGCTGTCAGTAGTGTTAAGACCCAAGCCAGAAACTCCAAGGTGTTTTGTGAAGTTAGCCTAGACCCTAATTTTACATTTGATTTTGGCTTGGGTGAGCAAAAGATGTTTTACTCCAGGTATGATTCAAATGACCCACTAGGAAGTTTTTATCAAGCAAAGTTTATTTAAGAATACAGTTAAAGCATAACAAAAAGAATTAGCATAACTTTTACTAATTACACAATTTAAACAAGACATCGCATAACCCTTAACATCTATCTATGTTGTTCCAGTTAAAGCAACCCCATAGACATGTACCCTCCTTCAGACTAAGTTAGCACTAAAGCAAGTATGTTCACATGATGCTGGTTTTGCAGCTTTCAACACCTATGTGAATTGGTCCTTTCAATGTTGGATGAAATATCCAAAGATCACCAGTCTTGGAACTTTCAGAAAGTCTTTGGAAAGAGAGAGATAGCGAGATACTGCTTTCTTCCACCAGCTTCTGGCAGCAACTGAAAACAAAACTAAAACTGTAATCTTCTATGGGGAAAAAAGCTGTCCTCATTCACCCTTGTTCACATGACATAACCTGAAAATCAACCCCAATCAAGCTCCACTCAGCAATCCCAGGGGATACATTAAAACCAGAGAACACTGCATTCCTTCAGATTAAAATCAACACTGCTTCGATTATCCTGCCTCAACAACAATAAAAAACAATGGTCACAGACAACAATGTTGACAAAATTCCAGACCCTGCTAGAAACATCCCGCAGAGAACATGATCAAAATACACCTCTTAAAGACACAGTACAATCATAGTATCCAGTAACTCTCAGAGATTACGATATGTCAATGGAGAGACCGCAATAAGCAAGATTAAATTCCTGTTCGAGGACCATTTTATATTACAGGTGTGACATAACAAACAATTATTTAACATGGGTTAAACAAGCTGTTATTGCTATAGCTAAAATCTTTTGTTAATTTGTAGTTAAAACAAATTTCTTAATTGCTCAAAGTGCCTACAGATCCCTGAGGATTAAAAATATATGAAGTGAAGCATTTGTTAATCTAATGACATTCTCTGGAATGATTTCTTCTATGGGAAATAATATTCTGTGTTTTACTAGTGAAGAAATGGTTTTCTAGACAGCAGTAGACTTCTGGCCTGAAAAAGCTGACAACAGCTTATCGTTAGTAAGCTGTCGTTAAACTGAAAAACTGAATTAACATGCTTCTGGGCTTCTACATGTTTGTCAGGGTAGAAATTCTGACTGTTTTCAGCTTTCCAATTGGGTTTTGTGTCCTCCAGATGAAGACCATTACTGTCTCCCCTAAAATATATTTCTTTGTAAAAGACCTTAATTACAAGTGAAAAAAAAACCTTAAAAGGATGATTTTTGAAACAAAGAAAGCAAACAACTAAAGTAACTCATTTTAATGTTGATTGTGGTTCCTTGGGTCAAAGCTTTAAAAACATGTATTACAAATATCAGAGGTTTCAGTGTGTGGGGAAACGAGAGATTAGATTTTGGCATAACTTAACCTGAGGCATTGGGTCGGGAAGAGAATGGAATTGTATGTATGCACGGAATCTATGGTAGATGGACGTGTATGATAATTTCCATCTCGCAAATGTTGAATGGGAGGAAATTGAAACTTGTCAAAGACCGGGTGGTGGGATTTTTCCATTCACGCTCTAAGTCTGATGGAGGGTGTAAAGATCGACTTTTTCCTGCCAACCCCAAAGGTGGATTTAAATGCTGTATGTCAGTTAACTGTTTCATTAGTTATGTGCATATGGGAAAAATGTTGAATTGTGGATGGCTGGTCTCTGATTCACTCACCCTACATGAACTCACCGGTACCTCACTCTGGGTGATAATTTAAATAGCAGCCAAACACAGCTGTCCCACTGTGCAGGATAACTCCACTGAAGACGTGGCCCTGAAAGCCAAGACAACGCAACCCCCAAATTCAGTGATGCCTCCTTGGGCTATTACTTGTCTCTCCTTTCTTTAGTAGGGTGGTCCTCCCAAGTGTCAGCCAACCGTGAAGACCTGCTGTAGCCACAGGAGGTCCACCAATATTAACATACTGGCTTGGAAGGCAGTAGCAGTGGCAGAGGTGGTCTGTGCTAATGCTGCACAAAAGAGGTCAACCATCCAGTGCAGAAAGATGATGAGATGATGAGTGATCCTCCCCATTCCACCAAGTCAATCACTTCATCATTCTCAACTCAAACACTCAGCAGCCAAAGAACAAAGAACAAAATTAGCCTGGGAAACAGGCCCTTCGGCCCAATGAGCCCACGCTGCCATCTCAACACCACCTCTCTACCCATGACCGCTATCTAATGTTTTATGGCCATCCAGATTGAGGGAAAACTGATTTAGGGACAATTTATTCCTGCCAATCAGCCTAACAGCACATCTTTGGGGTGTGGGAGGAAACCGGAGCACCCGGAGAAAACACATGCAAGCATGGGGAGAATGCACAAACTCCCACATTCCCATTGGACATTCACTGGCATCTCACCACTACTAACCCAAAAGACCTCACTACTCACTCTTCATACACACTTTTGCATATCTGTCTGGTCTTACATCCTCTGGAGCTCATATCTACATCCGTCCATGATTCCACTTAGCAACTAAAACTGCCCTAGTGTGCATTGTGCTCAAAGTCTCTTCATGCAGGACAAGCTTGCACACAATCAGAGGAGGACGTACCAAACAGCTGGTGGAGTAGTTGAGATCAAATTCCTCACTCCCCATGAGAAGTGAGCCATTGAGCTGACTGGAGAGGATGTGGACTGTTTCTGTGGCAATAAGATTGGTGAAAATCAACCTAGTTAGTATCCTGTACCAACTTATTCCTCAAACAACCATACTGTGAATGCAGTGAATGTTTTCTGAGTGCCCTGTTATGCAATAATCATCTATACTTTATTTCACACGTACTTCTGCCAACTATCTGAGGTCCTTAACCAGCCAAACCCTCATCTCTTGCCTTATAACATTTCATATTGGGAATGTTATATATTTAAAAGGTTTGCAGGTTGCTTTAAGAGCTGATCACATGATTTGATGATCACATCATTAGGGTGTTGCCACAGGCTGCTGTTTTACTTTTAGTTTGTACTCTGTGCAGCCCTAGTATAAATCTGTTGTTGTTACTTTGAATCCATGTCTGCAAAGCATGTTTTTCTCCTTTTTGTTAAAACCCACAAGCCCTAACATTGGAAGGAGCCTGAAAGAACATTAACCCATCTCCTCTATCAGCAGAGACAAACACATTGTTGGGACCTAATTCCAAAGCAAGCTCAGGATCACTATCTGGTGAACACAGCACACAATCTGGTCTGCAACAGATGGAGAAGGGATTTTGCAGCTTGCTGGCACTCAGGAGGCTGCTAGAGACTGGGATTCTTCTGAGTCCAAGCCAGGAAACAAGCCTCTGGAGCTGCAGCAACAATCATGGGAACATCAGCAAAGGACTTTGGCTGCATTTTTCAAATATCGACACATGATGGAAGAGTTTGTCCACTTTCAGCCTGTCTTCATCGTGTCGGCATGTCAACACACAAGATCAACACTGGTAGGATGGCAATAGCCATGGAGACTTTGGCCCAGGACATTGGTCATGCATTGTGGCAGAAGCTTCATTTCATTGGTGTGAGCGTTGGTGGCATCCATCAGTGGCTATGTGAGAGGATCTGGGGCAACTCAATTCCATTCCTGCCTAGCCTTCTCCTCAGGCAATCAGCTAGAGGGTCTCAGACATAGGGATGAGGACCAGCAGCTGGATACCCTGGGGTCACCCACACAGATGTGTTAAACATATGAATATAGTATTCATAAAGTGTAAATAGAATCCCATCCTTCTCACATAACCTCTTATCTATGCCTCCTCTTTATGATCAGCTATTTCTGTCAATCATATGTGACAACATGATCCTTCTTGCAAAGGGATATAGTCAGGTTAAGTAATTGAGAAACAGGTGCTGGATGGATCATAATGTGGGGAAGTGGGGAGTTATTCACTTTGTAGCATCAGTGGCCTTCAAAGAGATAATAAGAAAATTAAAATAAATTTACGTCAAGTTGTTATGCTTCATTTTGATGTTCCCACTCTCAAATTATGGGAGGTGCTACATATGAGTCATTTTGAGAATAGTGATGTGGATTGCAAGTTCTGGGAAGTGCACAAACCACTTTTCTTTATTATAAGAGCTGAGACTTGTCACTTGTAATAGGAGAGACACAATGGTGCAGCTGTTGAGTTTATTTATACATTACTTCCAAATGTCATTACATATTTATACTTCCTCTGAACAAACAATAGAAACCAAAAAAAAATCCAATCAGACAATATGAAAGATTGAACATAGCATGAATAATATTTGCCCTGAATTGTCAAAGCATTAAAATATTGAAGCATGGTGTATATGCATAGTGGACCCCACGGGGAAATGATTCATATGATGGGGACTTAAAAGGTGTTTTGGAATCAATCAGACACTTACTTTTTAGACAAAAACCTTTTCACATCCATTTTGTTTAGTTTTCCAACAGGTTATTTTAGATCCAGTGAAATAGAGTTAAAATAAAGCATAAGGCAGAGTGAGTATTTTTTTCAATTCAATTTCGAGCTGTGAAATGAAATGAACATTTCAACTTCAAGATGGATGGTCATGACAAAACATGGAGCAAATCCACAGCAAGATGTTACAGTTTACCTGTCAAAGCCAATGCCTGCTGTTGTAATTTATTGAATCTTAAATAAATGCTTTATCATTATCTTTATGGAGATCTGAGTGTGTAGTGTAAATTTAATGGGCTAGAAACCAGAGGCCCAGGCTAATGGTCTGGGGCCTGCATTTGAACGTCATCACAGCAGATAGGGATGATAGTGGTTTAGTGACAATGTTATTAGGCTAGGAATCCACAGGCCCAGGCTAATAGTCATGCGATGAGAATAAATCCCACCACAGTTGGTGCAGTTAAAATTCAGTAAGTCTGGAATATGAAGCTACTTTCAGTTATAGTGATCTTGCAACTTTTGCAAAAACTCATCACGTTCACATCTGCCCTTTAGTGAAAGAAATCTGCCATCCTTACCAACATGTGACTCCTGACCTACAGCAATGTGTTGACACACTGAAATAGCTTAGCAAGCCACTCATTTGTATTGCAATTGCTAGAAAGTCTATAAGGAATGAAACCAGATGGGTTACGTAGCATAGATGTAGGCACAAGAAATGACAATGGCAAACTCAGCACTGATGTGGAGATGCCAGCGTTGGACAGTAAGAAATCTCACAACATTAGGTTAAAGTCCAACAGATTTATTTGGTAGCAAAATCGGAGTGCTGCCCCTTTGTCAGGTAAGTGGGAGTTCTGTTCACAAACATAAAGAAACAAACTCAATTTGCAAAATAATGGTTGGAATGCGAGTCTTTACTGAAATCAGGTCTTAAAGGTACAGACAATGTGAGTGGAGAGAGCATTAAGCACAGGTTAAAGAGGTGTGTATTGTCTCCAGACTGGACAGTTAGTGAGATTTTGCAAGTCCAGGCAGGTCTTGGGGGTTACAGATAGTGTGACATGAATCCAAGATCCCGGTTGAGGCCATCCTCATGCGTGCAGAACTTGGCGATCAGTGTCTGCTTAGCGACTATGCGTTGTGTGTCATGAAGGCCGCCTTGGAGGACGCTTACCTGAAGATCAGAGGCCGAATGCCTGTGACTGCTGAAGTATTTCCCAACAGGAAGAGAACACTCTTGCCTGGTGATTGTCGAGCAATGTTCATTCATCCGTTGTTGTAGTGTCTGCATGGTCTCCCCAATGTACCATGCTTCAGGACATCCTTTCCTGCAGCGTATCAGGTAGTCAACGTTGGCCACGTTGTGAAAGTATGTACTGTGTACCTGGTGGATGGTGTTCTCACATGAGATGTGGCATCCATGTCGATGATCCGGCACATCTTGCAGAGTTTGTTGTGGCAGGGTTGTGTGGTGTCGTGGTCACTGTTCTCCTGAAGGCTGGGTAGTTTTCTGCGTCAATGGTCTGTTGGAGGTTGAGCAGTTGTTTGAAGGCAAAAAGTGGAGGTGTGGAGATGGCCTTGGTGAGATGTTCATCTTCATCAATTACATGTTGAAGGCTCCAGAGAAGATGACGTAGCTTCTTCGCTCCGGGGAAGTACTGGATGACGCAGGCTACTCTGTCTGCCGTGTCCCGTGTTTGTCTCCTGAGGAGGACGGTGCGGTTTTTGGCTGTGGCGCGTCGGAACTGTTGATCGATGAGACGAGCACCATATCCTGTTCCTATGAAGGCATCTTTCAGCGTCTGGAGGTGTCTGTTGCAATCCTCCTTATCTGAGCAGATCTGTGTATACGGAGGGCTTGTCCATAGTGACGACTTCTTTAACGTGTTTAGGGTGGAGCATCGTGAAATTGACTGTGGGCTTGTGGCACTGTCAGCTTTGCAAAGTCCTCTTTACTAACATCTGGGAGATTCTGCAAAAATTGGAGGAGCTGCCCCACAGACTAGTCAAGAACAGTCTGATATAGTCCTGGACATGGAATCATACATTACAGATGATATCCCAGACACCATAATCACCATCCCTGCTTATATCCTGTTCCACCAGGAGGACAGACCTAGCAGAAAAATGGTGGCATAGTAGTATACAGTCAGGACAGAGTTGCCCTAGGAGTCCTTAACATTGAAGTCTCATGGCATTAGGTCAAACAGGGGCAAGGACTACTATTTACCACCTTTCCCCTCCCTCCACGCTTTAAATGATGAATCAGTACTTCTCCATGTTGAACACTACTTGAAGGAAGCACTGAAGGTGGCAAGAACATTTAATCTACTTTGAGTGGACAACTTCAATGTCTAACCAAGATCGGCTCAGAAGCACCACTACTGATTGAGATGTCCAAATCCAAAAGGACATAACCACCAGACTGAGTGTGTGATAAGCGGTGAGGGAATCAATAAGAGGAAAAAACATAGTTAATCTCAACTTCACCAATCTGCCTGTCACGAATGCAACTGTCCAAAACAATATTGGTAGGAGTGACAGCCACACAGTCCTTGTGGAAACAAACTCCCATCCTCTCACTGGGAATACTATTGATTGTATTGTACAGCACTGCCACCCTCTTGCCAGCCCCCAGTGAAGAAACACACTCCCTCAGCAGCAATATGGACAGGAACCCAGGAAGCAGCACACAGGAAGAGCTGGCTGCATACCAACCCCTTTAAAGCAAGTGATGCACTGACATGAAGGGAAGGTAAGGTCTGCAAGTAACCCCTCCTGACCCCCCTTGCCCAAATGGCCATTCTGGGGCTTTCACCCCTAGGTGAACTTATCTGTGTACCCATGTGTACACCACTGACGGTACTGGCTGCCTAAGTGTTTACGTCCAAAATTCCTCTTGGAGATGAAGGTGCCAGTTTCATACTTATACAGAGCGCCTTCCAAATGGCGCCAGTGTCACCTCCTCTGGCACCTATTGAATATCCAGTGAGGGAGGAGTTCCTGGAGTGAATGTTCACTAATGACATGCTAATGTATTAAAATGATCTTTCTGCAGTCCCGCGGCATGTTTCATGCCACTCCACCAGTAAGGGGCCAGTAAGTTCAGAATTTAGAAATTAGCTGATGCAAATTGTGCTGTCTGGATTTTGAGCACGCATCACCATTCCCACATTGATGTTAGACTCACTGGTCTATTGTTCCCTATTTTCTCTTCACCTCTCTTTTTGGGCTTACATTAGCTACCCTCCAATCTGTAGGAACAAGTCCTGAGTCTAAAGAATTTTAGAAAATGACCACCAATGGATCTACTATTATTTAGGTGAGAATAGTTTCAATTTCTGCTTCATTTGAGGTAAAACAGTGTGATGTCTGGGAACATGGATTTATCATTTCAGATGGTTAATCGATTTCTAGTATCATTATGTCCTGTAGAACTTCACTAAAGCAGGCACATATCAATGTATTTTTGATGAGAAAACTACTTTGCCATAGTATGTTTTTGTTGTAGCTGTTAGTACTTGGTATAATTCAATTATAGGTACAGGATTGCTTTACAAAACTTAAAAAGTTTTGGAAATGACAAAAATTTGATAAACATGTGAAGTGATTGTTGCGCTAAATATAACACAACACATTCAGTTAATACATATTAAATTTCAAAGAACCATTGAGTTACAAAAGCTAATTACTGAACTTAATATTAAACTTACAAAATCAAAGATAGTTACGTACTGTGAAAGAAATTGACATATTTTAAGCATCATAAGTTAAACTGCATTAATTTAGTGCACAAGGCTGAATGTTTTAACACTTGTTTTTCTTTGCACAATGGGTCTTTGAATTTAGAGAATGTAGCTGATCATTTTAATTGCTAGGGAGGTGGATGGTTCCACTCCAGTAATAGTTCAAACTTGATGCCGTGCATCACTGGCTGTATTTTTTTCTCTCTTGTTAAGTGTAAGCCCCATGCTAAGACCAAGTCGTGTGATGAGCTAGTGTGCCAGAATTCAGCATAAAATCATATTGGGTTGACATAATTTGATTATTTGACTAATGCCATAACTGAACTACAAACTAATTGCAAATAATTATCAAAATTGAGCTTTCTACATCAGTTTCAGGACATCACTGCATGAGTTCCTTAGGGTAGTGTACTAAGCTCATCATCTTTGGCTGCTTTGTTAATGACCTGCCCTGATGACAGTATAACGTTTGGCACCATTTGCCACTCTTCAGATACTGAAGCAGCTCATGTCAAAATACAGCAAGAGCTGGACATCATCCATGCTTGAGCTGGCAATTGGTAAGTAACATTCTTTTTTTTTTATTCATTCATGGGACAGAGGTGTTGCTGGCCAGCCAGCATTTATTGCCCATCCCTGCCTGCCCGAGGGCAGTTGAGAGTCAATGATACACTGCTGTGGTTCCAGAGTCACATGTAGACCAGATCAGGTAAGGACTGCAAATTTTCTTTGCTGAAGGATATTAGTGAACCAGTTGAGTTTTTCTGACAATCAATAATGGTTTCATGGTCATCGGTAGATTCTTAATGCAGATATTTTTTATTGAATTCAAATTCCACCAATGGCCATTGCGGGATTCGAACCCAGAATTCGTGCCACACAAATGCAAGGCAATGACATTCTCTAACAAGGTGGAATCTAGCCATCACCTATCAACATTCAATGGCATTACCATTGCTGAAGCCTTCACTATCACCATCCTGGACATTACAATTGGCCAGAAACTTAAAGGACTATCCATATAAATACAGCAATTACAACAGCAGGTCAAAGGTTAAGAACCCTAGGGTGAGTAACCTAGCTCCTGTCTCCTAACAACCTGTCCACCATTTACAAGGCACAAGTCAGGAGTGTGATGGAATATTTTCCACTTGTGTAGATAAGTGCAGTTCCAACAACACTTAAGAAGCTGGACACTATCCAGGACAAAGCGAACTGCTTGATTGGCATCCCAACCACAAACATATACTCCTTCCACCACTGACACACAGTGGCAGGAATGTTGCCATCTACAAGATGCACTGCAGGAACTCACCAAGGCTCCTCAGACAGCACCTTCCAAACTGATGACCGCATGCATCTAGAAAGACAAGGGCAGTAGATACATGGATACACTACTGCCTGAAAGTTTCCCACCCAGCAACACACCATTAACTTGGAAATATATTGCTGTTCCTTCACTGTCGCTGGAACAAAGTCAAAGAAAATAATCACAGAATCCCTATAGTGCAGAAGGAGGTCATTCAGCCCATCAATTCTGCATCGACCACAATCCTACCCAGGCTCAATCCCTGTAACTCCACATATTTACGCTGCTAATCCCTATGACACAAGGATCAATTTAGCATGGCCAATCAACCTAGCCTGAACATCTTTGGATTGTGGAAACCCATGCAGACATGGGGAGAATGTGCAAACTCCGCAAAGACAGTGACCCAAGGCTGGAATTGAACCTGGGTCTTTGGTGCTGTGAGGCAGCAGTGCTAACCACTGTGCCACCATACCACCCCAAATCCAATTCACTGTAGGTGCGAGTCCACAGCATGAAGGTGCCTAGAAATTAACTGTAAATTATCCCTGATAAAATTATAGAATCCCTGCAGTGCAGAAGGAGGCCACTTGGCCCATTAAGTCTGCACTGACCACAATTCCACACAGGCCCTACCCCCTTAACCCAATCTATTTACCCTGCTAGTCCCAGAACACTAAAGGGCAATTTAGCATGGCTAATCAACCTAACCTACACATCTTTGGAGTGTGGGAGGAAACCAGAGCACCCAGAGGAAATGCATTTAGACACGGGGAAAACATGCAAACTCCGCATAGACAGTGACCTGAAGCTGGAATTGAACCCAGGTCTCTGGTGCCATGAGGCAGCAGTGCTAACTACTGTGCCACCGTGCCAGTAATAGTGCCACCATGCCGGCGATGGAACTTCCTCTGTTATAATACTGTGGGTGCACCTTTATCACATAGACTGCAACTATTCAAGAAAGCAGCTCACCAATACCTTCTCAAGGGCAATTAGGGATGGGTATTAAATGTTGGCCGAGCCATTGATACCACATCCCATGAATGAATATGTAAAATTGTTTTTGTATGTTGTAAATTTGACAACAAAACATTAATTTTGTGATCTGAGCACATAGCTTTAAAGATAGAGGATGTATTGACTGATTTGAAAAGCTTCACTTTTAACCTTAAAATTATGAATATTCAAATTTGACATGTAAGCATGACATTGAGTAATATTGCACAATATGTTAAGGTAGTAGATTACTTTGCCCACTATTATAATTTCTAATACTAATGTTAAATTTTCTGTTAAGGCTGTGGTCCAAAAGTGGGATGAGGTTCAAAGAGGATTGGCACACTGGAGGCCCTGCCATTAAATAAAAGTCCTGGAATCCTACCCAGTATCACACTAGGTTCAGTACTTGAGAGGTAACCAGCAGTGGGGATTTGGCATCAGGAGGTTGACAGTCAGATTTGGAAATGATGGGGATTGAAGGTTTTGGACGACCTGTGTGATCATGAGTAGGCCAGGACGAAGGATGCCCGAGGAAACACACACAGAGGGACCTGGGGGTGCAAGTCCACAGATCCCTAAAGGTGGCAGCACAGGTGGAGAGGGTGGTGAAGAAGGCATATGGCATGCTTGCCTTTATTGGATGGGGCATAGAGTATAAAAGTTGGCACATGATGTTGCAGCTATAGAGAACATTGGTTTGGCCACATTTGGAATACTGCATCCAGTTCTGGTCGCCATACTACCAGAAGGATGTGGAGGCTTTGGAGAGAGTACAGAAAAGGTTCACCAGGATGTTGCCTGGGATGGAGGGTCTTAGCTATGAGGAGAGATTGGGCAAACTGGGGTTGTTCTCCCTGGAAAGGCGGAGGATGAGGGGTGACCTAATAGAAGTGTATAAAATTATGAAGGGTATAGATAGGGTGAACAGTGGGAAGCTTTTTCCCAGGTCAGAGGTGACAAGCACAAGGGGTCACAAGTTCAAGGTGAGGGGGTGGTGGGTGGTGGGGTGGGGGGGGGGGGGAGTTGGTGATGGGTATGGTTCAACACAGATGTCAGGGGGATGTATTTTACACAGAGGGTGGTGGGGGCCTGGAATGCACTGCCAAGCAAGGTGGTTGAGGCAGACATGCAGGGATCGTTTAAGACTTATCTAGATAGCCACATGAACAGACAGGGAATAGAGGGATACAAACGAATGGCTTGGAAGGCTGAAGGGCCTGTTCCTGTGCTGTGCTGTTCTTTGTTGAAACTTTATAGGAATGTAAGGAGCATTCCTGCTTCTCCTGGTCTATAGGTGTGCAATCTGAAATAAATTCCTTCAATGTATCTTGGCCTTTTCTGACCAATCAGCTTTCCCACCCTGGTTTTGGGGCAGCACGGTGGCACTGGCTGAAAAGAATACATGATTTCTGTCTCGCACTCATCAGAACAAGCAGAAAATGCCAAATTTCTGAGGGAGTGACAATTTGTACTGCATGAGAAAAAGGCTCTGGTTGGTTGGCTAGTCAACTTTGATTGGTAAAAGTGCTTCAGTGGAGAACATGCCAGGGAACCATTGTTCTCTACCCTTTTGTTTTAAGTAAAAAATATACAATTCTTGGATATGTTGTTTTTGCCTGTAGAGGACAGGTTCCTACATATGTAGGAAGCATAAGCTTGCAAGCATAAGTGAGTCATATTATGATAATCTTAGGTCCCAGTCCATAGCCTCTCCTCGTAGCTCAAACCATCAAGTCCCAGAAGCATCCTAGTAAATCTTTTCTGCACTGTTTCTAGTTTAATAATGTCCTTTCTACAATACGGCAACCAGAACTGTACACAGAATTTCAAGTGTGGTCTTAGAGGTGGCACAGTAGCACAGTGGTTAGCACTGCTGCTTCACAGCGTCAGAGATCCAGGTTTGATTCTTGGCTTGGGGAATCTGTAGTGTTTGCATGTTCTCCCTGTGTCTGCATAGGTTTTAAGAACATAAGAAATAGGAGCAGGAGTAGCCCTTCGAGCCTGCCCTGCCATTCAATAAGATCATAGCTGATCTGAAGTGGATCAGTTCCACTTTCCTGCTTTCTCCCCACAACCCTTAATTCCCCTGTCTATTAGAAACCTATCTAACTGTGACTTAAATATATTTAGCGAGGTAGCCTCCACCACTTCAATGGGCAGAGAATTCCAGAGATTCACCACCCTTTGAGTGAAGAAGTTCCTCCTCAACTCTGATCTAAACTGCCCCCCCCTCTTATCTTGAGGCTGTGTCCTCTAGTCCTGCTATCCTTTCTAAGCGGAAGAATCTCTCTACTTCTACCTTATCCATCCCCTTCATGATCTTATACGTCTCTATAAGATCCCCCTCAGCCTTCTAAACTCCAACGAGTACAGACCCAGTCTATTTAGTCTCTCTTCATAGGCCAACCCCCTCATCTCCGGTATCAGCCTAGTGAACCTCCTCTGCACTCCCTCCAAGGCCAATATATTCTTCTGCAAGTGCGGCAACCAAAACTGCACACAGTACTCCAGCTGCGGCCTCACCAGTACCCTGTACAGTTGCAGCAAGACCTCCCTACTTTTATATTCTATCCCCCTTGCTATAAAGGCCAACATTCCATTCGCCTTCTTGATCACCTGCTGCACCTGCAGACTGGGTTTTTGCGACTCATGCACAAGGACCCCCAGGTCCCTCTGCACCGTAGCATGCTGCAGCTTTTCGCCTTTTAAATAATAATCCCTCCTACTATTATTCCTGCCAAAGTGGATAACCTCACACTTGCTAACATTGTACTCCATCTGCCAGGTCCTCGCCCACTCGCTCAGCCTATCCAGATCTCTCTGCAGACTTTCCACACCCTCCACGCAATTTGCTTTTCCACTCATCTTCGTGTCATCAGCAAATTTCGTCACCCTACACTCAGCCCCCTCCTCCAGATCATCTATATAAATGGTAAATAGTTGAGGCCCCAGCACTGATCCCTGCGGCACTCCACTAGTCACCAACCACCAACCAGAATAGTACCCATTGATACCAACTCTCTGCTTCCTATTAGACAGCCAATCCCCTATTCATGCTAACACCTTACCCCCAACTCCATGCACCCAAACTTCTGTAGCAACCTTTTGTGAGGCACCTTATCAAACACCTTTTGAAAATCTAGAAACAGCACATCTACCGGTTCCCTTCTGTCTACCTCTGTTTTCACAGTAAAAAGTCTGACAACACCAGGTTTAAGTCCAATCGATTTATTTGATAGTAACTCACTAGCTTTCGAGGTTACCCCCTTTGTCAGGTGAATAGCCATTCCCCTGACGAAGGGGGTAACCTCGAAAGCTAGGGAGTTGGTTGGAGTTAAATTGGTTGGACTTAAACCTGGTGTTGTCAGACTTTTTACTGTGTTTACCCCAGTCCAATGCCGTCATATCCACATCATACCTCTGTTTTCTCCAGGTGCTCCGGTTTCCTCCCACATTCTGAAAGATGTGCTGGTTAGGTGCATTGACCCAAACAGGCACTGGACTGTGGTGACTAGGGGAATTTCACAGTAACTTCATTGCAGTATTAATGTAAGCCTTACTTATGACTAAAAAATAAATAAACTTTAACGTCTTGTACAACTTCAATAAGACGTCCCAATGCCTGTATTCAATGTTCTGATCAATGAAACTAAGCATGCCAAGTGCCTTCTTCACCACTCTGTCGACCTGTGACTCTATTTTCAAGGAGCTTTGAACCATACTCCTAGATGTCTTTGTTCTATAACTCTCCCCAATGCCTTACTACTAACTGAATAGGTCTTGCCCCAACTCAGTCAACCAAAACATATCACTTTGTATTTATCTAAATTAAACTTCATCTGCCATTCATCAGCTCACTGGCCCAATTGATCAAGATCCCATTGCAATCCTAGATAACCTTCTTCGCTGTCCACTATGCTACCAATCTTGGCGTTGTCTGCAAAATTACTAACCATGCCTCCTAAATTTTCATCCAAATTATTAATATAAATAACAAAAACAGTGGACCCAGCCCTGATCCCTGGTGCACAATACTGGTCCAGTTTGAAAAACAACCCTCTACAACCATCCTCTATCTTCTGTCAACAAGAAAATTTTGTGTCCAATTGGCTACTTCACCCTGGGTCCCATGAGATTTCCCTGGATCCCGTGAGATGTGGCTGAACTCGGCTCCTAATTCTGAAATCCTTTGTGTTGCTTATGTTCCCAGTTGGAACAAGGTCACATTAAGAGTCCAGTCATGTGATGTATTGTTGGCATCATAGGCGATTTGCATGGGAAAATGGGCAGTCTATTCTAACAACCCGCAGAGTAAATACCTTTCCAGTGAAGCACTTCTTTGTTGTACCTTCATGGTTTGCTAGCCTATCCTTTAAAAAAGTACAAAAAACAAGGAGAAATTGAAAAATTGTTGATCTGTACTGCAGATATTAGGAAAAATGAGGAAGATTAAAAACATCGCCAAACCAAAGCTGGTGATGGGGGGATGCCAAATATTAGTAGCAGCCATTGATGGAACCAAAATTTAAACAAAGATCAATATCGAAAAAAGGTTTATTATGTGTTCTGCCCAGAGACATCTGGAACAGTGCAGGAAGCATTGTGAAAAAAAATACTTCTGCAACAATAATTTAGAGCTAGGGGTTTTGCAAAACTTGGAAGGAAACAGACTGAACTCAGGGTTACCTTGTTTGAAAGAAAAAGAAGCAAAGTGGTGCTAAAAACTTTGTGATACGTTGTGCTTATGCAAGCCATTCTCCTAGTAAAATGATGGAAGTTTTTGGCACTGTGAGATCATACAATGAGAACCATGAGTAGTGCAGCTTATACACTGAAAGATTTGCATACTTTTTCCAAGTGAACAAAATTTCCACAGAAATTGTAGTCCCTCTTTCCTGAATATCATGGAGGGCGGGGTAGGGGGCACATTCAATTTCTTGCAAAATCTGTTGCTGTCAGAAAAACCGGGCTCAAAAACCTGTGATGAGATTGTGGAGATATTTCAGGGTCACTTCTCTTCTTTGGTGCTTCAGGTTCCCTTAGCATAACTAACAAGAAGCTGAATCAATTGCAGTTTGTAGCTACTTTGAAGAAATTAGCTGAACACTGCGAATTTGGAGATATCTTGAACAACACCATTAAAGACAGACTAATATGTGAGTTGAGGAACAAAGCTAAGCAGAAGAGGCAGTTAAAAGAAAGTAACTTAGACCTAAAGGTTTTAGCAGTCATGATTTCTGTGGAAGTCCAACAATTAAGCTTGAGCGCGAAAGTCCATAAGGTATCGGCTGAAACCCAAACATAGACACAGGTTTGAAATTTCCACTGATGTGCAAAAAACTGGACACACAGCAACTGGCTGCTGGTGCAAAGATGTAAAGTCCACAAATTGTGACAAAATGGGGCACATCAAATGTGAGTGTTGGAGAAAGAAACAATAAGTTCCAAACAAGAATTATAAAAAGCAAGAGCCAAGAACCAAATGCAAAACTGAATAGAGGGAAAAGGATCCATTAGATACAAAAGACTGTGAAAAAGGACCAGGGTCAGTCAGATAATGAACTATTGTTGACCATATTGGCCATTGCTGGTGCAACAAACTATTACTGGGTCACTCCTTTACTGGACGGACAGCGATGAAAATAGATTTGGACACAGAGACAGCAGTTTCAATTGGTACTAGAAACTGTTTGCCAATAGAAACTACAACATATTGCCTTAAAATCCTCAAAGATAATACTAAAATCCTACACTGGTGAAGTGTTTCCACTGAGGGGCTATATCAATGTAAATATGCAGTTGAATGGACAGACCGCAGACTTGTCAAAGCAAACTATCCGGTATTAATGGGGAGAGCTTGGCTGGAGAGAATCAAGCAAAATTGGGCCGAGGTGAATGGTATGTCGGAGTTTGAGCAGGTCGACAAAAAAATGTGCCATTGTCTTTGATGGAGAGCTGGAAAGTGTGGAAAAGATCTCAGTCAAGCTAAAGATTAAGAATAAAGCCAAACAAGATGCTTAAAGGCTAAGTCAGTGCCATACATAATCAGGCCTAAGAGAGGCTAGTCAAGGCAGGGGTCCACAAACTTCTTAATGTAAGTGAGCAGACCCTGCCTTTAATTGATGGTTTATTTGTTTGGTTGACTGGAAGCCAGCATTTCAATACTGTTGATCTAGGTCAAACTTCTCTCCAGATGAATGTAGTCTAGATTCACAACCCTATTTGACAATTGTGACATGATGTGGGGGTATTCAGATATAAAAGACTTCCATTTGGCATTATGTCTGCATCTACATTGTTCCAATGTGCTATGGATCAAATTCTAAGTGAGCTTTCAGAGACAATTTTACGCTACTTAATGCAAAAAAAAGGCAAAGTGTGATTCACACCAGTAGGGAGAGTGAATGGAGTCTATTCTCACTGGAAAGTTGACTAATGACAGCTAAAGGTGATATTGCACATGCACAGATTACTCAGTCTTTTGTGTACAAGTGTACATAGAACACTAAATGTCTCTCACTTCCCCCACCTCCTTGATTATCTGCCTTCCCCAATCACTGGCCTCCCCAGCCAATCGTCCCCCCACTGATATTGCCCTGATACCCCCCCACTCAGGCCAATTGCCACCCCAGTTGATCCCTGATTGCAGAGTGCACAGCTCCTCCCACCCTTTAGGCCCCGCCTGATCACAGACCTACCCCATCTTTTTAGGCCCGCCCCTCGGCACTACCCAGTGCCAAATACCACCAGGATGCCTGGTGGGGAGTGTCTAGATCCCAGGCTGGCAGTGCCAGGTAGGCACTGTCTCTCCCAGCTCCCGACCATCCGGGGGCCTCAATAGCCTCCAGTCCCACCAGCGAGGCCATCACATCAGTTTCCCTGTTGCTGGGGACCATACTTGATCCTCACTGGTGAGGACCTTCACCGGTGAGGCCACTAAGGCAAGTGAGCCCAGATGATTCTGGCCTGGGCTCACTAATCACATTAAAATGAGTTTTTAAATACTTAAATCAGCACGAGGCTGGTCACACCAGTAATCCAGAGCTGGTTAGACTGTGAGAGGTCAGAAACTGGGATTGAACCCACTTTTTCATCTTTCTCCTCAGATCTTACTAGTTCACTACACTGATCGACTGGCATGACGAGCTGTTAAGATTGCCTCCTAAGAGTCCAATCACATGACACATTGACAATGTCATCAGTCACTGGTGCGAGCAAATGGGTAGTCTACCCTAACAGCCTATAAACACCTTCCCAATAAAACCCATGCTTGTTTTTTCACCATTGTGGTCTGCAAGCCTTTCTTTTAAAATACCATGCTTGTCATCCCAAGATCCAGAATGGGCCTGAGCAGGCTGGAGCAGAACACCAAGTCAAAAACTGTCGAGAAAAGCTGTGCCGTCTTTGCCTCTTGAGAATCATCAGTCGTCAGTCAGTCTGCGAACCAGACCCTGAAACTAGCTGCAAGTCATCAAACAGTCAAAGTACTGAACCTATTCCAGTTTCAAAGATCATCTGAGAACAAAGCTCCTAGACGTTCAATGACAAGAAATGTTACAACCTACTTCATTTTACAAGATCCTCACTTCAACTTTAAAATAACCAGGTCCATTTAAAAAACCACCAGCCTGCCAAATGGGAGATCGGGAATTATAAACCAGAGACTGAAATAACTGTATCCTGTAAAATAATGTTATCTTTATCAGTATTTTATCTTTTTGTGTGTGTGTGTGTGTGTGTGTGTGTGTGTGTGTGTGCGTGTGTATATATATATATATAAATGAAACCAAGTACGTGTGGTTGTGTTAATTCAGGTTAAGTGTGAGAATAAATAACCTTCCTTAATTAAACTCACAAAAGTTGTTGTTGAATTATTTAATTGGAATACACACTCCAAGCATAAGAAAATACATACCTCTTTCTATACAAAATGTACTGACTGCAGAGAGTAAGAGAAAAAAACACATTGTGACACCATTTTGTGGAGGCTACAAAATTTAAGAAATAGAAAATCCATTAGGTATAGTTTATTTGTATTTTGAGCAAAATCCTTTTGAGCGGCTTCTAATTAAAATAAATCCATGAGAATCCAAGTTAGAATAGGAGATTAGATTGGAAATAGAAAGCAGGCAGGACGTGTGGGAAACGTGAGGTGGGCGATGGGATTCTCTCTTTCAGAACAAACATCTGGCTGTGGGCCTTCCATCCACCCCTCTGTTCATAAACCCTGTTTCATGGATCAGTGTTAATCACATAAGCGCAATTTGCTTTTGGCTGGATTCCCAAAATCAAGTCTGTCACTCCAAAATTAGAAATGGGAGGGTGAGAGCAGTGGAGAGGGGTGGTGGAAGAGGGGGCAGATTGCTGGAGGGGAATGGAATGTAGTACAAGAGGATTCAGCAAAGGTATTTACAGGGAAAACATGATGCAATCTTTACAGAGGAGATTTGCCCTCCCACAGAAGCCCATGCCTCAAATTAGGGCCTTCAGTGAGCAAATGCAAGGAAGTCGTAGGAAAGAATTAAAAAGGGGGTGGGGGAATGTACTTTCATACAAATCAAGAAAAGTTATATTGAGATTTTATACTGTACTGCTCTGATTTTTTTGTGTTGTGTTAGATGTAGAAAAAACAAAACATAATAATCACAAATGGAAGGTTGAATTTGCAGCCATGAGTTAAGTACTCTGAGGAAAGAATAATGAAATCTAAGTGAATGATGTAAATAAGATTAACAGAACACTATGGAGGCAACGCTCCCAAAAAAATTCTAAGTGTTGAATTCATGTAAAAACGAGTAAATCACGCTGTTTTTTTTCAGGGAGGGTTTCAAAACCCACACTCTGTGCACCGCAAAGTGCACTGACATGATTCACTCCAGAAACCAGTGGGCAAGGTCTATACCTGCTGAAGAGGCGGGCAGCATAGCGCAGAACAGGCCATTGCACACGTGCCGATCTGTCAGCACCGTGATCGGTGTATGCGCTGTGGCTGTGTCTGCCAGCCTCCCAATCAGCCAGCCCTGCAACCTCTGCCTCAGCACCCCACCCACCTGTGGTCCTAATCTCCGGATCCATCCTCTCATTTTCTCCCTCCCACTGGGAGCCCGAGCCCCACTCCATAATCCCGAGCCCTCTCCCTGCAGCTCTGACATCCCCCCACCGTCCCCCACCCACTAGGCTGCCTCCCCACCCCAATGCCCAGCTCCAATTAGAACCATAGAAAATTTACAGCTCAGAACAGGCCTTTTGGCCTTTCTTGTCTGTCCCGAACCATATTTTGCCTAGTCCCACTGACCTGCACTTGAACCATATCCCTCCACACCCCTCTCATCCGTGAACCCGTCCAAGTTTTTCTTAAATGTTAAAAGTGATCCCGCATTTACCACTTTATCCGGCAGCTCATTCCACACTTCCACCACTCTCTGCGTGAAGAAGCCCCCCTCCCCAATATTCCCTTTAAACTTTTCTCCTTTCACCCTCAACCCATGCCCTCTGGTTTTTTTTTGCCCCTAGCCTGCTTGCATTCACTCTGTCTATACTCATCAAAATCTTATACACCTCTATCAAATCTCCCCTCATTCTTCTATGCTCCAGGGAATAAAGTCCTAACCTATTCAATCTCTCTCTGTAGCTCAGCTTCTCAAGTCCCGGCTACATCCTTGTGAACCTTCTCTGCACTCTTTCAACCTTACTTATAACCTTCCTGTAACTAGGTGACCAAAACTGTACATAATACTTTAAATTCGGCCTCACCAATGCCTTATATATGTCTGAAGACTGAGATCTGCCAGAAAATAAGTCTCGTTCACTAAAGGTCTGTTGCTGGAAGGTAGATCTTTCTCTGGAAACTGTTGTATGGGAGTCAGAAGACAGGTATCTTTCTGTTTCTGTCCAGATGGGCTAAAGGGCTGGAAATCTAGCATCCACATGAGCTTATCTGTTTTTGGTGCTAATTGATTCAGAAGTAGGATTAATGCCTATGGGATTATTGCTTATATTGGAACCATAGAGATAGTTAGCTGTTATGAAATATACTTTGTCATGTTTAAGTATTTTAATTGATAAAAGTTATGCTAATTCTTTTTGTTATAGTCTAACTGTGTTGTTAAATAAAGTTTGTTTGAATAAAAACTTCCTAGTGGGTCTATCGAATCATTCTGAAAGAAAAACATTATGCTTGCCCTAATGCTAAAAATGTGGGGTCTAGACTAACTTCATAATATACTTTGGAGTTTCTAATCTGGTCCCTAGCACCATGCAAATGCCAGTCAATGACCAACTCTAGCAAGAGAGGGTCTAACCATCACCCCATGCCATTCAATGGCATTATTACCATCATTGAATCTCCCGCTATCCCGCTACCATTGACCGGAAACTGAACTGGACTGGCTAAGTAAATACTGTAGCTACCAGAGCAAGTTAAAGGTGAGGAATCCTTCAGCAAGACGTGAAAGAGGTTCCCTCACATCCTTTAAAAGTGCTTAAATGAGCAATTGGCACATCATAAAATTCCAGACTATGGGCCAAATAAATGGGATTAGGTGGGAAGTCAGGTGTTTCTTGTGTCGGTGTATTCGATGGGCCGAAGAGCTTCTCCTACATTGCATGAACCTATGATTCTAAGTAACTCATCTCTTGACCCTAGGAAGCCTGTCAGGAGTGTAATGGCATATTCTCCACTTGCCTGGACGAGTGCATCACCAATGCTGTTCAAAAAGCTCAGCACATCCAGAACGAAGCAGCCCATTTGATTGCTACCCCTTCCACAAACATTCAATCCCTCCACCAATGAACAATGGCAGCTGTGTGTACCGTCTTCAAGATGCACTGCAGAAACTCATCCCAAGGTTATTTAAGCAGCACCTTCCAAACCCACAACCACTACTATCTAGAAGGACAAGAGCAGCAGATAACTGAGCACATGACTCCCAGGAAGGTGCCCTTCAAGTCACTCACCATCCTGACTTGGAAATATTTCGTCTTTCCTTCACTGTCAGTGGGTGAAAATCCTGGAATTCCATCTCTAACAGCACTGTAGGTGGATCTCACCTTAGGGACTTCGCTGGTTCAAGAAGGACGCTCACCACCATCTTTAAGGGCAACTTGAGATGGACATTAAATGCTGGCTTAGTCAGTGATGCCCACATCCATAAATGAATTCAGAAAATATCTAGACTATGTGGTCAAGGTTCTGGAGAGAGGATGGAATCTGCAATATTTTGAATCAGTATTGAATCAGCGGTGTACCAGAGGGATCAGTGCTGGGTCGTCTGCTATTTCTGATTTTTATCAATGACTTGGAGGAGGGGCTGAAGGGTGCGTCAGTAAATTTGCTGATGACACCAAGATTGGTGGAATAGTGGATGAGGTGGAGGGCTGTTGTAGGCTGCAAAGAGACATTGATAGGATGCAGAGCTGGGCTGAAAAATGGCAGGTGGAGTTTAACCCTGAAAAGTGTGAGGTGATTCATTTTGGTAGGACATATTTGAATGCGGATTACAGGGTCAACGGCAGGGTTCTGAGGCATGTGGAGGAACAGAGAGATGTTGGGATTCATATCCACAGATCTCTGAAGGTTGCCACTCAAGTGGATGGAACCGTGAAGAAGGTGTTTTAACGTTTATTAACAGGGGGTTTGAGTTTAAGAGCCATGGGGTTATGCTGCAACTATACAGGACCTTGGTGAGACCGCATTTGGAATATTGTTGCAGTTCTGCTCACCTCACTATAAGGATGTGGAAGCACTGGAGAGAGTGCAGAGGAGATTTACCAGGATGCTGCCTGCTTTGGAGGGTAGGTCTTATGAGGAAAGGTTGAGGGAGCTAGGGCTTTTCTCTTTAGAGTGGAGGAAGTTTATAAAATGATGAGGGGTGGATGGATAGAGTGGAAGTTCAGAGACTATTTCCTCAGGTGGATGTAGCTGTTACTAGGGGGCATAACTATAAGGTTCATGATGGGAGATATAGGAGGGATGCCCGAGGTAGGTTCGTTACTCAGAGAGTGGTTGGGATGTGGAATGGACTGTCTGCTGTGACAGTGGAGTTGGACACTTTAGGAACTTTCAAGCAGTTATTGGATAGGCACACGGAGCACACCAGAATGATACGGAGTGGGATAGCTTGATCTTGGCTTCGGACAGAGCTCAGCACAACATCGAGGGCCGAAGGGTCTGTACTGTGCTGTACTGTTCTATGTTACTGTCACCTTGTATATTGTTGGGAAAATTGAATATTATCTGTAAACTACTGAGATACTGCAAGGTTCAGTTCTTGGGCCTCAGGTATTTGTAATCTAGATCAGTAACTTAGATCAGAAACTGAATGTAATGGATGAGATTTCCCCAGAAATCAGCAAAAGCTGATGTTGGGTGGGAAAAGTGGTGTTTACAGCATTGGTGGCTTTCTCTGCTGTATAGTCCAGAACTTTGAAAATAAAACCTGAAAGGGCATATCCCACATATATTGCTGGCGGGATGACCATTGATTCACCCACCCCACCTGCAACTTAGTCAGCTGAGGATTGGGGCACCATTTTTAAAGGTGGCCTCAGTGTAGAGAGAGCAAAGGAGTTCACTCTAGTATAACCCTCTCCCCCCACCCCCTAAGCGCTGCATATGCTTGTACTCACCCAGGAGTCTGCTTGCCAGGTGCACACCTTGAGAAGCCAGTGATGATTCATGCCATACTGCCATCATGCTGATATAAACATATTTTTGATGGGTGTGGGGAGGAGGGGTTGATTCAGGTGCAGGGACCTGATAATTATGTTAATGTATTTAAATGATATGCCCAATGTTGAATGTCAGGAAATGCACCCTGTCACTGATGTCATCTTGTACTTACGCCAACATAACACACGACTTTGCAGTTCTTGCAGTATTTTCCTCTCTGTCGCTGGACCCACCTGATGCAATCAGGAGCAGAAAATGTATCCAAATTTGCTGAGGGGACAACATTAGGTGGTAAGGTCTGAGAAGGATATAAAGAGACAGCAAGAGAAGTTAGACAAGTTAATGAAGTGGACAGATGTGGCAGACAGATCATAATATGAAGAATTGTAACATTTTCCACTTTACTCAGAAAAGTACAACACTTCTTTTCAAACAATGGGAGACAGAGATATCGATCAGAATTTTCATGCCCCACAGCTATTGTGAGCAAAGATGGAGAATTTCACACTCAGCCAAATCTCCATTCATTGCAGCGGGACCAGAAAGTCTCACCGGCATGAATGGTCATTTTCCCCATTGAGTGAGAGATGTTGGTATTCAAAGGGAGCAGGGTGACCTCCTTGTAAAGGAATCACAGAAAGGTAACTTGGGGATACGGTGAGCAATTAGGAAAAATGTTGTACTTTTTTTAACAACGGAGTGTAACAGTAAAAACCTTGGTAAGATCACACCTGGTTTACAGATTACAGTTCCTTGCCTAAGGAAGGATATACTTGGATATACTTTTACTTAGAGGGGCTGCAATTGGTTCACTGGACTGATTTCTAGGATGATGTACTTGTACTATAAGAATAAATTGAATAGGCTAGGGCTATATCGCTTAGATTTAAAAGAATTGAAGAATTGTAACATTCCTTTCAGAGGTTTGACAGGATAGCTGTAGGGAGAATGTTTTTCCTGGCTGGGGAGTCAAGAAATAATGGTTAAAATAGCAGAATAAGGAGTAAGCCAATTACAACTGGGATGAGGAGAAATTTCTTCTCTGAGTGAACTTTGGAAATTCTCCAACTCAGGAGTGTTGTCGTTGTTGAATTGTTAACTATATTTGAGATAAAGCTTGATAGATTTTTAGGTACTAAGGGAATCAAGGGCGGATGCATATAATTCGGAAGTTGCAGTTCAGGTAGGTCAGCAAGCTCTCATTGAATTGCAGAACAAGCATAGAGGGCTTGTGGATGAAGAAAGAATGACTACAACAATGATTTCAACAACAATAATGGCAACATTAGCTTTAAAAAGCAATGGTGACTGAGAATTAAGTATGCTGGGATTTTCGGTCAATTTATAATTGAAAACAGATGCAGGTCGTAAAGTTGTTCTTGCTGTGGTCTGGCCTGACACTTCCTGTGTTGACCAAAATGGGAAGTTGTTTAGTTTGAGCTGAACTCTATGGCACCGAGATTTAAGGGTTCTATGTGAGCTGCATGCTATCTGGATCAAGTATAATGGTGTAAAAGTAATTCCATTGGCTGGTCAAGCAATGTGATCGGTTTCCAGTTACACCTTTGGCTGGGTGCTAGAAAAACTGAAAAAGTTGAAATAATTTGTAGGTAAAAGAGATGCGCAGTCCTTCGTCACTAGCGATAACTCTAGAGATCAACAATCACAAGAAATGTCCTGAAGAACATCAGAGAAGGACCATGAGGATATTCTACATTGAGAATGGACCCGGCCATTTCATTCTAAACTGGGTAGTACCTGTTTTCAGTTAAAGAATTAAAGTTAATGTTAAACAATTAGAGAGAATGTTCAGTTAAAGAGCCAACGTTCAGCGAAGAGTTAAAGTTCAGTTAAGAGTTAATGTTCAGTAAAAGTGTTGCAACTGTTGTAAGTTTGAATTTGGTACTGAAAGTGTTAAATAAAGGAAGATTGTTAAATGATTAAGAGTCCACTCCTGTCCTTATTTGTGATATTAAACTGGAATGCTTGGACAGGGTTTAAATTAGTAGCAGAATGACAGGCTGAATGGCATACTCATTCTTATATTTCTTGTGTTCTTAAGTTATTATTTATTCTATAATCTATGTTGTTGGCATGCATCTCCTGGTTTATTCACTAATCATATCCATATGTTCTGCGAGTGTTACCAAATGTTTCTGACTTGCCTAGTTCTGGAATTTCACATGATCTCATGTATCAATTAAACCAGTAGTCCTAACATTTTACTGTCAGTTAAATAATGAACCCTCTTTTAGATAGTTATCTAATCTCAAATAAATGACTATCAATCATACACTCATGTAACTATGTTCGTATGCAATATTTTCATCTTTTATTAGGTGACTCCTGCATAATAATGATTGTATTGTTGGTGACTGGCTCAATCACCTAATGTATTGTCCAGAATTTTCAGCAGTTTCACTATTGCCAACTATTAACTGGAGCTGATTGCTTGGTTACTTAATGATGCAGCCTTTCCCATCACATCACAAAATTGTAATAATTAGGTGGCAGCTGGCAAACTGGATGACTGGCCAATTTTGTGGAAATTAGTCACTGTCTGCTACCTTTACGTGCAATGGGCCATTAGATCTACAACTATTTAATGTTAATATGCTTTAACAACTGCACATAGATGTAATAAATAATTAAATCTTTGGCATGTAAAGGAAATGCAGAGCCTTCTCTATTGCAGTAACACTGAATAGCTCATATTTCTGTTATGATTTATATTATCTGCTACTGTAACTGGAATTTCTACTGTTGAAGAATGTTTCAATAATTTGAAGAGCTTAAAAATAATGTTTTAAATTATTATTTAAAAATAATAAGATATTTCTCAATAAACATATCAGAGGAAAACAATCAGTAGATCAATTGGTGGGTTCATTTGCCATCTGCAGAACTGACGCATAGACGCCTTGACCCTCCAATGGACGTTTTCAATAAAAGTCAACATTGACACTGAGGAACGGATGTCGCTTCTTTTTTTCAAATCCAACTCCTTTCCAAAAAATACTTCCAAAAAATGATTGTGTTTTATTTAAACGGAAAATCGTCCAGTGTTCAGGATATTCCAGGTGGATCCCTTTCCTGTTAACAATGCTAAAAGACTTGTTTCCAATTTCTAAGGAAATAACATTGTGAATTCCAAAAAAATTTCCGCGAGCAAAAAAGTTAAATGGTAGTCAATAAAGTCCGTGGATCTTTCTGTCTCCAGGCATTGGGCGTATGACCAACTGCCCCCAAAGATCTGCACCTGAAGAAAACGCTACGTGGAACTAGACGAGGATCCGAAAAATAGAAAAAGCTGCTTACTTTTGCTTACATTTTGCTTACTTTTTTTTGTTTTGAAAGGTCACATCAGTCTTATATTGCTTCAGCAAATAAATATAGGTAAACAAAGATCGCTCTGATATTTTTCGAATACAACGTCTTTATTTTTGTATCTTTTATTCTCTCTCTTTGTGTCGTTTTACAAACCTGGCATTCCGAGTAGAAACTGATTTAAATCAACTTTAAATACATCGCTTTCTTCCTCCAGCGATTGTGTCATAGATCATATATTACGTACCAAATAAATAGTTGGCGTGTGATTTAAAAAAAATCCAACCCACAAATAAAGTAACTGTCAAGATGAGTTTCTGTTAAAGATTAGTTTTTATCTATGTAAGGATTTAAAAAATGGACGACCATGAATAAAGTCTCAATCTCTTTTTAATAGAGAATTTGTAGCATCGTTTAATACATCGAATTTTCTTTCCAGCAATGTTCTCAACTGTTTTAAATCGTAAAAAGATCATTGCTGCGCTTTTTTTTAAATATTGCGTTCATGGTGTTTGCAAGTGGCTCCACTGTCCCGCTGGGTGCAATGAAAGAAAGAAGAGTTTCCACACTCCATCCTCAGTTGTAAAGATTGGCTTTTATTCCAATATACCAAGCAGTACTTTATCCTCTCTCTCTCATACTCTGTCCACACGCATCGTCTCCCTTTGTGAATGGTCGACTTGCATGTCAATCACGGAAGGAGGCGGTGGGAATTGGTTTGACAAAGTTTCATTGAAGGTAGTTCAGTCAGATGTGAGCAGAGCAGCTGGAAGCCAGAAACCAGCGAGGGGCAGCGCAGGAAGGCTGAAATTTCAACCCTGTATCAGCGGGATTTAAAACACATTCATTGCATTTCAGCCTGTCACAGAACGCACCCACGCGCATCTGGTTTTCAAAAAAAAGAGAAAGAATCTTCTGAAAAGATCATTTCTTTTAAAAGAAAAGTCAAGGGGATCACAAAGCAACGAATGAAATAGAGACCGTCGGTAGTGGAGTGCCCCTTGCATTCGTGTTGCAGATGTTAATCCTCATGGATGAAAAAAAAGAGAAGCCAGTCCAGAAGCACCATCAGTGAAACGTGTTGGGCTCCGATTCTGCTTTAGCGATGAGTCATACAAGCCACGGGATTTAACAGCAGAAGTTTGTGAAGTCCCCGCTTGCTGGAAAATTGAAAACCAGTTCGCCGCTGGATCATTTCTTGCAAGCCGTTCCGTCGCATCGTTGCCTTTTTTTTAAGAAAAAGAATTGATGCATAAAACTGCTTTTGAAAATAAATAAAAGGACAACTTCGAAAGAAGGCGGAATTTGCTTGCCGGATCGTCGTTTCTAGATTCCTCCCCCCCGGGCTTTATCTCATGAAAATTAATTTGCCTCCCATCAGATCAGCTGGTACTTGATGGGCTATTCCGGCGATGCCAGCAACCTTCTGAGACTTTCCGGCTGCGGTGGGTAGATTGAAATAAGTTCACGAGGGCACCATGCTAAGGTTGCTTTGAATTTGGACGAGGCCAGACCTGCAGTTGACTGGGATTTGTGTACATTTTGAATGATAAGCGGTTCGGTGCGGCCAACAAGTATTTAAACACCCTCTGCCTATTTGAGAAGAGAGCCATCTATCTCTACTCGCGATGGCTTCAGAAGTGGTGTGTGGGCTGATCTTCAGATTGCTCCTTCCCGTCTGTTTAGTTGCCGGTAAGAATGCTTTCAGATAAGGAAAATAAACTCTTGGTGTTTTTTTAGACCGAGGGGCATTTCTGGTGCATATTTTTCTTTCTCCCTATGGATGCCAACTCCACAAACCGACGCATCATCTGAAATCAATGATAATACGGTTTTGAAATTGTTTTTAAATTCTCTGGGCCAAGTTCATCATTGCTTTCACATGCTAGCCATTGGCCGTAATAACATATTGCTGCAATATTGCGCTTTTAGACAGATGTATGACCTAAAAGACATGAAAGTGAGTGCATGACAGAATTTACAGCATGAGAGGGGCAAAACCTCACACGTATAATCGATTTTTTTTCGTTCATTTAAAACGTACTTTGAGAATGCATTTTAGAAATAATGATCGCCAACAGGAAGCTGTTTTGCAATCGATCAGGTGTATTTATCCATGTCTATCACTCTCATAAGGCGAAGGTAAATGTCAACGCGCGACTGAGACGAAGTCATGCGTTTCCCCCACTTTTTAAAAATAAACAAAAAAAATGCACCAAGCAAAAATACAAACGGGTACAACTACAATTGCGGATTATTTTGTTCAGAGTTTAGCAATACAGGGAAGCTTATTCCAGGGCAAGGAATGTGGATGGTTTGAAAAATGAAATGGACTTCTTTTTTAAGCTGGGGAGCAACCTGTCAGGGGGCAGAATGAAACCGAGTAGTTTAAATGACAAGTCGAGAGAGGAATGAATGGCTCTTGATCTGAAGCTGCCAGTGTGGTTGAGGTCTGGGATAGAAAAATAAAAAAGGGGAACAGGGTTGCAGTCAGACGGGTTTCGGGACTGCTTCAAAAGTTTCATTGTAATGGGCGTGAGGAGAGACCATCGGCTCGGGTCGGATGCCGGTGAAGTGTATCCCTCGCCTGACCCTTCTATCCTTTTTCCTTGCTGCCAAATGGGGGAAGGGTCGGATCGCCAGCCCACCTCCCCCCCACCCCCCTCACCTTTTGCCCCACTGGCCTGGGGAACTAACATCAATCCGGTCCAGAGCTACATTATTGCGAGTGACTGTAAACTTCACCGCCCAAGCGCATTGGTTTCACGGTCAACGTCCTTGGGTCAATTTGTAGTTAAAAAAAGAGTTGCCAGGTCTGACTTTGCGTTCTTACCTGCCGATTTCTTAAAATTTCAGTTCGGTAAACCATCACCCCAGCAGTTTTCACGTTTGTCTGTTACATGCGTTTTGATGTTACCAAGTCAACGTTCACTTCTTAGTGTCCATTCATTCCATCGATTTTTCTGACCAAAGAAAAGCGCTATACCGCTGGCCAAACACGAACTGGCTCAACTCCCAATTTCACAAAGTGTTAGCAAAAGTGACACACAAGACTGGAAAATCTGGGTTTTATGTTTTTTTTAAAAGTCTCTTAACGCGGTTTGTGTGAGATTGCTTCATTACTGCCTTTTTTTCTGTCACCTTTTACTACACTTGTCCGGAATGCAGCAGGTAGAAATCCAGACGTCCAGCGAGCTAGTTTAAATAAACATCCTTCTCGCTGCAAAGTCACGCATTCAGCATATTTCGGGGAACCGTTACCTTTCTGCACTTAAGGATTTCCAGATGAGACGGCGACGCGCCGCTCGCAGCTGGAGAAACGTCGTCTGTTGCCGTTGCAATTCGTAATAGAAAAAAAAAGAAACACTGCATTTTGTGCCTGTGAGAAGCTGGTGCTTAATATTCGGCAAGGGGAGAGTAGCAGAGCTTGCAATCGCGCCCAGGTGTGTGCTTGCAGGCTGCCTCCTCGTGCTGGGCGCGGTGAGCGCACGTGCTGCTTTTCCCCCGCGCTCGCGCCTGGTCCCGGGGCGGCCGCCTGGGCTGGAGGGAGCCGAGGGGAGGCTCTGCACCGCCCGGGCTGGAAGAAGCTGCGGGGAGGCTGCGCCGCCTGGGCTGGAGGGGGGTGGGCGGCAGTGCACCCTGGGCTGGAGGAATCTAGGGGCGGGCAGGGGGTGCTGTGCACCCTGGGCTGGCGCGTGCTGGAGGGGGGTCTCTGCGCCCTGATTCTCGGGGCGACCGCCTGGGCTGGAGGGAGGGAGGGGGGAGTGGGCGGCTGTGCACCCTGGGCTGGAGGAATCTGGGGGCAGGGCGGGGAGGGGGTGCTGTGCACCCTGGGCTGGCGCGTGCTGAAGGGGGGTCTCTGCGCCCTGATCCTCGGAGCGACCGCCTGGGCTAAGGGAAGATTTCGAATGAGCTCGCGCCGCGCCAACCGTCAACCGCCTCTCTCTGTGCGCCTCTTGACATTTGGCAGTCGAAGAATACCTTTAAAACACAAAGAGAGGGAGCTGGGAGTGAACCTGACTCCCGATGGTGCAGTCGAGAGAACAAGAAACAAATAATCAAATGTATGTTTTGAAAAAAAGGTACTTTTACTAGTTTTGCTTTCACCGTTTCCCCATTGCATAAAGTATGGAATTTATTTATATATCTTTGTTAAATAGGAGTGATTCACACACTAATATTAACGTGTGACTTGGTGAAGTTACCTTTGGAATGAAGTTCCTGACGAATAAGAGAAACATGGGAATCGTTAGCATGCAGCTTAGAAAGTTAGTGTTAAATTCAACATGACGGCTGACAATTTGGGATTCCTGGTGGAAATTTCCTCATGATCAATATTACAGTTAATACATGAACACTTACGTACCGTTCTCTTCCTGTCGAACCCATAATCTTTACTTTCTAAAAGTACTTTGATTTTATTGTCACGTATTGGGATACCGTGAAAAGTATTGTTTCTTGCGCACTATACAGACATAGAAGGAAAGGAGGGGGTGCAGAGTTAAAACTTTCCTAGCTGATAGACTACTCTGACCTGAAGTTCAGGAGACCCCAGACTCATTGCCGGATCGTTAACAGTCCACATTTCCAGAAACTTGTGGTGTAAAAATGAAATGATCCGAAGGGTGAAGTGAAAAGAAAATCAAAGCACAACAATATGAGATAGCAGGTCAGCGATTTTTATGCCAAGCTGGGTTCATTTCGAAAATGTTTAATTTAATTGCACACAATTGCTTATTTCGCGCCCACAAATATAATTGGTAAGATACCATGCTATACTTAGTATTTCCACAACAGGCAGAATTAGACACTGAAGGAAGACTATTCTAGTGTGAGATGAAGTCTAGTGCAAAAGGACAGAGCTAGAATGGTAATGTACAAATACAAACACTTGACCTGTATCTCTTTTTTATAAATCAAGACTTCCATTATCTCAGGGATTGTTTTGACTTTACAGCAGTGGTGAGGCAGAAGTATACACAGTCCACAATGGAATTAAGATGACGTTAATTGTTACTCTACATCAGAAGTTAGAATTGTACTTTTGCATTGATAAGGTTGCATTTCATAATATGTTTTAAAAGAGGGAGGCAGATCTCAGAAGTTAGAAATAATTTTTAAAAAGTTAAAGTTTGTTTAGTCACAAGTAAGTCTTACATTCACACTGCGTTCAAGTTACTGTGAAAATCCCCTAGTCGCCATATTCCTGCACCTGTTCGTGGATACTGATGGAGAATTTAGCACGACCATTTCACCTAACCTGCATATCTTTGGACTGTGGGAGGAAACCGGAGCACCTGGAGGAAACCTACGCAGACACAGGGAGAACGTGCAAATTCCACACAGACAAAAAAAAATTATTAGTTACAAGTAGGCTTACATTCACACTGAAATGAAGTTACTGTGAAAATCTCCCAATTGCCATATTCCTGCACCTGTTCAGGTACACTGATGGAGAATTTGGCATGGCCAATGCACCTAACCTGCACATCTTTTGGACTGTGGGAGGAAACTGGAGCACCTGGGGGAAACCCACACGAACACAGGGAGAATGTGCAAACTCCTCACAGGCAGTGACCCAAGCTGGGAATCAAACCCAGGTCCCTGGCGCTGTGTGGCAACAGTGCGAACCATTGTGTCACCCATTATCATCGTTTGGAAGTTATGTTGCGTGCACATGAAGAAAAAATATATGCTGGAGTAAAGTTGTATGCGTCTGGTGACTTTAAGTAATGTAGTCTGAGTTTGTTTTAGAGGAACATCCAGTAATTAATTACTCAAAATCTTTTCATGTTAATTATCTTCCAGGTAGCCACATGGGTACTGTCACATATTCAAAACAAATATATTCACAAACTCTTATGCAGCCCATTTGCAACGATATGGTTTCTAGAGTGAACTTTATGAAGTACTCTACAAATTATGCATTTTAAATTATACTAATCCATTAAAGCATTTGCTTATCAGGCCTTGAATAATCTGCAATTTTTATTTATTTCAGCAAAAGTTTGGTAAGATTTTTGTGCAAAATGCATTCAGGATTATGGAAGAAACATCCAGAGAATTAATTTATAATTTCCATGGTTATGAAATCCGCACCCTTCAACCTTTATTCAAACCCCATAAATAGTTCCATTTGTAAATGAGTAAATCTTAGTGTACATCTCTTGTTTATTATTCTTCTTTGTACTGAAATGGTGGTAATGTATTCTGAAGGCTTTTAAACATTCCTTTCAGATAAAATTTCATGTGTCAAGATGAATATTTTGTCTCAGGACAAAATTGAACAAACATCAAGAAGATAAAGTAAATATTTTTCTAAAAGTTCGGAATCTATGCTATGTGTCTAAATTGGAAAATAAACATGAATTAAAGCATTTGTTACAGATTAGGAATGTAATCCAAATTTTAGATACCACCCTTGTTATAGAAAGATTTTGTGAAAACATTGTGCCTCTTTGTGAGGCAAAATATTCCATTTCGTTAATTATTTTTACTTCTTCTGTGATCAAGTTCAGTATAGAATCTCTGAACACATCTAGGTATTAACCTAAAAATGACTCTTGTTCCAGTCCTCTCAAACCCACTCTGTGTGGAATTAACTGAGGTATATTCAGCACACGATGCATAGAATATAGTAGGTGATTTGGCCCTTTGTGCCTGCTTCGCATTATGATCATGGTTGATCATCAAATTCAATACCTTGATCCTGCCTTCCCTCCATATTCCTTGATCCTTTTGGCCCCAAGAACAATATTTCATTCCTTCTTGAAATTGTACAACATTTTGGCCTCAACTACTTTCTGTGGTAGTGAATACCACAGATTTACCACTCTCTAGGTGAAGAAATTTCTCTTCACCTGAATCCTGAAAGGTTTACCCTTTATCCTCAAACTATGTTCTGGACTCCCCTCTTACTCTTGTAGACTGCAATGAATATAGTTCTAATTGACTTTGTCTGATTTTGTATGATAGTCCTGCCATCCTAGGGTACCGCCTGGTAAACCTTCGCTGTACTCCCTCTATAGCAAGAAGATCCTTCCTCAGATAAGGGCTTCCAAACTGCGCACAATGCTCTTGGTGTGGCCTCTCCACTGTCCTATACAATCACAGTAAAACATCTCTATCCTATACACAAATATTATCACTATCAAGGCCAACGTATCATTTTCCTTCTTTACTGCCTGCTGTACCTGCACACTTATTTTCAGTGACTGATGTACATGTGCACCAAGGACTGTGAACAGGATACAATAAAAAGAATGACCTGCATTTATATAACATGACCACCAGACTTTACAGCCAATTAAACTTTTTGAAATGTAGTCACTGTTTTAGTACTGGAAACTGTTTTAGTACAGTGAAATTACAAGCTTCCACAAAGAGCAATGTGATAATAACCAGATAATCAGTTCTGTGATGTTAACTGAAGGATAAATGTTGTCCAGGATACCAGGAATATCTTCCCTGTTCTTCAAAATAGTGTCATGAAATCATTCACCCAAAGAAGCAGATGGAACCTCTGCTTAACTAAAATACAGCGCACCTGACAGTGCAGCACTCCCTCAGTACTAACCTGGAGTGTCAGCTTTGAACTTGTGTTTATGCTGGTTTTGTATACTCTTGTAAATTTTATATTTAAAATATTAAAGGAGAATTGTAGGTGTGTATTACATTAAAGCATAATTTGGTCTCTTCAAGTTTATCTTGCAATTTCTTTGAACACTATGGATAGTTAATGGATATTAATCACAGAACTGTTGTTATATATTGCGCAGAAAGGGAGGATGGGAAGAAGCCTGTGAGGTCGATGTGTTCATTTAGATGCTGGTTGTAATAGCTTGGAATTTTATGAACTTAAACTTGTAAACTGTAAACAAAGTTTGACAAAACTTAGTTCCAGAAGGATAGTGCAAAAAATGCAGCACTAGAGTAAAAGAAGAATACAAAGCTATGGTTTGAGTGCTGCTGCAGTCCCAAATTACTCTTTACGCCCAGTAATACAATTAAAGTACTATTTTGCTATTGTGTGAGGCAGTATGAGGTATATTACAAATATTGAATGAAATGCAGACATTTTTTGCAGGAACAATCCTTGTCAAATCTGGTTATATAGCTTTATACAAAACTTATTCAATAGCGAAAGAACAAAGACTTGTATTTATATAGCACTTTTCACAACCACTAGCCAAAGTACTTTAAGCAATTGGAAAATTTAAGAAAGTACACTGATGGGAATATAGTGCATATCGTCGATCAAAATGACTTTAAGAACATAAGAAATAGAAGCAGGAGTAGGCCATCTAGCCCTTCGAGCCTGCCCTGCCATTCAACAAGATCATGGCTGATCTGAAGTGGATCAGTTTGACTTTCCCACTTTCTCCCCATAACCCTTAATTCCCTTGTCTATCAGAAACCTATCTACCCATGACTTAAATATATTTAGCGAGGTAGCCTCCACCACTTCAATGGGCAGAGAATTCCAGAGACTCACCACCCTTTGAGTGAAGAAGTTCCTCCTCAACTCTGATCTAAACTGCACCCCCCCCCCTTATTTTGAGGCTGTGCCCTCTAGTTCTGCTATCCTTTCTAAGCAGGAAGAATCTCTCTACCTCTACCCTATCTAGCCCCTTCATTACCTTATATGTCTCTATAAGTTCCCACCTTAGCCTTCTAAACTCCAACAAGTACAGACCCAGTCTTTTCAATCTGTCCTCATAGGCTAGCCCCCTCATCTCCGGTATCAGCCTAGTGAACCTTCTCTGCACTCCCTCCAAGGCCAATATATCCTTTCGCAAATGCGGCGACCAAAACTGCACACAGTATTCCAGTTGCGGCCTCACCAGTGCCCCGTACAATTGCAGCAAGACCTCCTTGCTTTTATATTCTATCCCCCTCACTATAAAGGTCAACATTCCATTCGCCTTCTTGATCACCTGCTGCACCTGTAGACGGGGTTACAACTTAAAATACTCATTATTACTTCAACATTTCTTCAATGTACTCAAAATCCGGACCTTTGGCTGAAAAATGAGTATAAAACTCAGTTAAACCAGTATCTCATCTATATCCTTTAATGCAACAATAAAAATCTTGGTGAGAAATTCGCCAAATGATAACTCTTCTGTACCACCAAATTTCATAGTAAAAAGTCTCACAACACCAGGTTAAAGTCCAACAGGTTTATTTGGTAGCATGAGTTTTCAGACCGCTGCTCCTTCATCGGGTGATGAAAGCTCGTGCTATCAAATAAACTGTTGTACTTTAACCTGGTGTTGTGAGACTTCTCACTGTGCCTACCCCAGTCCAATGCCGGTATCTCCACATGACAACTAAATTTCATGTTATGATATGGCACGTTAAATCTTGATTGAATATAGGCTCAGACGACTTTTAGTTGTTCAGTGTGTTCAGCTAAAACCGATATTAGACCCCTTGAGTATTCAAATCAGGCTTAAATGTGAATTTAAAGACAAATATGTATAGTTTGTACCATGCATATTCAGCTTAGATTTATTGAGCCTTGAGTGACCTAATCAGTTTTGCTTTAAGAGACTGCTGGAAGTCACTCAAAATATGGTGACAGGTGGATTCTCGCAGGGATCTGTGCTCGGACCCCAATCTTTTACAATTTATGTTAATGATTTGGTGGAAGGGCACGAAGGTATGGTAGCTAAATTTGCAGATTAATAAAAGATAGATAGGAATGTATGTTATGAAGAGAATGTAAGGAGATTATAGTTGGATATAGGCTGAGTGAATTGGCAAAAATCTGGCAAATGGAGTATGATGTCAGAAATTGCGAAGTTGTTCACTTTGACATGAAGAATAAATAAAAGAGACAAAAGATCGCTCAAAATGGAGAAGGACTGTAATTCCAAGGTGCAAAGGGATCTAGTTGTTCTAGTGTATGATTACGAACAGTTGGTATGCAGATATAGCATATAATCAGGAAGGCTATCTTTTATTACAAGACAAATGGGACATAAAAGTTATGTTATGCTTCAGTTAAAAAGGGCATTGGTGAGACCAAGTCTCAGATACTATGTGCAGTTTTGGTCACCTTATTTAAAGAAAGATGTAAGCATGTCGGAGGAGATTCACTAAATTGATCTCTGGAGTGAATGGGTTTTCTTACCAGGAAAGGTTGGACAGTCTAGGCTTGTTTTCAAGGGAGTTTAAAAGATTGAGAGCTGACTTAATTAAAATATAAAATTCAGAATGGTCTCAGCAAGGTGGATGTGTAAAGGATGTTTCCCCTTGTGGGTCAGTGCAGAACTGCAAGGTGGCTGTGGAAAGTCTGCTTCCTCTTGTGGGTCAATCCACAACTAAGGGCTACTGTTTGAAAATTACGGGCTGTCCTTTCAGACAGAGATGAGAGGGTTGTGCAACTTTGGAACTCTGCCTCTGTAGGCAGAGTCATTGAATATTTTTAAGGCAGAAATAAATCAATTATTGTTAGGCAAGTAACTCAAAAGGTCATGAGGTAGATGGGAATGTGGAATTTGAAACTCAGACAGATCAGCCATCATATTGAATAGTGGAGCAGACTTGAGGGCTGAATAGCTACTCCTATTTTATATGTCTGTAGCTTATGGTTCAAAATATATTCCTAGACATCCATCATTTGTCTTTTTGTATGATTATTAGTATCAGTTTTCAGCTTTAGCTGTGTACCGAACATCCAGCAATTGGGTCTTGGCTTAGAAGAACTATGCTTGTGAATTATATTGTCTTAAAAACAACAGTAACTTAAAATTAACATAATCTTTTCTTATACAGCATTGCATTTATTATAGCATTAAACATGTGGCAGGTTGATATGCCCTTGTGGTGTTGGTCAAAATTTATGGCTATCCGCACCATCAGAGTTTTTAGTTTTGCTTTGACTATTGCTCAAAGAAAATACCTGATTCCCTAACCATCTTGAGATAATTAAACTGGTAGTGGTAATATACCTGTGCACTTTTAAATTTTTACTCTTTTAGCTTTCATAAGTAAGCTTTTGAACTTCACCTCTAACAAAATAGTCTCAACAATATATCTAGGATCGCGAAACACACTACTTATGAGCGTACATATGTTTTCTGTTTACGTAGTAGTTAAAATGGTTGAAATTGTGATTGTGAACTGCACACAAGTGTACACTTTTGAGTGTCAGCCCATTCCAAGGGTGGAATTTAGTGTTCTCACCACCTTTCTCCAGGATGTTGACACAATTAACAAGTTAAAAAACAAAATGCTGGAAAAATCAGCATAGTGTATAGAGGGGAACCAGTTAATATGTTGCATTTGGACTTCTAAAGGTGTTCAACAAGCCACTTCACAAAAGTTCAAGTCATAAGAGCACTTGGTATTGGGGATAGTATGTTGATATGGATAGACAATTGACTAATGGACAGAAACCAGTGAGTGCGGATAAGGGGTTCTTTTTCAAGTTGATGAGCTGTAACCAGTGGGGTTCCATTGGGATCAGTGCTGAGACCACAACTGTTTACGATATATATTAATGATTTGGAAGTAATGGACTGTAGCCAAATTTGCAGACAGCACAAAAAATAGGTGGTCGGGCAAATTGTGAGAAGGATACAAACAGTTTACAAAGAGATATTGATAGATTAAGTAAGCTGGCAAAAAGTTAGCAGATGGAGTATAATTTTGGAAAATGTGAAGTTGTTCATTTTGGAAGGAACATTAAAAGAACAGTTATTTTAATTGGGACAATTTGCAGAAAGCTGTAACACAGAGATTTGGGGGTATGTGTGCATGAAACATAGGTGACACACAGGTGCAACAGCTAGTCATAGGGCCAATACTTCATTAGCCTTCCTATCAAGGGGGGTTAGGGTATTAGAGTAGGGAAATCTTTCTGCAAATGTACAAGATACTGGTGAGACCACATCTGGAATACTGTGATTCTCCCATCCTGCTGTGCTGCTTTTATAGTCTAGTGTTGGGCCTCCATGCATCACCCAGGACCAGATTTCTGGCACTGTCAGCACCTCGCAGAGCTGCATAATATGTGTGAAAGGTAACTTAAATATATTTTAAATAGCATAGTAAGCCTGTGGCTAAAATTTCCGTGCCTGCTAGCCAAGGGGGCAGGGCCTCTGTGGGGGGGGAATGATTGGTGGAGGATCCCGCTGCCACTCTGCACTTGATCTGAGTGACAGAAGGAGGGAGGCCAGCAGTTGGGGCGGGGTGATCGGGGCTGGGCCAGGCATGTTATGGCGGGCGGGGGGGCAGTGATCAGACCGTGGGGAGAGTGGAGGGGCCAGCAATGTGGAGGCTGGCAGACAGGAGCCACTGCATGTGCACCTATCTCGGTGCTGACAGATCGGTGCATGCGCAATGGCCCGCTCAGCACAATGCTGCCAGATTCTCAGTGGGGATAGGCCTGCCCCCAGCATCTTAATGTGAATCATGCACAGGGTGTGAGAGATTAATTTCTAAACTCCCGCTGGAAAAGAAAAGTGTGATTTACTCCAGTTTCTACATGAATTCGACACTTTGAATTTGACTGGGAGAATCCATCCCTATATTTCATTGGAGGCAGTTCAAAGAAGATTCACAAGGATGATCCTCAGTGTGGAAGGATTGTCTTATGAGCAAAGGTTAAATAGGTTGGGCTCTAATCATTGAAATTTAGAAGAATGAAGGGTAATCTATTGAAACATTTAGGGATCAGGATATTGAGTTTGGTGATCTGCTGTGATAATAATGAATTGCAGAGCAGGATCAAAGGGCTGAAGGGTCTCCTCCTGCTCCTATTTTCTATGTTTCTATGAAACAAAATTCTGAGCGGTTTTAATCCTCCAAGGCCTGCGGATGGATGCTCAGGTTAAGTTAAGTTAATGAGTCGGTTAGGAAATACATGGATTTGATGATTGAGTTGAAAGAGATATTGATGCAGAAGTTCAGCCATGATCTTATTGAATTGCGGAACAAACTTGAGGTGCTTTATGTGCCCAACTCCTACTTCCACTTGCTCTTGTTCTATTTTAGTTGCTTGAATTATGATAATAATAATAGTGTTGACTGTCCTTTGGAACTGAATGATTGCTTGTTGAATTTTTTTTCAAGCTCGCATCTATTAAATAAGAACATAGGAGCAGAAGTCAGCCATTCAGCCCGTTAAGACTATCCATTCAATACGATTGTGGCTGAGTGGACACAATAATGCCTTTTACCCATACTATCCCCCAGAACACTATATGTTATTGTTAATCAGATTTATATCAATCTGTTCCACAGTGGTTAGCGCTGCTGCCTCACAGTGCCAGGGGCTGGACAGGTAAATGCTGAGGGGATGATTTCCCTCATAGGAGAGTTTAGGACCAGAGAACATGGTTTCAGAACAAAAGGATTGCTAATTTGAGACTGAGATGAAGAGGAATTTCTTCTGTTGGTTGTGAGTCTTTGGAACTTAGCTATGGAGGCAGAGTCCTTGGCCGGAATTTGACCATCCCACCTGCCACGGGAATCAGAATGGATGAGGGGCGGACCATGGAAAGGTCCGTTGACCTCAGGCAGGAGTTTATGGTTTCAGGATGAGCGAGGCCATAAAATTCCGCCCTTTGTGTATATTTAAGGCTGAGACAGAAACACTTACTGATCAAAAATCTATCAAGGGTTGCAGGGAAAGGGCAGGAAAATGGATGTGAGGAATGTTGGTCGGATCAGCCATGATCCTATTGAATGGTGGATTGGCTTGAGGGGCTGCATGGCCAACTCTTGTTCCTGTTTCTTATGCTATTGTGGTCTGGCAGCATATGTGGAGAGAGAGAAGCAGAAGTTAATGTTTTGAATCTGGATGGCTCTTTTTTAGAGCTGAAGAGAGGGAGAAATGTGAAGGGTTTTATACTGCTGAAGAGAAATGGAGAAAAATAGAAGGTCAGGGATAGGTGGAAGCCAAGGTTGGGGTCATCTTTGTTGTCTGACCAATGGTATTCTGCAAAAGCAGTCACCCAACCTTTATTTAGTCAACCTAATGCAGAAGAGATTGCATTGTAAGCAGTGAGTTAAATAGACTAAACTGAAGGAGGTGCAAATGAAAAGGAGTGTTTGTGGTTTGTAGCTTTGAATGGTGAGAGGCTCAACGGGCAGGTGTTACAATTTCTGCGATTGATGGGAAGGTGAATGAGGAGTTGGGGGCGATGCAGGAGTGGACCAGGGTGTCACAGCATTCCTTTGGAATGCTAACCGCAGTGGGCACGGCAGGGGGGTGTGATTTTGAAGGTGAGGGGAAGATGTGTTTGGTGGCAGCATCACGCTGGAATTTATGGAAATGATGGAAGGTGATCCTTTGAAAGTGGACACTGGTGGGGTGAAAAGTGAGGATAAAGGAAACCCTATCATAATTCTGGGAAAAGCAGAAGGGTTGAGGTAAAATTATGGTTTAAAGTTTATTTATTAGTGTCACAAGTACAGTTACTTTAACGCTGCAATGAAATTACTGTGAAAATCCCCTAGTTGCCTGTATGGGCACACTGAGGGAGAATTTAGCATGGCCAATGCACCTAACCAGCATGTCTTTCGGACTGTGGGAGGGAACCGGAGTACCTGGAGGAAACCCATGCAGGCATGGGGAGAATGTGCAGATTTCACCGAGACAGTGACCCAAGCTGGGAATCGAACCCGGGTCTCTGGTGCTGTGAGGCAGCAGTGCTAGCCACTGTGCTACCATGCCACCCATCTCCCATGGGAGATGGGGTGAACATGAAGGTTTGTCAGCCAGTGAAGTAAAAGCTCAGCTCAGGAAAGAGGAAGACATGTCAAAAGCATGGTTTTGGAAGTAGCATCATCAGAATGATCTGATTGATGCAGGGTGTGAGCCACCTGTGGAAGTTGCTGGGCTTCCTGGTCCAGATGGTGGCATGAAGCAGCACCAATACAGTCATCCACGTACCAGAAAAATGTGGAAGGGGGCCTCTGCAACACTGGAAAAAGTAATGTTCCACATAGCCCACAAAAAGACATTTGTAACTGGGGCCTGTGTGGACGTTCGTAGCCATTTGGAGGAAGTAAGACAAGTTAAGGGAGAAATTGTTCAGTAAGAGAACAAGTTCAGCAAGGCAGAAGAGAATAGTGGTGGATGATTATTTGGGCTTCTGTTCAAAGAAGAAACAGAGAGCCAATAGACCAGCCTGGTGGAGGATGGATGTGTAGAGGCATTTGATCTTCATGGTGAAGAGGATATGCTTATGGTAAGGAAACAGGAAATTGTTAATATGTCATAGGGCATCAGAGGAATCATGAATGTCAGTGGACCGAGGCTGGACAAAAGGAGAGAGAATGGAGTCATAGCGAGAAGAAAATGTGGGCAGGAATAGCCTGAACCTATGGGCTTCCCAAGCCAGTCCTGTTTATGGATTTTGGGAAGGAGGTAAGCCAGAAAACAGCAGGTTTGATAACAAAATCAGAATTGGACCTGAGAAAACGGAGTGCAGCAAGTTCAGAAGGAGACAGATTGGAGTGGGTCAGAAGAGGCAAAGAAATTAAGATGGTCAGTGATAACTATTGACATGACAATGAAAAGATCTAGAGCAGGTAAGGTGCCTGAGGGAAAGGGCCAGATAGAGGGAGAATACAGGAGGTGTATGACAGGATCTGTTGAACGATTGGAAGATTCCTGCCCAAAAGAAGTGAGCATGCTGTCAAAAATGACAAAGTTCAGCATCGTGTCGAGCCCGAAATTCATTAAGGTGAGGGCATAAGGGGATGAAACTGAATAGTTGTTGTGCAGAGAACATTCAGCATTAGAGAAAGAAGGTCAGGTAAATACACAGCAAGAACTGAGATTAGAAGAAGAGATGGAGTCAGAGGGATAGGAAAGGGTGGAGGGCTCTAGGTGGGCATTGCTATCAATAAATTGTTTGAGCTTCCATTCCTTCACACCTGAATGGAAGAGAAAAAGAGTTAGCGCTGGTACTGCACAAAACAAATTGTTTAGTCCTTATGTTGCTGATTGCTATTTGCAAATCAGCTGTCCACTTTATAACTGACTACATTCCAAAAGTATACCTTTGGCTGTCAAGCACTCTGGGGTGCCCAGTATTCATGAATGATGATATATAAATGCAAATTTTCTGTGGTATTGTGGTATTGTTATTGGGCTAGTAATCCAGAAATGCAGGATAATGCTCTAGGGACCCAGGTTCAAATCCTACAATGGTAGATGGTGAAATTTGAATTTAAAAAAAATCTGGAATTAAAATATTAAGAGTGACCGTGAAATCACTGTTGATTGTTGTAAAGATTCATCTGGTTTGCTAATACCCTTTAGGGAAGGGAATCTGCTTACATGTGACCCCAGACCCACAGCAATGTGATTCACACTTAAAAGTTAGGATTTGGAATGAAATGCCTGATAACGAGATGCACAGGAATCCTGTAGTAATCTTGGGAATTAGATAACTAGGTAACTAGGTAAGATAACTTTTATTCAGGGTGGTAGGTTCTTTACCCAGAGGGTGGTGAGGGATTGGAATGCCCTGCCTGCTGCAGTTGTAAATGCGCCTAGTTTGGGGGTGTTTAAGAGATCCGTGGATAGGTTTATGGATGGAAAGGGATTGGTTTAGGTTAGAGGGTCATTGCTTTTTAATTGGTCGGCGCAACATCGTGGGCCGAAGGGCCTGTTCTGCGCTGTAATGTTCTATGTTCTAACTATAGGAGAGAAAAAATTGTAGATAAAGGGATGAATTTTACAGGGTGGTGGTTGGGGTGGGGAGCTGGGGGGGATGCGGTGGTTGTATTGGTCACTGTTCCAGTCGAAAAGTTAGTCTTGAGCTGGTCAACTTTTTTTTTAAAAAGGCTGCTGGGGATGGTCTTAACAAGCTGAGAGAGGGACTTTCATCCCTCAGGGAATGCCAGTGAGAGCTTTTGGCAGCTGAGTAGTCCCAACACCATCAGAATTCAGTAGTGGTCACTGCTGGAGCTGCAAGACCTCCCAAGGAGAAGATCCATGAATGTCAGACTTACAGGTGCGTCTAAGGTTTTATTCAGGGTGGTAGACAATGTTGGGGTTGCAAAATCTCACTAACTTTTCTGGCTGGAGACAATACGCATCTCTTTAGCCTGTGCTTAACGCTCTCTCCACTCACATTGTCTGTGCCTTTAAGACTTGAATACCTGTAATGATTCGCATTCCAATCATTATTTTGTAAATTGAGATTGTGTGTTCATATGCCCTGTTTATGAACAGAACTCCCACTCACCTGGCGAAGGAGCAGTGCTCCGAAAGCTAGTGGATTTTGCTACCGAATAAACCTGTTGGACTTTAACCTGGTGTTGTGAGACTTCTTACTGTGTTTCTTCGCAATGCCTTGCTCAGCTGCATGTATTATTGTGGCAGGAGCAGAAACAGGCCCTTAACTGTTAACAATTAATTGCCCAGTTAAGTACCTCAAGCCGAAGGACAGTTGAGCTGGCTGTCATCTTAACTGTCTGCCGTATTATGGGGGAACAGCTAAGGGATGGGCAGGAAAATGTTGGAATATCTCAACTACCTGTTCTATTTTACTTCTTAACTGCCTCCTGCCACCCCCACCGCAACCTCGGCTGTCAATTACACTAGCAGGAAGCCATAAAATTCTCCCATGGTATAAAATAGGACTGGGAACAACTTGATTGTTTTGGTGAAAGAAACTAGTTAAGACTTTGTGTCAAATGGCCTTGTTCTGTGCCACACAACTGTACAATTCTAAGATAGCTGGCTTAACTGAGCATGGATTTGGAATCAACTGTGAGACCTTATGGTCTAAATGACAGTGCTGTTACTGCAAAGATTATTTGAACACATTTGATTTCTTTAAATAGACTTTTTTATCGCTGAGCAAAAATTATCACTTCTTTATGTTGGAATATAAGAACATAAGAAATCGGAGCAGGAGTAGGCCATCTAGCCCTTCGAGCCTGCCCCGCCATTCAATAAGATCATGGCTGATCTGAAGTGGATCAGTTCCACTTTCCCGCTTTCTTCACATAACCCTTAATTCCCTTGTCTGTCAAAAACCTACCTACCTGTGACTTAAATATATTTAGCGAGGTAGCCTCCACCACTTCAACGGGCAGAGAATTCCAGAGATTCACCACCCTTTGAGTGAAGAAGTACCTCCTCTTTGGATTGGAAGAAGATGAGATGATTTTTTTATGCAGAGTTGCTGTGATCTGGATGGACTTGAAAGTTTGATAGAAGAAAGCCTTTTTCCTTGGATGGTGATGGCTAACACGAGGGGACATAGCTTTAAATTGAGGGGTGATAATTATAGGACGGATGTCAGAGGTAGGTTCTTTACTCAGAGCGTAGTAAGGGTGTGGAATGCCCTGCCTGTAGCAGTTGTGGACTCGCCAACTTTAAGGGCATTCAAATGGTCGTTGGATAGGCATATGGATAATACTGGAATAGTTTAGGTTAGAGGGTCATTAGATTGGTTCCACTGGTTGGCGCAACATCGAGGGCCGAAGGGCCTTTACTGCACTGTAATGTTCCATGTTCGATGTTCTAGAAGCAAATTCAGTAATTGCCTGGATTTTGCAGTAATAAAAATAGTGAGACTGTAGGTGCTTACTCTTACTGGTAATACTAACAGCAGCTTCTGTCAACCACACATTGGGCTGCAATCCAGAAATTACTTTCATTGCTAGTCTGCTCTTCCTCAGGCTGCACGGTTGCCGTCTTTGTCAGTGGAATCAACAGAGATCATGCCAGAACCTGAATCTATTCTCAATCAAAATAAGTTTAAGGCTGATTTAATCATGCTTAGCTGAACTTTTAATGATATAGTAAGTGATAATTATTCTTAACCTCTCTTGTGCCAAAAAAATGGAATTTCATTTCTTCAGAAAAAAATGAGAGTTGCAGATTTTTTAATTTTCATAATCATTTTGGCATTTTTCCGTTTTACATCTTTATGACTTTCCCTTACTCCATGTGTATGTCTTTGAGTAAGATAGTGTAGAACTCCAGAAGGACATAGGCAGGCTGGTGGAATTGGTGCACAAGTGACAGATGAAATGTAATGCAGAGAAATGTTAAGTGATCCATTTGGTAGGAAGAAAGACAATATAAAATAGAAGGAACAATTCTAAAAGAGGTGCAGAAGCAGAGGGACCTAGTTGTATGTGTGCATAAATCATTGAAGGCGGCAGGACAGATTGAGAGATTAATGAAGCATTCAGCGTCTTAGGCTTTACCAATAAGGGTATTGTGTATAAGAGAAAGGAAGTTATATTAAACTTATATAGAGCACTGGTTCAGCCTCAGCTGGATCATCATACAGTTCTGGCTGTCACACTTTTGATTTAATATGTTATTGTCACATGTATTAGTATACAGTGAAAAGTGTTTCTTGCTATACAGACAAAGCATATTGTTCATAGAGAAGGAAAGGAGAAAGTGCAGAATATAGTATAGGGTGTAAAAAAAATCAACTTAATGCATGGTAGATCCATTCAAAAGTCTGATGGCAGCAGGGAAGAAGCTGTTCTTGAGTCGATTGGTATCCTTATCATTTAGGAATGATGTGAAGGTATTAGAGAGGGTGCAGAAAAGATCCATGATAATGGTCCACAGGATGACACGAAGATGAGTGGAAAAGCAAATTGCGTGGAGGGTGTGGAAAGTCTGCAGAAGGATCTGGATAGGCTAAGCGAGTGGGCAAGGACCTGGCTGATGGACTATAATGTTAGCAAGTGTGAGGTTATCCACTTTGGCAGAAATAATAATAGGAGAGATTATTATTTAAAAGGCGAAAAGTTGCAGCGTGCTACGGTGCAGAGGGACCTGGGGGTCCTTGCGCATGAGTTGCAAAAACCCAGTCTGCAGGTGCAGCAGGTGATCAAGAATGCGAATGGAATGTTGGCCTTTATAGAAAGGGGGATAGAATATAAAAGCAGGGAGGTCTTGCTGCAACTGTACAGGGTACTGGTGAGGCCGCAGCTGGAGCACTGTGCAGTTTTGGTCGCCGCACTTGCGCAAGGATATATTGGCCTTGGAGGGAGTGCAGAGGAGGTTCACTAGGCTGATACTGGAGATGAGGGGGTTGGACTATGAAGAGAGACTAAATAGACTGGGTCTGTACTCGTTGGAGTTTAGAAGGATGAGGGGGGATCTTATAGAGACATATAAGATAATGAAGGGGATGGATAGGGTAGAGGTAGCGAGATTCTTCCCGCTTAGAAAGGATAGCAGGACTAGAGGGCACAGCCTCAAGGTAAGGGGGGGGGCAGTTTAGATCAGAGTTGAGGAGGAACTACTTCGCTCAAAGGGTGGTGAATCTCTGGGATTCTCTGCCCATTGAAGTGGTGGAGGCTACCTCGCTAAATATATTTAAGTCACGGGTAGATAGGTTTTTGACAGACAAGGGAATTAAGGGTTATGGGGAGAAAGCGGGAAAGTGGAACTGAGCCACTTCAGATCAGCCATGATCTTATTGAATGGCGGGGCAAGCTCGAAGGGCTACGTGGCCTACTCCTGCTCCTATTTCTTATGTTCTTATGATGAGGAACTTCAGTTATGTTGACAGATTTGAGAAATTAATACTATTTTCCTTGGAGAAGAGAAGGTTGAGAGGAGATTTGATAGAGATATTCAAAATGATGAGGGGTCTTGACAGAGCAGATGAAGAAAAGTAGCTCCCATTGTGAAAAGATAGAAAACCAGAGGGCACAGTTAAAGTAATTGGCAAAAGAAGCAATGATGATATGAAGAAAAGTTTTTCATGCAGTGAGTGGTTAGGATCTGGAATGCACTGTCTGAGATTGTAGTGGAGGTAGGGTCAATTGAGGCTTTTAACATGGAACTGGATGGTTATCTGACAAGAAAAAAAATGTAGAGTGACAGTGGGAAGACAGGGGAGTCGTCACTGATTGTTATGTGGAGATTTATTGTGGTAGTATGTTGCATGTACTTTATAGCGCAGAGCCAGACTATTTGGCCCAGCTGGCTTATCTGCTATTCTTATGCATCACAATAGCCTTCCCTTAATCTACTTCATCTAACCCAATTGAAATATCCTACTATTCAACACCAACTGGCTGCATTTAAACAATGCCTATAACATTTTATGTCTACCCCGGAATGCGAAGACAGAGTCTGGCGGATTGAGCAGATGACACCAATGGAAGGTCCAACGGTCAAAAAGGCGGTCTCTGCAAGTATCGTGGAACACGAAGAGCAGGATAAGACACAGAAGACGTCCTGGTCATCCACTGCGCCTAGTCCCACCTCCAGCCATCTTGACTCTTGTCTTGCCACTGGATCTAGATGGGAATTGGGAAGAGAGAGTGAGGCTGATGCTGCGCAACTCTCCCTCACTTTAATCCAAATCAAGTGGTAGTCCTTTGGCGATGGGTGAGCGATGAAGCAGCAGTTGTGGACACACTGGGAGCTGTAGTCACGGACCTGCACGCAGGTGGCTCAGGTCTAATGGTCGTTTTCCGCTGACCGAAGCAGCAGTGGAACTTGGCGCTTACCTGGGCGACTGAGCAGTCCTCTTCAGGAACGCACTGCTCACCTCCATAGAATGAGGAAGGGGCTAGAAAAGGTGCCCTAAACATTGCCTACTTTACTACACCCTAGCCAGTTTACCACGGCTGGTGGGGATCCCATCTTGTGGTCAAACAAACAAAATAAAACACAAGGTGACACCGCTCATCATTGGCACTTGGAACATGTGCACGCTTTTGGATAACCCTACAGCAGACAGGCCAGAGAGAAGAACAGCCTTAGTTGCCAGAGAGCTTGCAAGATACAACATTGACATTGCAGCCCTGAGCGAAACTCATCTTGTCAACATAGGTCAGTTGACTGAAACTGGAGGTAGATACACTTTTTCCTGGAATGGCTGCAGCAGCGATGAGTGTCGTGATGCTGGAGTTGGATTCGGTGTCAGAAGTCACCTTGTTCGGGAACTTGCTAGTCTACCCAAGGGTGTGAATAACCGGCTTATGACATTACAGCTTCCGCTACAGAACATACAGAGGTCAAGCCACCCTGATCAGCGCCTTGGCTCCACAATGAACAACCCGGACGAGATGAAAAACAAGTTCTATGAAGAACTAGACGCCCTACTATCAGCAGTGAGCAGTACCGACAAGCTGATCATGCTTGGTGATTTCAATGCAAGAGTAGGGTGTGACTCTGCAATCTGGCAAGGAGTCACTGGGAGGCATGGAGTGGGCAAGTGTAACAGTAACGGCCTACTCTTAATGAAGACCTGTGCAGCACATGACCTCCTCATCACCAACACAACCTTCCATCTGCCTACTCATAACAAGACTCCCTGGATGCACCCCTGCTCTAAGCATTGGCATCTTATCAACTGTCTCATTGTCAGGAGAAAAAACAGGCAGGATGTTAGAGTAACCAAGCCAATGTGTGGTGCTGACTGCTGGACAGATCACAAGCTCATTGTCTCCAAAATGAGGCTCTGCATCAGACCCAAGAGGCAACCACAAGGAAGCAAGGTTATGAAAAGAATCAGTGCGGCCAATCTAAAGAATCCCAGCATAGCTTCAGCACTGGCTGAAGGACTTAGAAATCAAGCTTGCTGACCTACTGACCAGGCAGCGCTGAGGACGACTGGGAACGCTTCAGGGATGTTATCCATACATTTGCGCTGAAGACGCTCAGGCCCTCCACCTGCAAGCAGCATGATTGGTTCGATGAGAATGATGAGGAGATACAGGTTCTACTTGTTGAAAAGCACTGTCTTCATCGGGCCTGTCAGAACAACCCATCTTCAGCTGCCAAGAAAAATGCTTTTACCAGTGCTCGCAGGACAGTCCAGAATAAAATGCAGGGTGCCTGGCTGAGCGCCAAGGCAGATGAAATACAGGGATACGTTGACAGAAACAACTTGAAATGGTTCTATGAAGTCCTCAACGCTCTCTATGGACCTCAATCTCTCAGGAGTTCTCCCCTCCTGAGTACAGGTGGTACAACTCTCATTACAGAGAAGGCTCAGATCCTGCAGAGATGAGCTGAACACTTTGAAGCTGTCCTGAACCGACCGTCATCTATTAACGATAAGACAATAGACAGGATCCCCCAGGTTGATATCAACAGCGCCATGGATGACCCACCGGTAGTAGCCGAAGTCACGAAAGCTGTCAGCCAGCTATCCAGTGGCAAAGCCCCGGGGCAGATGCCATACCTGCAGAGACCTATAAAGCTGCTGGTCCTGCACTTACCGAGAAGCTCACTGAGTTGTTCCAGTCCTTTTGGAAGCAAGGATCCATTCCTCAGGAGCTTAAAGAAGCTTCCATCGCACACCTCTACAAGAGGAAAGGTAATCGGCAAGTATGCGACAACCACTGAGGAATCTCGCTGCTCTCCATCACAGGAAAAACCCTTGCAAGAGTCCTGCTAAATCGTCTGGTCACTCATGTAGAGCTAGGCCTGCTTCCAGAGTCACAGTGTGCCTTCTGCAAAGGTCGTGGGACCACTGACATGATTTTTGCTGTGTGCCAACTTCAGGAGAAGTGTCAGGAGCAGAATCGCGAGCCCTACACAACCTTTGTTGACCTCGCGAAAGCCTGCGACTCTAAGCCGACAAGGCCTGTGGAAGATCATGTCAAAGTTTGGCTGCCCCCCCCCAAATTCATTCAGATGGTACGCCACTTCCATTATGGCATGATGGCAGAGTACTGGGTGGTGGAGAATCCTCTGAGGCATTCCCAGTCACCAGTGGCATCAAACAGGGCTGTGTGCTCACATCCACACTGTTCAGCATGATGTTTACTGCCATGCTGAATGATGTCTTCCAGGCCAGTGTTGCTGGAATCAGCCTCAAGTATAGAGTGGATGGGAAGCTTTTCAACCTGAGGAGACTTCAAGCTATTACCAAAGTGAAGGAGACTGTTCTGAGGGACTTCCTCTTTGCTGATGACTGTGCCCTGTATGCTGGCTCAGAGCCAGAGATGCAACTCAGTACGGACAAATTTTCCATGGCTTGTGACAACTTTGGACTCACCATCAACATTAAAAAGACCAAAGTCATGCACCACCTGCTCCTCATGCACCGTACGCAGAACCCACAATCACAATCAAAGGGCAGAAACTACAGGCAGTGGACCAGTTCACTTATTTTAGTAGCACCCTCTCCCAAGCAGTGACTATTGATTTGGAAGTTAACTGCAGAATAGCAGAGGCAAGTTCTGCTTTCAGTAGACTGCGCTCTACTGTATGGGAATGTTGAGGAATCAGCCCAGCAACAAAACTGAAGGTCTATAGCACCGTGGTACGCACTACCCTCCTTATACCTGTGAAACATGGACTGTGTATCGAAGGCATCAAGCCTGCTCAATCATTTCCACGTAACTTGTCTTTGTAGACTATTACGCATCCTATGGTAAGACAAAGTACCAGACACTGAAGTTCTCTCTAGAGCAAGTGTTCCATCAGTCCACACACTGCTGATGAGAGCGCAGACCCGTTGGTCAGGTCATGTCATCCGTATGTCATACGAGCACATACCCAAGCAGCTCCTTTCTAGGGAACTCTCTGCTGGAAGATGCTCACATGGAGGGCAGAAGAAACATTTCAAAGACACACTCAAGGCCTCGCTGAAGTCGCTTGACATTGACACGACCACCTGGGAAACGCTGGCACAAAACCGCCCTACCTGGCGCTGCCTCATCCACAAAAGCCGTCAAGCTCACGAAACAAGGTGTACTGCTGAAGCACAACTTAAGCACGAGCTGCGCAAGTCCAGAGCCACTAGCATAACAACGACAGTGTCTACACAAGTCTGTCCAATATGTGCCAGGACATTCCGTGCCCAAATTGGCCTGATCGGTCATCTTTGGACACATCGTATCCAGCCTCAAAATGACTAATGGTGTCGTGGTCCTTATCGATGATGATGGACAAACAACAACAACATCCCTTGAGACATCATTATTTATTTCCACAATTTCCCTAACATCCATGCTTTTCTTAATACTAAATACTGATGAGAAATATTCATTTAGGATCTTACCCATCTCTTGTGGATCCGCACATAGATGACCTTGTTGACCTTTAAGAGGCCCTACTGTCTCCCTAGTTACTCTTTTGGCCTTTATGTATTTAAGACTGGGTAGTTTGCTGCGTACAATGGTCTGTTTTGAGGTTGCACAGTTGTTTGAAGGCAAATAGTGGGGGTGTGGGGATGGCCTTGGCGAGATGTTCGTCTTCATCGATGATATGTTGAAGGCTCTGGAGAAGATGTCGTAGCTTCTCTGCTCTAGGGAAATACTAGACAATCAAGGGTATTCTGTCTGCCGTGTCTCATGTTTGTCTCTGAGGAGGTTGGTGTGGTTTTTCGCTGTGACGCATTGGAACTGTTGATCGATGAGTCAAACGCCATATCCTGTACTTATGAGGGTGTCTTTCAGCATCTGCATTTGTCTGTTGTGATCCTCCTCATCTGAGCAGATCCTGTGTGTACGGAGGACTTGTTCGTAGGGGTTGGCTTCTTTAACATGTTTAGGGTGGAAGCTGGAGAAGTGGAGCAATGTGAATTTATCCATGGCTTGCGGTACAGTGAAGTGCTGAGAAGAGTGTTGTTGATGGAGATGTCTGTGTCCGAGTTTGCAACCAATTTTGGAGAGTAATCCATCGTGAGGATGGAACTTGTTGATGTCATCATATGGTTGTTTCAGTGATTGTTTGCCATGAGTCCAAAGAAAGAAAATGTCATTGATATGTCTAGTGTAAAACATCAGTTGAAGGTCTGTGCGGGGAAGAGGTTTTGTTCGAACCTGTGCGTGAAGACGTTGGCATATTGAGGTGTGAATTTGGCCCCCATGGCTGTTCCATGTGTCTGGATGAAGAACTGGTTGTTGAAGGTGAAGATGTTGTGGTCCAGGATGAAGCAGATGAGTTATAGAATTGTGTCTGGAGATTGGCAGTTTTCAGCGTTGAGTACTGAGGTAGTTGCAGCAATGCCGTCGTCATGGGAGATGCAGTTGTAGAGTGCTGAGACATCATTGTGATGAGGGGTGGTCCTGGTTTAACTGCTCCATGTGTGCTGAGTTCCTATAAGAAATCTGTAGTATCACAACAGAAGCTGGGGGTTCTTTGTACAGTGGGTTTCAGGATGCCCTTGATGTAGCCAGAGAGGTCTCACACAGGGTCCCATTGCCTGATACAATGGGACGGTCGGGTGTGTTGGCTTTGTGTATATTCAGGAGGCAGTACAGATCTCCAGTATGTGGGATGAGAGCACGGACAGTGCTATGAAGATCTTGATCAGTCTGTTGAGTTGACAGGTGTGTTCTTTGGTCAGATCTGTGGGTAACTGCCTGTAGTGTTACTCGCTGTTCAGATGTCAGTATACTTCTTTGCTGTAATCCATTCTGTTCAGTATGACAGTGGCCCCTCCTTTGCTGGTTTGATGACAATGTTGCGGTTAATCTTAAGAACGCGGATGGCATTGTGTTGTGCTTGAGTGACATTTGGGGCTGTCTTGTGAGTGCGGCTGATGAATCTGGCATTGACACACCTCCTGGGGCATACATGTCGAGTTGAGGGCAGCCGCCTTCTGGAGGAGTCTAATTCAACTCTTTCCTCTTTGGTCGTTGCATCTCGGATCGCTCTGTCTGCTGATCTGGTTTACTGGCTGTCTGATTGGGTTTGCTGTTGGCCTCATGGGGTTTGTGGAAGAACTTGCGGAGCTGATGAATCCAATTCTTCCCCGGAGCGGAGATGCTATGACATCTTCTCCGGCGCCTTCAACATGTCATTGATGAAATCGAACATCTCACCAAGGCCATCCCCACACCCCCGCTACTTGCCTTCAAACAACTGTGCAACCTCAAACAGACCGTTGTTTGCAGCAAACTACCCAGCCTTCAGGAGAACAGTGACCACGACACCACACAACCCTGCCACAGCAACCTCTACAAGATGTGCAGATCATCGACACAGATGCCATCATCTCATGTGAGAACACCATCCTCCACGGTACATACCGTTGCGACTTGGCCAATGTTATCTACCTGACATGCTGCAGGGAAGAATGTCCCGAGGCATGGTATATTAGTGAGATCATGCAGATGCTATGACAATGGATGAATGGACACAGCTCAACAATCACCAGGCAGGAGTGTTCCTTTCCTGTCGGGAAACACCTCAGCAGTCAAGGGTGTTCAGCCTGTGATCTTCGGGTAAACATTCTCCAAGGTGGCCTTCTAGACACACGACAATGCAGAATTGGCGAGCAGAAACTGATAGCCAAGTTGTGCACATGAGGACAGTCTCAATCGGGGTCTTGAGTTCATGTCACACTATCTGTCAACCCATGATTTGCTTAGGCTTGCAAAATCTGTCCTGGCTTGAGACAATTCACATCTCTTTAAACTGTACTTAACCCTCTCTCCACTCGCATTGTCTGTACCTGTAAAGACTTGATTATCTGTTAAGACTTACATTCCAATCATGGTCTTGTAATTGAGTTTGTGTCTATATATGCCCTGTTTGTGAACCAAATCCTGCACTCACCTGATGAAGGGGCAGTACTCTGAAAGCTCGTGCTATCAAATAAACCTGTTGGACTTTAACCTGGTGTTGTGAGACTTCTTACTCTGCCTTCCCTGGTCCAATGCTAGCATCTCCACATCATGGCTACCCCAGGATGTTGATAATGGAGGATTCAGCGATGGTAATGCCATTGAATATCAAGGGCAAATGATTAGATTCTCTTCCTCTTTGCAAATGGTCAATGCAATCTCAGCAGGGTTGGCACCTTCAGTAGTGAGAGAAACAGAGTTCGTAATTTGACTCCAGTGCGACCATTCGAAATTAGATACGGGAGTTCCAAATAAGAATCATATTGGGCTTGAACTGTTAACTCTGTTTACCACTACACAGATGCTGACAAATTTGCTGTGTTTTTGATTGCTTTTCTGTTTTATTTCCAATTTCTAGAATCCAAAGTATTTTATTTTTATTTCAGTTCTGTTAGAAACTCCCCTCTTGGAGATACTTTTTGTCTGGCTGTTATTATCCATGTGTGGGAATCATAAATCAAAATAACAAAATACACTGAGTGATCCCCAAATGAAGAAATTATCAACAAGATACCACTTTTTGGAGTTTAACACAATCAGAATCCATGTAAATTAAACACGAGTTAACAAGCAAATTATGGTTGTGCAAAATTTAGATTACAAGGAATAGCAAATACAGCAAAGACAATCTCATAAGATATCACATCATTACCCACACAAATATGGCACTATGTCACTAACCAGCTCCATAGTATTCTGTTTTTTATTTATGCAGGGTAGGCCAGGAGTCATATCCAACAATAACTTTTGCCTTGAGTTTCATGAATACGGTTATCATCACCGAATCACACTTATACAAACCCTCAGATCCTGACAATCCTAATGGTGCAGCTTTTCAGAGTTTTAGTGACTAACCAATAATACCATGGTTCAGAGTTTGGCCACTTTTGGGAAAACTCCCAGCTCCTTGGCACCGTCAAACTACTTGCACAGCTTTTCAGGTTTTAGAATTTTTAAAGTTAGCTCTTACAGTACCCCTAAGAGCTTCTGTCTTGCTTTTTGACAGACAGAAAAACTCACCTCTTCCTGAAGGCTGCCTTCCCAGATCTTTCCATTACTGTCATTGTTATAATCTTAAAAAGTCCAAGGGCTGGTTGACTTTTCTGGTCCATGCCGTAGTCCCTGTTATTAGATATTTTTCCTTTGAGAGAATTGACCAGTTATCCTAGCCTTTCTCCTGTAATAAGTCAAGGGTGCCTTGATGAGGCCTAGGAAGAAAAAGGCTTCATTGCCAATGAACAAATAACTATATTTACAAACAAGATGAGACAGAATAACTGCGACTGTACACTGCCCTCCCTGAGTCCAACTGCAGATCCTTGCCCAATCCCGGATACACATCCTTGCACTCAATTGGCTCATCTCCCCACCTTGACACTCCATAGGTCCAGATCGACCACATGGCCCTCAAAGGGGCCAAGCTACCACACTCATTTTCTCCCTAACTTCTGAAGTCACCAAAGGAGGAAACAAAAGAAAACATCATTGGCATAAACAACAATTTTCAGAAAAATTTCAGGAAAAGCCCTCAAGTTAAGTAGTCGTAAGTTCACTCAATCCAATGGCTTCCAAACTCTAGTTGAAGTCTGAATTCTGAGCTAGGTTCATCTGGAAATGAAAAATTACATCAGACCAAGGCAAAAGACATACTTATCAACCAGGGTCTATTTCTTCCTCGGTAGCTGCTGTATTCATAAGAACATAAGAAATAGGAGCAGGAGTAGGCCATCTAGCCCTTCGAGCCTGCCCCGCCATTCAATAAGATCATGGCTGATCTGTTGTGGCTCAGTTCCACTTTCCCGCCCTCTCCCCATAACCCTTAATCCCCTCTCTTATCAAGAACCCATCAACCCGCTTCTTAAAAATATTTAGCGAGGCAGCCTCCACCACTTCAACGGGCAGAGAATTCCAGAGATTCACCACCCTTTGAGTGAAGAAGTTCCTCCTCAACTCCGTTCTAAACCGCCTCCCCTTTATCTTGAGGCTGTGCCCCCTAGTCCTACTGTCTTTTTTGAGCGGGAAGAGTCTCTCCACCTCTATCCTATCCATCCCATTCTTCATCTTATACGTCTCAATGAGATTTCACCTCATTCTTCTAAACTCTAACGAGTACAAGCCTAGTTTATTCAGCCTCTCCTCATAGCTCAATCCCCTCAACTCCGGTATCAGCCTAGTAAACCTCCTCTGCACTCCCTCCAGGGCCAAAATATCCTTGCGCAGGTGCGGCGCCCAAAACTGCACACAGTAGTCCAGCTGCGGCCTCACCAATGCCCCTCAGTTATAGAAACCACTGGTTCCTCCCGTTTCATATTTACACCTGGGATCCATGTAACCAGGTGTGGCAGATCTAAATTTAGTGCTGGAGTCTCCTGTTGATCCCTTGTATCAGGCACTTCCTCAGGTGGTCTACATGTTTCTTGATGTGACAAACTTGCACCTTTACAATATAGGAGACTGATCTTGTCCTTTTGCACAATCTTACCAGCCACCCATGTTGGTCCTGCTGCAAAATTTTTGACCATGACTAAATTATCAATTTGGAAAACTCTATCACTCTTCCTTGAATTGTGATTTTCTTTCTGAGAGGCTTGCCTAGCCTCCACCCTCCCCATCTAATCCAGGAATGTCATATCCAAATGTGTCCTTAAGTGGTGTCCCATTAACAGCTCGGTTGGCATGACCCTATGCTCACACTTGGTGTGGTGTATAAGGCAGTACAATGCTGGCAATACGTAAGGGTAGAAGCTGATTTACTTATTTCTTTTTTGATGCGTTTAAAGTTTGCACAGTATGTTCAGCTAACTCATTTGAGACTGCGTGGTGAGGTGCTGACCTAACATGGTGATTTCACAAATTTCTGAAACTCCTCCACAATGAAGGATGTTCCCTAGTTTGATCCTAAGACCTCAGGGATATATCATTGGCAAAGATTTTTCTCAATTAATTAATGGTAGCAGTAGCCATTGTGGACTTCTTCAACTGAACATTAAGCCACTTCAACCATGATACTGGAAACATATGGCCCGTAACTGGTCTTGCTAAATCGATATGTATTTTTGCCCGGCGTTTGCCCGGCACTCCCAAGGATGCATTTTGCTGGTGGCAGCAAAGCTTGTTTGCCAACTGGAAACCATGGATGAACCACTGCTTGCTGAAGTCCAGATCTGAGGCATTCAAGTTAGATGACTCTGACCTATTCCGTGGATAGGTTTATGGTCCGTGGATAGGTTTATGGATGAAAAGGGATTGGTTTAGGTTAGAGGGTCATTGTTTTTTAACTGGTCGGTGCAACATCGTGGGCCGAAGGGCCTGTTCTGCGCTGTAATGTTCTATGTTCTATGTTCTATACATGAAATCCAGACACGATCTACGGAGAACAATAAAGCATGCCAAGAGACAGTATTGGACCAAGCTTAGAGTCCCAGGCTAGCCCCATGGATTCCCACTGACTATGGCAAGGTCATAACAGGCTACAAGATGAAGGCATGTAGAATCGCTGGCACCAATGTACCCCTCCTTGAAGAACTCAATGCATTCAGTGCATATTTTGAGCAAAGAGGTCAGTGAGGGCATGTCTCCCAGCCCAGAAGCCTCGGCCAAACCGGTATCTGAGGTCACCATCACAGACATCAGATCAGCCTTCTTGAAAGTCAACCCGCGGAAAACAACTGGCCAGGGTGAGGCAGCTGGACTAGCATTCAGATCCTGCAGGAACAGTTGATGGGGGTATCCTCAGATAACTTTAACCTCTCCTTACACTGATCTGAGGTTCCTACTTGCTTCAAGAAGATGACCATCATCCTTGTACCAAAGAAAAGCCATGCTGCATGCCTTAATGACTATCACCCAGTGGCTCTGACATCCATTGTTATGAAGTGCTTCAAAAGATTAGTCATAGCACGGATCAATTCCAATCTCTCAGATTGCCTGGATCCACTATGGTTTGCCTATTGCCGCAACAGGTCCACAGCAGGTGCTATTTCCCTGGATCCCCCTCTGTGACTGATCCAGGATTCCCTAACCCACAGACCCCAATCAGTATCGATAGGGAACAACACCTCCTCCACAATTATCCTGAAGACAGGTGCCCTGCAAGGCTGTGTCCTCAGCCATTTACTATACTCCATAGACACCTAAGACTGTGTGGCCAAATTCCCTTCCAAATGTATTTTCAAGTTTGCTGATGATACCACCGGAGTGGGCTGAATCTCAAACGATGAGATGGAGTACAGGAAAGAGAGAGAAAACCTGGTGAATTGTCCAATGACAATAATCTCTCCCTCAATGTCAGACCAGGTGCTAGACTTGGAAGTTGGTGTGCATTTTGGTGATAGTGACCACAATTCGGTTACGTTCACCTTAGTGATGGGAAGAGATAGGCATGAACCTCGGGTCAGCAATTTTAGCTGGGGTAAGGGCGATTATGAGGCTATCAGGAGTGAATTAGGAAGCATGGATTGGATTAGGGGATTACAGGGACTGGGAACGTCTGAAATGTGGAGTTTTTTCAAGGAGCAGCTACTGCGAGTCCTTGATAGGTATGTCCCTGTCAGGCATGGTGGATTTGGTAGATCTAGGGAACCGTGGTGCACTAAAAGAGTTGAGTCGATGGTTAAAAAGAAAAAGGAGGCTTATGTTCGGATGAGATTGGAGGGCTCAGATAGTGCACTAGAAAGCTTTAGATTGGCTAGGAGGGAGTTGAAGAGTGAGTTGAGAAGGGCTAAAAGAGGACATGAGAAGACTTTGGCTGATAGGATTAAGGAGAATCCTAAGGCGTTCTATAGGTATGTCAAGAACAGAAGGTTGGTCAGGGCAAGATTAGGGCCAGTTACAGACAGCAGGGGGAAGTTGTGTGTGGAACCGGAGGAGATTGGAGAAGTATTGAACCAATATTTCTCTTCGGTGTTCACGCAGGGAGACATGAATATAGCTGAGGAGGACATTGGGTTGCAGGGGTGTAAAATAGACAGTATTACGGTTGATAAAGGGGATGTGCTGGAAATTCTTGAGGGGCTGAAAATAGATAAGTCCCCTGGTCCGGATGGGATCTACCCTAGGATTCTCTGGGAGGCTAGAGAGGTGATTGCAGAGCCTCTGGCTCAGATCTTCAGGTCGTCATTGGTCTCTGGTGTAGTCCCGGAGGATTGGAGGATAGCGAATGTTGTCCCATTGTTTAAGAAGGGGAACAGAGACTTTGCCGGGAATTATAGACCGGTGAGTCTTACTTCTGTTGTGGGCAAGGTTTTAGAAAAAATTATTAGGGATAGGATTTATAGTTATTTGGAGTGTAATGAATTGATTAGAAATAGTCAGCATGGTTTTGTAGCGGGTAGGTCGTGCCTTACTAACCTTATTGAGTTTTTTGAGAAGGTGACCAAAGAGGTGGATGGGGGCAAGGCAGTTGACGTGGTATACATGGATTTTAGTAAGGCGTTCGATAAGGTTCACCATGGTAGGCTTCTGCAGAAAATGCAGATGTATGGGATTGTGGGTAATCTAGGAAGTTGGATCAGGAATTGGCTATTAGATAGGAGACAGAGGGTGGTGGTGGATGGTAAATATTCATCATGGAGTACAGTTACGAGTGGTGTGCCTCAGGGATCTGTTTTGGGGCCACTGTTGTTTGTAATTTTTATTAATGATCTGGATGAGGGTATAGTTGGGTGGATTAGTAAATTTGCTGATGACACCAAAATTGGAGGTGTGGTAGATTGTGAGGAAGGGTGTCATAGTCTGCAGGGAGACTTAGATAGGTTGCAGAGCTGGGCCGAGAGGTGGCGGATGGAATTTAATGCGGAGAAGTGTGAGGTAATTCACTTTGGTAGGAGCAACAGATGTGTCGAGTGTAGGGCTAACGGGAGGACTTTGAATAGTGTGGATGAACAGAGGGATCTAGGTGTGTGTGTACATAGATCCCTGAAAGTTGGGAATCAAGTAGATAAGGTTGTTAAGAAGGCGTACGGTGTCTTGGCGTTTATTGGTAGGGGGATTGAATTTAGGAGTCGCAGTGTAATGTTGCAACTGTACACTACTCTAGTGCGGCCGCACTTGGAGTACTGTGTGCAGTTCTGGTCCCTGCATTACAAGAAGGATGTGGAGGCGTTGGAGAGGGTGCAGAGGAGGTTTACTAGGATGTTGCCTGGTATGGTGGGGAGGTCCTATGAGGAGAGACTGAGGGATTTAGGGTTGTTTTCGTTGGAAAGAAGGCGGCTAAGAGGGGATCTTATTGAAACATATAAGATGATTAGAGGTTTAGATAGGGTGGATAGTGATAGCCTTTTTCCTCGGATGGAGAAAGCTAGCACGAGGGGGCATGGCTTTAAATTAAGGGGGGGTAGCTACAGGACGGATGTCAGGGGTAGGTTCTTTACCCAGCGGGTGGTGAGGGATTGGAATGCCCTGCCTGCTGCGGTTGTAAATGCGTCTAGTTTGGGGGCGTTTAAGAGATCTCTGGATAGGTTTATGGACGAAAAGGGATTGGTATAGGCTAGTGGGTCATTGTTTTTGTAACTGGTCGGCGCAACATCGTGGGCCGAAGGGCCTGTTCTGCGCTGTAATGTTCTATGTTCTATGTTCTAAAATGAAGGAGATAGTCATCGAGTTCAGGAAGTATAGTGGAGGAGATGCCCCTGTCTACATCAGCAGGGATGAGGTGGAAATGGTTAAGAGATTCAAGTGTTCAGATCACCAACAACCTGTCTTGGTCCCTCCACACTGATGCTGTAGTTAAGAAAGCCCACCAATGCCTTATTTTCTCAGGAGGCTAGGGAAGTTTGTTGCGTTTGTTACGGCTCTCACTAGGGTTGACAGACGCACCATAGGAAACATCTTTTCTGGATGTATCACATTTTGGTATGGCTGACCAAGACTGCAAGAAACTACAAAAGATCATAAAAGAAACCCAGTCCATCACACAAACCAGCCTCCCAATCATTGATCCTGTCTTTGGAAAAGGACCCAGCACAATCAAGGACCCAAAGCACCCTGGATATGCTCTCTTCTACCTTCTTTCAGGAAAAAGGTACAAAAGCCTTGAGGTCACGTACCAACTGAATCTTGGACTGCTGCTTCACTGCTGCCTTTAGACCTTTGAATGGACTTATATTAAATTGATCTTTCTTGACCCCTGACTGTAATTCACATTCTGCATTCTGTCTCCTCTCCTCTATGAACGGTATGCTTTGTCTGTAAGGTGTGTGAAAAACAGTACTTTTCACTGTATACCAATACATGTGACAATAATAAATCAAATCATACCCGAGATCAACTGAGTGAACCTTCTCTGGATTGCCTCAAATCTTTGCACATCTTTCCTTAGATAAGGGTACCAAAATTGTTCACATTATTCTAGGTGTGATTTTGACTTTTTGATTTTGTGGATTGTTTTAGCAAGATTTCCCTATTTTTAAGCTCCATTCCTTTCGAAATAAAAGCCAACATTTCATGCACCTTCCCTATTATCTGCTGAACTTACATGTTAGCTTTTTGTGGTTTATGCAGCAGAACCCAGGAATCCTTCTCTACTGTAGTTTTCTGCAGTCTTTCTCCGTTTAACTAATATTCAGCTCCCTTATTCTTCTAACCAAAGTGCATAACTTCACATTTTCCTTCATTGTATTCCGTCTGCCAAATTTTACCCACTCACCTAACCTATATAATCCCTCTGAAAACTTGCCTTCCCACTTATTTTTGCGTTATCTGCAAACTTGACAATAATACATTAACTTCCCATATCCAGTCATTAATATATATTGTAAATAACTGTGGCCCCAGCACTGATTCCTGTGGCATTTCACCAGTTGCAGATTGCCATCCTGAAAATTCCCATTTTAACCGAACCCTCTGTCTTCCGTCAGTTAACCAATCTCTAACCATGCAAATATTCCACCCCTGACACCATGGACTCTTATTAAATAGCTTTTTGTACAGTATATTATCAAATGCTCTTTGGAAATTGAAGTGTATTATATCTACTGGTTCCCCTTTAACTATCCTGCTCATTGCAACCTCAAAGAATTCAAATAAATTTGTCAGGCTTGATTTCCCCTTCATGAAACCAAGCTGACTCTGCTTGATTATACTATGCAGTTCTAAATACTTTGCTATTACACCCTTTGTAATGGATTCTTAACATTTTCCTAATGACAGATGTTAAGCTAACTGGCCTGTAGTTATCTACCTGTTACCTGTTTTTTGTCTCCCTTTTTAAGTGTGTAACATTGGCAGTTCACCAATTCTCTGGGACCATGCAAAATTTAAGGATTTTCTTGGAAGTTTACTACCAATTCATCCATTATCCCTATACCTACATTCCTTAATATGCTGGGATGCAACCCACCAAGTCTAGGGGACTTATAGAATCATAGAAACATAGAGAAACTACAGCACAAATAGGCCCTTCGGCCTACAGGTTGCGCCGATCTTATCTCTACCTACTAGGCTTACCACTAACCCTCAATCCTACTAAGTCCCATGTACTCATCCAGAAGTTTCTTAAAAGACCCTATCGAATTTGCCTCCACCACCACTGACGGCAGCTGATTCCACTCACCCACCACCCTCTGAATGAAAAACTTACCCCTAACATCTCCTCTGTACCCACTCCCCAGCACCTTAAACCTGTGTCCTCTTGTCACAGCCATTTCAGCCCTGGGGAAAAGCCTCTTGAGAGTCCACCTGATCAATACCTCTCATCATTTTATACACCTCTATCAGGTCCCCTCTCATCGTTCGTCTCTCTCTAAGGAGGAAAGATCGAGCTCCCTCAACCTATCCTCATGAGGCATGCCACCCAATCCAGGTAACATCCTTGTAAATCTCCTCTGCACCCTTTCAATGGCTTCCACATCCTTCCTGTAATGAGGCGGCTAGAACTGAGCACAGTACTCCTGGTGGGGTCTGACCAGGGTCTTATACAGTTGCAGCATTATTTCCCAATTCCCAAACTCAGTTCCTCAATTCATGAATGCCAGTACACGATACACCTTCTTAACCACATCCTCTACCTGCAAAGCTGATTTGAGAGTCCTATGAACCCGGACCCCAAGATCCTTCTGATCTTCCACACTGCTAAGAGTCTTACCCGTAATATTATATTCCTTCATCCCATTTGACCTGCCAAAATGTACCACTACGCATTTATCCGGGTTGAAGTCCATCTGCCACTTCTCCGTCCAGTCTTGCATCCTATCTATGTCACGCTGCAACTTCTGACATCCCTCCAAACTATCCACAACACCTCCGACCTTCGTGTCATTGGCAAACTTACCAACTTATCCCTCCACTTCCTCATCCAGGTCATTTATAAAAATCACAAACAGCAAGGGTCCCAGAACAGATCTCTGGGGCACTCCACTGGTGACCGACATCCATGCAGAAAAAGACCCATCTACAACCACACTCTGCCTTCTGCTGGCAAGCCAGATCCACAAAGCAATGTCCCCTTGGATCCCACGCCTCCTCACTTTCTCACTTATCGGCCTTTAGCTCCATTTGTTTCTCTAATACTTCTCTAGTGATAACTATTGTATTTATTTATTAGAGGAGGTTCCAGATAAATTGAGAGAAAACCAGAGAAAGAGGCTCTGCGCAGGAAAAGGACTGAGATTAGCACATTTCAATCAAAGAGGGCTGAATAGAAGCCCTGGCAGTGGAAGAGAACTCTGGAGAAGTCCTGAACATCTAAGAAGGCAGCAGAATGTTGGTGACTCAGGCTGTTTGGGAGGTATCCTTTAGAGCAGTAATGTTCTGCTTGACAGGGTCAAAGAGTTGAAATTGTGTTTAAGTTATACTTGAGCGCATACTTGGAAATCCAATGGAACAGAATCTCAGGAAACAAGATTGTAACCCTGTGACTTGGGCCATTGGTGAGGCCTTCAGTGTTGGAATGACCTTTGAAGAGAATTTCCAAGTTATATCTTCAAAGTTGAAGTTTGAAGTTATGAGAGATACAGAGCCAGGATTTTCAGGCTGCATTGTGCCCAGCACGGAGTGCATTAGAGCAGAACGGGGCCAGAGTATCACAGATGCAGGTCCAGCACATTCAATGCTGATGCGAAACCCTTTGGAATCTTCCCAGCCACTGCTCTTGGATGTAATCTGGTGGGTGGGAACCAGATTGGCATATTTAAATAAGTACTTAAATATGGTAATTCTAAGGCCAGATTCTCTCTGTTCCTGGGGTTTTCCAACCCTTGGGCACAGCAGGAGCCCGGTGAAAATCACTACTGGCTTCCACAAACGGAGATCAGGCATGATAGCTAGACTGGGCCATTGAAATCCCTGAGTGGTTGGGGATATGGCTGGACAGGGATGGTCATAAGGGGAGGGACATGGAGGGAGAGTCATGAAAGGTAACCATTGGGTGGGCCCCAATGCTGGAGGTCTTTGTTGGTGAGGGAGATGGGGAAACATCCCTTCAATGTGAGAGAGGGAAAGGGGATCTTCAATTTCACTTTGAGGTCATTAAAAATGGTGCTCAATCGCTTTGATAGAGTCACAGAGGTTTACAGCATGGAAACAGGCCCTTCGGCCCAACTTATCCATGCCGCCTTTTTTTTAAATCCCTAAGCGAGTCCGAATTGCCCGCTATGGCCCATATCCCTCTGTACTCATCTTAACCTATGTAACTGTCTAAATGCTTCTTAAAAGACAAAATTGTACCCACCTCTACTACTACCTCTGGCAGCTTGTTCCAGACGCTCAACACCCTCTGTGAAAAAATTGCTGCCCTGGACCCTTTGGTATCTCTTCCTTCTCACTTTAAACCTATGCCCTCTAGTTTTAGATTCCCCTACCTTTGGGAAAGGATGCTGATTATCCAGCTGATCTATGGCCCTCATTATTTTATAGACCCCTTAGCCTCCTAGCTCCAGAGGAAAAAGATCCCAGTCTATCCAACGTCTCCTTATAATTGTGGCCTTACCAATATCTTGTGCAACTTCAACAAGATGTCCCAACTCCTGTATTCATTGTTCTGACCAATGAAATCAAGCATGCTGAATGTCTTTGCCACTCTGTCCACCTGTGACTCCACTTTCAAGGAGCTATGAACCTGTACCCCTAGTTGTACCCCTCTTTGTTCTGTAACTCTCCCAATGCCCTACCATTAATTGAATAAATCCTGCCCTGCTCCAGTCTAACAAAATGCACCACCTCGCATTTATCTAAATTAAATTCCATCTGCCATTCATCAGCCCACTGACCCAATTGATCAAGATCCCATTGCAATCCTGGATAACCTTCTTCACTGTCCAGTATGCCACCAATTTTGGTGTCATCTGCAAACTTACTAACCAGCCTCCTTTATTCTTATCCAAATCATTAATATAAATGACAAATAACAGTGGACCAATCACTGATCCCTGAGGCACACCACTGGTCACAGACATCCAGTTTGAAAAACAACCCTCTACAACCACCCTCTGGCTTCTGTCATGCAATTTTATATGCATTTGGCTACCTCACCCTGGATACCATGAGATTTAACCTAAGGCAACAACCTACCATGTGGTACCTTGTCAAAGGACTTGCTAGAGTCCATATAGACAACATCAACTGCACTGCCCTCAACTCCTTTCTTGGTTACCCCTTCAAAAAACTCAAGATGCAGATGAGCAAATTTGAATCAATTGGCTGGTCAGCCCCACTTTTCTGAGATTGGGCCAAACTTTGAGACAGTACCTCCCCCCCTCAAAAAAAATTAAATGAAGTCCACCCGCCTTCTACTGACCAGGGGAGGACCACCAACTCCTCACCAAAGAAGGGCATCCTTCCCCCACCACCCACAAATAATGGATAACCCCTCCCATGCACACCATAGGCATGAGGCTGTCCCAAACTGCTCCCCCATTCAACACTTCTCCTCCCCCCTTAGATGATGACACAAAGGTCGGAGGTGTTGTGGATAGTTTGGAGGGATGCCAGAAGTTGCAGCGTGACATAGATGGGATGCAAGACTGGGCGGAGAAGTGACAGATAGACTTCAACCTGGATAAATGTGTAGTGGTACATTCTGGCAGGTCCAATGGGGTGAAGAAATATAATATTACGGGTAAGACTCTTAGTAGTGTGGAAGATCAGAAGGACCTTGGGGTCTGGGTTCACAGGACTCTCAAATCAGCTTTGCAGGTAGAGGAATTGGTTAAGAAGGCGTATGGTGTACTGGCCTTCATCAATCGAGGAATTGAGTTTAGGAGTTGGGATATAATGCTGGTTGTATAAGACCCTGTTCAGACCCCACTTGGAGTATTGTGCTCAGTTCTAGCCGCCTCATTACAGGAAGGATTGGAAGTCATTGAAAGGGTGCAGAGGAGATTAACAAGGATGTTACCTGGATTGGGTGGCATGCCTTATGAGGATAGGTTGAGAGAGCTGGATCTTTTCTCCTTGGAGAGATACAGGATGAGAGGGGACCTGATAGAGGTGTATAAAATGTTGAGAGGTATTGATCAGGTGGATTCTCAGAGGGTTTTTCCCAGGGCTGAAATGGCTGCCACAGGAGGACACAGGTTTAAGGTGCTGGGGAGTAGGTACAGAGGAGATGTTAGGGGTAAGCTTTTCATTCAGAGGGTGGTGGGTGAGTGGAATCGGCTGCTGTCGGTGGTGGTGGAGGCAAATTCAATATGCTCTTTTAAGAGACTTCTGGATGAGTACATGGGACTTAATAGGATTGAGGGTTAGTGGTAAGCCTAGTAGGTAGAGATAGGATAGGCGCAACTTGTGGGCTGAAGGGCCTTTTTGTGCTGTAGTTTTTCTGTGATTCTTTTCTATGACTGCCCCCTCAGACCCCTTCACCCAGATCTTCATTCAGCCCCTTTACTCTTCAGATATCCCACGCAGGCCTCCTTTCCCCTCAGACCACCCACTCAGGCCCTTCAGTCCCCCTTCAGGCTACGTGCTTTGGCAGTGCCCATGGTGCACTTTCCCCTGGCAAACCTGCACTAACACCTTAGCCCGGTACCCTAGGAGGTTCAAGGAGGAAGACCCAGTACCAATTTGCTCCTGTGCTGCTGCCATGCTGCAGAGGAAGAGTCCCTCAGGGATACTGGAGATTGGGCTGGGGGCATTCTCTGCTGGGATGACGTTGTTGTGTCGAATGTGGGGGTCTGGTTAAGTATCATAACAGACTATAGACCTGAAAATGTTCCCATCATTCTGGAGGGACTGAAATGAAAAAATTCCACTCTTCATGTTTGTTATTTCTAGCGAAGCGGTTCTTCCACAAGAATGGGTTATAATTTGACAAGAAGTTGTAAGTCATGATGACCAGAGAAGATCCTTTCTTTATAGTGAATTTAAGAAGTGTTCTATGGTTCTATATGTTGGTTTTATTTTATAGGGACAAATTTTACATAATCTGTGGTGAATCTAAAACAGCCATACAATATATATCCGTGTTCGCAGTTGTTATGGTGTAAATTGGATTACAACCTCTGGCAACTACAAGTTTGTAATTAAAGCAGGCAATCAGTAAATTGCTGACCTGATGTCCTGCTCCCGTCAGAGCTTCATTCACCAGCCAGTACCTCACGCAGAGACTTGTAATTAAAATACATGGAATGTCTTGCATTGTGTGGCGGTTGCCTACTGGATTTCCATCATTATGTCAGGGTTTGAGATGATAAGATCCCACCCTTCATGTTAAGTGCTAAACTCACCAATAAAAGTAACTTTTTTGGTTTTTTGCATGTGAGCCATGTGAACATCTCTTTGGGTTCCCCTCTAACCAAATATTACTTGCCACTTGTCAGCCCAAGCGATGTCCTGGGACTGAGGTGATTGACCTCCAACAACAACAATAACCACCTTTTTTGTACAAGGTGTGACGCCAAGCAATAGAGAGCTTTCCTCCTGATTCCCATTGACTCAAGTTTTGCTCGGGCTTCTTGATGCCATACTCAGTCAAATGATATCAAGGGCAGTCACACTCACCTTGCCTGTTATGTGTGCTGAAGATTGACTTTGTGCCCTGAGACAGATGAAATGCTTGTGATGCTAAATCAGTAGCAATCTTTGGAAATGTTTCCCACCTAGTATTGTGTAACCCTTTGAGTACATGATGCCATTATGAGATTGTGAGATTGGAGTGAGGAGTAAGTTGATTTATACTGGCAGTTCGAATGCAATCATTCATTCACTTCCTGCATTGATTGTGTTTTGAGGGGTGTTGTATATTGCATTCACTGCTCTTGCAGTGGCCTGCCAGGTTGGCTATCTCTGGGCCATAGGGTATCCCTACGTTGCTGCATACTATGTATTTGAGATTGCAGGGGCTCCTTGCAAACCTCAGAGCAGCTTTCTTTAATGTAGCCATTTTGCACATATTCTTCTGGCAGCTGGGTTGGAGAGAGTGAGGATGGTGTTTAACTGTAGAGTCCAGGCCTTTGAACCCATTATGTGACAGTGCAGTTGAGTTAGTTCCCAATGTGTAACATGATTTGGAGAGAAACTTACCTATGCATAGTTAATGAGCAAACAAGCATGAAATTGGTCACTATTTCCCTCCACAGCAGTCTGCAGTAAATGCCCTCCATCACTCTTAGTTCCAAAAATGGGAAATTCCACCCTTGACACTTCATGATATTAACAGGAAAGGACAGGGTTGATAACGATAAAACTATTTCCATTGGTTGGAAATTCTCGAACTAAGGGGTGCAGTCTAAAGATTAGGGCTGTATGGTTTAGGAGAGATGGAGGCTTGGAACTCTTCTTCCACAAATAGCAGTTAATGCTAGATCAGTTGCTTTCTTTAAATCTGAGATAGATAAATTCTTGCTTAGCAAAGTTATTAAGGGATATGGGCCAAAGGCAGGTATTTAGAAATAGGCCACAAATCAGCCATGATTTCATTAAATGGCAGAACAGGCTTAATGGGCTGAATGGTCTACTCCTGTTCATGTAAACTTTTACAGGCACTATTCTCATTCCTTCAGATTTTTTAGTGTTGGAGATTCAAAAAAACTGTAATTTTTAAAATGTCTGTTCCTTATATTTCTCTGCTAATCCCATATATCCTTCCCGTTTTTAATTTCTCTTGCTATGTATGATTTGGCATTGGAATAAATATTTGACTTCACATTTCATGGTTCAGAATTTCCATGCTTCAGCAAGTGTTCTTCGGTTTAATTGGCCAAAGAGATACACAGCTGCTGTCCTGTTCATACGGATTCCCTGCTGAGGGTGAGACATTTAAGTGGCTTTCTAACTCAGCATAAGTGCAGTGAAGAGAGAGCATTGTTTGTTTGCCACAGAGATTTTTTTGAAGTAAACAATTTTCATAATTTAAATAATAACAAAGCAAGTATCTCTGTGAGATAAATATTTAAGAAAAGCAGTGAAATAAATTGAAAAGAAAATTGGATATAGTTAAAAACAGGTTGCTGATTCATTAATGTTCATGATTGGCCTTACAGCTATAGTCTTGTTTCATTCACATTGTCCTCCCACTGTCTGATTAATTTGTATCTTTTTTCTGTTGGTCAGAGAGGGTGAGTCTGTGCTAGTTTCTTCCCCTCACTGACAAATGAACATCTTGTTACCACATGGCATTCCAACCAAAAACTTAGCTGAGTGCTGGCAACATTTACCCAACTGAACAAATTAGCTCAACTACCAGGATCAGGAGTTGGCTTTTGGCTGACTGCCAAACTTGAGACTGCTTGAACTACAAAGCTCATTCATTACTGTGCATGTGCAAAATGGCAATAGATGTGTTGAAGACTAATTTTTTAATTCCCTGCAAATACAGCTTAGGTTTAAATATATTTCAAAATGTTATTTAAAACATATCAAAGCATGGTCATGTTTATTTAATGAACTTTGAAACAGCTTAAAGCGTTCCAAAATATATATATTTTTAGCAATATGTTTATATAAGCAGGTGGTATTAAATATGACTGAATACATATAGAAATTTAAAATATGTTTGCATTATTGTTGCTGTTCATAACTTTTGCATAATGAATTAAGTAAAATGGGTATTGGGTAAGCAAGATTCCTTATACTAGTTATAGCAAAATTGCAAACTTATTTATAAAGAAGTTCTGCTACACCAGAGGAAATTTTCGCCACGGCCAATAATTTATTTTTGTGGCCCTTATTTGACTTACATAAGAACATAAGAAGTAGGAGCAGGAGTAGGCCATCTAGCCCTTCGAGCCTGCCCCACCATTCAATAAGATCATGGCTGATCTGAAGTGGCTCAGTTCCACTTTCCCGCTTTCTCCCCATAACCCTTAATTCCCTTGCCTACCAAAAACCTATCCACCCGTGACTTAAATATGTTTAGCAAGGTAGCCTCCACCACTTCAACGGGCAGAGAATTCCAGAGATTCACCACCCTTTGAGTGAAGAAGTTCCTCCTCAACTCTGTTCTAAACTGCACCCCCCTTATCTTGAGGCTGTGCCCTCTAGTCCTGCTGTCCTCTCTGAGCGGGAAGAATCTCTCTACCTCTACCCTATCCATCCCCTTCATTATCTTATACGTCTCCATAAGATCCCCCCTTATCCTTTTAAACTCCAACGAGTACAGACCCAGTCTATTTAGTCTCTCTTCATAGTCCAAGCCCCTCATCTCTGGTATCAGCCTAGTGAACCTCCTCTGCACTCCCTCCAAGGCCAAAATATCCTTGAGCAAGTGCGGCGACCAAAACTGCACACAGTGCTCCAGCTGCGGCCTCACCAGTGCCCTGTACAGTTGCAGCAAGACCTCCCTACTTTTATATTCTATCCCCCTCGCTATAAAGGCCAGCATCCCATTCGCCTTCTTGATCACCTGCTGCACCTGCAGACTGGGTTTTTGCGACTCATGCACAAGGACCCCCAGGTCCCTCTGCACTTTTGCAGAGCTGCACTCTGCAGCTTTTCACCCTTTAAATAGTAATCCCTCCTACTATTATTCCTGCCAAAGTGGATAACCAAAGTGGATAACCTCACACTTACAAAGCTGACCTAACTGATTTGTGCAACTTCACATCTGAACTACAATATCCAGTTCGCAGTGAACCTGAAACCAGTTTGGATTAGCATAAAGTGTCTAGTATTACTAACTGATTATGTGAGTAAGGGGGGTATAATGTTGCAATCAAAATCAATAATGATTTGATGCTGTTGCTAATATTTTTAATAAGTTGATATGTGTCTTTGTTTCATAAGCATTTGTGTTGCATTTACAAAACTGGGAAAAAGTGATGTTTCAGTGAGTAACATGAATTGATCTGATTGTGATGCTTGAACATGTGCAATGTTTTCTCCGCAGTTAGTTAAAAGTTGAAACATTGAAGTGGAACTTATCCTTAGACTTTCCAATTAAATTACAATCAAAAGTATGAAGTGTGATGTTTAGCAAGGTCAAATTACACAGGTTGTTTTGCTACTGTACCATGTTCAGCTTCTGTTGATTATCTGATACCTTAGTAAAGACAAAGGTAAGGCCAACAGCTGTGCATCCGGTGTATGGAAAATATATTACAGTATAGGACTTGCTGATTGATTGGGTAGACTGTAATAAGTCTTTTGTTGAAAAATGTCTGGAAATGATATGAAGCTCTGTATTTCTAAAGAAAGATCTAGGAAAAGACATTTTGTGTGTGTGTATACTATAAATATGTGTGTTTTTAGATGCCTGTTTGTTGTTTGTACAACTGAACAGGGGTACTAATTTGACGGTTTTAAACGCAGCTGTAGTAAACTGATATCATCTGTAAATAACTGACAAAGAACCACAATGAAAGATTTACAATGATGATTTTGTAATAATTTCCCACAGCTCTATAATGAAAACATAAAACACCTTGTGATTATGGGCTTTTATTGAAAGTAGCAAAAATAAATTTCAAAAGGTTTTTTTGATAGTATTTAATATAATTTTCCCTAACACCTTAATATTCACAGCATAATGCATAGAAAGCTGATTGAAGGTACACAGGCTGGAAAAACTGAAGCTTTTTTATATGTACTAGTTGTTGAGTTATTTGAAGTTTTACTTTCTCCAAAGCAAGGTGAAGACAGTTGTTGAATTAAGGAGAATGTATGCCAAAAGTCTTCATTTGAACACTTGTGAAATTGTTGGGTTTTGGAAATAAAATTATGAATTTTGCTTAATTTGAAAACTTATATTGAGATTCCCATGTTAAGGATTTTGCTGCTAAAGTTTTCACTCCATTGTGTGATGCACCATTTGCCTGTTTATGGGTAAATTGCAGGGACATGGGTATGTCTGGCAAAGCTGCTTTTAGTTAGGTTACATGCTGGAGGCCTCATTGTTATTGAATATCACTGTTTCTGTAATGAACTAAGGAGGCCAAAATCTATGGGGAGGGTGGGGGCGGTGGGGTGCAAGTGCAGGAAGTGCGGGGGAAGACCGTGTGTGAAGTCAATAATGGAAAGATAGATTGCTAATCCTGGATTTGTGACAACCAATTAAATCTTTCTAAGAACAAAATAGTATCTTTTTGCTCCCATTCCTGCAAATGTTCATGGTACACTGAAACAGATGCAATGTAAGAATGAAGGCCTAAAGCAGCACCGCAGGACCTAGCTCCTAAATGTGTATGATTGTATAGAATGGATGATAGCAAGTCAGCATGACTCCCAATTTTTATTTCATTGATATCTTGTAAATATAAACAGATTTAACTTCCTCATACTAGATTTCATGAAGCTTACTGTGAGAAGACTGTTAGACTGGCTGACTTCTGTATTCTTTATTGGCAGCTGTGCCTTATTCCAGTTGATTTATTAACGTTCATTTCTCAGTAAATTGTTTGGCAGATTTGCATGAGTGCACTGAATTGTCAAATGATTTTTATCCCATGCTAAAGTTGAGAAACAGGCACATACGGATGGTATATCCCTGTACCATTGCCAGCTGTAGCCCTATGGGTACCACTCTTGCTTCTGACTGAGTAGGTTGTAGATTCAAGCCCCATTTTAGAAATTTTAGCAGGAAAAATATTGTACTGTTGGACGTGATGCTTTCTGAAAAGGATATTTAAATCAAGGCCCTATCTTCTGTAAAAGTGGATGTAAAAAAATCCCATAGTCCCATTTCAAAGAGAAGTGAGTGAGTCACCACCCCACCTTCTCCCCCCCCATTCCCCCAGTGCCCTGATACACATTTATCCCTGAACCAACAACATTGCTAAAAATCAGGTTAATTGGTCATTATGATTTTGCTATCTGCGATAGTTTGCTGTGTGGAAATGAGTTGCTATATTTCATATTTTCAGTGACTACATTTCAAAGACTTATAGAGGTTTACAGCATGAAAGTTTTTACCACTAAGCTAGTCCCAATTGCCTGTGTCTGGCCCATGTCCCTCTACCCATCTTACTCATGTAACTGTCTAAATGCTTTTCAAAAGACAAAACTGTACTTACCTCTACTGCTACCTCTGGCAACTTGTTCCAGACGCCCACCACCCTCTAAGTGAAAAAAATGCCCTTTGGACCGTTTTGTATCTCTCCCCTCTCACCTTTAACCTATGTCCTCTAGTTTTTGACTCCACTACCTTTTGAAAAAGGTGTTGACTATCTTGCTGATCTATGCCCCTCATTATTTTATAGATCTCTATAAGATCATCCTGAAGTCTTCTACGCTCCAAGGAAAAATGTCCCAGTCTATCCAGCCTTTCCTTATAACTCAAATCATCAAGTCCCGGAAGCATCGTAGTAAATCTTTCCTGCACGCTTTCTAATTTAATATCCTTTCTATAATAGGATGATCAGAACTGTACACAGTATTGCAAGTGTTGTCTTACCAATGTCTTGTACAACTTTTGAATGTACTTCATTATCTAGTATGTTTTGTGATGTCCTGAGATTTTGATAGATGCTCCTTAAATGCAAGTCTTCCTTTCTTTACTTCATGGTTTAGTCTCAGAGCTTCATATACCCGGACATAAAGTGCAGTGGCTGCCTCTGGAGTACAATTTTCGTAATGCTTGTTCAGTGCATGGAAGAATACAACTGCTTCCTATTTCAAAGTCTTAATTGGCTGCTGAGCATATTGAACAAGTGTTGGGCATGATGACGGAGCGGCTTTGGGCAATCATCACACTACAAGACATCTTAGACTGAACACGCAGGGTAAGAACTAAGTTAAGAGCCAAAGGGCTCTTACCATGCTTTATAATGTTGAAACAGCTGAAGGAATTTTTAGGTAAACTGTTATTTTTATTAAAAGTGCAAACTATTATTGTCCATGCACTAATTTCCAGCATTCTTCCTGAATCACCTGAAGTAGAACCATAGGTGAGCACAGTCAAAATTATGAGCTGTGCTATTACAACATTGAGTAAGTTCTTACAACACCTTTTGAAGGATAAAAAATATTATTATTTGGCTTATTGATCCAAAACTAGTATTTAATAAAGTTTTTTTTACTTAATTCATGAGATGTGGGCATCATTGGCTGGCCAACATTTATTACCCATCCCTAGTTGCCCTTGAGAAAGTGAGCTGCCTTCTTAAATCGTTGCAGTCCATGTTTTGTGAGTTGATTTTGAGTTGTGGGTTGGTAGGAGGCGAGGTCCTTAATACAATTACTGTTACTAAAGATGTGGTGCTTGGTAGACTAATGGGACTGAAGGTAGACAAGTCCCTGGGCCCGGATGGAATGCATCCCGGGGTACAGAAAGAAATGGCAGAAGTAATAGCAGATGCGTTAGTTATTTATCAAAATTTGCTGGACTCTGGGGAAGTACCGGCTGATTGGAAAACAGCCACTGTTACGCAGCTGTTTAAAAAAGGAAGTAGACAAAAAGCGGGTAACTACAGGCTGGTTAGCTTAATGTCCGAAGTTGGGAAAATGCTGGAATCCATCATTAAAGAAGAAATAGTAGGACACCTGGAAAAGAATGGTTCGATCAAGCAGACGCAGCATGGATTCTTGAAGGGAAAGTCGTGTTTGAAGAATTTACTGGATTTTTATGAAGACGTGACTACTGTGTTTGACAGAGGGGAACCAGTGGATATGGTGTTTTTAGATTTCCAGAAGGCATTTGATAAGGTGCCTCACAAAAGGTTGCTGCAGAAGATTAGAGTCCATGGAGTTGGGGGTGAAGTGTTAGTGTGGATTGAGGATTGGCTATCTAACAGGAAGCAGAGAGTTGGAATAAATGGGTGCTTTTCTGGTTGGCAGTTGGTGACTAGTGGCGTGCTGCAGGGTTCGGTGCTGGGGCATATACTATATACATAGACGATCTGGAGGAGGGGGCTGAGTGTAGGGTAACAAAGTTTGCTGATGACAGAAAGATGAGTGGGAAAGTGAATTGCGTGGAGGACGCGGAAAGTCTGCAGAGAGATTTGGATAGGCTGAGTGAGTGGGCCAGGATCTGGCAGATAGAGTATAACGTTGGCAAATGTGAGGTTATCCACTTTGAGGCTTTGGTTATCCACTTTGGAAGAAATAATAGTAAAATGGAATATTATTTAAATGGTGAAAAATTACAACATGCTCCTGTGTAGAGGGACCTGAGGGTCCTTGTGCATGAATCACAAAAACTCAGTTTGCAGGTGCAGCGGGTGATAAGAAACATAAGAAACATAAGAAATAGGAGCAGGAGTAGGCCATCTAGCCCTTCGAGCCTGCCCCGCCATTCAATAAGATCATGGCTGATCTGTCGTGGCTCAGTTCCACTTTCCCGCCCTCTCCCCATAACCCTTAATCCCTTCTCTTATCAAAAACCCATCAACCCGCTTCTTAAAAATATTTAGCGAGGCAGCCTCCACCACTTCAACGGGCAGAGAATTCCAGAGATTCACCACCCTTTGAGTGAAGAAGTTCCTCCTCAACTCCGTTCTAAACCGCCTCCCCTTTATCTTGAGGCTGTGCCCCCTAGTCCTACTGTCTTTTTTGAGCGGGAAGAGTCTCTCCACCTCTATCCTATCCATCCCATTCATCATCTTATACGTCTCAATGAGATCTCCCCTCATTCTTCTAAACTCTAACGAGTACAAGCCTAGTTTATTCAGCCTCTCCTCATAGCTCAATCCCCTCAACTCCGGTATCAGCCTAGTAAACCTCCTCTGCACTCCCTCCAGGGCCAAAATATCCTTGCGCAGGTGCGGCGCCCAAAACTGCACACAGTACTCCAGCTGCGGCCTCACCAATGCCCTATACAGCTGCAGCAAGACCTCCCTACTTTTATATTCAATCCCCCTCGCTATGAAGGCCAGCATCCCATTCGCCTTCCTGACCACCTGCTGCACCTGCAAGCTGGGTTTTTGCGATTCATGCACAAGGACCCCGAGGTCCCTCTGCACCGTCGCCTGCTGCAGTTTTTCGCCACGTAAGTAATAGTCCTTCCTACCATTCTTCCTACCAAAGTGGACCACCTCACACTTGCCAACATTAAATTCCATTTGCCATTTCCTGGCCCATTCACCCAGCCTATCTAGATCCTTCTGCAGACTCTCCACACCCTCCGCACAATTTGCCGTTCCCCCAATCTTGGTGTCATCAGCAAATTTTGACACCCTGCACTCGGTTCCCTCCTCCAGATCATCTATATAAATGGTAAATAGCTGAGGCCCCAGCACCGACCCCTGGGGCACCCCACTAGTCACCATCCGCCAATCCGAATAGCACCCATTGACCCCCACTCTCTGCCTCCTATTTGACAACCAATCCTCTATCCACGCTAACACCCTACCCCCAACTCCATGTCCCCTGACCTTCTGCAATAACCTCTTGTGAGGTACCTTGTCAAACGCCTTCTGAAAATCCAGAAAGACCACATCCACCGGCTCTCCTCTATCCACTGCCCTAGACACATCCTCATAGATCAAGAAGGCAGATGGAATGTTGGCCTTTATCACGAGGGGAATGGAATATAAAAGCAGGGAGGTCTTGCTGCAACTGTACAAGGCAATGGTGAGGCCGCAACTAGAGTACTGTGTGCAGTTTTGGTCCCCTTATTTGCAAAAGGATATATTGGCCTTGGAGGGAGTACAGAGAAGGTTCACCAGGCTGATACCGGAGATGAGAGGGTTAGCTTATGAGGAGAGATTGAGTCGATTGGAACTCGTTGGAGTTTAGAAGGCGATCTTATTTAGAAGGGTGATCTTACAGAGACATATAAGATAATGAAGGGGCTAGATAGTACAGAGGTAGAGAGATTCTTTCCACTTAGAAAGGAAACCAGAACTAGAGGGCACAGCCTCAAAATAAGGGGGGGTCAGTTTAGAACAGAGTTGAGGAGGAACTTCTTCTCTCAGAGGGTAGTGAATCTCTGGAATTCTTTGCCCATTGAAGTGATGGAGGCTACCTCGTTGAATATGTTTATGTCATGGGTCGATAGATTTCTGATCGATAAGGGAATTAAGGGTTATGGTGAGCAGGCAGGTAAGTGGAACTGATCCACTTCAGATCAACCATGATTTTACTGAAAGGCGGGCAGGCTCAAGAGGCTATTTCTTATGTTCTTATGTTCTTATGCCATTAGGGAGGGAATTCCAGGATTTTGACCAGCGGCTATGAAGTAACGGCGATATATTTCCAAGTCAGGATGGTGAATAACTTGGAGGGGAACTTGCAGGTGGTAGTGTTCCCAATGATCTGCTGCCCTTGTCCTTCTGGATGGAAGTTATTGAGGGTTTGGAAGGTGCTGTCTAAGGACCTGTGGTGAATTGCTGCAATGCATTTATAAATAGTACACACTGCTGCTACTGAGCATCGGTGGTGGAGGGATTGAATGTTTGTAGATGTAGTGCCAATCAAGTGGACTGTTTTGTCCTGGATAGTGTCAAGCTTCTTGAGCGTTGTTAGAGCTGCAGCCATCCAGGCAAGTGGGGAGTATTTCGTCATACTCCTGATTTGTGCCTTGTAGATGGTGGATAGGCTCTGGGGAGTCAGGAGATGTGTTATTCACCTCAGTGTTCCTAGCCTCTGACCTGCTCTTGTAGCCACTGTGTTTATGTGATGAGTCCAGTTGAATTTCTAGTCAGTGGTAACCCCAAGTTGACAGTGGGGAATTCAGTGATGGTTACACCATTGAATGTCAAAGGGCAGTGGTTAGAGTGTCACTTATTGGTGATGGTCATTGCTCGACATTTGTGTGGCGCAAATATTACTTGCCACTTGTCAGTCCAATCCTGGATATTGACCAAATTTGTTGCATTTGAACATGGACTGCTTCAGTACCTGAGGAGTCACGGATGGTGCTGAACATTGTGCAATCATTGATGAACATCCCCACATCTGACCTTATGATGGAGGGAAGGTCACTGATGAAGGAGATGAAGATTGTTGGGCCTAGGACACTACAATGTGGGACTCCTGCAGAGATGTCGTGGAGCTGAGATGACTGACCATCCACAATCACAACCATCTTCCTATGTGCCAGGTATGACTCCAACCAGCAGAGAATTTGCCCCCTGATATCCATTGATTCCAGTTTTGCCTGGGCCCCTTGATGCCACACTTGGTTGAATGCGGTCTTGATGTCAAGGGCTGTCACTCACACCTCACCTCTGGAATTCCGCTCTTTTGTCCATATTTGAACCAAAGCTGATTTGTAGACCTCAAAATAATTGGGCTGCAAGTTTAACCTACAATAATTCCTTCTAGTCTCAGGAATTTTGTTGACTGTAAAATAAAAGAATATCCAGTATGGTAAAGCGCAATTTTTGCTTTGAGTTTTCATGTTAAGTTACAATTTATATCAAAGAAAACACTTTAAAAGTACACTTTATCCCATGTAATAAAAAAAAGTTGGCAACACACTGGCTTTACTAAGCTTTGTTCCCATGGTTTATTATATCATACAATCATACAAATTTGACAGCAGAAAAGACCAGCTGTTCTCGCAAGTCTGCCCATAACATGATGCCAATACATCATGACTGAATACCATAATTCCCTTCCTCCCCACCTCCTTCTCATCCCTTGAGCCATATAAGGGGAGGCAGAAATACAGGGTCATTCAGAGAAAAAATATTTTGGAAAATCCCTTTCCAATCCCTTCAACTGATTAATACAAATTCAGGAGATCAGATGGACCAAGTGTTATCTGTAAAGACAGTTGTCTTCCATGCACTCAATGCAAGTCAAACAAATTATTGAATTGTAATTTGCTGTCAACTACCTATTCTAAACTAATTTAAACTGTCATACTTTAAATCTGTGCTTAATCAATTTGACTGGTTGCTGGTTTTTCAATTCATGCTGATTGGATCAAAAATCACATTTTCATTGCCACATAGGAAGAGCGACAAGACAGGTCACAAAATGTTACTGCCAAAATTTACCATTATCAATCAGGAACCAGCAGCCCACAGTATGCATAATAGCAATCAAATAATCATTCAGTATTTATCTTATGCTGTCAACTCACGGTGAACGATGTAAAGGATACCATAGAATTTCACAATCATTTAAAAATAAATTTGATTTATTGCTGTCACAGTACAGTGAAAAGTATTGTTTCTTGCATAATATGGACTATATGCATACTATATGTTCATAGAGAGTACAGAATGTAGTGTTACAGTCATAGCTAGGATGTAGAGAAACTTTAAAGTAATAAAAGGATTGCACAAATGTCAACATTTCAGTATATAAGTAATCACAATATGTTGAAAAGTGCAGGTCGCAGTCTAAAAGTCTGTTACACTCTCCATTTTGTGTTAAAGTCCATTAAGTTGGGTTCATTAATTTCTCAATTATTTAAATAAGTGGGGGCTTTGGCTGTCTCAAAGTCTTTCATTTTATATCTTACTTGAGATATGGCGTCCCTTCTCATAAACAGGTTGGTGGAATGGGCAAATCAGTAACAGATGAAATTTAATGCAGTGAAATGATTCATTTTGATAAGAACACAGAAACAATGGCTGGAATTCTCTACCCTTGCCTGTGGCTGGGATTCTCCAGTCCCACTGCAGTGAATGGAGTTTTGGTTGAGCACCAAATTTTCTGTTTACATTGGTAGCAGTGGTGGGAGGAAAAGAATTGGAAAATCACGGCCAATTTAATATATGGGGTGCAATTTTAAAGGGGCTGCTGGAGCTGATGGATTTTCCTATATGTGTGCATAAATCATTGAAGGTGCCAGGACAGGTTGAGAGGGTAGTAGTCAATAAAGCATACAACACTCTGGACTAAATTAAACAGGGCATAGAGTTCAAAAGCAAAGAAGTTATGCTAAATATGTATGAAGTGTCAACTGGAGTTTCATGCCTAGTTCTGAGCATCACACTAGGAAGAATGTGAAAATATCAGAGAGTTCAGAAAAAGATTAGCGAGAATGGTTCCACGTATGAAGAACTTCAGTTACAAAGAGAGATTGGAAAAGTTGGGACTGTTCTCATTGAACAAGAGAAGGTTAAGAGGAGATTTCTTAGAGCGTAGAATCCCTAGAATGCAGAAGGAGGGCATTCGGCCCATTGAGCCTGCACTGACCACAATCCCAGTAAGGCCCTATCCCCATAACCCCTCATATTTACTCTGTTAATCCCCAGACACTAGGGTTAATTTAGCATGGCCAATCAACCTAACATGCACATCTTTGGACTATGGGAGGAAACCAGAGCACCTGGAGAAAATCCAAGCAAACACAGGGAAAATTTACAAACTGCACACTGGTCTGGAAGGATGTCAAAAGTTGCAGCAGGACATAAATAGGATGCAGGACTGGGCGGAGAAGTGGCAGATGGACTTCAACGCAGATAAATGTGTAGTCGTCCATTTTGGCAGAACCAACGGGATGAACGAGTACACTATCAAGAGCAGGAGTCTTAGTAGTGTTGAAGAGCAGAAGGATCTTGGGGTCCGGGTCCACAGGACTCTTAAATCGGCCTCGCAGGTGGAGGAGGTGGTCAAGAAGGCATATGGTGTACTGGCCTTCATTAATTGAGGGATTGAGTTTAGGAGTCGGGAGGTAATGCTGCAACTTTATAAGACCCTTGTCAGGCCTCATTTGGAGTACTGTGCGCAGTTCTGGCCGCCTCACTATAGGAAAGATGTAGAAGCTATTGAAAGGGTACAGAGGAGATTTACAAGGATGTTGCCTGGACTGGGAGGCATGCCTTATGAAGTTAGGTTGAGGGAGCTGGGTCTCTTTTCCCTGGAGAGACGAAGGTTGAGAGGCGACCTGATAGAAGTTTATAAAATGTTGAGAGGAATAGATAGGGTGGATTCTCAGAGGCTATTTCCCCGGGTTGAAATGGTTGCTACGAGAGGACACAGATTTAAGGTGCGGGGAGGAAAGTACAGAAGTGATGTTAGGGATAAGTTTTTCACTCAGAGGGTGGTGAGTGAATGGAATCGGCTGCCGTCAGTGGTGGTGGAGGCGAACTCGCTGGGGTCTTTTAACAGACTTCTGAATGAGTATATGGGGTTTAATGGGATTGGGGGTTATAGATAGGTCTATAGATTGGTAGGTGTTGATGTGATCGGCGCAACTCGTGGGCCGAAGGGCCTGTTTGTGCTGTAGTGTTCTATGTTCTATGCACACAGTCACCCAAGGCCGGAATTGAACCCGGGTCCCTGGCACTGTGAGGCAGCAGTTCTAACCACTGCGCCACTGTTCGATGGAGGTATTTAAACTCATGACGGTTCTGGACAGAGCAGATGTAGAGAAACTTGCTGTTGGTGAAAAGATCATCAGCAAAGTGATGAAAGGTGTCGTTGACAATGCTATCAATCAGCACCACCTGAGAAATAACCTGCTCACTGATGCTCAATTTGGGTTTTGTAAGGAGGACTCAGCTCTTGACCTCAATACAGCCTTGGTCCAAACCTGGACAAAAGAGCAAAACTCAAGAGATGAGATGAAAGTGTTTGCTCTTGACGTCAAGGCATCATTTGACGCATTGTGGCATCAGGGGATGAGAATCGGGGGTGGGGTGGAAATCTATCCACTGGTTGGAACCATATCTATTACAAAGGAAAATGGTTTTGGTTGTTTGAGGCCAATCATCTCAGTCCCAGCATTTCCATCGGGGTAATGCCCTAGGCCTAAACATCTTCAGCCACTTCATCAGTTGCATCCTCCCCCTGCCAACGCCATCATATAGTCAAAACTGGATGTTCGCAAGTGACTTCATATGCTCAGCACCATTCATGAATCCTCAGATACTGAAGTAGCTTGTGTCCATGTGCGGCAAGACATGGAAAATATATAGGCTTGTAGTGAAATGGCAAGTAACATTCATGCCCACAAGTGGCAGGCAATGACCATGTCCAATAAGAGACAATATTAACTATGTTTCCTTGATATTCAGTGGTAGTGGCATTGCTGAGTGCCCCAGTAGCAACATCTTGAGGATTATCATTGATCAGAAATGGGACTCGACCAGCCATATAAATTCTACTAGAGCAGGTCAGAGGTTGTGAATTCTGCAGATAATAGCTTACCTCCTGACTCCCCAATGTTTAGTCTACCATCCACAAGGAACAAATCTGGGATATGATGGAATATTTTATTCTTGCCTGGATGAGTGTGCTCCACCAGCATTCAAGATGCAGGATAAACATTCAGCTTGATTGGCACCCCATCCATCACCTTCAACACTTACGACCACCACCGATGCATACTGGTATTGGTGTGTACCGTCTACGAGATGCACTGCAGCAACTCACTCAGGCTCTTTCAAACAGCATCTTCCAAACCCACAACCTCTACTACCCAGGAAGACAAGGGCAGAGCACCACCTGCAGGTTCCCCTCCAAGTCGCATATCATTCTGAATTGGAGCTAGCCGCCATTCTTTCACTGTTGCTGTGTCAAAATCCTGGAATTCCCTTCCTAACAGCACTATGCGTGTTCCTGCAACATATGGACTGCAGCAGTTCAAAGCGAGAGCACACCATCATCCTCTGAAGAAAAATTAGGTATGAACAACAAACTGGCCTAGCTAGAGACACCTACATCCCATAATGAATGAAAGAACAAACCTCAGCAATGGCTGCCACCCACCCCATTCCTAATTCCTGCCTTCTTCCTTCTATCCAGAATGCGATTCCAGGCCAAATACCTTATTTCCATATTGAAATTGCATGCACATTGCTGACACAGTGCAGGGTTGGGACCTGGAAGTGGCTGCCACGTTGGTCCTGACCCCAGAATGCAAATCCTGCCCCATACAAAATCGATCAGAAACTTTACAAAGAACAATGATGAGGTGTGTGTAGCAAACAAAGGGTGAAATAAAAATTAAGCATTGAACACAGCTGATGAAAATGAATGTAAAGCTTATATTTCTATTCCACTGTCCAAGCATCCTGAAATAGCCACAAAATCAAAACTAGAACAGCTTAATTTTGGATATACCCTTGCTGCACATCCACGTTTTGTAGGATCCAGCCTGAAATCCCAAAGCTCAGTGTGAGGAACATTCACAGCACAACAAATGCATACATATGTGGATTACTTAATACCTTGAGAAGTAACAAAGCAGTGACACATGTAATATATATTTAATTTTGATTTGATTTATTATTGTTATATGTATTAGTATATAGTGAAAAGTATTGTTTCTTGCATGCTGTACAGCCAAAGCATATCATATGTAGTGAAGGAAAGGAGGGAGTGCAGAATGTAGTGTTACATCATAGCTAAGGTGTAGAGAAAGATCAACTTAATGCGAAGTAGGTTCATTCAAAAGTCTGACAGCAACAGGGAAGAAGCTGTTTTTGAGTTGGTTGGTACATAATCTCGGACTTTTGTACCTTTATCCCGACGGAAGAAGGTGGAAGAGAGTATGTCTGGGGTACATGGGATCCTTGATTATGCTGGCTGTTTTTCTGAGACAGCGGGAAGTGTGGAAAATATCAGTGGATGGTTTGAGTGATGGACTGGGTTTCATTCACAACCCTTTATAGTTTCTTGTAGTCTTGGACAGAGTAGGAGCTGTACCAAGCTGCGATGCAACCAGAAAGAATGCTTTCTACGGTGCATCTGTAGAATTGGTGAGAAATGTAGCAGACATGCCAAATTTCCTTAGTCTCTTGAGAAAGTAGAAATGTTGGTGAGCTTTCTTAACTGTAGCATCCGCATGGAAAGACCAAGACACGTTGTGGATGATCTGGGTACCTAAAAACCTGAAGCTCTCGAACATTTCTATTTGTCCCCATTGATGTACAGGCATGCCCTCTACCTCGCCTCCTGAAGTCAATGACTATCTCCTTTGTTTTTCTAACAGTGAGGGAGAGACTATTGTCATTGCATTAGTTCACCAGATTCTGTATTTCTTTCGTGTACTGTGTCACGTCATTGTTTGAGATCTGATCACAATGGTGGTGTCATCAGCAAAATTGAAAATTGAGTAATTTGGCCATATGGTCAAAGGTGCCTCAGGAGTACAGTAAGGGCTGAGGACACAGCCTTTGAGCACTGGTGTTGAGGATGATTATGGATTGTTGTGTATCCTTATTGATTACAGTCTGTAAGTTAGGAAGTCTAGGATCAAGTTGCAGAGGGAGGAGCTGAGCCCCAGGCCATGGAGTTTGGAGTTGAGTCTCGTAGGAATAATAGTGTTAAAGGCTGAGCTGTAATCTATGACTAGGGGCCTGACATTTTGTTATCTAGGTGTTCCAGGCTTGAGTATAAGGCCAGGGAGATGGTCTGCTTTGGACCTGTTGCAGTGATAGGTGAACTGTAGTGAATCCAGGCAGTCTGGTCAGCAGCAATTGATTTGTGTCATGATTAACCTTTCGAAGCACTTCATAGTGATGGATGTCAGAGTCACCAAACGATAGTCAATAAGACATGCTGCCTGACTTTTCTTGAATACCTACTCGTTAAATTACTCTTCTCAAAGTGTATCATTTCACACTTTCTTCAGGATGAAATTTCATCTGCTACTTATCTGTCTACGTGACCATTCTTATAGCCCAAGACATGCAGCCTCACTGTTAACCATTTGGCCAATCTTTTGTCGTCTGCAAATTTACTAATCCTACCACTATCCCCGCCCCCTACACACACACACACACACACACACACACACACACACACACACACACACACACACACACACACACACACACAGTCATCTATGTCATTTGTATAAATGGTGAATAATAGGGGACCCAACACAGATCCCTGTGGTACACCACTGGACACTGGCATCTAGTCACTAAAGCAGCCTTCTGTCATCGTCCTCTTTCCTACAACTGAGCTAAGATAAATGGTTGTAATTAAATAATGACCAAAGCATTTTATTGTCAATGATATATTCATTTACATTCAAGTAGCTATTTCTGCTTTAGATTTAAACTGAAACAAAGCCATGATTTGTTTCGCTTTTATTTCTGAGTTTCAAGATTTTTCTTCACCAAATTTAAATATATGCCAAAAGTTGCATTTTACACAATTCTTATTTATATTTCCAAATTGTATTATTTTAGACTAAAGATATTACTTGACAAAGTGCAGTTGATTGTGTTGTCTCTACATTTAAGGTTGTGTGTTCAACTCCCACTTCAGAGACTTGGCCACAAAAATCTTAGCTGACACTCCATTGCCGGCCTGAGTGAGTGCTTCACTGCCAGAAGTATCAGCATTTGGATGAGACAACCAACCACCTGCTCCCTCAGGTGGATCCGATAATAAAAGTAGCTATTTTGAGGAAAAGTATGGGAGTTATTCCTGGTGTCCTGGTGCATATTTTTCTCACAAGTTATAGCAATTTTGAGGGGCCAGATGGACTACTCCTGCTCCTAGTTCTTATGTTCTTAAAGCAGATTATTTGTTCACATTGTTTATGGGAGCTATCTGTGCACAAATTGGCTGACATTTTTTACATTTCAACAATGACTGCTCCTTTAATAGAAAAAGACAAAAAAGTTAAATGCAATGCTTTCTGTGAAGCCAATGTAAAATAGCAATATGAAACAGACAATTGGATATACTTGTTTCCCTGTTTTACGAGCAAATTTTTAAAAATTTAATCAGATCATAGCGTACAGTACAGAAGATGGCTGTTCCACCACTTTATCAGGCATGGGATTCAAATCCGAACCACTTTGTAATTAAGTTTTTCCTTACACTGCCTTTTTTCTTTCACCAGTCACGTTAAGTCAATGACCTGTATTAATTTTATTTATTTCAAACGATTTTCAGAGAACTGTTCATTAAATTATCATAACCAAATGAGTGATGAGTCAACCATCCTATTTAATTTCAATAAGTCAGAACATCTGCAGCTTTTATCAACTTTAAAAATTCAACATAATTTGGTTGTGCAACACCTGAAGTGTTAAATTCCTAAATCTGTGCCAAAATGTCAAACCAGTTTCTAAGTGTATGCTTTTCTTTATTTCAAACATTTGCCTTGTATTTTGGCTTGAAGACTTTTTTGTTTCTGTTTTCTGAAACTACATAACAGGCACTACATTTCATTGCATGTCAAGTTCTTTGGCTCATTTCAAAGAGTGACAATCTACTTATAAATGAAGCTCTTTCTCACCACTACAATCAAATAAACTCAATCATGGTAAATCTAAAGCATAACCATTTTTCATACTTTTTCATCTTATTTCTTTAAGTTTAATTAAACAATTAAAAAAAAACCTAGTTCTTTCAATTGTTACAATTACAAGAAATTCAGAGTCAACTACAGAAGATTATGTATATTATCAAGAGCACTTTGCTTCGTTTTCTTTTAGAATTCAAACAGCAGATGTCAGTAAACAATTGGGATACTGAATTGAAGGTATTATCCAGCTGAATTTTCATTATCAAAGCTGTGGCTACAATACAAGAATGATGTGGTATTAATCAATCATGTCAACTCAATCCTTTCACACTATCAACTTCAACAATCCCTCAATAAGAACCAATGATAATTTCTACTTAAGCAACATATTCAAATATTTATCACATTTCAAAAAAATTAAGATGTTATTTCATGAAGTCAAACATAAATCATTTTATTTAATCATGAAATTCCTAGTTGGATCAGTTGGATCAGTTATTGGTTGCAGCGCATGAAGGGACTGATTGAAAAACTATCGTTATAAAGGGATTTGATGATAAAACAGCGTAATAGAAGAACTAAGAGAGACAAAAGTGAGAAGAAAAAGAAAGTGTCTCTGAGTGAGAGGGACAAATAGACAGCGAGAAAGAAAGCTGTCCAGGCCTGACCAGAGAAATGTTGAGTCGTAACTTCTAGGCTCCCCAGTGTCAGATTTGGGAAGTATCCTAATGTTGTATTGGAAAACCCTCTTAGAACATATAGAACATAGAACACTCCAGCTCAAACAGACCCTTCGGCCCACACGTTGCGCCAATCATATCCATACTTACCAGGCCTATCTATAACTCTCAATCCCGTTAAATCCCATGTACTCATCCAGAAGTCTTTTAAAAGACTCCAACGAGTTCGCCTCTACCACCACCGACGGCAGCCGATTCCACTCACTCACCACCCTCTGAGTGAAAAACTTACCCCTGACATGTCCTGTGTACCTGGTCCCCAGTACCTTAAGCCTGTGTCCTCTTGTAGTGACCATTTCGGCCCTGGGAAATAGCCTCCGAGAGTCCACCCTATCTATATCTCTCAACATCTTATAAACCTCTATCAGGTCGCCTCCCAACCTTCGTTTCTCCAGGGAGAAAAGACCTAGCTCCCTCAACCTATCCTCATAAGGCATGCCACCCAATCCAGACAACAGCCTTGTAGATTTCCTCTGCACCCTCTCAATAGCTTCCACATCCTTCTTGTAGTGAGGCGACCAGAACTGCGCACAGTACTCCAAGTGGGGTCTGACAAGGGTCTTATAAAGTTGCAGCATTACCTCCCGACTCCAAAACTCAATCCCTCGATTAATGAAGGCTCGTACACCATATGCCTTCTTGACCACATCCTCCACCTGCGAGGCCGATTTAAGGGTCCTATGAACCCGGACCCCAAGGCCCTTCTGCTCCTCAACACTGCTAAGAGTCCTACCATTGATATTGTACTCCTTCATCCCATTGGATCTACCAAAATGGACCACTACACATTTATCCGTGTTGAAGTCCATCTGCCACTTCTCCGCTCAGTCTTGCATCCTATTGGATCCAGAATTAAATCTGGGTAATTATTTTAAACACCTGCATGGGACATTCCAACACCTGTAATTCGTCAGGGGACTCCCCAACCTGAACTAACCACAAACACATGGTATTCCCCATTGCTGAACCGCCCCCCCCCCCCTTCTTTCCACCCAATTTGAACCATTATAATGGACCTTACAACTGAATAGCTTGTGGAGTCACATCAGAAGAGATTGAACTTAAGTATGTGGTGTTGGATGAGTCACATCTATGTCAAACTGACTATGGATAACAGACTTTCCATCACTGAAGGATATTAGCGAACCATTTGCCTCATTAGTGCGAACAGTAGCTTTTATGGTGACTGCTCCCTAATTGTCAGATTTATTGATTTCAGTTTTATAATTTGCTATAATGGGACTTGAGTTATGATCCCTTGATTATGAATCCAGCACCATAACTATTTGCCCAATTTTTTTTACCCCACCCGTCCTTAAAATGCTTATTCTTCATAGTGTTATGATCTCGGTCATGACCAGCAACTTTTATTTTGAAAACATGAAGAAATCCAAAATCTTAGTTATTCGCTGAAAGAATGAAGCCACAAGGTTCCACAATTTAAAATAAAATGATTTTTACTATACAATTTAAACAAAACAAGCACTAAATTCTATCTTAGCAAACAGCCTACTCTAAATCCCAGAATAAACATAAGTTAAACATGAATGAATAGGCAGGTTGTGGTCAATTATAGTTCTGATACAGTTCTGGTCACCTCACTATAGGAAGGATATGATTGCATTAGAGGGGATACAGAGGAGATTCACTAGAACGTTGCCTGGGTTGGATCATTTGAGCTATAAAGAAAGATTGGATAAGCTTGGATTGTTCTCTTTGGAGCAGAAAGGGCTGGGGGGGGGGGAACAGGACTGAGGTGGATAAGATTATGAAGGATTGATAGGAAGCAGTTGTTCCCTTTGGTTCAGGCATCAATCATGAGGGGGGCATAGTTTTAGAGTGTGGGACAGAAGATTAAGAGAAAAAGAAATTTCACTCAGGTTGGTGAGAATCTAGAATCTACTGCCTGGGAAGGTAGTGAAAGCTGGAAACCTGACTACATTTAAAAAGTATTTGGATGAGTAATTGAAACATCATAACATTCAAGGATATTGGGACAAGTGCTTGGAAATGGGATTAGGGTGACTTTAGTAGTTGATATTGTCGATATAGACTTGGTCGGCCAAAGGGCTGCACAATTCTATGACTCTATAAAGGTAAATTTACCAGAGTCCCAGATGACCATACACTGCTCTTCCCTTTGAGGGGAGAGCTGATTGGTAGTGATTTAACCTGAGAATTTCTACAACTCAAATGAGGGATGAGGATGAGAAGGCAGGCCTTCATGAATAGCCTTAGTCTGTACGGGAATTAAACCCACGCTGTCGGCATCACTCTGCATCACTAACGAGCTGTCCAATCAACTGAGCAACCCCTTAAATTATAAATTACATATTAAGGGGCAGATGCAACCAAGACAGATCATACTAAATGGTTCGGCAGTCACTCAGAATATATATAATCCATCTGTCTTAAAGCACTTCAAAACTCTATCTGCCTCACAGAGGATTTCAGTTCATCTTGGATTTGACACTGTATAATGTTTAAATTGAGTGCTGTATCAAACCTGGTTTGAAAGTGCTCAGTGGCTTGATTAGAATGCATGGATACTTAGCAGTAAAAACGGCCACCAACATCCAAGCCCTTTGCCTGAAACAAGCATTCAGAACTTTGCATATGCAACTTTATTTGAACACCCATTTCTTGAAAAATTCTCATAACAACATTCTTTGAATGTAGTTATGCTGAGCTTCCTGCATTCAGGTGATTGGCAAAAGGACCAGCAGACACAAAACATTTTTTACGCACACAATTGGTGTGATATAGAATGTGCAGCCTGAAAGGCTTTTGATAGTGGATTAAATGGTAAAACAAAAAACAAACTAGTGAGAAAAATACAGGGCTATGAGTAAAGAGCATTGTAGTAGGATTAAGTGTACAGCGTTACCAAAGATCCAACATAAGAACGTAAGAACATAAGAAATAAGAGCAGGAGTAGGCCATCTAGCCCTTCGAGCCTGCCCCGTCATTCAATAAGATCATGGCTGATCTGTCGTGGCTCAGTTCCACTTTCCCGCCCTCTCCCCATAACCCTTAATCCCCTCGCTTATCAAAAACCCATCAATCCGCGTCTTAAAAATACTTAGCGAGGCAGCCTCCACCACTTCAATGGGCAGAGAATTCCAGAGATTCACCACCCTTTGAGTGAAGAAGTTCCTCCTCAACTCCGTTCTAAACCGTCCCCCCTTTATCTTGAGGCTGTGCCCCCTAGTCCTACTGTCCTTTCTGAGTGGGAAGAGTCTCTCCACCTCTATCCTATCCATCCCATTCATCATCTTATATGTCTCAATGAGATCTCCCCTCATTCTTCTAAACTCTAATGAATACAAGCCTAGTTTATTCAGCCTCTCCTCATAGCTCAACCCCCTCAACTCCGGCATCAGCCTAGGAAACCTCCTCTGCACTCCCTCCAAGGCCAAAATATCCGTGCGTAAGTGCGGCGACCAAAACTGCACACAGTACTCCAGCTGCGGCCTCACCAGTGCCCTATATAGCTGCAGCAAGACCTCCCTACTTTTATATTCAATCCCCCTCGCTATGAAGGCCAGCATCCCATTAGCCTTCCTGACCACCTGCTGCACCTGCAGGCTGGGTTTTTGCGACTCATGCACAAGGACCCCGAGGTCTCTCTGCACCGTTGCCTGCTGCAGTTTTTCGCCACGTGAGTAATAGTCCTTCCTACCATTATTCCTACCAAAGTGGACCACCTCGCACTTGCCAACATTAAATTCCATTAAGCATGAAAGGCTAATGGCCTCCTCCTTTATTGTATTGGTCAACAATTTTCCATGTGACCATTTCCAGTTGTTCTTAAAAATAAATTGGTGGAGGCCAGCACTACAAAGGAAAGATTTGTCAAATTATTCATCAAAATGTGAGTCAGAAATAGCACTGTCCAGTCTGTGACATCACCAGTTTATGCTGCAGGGAGCTGGAACCAGCTATTGTCCTGGGAACAATTGGGTACTGGGTGGGGGGGCAGGGTGATATGAGGATTGGCAAGAGAGGTTGAGTGGGGTTGGGGGAGAGTGGAGAGATGAGGGGCTCAGTGGGAGACAAGGAGCCTGGGGAATAGGGTCAGGGATGGACAGACAAGAAGACTGGATAATGAGATTGGTTTGAGGGATGGATATGAGGAAATGGAATTTGGGATGGGAAGAGATGGAGCTTAGAATGCAGTGGGGAGCTGTTAGGTTGGGGATGAGGAGAGAGAGAAACTGAAAAATAATATTTTTCACTTGAAGAGGGAGTATAGGATTGGAATTTGGCAAAAATGGGGATGTGACAAAATGCAAATACCTTACTTTTAAATTGCAGCCAGGAGTTCGGAGGCAAGGAACTTCCATACCCAATGGACATCGAGCTTGTTGTGTATGCATAGTTGGGAAAGGGCCGCACATGCATGGTTAGTGTTTTTATGTTCTGAAGGCTGGGAATCGGCCCTGTGTACATACGCAGAAAGAAAAGAAGCATAAAAGCGGAACAACATGAAAAATACAGGGCTATGAATAAAGAGCATTGTAGTGGGATTGAATGTACAGCGCTACCAAAGAACCAATATAAGCATGAAAGGCTAAATGGCCTCCTTCTTTATTGTATTGGTCAACAATTTTCCATGTGACTATTTCCAGTTGTTCTCAAAAATTGGTGGAGGCCAGCACCACAAAGGAAAGATTTGTCAAATTATTTATCAAAATGTGAGTCAGAAATAGCACTCTCCAGTGTGTGACATCACTAGTTTATGCTGTGCGGAGCTGGAACCAGCTATTGTCCTGGGAACCATTGGGTATGGGTGGAGGGGGTTGGGGGCAGGGTGATATGAGGATTGGCAGGAGAGGTTGAGGGGGGATTGGGGGAGAGCTGACTTGAACTTAATTGCCATTAAAAGAGCAGAATATGGGGAGGGTAAAGGCACTAAACCAAGAAGAAGGTCCCAAACCAGGGAGTGGAACAGAAAGAAGTTTCAGGCAAGGACAAAGGCTGAGATCAGATCTTGATTCCACTGAGTCAAGATAAATGAGCAGAACAGAGAAAAAGGCCCCACGTTTACGAGAAAGAGCTTCATGGAGAAGATTTGATGTGAAGTGAATTTGAGAAAAGCACATAAGATTCAATGATTCTTTACTGCAGGCTTTTTGGGGCAGTGGTGTTCTGTTTAGCATGGCTAAAATTCTGAAAGTGCTTGGTAGGTGAAGCTTGAGTATACTTGGGGAATATATTGGGGAATTTCATAGTAACTTCACTGCAGTGTTAATGTAAGCCTATTTGTGGCTACTTTACTTAGAGATACAGGATAAAGACGTCTTGGAAGGCGAGATTGAATTCCTTTAGGTGGACCCTTGTAGGAGTGAGTGGGAGTGAGGCCTGGAGAGAATTCCACAGTGAGTTCTTCAGATGTGAAGATTGGAAACTCTCGTGAGCAAGACAGAGTTTCAATGAGACCAGTTGGCTCATGGTGTGTATCATGAACACTTCAATCACAGAAAATGGTTATCTTCAAGGACCAAACATTCTCGAAGAACTTGTGTTTTAAACACACTTTGTTAAATGCAAAAATGCTCATTGTTATTACTTGAGAAAATGTCCTTTTTTGAGATAGGTGATGGAAAAAAATGCCTGTAAAACTGTTTTTAGCTGTTTGGATTTGAAATGAGAAGGAAAAACTATGTTACTAAGCTTTTGCTTTCTATTCAACAAGACTGGTTTTATAATCTGATAAATTTTTTTGTTTATTGAAGAAACCTGGTCATTAAATGGTCATCCTGAGATTAATAGAGAAAGGACAAGGTCGTGGCTTTTCACCAAGGTTACATCATAGTCCTCCATGAGGAAATGCTCCCTAAATGTGGAATTAAAGTATTTCAATTAATTGGTCACATATTAGTTCATTTGTTTGTGTGCCAAATGTACATTTAGAAACCAATTGCTACAATGCTACCATGTATTGTTTAATGAGCTCGTAATACAGCTCATGTATATCATTCAATCATCTCATTTTGCTTTGAGCCAGAGTATTTTTCAAGAGCAATTATCACCATATCAAATGTAGGATAACCCTCTTTCTGGCCCACTCCCTGGTTTGGGACCTTCTTCTTGGTTTAGTGCCTTTACCCTGTCTCCCTCCCCATATTCTGCTTCTTTAATGGCAATTAAGTTCAAGTCATCTCTGCTCTCCCCCACCCCCACTCAACTTCTCCTGCCAGTCCTCATGAATATCCTCCTGAATATTTATTGGCCTTTTGCTCAAATAAAATGTACAAGTATTGTTTTCTTATGAAGCACTACAAAAGTCCATCCAGTATGGTGGCATAATGGTTAGCACTGCTACCTCATAATGCCAGGGATCTGGGTTCGATTCCCGGTTTGGGTCACTGTCTGTGCAGAGTCTGCATGTTCTTCCCATGCCTGTGTGTGTTTCCTCTGACAGTCTAAAAGACCTGTTCGCCTTGTTGAATTCTCCCTTAGTACACCTGATCAGGTGCTGGAGTGTGGCGACTAGGGAATTTTCACAGTAATTTCATTGCAGTGTTCATTTGATTTATTATTGTCACATATATTTACAGTGAAAATTATTGTTTATAGAATCATAGAAAAACTACAGCACAAACAGGCCCTTCGGCCCACAAGTTGCACCGATCATATCTCTACCTACTAGGCTTACCTATAACCCTCAATCCTATTAAGTCCCATGTACTCATCCAGAAGTCTATTAAAAGAGCCTATTGAATTTGCCTCCACCAACACTGACGGCAGCCGATTCCACTCACCCACCACCCTCTGAGTGAAAAACTTACCCTTGACATCTCCATGTACCTACTCCCCAGCACCTTAAACCTATTTCTTGTGCTATACAGATAAAGCATACCATACATAGAGAAGGAAAGGAGAGAGTGCAAAATGTAGTGTTACAGTCATAGCTAGGGTGTAGAGAAAGATCAACTTAATACGAGGTAGGGCCGTTCAATTGTCTGCTGGCAGTAGAGAAGAAGTTGTTCTTGAGTCGATTGGTGTGTGTCCTCAGACTTTTGTATCTTTTTTCGATGGAAGAATGTGGAAGAGAGAAAGTGGCCCTTGATTATGCTGGCCATTTTTCCGAGACAGCAGGAAGTGTAGACAGAGTTAATGGGAGGCTGGTTCGAGTGATGGACTGGGCTTCGTTCACGACCCTTTGTACTTTTGTGCAGTTTTGGACAGAGCAGGAGCCACAGTAAGCTGCGAGACACCAGAAAGAACGCATTCTATGGTGCATCTGTAAAGGTTGGTGAGAGTCGTAGCGGACATGCCAAATTTCCTTAGCCTCCTGAGAAAGTAGAGGCATTGGTGGCCTTTCTTAACTATGGTGACGGCATGGAGAGACCAGGACAGGTTTTTGGTGGTCTGGACACCTAGAAACTTGAAGTTCTCGACCATTTCCACTTTGTATCCATTGATGTAAACGGGCGTGTCCTCCACTGTGCTTCCTGAAGACGACTCTTTTGTTGACGCTGATTCCCTATTTCTTTCCTGTATTCCTCCCTGAGACATTAACAAATAAACTTTAAAACTTTTAAACTCCATGCAGCAAGCAAGAAGGGCTTGAACCTCAAAATCCATCCATTAACCCATGACGTGGTAGGGACTCTCCCAGAGAAGAAAGAAATGGTGCTGAAGCTGGTAAAATTAAATTTTTCTTGATCAGCCTCATTGCCAGCCCATGGTGTTTGCCAATTAATTGTATATTCTATATCTTGGTGCAAAGCAAGTTATATTGGATTTACATCTGTACAAAATGTATTTACAAGAATTCTGTAGTCAGAAAATGACTGCAGTAATGCTGCAACTCTGACTTCCAGTGCCATCTGTAGTTTGTTTACTTTGGTCAAGTCTGAGTAGGAACTCAATCAAGTACAATGAGTATCAATTTTAAATAGCCTCATTTAGTCAAATGCAAAACAATTGACCCCACAGTACGAGCATCATATAAGTAATCCTTTTCATTTTCTATGCTTTAATTCTCAATTCTTAAATTTTTGATTAATATTTATTTTGTCAAGATTTATTCAGATTTAATGTTCAGCTGACCAATTATTTTGGACAGATGAAGATTTTTGAAATGGAGTCAGTATTTTCTCTGCCAGTATTAAATTTACTTTATTTAACATGTTGCAGTTTAATTTAATACAAACTTCTGAAAACTGAACAATGTGTTCAATTTGGTACATGATGCAGCATAAAAAATGCATGCTTAGCACTTGCGACACTCTAAAACTCCTTTCGTTCACATGGAACAAACACTTAACAAATTTGTTTGTCATCCCGTCACATAAATAATTCATCTGCAGTGCTACCTACCATGATACTTACCTTTGTTTCAGACCTTTTGTTGTTTGTATACATCTATACAAAGATCTAGTCAACTGTTGCTTTGATGATTTTATAATGCAAAGCTCTGAATACATTGGAAAGATTAGTTCTCATCATGAGCTTTTTGTTTGGCTTCAATGAAGTTTTCTAGTTTATAAAAAACATCAGAAAAAACATGTTTGGTCCAGCCAAAACTTTTAAGTACTAGATAACACTAAGGAAGGAAATGAATCACAAAAGACTAGTGTACAGATACAGCAATTAATTAGGAAAGACATTAAAATGTTATTGTTCAATGTGAGGGGAATTGATTGCGAAGTGTTACATTGAGCACAAAAGCCATGGGAGATCATCAATAGATCTGCCCATGGGCTTCGTGGAGAACAAGCTGCCTTATTGAACGAGCATAGGTGAATGGGAAATAGCCTGGGGGGTTCTGAAGCCTGTAACTTTACCCAGACTGGTACTGAAGGTCCTGAATGAAGACTGCCTGACTGTAAGCCACAGGAGTGGTCTTGCCTTTTGGTGCACAATAAAGATATTGGTGATGGGAAACTTGGCTGAATTACTACAGTGGCGATGAGGAGAAAATATACTTTTTCCCTCTGGACAACCTTTGAAAATCAAGAATTTCCCCGGGAAGAAAAAAGCCTCTTTTTGGGCAACTTGAACCCAGTGTCACCAATGGGAAAGATTGGACCCAATACACTGAGTGCATGCAGTAGTTCTGCCATGCTAACACCATTGAAAGAGACAAAAAGCAAAACATGTTATTGTCAACAGCATGCAGGGCTCCAACTTTCAGTGTGATAAAAAGTCTGATCTGTCATGATGCCCTGATTCAAAAACGTTTGAACTGATAGACTTGTTTAAAAAAGCATTAAGATCCGAAGCCCCTGGTAATTCTCCAGCAATATCGCTTCAGCATGGCTGGGAGAATCCCTAGGGAACTAGTCACTGAGTTCTTGGTTAGGTTGCAGAAATGAGTCGAAAACTCTAAATTTAGACCACCTCTTAATGAAATGTTGCAGGACAGATTGACATGTGGTATTATTTATGTGACCATCCAAAGATCCAACCGGAAGCACAACTCATCACATAACTGATTGTCTGGCGCTCATGTTAAGCTGTGCACACTCTCATCCATTTATCATTCATCTCTTTTCAATCAGATAGTCGGGTGTCAGTTTGTTCATGTACTCCGAGTGACAGCCAGCAGTGGCACTTACGGCCGACTTGGTGCTGAAGCAAGAGGGACCACCTTTGTGTGAGAGTTCAGGAGTACTTTGTCGTTTCTCCTGCAGAACGAAGTGAGATGTATGGATATGCAACATTGAGATCTGGGCATGATGGCACTGCAACACTTGTCAAGGCTGAACTCATTTTGGTGTCTTTGATAACACTTATTATATTTCTTAAGTCTGCAGTAGGCCTTTCTATTTGTCCGGCTTTCTTCAGTGACTTAATTTTGAAACTCTCTGCTTGTCACACAGCACTGAATATGCGAAATACTTTTGCAACTTTTCTTTTCACCTCACTTCCGTATAACTTTGTCTTCAACAAAGTGCTTGTCTATATGAGGTACACGCATTTGTATTTTTTGTCCCCCATGGATCACCTGCATTGCCTTTGTGGAACACAGGTTGGAAACCACTGAACTAGAATTTAGAAGAGTAAGAGGCAACTTCATCAAAACCTTTCAGATCCTGAGGGGTATTGTTAGGGTGCATGTTTCCTTCGTCTGACAATTGAGAACTAGGAGAACTAAAAATAAGGGGGTTACTCATTTAAGGCAGAGGTAAGGGGAATTTTTTCTCCAGACTGACATGTGTCTCTGGAACTCTCTTCCTTAAAAGACAGTGGAAGCAGAGTCTTTGAATATTTTTAAGGGAGAGCTAGTTAGATGGTTATCTAGAGTAGGCAGGGAAGTGGGATTGAGGTTGCAGTTGGATCAGTCACGATCTTATTGAATGGCAAACCAGACTTCAGGGGCTGAGTGGCCTACTCCTGTTTCTAATTTGTATATTCATATTTTCATATGAAATGCGCCATAGGAAATAAACGTCAAGTGTTCCAGTGGCTTTCAGTGTGGTTCATGCTCAGTGAAATTATTGGAAGTTTCATTTATGTGTCTAAACTCACAGCAAGTCAAATCCTTTTAGATTAGAGGTTTTGGCTAGTATATAAGGATTAATGGCAGAATTGATTTAACTTTATACATGCATAGATAAGTTCAACTTTTGTTCACCATTGCATCTACTACTTGGCAGATGTGATAAATTTAAATTAGTCATAATTACTTTCAAGTATGGTTGGATATAATCGATGCCAAACAATCTAATGTGTTAAATGTTACATGAGAACATGACGAGGATGATTTTAATTTCCTTTACACCCTGAAACAATTGTAGCCAGAGCAAAACATAATACTTTCTGCTTATTTTCATCCATACTTTTTGGTTTTTGATCAGATTTGGGGTGCAAGCTCAAACTTGCCTCTGGTACAGGTAGAAGTTTCATTTACATAAAAACTGCAATATTCCCCAGGCAATTTAGTACGCCAGGCGCAATCCATACAATCATAGAATCCCTACAGTACAAAAAGAGGCCATTCAGCCCATCAAGCTTGCACCAACAACAATCCCATCCTTACCCTGTGATTCCTCCCGAAACTAAGCTCATTTTAGCATGACCATTCAACCTAACCTGCACATCTTTGGACTGTGGGAGGAAACCAGAGCTCCTGGAGGAAACCCATGCAGACATGGGGAGAATGTGCAAACTCCACATAGACAGTGACCCAAGCCGGGAATCAAACCTGGGTTCCTGGTGTTATGAGGCAACAGTGCTAGCCACTGTGCCGCCCCAATCCATAGGCATGAAGTTTAATATTTTGTGGACTTTTTAAGTAGGGAACATTTAAAAAAAAACCTCCACTTTAAGAACAGGCTATTTAACTGCAGATTGTTTTGAGTGTAAGTTGTCTACACCTCCCCCATGCACCCTGGACATACTCTCTTCCACCTTCCTCCATCGTGCAAAAGATAAAAAAAGTCTGAGGACACATATCAACTGACTCAAGAACAGCTTCTTCCTTGCTGCCATCAGACTTTTGAATGGACCTGTCTCATACTAAGTTGATCTTTCTCTACACTCTAGCTATGACTGTAACATTGCATTCTACACTCTTTTCCTTCTCTATGAACAGTGTGCTTTGTCTGTATAGTGTGCAAGAAATCATACTTTTCACTGTATACCAATACATGTGACAATAATAAATCAACTCAAATCCTTCCCCTTTATTCCAACACCTTCCATGACCTCAGAACTTGGGGAAGCTCAGTTGGCTGGCTGGATGGTTAGTGATGCAGAGTAATGCCAACAGTGTGGGTTAAATTTCTGTACTGGCTGAGGTTATTCATGAGGCTTGCCTACTCAACCATACCCAAAATTCTTGTCAACCAGTTTCCATTTAGGGCTGCTCCAATCACAGGTTGTTTCTCTCCTGCCTTTGCTGATAGGCTAACTAGTGAGTAGTGAACAGTATGTTTTTTTGATATATGGCTGTCACGTGTTTTGGGATGTAGTGAAAAGTATTGTTTCTTGCGTGCTATACAGACATAACATACCATACATCTAGTACATCAGCCAGAAGGAAAGGAGAGGGTGCAAGTTAAAGTGTTACAGTCATAACTAATATGCAGAGATAGACCAGCTCAAATCCATGCAAAAGTTTGATGGCAGCAGGGAAGATGCTGTTTTTGAGTTGGTTTATACATGATTTCAGACTTCTGTATCTTTTTCTTGACAGAAGAAGTTAGAAGAGCATGTCCAGAGAGTGTGAGGTCCTTGATTATGCTGGCTGGTTTCCTAAGGCAATGGGATAGAAACATAGAAACATAGAGGATAGGAGCAGGAGGAGGCCATTTGGCCCTTTGAGCCTGCTCCGCCATTCATCACAATCATGGCTGATTGTCAACTTAATAGCCTAATCCTGCTTCTTCCCCATAATATTTGATTCCATTTGACCCAAGTGCTATATCTAGCCACCTCTTTAATACGTTCAATGTTTTGGCATCAACAATTTCCTAAGGTAATTAATTCCACAGGCTCACCACTCTTTGGGTGAAGAAATCTCTCCTCATCCCCGTCCTGAATGGTCTACCGTGAATCCTCAGGTTGTGACCGTTGATTCTGGACACCTCTACCATCGGGAGCATTCTTCCTGCATCTACCCTGTCTAGTCCTGTTAGAATTTTATAAGTTTCTCCGATTCCTCCCTCATTCGTCTGAACTCCAATGAAAACAATCCTAACCTAGTCAATCTCTCCTCATACACCAGTCCCGCCATCTCCAGAATCAGCCTGGTAAACCTTTGCTGTACTCCCTCAAGAGCAAGGACATCCTTCCTCAGAAAAGACCAAAACTGTACACAATATTCTAGGTGTGGTCTCACCAACGCCCTGTATAATTACAACAATACTTCCCTGCTTCTGTGCTCGAAACCTCTCGCAATGGAGGCCAACATATCATTTGCCACATTTACTGCCTGCTGCACCTGCATGCTTGCCTACAGTGACTGGTGTACAAGGACGCCCAGATCCCACTCCACACTTCCCTCTCCCCTCTCTTAATTTATAGCCATTCAGGTAGAAATCTGCCTCCTTGTTTTTGCTTCCAAAGTGAATAACCTCACATTTATCCAAATTATACTGCATCTGCCATTGATTTGCCCACTCACCCAACCTGACCTGACCATTCTGAAGGATCTCTGCATCTGCGCCACAGTTCACCCTCCCATCCAACTTGGTATCATCTGCAAACTTTGAGATGTTACATTTTGTCGTCTCATCCAAATCATTAATGTATATTGTGAATAGCTGGGGTTCCAGCACTGATCTCTGTGGCACCGCACTAATTACTGCCTGCCAATTTGAAAAAGACCCATTAATTCCTACACTTTGTTTTCTCTCTGCCAACCAGTTTTCTATCCATCTCAATACACTTTCTCCCAATGTGCTTTAATCTTGCATGTTAATCTCTTATGTGGGACTTTGTCAAATGCTTTCTGAAAGTCCAAACGTACCACATTGATTGGTTTCACCTTGTCAGCTCTACTAGTTACATCTTCAAAGAACTCCAACAGATTTGGGAAGCACGATTCCCCCTTCATAAATCCACGCTGACTCTGTATGATCCTGCCACTGCTTTCTAAATGTTCTGCTATAAAGTCCTTGATAATGGATTTGAGAATTTTCCCCACTACTGATGTTAGGCTTACTTGTGTATCATTTCTTGTTTTCTCTCCACCTCCCTTTTTGAATATTGGAGTGACATTAGGCACCCTCCAATCTGCGGGGACTATTCCAGAGCCTATAAAACCCTGGAATTCCTGGAACAGGTGCCAGTTAATCAAATATGTTGGTTAACTGAGGTGCAAGGTGAGTTCCAGAGAGAGAACTCCAGGATGATCATGCAGATATTGAGGTCTCACAACATGTGAAGGAGCATGCAATTGAGTAGATGGTGGTGCAGAGCAGTGGGAGTGAGGAGAAGCTGTTTATAATTGTGACTGGTAAGTTTGACTTTTCCAATAAATATGGATCCAAAGACCTGACCTCAGAATTCTGTTTAATAAAAATTTCCAGCTGGTAGAGCAAAAATGTTCACTGTACTTCTATTATTAGGCAAGCATCCAACTCCCTTTCAAAGAAAATCATGGACTCTGCTAAAAAAAAAATTCTGACAGAGTTGTGAGGAGTATGAAAATTATCTCATACTTTACAATCTTTTGATATCTTACACTATAGGTCTTATCATCATCTGGCTTTCTCAATATAAAAGAAACCACTGATGTTGTTCACAACAATCAAAAGTAGTTATTGTAGAAAGGATGAATAACTTGATTCAAAAATATTAAACTCAGCGGTATAGTCAGGTGCTCTTTGTGTTATAATAATTTCACGAGACATTTGGCAGAAATTCAAAGAATTTACAACAAAAGAGTTGTAAATTCTGAGAGAATTCATGGACCAATATTTGTCAACCTTTTCTAATTCTGGGGATAGGGTAGAATCAAGGTAGAAATTAAATGAAAATTGTTCCAATATGAAACAACAAATTAGGGTTTGTGGACAGGTGACAAAATACGTGCAGCATCCAATGACATTTTTGATGGGTTAACAAGTTAAACCATAAAACGTAAGAGCAGAATTAAACCATTTGGTCCATTGAGTCTGCTTCTCCATTCAATCATTGCTGATTTTTCTCATCCCCATTTTCCTGCCTTTTCCCCATAACCCCTGATCCCCTTATCAATCAAGAACCTATCTATCTCTGTCTTAAAAACACTCAATGACCTAGCCACCACAGGTCATTGCAGTCAAGAGTTCCACAGATTCACCACGCTCCGGCTGAAGAAGTTTCCCCTCATCTCTGTTCTAAAGGATTGTCCTTTTAGCATGAGGTTGTGCCTTCTGGTTCTTGATTTTCCTACTAGTGGAAACATCCTCTCCATGTTCACTCTATCCAGGCCTCGCAGTATCCTGTAAGTTCAATAAGATTCTCCCCGCAACCTTCTGAACCCCAATGAGTACAGACCCAGGGTCCTCAACCATTCCTTATACGACAAGGTCTTCATTCCAGGGATCATTCTTCTGAACCTCCTCTGGACCCTTTCCAAGGCCAGCACATCCTTCCTCAGATGAGGGACCCAAAACTGCTCACTAAACTCTAAATGATGTTTGACCAGAGCCTTATACAGACTCAGAAGTACATTCCTGCTCTTGTATTCTAACCCTCTCGACATGAAATGCTAACATTGCATTATCCTTCCTAACTGCCAACAGAACCTGCACATTAACCTTAAGAGAATCTTGAACAAGGGCTCCAAATCCCTTTTTATTTCTGATTTCTTAAGAATTTCTCCATTTAGAAAATTGTCTATGCCTCCGTGCCTCCTTCCAAAGTGCATAACCTCACACTTTTCCACATTGTATTTCATCTGTCACTTATTTGCCCTCTCTCCTAACCTGTCCAAGTCCTTCTGTAGCCCCCTGCTTCCTCAATACTACCTGTCCCTCTACATATCTTTGTATCATCTGCAAACTTTGCAACAATGCCTTCAGTTCCTCCTTCCAAATCATTAATATATATTGTGAAAAGTTGTGGTATCAGCACTAACCTCTGAGGCACACCACTAGTCACTGGCTGCCATCCTGAAAAAGACGCCTTTGTCCCCACTCTCTACCTTCTGCCAGTCAGCTAATCCTCTATCCATGCCAGGATCTTACCATTAACACCATGGGCTCTCAACTTATTTAACAGTAGCCGATGCAGCATCTTGTCAAAGGCCTTTTGGAAATCTAAATAAATCATGTCCACTGGTTCTCCTTTACCTAACTTCCTTATCCCTTCCTCAAAGAACTCTAACAGGTTTGTCAGACATGACCTCCCCTTGACAAAGCTGTGTTGATTCAGTCCTATTTCATCATGGATGTACAACTACATGAAATAGCTACAATGTTAGGAAACCAAAGGTAATTTAGAGGTTTAAAGTTTATTCATTAATCACAAGTAGGCTACATTAACACTGCAATGAAGTTACTGCAAAAATTACCTGGGCACCATACTCTGGCGCCTGTTTGGATACAGTGAGGGAGAATTTAGCATGGCCAATGCACCTAACCTGTGCACATCTTTTGGATTGTGGGAGGAAACTGGAGAACCCGGAGAAAACCCACATAGACATAAGAGAAGGTGCAGACTCCGCAGGGACAGTGACCTAAGCTGAGAATTGAACCCAGGTTCCTGGCGCTGTGAGGCAGTAGTGCCTGGATGTATAACTGTATGGGTAAACATTAGAAATAATTTTTAGTTTTAGGTGAGTTTAATTTCATGTTTCTGTGCCTGGAAGAAAACTGTAGTTAGATTCATGCTAGATAAATGTGTTTATATGTGGCGGTTGCTTTCAATTCCAACTAGGATCCTGTAGTCTTAGAGGTTTGGAGGTGGTTGCTTAGCAAATAGAGGCTCCTAAGGGGAAAAAGCTTTTCCTTTGTTTGCAGTTTAATTATAAGGTTTAATCAGGCAGTTGCTGATAGATTGCCAGAGAGGGAACATCTCCCACAGTTTTGCTAAAGGCAGTTGATGATAGGCAGTTGAAAAAAGAACATCTCTCTCAGTTTTGCTAGAGAAAAACTAGATTAATAGAGTAATTAATGCAAGCTCTGAAGAAACTAAAGGACAGTTAATTATGGAAACCTGGAGAAAGAACGGATATTGTTTTTGGGCATCTCAGACAATACTGAGAAGTTTTGGTTGGTGAGAATGCTATAAAAAAGTTTTAAAGTAATCCTAAAGTTTGGAAAAAGAGTAGAACAGGCCTTTATCCCACTAAGCCTGCAGCGATACATGACGTCTTTCTAAACTAAAGATCTTTTGCATCTACGTGGTCCGTATTCCTCTATTCCCTATCTAATCATGTATCTATCTAATCAATATGCCGCTTAAACATTGCTATTTTATCTGCTTCTACCACCTTCTGTGGCAGTGTATTCCATGCACTTACCACCTTCTGTGTAAACAAACTTGCCGCTCACATCTCCTTTAAACTTTTCCCCTTTTACTTTAAACCTATGTTCCCCAGTAATTACATTTTTACTGGGAAAAATAAGTCTGAGTTTTTTGGATCCCACTTTCCACCATCCGAAGAGTAAACCCAACCAACAATGTTGATACTGGGGAATTCAGTGATGGTAATGCCATTTAATGTCAGGGTGAGACAGTTAGATTCTTCCTTGTTGGAGATGGTCATTGCCTGGCACTTGTGCAGTGCAAATGTTATTTGCCACTCATCAGTCCAAGCCTGGAAACCAGTCCAAAGATGTGTGGGTCAGGTTGATTGGCCATGCTAAAATTGCACCTTAGGGTCCTGAGATGTGTAGGTTAGAGAGATTAGCAGATAAATATGTAGGGATATGGGGGTAGGGCCTGGGTGGGATTGTAGTTGTGACCCGATGGGCCAAATGGCCTCTTTCTGCATGGTAGTTTCTATGATTCTTTGAATGTTGTCCTGATTTTGTTGCATGTGCGTATGGATTGCTTCAGTATCTTAAGAGTCGCAAGTGGCACTAAACATTGTTCAATTATCAGGGAACATTCCTATTTTTGACCTTATGATTGGAGGGCAGGTAATTGACAAAGCGGCTAAAGATGGTTGGGCCCAGACAGTACTCTGTGGAACTCCTGCAGTGGTAGCCTTGGATTTAAGTGATTGACCTCTAACAACATCTTCCTTTCTGCTAGATTTGACTCCAACCAGTGGTAAACTTTTTCTGATTCCTTTTGACTAGCACTCCTGGATGCCACACTTGGTCAAATGCTGAGTTGACGTCTAAACAGTTATTTATTATTATTTATTTATTATTAGTGTCACAAGTAAGCTTACATTAACACTGCAATGAAGTTACTGTGAAAATCCCCTAGTCGCTACACTCTGGTTACTTTCACCTCACCTCTTGAGTTCAGCTCTTTTGCCAATGTTTCGACAAATAAGTTCAGGGGCTGAGTGGCTCATAGCACCCACACTATGTCAATGGACAGTTTATTGCTGAGTAAGTTCTGCTTGATTGTTGATAACCCCTCCCATCATTTTGTTGCACATGGATGGGGTGCCAATTTGCTGAGTTGAATTTGTACTGTATTTGGGAATAGGATATACATGGGGAATTTTCCACTTTGCCAGATAGATGCCAATATTGTAGCTGTACTAGAACAGCTTGGCTGGGGGCATGGTTAGTTCTAAAGCATAAGTCTTTAGCCAGATAAAACATGGTGGCAGAGAATTTTTTTTTAAATATGAAGGTTGGAATCTAAATTACAATCCTTGTGGAAAATGGCCTTAAATGAATATAAATTATCGGGATGTGATAACTGCAATGATTTTGCAGTCTGAATATCCTGACCAGTGGAAGAATTAAATGGATATGAAATATTATAAGGAATTGTTAGTATCCGCTGGAACTTAAAAGACAAAGGGACGACTTGATTGAAACAAATAAGATTCTGAACAGTCTTGACAGGGTGAGTGTGGTAAGGATGTTTCCTCTTGAGGGAGAATCAAGAACTTGCGGGGGTGGGGGTGGGCCACTGTTTCAAAAATAATGGGTTACTTATTTCAGACAGAGATGAGACGAGGGTCAAAAGTTTCTGGAACTTACTTCCTGGAAAGGTTATGGAACCAGAAGGTGCAATCTTAACAAAATATTGCAAAATGGCAGGATCTGACTGAAAACTATTGTGCTTCTCTCCTAAGAAGCAGACAGGTTTTCCAGATCTTGCAAAGAACAAAGCAGGGAGCAAGTTTCACAACATCATTTTGAGGAGTGGGACCTAAACACACTGGCAGAGCTCAGCTCTGCAGAGATTGGGGCCCCATTTTAAAATCAGAGCAAAAACTTTCCTTCCCTCCACCAATGGAAGCATTAGGGGCTTCCACTGCTCCCTGTTCCCCACCAGTCATCACTGGCATTTTCCTCCCCTTCCCCATTGCTAATGGCATCTTTCTCTCACGCATCCTGACACCCCCTCCCCCCATCAGCACCAGCATCTCCCTCTCACACAACCCCCTCTACACTTCTGCACTGTAGGGATTCTATGGTACTTTCTGTCTTTTACGCTCTTCCATGCACCATCATTGCTGACAACGCCCTCTCAACCATCCTCCCCCCTCACCTGCCCCTCATCATTGCTGACATCACCCCCTCTCTCATCAGCCACCACCCCCCACCCCCCCACCCCCCACACTCACATCATTGCTGGCATCTCTCTCTCACACACCATCTGCCTCTCCACCTTCTGCCATGATCATCGCTGGCATCTCTTCCCCACCTTCAGTGTACACTCTCTTTCGCCCTTCCCTACCAATTATTACGTACATGACCATTCCCTCCCCCATCCCCTAACGAGGCTACCACTAGATTCTGCTCCTGACACTTCCTCTAGCACAGGTTAGCGCTGCCACGTTGGCAGTGCCAGTCTGTGCCAGGAGGTGGTGCCTGGGCATATCCCTCTCTCCCGGGAGCTATACTCATCTTTGTGCCCCCAGAGGAATCCCCATGACAGATTCATGTCTGGGTGAACCTGTTGTAGAAGATATGGTGAGGGGAAAAATATGGTGGAGGAGTGGGCTGATAATATTAAAATTAATGCAAGTTCAATAAAATTAGGTTTTCATTCTTTGTGGGCATGAACTCCTGACATTACCAGCAAGTAATGGAATAAATTGTGGAACACAATTTCTTTCAGAATTTCCTGATTCTCTCCTGATTTTCAGCTTGTGCCGCCATTCTTTCTGATGTTGAGTGTGGGCTGAAAATTGCCGTAAGAAGTCTCACAACACCAGGACTTCTAACTGTGTTTACCCTAGTCCAACACCAGCATCTTTACATCATGAAAACTGCCTCCAGAGTCTTTGAATATTTTAAAGGTAGGACTGGATAGGCAAGGGAATAAGTTATTGGAAGTAGGTGGAGATTATCAGGAGTAGGTGGAGTGCATATTTGAGGTTACTATCAGATCAATCATGATTTTATTTCATGGCAGAGTAAGCTTGAGGGGCTGAATGACCTACTCCTGCTCCTTGTTCGTATGCTTGTATGTTCAAAATGGTCCTGATACTGGATGCAGTCTCAACACAATGGAAGATTACAACTGATAGAATGAGTTGTATGCATCTTCAGCAAATCTGGGTATTACAGTAGAAGACAAATTGGAACCAGAAAAATAAGTGACTGAAACGAAGGAATGCCAGAGAGCTGGAGTCGAATGTCCTGTTTGTTTCATGACGTTTCCTAGAATTTTTTTTCAAGGCAGCAAACATCTGATCCAACAGAGTCTCCTTTTCTGAGACCGAAGGTCTGCCCATTTGAAACAATGTTATACAATTCAGCAATTTGACCACTAGTGCTGATGCAGGGATTCCCAAAATGTGTTTTTTCTATCTTAGGAACACTATATGATAGTTAGTTAGTAGGTGCTTCAGATATGACTGGAAGTTTCATTATATAATGAATAGCCCAAGCTGGGAGACAGTGCTAAATTATACTGGTTACAGAGATCTGGCCCTGTGATGAATGTGTTAGTTGTGGCGCTCTTTATCTGTACAGTACTGGGTAGTGTTTGCATTTTAACATTCTGAGATTGCTAACGAGTGTTGTAATTTCATGTAAACTAGCTGGTGTTTTTTTATTCATTCATGGGACATGGGCATCTCTGGCTGGCCAGAATTTGTTGCCCATCTCTAGTTGCCCTTGAGAAGGTGGTGGTGAGCTGCAAGTGACAAGTGGTGTTCCTCAGGGATCAGTGCTGGGACCTTTGCTGTTTAATATACATAAATGATTTGGAGGAAAATGTAATTGGATTGATCAGTAAGTTTGTGGACGACACAAACGTTGGTGGATTTGCAGATAGCGACGAGGACCATCAGAGGATACAGCAGGATATAGATCAGTTGGAGCCTTAGCTGGAGAGTTTAATCCGGACAAATGTGAGGTAATGCATTTTGGAAGGTCTAATGCAGATAGGAAATATACAGTAAATGGCAGAACCGTTAGGAGTATTGATAGGCAAAGGGATCTGGGTGTACCGGTACACAGGTCACTGAAAGTGGCAATGCAGGTGGAGAAGGTAGTCAAGAAGGCATACGTCATGCTTGCCTTCATTGGCCAAAGTATTGAGTTTAAAAATTGGCAAGTCATGTTGCTGCTTCATTGAACCTTAGTGAGGCCATGCTTGGAATATAGTGTTCTGTTCTGGTGGCCACACTACCAGAAGGATGTGGAGGCTTTGGAGAGGATACAGAAAAGATTTACCAGGATGTTGCCTGGTATGGAGGACATCAGCTGTGAGGAGAGGTTGGAGAAACTTGGTTTGTTCTCACTGCAGCGATGGAGGTTGAAGGGAGACCTGATAGAAGTCTACAAGATTGAGAGGCATGGACAGAGTGGATAGTCAGAGTCCACCCAGGGTGGAAGAGTCAATTACCAGGGGCATTGGTTTAAGGTGCAAGGGGCAAGTTTTAAAAGAGATGTACAAGGCAGATTTTTTACACAGAGTGATGGGTGTCTGGAACTCATTGCCAGAGGAGGTAGGGGAAGCAGATACAGTGGCGACTTTTAAGGGGCATTTTGACAAGTACATGAATGAGATGGGAATAGAGGGAGATGGCCCCCGGAAGCTTAGGGGATTTTAGTTCAGTCGGGCAGCATGGTTGGTGCAGGCTTGGAGGGCCAAGGGGCCTATTCCTGTGCTGTAATTTTCTTTGTTCTTTGTATAACTCGGGATAGTTAACTGCACACCCTTCTTCAGACTTGGCGTAGAAACAAGTACGCTCATGTTAAAAGCTGCAAATCCAGCATCACAACTATGTAAATCAGTCCTTTGAATGTTGGATCAACATTCTGAGATAGCCCAGTTCTGGAACTTTCGGAAAAGCCTCTAGAGAGAGAGACAGACGGACAGAGACACTGCCTTCTTCCACCAGCTTCTAGCAGCAAGTGAGAAACAAAACTAAAAACTTAGAATGCTGTATGAAAAAGTAGCTACGCCCAGGGATATCACCTCACCTGTCAATCATCCTCAATCAAGCTCCACACAGCAATCCCCAAAGGACCATTAAAACCCCAAAACACTGCATTAGTCCAGTTTAAAATCAACATGATATCAATTATACCACCTCAACAGCAATAAAGGATGCCGGTTACAGTCAACATGGCACCGATAAAATATTAGGGTCTGCTTGAAACGTCCTTCAGAGAAACACGAGTAAAGTACACTTCTTAAAGGCACTATACTGTCAAACCACCCTTTCACCTATTAAGGCCTTAATTGACCACTTTGACCACTTAATGGTTATTTAAGGGCCTTTTCCCACCCAGCCTCAATTTTTTGGCTGGCAGGTAGGTAGGAGACAGAAAAATAAACTTATTTCCGTAGTGGGCGGGGAGGGCTCAAGCTGATGGTCCCTCTGGGACCTCGGAGCAATGGGCCTCACTCCACTCCCTTCCCCCCTCCCCAGTACATAAAAAGCCCACTCTCCCAGCCCCCCAGGGGAAATCCTTTTATCTTTCCAATGGTCTTGGTACATACGTTCTAGGCAAAACGCTGATTTGTCAACAGGTCTCATGGGCAGAACTTCCTTCTGAGGACAATGGAAGTCCCATCCACCCATTGCCAATCAAACTCAAGTGAACATTAAATGAAATGGGCTTCAGAGAGTTGACTGCAATGCGTTAAAATTCTACCCTGATGTATCTCATCAGAGTGTTTGGCAGAGTGTAATCACATCAGGTGATAAAGAATTAGACAAATTGCAAATTGTCTTAAAGTTGCATAGAAAATTTGCTCATCATGCTTGTTAAAGGTTACAAATCCTGCTAAAGGATGCAGATGTGGTTTCATGAAGTGTATATGAAGCTAATAAAATATGAAATAAAATCTATTTTTTAAAATGTACTGAAGGATGTTGCCATATTCCATTTTAAGTCTTCCCTTGGCAACTTAAAGAGGTAGATGGCATGGATATGGGACAAAGACAAAAAAAATGCTTAATTCTACATTTTGGTAGGCTGGGGACCAGGTCTGCTTTTACTACAATAACACTTGAATGCAAAATGATTATTGTAGACAAAATCCTGGAAAAATGGATCCGGATCAGTTTTAAGGGAGCACCAGTGAAGCTTCTGATGGATAATGAATGTAAGTTTGCCAATGATGATCTCAGAGAGTTGTGAAACCCTGAACACAATAGTCATGAATATCACAGCTGAAAGTTCTCACAATGAACTCTGAAAAGAATCATGTGGTGATCGTGAAATGCTGCACAAAATTTTAGCCGATCAATCAGTCTGCAAGTTGACTGACCCTGGCATTGAAAGTTCATGTAAATAATTCACTCCACAAAGTTCAAGGATATAATCTCTAATAATTAGTATTGATCAGCTAATCTCTGGGAGAAATCCCAAATTGCCTCCTCTGCGATGCAATAGCTCTTCTTCTCTGGGTGTTACTACATTAGTTTCATTTTTCTCTGAACATTTATATACTTTATATGTAGCGAGATAGACTTTCATCAAGGCTGAGGTCTTGGAGGAAATTTGTTGATCATTGAGGCATTGTGACAGTCAGAATTTAATTAATACGATTGGTGTATTATGAAAGTGAGTGCCATAAGGAGTGGAAAAGCCCTGGTAAGTCAATGGCTAGGACAGTACCATAGAACCATAGAAAATTATAGCTCAGAAACAGGCCTTTTGGCCCTTCTTGTCTGTGCCGAACCATTTTTTGCCTAGTCCCACTGACCTGCACTTGGACCATATCCCTCCACACCCCTCTCATCCATGAACCCATCCAAGTTTTTCTTAAATGTTAAAAGTGACCCTGCATTTACCACTTTATCCGGCAGCTCATTCCACAGTTCCACCACTCTCTGCATGAAGAAGCCCCCGCTAATATTCCCTTTAATCTTTTCTCCTTTCACCCTTAACCCATGCCCTCTGGTTTTTTTCTCCCCTAGCCTCAGTGCATTCACTCTATCTGTACCCATCAAAATCTTATACACCTCTGTCAAATCTCGCCTCATTCTTTACGCTCCAGGGAATAAAGTCCTAACCTATTCAATCTCTCTCTGTAACTCAGCTTCTCAAGTGCCGGCAATATCCTCGTGAACCTTCTCTGTACACTTTCAACCTTATTTACATCCTTCCTGTAACTAGATGACCAAAACTGTACACAATACTCTAAATTCAGCCTTACCAATGCCTTATACACCCTTACCATAACACTCCAACTTTTATACTCCATACTCCGATTTATAAAGGCCAGTGTACCAAAAGCACTCTTTATGACCCTATCCACCTGTGATGTCACTTTTAGGGAATCTTGTACCTGTATTCCCAGATCCCTCTGTTCACCTGCACTCTTCAGAGTCCTACCATTTACCCTGTACGTTCTACTTTGGTTTGTCCTTCCAAAGTGCAATACTTCACATTTGTCTGTGTTAAGTTCCATTTGCCATTTTTCAGCCCATTTTTCTAGTTGGTCCAAATCCCTCTGCAAGCTTTGAAAACCTTCCTCACTGTCCACTACACCTCCAATCTTTAGTATCATCAGCAAATTTGCTGATCCAATGTTCCACATTATCATCCAGATCACTGACATAGATGACAAACAACAATGGACCCAACACCGATCCCTGCGGCACACCACTAGTCGTAGGCCTCCACTCAGGGAAGCATTCCTCCACAACCACCCTCTGGCTTTTTCCATTAAGCCAGTGTCTAATTCAATTTACTACCTCCCCATGTATACCTAGCGACTGAACCTTCCTAACTAACCTCCCATGAGGGACCTTGTCAAAAAGCCTTGCTAAAATCCGGGTAGACAACATCCACGGCCTTCTCTTCATCCACTTTCCTGGTAACCTCCTCGAAAAACTCGAATAGATTGGTCAAACATGACCTACCACACACAAAGCCATATTGACTCTCCCTATTAAGTCCCTGTCTATCCAAATATTTGTAGATCCTATCCCTTATCACACCTTCCAATAACTTGTCCACCACTGACGTCAAACTTAGTGGCCTGTAATTTTCCGGATTTCTTTTGGAACCTTTTTTAAACAACGGAGCAACATGAGCCACCCTCCAATCATCCAGCACCTCCCTCATGAATACTGACGTTTTAAATATATCTGCCAGGGCCCCTGCAAATTCAGTACTAGCCTCCCTCAAGGTCCGTGGGAATACCCTGTCTGGTCCTGGGGATTTATCCACTCTGATTTGCCTCAAGACAGCCAGCACCTTCTCCTCTTGAATCTGGAAAGGTTCCATGATCTTCCTATCTGTTTGCCCTATTTCCAGACTCCATCCCTGTTTCCTCAGTAAGTACAGATGCAAAAAACCCATTTAGTATCTCCCCCATCTCTTTTGGTTCCATGCACCGTCTACCACTCTGGTCTTCAAGAGGACCAGTTTTATTCCTCACTATCCTTTTGCTCCTAACATACCTATAGAAGCTCTTTGGATTTTCCTTCACTCTGTCTGCCAAAGTAACCTCATATCTTCTTTTAGCCTTCCTGATTTCCCTCTTAAATAGCTTCTTGCACTTTTTATACTCCTCGAGCATCTGACTTGTTCCTTGCTGCCTGTACATTTCATACAACTGTCTCTTCCTTTAATCAGCGTTACAATCTCCCTCAAGAACCAAGGTTCCTTATTCCTATTTACTTTGCCTTTAATCCTGACAGGAACATACAAACTCTCCACTCTCAAAATTTCTCCTTTGAAGGCCTCCCACTTTCCATTTACATCCTTACCAGAGAACAGCCTGTGCCAATCCACACTTCCCAGATCCCTTCTCATTTCATCAAATTTGGCCTTTTTCCAGTTCAAAACTTCAACCCGAGAACCAGATCTATCCTTATTCATGATCAGGTTGAAACTAATGGCATTATGATCATTGGATCCAAAGTGTTTCCTCACACTCACATCCATCACCTGCCCTAACTCATTTCCCAATAGGAGATCCAATACCGCATCCTCTCTAGTTGGCATCTCTATATACTGATGTAGAAAATTCTCCTGAACACATTTTACAAATTCTACCCCGTCTAAACCTTTAACAGTATGTGAGTCCCAATCTATATGTGGAAATCTATATGTACTTATGAAACATGTCAGAAAAGTTAGTCATCCCATGTGATTGACATGCAACTTGGATAAAATTATACAGTGAAATAAAAACCTCAGAATAGTTATGGAACAGAACTGGAAGCAGAAGTTCTTGTGATTGTGAATTTGCTGGCTGCTAATAAACCTGGGGATCAACTAATATGAGAGGCAACGCAAAGGGAATTAAGTAGTTTGTGAGTTCAGAGTTTCTTAATTACCAGATAAGGAACTTTGTCACACAGTTGGATTTGTACTGAAAAGTTCTCACAGGTGGGATTTGAGGTTAAAGTGAGGCTCATTATTGCAGGTTTTTTTGAAGAATGAGTGGATGATGCAGATGTTACGTGATCTCTCCCAAAGCTCAAAATGTAATCTTGAAAGTCTTTATAGCTGTTTTGGTTATGTACTCATTGGAATGTAGACCAGTCAGCGTAAATTCTGCATTTCTACCAGTCGATTCTTTTTAGAGAGGTGTTTCATTGAAAATAGATGGAGTTCAACAGAAAGCAAACCACATTTTTTTTTGTTCATTGGGTGTGAGCTTGGCTGGCTCAGCCAGCATTTATTGCTCATCCCTGAGGGCATTTAAGAGTCAACCACATATAGGTCAGATCAGGTAAAGACAACAGATTTCTTGCCTTAAAGGACATTAGTATTATTAAGATAATCTTTTGGGGAGCTTCATGATGAGTATTGGTGATATCTTATTGAGTGCTCCTGTGGAATTTGAGAAATGTGTTATGAATAAGATTAGAGTAAACTTAAATTTGGGAATCATACTTGTGGGGCTTTTAAATATATTGGTTTAGATATTAAGCAGAGTAGCTCTGGACTAACGTGAGTCAACATCCAATTAGAAATTTTTACTGCCCCCCTGGTTAATTTTAGGTCCTTTCAGAAAGGTGATGTTGCAGAAACATTTTTGGGCAATTGAACTGGTTGAGCACTCAGACCAGATGCTAGTTTTGATGCATTAGAGTTGAGTACTACAATGAATCACACTAAAGTCCAGAATGTTTTAATGGCAAGTAAGACATTTAAAACATTCATTTAAGAAATGCTTAGGTGATAAAAATATGAAACTAGTTATTTTTAGCAGAGGTTCATAGAGTCATAGCCATAGAGGTTTACAGCATGGAAACAGGCCCTTCGGCCCAACTTGTTCATACTTTTTTTTAGAAACCCCCTAAGCTAATCGCAATTGCCCGCATTTGGCCCATGTCCGTCTATACCCATCGTACCCGTGTAACTACTTGAATGCTTTTTAAAAGATAAAATTGTACCCGCCTCTACCAGTAGCTCTGGTAGCTTGTTCCAGACACTCATCACCCTCTGTGTGAAAAAATTTCCTCTCTGGACACTTTTGTATCTCTCCCCTCTCATCTTAAACCTATGCCCTCTAGTTTTAGACTCCTACCTTTGGGAAAAGATATTGACTATCTACCTTGTCTATGGCCCTCATTATTTTATAGACCTCTATAAGGTCACCCCTCAGCCTCCTTCACTCCAGAGGGAAAAGTTCCAGTCTATTCAGCCTCTTCTCATAACTTGATCCATCAAGTTCTGGTAGGATCCTAGTATCCTAATTTTGCTGATGGGTCTTTTTGTATAACTGATTTCATGCTATTTCTTATGGTGGAAATGAGAAATGCTATCCTTCAGCTTGGAAAACTAAGAAAATAAAAAGGGCTATTAGAAATATTTTGACTGCTGCAACACTGGCTGTTGCACAGGCAGTGAATACGGGATTCTCTAGCTCGAATTTCATGGAGCATTTGGGAATGGAATTAGAGGTAGGATGGCTGGAAAAATCATGTGGAAATGAATGAGTGGCTTATCTAATGCCTTTCCACTGCATGCCTTGGGGTAATGATTAAATTCTTCTTGTTCGAGATGGTCATTGTCTGGCACTTATGTGCTGCAAATGTTGCTTGCCTCTTGTTAGCTTAAGCCTGGGTATTGTCCAGGTTTGCAATGGTTTTGCATGGACTGCTTCAGCATCCAAGGAGTTGTGAATGTTGCTGAGAGTGTGCAATCATCAGCAAACATCCTCACTTCTGACCTTATTATGGAAGGAAGGTCATTGATGAAGCAGCTGAAAATGGTTGGATCTAGGACACAACCATGAGGAGCTCCTGCAGTGATGTTCTGTAACTGAGATGATTGACCCCCAACAACCATAATCATCATCCTTTGTACTAGGTACGACTCCAGCCAGTGAAGAGTTTTTCTCCCTGATCACCATTGACTCCAATTTTGCTAGGGTTCTTTGATGTCTATTTGATAAGATGCTGCTTTGATGTTAAGGACAGTCACTCTTGCCATACCCTTTGAGTTCAGCTCTTTACAGTTTTGGTTTAAAGATGGAACAATGTGGTCAGGAGCGATCCTGGTGGAACACAAACTGAGTGTCAGTCAGCGGGTTATTATTAAGCAAGTATCACTTGATAGGACTGTTGGCGACCCCTTCTGTCACTTGTGATCGAGAGTAGACTGATAGGGTGATAATTGCCTGGTTTCCATTTCATCTGCTTTTTGTGTATAGGACGCACCTGGACAATTTTCCACATTGCCAAGTGCTACAGCTGTACAGGAATACTTGGATAGGGCATGGGACAAGTTCTGTAATACAAGCCTTCAGTACTATTGCCAAAATATTGTCAGAGCCCATTGCCTTTGCAGCATCCACTGCCTTCATGTGTTTCATGTGGAAGTGAATCAAATTGACTGAAGATTGGCATCTGTGATGCTGGTGACATCAGGAAAATGCTGGCTGAGGATTATTGCAAATGCTTTAGCATCAAATTTTGCACTATGCGCTAGGCTTCTCCATCATTCAAATGGGAATATTTGTGGACTCTCCAGTGAGTTTTTAATTGTACATCACCACTTACATATTGGATGTGGCAGGACTGCAGAGCTTAAATCTAATCCTTTAGTGTTGAATTGCTAAGCTCTGTCACTTGCTGTTTATGTTATTTGTTATGCACGTAGTTCTGTGTTATAGCTTCTCCAGGTTTCTTGCTGCTCTGTAGTTTTTTCACTTGTGGGCTAGATGGCAAACAGCCCACCCAAATGGAGCCCAGTTGAGCCACTTGTTCCCAATTTAGGATCTCTTCCTGTCTTCCCTGGAATTCTCCATTTAATGGGATGGGGGAGGAGTGATGCTGTGACAGGGGAGGTGGAGTGGGGCAAATTCTGCAACATAGACTGCTAGATAAATTTTGATTGCTGTCTTGAGTTCCAGGATGGGGTGGCCCCCTTTTTTGGCTACAGTGGGGCTCCCTATCAAAAATGGGCACTTCTATGGCATCTGCACCTCTGTCTTTGACAAACCCCTTTGCTGTAGCTTGTCTACCTGGCCACAAACTTTTAGCAAAGGAACTGGCATTCGTACACTCCACTTATCTTACTTTGAGGGTGCACTGTACTCCTTCCTTCAAGTAAAACCCCAGTAGTGACCATTGCTAATGGTAGCTCTGCTGAATGGACCAGCAACTCTGAGTGGAACACAATCTTAAATTAGATGGTAGCCCAGGGAAAAGCCATTTACTTGGCCCCCTACAAGAAATGCAACACTGGATCCCATCATCCACCGTAACAGGGTTAAGACCCTGCCACCTCCCCACTCCTGAATTTGCTCCAGCCGTAGAAACCTTAGGCCATTTTTCTTTGGAGATGATATTGTCAGGTATTTTAAGTGAGATTCCATACATTTGGTGTACTATAGATAATGTAGAATTTGTTGGTAATTGTTCATTGTGGAATAATGTACACTCTATGGAACATGGGAATGAGAAAAGGTTATGGATTGAACTTGCTAACTTGAAATAAATTGTTGTAAATATAAATGCACCTTGGGACGGTTTCTTATAATTTTGAGTAATATGGAGGAGTGAAGGGATGTCATGTGATCTGTTTGAATTCTGCCCACAACAAGCTTGGGTGGCTTGGTTGCTAAAGGCCAAAGCTGAGAGGGGGAGCAAGGAGGTGAGAAGGCGGATTGTTGGGGAGTTTCTTTTATTGGGAAGGTATTAACATCTGTGAACAATGGCAAGAGCATTTGTCCTGAATTTTGTTAGATTGTTGGACTTGTATTTTTGCTATGACAAGGAGCCTCACCAAAATAGTAAATAATGGCAGACATGCACAGAAATTGAACACAACACAGCCTCTCCTTAGTGGACATGAATTTCACTTCTCATCTTGTTATATTTCATCAAGGCAGGAGGATTGATATTGTTGGAATAGCAATTAATGTTATAGTACACTGTAGTTCCTCCATTAGCCTACACTTCTGAGAGGGGTCACTTAAGCAGTCTATTGTTTATTGTTCTAAAGACAAATGACAGATTCTAGGGGTCACCTGATGTTGAATTCATGCCCCCAAGTACATATTCATTATACAGTGAGAAAGATTATATCAATCCACAATATCCTACAAATGATGCCCAAAATAGAGCAGCAACTGTGACATTGAATGAAAATGGCCACAAGACATTTTTTAGACAATAGCAAAGAGGAACAGGAAACTTCTTCTGTCTAAACATAATTACTTTCTTGTGTATCTGACATCCATTAAGATGCATCTTCCAATAAACAATAGCAACTTCTGATAATGTGCAATTTCTTAATAATTTTGCCTTCAGTAAAAATTCTGCCAATCTTACTTAACAAAAGGGTTTAAGATCTTATTTTTCCAATAAAGCTAAATTTTTGGATATTAACTCTATCTTGAATAATCTAAGAACATCGTGAATCACTCAATTTATTTTAAAATTTATTATTTTTAAAACAATACTTCAAAGTTAAATATTGAAGTCAAGCACCACTTAAGTTTGATTAAATCATTTTCTTGGTTTGCTAGGTTAAGGAGCCAATTCATAATTTTATGGAAACTGATCCTTAGATACTTCACCAGACAAAATCCCTACTTTCTGGGTGGGTTTACTAAATCAACTGCTTATTATCCACAATGGCTGCATGTGGATGGCCCAAGACAGATGAGCAGATACCATGACTGCAGATCTGATTGGAGTACAGAGGCAGATAGAGAGGCTTATCTGAGAGTTTTTTTTAATTGTGGGGTATACAATGACAAGGGAACTTTTGTGGTGTGGTGGATCATGTCCCTACCTCAAATCCCACCCAGGATTTGAAGGCCAAGGAAGGTGTGTTCTTAACACGGTTTAACAGGTTGAGTAACATAGAAACTAGAAGCAGGAATAGGTCCTTCGAGCCTGCTCCGTCATTCATCTTAATCATGGCTAATCATCAAATTTAATAAACTGCTCCTCATATCCCTTGATCCCTTTAGCCGCAAGAGCTATATCTCATTTCTTGTTGAAATCAGACAATGTTTTGTCCTCAACTACATTCTCTGGTAGTGAATTCATTGACCACCCTCCAGGTGAAGAAATTTCTCCTCATTTCAGTTCTAAAAGGTTTACCCCTTATCCTCAAACTACGACCCCTAGTTCTGGACTTCCCCATGATTAGGAACATTCTTTCTGAATCTACCCTGTCAGAATTTTGTGAGTTTCTATGAGATCCCGTCTCACTCTTCTAAATTTTGATGATAACCAACTTACTTTCTTCTCATATGGCAGACCTGCCATCCTTGGAATCAGCCTGGTAAACCTTTGCTGTACTCCCTCTATAGCAAGGACATTCTTCCTCAGATAAGGACATCAAAACAACGTCGTATACAGTTGCAGCAAAACTAACCCTATACTCAAATCCTCTACCTATGAAAGCCAACATACCATTTGCTGCTTTTACTATCTGTTGTACCTGCTGTAACTTCCAGCACACACACTCAGACTCCTTGAGTGAACTGTACTACATCACCCATAACTATGACGGAAAGAAATAATTGAATACCATGATCATGATACCATGATCATTCGGGAGGCAGAAGTGGTCATAGAAAGAAGCTTCAGGGATGTAGTTACTCTGAAGAATATGATAGATGGATAATGGTGAGAGGGGCTTTGAGGAAGCAATCAGTGCAGGGATCCCCTGTGGTCGCTCCCCTTGGCAACAAGTATACTGCTTTGGATACTATTGAGGGGGATGACCTACCAGTGGTAAGCCGCGATGACCAGATCTCCAGCATTGAGTTTGTCCCTGTGGCTCAGAAGGGAAGAGGAGACAGCAGGAGAGCAATAGTTGTTGGGGACTCATAAAAGTTAGGGACAGACAGGAGTTTCTATAGCAGCGAGAGAGACTCATGAATGGTATATTGCCTCCTCAGTGCCAGAGTCTGTGGTGTCTCGGATCGTGTTTCCAGGATCCTTAAGGGGGAGGGGGAACAGTCACAAGTCGTGGTACACATCGGTACCTATGACATAGGTAAGAGAAGGGACGGAGATTTAAAACATGAATTTAGGGAGCTAGGGTGGAAGCTGAGAGCCAGGACAAAATATGTTGTCATCTCTGGTTTGTTGCCGGTGCCACGTGCTAGCGAGTTGAGGGACAGGGAGAGAGTGCAGATAAACACATGGCTGCAGGGATGGTGTAGGAGGGAGGGTTTCAGTTACAGAAGGACATTCTGAGGAAGGTGGGACCTGTACAAAAAGGACGGTTTGCACCTGAACCAGAAGAGCACCAAAATCCTGGGAGGGAAATTTGCTATGGCTGTTGAGGGGGGGGCGGGTGGCGTTTAAACTAATTTGTCAGGGGGATGGGAAAACGAGCTGTAGTCCAGAAGCCAGTGTAGTGAGGTACAGAGGAGGGTATCAAGTTGTAGGAGTGTACTGACAGACAGGAAGGCGGGTTGAAGTGTGTCTACTTCAATGCAAGGAACATCCAGAATAAGGTAGGTGAACTTGGAGCGTGGATTGGTACTTGGGACTATGATGTTGTGGCCATTACGGAGACATGGTTAGAACAGGGATAGGAATGGTTGTTGGAAGTTCCGGGGTATGGATGTTTCAGTAAGAGTAGGGAAGGTGGTAAAAGAGATGGAGGAGTATCATTGTTAATCAAGGATAGTTTAATGGCTGCAGAAAGACAGTTCGAGGGGGATCTGCTTACTGAGGTAATATGGGCTGAAGTTAGAAATAGGAAAGGAGTGGTTACGTCGTTAGGAGTTTTCTATAGGCCCCCAAATAGTGATAGAGATGTGGAGGAAGAAATTGCAAAGCAGATTATGGATAGGTATGGAGGTCACAGGGTAGTTGTCATGGGTGACTTTAACTTTCCAAATATTGATTGGAGCCTTTATAGGTTGAATATTCAGATGGGGCAGTTTTTGTACAGTGTGTGCAGGAGGGTTTCCTGACACAATATGTGGATAGGCTGACAAGAGGTGTGGCCACATTGGACTTGGTACTGGGAATGAACCGGGCCAAGTGTTAGATTTGTTTGTGGGAGAGCACTTTGAAGATAGTAACCACAATTCAGTGTCTTTCATTATTGCAATGGAGAGGCATAGAGCCGTATGGCAGAGCAAGGTTTATAATTAGGAGAAGGGTAATTATGATGTGATTAGGCAAGAAGTAGGGAGCATAAGATGGGAACAGAAACTGTCAGGTATGGGCACAAATAAAAAGTGGAGCTTGTTCAAGGAACAAATACTGCATGTCCTTGATAAGTATATCTGTATCAGGCAAGGAGGAAATGGCTGAGTGAGGGAACCAAGGTTCACAAAAGAGGTTGAATGTCTTGTCAAGAAGTAAAAGAAAGTGTATGTAAGGATGAGAAAACAAGGTTCAGTTGGGTTTTAAGATAGCCAGGAATGAGCTAAAAAAAAAGGGCTTAGGAGAGCTAGGAGGGGGCATGAGATGTCCTTGGCAGGTCGGGTCAAGGAAAACCCCAAGACTTTTTACTCTTGTGTGAGAAATAAAAGAATGATCAGGGTGAGGTTCGGGCCGGTCAAGGATAGTAGTGGGAACTTCTGAGTGGAGTCAGAAGGGATAGGAGAGGCAATGAATACTTTCCTTCAATGCTCACCAAGGAGAGGGGCCATGATTTTGAGGATGAGAGTGTGATACAGGCTGATTGGCTGGAGGAGGTTGATGTTCCGAGGGAAGATGTATTAGCAATTTTGAAAAACCTGAGGGTCGATAAGTCCCCTGGGCCTGATGGAATATATCGTAGGATTCTTTGGGAGGCAAGGGAGGAGATTGCAGAGCCTTTAGTTTTGATCTTGGGTCCTCGTTGTCCATGGGGATAGTGCCAGAGGACTGGAGAGTGGCGAATGTTATTCCTCTTTCAAGAAAGGAAATAGGAATGACCCTGGTAATTATAAGCCGGTCAGTCGTACTTCAGTAGTCACTAAGTTAATGGAAAAGGTCCTGAAGGATAGGATTTATGACCATTTGGAAAGATGCAGCTTAATCCGGGATAGTCAAGATGGATTCGTGAAGGGTAAGTCCTGCTTCACAAATTTGATTGAATTCTTTGAGGAGGTAACTAAGTGTGTGGATGAAGGTAGAGCAGTTGGTGTCATATACATGGATTTTAGTAAGGCGTTTGATAAGGTTCCCCGTGGTTGGCTCATGAAGATAGTAAGGAGGTATGGGATAGAGGGAACTTTGGCCGACTGGATAAGTGACTGGCTATCTCATAGAAAAAGTCTGACAACACCAGGTTTCAGTCCAACTGATTTATTTGATAGTAAAATCACTAGCTTTCGGGTTAGCCCCTTCGTCGGGTGAATGGAGAGTTCTGGCCTCAGATAGAGCATATAAAGCACAGACAGTTTACAGATTACTGATTAGAATGCAAATCTTTACACCTAACCTGCTGTTCAAGTCTTAAAGTGGCTAACAATGTGAGTGGAAGGAGCACTGATCACAGGTCAAAGAGATGTGTATTGTCTCCAGACAGTACAGTAAGTGAGGTTTTGCAAACCCAGGCAAGTCACAAATAGTGACATGAACCCAAGATCCCTGTTGAGACTGTCCTCACGTGTGTGGAACTTGGCTATCAGTCTCTGCTCAGCGGCTCTGCGCTGTCGTGTGTCGTGAAGGCCGCCTTGGAGAATGCTTACCCAAAGGTCAGACGCTGAATGCCCATGACCACTGAAGTGTTTGCCAACAGGAAGGGAACAGTCTTGCCTGGTGATTGTCAAGCGATGTTCATTCATCCGTTGTCGTAGCGTCTGCATGGTCTCCCCAATGTACCATGCTTCGGGACATTCTTTCTTGCAACGTATCAGGTAGGGGCTAACCCGAAAGCTAGTGATTTTACTATCAAATAAATCGGTTGGACTGAAACCTGGTGTTGTCAGACTTTTTACTGTGTTTACCCCAGTCCAACACCGGCATATCCACATCATATCTCATAGAAGACAGAAGGTGGTGGTAGATAAAAAATTGTCAGACTGGAGACCAGTTACCAGCAGTGTACCACAGGGATTTTATGTTTATCCTTTACTTTTTCTAGAACACTGGCTGTGTTGTCGTCAAGATAATGGTTCCTGTGCTATTTGTGATTTTTTTGTCAATGACTTGGAGGAGGGGGCTGAACGGTGGATCAGTAAATTTGCTGATGACACCAAGATTGGTGGAGTAGTGGATGAGGTGGAGGGCTGCTGTAGGCTGCAAGGAGACATTGATAGGATGCAGAGCTGGGCCAAAAAATGGCAGATGGAGTTTAACCCTGATAAGTGCGAAGTGATTCATTTTGGTTGGACCAATTTGAATGCGGATTACAGGGTCAACGACAGGGTTCTGAGCAGTGTGGACAACAGAGAGATCTTGGGGTTCATATCCACAGATCCCTGAAAGTTGCCACTTAAGTGGATAAAGCTGTGAAGAAGGCCTATAGTGTGTTAGCGTTTATTAAGAGGGGGTTAGAGTTTAAGAACCCTGGCGTTATGCTGCAACTGTTCAGGACGTTGGTGAGACCACATTTGAAATATTGTGTGCAGTTCTGATCACCTTACTATATGAAGGATGTGGAAGCATTGGAGAGAATGCAGAGGAGATTTACCAGGATGCTGCCTGGTTTTGAGGGTACATCTTATGAAGAAAGGTTGAGGGAGCTGGGGCTTTTCTCTTTAGAGCGGAGGAGGATGAGAGGCGACTTGATAGAGGTTTATAAAATGATGAGGGGGATAGATAGAGTGGACATTCAGGGGCTATTTCCTCGGGTGGACGTAGCTGTTACTAGGGGGCATAACTATAAGGTTCATGCTGGGAGATATAGGCGGGACATCCAAGGTAGATTCTTTACAGAGAGAGTGGTTGGGATGTGGAATGGACTGCATGCTGTGATTGTGGAGTCGGACACTTCAGGAACTTTCAAATGGTTATTGGATAGGCACATGGAGCACACCAGAATGATAGGGAGCGGGATAGCTTGATCTTGGTTTCGGACAAAGTTCGGCACAACATCAAGGGCCGAAAGGCCTGTACTGTGCTGCACTGTTTTATATTTTTATGTTTCTATGTTATGTAAATGCTTCATTTTTATTATATTCGGATCTGCCAGGAACTAAATTGAGACTGCTCAGCTGATGTTATACAAGATTTCTGCAGTTATGAGAGATGGATTTAACCCCAGGTTTCAGAGATGAATGTATTATATTCCAATGTACTGCAATCTGTTTCACTCCTGACTCCCACCATTTAATTCATTATTTGGTAATCAAAATTTTGAACAGTGACTACATTTTAAAAGTAGTTCATTGATACTAAAGCACTTTGGAACACCCTAAACTCATGAAAAATACTACACATAAATGCAATTTTTCAAGGTTTAAATTCAAAGTACACTTATAACTGTATTGTACAGCTCAAAATCTATAGGAAATCTGGAAGAAATGTTAGATTGAATCTGAGCAAATTTAACTTCAAGACATTTTTGGTAAACTTTTCCCATTTAAGGTCAAATAAAGATTAAAAAACACGATATTGAGATTCTTGTGACGATAAAATGTATTTGTTCTTTGTTGCGCACTGCCAGCTAACTGGAATTATTTCATTATTTTATATGTTGTATATAAAATAGGCACTATTTTCATTAACATATAATAGACACAAGTACTATGTGCATTTTGCAGCAGATTTTTTTTATTTTATGTTTATCCTTTGCTTTTTCTAGAACACTGGCTGTGTTGTCAAGATAATGGTTGCTGCATGTCAAAAGTTAGCTATTGACGATGAGTATGTTGGGATGCCTTCAGGACATGAAAAGTATTGCACTTTCTGACTCAATCCCCATTTGTCCTGCACTCTGGCTATATTTCTATTTCAACTTAATGCTGTTTACTTCATTCCATTCCTTTTGAATGGGAGCATAATGCTTGCATCAAGTCTGTTAGTGAAGATGATCAGCAAGTTCTTGAAATTTTTCATGCTTAAGCAGAAATATCACTCAACAGCAGTTCTATCCATTACAATCTGTGGAACGGAAGTGGCTAAAGAAAATTTATTTTGCATTTGTTCATGGGATGTGGGCATTACTGTTACTTATTGCCAGTTCAGTTGCCCTTGAGAAGGTGGCCATAAGGAAATTTCTTGAACCATTTAAGTCCTAGTGGTGTGGATACTACCACAGTGCTGTTTAAGGAGGGAGTTCCACGAGTTTTGCTCTGTAACAGTGAAAGAATGACGAGATATTTCCTAGTCAGGATGGCGTGCAACTTGACTGAGAACTTGATGTTCCCAATGTACCTGCTGTCTTTTCTCTCCTAACTGGGAGGGAGTTGCATGTTTGGGAGGTGCAGTTTCAAGTTGCTGCAATGTAGCTTGTAGACTGCTGCCACTGTCAGCCAATGTAAAAGGGAATGAATGTTTAAGGTGGTGGATTAAGTGCTGCTTTATCCTAATATAAAGCACCAATATAAAGGGACTAAAGGAAAGAATTGAGAAAACTTTTATTTATATGTTTAGGTAACATTTTCAGAATTAAATTTCAGACATTTGGGAGGGAATTTTCCTGTCCTGCCCACCATGGGAATCATAGCCGGTGAGCTGCAGACCATGCAACGATCTATTGCCTTGGGCGGGATTTTCTGGTTTTGGGGTAGGCGTGGCTGGAAAATCCCACCCTTGGAATTTTTAATTTCACAGTTATTATTTGTAATTTTCGAAAACATTCAGCCAATACGAATTGTTTCTTTCCTTTAATTCTGCTCTTTTATCATTCTATGGAATGAATATTTATGTTAAGAAGCACCTCTACACACACAGTTGTTGTCTGGTACTCTTATACAAATGGCAGTTGATGCTGGATCAGTTGCTATCTTTGAATCTGAGATAAGTAATATTTTGTTAACATAAGAACATAAGAAATAGGAGCAGGAGTAGGCCATCTAGCCCTTCGAGCCTGCCCCGCCATTCAATAAGATCATGGCTGACCTGAAGTGGATCAGTTCCACTTTCCCGCTTTCTCCCCATAACCCTTAATTTCCTTGTCTGTCAAAAACCTATCTACCCGTGACTTAAATATAATCAGCGAGGTAGCCTCCACCACTTCAACGGCAGAGAATTCCAGAGATTCACCACCCTTTGAGTGAAGAAGTTCCTCCTCAACTCTGATCTAAACTGCCCCCCCCGCTTATCTTGAGGCTGTGCCCTTTAGTCCTGCTATCCTTTCTAAGCAGGAAGAATCTCTCTATCTCTACCCTATCCATCCCTTTCATTACCTTATATGTCTCTATAAGATCCCCCCTCATCCCTCTAAACTCTAACGAGTACAGACCCAGTCTATTTAGTCTCTCTTCATAGTCAAACCCCCGCATCTCTGGTATCAGCCTAGTGAACCTCCTCTGCACTCCCTCCAAGGCCAATATATCCCTGCACAAGTGCAGTGACCAAAACTGCACACAGTACTCCAGCTGCGGCCTCACCAGTGCCCTGTACAGTTGCAGCAAGACGTCCCTGCTTTTATACTCTATCCCCCTTGCTATAAAGACTAGCATTCCATTCGCCTTCTTGATCACCTGCTGCACCTGCAGACTGGGTTTTTGCGACTCATGCACAAGGACCCCCAGGTCCCTCTGCACCGTAGCATGTTGCAGCTTTTCGCCCTTTAAATAGTAATCCCTCCTACTATTATTCCTGCCAAAGTGGATAACCTCACACTTGCTAACATTATACTCCATCTGCCAGGTCTTTGCCCACTCGCTCAGCCTATCCAGATCCCTCTGCAGACTTTCCACACCCTCCACGCAATTTGCTTTTCCACTCATCTTCGTGTCATCAGCAAATTTCGTCACCCTACACTCAGCCCCCTCCTCCAGATCATCTGTATAAATGGTAAATAGCTGAGGCCCCAGCATCGATCCCTGTGACACTCCACTAGTCACCAACTGCCAATCAGAACAGCACCCATTGATACCAACTCTCTGCTTCCTATTAGACAACCAATCCTCTATCCACGCTAACACCTTACCCCCAACTCCATACACCTTAACCTTCTGTAGCAACCTTTTATGAGGCACCTTATCAAACGCCTTTTGAAAATCGAGAAACACCACATCCACTGGTTCCCCTCTGTCTACCGCACTAGTCACATTCTCATAGAAATCCAATAAATTTGTCAAACACGACTTCCCCTTAACGAATCCATGCTGCGTCTGCTCTATCAAACCATTCCTTTCCAGGTGCCTCGCTATTTCTTCTTTGATGACGGATTCAAGCATTTTTCCAACAACAGACGTTAAACTAACCGGCCTATAATTCTCTGCCTTTTGTCTGCTACCTATGAAGAGAGACTAAATAGACTGGGTCTGTACTCGTTGGAGTTTAGAAGGATGAGGGGGGATCTTATAGAGACGTATAAGATAATGAAAGGGATGGATAGGGTAGAGATAGAGAGATTCTTCCTGCTTAGAAAGGATAGCAGGACTAGAGGGCACAGCCTCAAGATAAGGTGGGGTGCAGTTTAGATCGGAGTTGAGGAGGAACTTCTTCACTCAAAGGGTGGTGAATCTCTGGAATTCTCTGCCCGTTGAAGTGGTGGAGGCTACCTCACTAAACATTTAAGTCATGGGTAGATAGGTGTTTGATAGACAAGGGAATTAAGGGTTATGGGGAGAAAGCGGGAAAGTGGAACTGATCCACTTCAGATCAGCCATGATCTTGTTGAATGGCGGGGCAGGCTCGAAGGGCTAGATGGTCTACTCCTGCTCCTATTTCTTATGTTCTTATGTAATCTGGAGATTTGAGCACAAAATCTTCTTTGATTCTCCAAAGCAGTGATTCTGTCTTGGATGAGAAGTTAAATACAGATACCTCTTCCCCTTTGTGGAGAAGGTCCTATAGCAATATTTTAAAGAAGAGTTGAGGAGCTCTTCCTTGTGTCCTGGTGGATATTTTGCTCTGAACTAACATCACTAAAATAAACTGGGGGCAATTTCCCCCAAAAAACCAGAGAAAACAGGAGGTTTTCCCATCTGTTTTTTGGACAAGATGAGTTTCATGAATTTATGGTATTCTATGCAATACAGGAGCTAACAGGCGATTTATGCCAGTGGGGCTAGAGCATAAACCCACCAGAGAGGCCGGTAGCAGAGTGCTTAGGAGGCCATTGTACATGTGCCGGTCTCCCAGTATACTGAGATCAGTTGATATTCTCCCCCCCGCTCCATCCCCCGGACATTGCTGGCCTGCCAATCGCCCACCCTGCCCCCTCATGTCCCAACCCCTTGGCACTGCCCAGTGTCCCAGTCGGCTGTGCCAGTCTGCCAGGCTGGCACTGCAGAAGGGGTGCTGACCCCCCAATCTCCTGGGGGCCTCAATGGCCTCCGGTCCCATCGGCGAGGCCATCACATCTGGTTCCTGCTGATGAGGAGCGAATATGATCCCCACTGGTGGGAACCTTCACCAGTGAGGTCAGAAAACCAAGTGAACCCAAACAGTAGCATCTGGAGCTTGTTGAAGACATGCATTTTAAAATTAGCCTTGTGTCAGTCCCTGTCACGAGACACATTATGTGAAAAAAAAGATCTGGGAAGAGTGTGACCTGCTGGGTGGGAATTAAATTTTCGCCATCTGCTTCCATTTCGCACCCAGCAACGCTGATCTAGTAGGGTTTCAGAGTGGTTGGGTCCATTATCTGGTCATTGCCCTATTTTGCTTGTTGGACCTTGCTGAGAGCAAATTGGCGAGTGCATTCTAGACATTACAACAAAAAGTACTTCATTGGCTATGATGTGATTTAGAATCATAGAATCCCTGCATTGCAAGAGGAGGCCAGTTGGCCCATCAGGTCTGCGCTGACTTGCCTTACCCAGGCCCTATCACTGTCACCCCATGTAGTTACCTAGCTAATCCGCCCCCCCACTACATATATCGGGACACTAAATGGAAATTTACATGGCCAACCCACCTAATCTGCTCATTTTTGGATGTGAGAGGAATCCGGAGCACCTGGAGGAAACCCATGCTGACGTGGGGAGACTGTGCAAACTCCACACAGTCATCTAAGGCTGGAATTTAATCCTGGTCCCTGGAGCTGTGAGGCAGCAATTCTAACCACTGTTTGGATATCCTGAGGTCTTGAAAGGCGCTTATTAATGTGGGTCTTTTTTTTGTTAAGTGCTGTTATTTTAAAATTTGGACTGCTTGCAAACATTGAAAGATGCAAAACTTAGTCCTGACACAATGGTATAGATATTAGTAAGTATTCAATGTAGTAGGGGGGTGGGCTGCATCTAATCTGCACGAATGTTGGAGTCCTTTTTCAGGGTGGAAGCTAAAAGCAACACTAAGGACCTGATTTTACCATTTTGATTCTAAGTGCTGAATCTGAGCGCAATTCAGATCTGACTTTGAAAAGTGCTCTCAGATGCCCCCATATGCACTTAACCTGAAAAAATTGAGAGTCTAAATCACGCTGTGGATGCTGCAGCTCTGATCGGAGCTTTGAACTGCACGTGTACAGTGAGGAAAAAAAATTGAAAAAACGTGCGTCTGTCACATTGCTCCAGGGCGGCAAAACATGGATGAAGCGGCCCAGGAGCGATGGACCCCACAAACATTGCCCCATCCCCACAACATAACTGTCCCCCTTATCCACCCATACCCCCTGTTATCAAAATGAATTGCGACCTTCTGCCCCCTTCCACCCTCCCCCCCTCCACTGATGACCTGCAGAGTGGCAGTGGACCCCCCCCTACCGAACCTTTCCCTTACCACCAGAGATCCATCTGGCCTCCGTCCCTCTCCTCCCCTCCCCTAACAAGAGAACCATCGGACCCCCCCACCCCACCACCACTGCCAGAGATACATCTGACCTGCCTCCCTCCCCTTTTCCATCAGAGAATGATCAGGCCTCTCCCCTCTCTCCCCCCACTTCCCTCCACCAGAGAATAATAGCTCCTCCCTCCCCCCTCCATCCCCACCAGAGAATGATCAGACCGCCCCTCGTGACCACCAGAGCATGTCTGTTTTGCGCCGAATCTGGACGGTCGAATGTGATGGTAAAGGGGGAAATGCAGGTAAAGTTGAGTGAGCAGCCTGTTAATTCAATTTAAATGTATGCAAATGCATTTAAATCACCGTTGTGCTTGTTTCAGGCGTGGTTCGGATCGTGACCATTTTCAGGCCTTGGTAAAGTAGGCTTCTGCACGCACGTAGGCGCAGATCTCGCTAATTGCCTAATGCCCAACTTTACCAAGTTTTTGCGCCCAAAAACCTGTGTGATGCAATGGTAAAGTCGGGCCGTTTGTCTCCTTAATGTACATGTTAAAGTCTTAATTTTGGACTTGTTAAATGTGTTAAAGTCTTAACACATTGACGAAGGAAGTGCAGTGGACGTGGTGTACATGGACTTCAGCAAGGCGTTTGATAAGGTCCCCCATGCAAGACTTCTTGAGAAGGTGAGAGGGCATGGGATCCAAGGGCCCTTGGCCTTGTGGATCCAGAACTGGCTTGCCTGCAGAAGGCAGAGAGTGGTTGTGGATGGGTCTTTTTCGGCATGGAGGTCAGTCACCAGTGGAGTGCCCCAGGGATCTGTTCTAGGACCCTTGCTGTTTGTCATTTTCATAAATGACCTAGATGAGGAAGTGGAGGGATGGGTAAGTAAGTTCGCTGATGACACGAAGGTCGGTGGTGTTGTGGATGGTCTGGAAGGATGTCAAAAGTTGCAGCAGGACATAAATAGGATGCAGGACTGAGCGGAGAAGTGGCAGATGGGCTTCAACGCGGATGAATGTGTAGTTGTCCATTTTGGCAGAACCAGTGGGATGAACGAGTACACTATCAAGGGCAGGAGTCTTAGTAGTGTTGAAGAACAGAAGGATCTTGGGGTCCGGGTCCACAGGACTCTTAAATCGGCCTCGCAGGTGGAGGATGTGGTCAAGAAGGCGTATGGTGTACTGGCCTTCATTAATCGAGGGTTTGAGTTTAGGAATCGGGAGGTAATGCTGCAACTTTATAAGACCCTTGTCAGGCCTCATTTGGAGTACTGTGCGCAGTTCTGGTCGCCTCACTATAGGAAGGACGTAGAAGCTATTGAAAGGGTACAGAGGGGATTTACAAGGATGTTGCCTGGACTGGGAGGCATGACTTATGAAGTTAGGTTGAGGGAGCTGGGACTCTTTTCCCTGGAGAGACGAAGGTTGAGAGGCGACCTGATAGAAGTTTATAAAATGTTGAGAGGAATAGATAGGGTGGATTCTCAGAGGCTATTTCCCCGGGTTGAAATGGTCGCTACGAGAGGACACAGATTGAAGGTGCGGGGAGGCAAGTGCAGAAGTGATGTTAGGGGTAAGTTTTTCACTCAGAGGGTGGTGAGTGAATGGAATCGGCTGCCGTCAGTGGTGGTGGAGGCGAACTCGCTGGGGTCTTTTAAAAGACTTCTGGATGAGTATATGGAATTTAATGGGATTGGGGGTTATAGATAGGTCTATAGATTGGTAGGTATTGATGTGATCGGCGCAACTCGTGGGCCGAAGGGCCTGTTTGTGTTGTAGTGTTCGATGTTCTAATACCTGTTGAAATTTGTCTGCAATGATTAGAGCATGCATTGCATTTCACACTGTCTCAGCTGCCTACAGCTGGTCCAGACATAAAATTGGGCCATTGGTACAGATTATGAAGTGGGGAAAATCATAAAGATGGGTACCTGACGCACAAAATGGTGGCCTGGCACATAAAATAGTTACCTGAGAAGAGACATTAAGCAGGCACTGACTTTAGCGCAGACAGCTACTTGAAAAGTAAAACGTGCAGCACAGACAGTTATTTAAAGTTAAACATGCAGGAAACAAATACTGCAGGAAGTCAGTAAGCGCTTGAGGCACTTTAAAGATAAGGACAGACTCAGGACAATAAGGTCTGATAAAGAGATTAGCCATAAATGGGAATACATAAATGCAGGAAAACCAATTACTGTATGTATAGGCCGAAACTAAGTCGTTGATAGTCACTAGTAGAGGAAATGTCTCCATTCTATGAAACAATGCAATGTTAAATGCCAATGTCTATATATGTCTGACTGTAACGATGTGTTAACTCGCAATCCTATTCAACTATAACTATGTGCTAAATGGCTAATGTCAGGATTATCCATTGTATGAAAAGTATAAAAATGAACCACTCCTATCGTATTATTGCGAAGGTAGCTGCCAAGTACTGTGGAGTACCAGCGCTTTTTCTCCGAAGCTTCGTGTCTGAAATAAAGCTGTACTGTTGAACCTCCAGTCTGACTGTGGTAATTTCCCTACAACAATTGGCGTAGTCGGCTAAGATCCTATTACTGGTAAGTTTCGATCAGTCATGATTGGAAAGCTCGGGTAGAGATCTCTGAATCTGCGGGAGTCAGACAAGATCAAGAATACAGTTTGAAAGGGGTTAAACTTAAGGGATATTTGTAGCAAAAAGTATTGTTGTATATGGTATAGTGGTAAGTACTAACTGCTGACAGTGACAAATAACTTACTTATGCTGACCGACAAGAAGGCAAGGTAGTGCCTGTCTCAAACACTCAGCCTTAGACCGGTTCTTAAGAGGGGAAATCCCCCATGTGAAGGTCAGGAATTGAAGTGGGCAAAGAGACACCAAGGGCACAAGTGGCAGAGGTTGGTTAACATCAAACTCTGTAGTGGCAAACAAACGGAGAGTTGCCATCTGATTGCATGACAGTTTGTAAAGTTGGCTACTGGACTGTCAATGTTGTAAAAGCGGTGCAGAAAAGGAGCTTGATCAACTCTGACATAGAGTCGGACTCCAGTGGAGAAGCACATTGCCGGGGTGGTAATAGTGGGAGCCACGAGTATAAATTGAGATGATAGTGAAACACAGTGCTAGAGTAGTAATAGTAGCCGGGGGTAGTGAAGTCCCTACAGTAGGGAGCACACTTTACTCAGGAGTAATTGTGGCCATACGTTGCCAAGGTGGCAATAGTGACCAGGGTTAGTGAAGTCTGCAAGATGGCAGATAATAAAGTTAAGAGAGGATCTGCAGGTTCTCTCATTCAAGTGTACATGACAGGCAGGCAAGCATTAATAAAGAAGATGCAAAGGGATGGCTGGGATACCTCTTAGACGTTAGAGCGGCGGAGAAAAGAGAAACAAGACAAAGAATCATAGAACCATAGAATCCTACAGTGCAGAAAGACGCCCTTCGCCCATTGAGACTGCACCGACCACAATCCCAACCTGACCCTACCCCCATATCCTTACATATTTTACTCACTAGTCCCTCTAACCTACGCATCTTAGGACACTAAGAAGCAATTTTAGCATGGCTAATCAACCTAACCCGCACATGTTTGGACGAAAGAAGAATGGAGTATTGTTAATGCAACAGTTAGCTGGACTTATTGTGCAAGTAGTCACCTCTACTAAAAAGTGGAGTGAAGATAAGGAAAAGATTAGAGAGTTAGAATCCAGAGTAAGAGAACTGGAGAAACAAAACCAAGTGTTAGAAGAGAAGCAATGGAGAGAGGAAACTGTTCCTCTACCCCCTTTTGAGTCCACGCATCAGGGACCAACCGCTCCTGCAGAGGAGTGGGAAGCACTAGAACACAACTTAGCATCAGTAACCCGAGGGGGAACAGATGTGCGGCCAAAGGCAAATTATAAATCTTTCACCCCAGGTGAGAGACAGCAGATAATGGCTTCCCTGGGTAAATTACAACCTTGAAGCGCAAACGCTAAATCCTGGGAAGAATTAGATACAATCTGGGTCGGACACCAATTACACCTGAGAGACGTACACCGGCTGGTCAGGGCTGCCTGTCCACCGGATAAATGGAGACAGGTAGCAGGTGGACCGCCACTCCTTCAGCACAGGATTATAGAGGGGGATGGTGGACACATGTAGTCCCCCTAACATTGGAGATAGATGCCCAACAGGTACCCTTCACCCAGTGTAAAGCAGAGATTCAGAGGGTATTAGGGAATGCTCCCACTAACTGGAGCAGAATTACCACAACAAAACAGTTGAAAGGGGAAGGAGCTTCTGAAAATGGGGAATGATTGTTCCAGGTATATCAAGAGTGCCCAGGACAAGGGAACCCAGGTCGAGGAGATCGATCATTCATCCAAGCTTTTAAGGATGGACTCTGTAGTGCCTACCAATCCATCCTAAAAATGGGATTGATTATGTCCCAAGATTACGATAAATGGGTAGAATGGGCTAGTAGCATTCTTGGAGGCAGAGAGGAGAAATCTTAGTTTTTGTATTTGTGTGTTTGTGTGGTTTGGTTGCTTGTTGAATGCAGGTGGTTGTTGTTGCATTAGATTGCAAACAGGAGCTGTTGAAGCCTGTTTGTTCTTGTGTCGTGTTTATTGCAGGCAGTGGATGCGGTGCTTTGCACCTTAGTTTAACTTCAGGGGGGCTGGGGAAGTGTTAAAACTATTAAAGATTAAAGTGATAAGATTTCTTGAATTTACTTCTGTTTTGAGTTTAATTATAGCTTGGAAGAAAGAGGAATAAAAGCAACTGTCTTAACCAACTTTCTGTATTCTCTTTAAATATTTTATTTTCATCCCAGTTTAAAATTGTTAAGTTTGAATGAAAGAGGAAGTGCCGTTGAATGAATGTTGAAAGCTTCCATGTGAGTCTGTGTGTGTTTAACAAAGTGGTTGCGTGGATGTTTTGTTGTTGTTTGCTTTAATGTTTCAATGTTCCTCCCCTAATTGTGATTGTACAACAGCGGGTTTGATACAAAGTTTAAATAAAAATTGGAAAGTAAATTGAAATTGAAAGGATTTAAACCTTGAAGGGAACCATGTGCTCTTTCCTTTTTCTTGAAGTAGAAATTATGCGAGAGTTAGTTGAGAAGTTAGGAGAAGAAAATAAGTAATTTTGTGGAAAAGTAGAAAAGCAGGAATAAAGGAATGAGGTAAATATACTGTCTGTGAGCCAGTGTAAAGTATATCAAGTCAGTGAAATGCAGTATTAAGGTCTGCAGAATATAGTGATATACAAATGTCTGATAGTTTAGTATTCTGTAACTGGTTAAAATTATGTACTGCCGTCGGAATTTCATGTGCCATCTATTGTTCAAGGTTTGCCAAATATAAAAACACTGCAAAGCTTAACTCAGTTTAAAAATAAAAACAAATGAAAAGGGTTTGGATATCACAGTTATAATGTGCAAAGTGGTATGATACAACTGCAGTTTGATTATTATTATATAGTAAGCACTGCCATATAGACCCGAGAATAAAATAAAATCCTGAATAACTTGCACAATGCTGCTAAATGTTGGTGCTAGGCATTTGAATGTACTTTGTAGGTAGGGTAGTGGCATTTTGTGAAGTAATGTGGCGCTTGCACGCAAACAAATAATCAAATTAGATATAATGTAAGAGTACATCATATAAAGATTGGAGTTAAACATGGAACATAGAACACTACAGCACAAACAGGCCCTTTGGCCCACTAGTTGCGCTGATCACTTGTATAGCTACTAAGCCATAGACGTATCTATAACCCCCAATCCCAATAAATCCCATATACTCATCCAGAAGTCTTTTAAAAGACCCCAGCGAGTTCGCCTCCACCACCACCGACGGCAGCTGATTCCATTCACTCACCACCCTCTGAGTGAAAAACTTACCCCTAACATCTCCTCTGTACTTGCTTCCCTGCACCTTAAATCTGTGTCCTCTCGTAGCGACCATTTCAACCCGGGGAAATAGCCTCTGAGAATCCACCCTATCTATTCCTCTCAACATTTTATAAACTTCTATCAGGTCGCCTCTCAACCTTCGTCTCTCCAGGGAAAAGAGTCCCAGCTCCCTCAACCTAACTTCATAAGTCATGCCTCCCAGTCCAGGCAACATCCTTGTAAATCCGCTCTGTACCCTTTCAATAGCTTCTACGTCCTTTCTATAGTGAGGCGACCAGAACTGCGCACAGTACTCCAAATGGGGTCTGACAAGGGTCCTATGAAGTTGCAGCATTACCTCCCGACTCCTAAACTCAATCCCTCGATTAATGAAGGCCAGTACACCATACGCCTTCTTGACCACATCCTCCACCTGCGAGGCCAATTTAAGAGTCCTATGGACCCGAACCCCAAGATCCCTCTGCTCTTCAACACAGCTAAGACTCCTACCCTTGATATTGTATTCCTTCATCCCACTGGTCCTGCCAAAATGGACCACTACACACTTATCTGCGTTGAAGTCCATCTGCCACTTCTCTGCCCAGTCTTGCATCCTATCTATGTCCCGCTGCAACTTCTGACATCCCTCCAGACCATCCACAACACCACCAACCTTCGTATCATCTGCGAACTTGCTAACCCATCCCTCCACTTCCTCATCTAGGTCATTTATGAAAATGACAAACAGCAAGGGTCCTAGAACAGATCCCTGGGGCACTCCACTGGTGACCGACCTCCATGCAGAAAAAGACCCATCCACAACCACTCTCTGCCTTCTGCAGGCAAGCCAGTTCTGGATCCACAAGGCCAAGGGCCCTTGGATCCCATGCCCTCTCACCTTCTCAAGAAGTCTTGCATGAAGGGCCTTATCAAACGCCTTGCTGAAGTCCATGTAAACCACGTCTACCACTCTTCCTTCGTCAATGTGTTCAGTCACATTCTCAAAGAACTCAACTAGGCTCGTAAGGCACGATCTGCCCTTGACAAAACCATGTTGACTATTTCTGATCATTCTAAACTTCTCCAAATGCTCATAAATCTTGTCCCTCAGAAGCCTCTCCATCAACTTACCAACCACTGAGGTCAGACTCACCGGTCGGTAATTTCCCGGGCTATCCCTGTTCCCTTTCTTGAAAATAGGAACCACATCTGCAATCCTCCAATCCTCCGGAACCTCTCCCGTCTCCATCGATGATGCAAAGATCATCGCCAGGGGCTCTGCAATCACTTCCCCCACCTCCCACAGTAACCTGGGGTATATCCCATCCGGTCCCGGTGACTTGTCTATCTTGATAGACAATAAAAGTTCTAACACATCCTCTTCCTTAATATCCACATACTCAATCTTTTCAGACTGCCGCAAACCTGTAGTACAACCTCCCAGATCACTTTCCACCGTGAATACCGAACCAAAGTACTGATTAAGCACCTCTGCCATTTCTTCTGGTTCCACACAGACTTTTCCCCCTTCACCTTTTATAGGCCCTATCCCTTCTCTTCTCATCCTTTTACTTTTTACATATTTGTAGAAGGCCTTGGGATTCTCCTTAATTTTACCTGCCAAGGCCTTCTCATGACCCCTTCTGGCTCTCCTAATTTCCTTTTTAAGCTCCTTTCTGCAAGCCTTATACTCCTCTAGATCCTTACCATCTCCTAGCTCTCTGAACCTTTTATACACCTTTCCTTCCTGTCTAGGTTCCCCACAGCCTTCGTGCACCACGGTTCCCGTGCCCTACCAAAACCTCCTTGTCTCATCGGAACGTTATCATGCAGAGCTCCAGTCAAACGTTCCTTGAATATTCGCCACCTTCCTTCAGTACTTTTCCCCAAGCACGCCTCCTTCCAGTTTATTTGCCCAATTATCTGCCTGATGTCTTCATATTTCCCCTTACTCCAGACAAACACCTTCCTCGCCTGCCTGATCCTATCTCTTTCCAATGCTATTGTGAAGGAGATAGAATTATGATCTCCATCCCCAAGATGCTGTCCAACCGAGAGATCCGACACCTGCTCTGGTTCATTAGCCAGCACCAGGTCAAGTACAGCCTCTCCTCTCGTAAGCTTATCCACGTACTGTGTCAGGAACCCCTCCTGAACACACCTAACAAACTCCTCCCCATCCAAACCCCTTACCCTAGGGATATTCTAGTTGATGTTTGGGAAATTAAAGTCTCCCATCACAACAACTCTGTTATTACTACATCTCTCTAGGATCTGTTTCCCTATCTGCACCTCAACTTCCCTGTCACTATTGGACGGCCTATAGAATACACCCAGCAAAGTTATCGACCCTTTGCTGTTCCTAACTTCCACCCACAATGACTCTGTTGGCAGTCCCTCCACGGCATCCTCCTTCTCTGCAGCCATGACACTGTCCCTGATCAACAGTGCCACCTCTTTTGCCCCCAACCCTGTCCTTCCTGAAGCATCTGAATCCTGGCACCTGAAGTACCCAGTCCTGTCCCTGAGATATCCAAGTCTCTGTAATGGCCGCCACATCACATTCCCAAGCAGCAATCCACGCCCTAAGCTCATCTACCTTATTTACTACACTCCTGGCGTTAAAATAGACACACCTCAGCCCATTGGTCTGGACATTTCTCTTCTCCACCACCCGTCTAACCTCCCTCTCATACCGTCTACAGTCCTTCCCTACCTGGGAGCTAACCTCCTTGGTTTCAGTCTCCTCATCTCTGTTCCCTCCCCCCAACCTTTCTAGTTTAAAGTCCCCCCAGTAGCCCTAGCCAGTCTTCCCACCAAGATATTGGTCCCCCTGGGATTCAAGCATAAAGATTGGAGTTGTATGGCATGTAATTTTAATGGGGAAAGCAGTGCCTATTGATAGGATTACATACAAACGAATGGATGTCCAGTTGCAGTCAAAAGGCCAGTGCAAAGTGTTATTTGATTCACACTAAGCTTTCTATGGAAGGGGGCGATGTAATTGAATATTTTGGACTACTGACATATAAGTGAATTGCAGAGGTATTGCCCACTATACTATTGAGACTAAGATCTTGCTGCAACTGTACAGGGTACTGGTGAGGCCATAGCTGGAGTACTGTATGTAGTTGTGGTCACCACACTTGCGCAAGGATATTTTAGCCTTGGAGGGAGTGCAGAGGAGCTTCACTAGGCTGATACTGAAGATGAGGAGGTTGGATTATTAAGAGAGACTAAATAGACAGGGTTTGTACTCGTTGGAGTCTAGAAGGATGAGGAGGGGGGGTTCTTATAGAGACGTATAAGATAATGAAAGGGATGGATAGGGTAGAGGTAGAGAGATTCTTCCCGCTTAGAAAGGATAGCAGGACTAGAGGGCACAGCCTCAAGATAAGGGGGGGCAATTTAGATCGGAGTTGAGGAGTAACTTCTTCACTCAAGGGGCGGTGAATCTCTGGAATTCTCTGCCCGTTGAAGTGGTGGAGGCTACCTCGCTAAATATATTTAAGTCATGGGTAGATAGGTTTTTGACAGACAAGGGAATTAGGGGTTATGGGGAGAAAGTGGGAAAGTGGAACTGATCCTCTTCAGATCAGCCATGATCTTATTGAATGGCGGGGCAGGCTCGAAGGGCTAGATGGCCTATTCCTGTTCCTATTTCTTATGTTCTTATCTACCACTAACCGGACAACCGGATTAACTCCTTATGAACTAATGACATGACAGACGATGCGATTACCAGAAAGCATCATAACAGGTGGGACCGATGTAAAGAAAAGATAAAATCAGGAGATATATTTTGGAACCAAGCACCCAACAAAAAGGGATGCGCATATTGGTAAAAGACAATCAGGAAATAAGAAACGCAGAGACAGAGCTTGAAATGCTCCCTGACATCCCAACAGTGGGAAGTTGCGTTCTAGAGAAAATATTACCTGACAAACCAGGGTTTGCACCAAAATGGAATGGGCCATATGAAGTTATAATTAGTGGGGACACTTTGCCTGTATAGACATAAGAGGGAACGGTATATGGAAACATTGGACCCAGCTGAAATTACACAAAGAAATGAATGAATGAATGACTGAGTAATCGGACTGCTTTCCTGAACACAGGCAAAGCTTGCAAGCAAGAGTAACTGGCGTGTTTGGGTTAATAGTATAACTTTTGGAGATTATATAAATTATAGGCAGAGAATTATAGGCCGGTTAGTTTAATGTCTGTTGTAGGTAAAATGTTAGAATCCGTCATCAAGGAGGAAATAGCGAGGCATCTTGAGGGGAATTGCTTGATAGAGCAGACGCAGCACGGTTTCGTTAAGGGGAAGTCGTGTCTGACAAATTTATTGGAGTTCTATGAGGATGTGTCTAGGGCGGTGGATAGAGGAGAGCCGGTGGATGTGGTCTTTCTTGATTTTCAGAAGGCGTTTGACAAAGTACCTCACAAGAGGTTATTGCAGAAGGTAAGGGGGCATGGAGTTGGGGGTAGGGTGTTAGCGTGGATAGAGGATTGGTTGTCAAATAGGAGGCAGAGAGTGGGGGTTAATGGGTGCTATTCGGATTGGCGGTTGGTGACTAGTGGAGTGCCCCAGGGGTCGGTGCTGGGGCCTCAGCTATTTACCATTTATATAGATGATCTGCAGGAGGGAACCGAGTGTATGGTGTCGAAATTTACTGATGACACCAAGATTGGTGGAACGGCAAATTGCGCGGAGGGTGTGGAGAGTCTGCAGAAGGATCTAGATAGGCTGGGCGAATGGGCCAGGAACTGGCAAATGGAATTTAATGTTGGCAAGTGCGAAGTGGTCCACTTTGGTAGGAATAATGGTAGGAAGGACTATTACTTACGTGGTGAAAAACTGCAGCAGGCGACGGTGCAGAGGGACCTTGGGGTCCTTGTGCATGAGTCGCAAAATCCCAGCCTGCAGGTGCAGCAGGTGGTCAGAAAGGCGAATGGGATGCTGGCCTTCATAGCGAGGGGGATTGAATGTAAAAGTAGGGAGGTCTTGCTGCAGCTGTATACGGCACTGGTGAGGCCGCAGCTGGAGTACTGTGTGCAGTTTTGGTCGCCGCACTTACGCAAGGATATTTTGGCCTTGGAGGGAGTGCAGAGGAGGTTTACTAGGCTGATACTGGAGTTGAGGGGGTTGAGCTATGAGGAGAGGCTGAATAAACTAGGCTTGTACTTGTTAGAGCTTAGAAGAATGAGGGGAGATCTCATTGAGACATATAAGATGATGAATGGGATGGATAGGATAGAGATGGAGAGGCTCTTCCCGCTCAGAAAGGACAGTAGGACTAGGGGGCACAGCCTCAAGATAAAGGGGGGGAGGTTTACATCGGAGTTGAGGAGGAACTTTTTCACTCAAAGGGTGGTGAATCTCTGGAATTCTCTGCCCGTTGAAGTGGTGGAGGCTGCCTCACTAAATATTTTTAAGACGCGGGTTGATGGGTTTTTGATAAGCGAGGGGATTAAGGGTTATGGGGAGAGGGCGGGAATGTGGAACTGAGCCACGACAGATCAGCCATGATCTTATTGAATGGCGGGGCAGGCTCGAAGGGTTAGATGGCCTACTCCTGCTCCTATTTCTTATGTTCTTATAGCATTTTGATTGATACTTGATCGTTGTGAATATGTATCGCGTATGTTACTGTACTACTTTGCGTTGTCACGACTGTAAATTTGACTGGATTGGAGGATAGCCTATTTTACAAAGCTCACATGCATTTACACGGGAATCGAACTGTTACCCATTAGCACAATCGGTAGAAGCCCTGTTTGTAGCCACCCCTGGGTGGACCTCTCATGACTTATCAGTAGATACATCAGATGCACCCTGTAAGGGACAAATTGGCAAATATAAAAGAGGTATACAGGGGAGATGTGTGGGACTTGTAAACCCCACAGATCCTGTGTGCAGGGGGTTCCAACAGATGGGAGGAAAAGCTTGTTCAGATACTGCAAGCTATCTGCTTTGTTTTAAGGGACAGGGCTGGAGATGTGCCTATGCCTTGGTCCCTAAGAATGATTCCTGTGTGCAGATGCAGTGTGTTCATCAACATTGTTGGGTTAATAAGAGACAGTTTACTTGCTCTTGTGATGAGCAGAAATGTCTGAATGTAACTGCGGGAAGACAGCTCATTTGTGGACAATGCAATGGAACTCACGTAAGCTCAGCCAAATGGACATACCCATTTGAACCTTACCAGGTGGTGGGATCAAATGGGGAGTCAAGTAAACCGAACAATTGGCAATATGAATAAACTCATAATCGAGACACTAAATGTTACCGGGCTAAGAAGGGATATGTGTTCCTCTTCAATGGTACTTACATAACAGAAACACCAAATCTCCCAAACCGTTTTGCAGTAGGAACAATAGGACCACTGACTGTTCCATGCCCTCAGAACATCTGGAGGAGAATAGTAACCTGGGCTGTCAGCAAAGAATTCTGCACTAACAGGGAAGCCCTGGGCTGATGGAATCCTCACTGGGATATGGGTTCCTTGGAGCCCTATCTCTGGGAGGGGCAGCTGGAGTGATTAGTGCAAAGAATATGAATCATATTGTTTGTGGGCTAACACTCCTGGGAAACAGCATTTCAAAAGCACTGTTAACCAAGAAATGGCTGAACTGAGATTATATGCACAACAGACACAGTATGCAGTGGACTACCAGTTAGCACAACAAGCGGGAGCGTGTATAATCATAGGCAACAAATGCATAACCCAAGTCACAGACGAGTCCTATAACATTACACAAGTCATGAATAGCATCAGAGAACAACTTGACAACTTCAGACAGGGACCCAAGAAAGGAAGTAGCTGGCTGGAATGGCTAGTAGGGGGGTCCTGAGAATCTTACTTATTACATGGATTAGTCATACTTATTTCAATTGTAATTGTCTGTTGTCTAATTGTTGGATGCCTAAAAGTCTGTTGCAAGATTATGGTAATGAGAATTGTGCCAGGAACCAGTGTATCCATCAAGGAATAACCCCTAATGAAGATTCCTGAAGACATCAGAAGAAATGAAGAAGGAAAGAAGAAAATTAGCCTCTATATGTGAATACGTAATTGTTGCTCTCGGGATTATTAAAGTCATAATCCGGACCAAAAGTGGGGAAAATCATAAAGGTGGATACCTGACACACAAAATGGTGGCCTGGCACATAAAATGGTTACCTGAGAAGAGACATTAAGCAGGCACTGACTTTAGTGCGGCCAGCTACTTGAAAAGTAAAACATGCAGCACAGACAGCTATTTAAAGTTAAACATGCAGGAAACAAATACTGCAGGAAGCCAGTAAGAGCTTACATAAGAAATAGGAGCAGGAGTAGGCCATCCAGCCCTTCGAGCCTGCCCCGCCATTCAATAAGATCATGGCTGATCTGTCGCTGCTCAGTTCCACTTTCCCGCCCTCTCCCCATAACCCTTAATCCCCTCTCCTATCAAAAACCCATCAACCCGCGTCTTAAAAATATTTAGCTTGAGGCACTTTAAAGATAAGGACGGACTCAGGACAATAAGGTCTGATAAAGAGATTAGCCATAAATGGGAATACATAAATGCAGGAAAACCAATTACTGTATGTATAGACCAAAACTAAGTTATTAATAGTTACCGATAGAGGAAATGTATCCATTCTATGAAACAATGCTCTGTTAAATGCCAATGTCTGTATATGTCAGACCGTAAAGATGTGTTAACTAGCAATCCAACTCAACTATAATGAAGTGTTAAATGGCTAATGTCAGGACTTTCCATTGTATGAAAAGTATAAAAATGAACCACCCTTTTCGTATTATTGAGAAGGTAACTGCCAAGTAGTGTGGAGTAGCAGTGCTTTCTCGCCGAAGCTTCGTGTCCGAAATAAAGCTCCAGTCTGACTCCGGTGGTAATTTTCCCACAACAGTTGCATCCATGCACAAATTATTTATCTATTTCTGTAATAAAATCAGATTTATATATGTATTTATAAGTGACCATAACAATTGGGATTTAAGCATTCTGTGTTATATAAAGTAGATAATTTGTATTTCAAATAAAATTTGGACTGACGGTTATTAATTATGGGAAGAAGGTGTCAATGGACTGATAATTTAGAGGCCCATGGTAATCCTCCTTGTAGGGCTAACTCCAGATGGCAGTTACTGGGATTTGAATTCAGTTAATCTGGAATTGAAAGCTATTCATTATAATGGTGACCATGATGACCATTACTGATTCTTGTAAAATCCCATTTGGTTTACTAATGTCCATTAGGGAAGGAAATCTCCTCCCCTTATTTGGCCTAGCCTAAATGTGACCACAGACCCACAGCGATATGGTTGATTCTTAACTGCCCAATGAAATGGTCTAACAAGTTACTCAGCTGGTAGGGCAAATTGGGAGTGGCAACAAGTGCTGGATTTGCCAACAATACACACATCCTGTGAAAGAACAAAAAATACTGTGCTTAATTTGTGCCTCTTTTAGGGAAAAAATACTGTGATTAGTTTGTGATATTATGACAGTTGAAATCTGACAAATTTAACAACACCTAGATACTATCAGGTTTTATTCTTTAAAATCTCAAAACCTTTACATTATTTTAGTTTCATTAGTTTACATTATTTTAGTTTATTATAATATTTTAGGTTGGAGTTGATCAGGGCCAGAATTCTCTGGGTGTTCATGCTCTACCACTGCTGCAAGCAAGAATGGAGAATCTTGCGCTCAGCCAAATCTCCGTTCGCTGCAGCGGGACCAGAAAATCCCGCTGGTGTGAACGATCAGAGAGTTTTGGTCTAAATTTCTTAAAACAGTTGGTATTCAAAGGGAGGAGTTTTCTGTATTGGGATTATTGATCAGAGTTAGTATTTGGAAGGCAAAATTGCAGAGAAGTGTGTACACCAGAATGCAGGCCTCCTGCCAAGGATTTTTAACAAATTCCAGATGTTTTCAGAATTGAAATGGTAGTATTGCATTTCAGCAAAAAAACACTAGAACAGATTAAACTACATGTACAAAGGCATCACAGTTCCTAGTACAACAGCCATCTGCAAAAATGTGTAGCTATTCATTCTGAGTCTCAAGCACTGACTGTAAGGATCATTGATGTGTTGACAAGAGTACATGTAAATAGAACATGAATTTTGGTCCATGACTCATGACTGCCCTTTCAATGAATGTCTGCATTTGGCACATCAGTAAAAGATCATTAACATAACACAAAATGCTGCACATTATGATTCCTTTTTGCTGGATTGTAGAAGAATAGCTTACAGTTTTATTACTAAAAATGTATTATTCTCATGCTTTAGAATTTTATGCCAATCATAAAAGGAATTTTGTTCAGGTACATTTTGATGGATGTTCTATATCAATAAAAGAGGTAAAATTCTTTGGAAATATTGTGTTCGGAAGCAAAGCAATATGATTGTTGTATTTCTTAAAACTTCTATGCTTGATGTTACCGTTTGTTGTTGAGTAAATAGCCTTCTCAGAATTCAAGAAGAGAAACTTATTGTGTCACTCAGTATCCTGATGGATAAGAAGGAAATATTGTTTAAGTGCAATTGTGACAGTTGAGGTATGATGGAACTATAAATCTATCAGTGAATATAGTATATACTAAGGAATTGATTTTCTTCTTTAGTTTGGCATAAGGAATTACTTAAGGGCATTCATAAAGAAAAGTAGATAGGAAGAATTATAAATGTGAATCAGATCCTGTCCAATTTTCCATTAATTAATGGAAATAATATCAGCTTGCCGCTGTTATGGGCATATAAACTTGTCTGCCAGTTCTTTCTCTTTGCACTTCACCCATAAGATTCTTCTTGCCAAATGCAATAACAATAAAAATTGCTCCTAAGTTACTGTACTTTTCCCTAACTTCATATTTTAACTGAAACTACTGTCTCTTGCTGTTACACCATTCAAAAGTTACCAGCATTCCACCTTGGCAGGCTAATGGACTGTGGAGGTTATCAGTGCTTAGCCTTGTTCTTGCTGAATATCTGCATATTAGCAACTTTCGAAAGGGAATTGGATAAATACTTAAAAAGGAAAAGATTTACAAGTCTATGATAAAAGAACAGGGGAGTTGGACTAATTGACCAGCTTTTCCAAAAGAGCTGACACAGACCTAATGGCCTTCAATACTCTACAATTCTACGATTCTTTCACTCAATATTAATGGAAATGTGGTTAATATTTGTCTTTTGTGTGCTCAGCCGAATTATGCTTCAGCTTTTATCAGGCTAGGCTCTCAGCTAGCTCCAACTGGAATAAAGTCTATACATTTCTTAGTCTTTATCCACTGAGCAATATAGGGGAGCTTCTAGAATTTCCTAATTGTTTGTGAATTTGAATATTAAAGTCAGTGGGTGATACCATGTAATGATATACCACAGTTTATTCTTTAATCGTACTCTAGTGGATGGTTTTTGAAACTCTTCATGTCCATAACAATCATTTTATTTTGACTCATTATGTTATGATTAGTGTAATTAATTGGCTTAGATAAGACTTAGAGAAAAAAGATCAACAAAATTTAAATCCCTTTTCTCAAAGATTCTCAAACATTTCTCAATGTCTGATTTTGATCATAAGAACATAAGAACATAAGAAGTAGGAGCAGGAGAAGGCCATCTAGCCCTTCGAGCCTGCCTCACCATTCAATAAGATCATGGCTGATCTGTAGTGGATCAGTTCCACTTTCCCGCTTTCTCCCCGTAACCCTTAATTCTCTTGTCTGTCAAAAACCTATCTACCCGTGACTTAAATATATTTAGCGAGGTAGCCTCCACCACTTCAACGGACAGAGAATTCCAGAGATTCACCACCCTTTGAGTGAAGAAGTTCCTCCTCAACTCCGATCTAAACTGCTCCCCCCTTATCTTGAGGCTGTGCCCTCTAGTCCTGCTGTCCTTTCTAAGCAGGAAGAATCTCTCTACCTCTACCCTATCCATCCCTTTCATTATCTTATACGTCTCTATAAGATCCCCCCTCATCCTTCGAAACTCCAACGAGTCTATTTAATCTCTCTTCATAGTCCAACCCCTCATCTCTGGTATCTGCCTAGTGAACCTCCTCTGCACTCCCTCCAAGGCCAAAATATCCTTACGCAAGTGCGGCGACCAAAACTGCACACAGGACTCCAGCTGCTGCCTCACCAGTACCCTGTACAGTTGCAGCAAGACCTCCCTGCTTTTATATTCTATCCCCCTCGCTATAAAGGCCAGCATCCCATTTGCCTTCTTGATCACCTGCTGCACCTGCAGACTGGGTTTTTGCGACTCATGCACAAGGACCCCCTGGTCCCTCTGCACTGTAGCATGCTGCAGCTTTTCGCCCTTTAAATAGTAATCCCTCCTACTATTACTTCTGCCAAAGTGGATAACCTCACACTTATACTCCATCTGCCAGGTCCTCGCCCACTCGCTTAGCCTGTCGAGATCCCTCTGCAGTCTTTCCACACCCTCCACGCAATTTGCTTTTCCACTTTTCTTTGTGTCATCAGCAAATTTCGACACCCTACACTCAGCCTCTTCCCCCAGATCATCTATATAAATGGTAAATAGCTGAGGCCCCAGCACCGATCCCTGCGGTACTCCACTAGTCACCAACCGCCAATCAGAATACCACCCATTGATACCAACTCTCTGCTTCCTATTAGACGACCAATCCTCTATCCACGCTAACACCTTACCCCCAACTCCATGCACCCTAACCTTCTGTAGCAACCTTTTATGAGGCACCTTATCAAACGCCTTTTGAAAATCTAAAAACACCACATCTACTGGTTCCCCTCTGTCTACTGCACTAGTCACATCCTCATAGAAATCCAATAAATTCGTCAAACACGACTTCCCCTTAGCGAATCCATGCTGCATCTGCTCTATCAAACCATTCTTTTCTAGGTGCCTCGCTATTTCTTCTTTGATGACAGATTCAAGCATTTTTCCAACTACAGACGTTAAACTAACTGGCCTATAATTCCCTGCCTTTTGTCTGCTACGTTTTTTATACAGCGGTGTAACATTAGCCATTTTCCAACCTTCCGGCACTTCCCCGGAATCCAGCGAATTTTGGTAAATAATTACTAAGACTTCCACTATCACCTCTGCCATTTCCTTCAGAACCCTGGGATGCATTCCATCCGGTCCTGGGGACTTGTCCACTTTCAATCCCATTAATCTATCAAACACTACCTCTCTAGCGACAGTAATCGCATTCAGGCCCTCAACCCCTACCATCCTTCTATCTTTACTATCCAGCAAACTATTCGTGTCCTCCTCCGTGAAGACCGAGGCAAAAAACTTATTTAAGGCCTCAGCCATTTCCTCATCTCCCACTGCTAAATCCCTCCTCTCATCCTCTAAGGGTCCAACATTCACTCTAGCCAGCCTCATCTTCTTTATATATTTGTAAAAACTCTTACTGTCCTTATTTATATTTAGTGCTAGTTTAGCTTCATAGTCTATCTTTCCTTTATCACAAATACATCAAATTGATGTATTTATGTAGCACAGCCCACACAGCTCAGCAACAAGAGCTATCTGGTCTTTAGTCATTCTTAGTGATTTCAGAAATGATGCTCTAAAATATTTTTACTGCAAACTAACAGAAGTCAGTTATTGAGTTGCTGACAATGGGGCGTATACAATAGTGAATCATCTCTATTAACATAATTGTGAGAATTATCTGCTATTATTAAAACCTATGCAGGGTAAATGTGACTAGTTAGAAGAGCATATGGATAATGTCTTCCTGCTTTGCCAACTTAGCTTCAAAAAAGCAGAGTGAACGTGAAAGTCAATTTTGTGAATAATTAATAGAATCATAGAAAAACTACTGCACAAACAGGCCCTTCGGCCCACAAGTTGCACTGATCCTATCTCTACGTACTAGGCTTACTTATAACCCTCAATCCTATTAAGTCCCGTGTACTCATCCAGAAGTCTCTTAAAAGACCCCATCAAATTTGCCTCCACCACCACCGACAGCAGCCGATTCCACTCACCCACCACCCTCTGAGTGAAAAACTTACCCCTAACATCTCCTCTGTACCTACTCCCCAGCACCTTAAACTTGTGTCCTTTTGTGGCAGCCATTTCAGCCCTGGGGTAAAGCCTCTGAGAGTCCACCTGATCAATACCTCTCATCATCTTACACACCTCTATCAGGTCCCCTCTCATCCTTCAACTCCCTAAAGAGAAAAGATCGAGCTCTCTCAACCTATCCTCATAAGGCATGCCACCCAATCCAGGTAACATTCTTGTAAATCTCCTCTGCCCCCTTTCAATGGTTTCCACATCCTTCTGTAATGAGGCACCAGAACTGAGCACAGTACTCCAAGTGGGGTCTGACCAGGGTGTTATACAGCTGCAGCATTATCTCCTGAGTCCTAAACTCAATTCCTCGATTGATGAAGGCCAGTACACCACGTAATACATAGGACTAAAACATTATAAGAACATAAGAAATATGAGCAGGAGTAGGCCATCTAGCCCTTCGAGCTTGCCCTGCCGTTCAATAAGATCATGGCTGATCTGAAGTAGATCAGTTCCACACCCGCCTGCTCCCCATAACCCTTAAATCCCTTATCGATCAGAAATCTATCTACCTGTGATGTAAGCATATTCAACGAGGTAGCCTCCACCACTTCAAAGGGCAGAGAATTCCATAGATTCACCACACTCTGAGAGAAGTTCCCCCTCAACTCTGTTCTAAACTGCCCCCCCCCGCTTTATTTTGAGGCTGTGCTCTCTAGTTCTGGTTTCCTTTCTAAGTGGAAAGAATCTCTTTATCTCTACCCTATCTAGCCCCTTCATTATCTTGTAAGCCACTATAAGAGCCCCTCCTCAGCCTTCTAAACTCCATCGAGTACAGGCCCAATCTATTCAATCTCTCCTCATAAGCTAACCCCGTCATCTCCGGTATCAGCCTGGTGAACCTTCTCTGTATTCCATCCAAGGCCAATATATCTTTTCGCAAATAAGGGGACCAAAACTGCACACTTGCAGCCTCACCAGTGCCTTGTACGGTTGCAGCAAGACCTCCCTGCTTTTATATTCTATCCCCCTCGCGATAAAGGCCAACATTCCATTTGCCTTCTTGATCACCTGCTACACCTGCAGACTAAGTTTTTGCAATTCATGCACAAGGACCCCTAGGTCCCTCTGCACAGTAGCATGCTGCAACTTTTCAGCATTTAAATAATATTCCATCCTACTATTATTTCTTCCAAAGTGGATAACCTCACATTTGCTAACATTATACTCCATCTGCCAGGTCCCCGCCCACTCACAGCCTATCCAATTCTCTCTGCAGACTTTCCGTGTCTTCCACGCAATTCGCTTTTCCACTCATCTTCATGTCATTAGCAAATTTTGTTACCCTACACTCAGCCCCCTCCTCCAGATAGTCTACGTATATGGTAAACAGTTGAGGCCCCAGCACCGATTCCTGCGGCACACCACTAGTCACCAACTGCCAACCAGAAAAGCACCATTTATTCCAACTCTCTACTTCCTGTTAGATAGCCAATCCTCAATTCACATTAACACTTTACCTCCAACTCCGTGTACCCTAACCTTCTGCAGCAACCTTTTGTGAGGCACCTTATTGAACGCCTTCTGGAAATCTAAAAACACCACATCCACCAGTTCCCCTCTGTCTACCACGCTAGTCACATCTTCATAAAAATCCAGTAAATTCGTCAAACACAACTTCTCCTTCATGAATCCATGCTGCGTCTGCTTGGTTGAACTGTTCTTTTCTAGGTGTCCTGCTATTTCTTCTTTAATGATGGATTCTAGAATTTTCCCAACTACAGACGTTAAGCTAACCGGCCTGTAGTTACCCGCCTTTTGTCTGCTACCTTTTTTAAACAGCGGCGTAACAGTAGCTGTTTTTCAATCCGCCAGTACTTCCCCAGAGTCCAGTGAATCCAGTGAATTTTGATAAATAACCTCTAATGCATCTGCTATTACTTCTGCCATTTCTTTCAGAACCCTGGGATGCGTTCCATCTGGTCTCGGAGACTTGTCTACCTACAGTCCCATTAGTCTGCCAAGCACTACCTCTCTAGTAACAGTAATTGTATTCAGGACCTCATCTCCTACCAACCCTCTAGCTTTAATATTTTGTAAGCTATTTGTGTCCTCCACCATGAAGTCCGACACAAAAAACTTATTTAAAGACTCAGCCATTTCCTCGTTTCCCACCACCAAATCCCCCCTCTCGTCCTCCAAGGGTCCAACATTCACTCTAGCCACTAAAACTGTGATGGATTCTTAGTAACTCCAAAAAAATAATCAAATTAACTAAAAAAGGTACCTTTAAACATATTAGTTTGCCGATTTTAATTTTATCCAAATATTATTATAAAGAGCAAAGTTTGTAACTATTTTCACAAGATCTGCAAAACATAATCATTTGGATTGATTTAAATTAAAGCTTTCCTTGCTTGAGACAATAGGTAAATGACAAGAAAAGTATAATTATTGCCCTACTTACGATTGCCATTTTACATATTGTCCTACTATAATTGCCATTGTACCATTGCATTACAGTTTCTGAAGCATAAATATTAAGGAGGTAGCAACGTAGTAGTAGTATCACTGGATTAACAATCCAGAGGTCCAGAGCAGCGCTCTGGGGACCCTGGTTCAATTCCCACTACAGCAGATGGTGAAATTTGAATTAAATAAAAAAAAATCTGTAATTAAAAGTTTAATCATAACTATGAAACCATCGTCGATTGGAGTACCCAAGATAGCTGCATAACAGCAAAACTTAAGTTTTAAATAACCCTTAACTACCTTCAGGAGAAAGAGAGCTGAGTTTTTTTTTAAAAGGTCATTTATGGGTTGTGGGCATTGCTGGCTGGGTCAGCATTTATTGCCCTTCTGTGAGTGCATTTATTGTCTAAGTTTGAGTTTCTTCCAGTATCGAGCAGTGATAAACAAGCTCTCTAGTGGAGAGCAACTGTAATTAGTTAATTAGGTAGTTAGTTTAGTTTCTGTAGTTGTCGCAGAACTGACTCATCTTCAAGTTTCAGGTAGTATAAATGCTGGATCAGGAGTGCAGCTGAATGCAGCTTGGGTTCAGTATGTAAAACTGACAGTTTGATGAATGATAGAGTTTCGTGAAGAGGGGAAGGTGGTGCTCTTTTCTTTTTCAGCCTCCAGTGGTTGGTAAGTACTCTTCTTTTTGCCTCCAAGTGAGGAGAGTGCAATTCGACTTGTTAGCTGATTAGTCAGTGAGTATCCAATACAGAAGTGTCCAATATAGCTGCATAATAGAAAAACTTAAAATTTTTAATAACCCTTAACTATCTACAGGAGAAAGAGAGCTAATTTTTAAAAAAAATCATTTATATCTTGTGGGTATTGCTGTCTAGGCTAGAATTTATTGCCCATCCCTGAGGGCATTTGAGAGTAAACCACATTATTGTAGGTCTGGAGTCACATGTGGCCAGGTAAGGATAGCATATTTCCTTTCATAAAGGACATTAGTGAACCAGATAGGTTTTTACAACAATCAACAATGGTTTCATGGTCTAAATCAGTTCTAAATCTACTCCCCCTTATTTTGAAACCATGCCTCCTAGTTCTAGTTTCACCTGCCAGTGGAAACAACTTCCTTGCTTCTATCTTGTCTACTCCTTTCATAATCTTATATGTTTCTATAAGATCTCCCCTCATCCTTCCGAATTCCAGTGAGTATAGCCTCAGTCTTTCCTCATAAGCCAACCCTCTCAACTGTCAATTCACCAGGTTGATTACAATCTCCTCTGCACCCACTTCAGTGCCAGTATACCCTTTCTCAAGTAAGGAGACCAGAACTGTACACAGTACTCCAGGTGTGGCCTCACCAGCACCTAATACAGCTGCAACATAACCTCGCTGTTTTTAAACTCTATCCCTCTAGCACTGAAGGAGAAAATTCCATTTGCCTTCTTAATTACCTGCTGCACCTGCAAACTAACTCCATGTGATTCTTGCACAAGGACACCCAGGTCCCTCTGCACAGCAGCATACTGCAATTTTTTGCCATTTTACACAATAGTCCATTTTGCTGTTATTTGTACCAAAATGGATGACATCACATTTACCAATATTGTACTCCATCTGCCAGAACCCTGCCCACTCACTCAGACTATCTATATCCCTTTGCAGACTTTCAGCATCCTCTGTCCACTTTGCTGTGCCACTCACTTTAGTGTCATCTGCGAATTTTGACACACAACACTTGGTCCCCAATTCCAAATCAACTATGTAAATCAAAAACAATTGCGGTCCCAACACTGATCGCTGAGGCATACCTCTAGCCACTGATTGCCAACCAAAAAAACAATCATTTATTCCCAATCTTTGCTTTCTGTCAGTTAATCAATCCTGTATCCATGCTGATACATTACCCATAACACCATGCACCTTTATCTTATGCAGCAGTCTTTGGTGCGGCACCTTGTCAAGCGCTTTCTGGAAATCCAGATACACCATCCAGATGTAGAAAATTGCATTTGCCTTGCTATAGAGATGTAGGTGCAACAGATGCATGGTCCTCAGCTCTCCCTCAGGTCCATCAAGTTAAATGAGGACCAATACGGAGATTCTTGTTGACATGAGAGCTAAGTGGCAAAAGAAGCGCATGCACAGGCTATAGCGTAAAAAATGAACGATAATGCAGATCCAGGTGAATGAGTGCTGAAGATGCAATACTGATCAGGCTTTGTTGAATCATGAGAAGATCTTATACATTGATATGTTGTGGTATTGTTCTTTCACGTACAGTAGGAAACTAAACAAAAAATATAGAGATAAGATTAAACTATATGAGGAAAGAATATTTAGCCTCTAATTTTAGCCCTGCAGAAGTTTAATGTTAGTTAAGGTCTAAGCATTGATGTTCTTTTCTAACGAGCCCACTGCACTGTTTTTGTAGTAAGAAGTCTCACAACACCAGGTTAAAGTCCAACAGGTTTATTTGTTAGCAAAATCCACTAGCTTTCGGAGTGCTGCTCTTTCGATCCTGGTTATAGATAATGTGACATGAACCCAAGGTCCCGTTTAAGGGCTCAACCGGGATCTTGGGTTCATGTCACAATATCTGTAACCCCCACGAGTTGCCTGGGCTTGCAAAATCTCACTGGCCTGTCTGGAGACAATACACATCTCTTTAACCTGTGCTTAACACTCTCTCCATTCACATTGTCTGTACCTTTAAGATTTGATTACCTATAAAGACTCACAGTCCAACCGTTATTTTGTAAATTGAGTTTGTGTCTTTATATGTCCTGTTTGTGAATAGAACTCCCACTTATCTGACGAAGGAGCAATGCTCCAAAAGCTAGTAGCTTTCGCTACCAAATAAACCAGATAGGTTTTTACAACAATCAACAATGGTTTCATGGTCTAAATCAGGTATAAATCTACTCTCCCTTATTTTGATACCATGCTCCCTAGTTCTAGTTTCACCTGCTAGTGGAAACAACTTCCTTGCTTCTATCTTATCTGGTGTTGTGAGACTTCTTATTGTGTTTACCCCAGTCCAATGCCGGCATCTCCACATCATGACTGTTTTTGTAGCACAGTGGACCAGGAGGCCATTTCATGGGCTCTTCGTTAGGTGCCACAGTCTCTGTGCATCTCTGGCAGCTGAATTTTAAATAAGATTAGTGGGCCTAGGATTGAAATCTCTAGTCCAGCTAGCCTGTTTGTCCCCCAACTGGGAGTGGTTCACTCCAGTGGGGTTCAGTATAGCTAAACCAATTTTGCAGGGCCTGACCCAGCGGAGTGAAGATGGGTGAAGCGCCCCACAGTGTCAGGTGCTGTTTGGGTGGGAGGGGCCTGGGTATTGACATCTGGCAGTGCTAGTCTGGGCCCTCTGGCATTTCCCAAGGGGAAAAGGACCAATGCCCAGGGATACATTGGTATTGCCCATTAACTATATGGCAATGCCATGAAGGCAGGGCCTGAAAGGGGTGGGGCCTCTGGGGACTCCCACTGCCATTCTGCATTTGGGTTGAATGATAGAGGAAGGGAGGCCAGCAATCAGGGTGTAGGGGGTGGGGGTAGAAATCGGGGGTGGGTGCTTGAGGCTGGCCTCGGCATGTTTGGGGGCACCAGTGATCAGGCTGCCCAGCGATCAGGAGGGTGGCAGTGTGGGACTACGGCACCTGTGCCAATCTTGGCACTGACTGATCGGCACATGCACAGTGGCCCACTCAGCGCTACACTGCCGGCCTCTCAGGTGGGAATAGGCCCCGCCCATAGATTTTCAACAGGATTTACACTAGTGAACAAAATGTGGGGGATTAATTTTGAAATTCTTGCTTGAAAAAGCCAGCATGATTTACTCCAGTTTTTACGCAAATTCACCACTTAGAATTTTTTTGGGAGAATCGTCCCCTGAAACTTACTGTGAATAATTCACATTGTATTGCCCTAATACACTAATGAATCTTTGTGGCATTGCTCATGGTAATCAGATAAACAGTTCTAAAATAAATGAGTTATAATGTACATTAATTTGCTGCTAAGATTCATACCAGAATGTGTTTAAACTGGTTTATCCCTACAAGGTAATGAAACGTTTCTTGCTATAAATCTTGAGGCTAAATACAATTGCTGTTGGTAAGAAAAGTTTTCAGGCAGTTAGTTATAAATTCTAAGTTCCTGGTCAGGAGAAACCAGCCTGAAATTTAAAATGATTACCAGTTATAAACATGCTTAGATGTGAGAAGCAAGTTGCTATCAGCACTACTTTCAATCAACTGCATTGTATATTAGGCATCAGTTAAACTTGGTGAATTATTAATGAGTGCTCTATGGTTGAGTAGTTTTAGCTCTGAAACAGTAGGATTATAGGGATAGCCTGCAAATGTTTTCTAAATGTTCTATTTGAATGGGCCATGTACTTGAAGATGAAAATATTATATTTCTGTTGAGATCTATTCAATTAGATTTCTGCTGCAGTTCCAGTGACCCAGGGGGCAGAGGCTGATGGCAGAAATAAGTTTAGCTTCCATTTGGCATTTCTCTGTTGGCAGTAGCCCAATCCAATCAATAAAAAGTAATTTGGCATATCAGAAATATTTCCAACCCATTCCTCCAACCTCATACCACCCGACCATCCCAGCGCTTTTCTTAATTGACAGACTTGTCCCTTTGTTAGGCATTGCAATTAATTCCCTGGGTGACCATGGGCAAAATTAATAATTCAGCAACTTAAAATATCGCCTGAGGAAATATTGATCATATTGTTACCTGGGATGCAAGGACTCTGCGTAACAGCGCACATTATGTGCTAAAAGTATAGAACTAAATATCAATTTAAATTTCAAATTTGGCTACTTTTCATTGGTTTGGCTTGTACAAAACCTTGCCAAATTGTAATATTCTAAAATTATTTTGCAGACATGCTAATTGAAGAGCAGACAATTTTTTTTAAAAAAAGTGCATATGCTTTGACATTTGGTAAGGGTTTGTCTAATGGTACAGCACTGAATGTTAGAAAACTAGTACTAATGTATTGAATTTAAGTACAGCCCATAGGATTTGACCAGTTTATTTCCAGAATCAGAACCAAAATAAAATTTTATGTTTCATATACCTGTAGTGTTTCTAGCACTGCACTTTACAATTTAGCTAGTTTACCCCTGATCCTGTGAGATTTAATCTTTTGCATCAGCCTGCCATAAGGGACCTTGTCAAATGCCTTACTAAAGTCCATGCAGACACATCCATGGCCTTCCCCTTGTCAACCATTTTTGTCACCACTTCAAAAAACTCAACTAAATTAGTGAGACATGACCTCGCTTGTATAAAACCATGCTCTCTGTCGCTAGTGAGACCATTCAGTTCCAAATATGTATAGATCCTATCTGTAAGAATCTTCTTCAACAATTTCACTATCACTGATGTCAAGCTTACTGGCCTATAATTACCCAGGTTAACCTTATTACCTTTCTTAAATAACATGATAACATCGGCTATCCTCCAATCCTCTGGGACCTCACCAGTGGCCAATGAGGAAACAAAGATTTCTATTAGGGACCCAGCAATTTTATCTCTTCTCTCCCTCAGTAATCTGGGATAGATGCCATCTGGTTCTGGGGGTTGGGTGAGCTCGGGCTAGGGGCAAGTGGTTGACTTTGTCACACTCCACTAGAATAGGGTGTCATGACTGGACTGCCTCTTCTGGCCCTGGCAGACCTGAAGACCACCCCAGGCAGCCCAGTGATCACTATCTGCATTCCTGCCTGTTTGCCAACCCCCTCCTGGGTCACCTGGCAGGAGTTTAAATTGTTGCAGCACTCCATTCTGCAGCAGAGATTTTCCTTTTTCTAACAGAAGCTGCAGGTGAGATCAGAACCCTTTGAGATTCTCTGAACTGAATGTATATATATATAAATGATTTGGAGGAAAACGTAACTGGTTTTGATTAGTAAATTTGTGAACGACACTAAGATTGGTGGATTTGTGGATAGTGATGAGGACCATCAAAGGATACAGCAGGATATAGATCGATTGAAGACTTGGGTGACAGATGACAGATGCAGTTTACACCTGACAAATGCAAAGTAATGCATTTTTGAAGATCTAATACAGATGGGAAATATACAGTAAATGGCAGAAGCCTTAAGAGTGTTGATAGGCAGAGGGATCTGGGCATACAGGTAGAAAGCAGCAACATAGATGGTGAAGGTAGTCAAGAAGGCATATGGTGTGCTTGCCGGGATATTCATTTTAAAAATTGGCAAATCATGTTGCAGCTTTAGGGAACCTTAGGCCACACTTGGAATATAGTGTTCAATTCTGGCTGCTGCACTACTAGAAGGATGAGGAGAACATAAGAACATAAGAAATAGGAGCAGGAGTAGGCCATCTAGCCCTTCGAGCCTGCCCCGCCATTCAATAAGATCCTGGCTGATCTGTCGTGGCTCAGTTCCACATTCCCGCCCTCTCCCCATAACCCTTAATCCCCTCGCTTATCAAAAACCCATCAACCCGCATCTTAAAAATATTTAGCAAGGCAGCCTCCACCACTTCAATGGGCAGAGAATTCCAGAGATTCACCACCCTTTGAGTGAAGAAGTTCCTCCTCAACTCCGTTCTAAACCGCCCCCCCCCCCTTTATCTTGAGGCTGTGCCCCCTAGTCCTTCTGTCCTTTCTGAGTGGGAAGAGTCTCTCCACCTCTATCCTATCCATCCCATTCATCATCTTATACGTCTCAATGAGATCTCCCCTCATTCTTCTAAACTCTAACGAGTACAAGCCTAGTTTATTCAGCCTCTCCTCATAGCTCAACCCCCTCAACTCCGGTATCAGCCGAGTAAACCTCCTCTGAACTCCCTCCAAGGCCAAAATATCCTTGCGTACGCTTTGGAGAAGGTACAGAACAGATTTACCAGGATGTTACCTGGTATGGAGGGCATTAGTTATGAGGAGAGGTTGAAAAAACTTGGTTTTTCCCTTGCTGGAACAACGGAGTTTGAGGGGCAACCTGATAGAAGTCTACAAGATTGTGAGGGGCATAGATAGGGTGGATAGTCAGAAGCTTTTTCCCAGGGTGGAAGAGTCAATTACTAGAGGGCATAGGTTTAAGGTGCAAGAAGCAAGGTTTAAAGGAGATGTACAAGGCAATTTTTTTACACAGAGGTTAATGGGTACTGGAACACGCTGCTGGGGGAAGTAGTAGAAGTAGATATGATAGTGACTTTTAAGGGGCGTCTTAACAAATACACAAATAGGATGGGAATAGACGGACATGGTCCCTGGAAGGAGAGAAGGCTTTAGTTCAGTTGGGCAGCATGGTCAGTGCAGACTTGGAGGGCCACAGGGCCTGTTCCTGTGCTGTAATTTTCTTTGTTCTTTGTAATGGCACAGCTGAAAATCTCCCGACTGGCAATGGGACCAGTCGGAATAATTTCTCTGATCACAGGTTCCCTCTTCCTGTCCTTGCCACTCCTCTAATAGATTCTGCATCTTGAGAAGAAAGATTGGGAGGGAATGAACTTGTGGTTGGAGGAGCTAGAACAATCAACATGGGAGAGACATAACTGTTATTGGCAGAGCAATTCCTCACAGATTTTGTCTCTTTTTTAGAGGATGAGTTAACTCTCATCTTTCACCTTTGTCATTTTGGGGCTTTCAAGGGCAAATTCACCCACCACCTCTGTGTACTTTAAATCTTATTTGAGACATAACAAATATTAGTGTATTATGCTGAAGAGTGACAGGTAACTTTGGAACTAGAAGGTTTTCCTTAATTGGTATTGTCCCGGTTTTTGGCACCATAGTAAACTAATTGATAGAGACTGATTGCTACAATTTGCCACCAACTCTATTATCCTTCCACCACAAGATATTAGAAGCTGAACTAGATAGCATATTTGTCTTTTCCATCAAATGATTCTTGTTTTCCTATTTTACACAATCAAATCAGGTTGGCAACCCTAGACCATATTCCAGTGTCTCTTTGGCATAATTGTGGGCTTAAAGGTGTGAAATACAAGTGAGAATCTTTGAGACAGTCATTGAATTGCCCTTTACTGAAAGTAATATGTTCAAAGTGTTAAACCTTTGAAAGGTTTTTCCACAAAACTTAATGTTGAAGCAATTTATGTGATTTATAGCAACTGTATAGCATTTTGACATTTTTCCAGAAAAGGTCTCAGAATTATTTTTATCAACAGCCTGGTATTCATTTATTTCCCAAAACAACATTGTTAACAATTCTATGCTTAAAATATAACCCTATCTTTTAGTGGGGTCTCTGTAAAGTGTTAACATTAGTATTTACAAAAGCTTACCATGACCACTGGCATAACTCAAACTCATGCACATGCTTGACTTTGCCTCTGCAATCAGGCAGGAAATGTATGTCATGATTCAGAAGCTTCTGAATAAGTCTATTGAAACTGATGGGAAGATAAGCTTCATTTACTCCCAGTGGTATTTTCTTGCACTTGGATGATTATAGACAACCTGAACTTTTATTCATTTAATTTTTATTTGATGGAATTGCAAATAAATGCACATGTTGGCCAGATTTCACTATGAACACTATATGCAACAGCCTGTTTGTCAACCTGAGCAAGTTTTTTGAGATACTGTACGTAACTGGCTAATTGAAAAGTGGAGAATAATGTATTAGGTGGGTATGCAATCTTTTTAGTAGTAAAAGAAAAGTGTTCTAGCCACACTTCTTGACAGGTTATTATCTACCTCACGTAAAGCATACAAATTGAGCTAGTTTTTAATCAGATGTTGGTTGACCAAAGCTGAAGGCTAAAACTTAAACCTAAAGCAATATGTTTAAAATCTTCATCTTTTGGGAGTACTCTGATGGTTTAATGGCATGCTGTGCCAGTGAACCAAAAGATTAAGATGGCCTCAGGCCTTAACCTGCATATGAATCCACTGTGTCTCTATCTTAGAAACAAGAAAGTTACACACACACACACACACACACACACACACACACACACACACACACACACACACACACACACACACAGTTGCCTCTCTTGATTGCCATCCAGTAATCCTTGAGTATCTACATTTTTGTGGAAAATTCCCATAGGGGAATCTTAAACCGATCAAATTTACTGAATAACAAAGAAATTATCAACAAGATTCTACTTTTTGTTGCTTTTACTTTAAGACAAATTGGAATCAACACAAATCAACCATCAAGTAAATGATACTTCAAATAAAATGGTAATACATTTTTCACCAGCACCTGCATCATTCCCTGCACAAATATGACACAACATGCAATCTTTGCAACTTACTGATTGGGCATTTGAGTTGCATTCACTGGCAGCTGTATTCCATCCAAGCTCTGTGTGGTTACCACTGAAAGGGTATCCCTCTTTTACTTAGGTCATGTCAGTCTTGATGGCACAGCTTTGCAAAGTTCCTTTTCAACAGGCCAAACAATAATATTGGGTTCACAATCTGGACCTCTGATACATATTCTCAACTTTCACATATCTGAGTTATTCGCACCACTTTTTAGATTTCAGTCCCTTTTAGCTGTCTTGTTCATCACTACCAAGGAATTTCTGGAATATTTTTTTCTTGTCTCACTGCCAAACAAAAAACTGACCTTTTGTAGAGCTTTGTTGGTTTCTCCTTGCACAAATTCTGTGTTCCTCTTTAGGTCTGTTTGCTTTTTCTTTGTGTCTGATTCTGTGCTGATTGTTTTTACCTCCAGCCCTCCTGTTTTTAGCTCTCCCTTGTGTCTTGTTATTCAGCTTCTGTCTTAACTTATTTCCAGTTAGTACTGCTTCAAGTCGAGGATTGTCAAGTTATGTGGACTAGTATTTCTTAGTATCTAAGAAAATTACAATTAATCTCTTTAAACATTATTAAAATATTTGATAAGGTGACGCACAAAAGGTTGCTTCAGAAGGTTAGGGGGCATGGAGTTGGGGGTAAGGTGTTAGCTTGGATAGAGGATTGGTTGTCTAATAGGAGGCAGACAGTTGGTATCAATGGGTGCTATTCTGACTGGCGGTTGGTAACTAGTGGAGTGCCGCAGGGATCGGTGCTGGGGCCTCAGCTATTTACCATTTATATAGATGATCTGGAGGAGGGGGCTGAGTGTAGGGTGACGAAATTTGCTGATGACACAAAGGTAAGTGGAAAAGCAAATTGTGCGGAGGGTGTGGAAAGTCTGCAGAGGGATCTGGATAGGCTGAGCGAATGGGTGAGGACCTGGCAGATGGAGTACAATGTTTCCAAGTGTGAGGTTATTCACTTTGGCAGAAATAATAGTAGGAGGGATTACTATTTAAAGGGCGAAAAGCTGCAGCATGCTACGGTGCAGAGGGACCTGGGGGTCCTTGTGCATGAGTCGCAAAAACCCAGTCTGCAGGTGCAGCAGGTGATCAAGAAGGCGAATGGGATGCTGGCCTTTATAGCAAGGGGGATAGAATATAAAAGCAGGGAGGTCTTGCTGCAACTGTACAGGGTATTGGTGAGGCCGCAGCTGGAGTACCGTGTGCAGTTTTGGTCGCCGCACTTGCGCAAGGATATTTTGGCCTTGGAGGGAGTGCAGAGGAGGTTCATTAGGCTGATACCAGAGATGAGGGGGTTGGACTATGAAGAGAGACTAAATAGACTGGGTCTGTACTCGTTGGAGTTTAGAGGGATGAGGGGGGATCTTATAGAGATGTATAAGATAATGAAAGGGATGGATAGGGTAGAGGTAGAGAGATTCTTCCTGCTCAGAAAGGATAGCAGGACTAGAGGGCACAGCCTCAAGATAAGGGGGGAGCAGTTTAGAACAGAGTTGAGGAGGAACTTCTTCACTCAAAGGGTGGTGAATCTCTGGAATTCTCTGCCCGTTGAAGTGGTGGAGGCTACCTCGCTAAATATATTTAAGACATGGGTAGATAGGTTTTTGGCAGACAAGGGAATTAAGGGTTATGGGGAGAAAGCAGAAAGTGGAACTGAGCAACTTCAGATCAGCCATGATCTTATTGAATGGCGGGGCAGGCTCGAAGGGCTAGATGGCCTACCCCTGCTCCTACTTCCTATGTTCTTATGTTCTTAAAAGCAAATGCAGATTTCACAATCCTTTTTAGAAAATTGCAAATTTTCCATATTGTTTGCATCTGGTCAAAGCCATAATAACTACAAATTCTATTTCTTACCTGTCTATGAAGTGTTCCCCTTATCTCTTTACTGTTGATGGTGTTCTTCACCAAAATGTTAATGTCACCTTTTTTGAAGCAAACTGGCTATAAAATGTAATATCAAAAAGATGTTCAGTTTGGAGCGATGTTGCCAGTTGAGATACAGAATGCTATTTAGTTGTAAAAAAAGTTGTAGATCCGTTCACATTTCTCTATTTGCCACACAATTGCATAGATGCATTTGTTAACCATAATCTTGAAGTCTCGTTTCAACAATAGATAGCTGGAAGTTAGTTACAAATCAGAATCTATTAATTTGAGGGGAAATGCTTTATAAGTATGTCAACTGTGAAATGAGTTTGCTGCCTTGAAGTGATCATTGTGTGGTGGAATTTCTGATGCAGATGGAGGAGGAGAAAGTGGGTTCCCGGACCTGTGTCCTTTGTTTCAACAGAGGGGAGTACGATAGGATGAGAGAGGAATTGGCGAATGTTGATTGGGGGAGCACATTGGAAGGTAGGTCTGCTGAGGAACAGTGGAGGATCTTTAAGGAGATCTTTCTTGGTGCTCAGCAGAAATTTATTCCGATGGTTAAAAAGGATCGTAGGAGGAGAGATAATCAGCTGTGGATAATGAAGGAGGTAAAGGAGAGTATTAAATTAAAGTGGATGCGTTTAGAGTAGCTAAGAGTAGTGGGCGAGAAGAGGATTGGGAGAGGTTTAAATATCAACAAATAATGATGAGGAAGTTGATAAAGAAGGGTAGGATAAACTATGAAGCTGGGCTAGCGCTTAATATAAAAAAGGATAGTAAAAGTTTTTATAAATATATAAAAAGGAAGAGGCTGACTAGGGTGAATGTTGGACCCTTAGAGGATGAGAGGAGGGACTTAGTGGTAGGGATGGGGAAATGGCTGAGGCCTTGAATAACTTTTTTGTTTCGGTCTTCACGGAGGAGGATGTGAATAATTTGCCGGGTGTTAGCGATGGAAAGATGGTAGGAGTGGAGGGCCTGAATGACATTATTGTTACTAGAGGGGCAGTGCTCGACAGACTGGAGGGACTGATTGTGGACAAGTCCCCAGGACCGGATGGAATGCATCCAAGGGTCCTGAAAGAAATGGCGGAGGTGATAGTGGATACATTGATGATTATTTTCCAAACCTCGCTGGATTTCGGGGAAATGCCGGAAGATTGGAAAACGGCTAATGTTACACCGTTGTTTAAGAAGGGTGGCAGGCAAAAGGCAGGGAATTATAGGCCGGTTAGTTTAACGTCTGTTGTAGGTAAAATGCTAGAATCCGTGATCAAGGAGAAAATAGCGAGGCATCTTGAGGAGAATTGTTTGATAGAGCAGACGCAGCACGGTTTCATTAAGGGGAAGTCGTGTCTGACGCATTTATTGGAGTTCTATGAGGATGTGTCTAGGGCGGTGGATAGAGGAGAGCCGGTAGATGTAGTGTTTCTTGATTTTCAGAAGGCGTTTGATAAGGTGCCGCACAAGAGGGTATTAAAGAAGGTTAGGGGGCATGGAGCTGGGGGTAGGGTGTTAGCATGGATAGAGGATTGGCTGTCAAATAGGAGGCAGAGAGTGGGGGTCAATGGGTGCTATTCGGATTGGCAGTTGGTGACTAGTGGAGTGCCCCAGAGATCGGTGCTGGGGCCTCAGCTATTTACCATTTATATAGATGATCTGGAGGAGGGAACCGAGTGTATGGTGTCGAAATTGGTGGAATGGCAAATTGTGCGGAGGGCGTGGAAAGTCTGCAGAAGGATCTAGATAGGCTGGGCGAATGGGCCAGGAACTGGCAAATGGAATTTAATGTTAGCAAGTGTGAAGTTGTCCATTTTGGTAGGAATAATGGTAGGAAGGACTATTACTTATATGGCGAAAAACTGCAGCATGCAACGGTGCAGAGGGACCTCGGGGTCCTTGTGCATGAGTCGCAAAAACCCAGCCTGCAGGTGCAGCGGGTGGTCAGGAAGGCTAATGGGATGCTGGCCTTCATAGCGAGGGGGATTGAATATAAAAGTAGGGAGGTCTTGCTGCAACTGTATAGGGCATTGGTGAGGCCGCAGCTGGAGTACTGTGTGCAGTTTTGGTCGCCGCACTTACGCAAGGATATTTTGGCCTTGGAGGGAGTGCAGAGGAGGTTTACTAGGCTGATACCGGAGTTGAGGGGGTTGAGCTATGAGGAGAGGCTGAATAAACTAGGCTTGTACTCGTTAGAGTTTAGAAGAATGAGGGGAGATCTCATTGAGACGTATAAGATAATGAATGGGATGGATAGGATAGAGGTGGAGAGGCTCTTCCCGCACAGGAAGGACAGTAGGACTAGAGGGCACAGCCTCAAGATAAGGGGGGAGCAGTTTAGAACAGAGTTGAGGAGGAACTTCTTCACTCAAAGGGTGGTGAATCTCTGGAATTCTCTGCCCATTGAAGTGGTGGAGGCTGCCTCACTAAATATTTTTAAGACGCGGGTTGATGGGTTTTTGATAAGAGAGGGGATTAAGGGTTATGGGGAGAGGGCGGGAATGTGGAACTGAGCCACGACAGATCAGCCATGATCTTATTGAATGGGGGGGCAGGCTCGAGAGGCTAGATGGCCTACTCCTGCTCCTATTTCTTATGTTCTTATGTTCATTATCTGTTATTATTTATAACAAATACCTTTCTCCTTCTTGTTATAAGTGAAGTAGAATTGGCAAACATTTCTGGCTTTGCCATCATACTTTTTGTGCCCTCACAATCTCTTTGATTTAGAGATCATTGAGGTGAATGTGCAATATGATTTTCATGGAATATTATTGTTTACCAACCAATTACTGCATGTTCACGAAAAGTCACTTTTGACTGATTATAGGTAATCTGCATGTCCTATCAAATTATTATATCAATGGATATTTTGTATTTTTATATATCTGACATGCTTAATTGTGTGAAGCTTGTAAGACATCTAAACTAAAATTGCAGTAATTGTTCAAGAAGTTACATCAATAAGCTCAGCCACCACCATCATTCGATCATGCTAAGCATGTCATAAATATTTAAATCGTCTTTGCGCCTAAAAAGAGCGAAAAGCCGATTTCGCTGGCAAAAGAAGGCTGGTATGATTGGGGGAAGCGAGAAACCAGGCTCGTTTCTCATTTTTCCCCCTTCACCTGATCATACTGTCTCGCCTTGTTGAAAGACAGGTGGGACCAGGTGATAAAATTGTGCTCATATGTTTAACAAATTTGATTGAATTTTTCAAAGAAGTGATTAGGTGTGTGGTGCAGTTGGTGTAGTCTACACATAGTCTACATGGATGTCAGTATGGCTTTTGACAAAGCCCAATGTGGGACACTGCTCAAGATTATAAGAGCCCATGGGGTTCATAGCAATTTGGCAAATTGAGTTCAAAATTGACTTATTTACGGGAGGCAGTGGATGATGGTTAAAGGTTGGTTTTTGTGATTGGATGCCTGTGTCCAGTGGTGTACTGTATGCAGAGACCAATGCTAGGTCCTTTGCTGTTTGTAGTGCACATGAATTAGCTAGACATGAGAGTTGGAGGTGTGATCAGTAAGTTTGCAAATTACAAAAAAATTATGGTGTGATAAATAGTGGGGGAAAATGTCTTAGATCACAGGACAATATAGACTGGTTGGGCAGAACAGTGACAAATGGAATGTAACCCTGAAAAGTGTGAAGTGATACATTTGGGAGGACTAACAAAGCAAGGGAATACACAATTAATGGTAAGATGCAAGGAAGTAGAGAGGACCAGAGTGATCTTGGGGTACATGTCCATAGGTCCCTGAAGGCAGCAGCACAGATAGATATGGTGGTTAAGAAGGCATATGGGATACTTGGTTTTATTAACTGAGGCATAGAATACAGGAGCATGGAGATTATGATGGAATTATATGAAATGCTTGTTAGGTCTCAGCTAGAATACTATATGCAGTTCTGGCCACTATACAACAGGAAGAATGTGATTATACTATAGAGGAAGCAAAGGAGATTCACCAGGATGTTGCCTGGGCTGAGGTATTTCAGCTACAAGGAGAGGTTGGCTACACAGGGTTTTTTTTTTGCTTAGAACAGGGAAGGCTGAGGGGAGACCTGTTCGAGGTGTACAAAATCCTAAGGGACATAGGTGGGGTATCTAGGAAATAACCTTTCCCTTACTGGAGGAGTCAATAACCAGGGGGCATAGATTTAATGTAAGGGGCAGGGGATGTAGAGGGGATTTGAGAATTTTTTTTTACCCTGTGGTGGTGGGAATCTGGAACTCATTGCCTGAAAGGGTGATGGAAATGGGAACCATCACAACATTTAAGAAGTATTTGGAAGAGTGCTTGAAATGTCATAACATACAAGGTTACGGAATAAGTGCGGAAAATGGGATAGAATGGATAGATGCAGGATGGCCACGCAGGTACATTGCAGAGGAACCTGGGGGTCCTTGTGCATGCGTCGCAAAAAACCCAGCCTACAGGTGCAGCAGGTGATCAGGAAGGCAAATGGGATGCTGGCCTTCATAGCGAGGGGGATTGAATATAAAAGTAGGGAGGTCTTGCTGCAACTGTACAGGGAACTGGTGAGGCCGCAGCTGGAGTACTGTGTGCATTTTTGGTCGCCGTACTTGCGCACGGATATTTTGGCCTTGGAGGGAGTGCAGAGGAGGTTTACTAGGCTGATACCGGAGTTGAGGGGGTTGAACTATGAAGAGAGGCTGAATAGAGTGGGTCTGTACTTGTTGGAATTTAGAAGGATGAGGGGGGATCTTATTGAGACGTATAAGATGATGAAGGGGATGGATAGGGTAGAGGTTGAGAGGTTCTTCCCGCTCAGAAAGGACAGCAGGACAAGAGGGCACAGCCTCAAGATAAGGGGGGTGCAGTTTAGAACGGAGTTGAGGAGGAACTTCTTCACTCAAAGGGTGGTGAATCTCTGGAATTCTCTGCCCGTTGAAGTGGTGGAGGCTGCCTCGCTAAATATATTTAAGACACGGGTAGATAGGTTTTTGATAGGCAAGGGAATTAAGGGTTATGGGGAGAAAGCGGGAAAGTGGAACTGAGCCACTTCAGATCAGCCATGATCTTATTGAATGGCGGGGTAGGCTCGAAGGGCTAGATGGCCTACTCCTGCTCCTATTTCTTATGTTCTTATGTTCTGAGGGGCCTATATTATGCTGTAAAACTGTGGCTCAAGTATGCCTTTTGGCAAAAAACATTAATCCAAAATTCTCACAAGGCAGAAATGATTATTCTTTTTCACTTGTCTTTCAGCATGTTTGTTCCGATACAATGGATTATCATTTGTGTACCTCATATTCCTTCTCCTTATACCACTTTTTTCTGAACCCACAAAGAAGACAATGCAAGGTAAGAAGTTTTAAATTATTGTTTTGTGTCCAAACCATATTTAATAGCAGGATGATAGCTTAGGAGTTAATGTTTGTGATTTTATTTCGTTTGTTCTTGGGATGTGAGCATTGCTGGAAAGGCCAGCATTTAATTCCGTCCCGAATTGCTCTTGAGAGGATTGTGATGAGCCTCCTTTTCGAACTGCTGTAGTCGATGTGCTGTAGGTACCACAGTGTTGAGGAGGAAGTTCCAGTTTTTTGATCCAGCAGAAGTAAAAGAATGACAATACAATTCCCAGATGGGATGAATTTCAAACCTGCCTCAGCAGTGAAGTCTGATTTGACTGTCAGTATCTGCAATTTACCTGCTACTGTCAACTTACTGTCAACTAAATGATGAGCCTGGAGTTGTTAATTAGGAGATGCCTCCAGAATATTGTCAAGCTGGTCCCACTGCTGACATGTCCAATGTAGGGTCCTGGAGCCTGTGGTAAAATTCAATTTATTGTTTTAGTCTGGGACTTGCTGTTTAAATTGAATTAGTTTATTTTAATTTTATATATACTTCATCAAATTTCCACTGGAACAATTGATTGTTTTTCTAACTGAATTAAAGGCTTGATCAGAAAAAGAATGATTTGTAAAATAGATTGCTAGCTGCACTGTCTGTGAGTAATACTGTTCATGCCAATTACCGAGATTTGAATAAACCTCAAATAAATCTTCTGAAATGTATAATGAATCTCTTCCAGAGATTTCAGTTGCATCTTCTGTAACAAGCATTCCTTCAAAGTGGAATTTGATCATTTACGGACAATTCCATTGAAATTGTATCAAGAACACAGGCTATTTTGCCCAATCAGTCTATATCAGTTTATCCTCCACACAAACAAGTGACCTAAATCCATATTTGACTACTTCTAAATCTCTGTATCCTCCTTTCTATCATTTATCTCTTTAATCGATTCTTAAATGTTAAGTGTGGCCTGTGCTTTCATGACGGACTCGGGTACTGCACTCCTCAGCCTTACTTCAAACATCTGTGCACAAAAAACTTTTTCTCTGCTTTATATTGCACTTGAGGAAAAAAGTGAATAGTTAGTGAACTTAGATTGTCTTGCATCATGGTCCTCTGGAGAAGTTTGATTCCTTAAGGAAGTTGGAAGGATATTTACCTAAATGGGTTTTTCAATGTTCCTAGTCTTTCCCAGAAGGTAGCATTCATTTCATATATCCATGCATTCATATGTGATTTGTATTTCCTGACAGCAGGGATAGAAACACAATTTTACTTGCTGCCTAATTCTGAATACAATCCATTTCACCTGAGGGTTGGAAACATATATATATTACTGGACAGTTGTGGAATCATTCTCCTCCTTTAATTCTCTATCTACTCCCTCTTTGATACTGTCATGAAAATAATGTGCTTCTTGTCTGCTTAGTAGTTTGTAAAGCAGTGTAACACTTAGATGGTTGCAAAATTCAACCCATGCAGCTCATGAAATACTTGTTGGTTAGCAATGCAATGAATAGATCCTAGAGAATCATAGAGCTTGTAGATATCAGATAAAGACCGGTTGATCAGACTGGGCAGAACAGTGTCAAATGGGATGTAACCCCAAGAAGTGTGAAGTGAAACATTTGGGAGGAGCAAGTAAAATTGTGTTTCTATCCCTGCTGTCACGAAGTACGAATCACATATGAATGCATAAATATATGAAATGAATGCTATCTTCTGGGAAAGACTAGGAACACTGAAAAGCCCGTTTAGGTAAATACCCTTCCAACTTCCTTAAGGAATCAAACTTCTCCAAGGCAAGGGAATACACAATTAATGATAAGATGATAGGAAGTACAGAGGACCAGAGTGATCTTGGGGTACATGTCCATAGGTTCCTGAAGACAGCAGCACAGATAGATCATGTGGCCAAGAAGGCAAATAGAATACTTGCTTTTATTAGTGGAGGCACAGATTACAGGAGCATGGGGATTATGAAGGAGCTATATAAAATGCTTGTTAGCTCACAGCTAGAGTACTAGCCACATACCATAGGAAGAATGTGATTACACTATAAAGGAGGTTTGACAGAATGTAGAACTAAATGACACCATACTCTCAGGTGGTAAATTCTGAATCTTAACAACACTTTGTGAAAAGACATTTCTCCTCATTATAGACCGTAATTTAAGTCAAATTTTTTTGGTGCTCACTGAATTCAAATATATTAAAAAATGGAAACCAAAAATGTGATCATAATTGCCGTAAAAATACCATACCCCTAAATATAGGAATTGCATTATCTTGAAAGAAAAATGAGGCCTAAAGGATATATGGACAATTAAAACAATATAACTAAGTTGGAGAAGGGAAATGTGAAAACCCAAAGTGGAACACACTTCAGTGTTGCAAGTATCAGTTGAAAGGAAAAAGGCAGATTCTTTTCTTGGGAAGTAAGTCATCATCCCTCAGATGATGACTTACTTCCATGCTAAAAATGAGTTCTCAGGTGAATTCAATTTGTGACCTGGAGTCTCCGTCACAGGTGGAGCAGACTGACTGAAGGAGTGGGTAGGTGGTGCACTCAGGTTGTCATGTGCTCCTTTCGCTGTTGACGCTTTGCTACAGCTTGCTTTCGGTGATGAAATGCGAGTTGTTCAGCTGCTTCCCAGATGCTTTTTCTCTTTCCTTGGGTAGACTTGGACCAGGATTTACAGGTGTCAGTGGGGTTACAATCATAGAGGTTTACAGCATGGAAACAGGTCCTTTGGCCCAACTTGTCCATGCCGCCTTTTTTGTTTAAACCCTTAAGCTAATCCCAATTGCCTGCATTTGGCCTATATTCTCTATACACGTCATACCCATGTAACTATCTAAATGTTTTTTAAAAGACAAAATTGTACCCGCTTCTGGCAGCTTGTTCCAGACACTCACCACCCTCTGTGTGAAGAAGTTGCCCCTCTGGATACTTCTGTATCTCTCCCTTCTCACCTTAAACTTATGTCCTCTAGTTTTAGACTCCCCTACCTTAGGGAAAAGATATTGACTATCGAGCTGATCTGTGCTCCTCATTTTTTTATAGACCACTACGAGATTACCCCTCAGCCTCCTATGCTCCAGAGAGAAAAGTCCCAGCCTATCCAGCCTCTCCTTATAACTCAAACCATCAAGTCTTGGTAGCATCGAGTACATGTTTTCTGCATTTTTTCTGGTTTAGTAATATCCTTTCTATAATAGGGTGACCAGAACTGCACACAATATTCCAAGTGTGGCCTTACTAATGTCTTGTACAACTTCAACAAGACGCCCCAACTCCTGTATTCAATGTTCTGACAAATGAAACCAAGCATGCCGAATGCCTTCTTCACCACTCTGTCCACTTGTGACTACACTTCCAAGGAGTTATGAACATGTACCCCTAGATCTCTTTGTTCTGTAACTCTGCCCAACGTCCTGCCCTGGTTCAATCTACCAAAATGCATTACCTCGTATTTGTCTAAATTAAACTCCATCTGCCATTTGCCAGCCCACTGGCCCAATTGATCAAGATCCTGTTGCAATTGAAGATAACTTTCTTCACTGTCCACTATGCCACCAGTCTTGATAACATCTGCAAACTTACTAACCATGCCTCCTATATTCTCATCCAAATCATTAATGTAAATGGATCCCTGAGGCAAACTGCTGGTTACAGGCTTCCAGTTTGAAAAACAACCCTTTACAACCAGGCTCTGGCTTCTGTCAAGAAGTCAATTTTGTATCCATTTAACTACCTCACCCTGGATCCTGTGAGATTTAACCTTATGCAACAACCTACCATGTGGTACCTTGTCATAGGCCTTGCTAAAGTCTATGTAGACAACATCAACTGCACTGCCCTCATTTACCTTCATGATTATCCCTTCAAGAAACTCAATCAAATTTGTGAGACATGATTTTCCACTCACAAAGCCATATCGACTGTCCCTAATTAATCCTTGCATCTTTAAATGCTTGTAGATCCTATCTCAATATCTCCCAACAACGTACCCACCACAGATGTGAGGCTCACTGGCCTGTAGTTCCCAGGCTTTTCCCTGCAGCCCTTTTTAAACAAAGGCACAACATTTGTCACTCTCCAGTCTTCAGGCACCTCACCCGTGACAATCGACGATTCAAATATTTCTGCTAGGGGACCCACAATTCCCTCCCACAATGTCCTGGGATTCACTTCTTCAGATCTCGGGGATTTATCTACTTTGATGTGCTTTCAGACTTCCAGCACCGCTTTCTACCTTGATGCACTTTCAGACTTCCAGCACCTCTTTCTCTGTTATATGAAAACTCCTCAAGACACCACTATTTATTTCCCCAAGTTCCCTAACATCCATGCTTTTCTTAACTGATGAGAAATACTCATTTAGGATCTTACTCATCTTTTGTGGATCTGCACATAGATGACCTGATGTTGATCCTTAAAAGTGCTACTCTCTCCCTTGTTACTGTTTTGGCCTTTGTGGATTTGTGGACTTCCCATGAGATTTAACCTTGTGCAACAACCTACCTTATGATACCTTGTCGAAGGCCTTGCTGAAGTCCATGTAGACTGCACTACCCCCATCTACCTTCTCAGTTACCCCTTTTGCACTTTTTCAAGGAGGCTTTATGGGTATCATTGAAATGTTTCCTGTGTCCTCTTGGGGCTCGCTTATGATTTTGAAGTTGCGTAGAGCGCCCCTTTCAGGAATCTGGACAATGTGGCCCACACAGTGGAGCTGATTGAGCCAAGTCAATACCTCAGTACTAAGAATATTGCCTTGAGTGAGAATACTGATGTTGATGTGCCTTTTCACCCGATTTTTAAAAAAGGTTTTAACATCTCCCTGCATTGAGCCTGTACTTGGGCACCAGATTGTTCAGATTTGCCCACTTTTAAATAGAAATAGTATTCTCATTCTCCTGACCTGTGAACAAACTCCTCAAAGCACAACAGGGCATCAATTGAAGGTGAGCAGATTCCTATACTCTCCTCCCCAAACTCGCTTTAAAATTGACGTGCACCCTGGAGGTATCGGGAACAACAGACTTTCAAATTGCACTTGCATCCATTTATGACCTCACTGGCAATTGAAAATTTGGTCCATGGTATCTGAATTACTGTAAGAAGTCCAACCGATTTTTTTGATAGTAAACTCGCAAGCTTATGGGGTTTGCCCCTTCGTCAGGCGAATGGAGAGTTCTGGCCTCAGACAGAGCATATAACAGCATGGACAGTTTACAGATTACTGATTGGAATGCGTGTCTTTACACCTGACGTGCTATTCAAGTCTTAAAGTGGCCAACAATGTGAATGGAAGGAGCATTAAGCCCCAGGTTAAAGAGATGTGTATTGTCTCCAGACAATACAGTAAGTGAGGTTTAGCAAACCCAGGCAAGTCATGGAGGTTACAGATAGTGCAACATGAGCCCAAGATCCCTGTTGAGACTGTTCTCATGTGTGCAGAACTTGGCTATCAGTCTTTGCTCAGCGACTCTGCGCTGCCCATATGTCGTGAAGGCCGCCTTACAAACAAAGAACAACACAGCACGGGAAACAGGCCCTTCGGCCCAACGAGCCCGCGCCGCCGTCCTACTATCTCAGTGACCTATTCATGATTTTAGTCTACGCCTAACGTGCGAGGATCAGGGAGGTCCAATTTAGGGACAATTTTAGTACCCAATCAATCAGCCTAAAAGCACATCTTTGGGGGATGTGGGAGGAAACCGGAGCACCCGGAGGAAACCCACGCAACCACGGGGAGAACGTGCAAACTCCCACAGACACAGGCCCAAATCCATGTGTCCGCACAGCAACAGAGATAGTCTCTGAGCTGTCATGTTGCCCTCGAGATGGTCCAGTTTAAGCACACTAACGACATGAAGCAATAGGCAACTCCCGAAGCAACATCCAAGAGCAGCCCACTACAACCTGCCGCCTGCATGCCCCTTGCTGGACTTAAATGCCTGTGGAGACAAAAAAATTCATTATTAAACAGGCAAAGACTAACATTCCTGAGGCAAAACATATTCCCAAGCCTACAATGTTCAGTAAGGCCTACTATATCCCCCTATATGTAGCCCGCTCATATGGCTGTCTAAGTGACTCTTAAACAACCCTAGCGTGCCTGCTTCCACCACCTTACTCGGCAGTGCATTCCACACCCCCACTACCCTTTGCGTGAAAAACTGCCCTCTAATATTTGTCTTATACCTAGCCCCCCTCACCCTAAGCCCGTGACCCCTCGTTCTATCCATTTCTTGTAGCGGAAAAAGCTTACCACCATTTACTCTATCTATCCCCTTCATAATCTTATAAACCTCTATTAGATCCCCCCTCAGCCGACGTCTCTCAAGGGAAAACAGCCCAAGTTCATCCAATCTTTCCTCGTAAGACAGCCCTTCCATACCAGGCAACATCCTGGTAAATCTCCTCTGCACTCTCTCCAGGATCTCTACATCCTTCCGGTAGTACGGCGACCAGAACTGGACGCAGTACTCCAAGTGAGGCCTAACCAACGTTCTATACAACTGCAACATCAGACTCCTACTCTTATATTCTATACCTCTTCCTATGAAGGCTAACATACCATACGCTTTCCTCATCACATTCTGCACCTGTACCGACACCTTCAGGGACTTATGCACTTGCACCCCCAGGTCTCTCTGCGTATCTATACTCCGGATAGTTCTACCTTTTATCGTATAACTCCCCTCCACATTATTCCGGCCAAGGTGCATCACCTCGCATTTCTCCGGATTAAATTCCATTTGCCATCTATCTGCCCAATCTACCAGCCTGTCTATGTCCTGTTGCATTGCCAGGCACTGCTCCTCAGTACCCGCCAATCCAACCATCTTGGTGTCATCAGCAAATTTGCTGATCACACCACCTACCCCCTCTTCCAAGTCATTAATATATACCACAAATAGAAGAGGTCCAAGTACCGAGCCCTGCGGCACACCACTGGTGACAGGCCTCCAATTGGAAAAGGAGCCTTCCACTACTACTCGCTGTCTCCTCCTCCCAAGCCAGTTCTCCACCCATCTACATACCTGGCCTTGTATCCCATGAGCCTTCACCTTTTCTATCAGCCTACCATGAGGGACCTTGTCAAACGCCTTACTGAAATCCATATAGACAACATCAACGGCTTGTCCTTCGTCAACCGTTTTTGTCACCTCTTCAAAAAATTCCACTAGATTCGTAAGGCATGACCTCCCTGTAACGAAGCCATGCTGCGTATCCCTGATCAGATTGCAGCGCTCCAGATGTTCATACATCCTATCCTTGAGGATCCTCTCCATTAGCTTGCCTATAACTGAAGTCAAGCTCACCGGCCTATAATTCCCTGGGTTATCCCTCTGACCCTTCTTAAACAACGGTACTACATTTGCAATGCGCCAATCCTCTGGGACCTCACCTGTGTCCAAAGAAGAGACAAAGATTTGCGTCAGAGGCCCAGCAATTTCATCCCTCACCTCCCTTAACAGCCTGGGATAGATGCCATCAGGCCCCGGAGATTTATCCGTCTTTATACTGTCTAAAAGTCCCAACACCTCTTCCCTCGTGATGACTATATCCCTCAACGGATCCTCAAACTCCTCAAGCACAGCACCAGACATCAGGCCCCTCTCCTGCGTGAATACCGACGCAAAGTATTCATTCAGGATCTCCCCCATTCCCCCAGGCTCCAAGCATAGTTCCCCTCCTCTGTCCCTGAGAGGACCAATCTTCCCTCTAACCATCCTTTTATTTCTAACATAGGAGTAAAATGCCTTAGGATTTTCTTTAATCCTACCCGCCAAAGCCATTTCATGGCCCCTTTTTGCCTTTCTGATGCCCCTTTTAAGTTCTCTCCTACATTCTCTGTATTCTTCTAACGCTATCTCTGTCCTCAAATGCCTAGATCTAATGTACGCCTCCCTCTTCCTCCTGACCAGGTCCTCAATATCCCTAGTTACCCACGGCTCTCTAATCCTACCCTTCCCATCCTTCCTCTTGACCGGCACGTGCCTTTCCTGCAAAGATTTTAGTTTTCCCTTGAGAGACTCCTTGGAGAATGCTTACCCGAAGGTCAGAGGCCAAATGCCTGTGACCACTGAAGTGTTCACCAACAGGAAGGGAACAGTCTTGTCTGGTGATTGTCAAGCGATGTTCATTCATCCGTTGTCGTAGCATCTGCATGGTCTCCCCAGTGTACCATGCTTTGGGACATCCTTTCCTGCAGCGTATTAGGTGGACAACGTTGGCCGAGTTGCAAGAGTATGTACAGTGTACCTGGTGGATGGTGTTCTCACGTGTGATGATGGTATCCATGTCGATGATCCGGCATGTCTTGCAGAAGTTGCTGTGGCAGGGTTGTGTGGTGTTGTGGTCACTGTTCTCCTGAAGGCTGGGTAGTTTGCTGCGAACAATGGTCTGTTTGAGTTTGTGCGGTTGTCTGAAGGCAAGAAGTGGGGGTGTGGGGATGGCCCTGGCGAGATGTTCGTCTTCATCAATGATATGTTGAAGACTCCGGAGAAGATATAATAGCTTCTCCACTCCAGGAAGTACTGGACGACAAAGAGTATTCTGTCCACTGTGTCCCATGTTTGTCTTCTGAGGAGGTCGGTGCGGTTTTTCGCTGTGACGCATCAAATAAATCGGTTGGACTTAAACCTGGTGTTGCCAGACTTCTTACTGTGTTTACCCCAGTCCAAGCCGGCATCACCACATCTGAAATACTGGCCAGGGCGGAACGATAGTACAGTGGTTAGCACTGCTGCTTCACAGCTCCAGGGACCTGGGTTTGATTCCCGGCTTGCGTCACTGTCTGTGTGGAGTTTGCACATTCTCCTCGTGTCTGCGTGGGTTTCCTCCGGGTGCTCCGGTTTCCTCCCACAGTCCAAAGATGTGCGGGTTAGGTTGACTGGCCACGCTTAAATTGCTCCTCAGTGTCCTGCGATGTGTAGGTTAGAGGGATTAGTGGGTAAAATATGTAGAGATATGGGGGTTGGGCCTGGGTAGGATTGTGGTTGGTGCAGACTCAATGGGCCAAATGGCCTCTCTCTGTACTGTAGGGCTTCTATGATTCTATGATCTGAAAGCAATAGGAGTAAATGCTGAGATGCTTGCCACTGTCATAAGAACATAAGAACATAAGAAATAGGAGCAGGAGTAGGCCAACTAGCCCTTCGAGCCTGCCCCGCCATTCAATAAGATCATGGCTGATCTGTCGTGGCTCAGTTCCACATTCCCGCCCTCTCCCCATAACCCTTAATCCCCTCTCTTATCAAAAACCCATCAACCCGCGTCTTAAAAATATTTAGCGAGGCAGCCTCCACCACTTCAACAGGCAGAGAATTCCAGAGATTCACCACCCTTTGAGTGAAGAAGTTCCTCCTCAACTCTGTTCTAAACCGCCCCCCCTTTATCTTGAGGCTATGCCCCCTAGCCCTGCTATCCTTTCTGAGCAGGAAGAGTCTCTCCACCTCTATCCTATCCATCCCATTCATCATCTTATACGTCTCAATGAGATCTCCCCTCATTCTTCTAAACTCTAACGAGTACAAGCCTAATTTATTCAGCCTCTCCTCATAGCTCAACCCCCTCAACTCCGGCATCAGCCTAGTAAACCTCCTCTGCACTCCCTCCAAGGCCAAAATATCCTTGCGTAAGTACGGCGCCCAAAACTGCATACAGTACTCCAGCTGCGGCCTCACCAATGCCCTATACAGCCGCAGCAAGACCTCCCTACTTTTATATTCAATCCCCCTCGCGATGAAGGCCAGCATCCCATTCGCCTTCCTGACCACCTGCTGCACCTGCAAGCTGGGTTTTTGCGACTCATGCACAAGGACCCCGAGGTCCCTCTGCACCGTCGCCTGCTGCAGTTTTTCTCCACGTAAGTAATAATCCTTCCTACCATTATTCCTACCAAAGTGGACCACCTCGCACTTGCCAACATTAAATTCCATTTGCCATTTCCTGGCCCATTCGCCCAGCCTATCTAGATCCTTCTGTAGACTCTCCCCACCTGCCGCACAATTTGCCTTTCCACCAATTTTGGTGTCAACAGCAAATTTCGACACTCTACACTCGGTTCCCTCCTCCAGATCATCTACATAAATGGTAAATAGTTGAGGCCCCAGCACCGACCCCTGGGGCACTCCACTTCTGCCAATCCAAATAGCACCCATTGACCCCCACTCTCTGCCTCCTATTTGACAACCAGTCCTCTATCCACGCTAACACCCTACCCCCAACTCCATGCCCCCTGACCTTCTGCAATAACCTCTTGTGAGGTACCTTGTCAAACGCCTTCTGAAAATCAAGAAAGACCACATCCACCGGCTCTCCTCTATCCACCGCCCTAGACACATCCTCATAGAACTCCAGTAAATTTGTCAGACACGACTTCCCTTTAACGAAACCGTTCTGCGTCTGCTCTATCAAGCAATTCCCCTCAAGATGCCTCGCTATTTCCTCCTTGATGACGGATTCTAACATTTTACCTACAACAGACGTTAAACTAACAGGCCTATAATTCCCCGCCTTTTGCCTGGCACCCTTCTTAAACAACTGCGTAACATTAGCCGTTTTCCAATCTTCCGGCACTTCCCCGGAATCCAGCGACGTCTGGAAAATAACCACCAAGGCATCCACTATCACCTCCGCCATTTCTTTCAGGACCCTCGGATGCATTCCATCCGGTCCTGGGGACTTGTCCACAATCAGCCCCTCCAGTCTGTCGAGCACCACCTCTCTAGTAACAGTAATGTCATCGAGACCCTCCAGTCCTACCGGCTTTCCATCTCTAACATCCGGCAAATTATTCACGTCCTCCTCCGTGAAGACCGAAACAAAAAAGTTATTCAAGACCTCAGCCATATCCCCATCCCCTCCCACTAAGTCCCCCTTCTCATCCTCTAAGGGACCAACGTTCACCCTAGCCAGCCTCTTCCTTTTTATATATTTATAAAAACTCTTGCTATCCTTTTTTATATTAAGTGCTAGCCCAGCTTCATAGTTTCTCCTACCCTTCTTTATCAACTTCTTTGTCAATCTTTGTTGACATTTAAACCTCTCCCAATCCTCTTCTCGCCCACTACTCTTAGCTACTCTAAACGCCTCCGCTTTTAATTTAACACTTTCCTTCACCTCCTTTGTTATCCATGGCTTATTACCTCTCCTCCTACGGTCCTTTTTGACCATCGGAATAAATTTCTGCTGAGCACCAAGAAAGATCTCCTTAAAGATCCTCCACTGCTCCTCAGCAGACCTACCTTCCAACGCGCTCCCCCAGTCCACATTCGCCAATTCTTCTCTCATCCTACCGTACTCCCCTCTGTTCAAACAAAGGACGCGTGTCCGGGAACCCACTTTCTCCTCCTCCATCTGCACCAGAAACTCCACCATACAATGATCACTCTCCCCAAGAGGAACCTTCACCGCAAGTTCCCTAATTCTACCCGCCTCATTACATAGCACCAGATCCAAGATAGCTCGCTCCCTCGTCGGCTCCAACACACACTGTTCGAGGAAACTATCCCGGCAGCATTCCAAGAACTCCTCCTCGAGCCCACCGCGTCCAACATGGGTCGACCAATCAATATGCAGATTGAAATCCCCCATGCCAAAACTATTAAGAAATCTCAAGTGGTGCACATGTGCAGCATATATCTGAAAAGTTTAAAATTATGATGGGGAAAATTATATTGCTCACACAATCTGAGATTGTCTCTAACACTGGTTTTACTGTTGAATGGCTTAACTTATTTCCCCAATCCTTCTCCCACAATTAAACTTCGGCATAGGACAGTGATCTTTTTCTATTCATTCATGTGGTGTGGGCATTGCTGGCAGGACCAGCATTTATTGCCCATCCCTAATTTAAGAGTGAATCACATTGTTGTGCATCTGGAGTCTTGTGTCAGACCAGGGAAGGTTGCCAGATTTTTAAAAGTTTTTTACTTTCAGTAGTGTCACAAGCAGGCTTATATTAACACTGCAATGAAGTTACTGTGAAAATCCCCAAGTTGCCTCACTCTCGTGCCTGTTCGGCTACACTGAGGGAGAATTTAGCACGGCCAATGCACAACGGCCAGTATGTTTTTCAGACTATGGAAAGAAACCAGAGCACCCAAGGGAAATCCGTGCAGACACTGGGGAAACGTGTAGACTCTGCACAGACAGTAACCCAAGTTGGGACTCGAACCCAGGTAAAAGCAGCTTTGACAAAGAGTCAACAGGACTGAATGTCAGCTCTTTTCTTTCCTTACAAATGCTGTTAGACCTGAGATTTCCCAGCATTTTCTCTTTTGGTAATTGAACCTGGGTCCCTGGCGCTGTGAGGCAGCAGTGCTAACCACTGTGCCACCATGCCGCACTGAAAGAAACTCCCTCCCTAAAGGAAATCCATGAACCAGATGGGCCTTTATGACCATTAACAGTGGTTTTCATAATCAGTGTTTGACTCTTAATTCAGATTTTTATAGGATTCAAATTTCACCATCTACCATAAGAACATAAGAACATAAGAAATAGGAGCAGGAGTAGGCCATCTGGCCCTTCGAGCCTGCCCCGCCATTCAATAAGATCATGGCTGATCTGTTGTGGCTCAGTTCCACATTCCCGCCCTCTCCCCATAACCCTTAATCCCCTCTCTTATCAAAAACCCATCAACCCTCTTCTTAAAAATATTTGGCGAGGTAGCCTCCACCACTTCAACAGGCAGAGAATTCCAGAGATTCACCACCCTTTGAGTGAAGAAGTTCTTCCTCAACTCCGTTCTAAACCACCCCCCCTTTATCTTGAGGCTGTGCCCCCTAGTCCTACTGTCCTTTCTGAGCGGGAAGAGTCTCTCCACCTCTATCCTATCCATCCCATTCATCATCTTATACGTCTCAATGAGATCTCCCCTCATTCTTCTAAACTCTAACGAGTACAAGCCTAGTTTATTCAGCCTCTCCTCATAGCTCAACCCCCTCAACTCCGGCATCAGCCTAGTAAATCTCCTCTGCACTCCCTCCAAGGCCAAAATATCCTTGCGTAAGTACGGCACCCAAAACTGCACACAGTACTCCAGCTGCGGCCTCACCAATGCCCTATACAGCCGCAGCAAGACCTCCCTGCTTTTATATTCAATCCCCCTCGCTATGAAGGCCAGCATCCCATTCGCCTTCCTGACCACCTGCTGCACCTGCAAGCTGGGTTTTTGCGACTCATGCACAAGGACCCCGAGGTCCCTCTGCACCGCCGCCGCCATGGTGTGTTTTGTTTTGAAAACCCAGGACCTGAGGGTATTATTATGACTAGTCCAGTGTCAATACCACTACACTGCTGCCTTTCCAGTGAGCACTGCACCCAGAGGAGCTAAAAACACTGTCAATAAATTCCACAATGTTCATCCTCCCGCCTGACGATGCTCATCCTGTGCTTCTGACAATTCTCATGCACCCCCATGAAAGCTCACTGCCTTGCCCATTCTTGATGATTCTCACCCTCTTGCAACCCTGATAATGCACCCTCCTTGCCTCCCCTGATATCCCAATACGTATCCTAACACCTTCCCACCAATGTTCACCCCGTATGTCCTGTATAATGCATACCCCTCACACTGTTCATGCCTCCTTCTAAACACCCCGTCCTGTCAATGCTTACAATCCCTGTTCCACACTCTTAATAATGTTCACCCGCTCCATACCCCTTACATTGTAGATCCTCACCCTTAGTCCTCCACTCTATAGCTCCAATCTCCCACCCAACCCAACCCTATCATCCTTTCAACAATCCCAATACAAACTCATAACAGCAATCAAAAGTATTAGACATTAGAAATAGTTAAAAAAAACTTACTATTTTTAAAAATATAAAAACATTAATAGCCTGTTTACCTTAAGGGGAGCTACTTTAACTGGTGATGTCAGGAGGAAGTGTGGGCTTGCCTTTATGCGGTGACAGTGCCTCCCTCTTCAGTCTGGATAGGCTGAAGGGCAACAAAGACTAGTCGTTCTTTTATTCACAGTCAGTTGCAACAACTGTGGCATCACTGCTGACTGGAAGATCTAGGCCAATATATTTTTTTGTTTTCTTATTTTTCAATTCCTGTGGAAACTGGACACCACCCCCTTTCTTGCCAGCAGTATGTAAGTAGCCCGACTAGGGATGGGGCTATACTGGATTTAGTTCTGGGTAATGAGCCAGGTCAGGTGGTTCAGGTTACAGTAGGTGAACATGTGGCTAACAGTGACCACAATTCTGTCTACTTTAGGATAATAATGGAAAAAGATGAGTGCTGTCTGAGGGGGAGGGTGCTAAACTGGGGGAAGGCAAGTTACAGCCGGATTAGGCATGAGCTTATGGATACTGATTGGGAGAAGTTGTTTGCGGGTAAGTCCACGCTTGGCAAGTGGGAGGCTTTCAAGGGAAAACTGAAAAGGTTGCAGGAAAGACATATGCTGGTTAAGAGGAAGGATAGGAAAGGTAGGATTAGAGAGCCGTGGATTACGGGGGATATTGAGGACTTGGTCGGGAAGAAGAGAGAGACATATGTTAGGTCTAAGCAACTGGGAATGGAGAGAGCACTGGAGGAATATAGAGAGAGTAGGAGGGAGCTCAAAAGGGGACTTAGAAGGGCGAAAAGGGGGCATGAAATGGCTTTGGCGGAGAGGATTAAGGAAAATCCAAAGGCATTTTACTCCTATGTTAGGAACAAAAGGGTGGTTAGAGGGAAAATCGGTCCTCTTAGGGACGGAGGAGGGGAACTGTGCTTACAGTCTGAGGGAATGGGGGAGATCCTGAATGAATACTTTGCTTCAATATTCACGAAGGAGAGGGGCTTGGTGTCTTGTACTGTCTTGGAGGGAGCTGTAGACCAGTGGAAGGAAATATCCATTATGAGGGAGGAAGTGTTAGGGTTTTCAGGCAGCATAAAAACTGATAAATCTCTGGGGCCTGATGGCATTTATCCCAGGCTGTTTAGGGAGGCGAGAGATGAAATTGCTGGGCCTCTGACGCAAATCTTTGTCTCTTCTTTGGACACAGCTGAGGTCCCAGAGGACTGGAGGATAGCGAATGTGGTACAGCTGTTTAAAAAGGGTAGTAGGGATAACCCTGGTTATCCCTACTACCCTTTTTAAACAGTTATAGGCTGGTGAGTTTGATGTCAGTGGTAGGAAAGTTGTTGGAAAAAATTCTTAGGGATAGGCTGTATTCGCATTTAGAGTGTTGCGATCTGATTAGGGATACGCAGCATGGCTTTGTTAAGGGGAGGTCTTGCCTTACAAATCTGGTAGAATTTTTTGAGGAGGTGACAAAAACGGTCGACGAAGGACGAGCCGTTGATGTTGTCTATATGGATTTCAGTAAGACGTTTGACAAAGTCCCTCATGGTAGGTTGGTTGAAAAGGTTAAGGCTCATGGGATACAAGGACAGGTATCTAGATGGATTGACAACTGGCTAGGTAACAGGAGACAGAGAGTAGTGGTGGAAGGGTCCTCTTCTGGCTGAAAGTCTGTCACTAGTGGTGTGCCGCAGGGCTCAGTACTGGGACCTCTTCTATTTGAAATATAGATAAATGACTTGGACGAGGGTGTACGTGGTGTGATCAGCAAGTTTGCAGATGACACAAAGATGGCAGGATTGGCGGACAGTGAGGAGGAGTGTCAGGCAACACAGCAGGATATAGATAGGCTGGTATATTGGGCGGATAAATGGCAGATGTAATTTAATCCTGATAAATGAGAGGTGATGCGTTTTTGAAGGAATAATGTAGAGGGGAGTTATATGGTAAAGGGTAGACCTATTAAGAGTGTAGAAATGCAGAGGGACCTGGGAGTGCAAATACACAAGTCTTTGAAGGTGGCAACACAGGTGGAGAAGGCTACGAAGAAAGATTATGGTATGCTAGCCTTTATAGGAAGGGGTATGGAGTACAAGACCTGGCGTCTAATGCTGCAGTTGTACAGAACGTTGGTTAGACCGCATTTGGAGTACTGCGTCCAGTTCAGGTCACCTTACTACCGGAAGGACGTGGAGACCCTGGAGAGAGTGCAGAGAATGTTTACCAGGATGCTGTCTGGTATGGATGGACTGGGTTATGAGGAAAGATTGGGTAAATTGGGGCTGTTTTCCTTAGTAAGACGGAGATTGAGGGGGGATCTAACAGAAGTGTATAAGATTACGAAGGGTATAGATAGAGTAAACAGTGGCAGGCTTTTTCCTAGATTGGAGACAAATATCATGAGGGGCCACGGGCTTAGAGTGAGGGGAGTGAGGTATAATTTGGATGCTAGAGGGAGGTTTTTCACACAGAGGGTTGTGGGGGTATGGAATGCACTGCCAAGTAAGGCGGTGGAGGCAGGCACTCTGGAGTTGTTTAAGGTGTACTTAGATAGACACATGAGCAAAATAGGGATGGAGGGATACAGGAGACTGTTTTAAATAAGGATCAGAGCCTCGGGATGTTCCTGGAAATCAACTGTTACACGTGTTGATGTTTTTCTCTTTTACTCCACAGGTGCGTCGGTCCACCTTGTTGTCTAACGAGGGGCATACATGCAGTGGGTCGTGCATGAGCTGCTCTTGGATGTTTCGAGAGTAGCCTAGTACTTCACATCGTTTGTGTACGCTTAAACTGGACCAGCAGATGGGCACCACGACAGCTCAGTGACTATCACTGTTCGCTGTGCAGATTTGGATTTGGCCAGTATCTGTGGGAGTTTGCGCATTCTCCCCGTGGTTGCGTGGGTTTCCTCCGTGTGCTCTGGTTTCCTCCCACACCCCAAAGATGTGCTCTTAGGCTGACTGGTGTAACAAATTGTCCCTAAATTATTCTCCCCTCAATCTGGTTTCCAATGTGGGTGCCATAAGCATAGACATGGGTCAAGGGTGGAAGAAGAAAAGAACAATGTTAAAATGGCGGCGCGGGCTCGTTGGGCCAAAGGGCCAATTTCCCGTGCTGTGTTGTTCTTTGTTCTTTGTCCTTCCTGTACCAAGCTTTAAGCCGTGCATGCATTGATCCTCCCCATCTTCCTATTTCCACTCTCGCTAGCTTGCAACACTGGAGGTAATCTTTCTATACCTTTCCCCATTATGTTCTATTCTACTGATGTTCACTGATTATTGTACAACCTTCAGTACCTTTGGCAACTTTCCAAACACTGAAGCAGTCCATGTGAGATTTGCAATAAGACCTGGTGTGATAATTTACAAGACTTGCAGAGGGAAACACTAATTGGCCTCCCCGTAGGATTCACTGAATACAAACTCCTGGGGTTGGTACTTAACTCATCAAGTGGAACTCGTATACCAAGCCTGAATAAAGCAGGCCCTTGAGTTGGTCCATTATCATATTGTCCCAGTTGGGACCTGTTTCTGTTCACCACAGGCTTGTTGTTTTGTTTTATTTTATTTTGTGCATTAAAACACTATCCCTTTACAGCTGACTCCTGAAGTTATTATACCTGGCCAACATACAGGCTTGGGCTACTAAGTGGCAAATAATATTCGTGCAAGGCAATGACAATTGTTACAATCCCAGTCGACTTCTTCACTGGTCAAGTTGCATCCAGTGTGAAATCTGGTTTGTGAGGCAATTGTATTTTTTTAAAAAGTTATGGAGGTAAGTTACTGAACACGTCTCAGAATTCTGCTGATGAATAGAATGTGTATTAAACAAGAAAAATGAACCAGATTACACTAGACAAAAGGGAAGGAAAGATCTCAATACCAACACAAGAAAATGATTCGAATACTCACAATCCCTTCATCTCAGCTATATATTTACGGACACGTACAAATTTGGAAAGATAACACAATTTACATTTCATGTGAACCAACTGCGAACTGTGGTCAGACACACTACTCTCAAAAGGAAATGACACTTGCAACCAAAGTAGATTCTATGGATTTCTCAAGAATGACTCAGATGCTCATTGCACTGTGAACCAATAGGTCTCGTTGAAATCTTGTCTTTCTCAGGAGGGTTTCCAGTCCCTATGCTTGAAGAACTTGCGCCAGTAGACTTCAACAAGGATTCAACTTCATGGTTGCGATCTTGCCTTCTAAGATTATTTTCTCCTGGATCACCATATACACTGAAACTTCATCTTTCAAGCACACTTTCAGATCTTCAGCCATCTCGAGTAGAACACTACTGCAAAGACCTGCAGTAACTCTCAACAGCTCCCTCAATTTTTGGGGGTTTCTCTTTTTATTCCCTTTGTTCATGGGCTATGGGTATTGCAGGTTGGACACGCATTCATTACCCATTTCTAAAGGTATTGAAAAGTCAACCACATAGCTGTGGATCTGGGGGTCACATGTAAGTCAGGCTAGGTAAGGATGACAGGTTTCCTTCCCTCAAGGATATTCGTGAATCAGATGGGTTTTTAATGAATGTTTCTTGGTTAATTGCAGATTTTTATTGAATTCAAATTTCATCAGCTGCTATGCTGGGATTCGAACTTGGGTCTCCAGAACATTACCCTGTGTCTTTAGATCATTAATCCAGCAGTAACACCAATATGCCACTACCTCTTGAGCCCACCTTGTTGCCATCTGCTTCAGTAAGAAATCTTACAATACCAGGTTAAAGTCCAACAGGTTTATTTGGTAGCAAATGCCAGTAGCGTTTGCTACCAAATAAACTTGTTGGACTTTAACCTGGTGTTGTAAGACTTCTTACTGTGTTTAGCCCAGTCCAACGCTGGCATCTCCACAGCAATCTGCTTCCGCCAGGCCTCTCACTTCTATTCAGAGCTTATTACTCTGCTCCTTTTTGTTTTCAACCTAAGTTAACTCTGTTCTTGTTCCTTACCTGGGACTTCCTTGTCAGATCTGTTTTTGCCTGACTCCCTGCTTTGAAATCTTCCTTGTTTGGGACCTTCTCCTTGTCCCCCTCCCTATATCCTGCTCTCTGGGTCACCCTTTGTTCTGCACACATGTGCAAAGGCTGAATATATGAAAATAGATGAACTGACATGTACGGCCCATTCCTAGCTGACAGACATGCAGAAATTCTGATGCTCACTGGGAACTGTGGTTCCCAAACTCCCCATCTAAATTTAAGGTAAATATTGGGAGTTCATTACACTATCTTCAACAAGAGAAAATCTAACAATCTCTCCAAGACGTTCATAGAAACATAGAAACTGGAAGTAGGAATAGGCAATTCCACCATTCATCCAACTGCTCCCCCCCCCACCCATCCTTTAGTCCCAAGAGTTATACCTAATTTCTTGTTGAAATCAGGCAAATGTTTTGGCCTCAACTAGATTCTGCAGTAGTGAATTCCACTCGTTCACCATCTTCCTGGGTGAAGAATTTTCTTGTCACCCCAGTTCTAAGTGGGGGAGTTTGTGGGAAGGCAAACGGATGTCTGGTAAGTGGGAGGCTTTCAAAAGTGTATTAACCGTGGTTTAGGATAAGCACATTCCTCTGAGAGTGAAGGACAAGGCTGGTAGATGTAGGGAACCCTGAATGACTCAGGATATTGAGGCCTTGGTCAAAAAGAAGGAGGAGGCAAATGACATGTATAGGCAGCTGGGATCAAGTGAGTCCCTTGAAGAGTACAGGGGGTGTAGGAGTAGAGTTAAGAGAGAAATCAGGACGGCAAAAAGGAGATACGAGATTGTTTTGGCAGATAAGGCAAAGGAGAATCCAAAGAGCTTCTACAAATACGTAAAGGCCAGAAGAGTAACTAGGGAGAGAGTAGGTCCTCTTAAGGATCAACAAGATCATCTATGTACGGATCCACAAGAGATGGGTGAGATCCAAAATGAATATTTCTCATCAGTATTTAGTATTAAGAAAAGCATGGATGTTAGGGACCTTGTGGAAATAAATAATGATGTCTTGAGGGATGTTTCTTTTGCATTCTTTCTGGCTGTATCACAGCTTGGTATGGCTCCTACTCTGTCCAAGACAGCAAGGAACTACAAAAGATCATGAATGTAGCCCAATCCATCACACAAACCAGCCTTCCATCCATTGACTCTGTCTACATTTCCCACTGTCTCGGCAAAGCAGCCAGTATAGTTAAGGACCCCACACACCCTGGACATTCTCTCTTCCACCTTATTTCATACAAAAGTCTGAGGTCATCTACCAACCAAACATCTTCTTCCCGGCTGCTGTCAGACTTTTGAATGGACTTACCTTGCATTAAGTTGATCTTTCTCTACAGCCTAGCTATGACTGTAACACTACATTCTGCACTTTCTGGTTTCCTTCTCAATGAGTGGTATGCTTTGTCCGTATAGTGCGCAAGAAATAATGCTTTTCACTGTGTTAATACATATAACAATAATAAATCAAATCAAATCTTCTCCCAAAGGTAGGGGAGTCTAAAACTAGAGGGCATAGGTTTAAGGTGAAAGGAGAGAGGTACAAAAGAGTCCAGGGAGGCAATTTTTTCATACAGAAGGTGGTGAATGTCTGGAACAAACTGCCAGAGGTAGTAGTAGAGGCGGGTACAATTTTGTCTTTTAAAAAGCGTTTAGACAGTTACATGGGTAAGATGGGTATAGAGGGATATGGGCCAAATGCGGGCAATTGGAACTAGCTTAGAGGTTTAAAAAAAGGGCAACATGGACAAGTTGGGCTGAAGAGCTTGTTTCCATGCTGTAAACCTCTATGACTAAAAGATTTATCCCTTATCCTCAAACTATGACCCCTAGTTCTGGACTCCGAAATCATTGGGAAGTAACCTGTTAGAATTTAGAAGTTTCTATGAGATCCTCTCTTGCTCTTCACAGCTCCAGTGAATATGGACCTGGAGATTTATCCACTTTCAATCCCATCAATTTCTCCAAACCATTTCTCTACTGATGTTGATTTCCTTCAGCTCCTCACTAAAACATGTTTCTCTCGGCACTTCTTGTACATTATTCATGTCTTCCTTTGTGACGACTGAAGCAAAGTATGAATTTAATTCTTCAGCCATTTCTTTATTCCCTGTTATGAATTCTCTCATTTCTGACTGTAAGGGGCCTATATTTATTTTTGCAAATCTTTTTTCCTCTTTAGATGTCTATGAGAAATTTTTAGTCAGTTTTTATGTTCCCCTCTAGTTTACTTTCATACTCTATTTTTCCCTCTTTAATCAATCCCTTAGTTGTCCTTTGCTGAATTTTAAATTGCTCCCAATCCTGAGGCCTATTTCTTTCTCTTGCCAATTTATATGTTTCTTCCTTGAATCTGATACTATCTCTAATTTCCCATGTAAACCATGGCTTGGCTACAATCCCCTACCACTCTGGTGCCAAATAGGAATAAACGATTTCTGGAGTTCACCTATTCATTCTTTAAATGCCTGCGATTGCCTGTCCACTGTCTTTCCTTTCAGTAATGTTTCCTGGTCCATCATGGCCAATTCATGCCTCCAAACCATTATGGTTGCCTTAATTGCGATTCAGGATCCTGGACTCAGAATCAACTATATCACCGTCAACCTTGACAAAGAATTCTACCGTATTACCGTCCGTTGTCTCCAAGGGTTCTCTCACACTAATCCTTTCTCAATGTGCAGCACCCAGCCCAATATAGCCTGTTCCCTTGTTGGTTCCTCAATGTATTGCTCCAGGAAACAATCCCATACGCATTCTGGAAGTTCCTCCTCTGTTGTACTGTGACTAATTTGACTCTGCCAATCTATATGCAGGATAAAATTGCTCATAATCACAGATATTCCTTTAACTTGTGTATCTTTGATTTTCTGTCTAATGCTTTTCCGAATATTACCACTACAATTTGGTTTGTATTCAATGGCATGATTATCGCTGAATCTCCCACCACCAACGTCCTGAAAAACCAGAAGCTGTAGTGGACCAGCCATATAAATGTGGCTACAAATGCAGATCAGAATGGGGAATTCTGTGGTGAATAGCTTAACTCTTGACTTCCCAAAACCTGTCCACCATCTACAAGATACAAATCAGGAGTGTGATGGTGTACTCCTCTCTGAGCTCTACCATCATTCAAGAAGCTTGACATCATCCAGGACAAAGCAGCCCACTTGATTGGCATCCAACCTACCAATTTAAACATCCAACAGTGGCAGCAATTTGTATTGTATACATAAAGTACTGCAGCAATTCACAGGGACTCCTTGGACAGTACCTTCAAAACCCACAACCTCTACCACCTCAAAGGACAGGGTACTAGACACATGAGAACAAGTTCCCCTCCAAGCCAGACTTGGAATCACAGAATGGTTACAGCACAAAAAGAAGGCATTTGGCCCATTGTGTCTGCACTGGCTCTCTCTCTTTCCCTGCATTTCTCCATAAACCTTACATATTCTTTTTTAGATAACAGTCTAATAGCTTTCGAATGCCTTGATTGAACCGGCCTCCAGTGCACACTGTGCATTCCAAAAAACATCCTTATGAGGAACTATATGGCCATTCCTTCACTACCAAGGGACCAAAATCCTGGAACTCCCCTGAAATACAATGGGTGTATCTGCACTAGATCACTAGATGATGGAGGCTAGTGAGGCAACTTACTATCACCCTTTCAAGAACTAAGTAGGCACAAGATGCTGGCCTTGGCAGTCATGCCCATATACCATGAAAAAAGTTAAAAAAGATTTGTGTAACAAAATGTGCTGTTACAAGTGTTTTATGAAGTCTGCCAGGATCATAAATTTTGTGGTTTGTTTTTGGCTAAGGTGAGCATGAGATATTTCACTTAAGGTATGATTCACATGACCCACAAAGGAGCTTTATCAAACAAAGTTTATTTTTGTATTCAATTAACATCTATAGAAAGAAAATTAGCAATAACTTATCAATTACCAACAAGAAAAAAGTTATATTTAGTCAGGGTTATTCAGTATAGAAAATGTTCTAATCAAACAAAACCCATATAGAAAACAGTTGCCACTGTTGCCACATGGCAAATACGAATGCTCATGTAATGCTGGAACGGAGACCTTTGGATGGAGAATTGAAACTCTGACTTCCCAGCCTTGTAACTTGTAGCAGTTCTCTGGGTATACACGCCAGAACAGCTTCCAAAACATCAGGGAGAGAGAGACTTTAGGCAAGCCAACCACCAACAGCAAATTTTCTATTCCAGGAAGGCCAGAAATCTTGCTCCCAACTAACAGCAGAATTTCCAAAACCAGGGAGAGGGAGAACACTGTTTTCCAGTCTTCTAAACCAAAACTGAAAATGAATCCTCAGATTTTTTTCTGGGAAGGAACCACCTGACTTTGACTTGTCTAACAATCATCCTTCTCACAATGCAAGACCATAAAAAAAATTCCAGAAAGTACGAGAGGCCCCAGAGTAAAAATAAACAAAACCCCATTTAAGCCCCTGAAGTAGCAATAAGAGGACCTCCAGCAGACGGCCCAGCAGCAATGAGAAAAAAATCTGAAAAGGTCTGCTTACAACTGCAGAGAACATGATTAAAGAAAATTTCTTAAAGGTACACCAACATTACAGGGTCCATAGTCTGTTAAGGAAGTCAATGCATTTCCAGTCTTTCTAGTATTAAGGCCCATAGTCTGTCCCTTTTTCAAAAACTTTGAGCCCCATTTATTTTATTAGCAATATTGCAAATTCTACTAGTGGCACAGCTAACTGAGAAAATTATTATTAGGTTAAGCTGGGCAGACCAATTGGTGAGACAGTAGTTTCAATTGTATGCTTTTATTTCTGGTTCAGATCCAACATTGGGAAAGGAAGTTAACATTTTCTCTCATTGACAGCTGTTTAGAATCTTAAATGCATTCAGTTTTGGCAGTCCCAGTCTAGTTCTTACTTGACTGGTATCCACATTGCAACACTACTTAAATTCATCAGCTAATACTTGGCTCTGAAAGAGCTAGGTTTTCAATAGTACAGGGAGAATTGCTGATGAATGAATAGCTAATTTTCCCTGAAATGTTATGCTGAACAAGAAACTTCTGAATAAAAATTACTGAGTGAGAATGGCATCTTGAAATCCTATGTCCTGGAACTTTGATTAGGTGTTCAGACTCAATTGCAGATAGAGCCAAAGCTTTTCTGAGGTTGATCTGGAGGCCATGCTTTGGGGATGGTAGAGAGAATCAGAGGTTTTATGAGTAGCTGACAATTACTAAGATTTATTTCCTAGTCAGTCAGATCATTGCGCTGGAACATATCAGATTTCTGGAGACTGGGAAATATGGTTCAGTGTCAAGTAACCAGATTGGCACCTCTTTAGGACCAAGCATAATTACCTGGCAGTACTTTCTAGACCAGCTGCAAGTGGTCTCAATAAAAAGAATAGTTTCAATATAAGTATTATAAAGTATTCAAAGGAAGTCTCAAGTAATTTCCTGTCTGCTTAGGACAGAATTAAATTGGATGTACCCATCACCAATTGAGTAGAACAATGGAGCTCTTAAAGCTTCAAAGATTTTTAAAATTTTTACTGTCAGTTTTACTGTACATTTCTAATACTATTTTCAACCATTAATTTTAGTTAGAGGTTTTATGAAAACATTTTTATACTTAAAAATTATTTTTCTTCAAGCATCAAAAATGGCCAAATATGTTCTGCCCGTTCACCATGAAACCAACTGGAATTGAAGCATGTACTTTGAATGCCAACTGACTGACTTCTGTTTTTGCACAGGTGCTACTTGCTGTGCATTTTCAGCTTTTTAAAACTTTTTTTAAAAAGGTCTGGAAACTGGATTAAGTCGAAACTCCTGGCTCATCACAATAACTGCAAACTCACCATGGCTGAGACAGGAGCAATTTTTCTTTTTGTTTGCAGTCTATTTGTTCAGTGTACAATTCCATTTAAGATTCTTGTGCACGTAAGTTAGAAGGAAGTTCGGTTACGCATGGCCTTTTGTCTGTTTCACTGAATACTGTATGCTGTGGAATGCGACATGACCTTGACTGGTATGGTTTTGCGGGAACTTTGATTGGGAATTATAAGTAAAATTTCAGGAGCTTTAAGGCGGGAAGAAAGAGAGTAGGAATTGTGATAGTAGTTAGAGACCATGGTTTCATTAGTTATGGGGTGGCAGGGGAGTTATTGGGTGATGCGGAAAGCAGCTGGAAAACTCAATAAGGGACACATGTCCTACTGATCTTAACAACAGGACCTCATTAACATTTTGCAGCTAGCCAAATGAAAAGGAAAACCAACTGCAAGAAGACATGGCCAGTAATCTTTCGGACAATTCGTGGAAACTTGGGAAAATTATGCAACTAGGAGGGCTGAGTGGATGTTGGTATCTGAGGATCATCAGCCAGTGCAATGGAGCAGGGTTGGATGGTGAAGAAAGGCTAATGAATCTGGTTAGCCTTTCTTGTTAGAGGGAGAACAAGGATCTGTGGGACCTGGTCTACAAGGAGTACTGAAAATGGCACTCTGAGGAGCTGGCAGCTTTTGCTGCCTTTCACTGCTGAGTTTCCCACCCCTAGGAAACCTGAATTTCAAATCAAGCTCTTAAGTTTCTTGAGGATCTAAGAAGCAGGGTGGATAAAGGGAACCAGTACAAAGAAAATTACAGCACAGGAACAGACCCTTCAGCCCTCCGAGCCTGCACCGACTATGCTGCTTAACTGAATTAAAACCCCCTACCCTTCCATGGACCGTATCCCTCCATTCCCATTCTAATCATGTATTTGTCCAGGTGCCCCTTAAAACTCACTATCATCTCTGCTCTTCTACTGCCTCCCCCAGCAGCGAGTTCCAGGCACTCACCACCCTCCATGTAAAAAAAAAATTGTCTCATATATCTCCTTTAAACCTTGCACCTTGAACCTATGCCCCCGAGTAGTTGACTTTTCCACCCTGGGAAAAAGCTTCTGACTATCCACTCTTCCATGCCCCTCATAATCTTGCAGACTTCTATCAGGTTGCTCCTCAACCTCTGTTGTTTCAGTGGAACAAACCAAGTTTCTTCAATCTCTCCTCATATCTAATGCCCACCATAACAGGCAACATCCCTCTCCAAAGCCTCCTCATCCTTCTGGTAGTATGGCGACCAGAATTGAACACTATATTCCAGGTGCAGCCTAACTAAGAACCTATAAAGCTGCGACATGACTTGCTAATTTTTAAACTCAATGCACTGGCCAATGAAGGCAAGCATGCCATATGCCACCTTGACTACCTTCTCCACCTGCGTTGCCACATTCAGTTGCATGTGCACATGTGCACCCAAATCCCTCTGCCTATCAATATACTTACGGGTTCTGACATTTACTGTATATTCCCTATCTGTATTAGACCTTCCAAAATGCATTACCTCACATTTGTCCAGATTAAACTCCATTTGCCATCTCTCCGCCCAAGTCTCCAACCAATCTATATCTTGCTGTATGCTCTGATGGTCCTTATCGCTATCTGCAAATCCACCAACCTTTGTGTTATCCACAAATTTACTAATCAAACCAGTTACATTTTCCTCCAAATCTTTTATATATATTATGAACACCAAAGGTCCCAAGACGACCCCCGAGCAATGCCACTTGTCACAGTAGATGTCGTATATTTTGAATTTCCAAAAGTGATTTGATGAAGTGCCACACAAAAAGTTGATGATGTGAGGGGTGACTTATTAGCATAAATAGAGGACTGACTAAGAGGAAGCTGGGAGTTGGGAGAGTTGTCATCAACTTAAGGAAACGTAAAGGAGAACATGCCCCTGTCTACATCAATGGGGATGAAGTAGGAAGGATTGAGAGTCTCAAGCTTTTAGATGTCCATATCACCAACAACCTGCCCTGGTTCCCCACTGCCATGCTGACACTATAGTTAAGAAAAGTCCATCAACGCCTGTGCTTTCTCAGAAGATTAAGGAAATTTGGCTTGTCAGCTATGACTTGGGCTCTGCCCAAGACCGCAGGAACTAAAAAGGTCGTGAATGTAGCCCAATCCATCACACAAACCAGCCTCCCATCCATTGACTCTGATTACACTTCCTGCTGCCTCGGCAAAGCAGCCAGCATAATTCAGGACCCCATGCACCCCGGACGTTCTCTCTTTCACCTCCTTCGTTCGGGAAAAAGAAACAAAAGTCTAAGATCACGTACCAATTGACACAAGAACAGCTTCTTTCCTGCTGCCATCAGACATTTGAATGGACCAACCATATATTAAGTTGATTTTTCTCTACATACTAGCTGTGACTGTAACACTATATTTTGCACTCTTTCGTTTCCTTCTCTATGAACGGTATGTTTTGTCTGTATAGTGTGCAAGAAACAATACTGTATGTTAATACATATGACAATAATAAATCAAATCAAAATCAGAAAGGGATAAAGGTTCATTTTCAGGATGGTGAATGGTAACTAATGAAGTATCGCAGCCTTAACAATTTACAATCCATACTAATGCCTTGGATGAAGGGGCCAACTATACTATAGCCAAATTTGCTAATAATATTAAGATAGATAGGAAAGGATATTTCTAAGTTGTAAGAAGGATATAAAGGCTGGACTTATCTGGACCTGGCTGCAACAGCAAGCTTGGCAGTTGGGGGGATGTCATTTGGCAGGAAACCAAAAATCAGCTTCCTGATAGTGGGATGAACTTTAGTAATTAAGTTTCAATACTTTAAAAGCAGATTGAGCTTCCTGGCGAACAATGTTGGGAAATTCTTTAGTATGGCATGCTTGCTCATTAAAAGGCCAGAATTACCAGAATTAAGGTTTTCTCCAGTGAGAAATCAATGTTCACATTTACAGCTGCATATAAGTGATGTACACCTGGTGAGGAAGAATTATTCCTTGATTACTGATAAGTAGCTACTTTAGTGGGTGTCTGTAAATGCCAGCCTATGCATGAGGCTGGATGAGGCAGTGCAGTTTGCATGGAGGATGACTTAGGTAGGCATAGCAGGGAAGGTCGGCAGGTTTAGTGCAGGCTTTCTGTGAAGGGTGAGTGCATGCTGTCCAGGGAAAGTTAGTCCGGGCTCTCCGGGGAGTGTGCAGGTTCTCTGTGCCCAAGATGGGCAGGTTAATCAGCTCAAGTGGGTGTTGGCCATACTTTTGGTTGGGGGAATGGCAGCCTGAGTAGTCATAGAGGTTTATAGCATGGAAAGAGGCCCCTAAGCCAACTTGTCCATGCCACCCTTTTTTTAAAACACCTAATGTAGTCCCAATTGCCAGCATTTGGCCCATATCCCTCTATACCCATCTTATCCATGTAACTGTCTAAATGCTTTTTAAAAGACAAAATTGTACCTGCCTCTACTATTACCTTTGGCAGCTTGTTCCAGACACTCATCACTCTCTGTGTGAAGAAATTGCCCCTCTGGATACTTTTATGTCTCTCCCCTCTCACCTTAAACCTATGCCCTATAGTTTTAGACTCCCCTACCTTTGGGAAAAAATTGACTATCGAGCTGATCTATGTCCCTCATTATTTTATAGATCTCTATAAGATCATCCCGAAGCCTTCTACGCTCCACAGAAAAAAGTCCCAGTCTATCCAGCCTCTCCTTATAACTCAAACCATCAAGTCTTGGTAGTATCCGAGTAAATCTTTTCTGTACTTTTTCTGGTTTAATAATATCCTTCCTACAATAGGGTGACCAGAACTGTACACAGTATTTCAAGTGTGGTCATACCAATGTCTTGTACAGCTTCAACAAGATGTCCCAATTCCTGTATTCAATGCTCTGATGAATGAAACCAAGTATGCTGAATGTTGTCTTCACCACTCTGTCCACCTGTGTCTCCACTTTCAAGGAACAGTGAACCTGTACCTCCAGATCACTTTGCTCTGTAACTCTGCCAAACACCCTACCATTAACTGAGGAAATCCTGCCCTGGTTCAGTCTACCAAAATGCATCACCTTGCATTTATCTAAATTAAACTCCATCTGTCATTTGTAGCCCACTGGCCCAATTGATCAAGATCCCGTTGCAATCGGAGATAACTTTCTTCACTATTCACTATGCCACCAATCTTGATGACATCTGCAAAGTTACTAACCATGTCTCCTATACTCTCATCCAAATGATTAATATAAATGACAAATAACAGTGGACCCAGCACCGATCCCTGAGGCACACCACTGGTCACAATCCTCCAGATTGAAAAACAACCCTCTACAATGACCCTTTGGCTTCTGTCATCAAGTCAATTTTATGTCCATTTAGCTACCTCACCCTGGATCCCGTGAGATTTAACCTTATGCAGCAACCTACCATGCTGTACCTTGTCAAAGGCCTTGCTAAAGTCCACGTAGACAACATCAATTGCACTGCCCTCATCTACCTTCTTCATTACCCCTTCAAAAAACTCAATTACATTTGTGAGACATGATTTTCCACTCACTGTCCCTAATCAGTCCTTGTGTCTCTAAATGCCTGTAAATCCCTTCTTTCAAAATACCTTCCAACAACTTACCCAATACAGGTGTAAGGCTCACTGGCCTGTAGTTCCCAGGCTTTTCCCTGCAGCCCTTCTTAAACAAAGGCGCAACATTTGCCACCCTCCAATCTTCAGGCACCTCACCTGTGACTATCAATGATTCAAATATCTCTGCTGGGGACCCACAATTTTCTCCCTAGCCTCCCCCAATGTTCTGGGATACACTTCATCAGGACCCGGGAATTTATCTATCTTGATGCGCTTTTAAGACTTCCAGTGCTTCCTTCTCTGTAAGATGTGCACTCCTCAATACATCATTCTTTATTTCGCCAAGTTCTCTAACATTCATGCTTTTCTCAACAGTAAATACTGATGAGAAAAATTCAATTAGGATCTCACCCATCTCTTGTGGATCCACACATAGATGACCTTGTTGATCCTTAAGTGGCCCTACTCTCTCCCTTGTTACTGTTTACTATGATCTGGAGGAGGGAACCGAGTGTAGGGTGTCGAAATTTGCTGATGACACCAAGATTGGGGGAACGGCAAATTGTGCGGAGGGTGTGGAGAGTCTGCAGAAGGATCTAGATAGGCTGGGCGAATGGGCCAGGAAATGGCAAATGGAATTTAATGTTGGCAAGTGTGAGGTGGTCCACTTTGGTAGGAAGAATGGTAGGAAGGACTATTACTTACGGGGCGAAAAACTGCAGCAGGCGACGGTGCAGAGGGACCTCGGGGTCCTTGTGCATGAGTCACAAAAACCCAGCTTGCAGGTGCAGTAGGTGGTCAGGAAGGCGAATGGGATGCTGGCCTTCATAGCGAGGGGGATTGAATATAAAAGTAGGGAGGTCTTGTTGCAGCTGTATAGGGCATTGGTGAGGCCGCAGCTGGAGTACTGTGTGCAGTTTTGGGCGCCGCACCTGCGCAAAGATATTTTGGCCTTGGAGGGAGTGCAGAGGAGGTTTACTAGGCTGATACCAGAGTTGAGGGGGTTGACCTATGAGGAGAGGCTGAATAAACTGGGCTTGTACTCGTTAGAGTTTAGAAGAATGAGGGGAGATCTCATTGAGACGTATAAGATGATGAATGGGATGGACAGGATAGAGGTGGAGAGACTCTTCCCGCTCAAAAAAGACAGTAGGACTAGGGGGCATAGCCTCAAGATAAAAGGGGGGCGGTTTAGAACGGAGTTGAGGAGGAACTTCTTCACTCAAAGGGTGGTGAATCTCTGGAATTCTCTGCCCATTGAAGTGGTGGAGGCTGCCTCGCTAAATATTTTTAAGACGCGGGTTGATGGGTTTTTGATAAGAGAGGGGATTAAGGGTTATGGGGAGAAAGCGGGAAAGTGGAACTGAGCAGCGACAGATCAGCCATGATCTTATTGAATGGCGGGGCAGGCTCGAAGGGCTAGATGGCCTACTCCTGCTCCTATTTCTTATGTTCTTATGTTTTGCCCATTATGTATTTGTAGAAGCTCTTTGGATTTTCATCATCTGCCAAAACAATCTCGTGTCCCCTTTCTGCCCTCTTGATTTCTCTCTTAACTCTACTCCTACACCTCCTATAATCTTCAAGGGATTCACTTGATCCCAGCTGCCTATGCATGTCATATGCCTCCTTCCTCCTCTTGACCAGGGCCTCAATATCGTGAGTCATCCAGGGTTCCCCTTTCTATCCCCTCTTGCCCTTCACCTCAGAGGAATGTGCTTATCCTGAACCCTGATTAACACAGTTTTGAAAGCCTTCCACTTACCAGACATCCCTTTGCCCTTCCATAGACTCCCCCAATTAACTATTGAAAGTTCCTGCCTGATACCATCAAAGTTGGCCTTGCCCCAATTTGGAATTTTAACTTTTGGGCCAGACCTATCATTCTCCATAGCTATCTTAAAACTAATGGAATTATGGTCACTGGTCCCAAAGTGATCCCTCACTGTCACTTCTGTCACCTGCTTTTCCTTATTTCCCAAGAGGAACTCAAGTTCTGCCCTCTCTCTAGTTGGGCCATCCACATACTGAATGAGAAATTCCTCCTGAATACGCTCAACAAATTTCTCTCTATCCAAGCCTCTAATGCTATGGCTGTTCCAGTCAATGTTGGGAAAGTTAAAAACCCCTTCTATTAGCGCCCTATTTTTCTTGGAGCTTCCTGTAATCTCCTTACATGTTTACTCCATAATTTCCCACTAACTATTTGGGGGCCTATAGTACAACCCTATCAAAGTCTTATTTCTCAGTTCTACCAATGTCGACTCAGTGGCCTAACCCTTGGATATATACCCTGTTAGAACAAAGAACATCCCAGCACGGGAAACAGGCCCTTCGGCCCAACGAGCCCACGCCGCCGCATCTTCCCACACCTACCCCGCCCTGTGTGTATGTGAGTGGGACCCCTAATGTAGCCAGATTCAGGGGAGAATAGTGTCAATTTGGTACACCAATCAGCCTAAGAGCACATCTTTGGGATGTGGGAGGAAGCCGGAGCACCCGGAGGAAACCCACGCAACCACAGGGAGAATGCGCAAACTCCCACAGACACAGGCCCAAATCCATGTATCTGCACAGCTAGCAGTGATAGTCACTGAGCTGTTGCCCATCTGCTGGTCCAGGATTAAGCACACACAACGACACAAAGTACTAGGCCACTCCCAGAACCTCCAAGAGCAGCCCACGCACGACCCACCGTGTGCATGCCCCTCGTTTGACAACAAGGTGGACCGACCCTGTGGAATAAAAAGACAATACGTTAACATATAAAACTACATTTCCAGTGTCGTCCCGAGGCTCTGACCCTATTTAATACCCTCTACTATAACCCTCCATCCTTGCTTCGCTCATGTGTCTGTCTAAGTAAACCTTAAACAAGTCCAACGTGCCTGCCTCCACCACCCTACTCGGTAGCGCGTTCCATACCCCCACGACCCTCTGCGTGAAAAACCTTCCTCTCATATCCAAATTATACTTCTCCCCCCTCACCCTTAGATCGTGACCTCTCGTAATTGTCCCCAATCTAGGGAAAAGCCTACCACTGTTTACTCTATCTATACCCTTCAGTATTTTATATACCTCTATCAAATCCCCCCTTAATCTCCATCTTTCTAAGGAGAAGAGCCCCAGTTTCTCCAACCTTTCCTCGTAACTCAGTCCTTCCATGCCAGGCAACATCCTGGTAAACCTCCTCTGCACCCTCTCCAGGGTCTCCACGTCCTTCCGATAGTAAGGTGACCAGAACTGGACGCAGTACTCCAAATGCGGTCTAACCAACGTTCTGTACAACTGAAGCATTAGACGGCAGCTCTTATACTCTATGCCCCTTCCTATAAAGGCTAGCATTCCATAAGCTTTCTTCACAACCTTCTCTACCTGTGTCGACACCTTCAGAGAGTTGTGCACCTGCACTCCCAGGTCCCTCTGTATCTCTATACTCTTAATTGGTCTGCCTTTTATCACATAACTCCTCCCTGCATTATTCCTTCCAAAATGCATCGCCTCGCATTTGTCAGGATTAAATTCCATCTGCCATCTATCTGCCCAATATACCAACCTATCTATATCCTGCTGTGTCACCTGACAGTCCTCCTCAGTATCCGCCAATCCTACCATCTTGGTGTCATCCGCAAATTTGCTGATCACACCACGTACACCCTCTTCCAAGTTGTTTATATATACTACAAAGAGGAGAGGTCCCAGTACTGAGCCCTGTGGCACACCACTGGTGACTGGCTTCCAGCCAGAAAAGGTCCCCTCGACAACTACTCTCTGTCTCCTATTTCCCAGCCAGTTTTCGACCCACCTAGCTACCTGTCCTTGTATCCCATGTGCCTTAACCTTTTCTACCAGCCTACCATGAGGGACTTTGTCAAACGCCTTACTGAAATCCATATAGATGACATCAACGGCTCGCCCATTGTCAACTGTTTTTGTCACCTCCTCGAAGAATTCCACCAGATTCGTAAGGCAAGACCTCCCCCGAACAAAGCCATGTCGCGTATCCCTAATCAGATCGCAACGCTCCAAATGCTCATACATCCTATCCCTAAGAATTTTTTCCAATAATTTTCCTACCACCGATGTCAAACTCACTGGTCTATAATTACCAGGGTTAGTACTGCTGTGATGTTTCCTCTAATCAAAGTGCAATTCCCCCTCCTCTCTCACCTCCTGTGCTATCTTTCCAAGAGCTGCCAGTCCTGTTTCTCCCTTAGCCATATTTCAGTAATTGCTATAATATCCCAGTTCCATGTACCCATCCATGCCCTGAGTTCATCTGTCTTACCTGTCAAGCTTCATGTATTGAAATAAGTGCAGTTTAATCTGGACTTCCCTTGCTTCTGTCTTGATTTTGCCTGATCTGTCTGGCAGTAGGGTTACTGCCTTTACTACTTAATTAGTGCTCTTTAACTTCTGTGCTGCTCTCAACCTTCTTTTCTGTCTCCCTATTGCTTTGGGTCCCACCTCCCTGCCAAATGCATCTAAACCCTCCTGAGTGGCTCTAGCAAATCTCCCCGCCACAATGTTAGTCCCCCTCTAATTCAGGTGTAAGCTGTTTGTCTTGCACAATTCATCCCTTCCCCAGAAGAGATCCCAATGATCCAAAAATCTAAACTTCTGCACCAGCTCTCAAGCTATGCATTCATCAGCCTAATCTTCCTATTCCAACTCTCACTAGCCCAGTTTCTGCCTGGCTTTCACAATGCGCTCGTCCCGGCTTTTGGCGCCTCCCCCTGCAGCTCCAAACCATATCCCCAGCACCTTCAGGTAATCTGCCCTGACGGTGAAGGGGATAAAGGATTTGTCAGCCCAGTTCCCAAAGAACATGGCTTCGTTCTTGCCCTGGTTGCTGGGGTCCGAGCAGAAGACAGCCACGTCATCCATGTACAGGGAGGCTTTGACCTGTGTGCCTCCACTGCCTGGGATTGTCACCCCTTTTTATATGCCTGGGTCACTTCTGAGGGCCTCGGCAAAGGGTTCAATGCAACACACTGAAAGGATGGAGGAGAGAGGGCAGCCCTGCCTGACTCCAGACCTGATTTGAAAGCTATCTGATTCCCACCCATTGACTGAAACTGCGCTACTGATGTCTGCGTAGAGCAGTCAGATCCAATAGCGGATTCCCTCCCCAAAGCCCATTTTGGAGAGCACGTCCATCATGTAACTGCGATATTCTGTCAAATGCCTTTTCCTGGTCTAGGCTGATGAGACACCTGCCTGTCCTGCACGTACGCGATCGTATCCCTGAGTAGCGCGAGGCTATCAGAGATCTTCCTGCCGAGTACAGCACAGGTTTCATCAGGATGGATCACTGACCCCAGAGCAGATTTGATCCGGTTGGCGATGACCTTGGCCAGAATTTTATAATCCACGTTCAGTAGTGAAATGGGTAGCCAATTTCCAATTTCTTCCCTTTCCCCCTTCTGCTTGTAGATGAGGGTAATGATGCCTTTCCTCATGGATTCTGACATTCTGCCTTCCAGAAGCATACTCTCATATACATCCAGGAGGTCCGGGCCCGTCAAGTCCCACAACGTCGAGTAAAACTCAGCCGGTAAGCCGTCGCTTCCGGGAGTTTTACCCTTCTGAAAGGACTCGATGGCCTTTGTCAGCTCGTCCAGAGATACCAGTCTGTCCAGGCTGTCCCATTCGCCGTCGAAAAGGAACGTAGTAGTAATTGGGGATGGCGTGGTTAAGGGTATTGACACTGTCCTTTGTCACAATGACAAAGTGCACAGAAGGGTGTGTTGTCTGCCTGGTGCTCGGGTCCAGGATATCGCATCTGGGCTGCAGAGGAACCTGGAGTGGGATGGTGAGAATCCGGTTGTTGTAGTACATGTGGGTGCCAACGACGTGGGAAAAATGCAAACTGAGGATCTGGGGAGGGAGTTTGAAAAGCTGGGAATGGAATTAAAAAGTAGAACCGACAAGGTGGTTATCTCCGGACTACTGCCTGAACCGAGTGCAGACAGGCGTAGGGTTGATAAGATTAAGGAAGTGAATGGGTGGCTCAGGGTTGGTGTGGGAGGAATGGGTTTGAATTTATGGGGCATTGGCATCAGTATTGGGGTAGGTGGGACCTATTCAGGTGGGATGGGGTGGGTCTGAACCGTGCTGGGACCAGAGTCCTGGCTAATCGTGTAAATAGGACTGTAGATAGGGCTTTAAACTAATTAGGGGTGGAGGGTGCGAGGGTAGGTGACATTACGGGGTCTAAAGTAAAGGAGAGGGTGCAGGTAAGGGGGGAGGCCAAGGATGTCCCAATAATAAAAGGGGTAGGGGGCATAAGTATGGTTGGTGGTGTTCCTGCAAATAGAGTACAGGTGAAGGCTGGGATGAAGGCATTTTATCTGAATGCACGAAGCATTCGGAGGACCGGATGGAATGCATCCGAGGGTTCTGAAAGAAATGGCGGAGGTGATAGTGGATGCCTTGGTGGTTATTTTCCAGACGTTGCTGGATTCCAGGGAAGTGCCGGAAGATTGGAAAGCAGCTAATGTTACGCCGTTGTTTAAGAAGGGTGCCAGGCAAAAGGCAGGGAATTATAGGCCGGTTAGTTTAACGTCTGTTGTAGGTAAAATGTTAGAATCCGTCATCAAGGAGGAAATAGCGAGGCATCTTGAGGGGAATTGCTTGATAGAGCAGACGCAGCACGGTTTCGTTAAGGGGAAGTCGTGTCTGACAAATTTACTGGAGTTCTATGAGGATGTGTCTAGGGCGGTGGATAGAGGAGAGCCGGTGGATGTGGTCTTTCTGGATTTTCAGAAGGCGTTTGACAAGGTACCTCACAGGAGGTTATTGCAGAAGGTCAGGGGACATGGAGTTGGGGGTAGGGTGTTAGCATGGTTAGAGGATTGGTTGTCAAATAGGAGGCAGAGAGTGGGGGTCAATGGGTGCTATTCGGATTGGCGGTTGGTGACTAGTGGAGTGCCTCAGGGGTCGGTGCTGGGGCCTCAGCTATTTACCATTTATATAGATGATCTGGAGGAGGGAACCGAGTGTAGGGTGTCGAAATTTGCTGATGTCACCAAGATTGGAGGAAAGGCAAATTGTGCGGAGGGTGTGGAGAGTATACAGAAGGATCTAGATAGGCTGGGCGAATGGGCCAGGAACTGGCAAATGGAATTTAATGTTGGCAAGTGCGAGGTGGTCCACTTTGGTAGGAATAATGGTAGGAAGGATTATTACTTACGGGGCGAAAAACTGCAGCAGGCGACGGTGCAGAGGGACCTTGGGGTCCTTGTGCATGAGTCGTAAAAACCCAGCTTGCAGGTGCAGCAGGTGGTCAGGAAGGTGAATGGGATGCTGGCCTTCATAGTGAGGGGGATTGAATGTAAAAGTAGGGAGGTCTTGCTGCGGCTGTATAGGGCATTGGTGAGGCCGCAGCTGGAGTACTGTATGCAGTTTTGGGCGCCGTACTTACGCAAGGATATTTTGACCTTGGAGGGAGTGCAGAGGAGGTTTACTAGGATGATGCCGGACTTGAGGGGGTTGAGCTATGGGGAGAGGCTGAATAAACTAGGCTTGTACTCGTTAGAGTTTAGAAGAATGAGGGGAGATCTCATTGAGACGTATAAGATGTTGAATGGGATGGATAGGATAGAGGTGGAGAGGCTCTTCCCGCTCAGAAAGGACAGTAGGACTAGAGGGCACAGCCTCAGGATAAAGGGGGGGCGGTTTAGAACAGAGTTGAGGAGGAACTTCTTCACTCAAAGGGTGGTGAATCTCTGGAATTCTCTGCCTGTTGAAGTGGTGGAGGCTGCCTCGCTAAATATTTTTAAGACGCGGGTTGATAGGTTTTTGATAGGCGAGGGGATTAAGGGTTATGGGGAGAGGGCGGGAATGTGGAACTGAGCCACGACAGATCAGCCATGATCTTATTGAATGGCGGGGCAGGCTCGAAGGGTTAGATGGCCTACTCCTGCTCCTATTTCTTATGTTCTTATGTCTAAGACCTGCGTGATAGACGACAGGAAAGACTGGGATGCTGTGCTATCTGTTGGCTTCAGGTCATACAGTCCGGCATAGAAGGATTTGCAGATCCTCAGAATGTCAGACTGCGATGACCTTTCTGAGCCATCTTCTTCCTTCAGGCTGCTGATCATAGAGGTTTCTCTGTGTACCTTCTGGAAGGAGAAACGCGAGCACTTTTCGTCCTGCTCCACAGAACGGACCCTGGACCGGAAGATGACCTTGGCGGCCTCCGAGGCAAAGAGCAAGGCTTGCTGGCTGTTCACCTCCTGGAGATCCTCCCTGACATCAACCCCCATCAACTGCAGTTGGAGCAGCTCCTGCATGCTTTTCTGGAGTCAGGACATTTCCCCCCATCTCTCTCTGGCCTTCTGAACCCTTTTGCAAATGAAGAACCTTTTGATGTTGCCTTTGATGGTTTCCCACCAGAGCGATGGAGACTCAAAGAAGAGTTTCACGGTCCTCTAACCGTGGTAAACCCTCTTGAGTTCCTCGAGGTTGTCTGGGGTCAACAGTTCTACATTTAGCTTCCAGGACCCCCTGCCCACTTTCTGGTTTTCCTCCAGCTGACAGTCGGCCAGCAGAGGCAGTGGTCAGAAAGGAACACCGGCTTGACATCGGTGAGCCTGACCGTGAGCATGCAGGATACTTTTTTTTGCTGAGAGGTAGACATAGGGAGGGAAACACTGAAGTAGTAGGGTTTAACTGTCCCTTTACAACAGCTCCTCTACAAATCACCATCTGGTTGCATTGACTGCACCTATACAAATCTTACCTGAAACAGCCAATCAGCGTCACCGCTCTGCTGCCCTCACCTGGACACTTGCTTTCACACAAAGAGGGAGAGTGTCTTCAGAAGATTCACCTTGTGGTTGCAATGATTGCGCTATGCAAATCTTACCTGAAACAGCCAATCAGCATTGCTGCTCTACTGCCCTCACCTATATGATGGCACAGGAAAGGATCCAAAGTGTGCGGCTGTGATTGTCGAGGTTTGGTTCCTAAGTGTTAAGATTAGGGTTCTGGGAGGCCAGGTGCCAGGGGAAAGCTAGTTTTGTTAGGTTGAATAGGTGGCACAGCGGTTAGCACTGCTGCCTTTCAGTGCCTGGGACCTGAGTTCAATTCCTGGCTTGGGTCACTGTCTCTGTGGAGTTTGCATGTTTTCCCTGTGTTTGCATGAGTTTCCTCTGGATACTCGGGTTTTCTCCCACACTCCAAAGATGTGCAGATTAGATGAATTGGCCATACTAAAATTCTCCCTCAGTGTACCTGATCAGGTGCCAGAGTATGATGACTAGGGATTTTCACAGTAATTTAATTGTAGAGTTAATATAAGCCTATTTCTGACTAATCAATACACTTTATTTAAACTTTAGAATTGGGTACTTTAGAATTTCATAGGAGCAGTTGTGAAAAGTCAGGTTAAGGGTGACCTCAAGGACTGGAAGGGTGACCTCAATTGGACAGTTAAGGGCTTGGGGGAGAACAGAGATAAAACTGTTAATTTTTATCAAAGGTAATAAGGGAGGTGTAAGACAAATGGGGAAATTAAAGATAATGTGGTATTGGTGAAGGAGTTCAGGGACAACTTGGTAGGTGAAAGAAGGAGGATAGAAGGCACCAGACCTTTGACTTATCTGCGATGTTGGAATGCAGCCTCTCAATGAAAGTCACGACTTGAAGCGGTAGATGAAATTGTTGGTGTGCTGAGTGGGCTAACTAATATGGTACCCTAAAATCATTAGTTGACTGGATGCTCAGTTGTGCTCTTATCTCTATAGTCAAACCAGCAAGACCTCAGCATTTCTGCATAATTTGTGGGTTTCGTGCGCTACATTCTAGCAAAGTCTGGAGCAGTGCCAAAGCTTGTGCAGAAAGCCATTTCCTCTTGACTGAGGCCAGACTGTCTGAAGGAAGTGGAGCTCCGCAGAGCTCAGATGAGAGAACAGCCACAGTGTGTCAGGTTGGAACCTTGAGCTATCTAGGTAGATAATAATGATGATGAGGGGGTGGGTGTTACATCTATGATGGTAAGAACAGGATCTACCAAATATCTCTCAAGTTTTGGAGGGAAGCTCAACAGTACTCGAGGAAGGATGTGTGGACATGACTTACACCATGTATCCGTGCACACAGATTAAATGAGAGGAGCATTAATCTGTGGTCCTCCAGTATTAAACTGAACCTCCAAGGTTATAATCTCTGAATTATTACCTGAGCTATGTACAAATTGACAAAGAGTACCCAAAATTAGAGAGATGAGTACATGGCTCATTGACTGATGTGGGAGAGTGGTATTCGGTTCGTGGGATGTTGGAATTAGTACTGGGGAAAAGAGGGGCTGTACTGTTGGGATCATGCTGGGACCAGTGTTCATGTGGACCATATAACTAGGGAAGTAGAGGGGGTTTAAAATAAAGAATGGGGGTGAGGTTTCAGTTGCTTGGAAAATTGGGAAGTCAAAGTTAAAGGTAGGAGTGCAGGTTAGTGATCAATCTGAGTGTGAACAGAAAACTACAGGTAGGAACAGATCATATAACATTGTAATACAGCAAAGACTTGTACAAGAGCTCTAACTAGAAGGGGGGAGGGTTCCAACACTGAAGGTTTAAAAAGTCAGGGATATGTGAGGGAGCAGTGGCACAGGATAGTAGGGGGAATTTGACTGTCATAGTATGGCAGGCCAGGGCAGGAAATGTAAGTAACAATATACAACACTGAGCAAACCCAGAGATATCAACCACATAATACAGATTGCAGTTTATGAGAATAATATGTGAGCTATTACAAAAACGTGCATACAGGATGACCAGGACTAGGTGCTCAACATTCCAGGATGTACAATATTCCGAAAGAACAAGCCAAAGGGGAAAGGAGGTGAGGTAGCATTGTTAATCAAGGAGAGTTTCAGGGCAGTGCTGTGTTGTGATATAAAGGCAGTGGATAGTGATATAGAATTGGTTTGGATTGAAATCATGAATAGAAGGGGAAGGGAGGCAAGGATGGGAGTAGTCTATAGACCCCCAAAATATAACCTCAAGAAGTCTGAACATAAATGGGGAAATATCAAAGGCATGTTTGATGAAAACTGTAATTATTATAGGAGATTTTAATTTGCGCATTGGACAAAGCAAACCAGCAAGGGTAACTTAGAAGAATTTGTGAAGTGCATCAGGGATTGTTTTTCAGAGCAGCACATTGTGGAACCTACTTGGAAATGGGCTATTCTAGATTTTTTTAATGTAATCAATAAGGGATCTTGGGGTAGTGACCACATGATAGAATTCAGATACAGTTTGAGGATGAACACCATAGATCCATAACCAGTGTCTTCAACTTAAATAAGTAAAATTATAATGGTATGAGGGAGGAGTTGTCTAAGGTGGACTGGGTAAACAAGCTAAGATACAGATTAGTAAATAAGTAGTGGCAGATATTCAAACAGCTGGTCCAAAACGCTCAGCAGGAGGTTATTGCAATCAAAAAGAGAGATTCCCTGAGAACAACACTAAATCCGTGGTTATCAATAAAGATCAAGAATAATGTTAAATTGAAAAGCAGGATAGTGGTAGATCAGAGAACTGGGAACTTTTTAGGCAGTAAGAAGTCTCCCAACACGATGTTAAAGTCCAACAGGTTATTTGGTAGCACAAGCCACAAGCTTTCAGAGCGCTGCTCCCTCATCAGGTGAGTGGAAGTTCTGTTTACAAACAGGGCATATAAAGACACAAACTCAATTTACAAAACAGTGGTTGGAATGCGAGTCTTTACAGTTAATCAAGTCTTAAAAGTGAGTGGAAGAGGGTTAAGCACAGGTTAAAGAGATGTGTATTGTCTCCAGCCAGGACAGTTAGTGAGATTTTGCAAGCCCAGGCAAGTCATGGGGGTTACAAATAGTGTGACATGAACCCAAGATCCTGGTTGAGGCCATCCTTGTGTGTGAAACTTGGCTATCAGTTTCTGTTCAGCAATTCTGCATTGTCGTGTGTCGTGAAGGCTGCCTTGGAGAATGCTTACCTGAAAATCAGAGGCTGAATGCCCATGACTGCTGAGGTGTTCCCCAACAGGAAGTTAACACTCTTGCCTGGTGATTGTTGAGTGGTTTTCATTCATCCGTTATCATAGTGTCTGCATGGTTTCCTCAATGTACCATGCCTTGGGACATCTTTTCTTGCAGCATATTAAGTAGACAACGTTGGCTGAGTTGCAAAAATGTGTACCATGTACCTTGTGGATGGTGTTCTCACGTGAGATGATGGCATCCATGTCGATGATCTGCCACATATTTCAGAGAATGCTCCACTGCTCCAGCTTCCATCCTAAACATATTAAAAAAGCCATCCCCTATGGACAAGCCCTCCATATACACAGGACCTGCTCAGATGAGGAGGATCACGACAGACACCTCCAGATGGTGAAAGATGACCTCACAAGCACAGGATATGGTGCTTGACGCAGTTGACAGTTCCTGTAAAAACTGCAATAAAGTGAATAAGGAATGTTAAAATCATCATTCTTGGCACTGTGTTTGGAAGCACGGAGGTACACTTCAACTTTGCAGAGCAGATTGAAGGGACAGACTGGTGTATTTCTATTTCTGCTATATGATGCACGGGACCTTCCCAGTTCAAGCAGTGGCCAAGCCCAATGCACTTACCTTTACTCCAGTGCTGCTCCTGATGCAGTGCTGATTGCAATCCCAGCAGTCCCTTGATCTCTGTTGGTTAATCAATCTTCAGAATGGATTGCTGAGATGTTGGTATGTACAAAAACAAAACTCATTTATTATATGCAACTAAACTACGTATAGCTACCAATGACTAAGTGTTACACTGCTGAAGCGATGAACATTCTCTCCCTTGACTCCTCGCCATGTGTTCTCTCTCTCACATTATGGCAGTTGACACCATCCCATACATTAATTCTACGAACCAAAATACTACAGTCATATAATCAGATTCCCGGCACAAACCAAAGTTGATGTGAAGGCCAGATATTGCTTTTAGCATAGGGAACAGAAAATATTGGGGAAGTGGAACACTGGAATTAGACTATTGGCTTGTGGAGAAAACCAGTGCAGACTTGATTGACCAAATGCTTTTGTACTGTAACATTTCAGATTTGTACAGTATTTGTAAAAATCTGATCAATTGCCAATTTGCACAAATGGCTGATACATTTCATAGAGTCATCGAGGTTTACAGCATGGAAACAGGCCCTTGAGCCAAATGTTCATGCTGCCCCTTTTTTTAACCCCTTAGTGCCAATTGCCCGAGTTGCAAAAACCCAGCTTGCAGGTGCAGCAGGTGGTCAGGAAGGCGAATGGGATGCTGGCCTTCATAGCGAAGGGGATTGAATATAAAAGTAGGGAGGTCTTGCTGCAGCTGTATAGGGCATTGGTGAGGCCGCAACTGGAGTACTGTGTGCATTTTTGGGCGCCGCACCTGCGCAAAGATATTTTGGCCTTGGAGGGAGTGCAGAGGAGGTTTACTAGGCTGATACCGGAGTTGAGGGGGTTGAGCTATGAGGAGAGGCTGAATAAACTGGGCTTGTACTCGTTAGAGTTTAGAAGAATGAGAGGAGATCTCATTGAGACGTATAAGATGATGAATGGGATGGATAGGATAGAGGTGGAAAGACTCTTCCCGCTCAAAAAAGACAATAGGACTAGGGGGCACAGCCTCAAGATAAAAGGGGGGCGGTTTAGAACGGAGTTGAGGAGGAACTTCTTCACTCAAAGGGTGGTGAATCTCTGGAATTCTCTGCCCGTTGAAGTGGTGGAGGCTGCCTCGCTAAATATTTTTAAGACGCGGGTTGATGGGCTTTTGATAGGAGAGGGGATTAAGGGTTATGGGGAGAGGGCGGGAAAGTGGAACTGAGCAGCGACAGATCAGCCATGATCTTATTGAATGGCGGGGCAGGCTCGAAGGGCTAGATGGCCTACTCCTGCTCCTATTTCTTATGTTCTTATGTATCTTATCCATATAACTGTCCGAATGCATTTTAAAAGACAAGATTGTACTGCCTCTACTACGAGCACTGGCAGCTTGTTCCACATACACTCCACCTTCTGTGTGGAAAAAATTGTCCTTCTGGACACTTTTGTATCTCTCCCCTCTCACCTTAAGCCTATGCCATCTAGTTTTAGACTCCCTTACCTTTGGGAAAAAGATATTGACTATTGAGCTGATCTATGCCCCTCATTATTTTATAGATCTCTACAAGATCACCCCGACACCTTCAATGCTCCAAAGGAAAAAGTCCCAATCCATCCAGCCTTTCCTTATAATTCAAAACCATCAAGTCCCGGTAGCATCCTAGTAAACCTTTTCTGCACTCTTTTTAATTTAATAATATCCTTTTCCATAATAGGGTGACCAAACTGTACAAGCATTCCAAGTGTGGCCTTACCAATGTCTTGTACAACTTCAACAAGACGTCCCAACTCCTGTATTCAGTGTTCTGATCAATGAAATCAAACATGCTATGAATGCCTTCATCACTCTGTCCAACTGTGACTCCACTTTCAAGGAACTATGAACCTGTACCCCTAGGTCTCTTTGTTCTGTAACTCTCCCCAGCACCCTACTATTAAGTGAGTTTGATTGACCAAAATGCATCACCTTGCACTGTCCCAAATCAGTCCTTATGGGCAAGATGTCAGCTCAGTGACTATCGCTGATTGCTGTGCAGACACATGGATTTGGGCCGGTGTCTGTGGGAGTTTGCGTATTCTCCCCGTGCTTGCGTGGGTTTTCTCCGGGTGCTCCGGTTTCCTCCCACACCCCAAAGATGTGCTGTTAGGCTGATTGGCAGGAATAAACAAATAAATTGTCCCTAAATCAGTTTCCCTCAATCTGGATGGCCATAAAACATTAGACAGGGGTCGTGGGTAGAGAGGTGGACTGGTGGTGTTGAGATGGCAGGCTCGTTGGGCCGAAGGGCCTGTTTCCCGGGCTGATTTTGTTCTTTGTTCTAAATGCCTGTAGATCCTGTCTCTCAAAATACCTTCTAATAACTTACCCACTATAGATATGAGGCTCTCCAGCCTGTCATTCCCAGGTTTTCCCTGCAGCCCTTTTTAAACAAAGGTGCAACATTTGCCACCCTCCAATTTTCAGGCACCTCACTTGTGACTATCGATGATTCAAATATCTCTGCTAAGGAACCCACAATTTCCTCTCTAACCTCTGTTTCCTGGGATACACTTCATCAGGTCCCAGGAATTTATCTACCTTGATGTGCTTTAAGACTTCCAGCACCACCACCTCTGCAATATGTGCACTCCTGAAGACATCACTATTTATTTCCCCAAGTTCCCTAACATCCGTGCTTTTCTCAACAGTGAATACTGATGAGAAATATTCATTTAGTATCTCACCCATCTTGTGGATCCACGCACAAACATGACCTTGTTGATCCTTAAGAGGTCCCACTCTCTCCCTAGTTACTCTTTTGGCCTTTGTGCATTTGTAGAAGCCCTTTGAATTCTCCTTTGCCTTATCTGCCAAAACAATCTTGTGTCCCCTTTTTGGCCTCCTGATTTCTCTCTTAACTCCTATACCTCTATACTCCTCAAGGGATCTACATGATCCCAGCTGCCTATGCATGTCATGTGCCTCCTTCTTCTTCTTGAGCAGAGCCTCAATATCCTGAGTCATTGAGGGTTCCCTACTTCTACCAGCCTTGCCCTTCACTCTAAGACGAATGTGCTTACCCTGAACCCTGCTTAACACACTTTTGAAAGCTTCTGACTTACCAGACACCCTTCCCACAGACTCACCCAATTAACTGTTGAAAGTTCCTGCCTGATAAAATTGCCCCAATTTATAATTTTAACTTTTGGGCCAGATCTATCATTCTTCATAGCTATCTTAAAACTAATGGAATTATGGTCACTAGTCCCAAAGTGAGCTCTTGCTAATACTTAATTATTTATTTATAAGAACATAACAATATAAGAACATAAGAAATAGGAGCAGGAGTAGGCCATCTAGCCCTTTGATCCTGCCCCGCCATTCAACAAGATCATGGCTGATCTGAAGTGGATCAGTTCCACTTTTCTGCTTTCTCCCCATAACCCTTAATTCCCTTGTCTATCAGAAACCTATCTACCCGTGACTTAAATATATTCAGCGAGGTAGCCTCCACCACTTCAATGGGCAGAGAATTCCAGAGACTCACCACCCTTTGAGTGAAGAAGTTCCTCCTCAACTCCGATCTAAACTGCACCCCCCCCACCTCTTATTTTGAGGCTGTGCCCTCTAGTTCTGCTATCCTTTTTAAGCGGGAAGAATCTCTCTACCTCTACCCTATCTAGCCCTTTCGTTATCTTATATGTCTCTATAAGATCCCCTCTCAGCCTTCTAAACTCCAACGAGTACAGACCCAATCTATTCAATCTCTCCTCATAGGCTAGCCCCCTCATCTCCGGTATCAGCCTAGTGAACCTTCTCTGCAGTCCCTCCAAGGCCAATATATCCTTTTGCAAATGCGGTGACCAAAACTGCTCACAGTATTCCAGTTGCAGCCTCACCAGTGCCCTGTACAGTTGCAGCAAGACCTCCTTGCTTTTATATTCTATTCCTCTTGCTATAAAGGCCAACATTCCATTCGCCTTCTTGATCACCTACTGCACCTGCAGACTGGATTTTCGTGATTCGTGCACAAGGACCCCCAGGTCCCTCTGCACTGTCGCATGCTGCAGCTTTTCGCCCTTTAAATAATAATCCCTCCTACTATTATTTCTACCAAAGTGGATAACCTCACATTTGCTAACATTATACTCCATCTGCCAGGTCCTCGCCCACTCTCTCAGCCTATCCATATCTCTCTGCAGACTTTCTGTTCCTTCCACACAATTTGCTTTTCCATTCATCTTCGTGTCATCCGCAAATTTCGTTACCCTACACGCAGCCCCCTCCTCCAGATCATCTATGTAAATGGTAAACAGTTGAGGCCCCAGCACCGATCCCTGTGGCACTCCACTAGTCACCAACTGCCAACCAGAACAGCACCCATTGATTCCAACTCTCTGCTTCCTATTAGACAACCAATCCTCTATCCACGCTAACACCTTACCCCCAACTCCGTGCACCCTAACCTTTTGCAGCAACCTTTTGTGATGCACCTTATCACACGCCTTCTGGAAATCTAAAAACACCACATTCACCGGTTCCCCTCTGTCTACCGCACTAGCCACATCCTCATAGAAATCCAATAAATTTGTCAAACACGACTTCCCCTTCACGAATCCGTGCTGGGTCTGCTTGATCAAACCGTTCTTTTCTAGGTGCTTTGCTATTTCTTCTTTGATGATGGATTCTAGCATTTTTCCAACTATGGACGTTAAACTAACTGGCTTATAATTCCCTGCCTTTTGGCTGCTACCTTTTTTAAACAGCGGCGTAACATTAGCCATTTTCCAATCTTCCGGCACCTCCCCAGAGTCCAGCGAATTTTCATAAATAATTACTAAGGCATCTAAGAACATAAGAACATAAGAAATAGGAGCAGGAGTAGGCCATCTAGCCCTTTGAGCCTGCCCCACCATTCAATAAGATCATGGCTGATCTGTCGTGGCTTAGTTCCACATTCCTGCCCTCTCCCCATAACCCTTAATCCCCTCTCTTATCAAAAACCCATCAACCCGCGTCTTAAAAATATTTCGCGAGGTAGCCTCCACCACTTCAACGGGCAGAGAATTCCAGAGATTCACCACCCTTTGAGTGAAGAAGTTCCTCCTCAACTCCGTTCTAAACCGCCCCCCCTTTATCTTGAGGCTGTGCCCCCTAGTCCTGTTATCCTTTCTGAGTGGGAAGAGTCTCTCCACCTCTATCCTATCCATCCCATTCATCATCTTATACGTCTCAATTCACCTCTGCCATTTCTTTCAGGACCCTGGGATGCATTCCATCCAGAATATATAGAATATATAGAATAACCTTTGTTATTTATAATACATGCATCTGTTAAGATAGTGAATCAAATAAATCAAATAATTTCATATGTGCCGTATCTGTGTTAATATTGTACAGAATAAGTTCTCGTCTAGAATAAATTATATTTTCCGTAACTAGTCATTTAAAGTCCTCAATGAGTAAAGATGTTGATCAACAATAGAACTGGAATGTCTGTTGTTCCAAAGTAACCCTTTTTAAAATCTGTTAAAAATCTTGCTGAGCACCTGTATGACACAGATTATTTTGACAAGAAACCCACTATAGCTTAGAGGAAGGAACAGGGTCAAACATGTTCTCATTCCTGGCAGTTCTGAAAATTTGAATGTGGCTGTTCCATAAATGAACAACTACTTCACAATTGAAAGACCAAATCCTTGAAGTTACATTGTGGATATTGATATATGAACGCTGACTTTGTCTTAAATGCAGTTAACACAAAAGGTAAAAACATCGTTAGGCAAGTTTTCTACACACCATGTGCTGGGGCCATCATGGCAAAACCCTTCTTTCCTCCAGTGTCTCCTTCATCTCCAAGTTCAACCCTGTAGCCATGTATTTATTTCTGGATAGACAAAAAAAAGAACAAATATAGTGGAGAAAAAAAATCACTCAAAGAAATGTCAAAGGTAAAAACCAAATGGCTTGCATTTATGTTGTAGCATGCTCGGATTCTATTTAGTGTTTGTACACCGATTTCCCATGACACTATTTCCCATACTGTCCTTTGAACCTGGATATTTAACCAATGTTGGTTGCAATCTTACCACCTTGTCCTGCCTATTGATCAGCAGGGCAAGACTGGACAATAATGTGCAATGCTAAAAAAATATTGTGCATGGCGTAAAACGGTTTGCTATCCTCCCAATGCCTTATTACTGGCATAAAATGGGTGTGAAGCTTAACAGCATGCATTTGAATGGATTTTAATATCATTAGCGAGGTCGACATGCATGCTTCGTCCCTTCCAAATGCTTCTTACCTTCAATGAGAAGTCATGCTGGCACGAATCATCGCTGCTCTATAAAAATGTAGTTCAGGCATAACAATAGTGAAGGAGAACGAGGAGTTGAGTAGCACTGACCACCAACAAATACAGTATTGTGGGAAGGATGTCACAGCTGCTGCCATGATGATGGATTGGTGTGCCTGTTTGGGTGCAGGAGTTTGAGGGAACTCATGCAATTCTGGGAGTCCTCAGTTTGGAGGTCACCACTGGCTTGGGGCTTGTGTTGTGTGCAATCCTCTGGCCACTGACTGACCTCCCCATGGGTTTCACATGGTTGACAGGCTCTGTGGCTGACTAGTGATATTCTATCTCAGGCCCCAATAATGAGTATCGTACCTGGTAGCTGTCTCCCCAATCAAAGAGCTCTGCAGGTTTTAAGACGGCTCCTCATACTGCATGGACTCTGCAGTGCTGTCTTTGGGAACCCATCCTGTGCTAGTTGCAGGGGTCCTTCTTCACCATCCGTTCCCCCCCACCCCCCCCCGAACAAATATGGATTTTGCATTGGAGACCTCAGTTGTATCTCTCAGTCCTCTGCGCACAAGTGTATCCTAAGGTGACAGAAACCCTGTACATCCGGGCAGGCAAATAACGTCAACTTTGACATAGGCCACCCCCAACAGGAAGCCCAGGCTGCGGGGTTCACTGGATGTCCAATGTGCAACATGCACATGCACCCCCTCACCACCGCACCGCCCCCCCCCACCCCCCACCTCCATAGTTGCAATGGAATCCGGGAGTGCCCTTTATAAACAGAGAAGGGTTCAACTCCCTGAACTTGCAGATAGTTTATGATGACCTGCTGAACATCATGCCTGTGTGGAGTGTGCATGATCGCTCTTAAAAAGTAAACGTTTAAAGTTTATTTATTTGTCACAAGTAGGCCTACATTCACACTGCAATGAAATTACTGTGAAAATCCCCTAGTTGCCACAATCCACCATCTGTTCAGGTACACTGAGGGAGAATTTAGCATGGCCAATTCACCTAACCAGCACTTTGGACTGTGGAAGGAAACCGGAGCACCTCGAGGAAACCCACACAGACACAGGGAGAACGTGCAAACCACACACAGATAGTGACTCAACCCGAGAGTCGAACTCAGATCCCTGGCACTGTGAGGCAGCAGTGCTAACCACTGTGCCACTGTGCCGTCCCTTGTGGCTAGAGGGATCAAGAGACATTGGGGGAAGGCAGGATCAAAATATTGAATTTCATGACTGGCCACAATCAAAATGAATGGTGGAGCAGGCTGGAAGGGCTGAAACAGTTTCTATAGCTACATCTTTTGCAGCTCAGACATCTCTGAGCTTTTTGAGGATCAGCCCAGGCTGCTGGGATGGCTCATGGGGGACAAAGACTACCTGCTGAGGCCAGTGCAGAGGCCTGAGAATGATGCGGAAACCTGCTAAGATGAGACCTATGCTGCCACCCAGTCCGTCATTGAGCACTGCATCTGGCTCCTGAAGGTGCAGTTCCTCTGCCCAGACCACTTTGCCGACGCCCTCCAATACAATCCCTGGGAGTCTCACCATTATCATTGTGGTCTGCATAGGCAATCCACAACCTGGCATAGCAACCCCTCTACACCCCATCATTGGTCCCATTGACATCACACCAGGAAGATGGGCCGATTTAATTTGTCATATGTATTAGTACACAGTGAAAAATATTGTTTCTTGCATGCTATACAGACAAAACATACCCTACATCGAGAAGAAAAGGAGAGAGTGCAGTATGTAGCACTACAGTCATAGCTAGGATATAGAAAAAGATCAACTTAATGCAAGATAGGTCCATTCAAGAGTCTGATGGCAGCAGGGAAGAAGCTGTTCTTGAGTTGGTGGTTGGTACATGGCCTCAGACTTTTGTATCTTTTCCCGGTAGAAGACAGTATGTCCAGCATGCATGGAGTCCTTGATTATGCTGGCTGCTTTTCCAAAGCAGTGGGAAGTGTGGACAGTGTCAGTAGGTGAGAGGCTGGTTTGCATGATGGATTGGACCTTTGCAGTTCCTAGTGGTCTTGGATAGAGCAGGAACCATCCTAGCCTGTAATGCAACAGAATGCTGTCTATGGTGCGTCTGTAAAAATTGGTGAGAGTTGTGGTTGACATGCCAAATTTCCTTAGTCTTTTGAGAAAGTAGAGGCATTGGTGGGCTTTCTTAATGATAGCATCAGCATGGAGGCACCAAGACTAGTTGTTGGTAATCTGGACACCTAAACTTGAAGCTCTCGACCATTTCTACTTTGTCCCTATTGAAGTAGACAGGAGCATGTCTCCTCTATGCTTCCTGAAGTCGACGACTATCTAATTTGTTTTGTTTACTTTGAGGGAGAGATTATTGTTGTTACGCCTGTTCACATATTCTCCATCTCTTTCCTGTACTCCATCTCATCATTGTTTGAGCTCCCAATGCCCCTTGAGTTAGAGATGGAGCCACTGCTTGCTCTAGCTAGCAAACCACCAACAGCAAAATTTTCACTCAAGAGGCAAGAAAGACCGCTTCCAACCAGCTAGCAGAATTTCTAATACCAGGGAAGGAGTAAAAAATACGTTCAGCTGGAGAGTAAACACCTTCTAACTATCCAGCAGCCAAAACTGGAAGTAAAGAACTCTTGTGAGAAAATAAAACTGTCCCACCTGACCTGTTAATCATTCCTTCTCCAACAATTCAAAAGGGCTGTAAAACTCCAGGACATTGTATTAGGCCCAGATTAAAATAAACAAAAGGTCTACTATATGACTCTAGCAATAATAAAAGATGCCACTACAGACGTCAGATGCTAATAACAAGAACAAAAGATTTCCTTACAAACTGCCGAGAACATGATTAAAAATACAGTTCTTAAAGCTATTGTGGTGTCATATACCTTTGGTGGCTATGCCTTCAGCTCTCTGGGACCTGAGCTTGGAAGTTCATCCAAACCTCTCTGCTCCTTTACAACTCTTTCATCCTTTAAAACTTACTCTATCCTGTTCAAATGTGACTTAGTGTCACATTTTGTTTGACACTGCTTCTGTGAAGTGCTTTTTGGTGTTTTACTTCATTAAAATTGCTGTATAAATGTATATGTACGTTCAACTACCATGTTTTATGTAGCTGAAGAGAATTTTAACAAGAGGCCAATTAATAAAGATAGGAGATTGGCATTTATATAATGCCTTTCACAACCTCAGAATTTCTGAAAACATTTCTTAAATTCATTTATGGTACCTGAGCATTGCATCTGTACCTTCCCAGTTACCGTAGATAGTGAGCTAATGTTATGAACCCGTGCAGTTGGTGAGGTACATCACATTGCTCTGCAGGGTTTTTGACCTGGCGATATTGAAGTAAACTGATATTGTTCCAAGTCAGAATGATTGTAGCTTGAAGGGGTGTTGTTACCATACATCTGCTACCCTTGCCCTTTTAAGGTGGCAGAGGTCATAAAAGGCACTACAATGGAGTTTTGACCTCAAAATGTGTACAAAACTTTGGCTATATCTTCCATAATTAATAAAGATCCTGTTATTATAGACTAATTTCTGTCAAGTCATGATTTATTCCCACTTGGAAATAAATGGATGTATTAGTGAGAGGCAACATGGTTTTGTGAAGGGGAGATCGTGTCTCATTAAGTTGATCGAGTTTTTCGAGGAAGTGACGAAGATGATTGAGGGTTAGGCAGTGGATATTGTCTACATGGACTTCAGTAAGGCCTTTGACAAGGTCCCTCATGGCAGACTGGTGAAGTTGCATGGGATCAAAGGTGAGCTGGCAAGACGCATACAAAACTGGCTCAATCAAAGAAGACGGAGGGTAGCAGTGGAAGGGTGTGTTTCTGAATGGAGGGCTGTGACAAGTGGCGTTCCTCAGAGATCAGCGTTGGGACCTTGGGCGGACAAATGGCAGATGGAGTTTAATCTGGACAAATGTGAAGCAATGCATTTTGGAAGGTCTAATACAGATAGGAAATATACACTAAATGGCAAAACCCTTGAGTATTGATAGGTAAAGGGATCTGGGTGTACAGGTACATAGGTCGCTGAAAGTGACAACGCAGGTGGAGAAGGTAGTCAAGAAGGCATATGATATGCTTGCCTTCATTGGCTGGGGCATTGAGTTTAAAAATTGGCAAGTCATGTTGCAGCTTTATAGAACTTTAGTTAGGCCACACTTGGAATATAGCATTTAATTCTGGTTGCCACACTACTAGAAGGATGTGGAGACTTTGGAGCGGGTACAGAAAAGGTTTACCTGCTGTGGAGAGCATTAGTTATGAGGAGAGATTGGAGAAACTTAGTTTGTTCTCACTGGAATGATGGATGTTGAGAGGTGACTTGATAGAAGTCTACAAGATTGAGGGAATGGACAGGGTGGATAGTCAGAAGCTTTTTCCCAGGGTGGAGGAGTCAATGACTAGGGGGTTTAGATTAAGGTGTGAGAGGCAAGGTTTAAAGGAGATGTACGGGGCAAGTTTTTATGCACAGAAGGTGGTGGGTGCCTGGAACTTGCTGGCGAGGGAGGTAGTGGAAGCAGGTACGATGGGTGACAATTGAGGGGCATCTTGACAAATACATGAATAGGATGGGAATAGAGAGATATGGTCCCCAGAAAGGTAGGGCATTTTAGTTCAATTGGGCAGCATGGTTGGTGCAAGCTTCGAGGCTGCAGGGCCTGTTCCTGTGCTGTAATTGTTTTTGTTCGCTTTGTCTTTGTAAGTATCAGCTCGGATCAAAATAAAAATTGTATGCTATTTTACTTTCTTATATGCTTGTGGTTTAGAACATAGAACATAGAACATAGAACATAGAACATTACAGCGCAGAACAGGCCCTTCGGCCCACGATGTTGCGCCGACCAGCTTTTAAAAAAAAACACTAACCTACTAATCTAAACCAATCCCATTTCGTCCATAAACCTATCCACAGATCTCTTAAACGCCCCCAAACTAGGCGCATTTACAACTGCAGCTGGCAGGGCATTCCAGTCCCTCACCACCCTCTGGGTAAAGAACCTACCCCTGACATCAGTCCTATAACTACCCCCCCTTAATTTAAAGTCGTGCCCCCTCGTGCTAGCTTTCTCCATCCTAGGAAAAAGGCTATCACTATCTACCCTGTCTAAACCTCTAATCATCTTATATGTTTCAATAAGGTCCCCTCTTAGCCGCCTTCTTTCCAGCGAAAACAACCCCAAATCTCTCAGTCTCTCCTCATAGGATCTCCCCACCATACCAGGCAACATCCTGGTAAACCTCCTCTGCACCCTCTCCAAAGCCTCTACATCCTTCCTGTAATGTGGGGACCAGAACTGCACACAATACTCCAAGTGCGGCCGCACCAGAGTTGTGTACAGTTGCATCATGACGCTGCGACTCCTAAATTCAGTCCCCCTACCAATAAACGCCAAGACACCGTATGCCTTCTTAACAACCTTATCTACTTGATTCCCAACTTTCAGGGATCTATGTACACATACACCTAGATCCCTCTGCTCCTCCACACTATTCAAAGTCCTCCCGTTAGCCCTATACTCAACACATCTGTTATTCCTACCGAAATGAATTACCTCACACTTCTCCACATTAAACTCCATCCGCCACCTCGCGGCCCAGCTCTGCAACCTTTCTAAGTCACCCTGCAAACTATGACACCCTTCCTCACAATCTACCACACCTCCGACTTTGGTGTCATCAGCAAACTTACTAATCCACCCAACTATACCCTCATCCAGATCATTAATAAAAATTACAAACAGCAGTGGCCCCAAAACAGATCCCTGAGGCACACCACTCGTAACTGAACTCCATGACGAATATTTACCATCAACCACCACCCTCTGTCTCCTATCTGCTAGCCAATTCCTGATCCAATTACCTAGATCACCCCCAATCCCATACATCTGCATTTTCTGCAGAAGCCTACCATGGTGAACCTTATCAAATGCCTTACTAAAATCCATATACACCACGTCAACTGCCTTACCCCTATCCACCTCTTTGGTCACTTTCTCAAAGAACTCGATAAGGTTAGTAAGGCACGACCTACCCGCTACAAAACCATGCTGACTGTCTCTAATTAATTCATTACTCTCCAAATAACTATAAATCCTGTCTCTAATAATCCTTTCCAAAACCTTACCCACCACAGAAGTAAGACTCACTGGTCTATAATTCCCAGGGAAGTCTCTTCTCCCTTTCTTAAACAATGGGACAACATTTGCTGTCCTCCAATCTTCCGGTACTATACCAGAGACCAACGACGACCTGAAGATCAGAGCCAGAGGCTCCGCAATCACCTCTCTTGCCTCCCAGAGAATCCTAGGGTAAATCCCATCTGGACCAGGGGACTTATCTATTTTCAAACCCTCTAAAATATCCAGCACATCCCCCGTATCAACTGCAATACTATCTATTTTACACCCCTGCACCCCAGTGTCCTCCTCAGCTACATTCATGTCCCCTTGCGTGAACACCGAAGAGAAATATTGGTTCAACGCCTCTCCAATCTCCTCCGGTTCCACACACAACTTCCCTCTACTGTCTGTAACTGGCCCTAATCTTGCCCTAACCAACCTTCTGTTCTTGACATACCTGTAAAACGCCTTAGGGTTCTCCTTAATCCTATCAGCCAAAGTCATCTCATGTCCTCTTTTAGCCCTTCTTAACTCCCTCTTCAACTCCCTCCTAGCCAATCTAAAACTTTCTAATGCACTACCTGAGCCCTCAAGCCTCATCCGAACATAAGCCTCCTTTTTCTTCCTAACCAACGAATCAACTTTTTTAGTGCACCACGGTTCCCTGGGCCTACCAAATCCTCCTTGCCTGACAGGGATATACCTATCACAGACCCGCAGTAGCTGCTCCTTGAAAAATCTCCACATCTCGGACGTTCCCAGTCCCTGTAATCTCCTAGTCCAACCAATGCTTCCTAATTCTCTCCTAATAGCCTCATAATTACCCTTCCCCCAGCTGAAACTACTGACCCGAGGTTCATGCCTATCCCTTTCCATCACTAAGGTGAACGTAATCAAATTGTGGTCACTATCCCCAAAATGCACACCAACTTCCAAGTCTAGCACCTGGTCTGGCTCATTACCCAGCACCAAATCCAATATAGCCTCACCTCTAGTCGGCCTATCTACATACTGAGTCAAAAAACCTTCCTGCACACTTTGAACAAAAACTGACCCCTCTAACGAGCTAGAGCTATAGCAATTCCAATCAACATGAGTAAAGTTAAAGTCCCCCATAACAATTACCCTATTACTTTCACTCCTAACAAGGATCGTCTCCGCAATCCTTTCCTCAACCTCTCTAGAACTTTTTGGAGGTCTATAAAAGACTCCCAACAGGGTGACCTCTCCTCTCCTATTTCTAATCTCCGCCCATACTACCTCAACAGACAAGTCCTCATCAAAGTTCCTCTCTGACACTGTGATACAGTCCTTGACCAATAATGCTACCCCACCCCCCCTTCTACCTCCTTCTCTACTCCGACTAAAGCATTTGTACCCTGGGACCTGCAACATCCATTCCTGACCCTGCTCTATCCAAGTCTCTGAAATGGCCACAACATCAAAGTCCCAGGTACTGGTCCACGCTGCAAGTTCATCCACTTTATTGCGAATACTCCTCGCATTAAAGTATATGCATTTCAAACCCTGCTCCGCCCCACCCCCACAATGCCGTGCATTGCAGTCCCCATCTATGCCCCCCTCACTTTCACCCCCTCTACTCAGGATCCCACCCCCCCTCTGAATCAGTTTAAACCACTCCGCATAACCTTCGCAAATTTACCCCCCAGGATATTTGTTCCCCTCTGGTTCAGGTGTAGCCCATCCCTCTTATAGAGGTCCCACCTTCCCCAGAACGAGCCCTAATTGCTCAAGTACTTGAACCCCTCCCTCCTGCACCATCCCCTCAGCCACGAGTTCAAACTTTCCCTCTCTCTATTCCTCTCTAAACTATCCCGTGGCACAGGCAAGAGTCCAGAGATAACCACTCTGTCTGACTTGGCCTTTAGCTTCCACCCCAACTCCATGAATCTCTGCTTAATATCCCCTTCCCTTAGCCTCCCTATATCATGCGTCCCCACATGAATTATAACTTGGGGTTGATCTCCCTCTCCCCTGAGAGTCTTGAATATCCTCTCTGATACATCCCGGACCCCAGCCCCTGGTAGGCAACACACCAGCCCTGAGTCCCTATCATTGCTACCGACTCTCCTATCCGTCCCTTTAACGGTGGAGTCCCCAATCACAAGACCCAATCTTTTGCAACCCCTAACCACCTGAGCTTTTGCAATAGGCTCATCCCCAGAGACCTGCTCCCTTTGGCTATCCCCAGTTGATTCCTCCTCAACTGTAGCCTCCAGGACCGAAAACCTATTTTGGAGGGGAACAGCCCCAGGGGATTGTCCCACCACATTCTTCTTTCCTCTCCTCGTGGCAGTGACCCAAGACTGGTTTCTAGGAGTGACTATCTCCTTATAACTCCTATCAATGTCCACCTCTGCCTCCCGAATTATGTGGAGTTCCTCTAATTCCACCTCCAACTCCTTTACACGCTCCTCCAGAAGCTGCAATCTAACACACTTCTTACAAGTAAAATCCCCTGAAACACTACTGGAGTCCCTCACCACATACATCCCACAGGAGATGCAGCACACTGCCTGAACTGCCATCCCTGAAACAATTACCAGCAGAAAAAAATAAAAAATATTAAAAAGAAAACTTACCCACACTTATAATTTAGGTTAGAGGAGGTGGGAGGGTGGGATTCTGTACCAGTGTAGAGGATCGGGTATCCTCTCTACACTAATTTATATGGTTAGGGGCCCGAAAAAAAAAACTACAACTCCCGGCAAGCGTCCTAGTGACGACTTCCGGTTTCTAACTAATTTTAAAAAAACCGCCGAAACTCGCAACTTTAAAACTAAAAATAAAAGTTAAACAGTATAAACAGAAAAATATACCTTCTTGTCGCCTCCTCTGATGCCCAAAAATCGCTGCCTCTCGACTCTGCTCGCCAGGAACAATGAGGAATTTTAGTAATTGTTTAGTAATTGTTTTGTCATTTAACCATATATCATCCATCAAATATTCAGAAGATACTCATTCCTTTTAAAGCCAAGGTAAACATGATGTTTGATAAAGAAAGTGGCATTTGAAGCTTTCTTGTGACGAAACATGAAAGCCCCCGGCACTTAATAAATATTTCAGTCGATCCGTCAAGACAACAGAGAAATCAGCCAATGTGCCGGAAGCAGAGATGAATGTGTTAGTATAAAGGTATTGAGAACAAAATCATGTAGCTACTGTGCATTTGGGATAATTGGGTGCAACATGATTTTTAAGAGGTATTGGTGGGATGGTATGGCCAGTTACAATAATTCTCATGCTGACCACAAGGGTTCAAACCACAATGATGAATCAAAAATTACTAACCGTTTATGCCATGGTATGAATAACAGTAGAAATGTTTCTAGACATTTTTGGGGAAAAATAGATGTATTTTCTCAGAAAAAATATCAGTGGTGTTTGTCATGTAGAGAATACACAGATATATAAGAATTTGCCAAGGCTTTTTTTATTACTTATCTCTGAATACAGTATGTTTGATTGGCAAAAGCACCAATAAAGAGAATTGAAAGGGCTTGCTCCGAATTTTAATGTGAGTTGTCTTACTCTTATTGCTCTTTTAAAAAGACATTGAATCAGCTTGAGCCACGTCCACGACACAAATAGGCACTTAATGTACAGTCACATAGTGGTTATGCTACTGTAATCTTGATGACAAATTCATATACCACCACGGTATTCTGAAAATATTGACCAGGAAGCTTCAAGATTATCGTAAGAACCAATCTAATTAACAAATGTCCTTTAGGAAAGGAAATTGCTGCCAATACTTTGCCTGACCTCTATGGACTCGAGGCCCACATCCATTTGGTTGACTCTGGACTGCCTTTTGATGTGCTCTATTTGATTTATTATTGCACATGCATTGGGATGCTTCTTGCATGTACACACAAAACATACTGTTCATAAATTACATAGGGGAGAAGGAAAGGAGAGGGTTACAGTCATAGCTAGGGTGTAGAAAAAGATCAGCTGAGTAGAAGGAAGGTCCATTCACAAGTCTGCTGGCAGTAGGAAAGGAGCTATTTTTGAGTCAGTTGGGACATGACCTCAGACTTTTGTATCATTTCCCCAGTGGAAGAAAGTGGAAAAGAATATGTCCGGGTGTGTGGAGTCCTTGGTTATGCTGGCTGCTTTTTCGAGGCAGCAGGAAGTGTAGACAAGTGTCAGTGGATGGGAGACTGGTTTGTTTGGTGGACTAGGTTACCTTCACAACCCTTTGTAGTTTCTTGGTTAGAGGTCTAAGTCAGAGTTGGACAAGCTGTGATACATTTAGAAAGGATACTTTCAATGGTGCATCTGTAAAAATTGGTGAGAGTTGTAGCAGACATGCCAAATTTCCTTAGCCTGTTGAAAAAAGGAAGCAGTGGTGGGCTTTCTCAACCATAGCATCAGCATGGAGGGAGCAGGACAAGTTGTTGGTGATCTGGACACTTAGAAACCTGAAACTCTCGCCCATTTCCACTTCATCCCCTTTGACGCAGACAAGGGCATGACTTCCTGAGGTCAATGACTATCCCCTTCATTTTACTGACATTGAGAGAGAGATTATTGTTATCGCACCATTTCACCAAATTCTCTCTCTTTCCTGTACTCCATCTCGTTATGGTCGTTTGAGATCCGACCCACTATGGTGGTGTCATCAGTAAACTTGAAAATGGAGTTGGAGTGGAATTTGGCCACATGGTCATAAGCGTATAAGGAGTATAGTAAGGGGCTGAGAATACATAGAAACATAGACAATAGGAGCAGGAGGAGGCTATTTGGCCCTTTGAGCCTGCTCTGCAATTCATTACGATCATGGCTGATCGTCCAACTCAATAGCCTAATCCTGCTTTCTCCCCATAACCTTTGATCCTGTTCTCCCCACGTGCTATATCTAGCCATCTCTTGGATATTTTTTGCATCAACTATTTCCTGTTGTATTGAATTCCAGAGGCTCATCACCCTTTGGATGAAGAAATGTCTCCTCATCTCCGTCCTAAATTGTCTACCCTGAATTCTCAGACTGTGACCCCTGGTTTTGGACTCCCCCGTCACCTACCCTATCTAGTCCTGTTCGAATTTTATAAGTCTCTGAGATCCCCTCATCATTTATCTGAACTCCAGCGAAAACACTCCTAACCTAGTCAATCTCTCCTCATACATCAGTCCCGCCATCCCCCGCATCAGCCTGGTAAACCTTCGCTGCACTCCGGAGCAAGAACATCCTTCCTCAGAAAAGGAGCCCAAAACTGCACACAATATTCCAGGTGTGGTCTCACCAAGGTCCTGTGTAATTGCAGCAACACATTCCTGCTTCTGTATTTGAAAACTTTCTCAAGGTCAACATACCATTTAATGCCTTTATTGCCTGCTCACCTTCAGCGACTGGTGCCAACTCCCTCTGCACACTCCCCTCTCCCAATTTACAGCCTCATGGGGCACTAGTGTTGAGGATAATTGTGGAGGAAGTGCTGTTGCTTATCCTATTGATTGCAGACTGTGGGTGAGAAAGCCTAGGATCCAGTCACAGAGGGAGGAGCCAAGCCCAAAACCCCAGAGTTTGGAGATGTGTTTTGTTGGGATAATGATGTTGAAGGCTGAGGTGTAGTCAGTAAGTGTGACATGTGTCCTTGTTATCCAGGTATTTCAGGATTGAGTGTGCAGCCCCTGAAATGATATTCATTTGGGGGATGACAGGACTGATGTATGAGAGATTGACTAGGTTAGGATTGTTTTCACTGGAGTTCAGATGAATACAAAGAACAAAGAACAAAATCAGCCCGGGAAACAGGCCCTTTGGCCCAACGAGCCCGCGTCACCACCTCAACACCACCAGTCCCCCTCTCCACCCACGACCCCTGTCTCATGTTTTATGGCCATCCAGATTGAGGGAAACTGATTTAGGGACAATTTATTCCTGCCAATCAGCCTAACAGCACATCTTTAGGGTGTGGGAGGAAACCGGAGCACCCGGAGAAAACCCATGCAAGCACGGGGAGAATGCGCAAACTCCCACAGACACCAGCCCAAATCCATGTGTCTGCACAGCAATCAGCGATAGTCACTGAGCTGTCGTCTTGCCCAGTATCTTGTCCAGTTTAGGCACACACTAACGACATGAAGCACTAGGCCAATCTCGAACAACCAAGAGCAGCCCCAGTACGACCCATCGCGTGTATGCCCCTCGTTGGACACGAGGTGGACCGACTTAAAACCTGTGAATGAAAAGAGAAAAAACATTATTATCATACCATACCCATTTACATTACCAGGGACGCCCCAATGATAATGATCCTTATTTAAAACAATCTCCTATATCCACCCATCTCCAACCCAGTCATGTGCCTGTCTAAGTTACTCTTAAAGGACTCTAGCGTGTTTGCCTCCACCACCTTACTTGGCAGAGCATTCCATACCCCCACTACCCTCTGTGTGAAAAATGAGGGGGGATCTCATAGAGACTTATAAAATTCTAATCAGACTAATTCTAAATGTTCCAGTGTTGAGTGTAGAGCCAGGGAGATGGCATGCTGTGGATATGTTGTGGCGATAGGTGAACTGTAATGGAGCCAGCCTGAGTTGATGTGTGCTGTAACTAACCTTTTGAAGCACTTCATAATAATGGATGTCAAAGCCACTGGCAGGTAGTCGTTAAGGCATACTGCCTTGCTTTACTTTGAGAGAGGGTTGATGGTCATCTTCTTGAAGCAGATTTGGACTTCAGATCGGTGTAAGGAGAGGTTATAGATGTCTGCAAATACCCCTGCCAGCTGGTCAGTGCAGGATCTGAGTGCTCCTCTGGCTACCTCTTCTGCGCCAGTTGCTTTCTGTGGATTAACTTTCAAGGCCGATCTGATGTCTGTGATATAAACCATTCAAATTCTACCAAACGTGCACAATGAGGGAAACATGTAGCAATGCCCATGTTTCAAGAATGAATAAAGAAAAGCTTTAACATTTTGCATATGGTGGCAGCCAGCAAGTTGTCCTTTTTGGTGTTCTACCATGCTGATTAATAATTTCAGTTACAAAGGATACAATTAACAACAGGAATAAAATGTCAAGTAATTTTGATTAACTCCTAACTGTAGAAATGAAATAAGATGTGATATAAAGCATTGTTAAGTTTGACTTTTTTTGGACCTTTGGTAGGGTGCAGTCAACAGTTCTTTTTCTTTCATGGGATGGAGGCATTGCTGTCTAGGCCAGTATCTTAATTGCATATCCCTAATTGCCCTTGGCAGCTACCTTCTTGAACAACTTGCAGTCCATATGGTGTATTATGCACAGAGTGCTGTTAGAGAGTTCCAGATTTTTGACTCGGCAACAATGAAAGAATGACAATCTAGTTTTTATTCAGGATGTTGTGCGGGTTGGATGGGAATTTGTAGATGGTGTTCCAAAGTATTTGCTGCTCTTGTGCTTCTAGATGGTAGAAGTTGTGGGCTTTGAAGGTGTTGTCAAAGGAATTAGTGAATTGCTGCAGTGCATTTTGTACGCACTGCTGGCACTGAGCCTCCTTGGTGGAGGGACAGGATGTGGTGGATGAGGTGCTAATCAAGCATACTGCTTTGTCCTTGGTGTCAAGTTTCTGAGTGTTGTTGGAAAGCAGGTGGAAAATGTTGCATCACACTCCTGATTTGTGCCTTGTGGATGATGGACAGGCTTTGGGAAGAGGTGTGGTCTCTCCACACAATTTTCAGTCTTTGTCTTGCAATGACAGTATTTGTATAGCTGGTCCAGTTCTGTTTTTGATTAATATGGGGGATATTGATAATGGGGCATTCAGTGATAATGATCTCAATTAATGTCAATCAGAGATGGTTAGGCCCTTCTTGTTGTAGATGGTCAGTGGCTGGCATGTGTGTGTCGTGAATTTTGCTTGTCACTTAGCATTTCAAGCCTGAAGGTTGTCCAGGTCATATGGATACACCCTGCTTCAGTACCTGAGGAATCATCATTGGTGCTGAACATTTTGCAGTCATCAGCAAACATATCTGCTTCTGACCTTGTGATGGAGGTAAGATCATTGATGAAGCAGTTGAAGGTGGTTGAGTCTAGGACACTACCCTAGGGAACACCTGCAATGATTTATCAACATACAGAGCAGGAGTAGGGTCCCTCAGACTGGTTCTGCCATTCAGTATGATGGTTAGTTTGTTTGTGTTTCAAATTCCGCGTTCCCATCTACCCCTGATAACGTTTGATTACCTTGTATGACAAGAATATATTAACATTTGAAATGGGACTGAGATGATTTTATCTCCAACAACCTAAATCACCTTCCTTCATGCTAGGTATAATTCTAACAAGTGGACAGCTTTTCCCTGGTTCCCATTGACTCCAGTTTTACTTTAGGGATGCTTGATGCCAAAAGCAAGGAGAAAACATGAAAAGAGACTGACAGCTAACATAAAAGGGAATCTCAATGTCTTCTATAAGCATATAAATAATAAAATGTGGTAAAAGAATGTATGGCCGATTTAGGGATGAAAAAGGGGTCTTTCATGTTGATACAGGAGAAATAGCAGAGGTATTAAATGAATACATTGCATCTGTCTTAAGCAGGAAGAAGGTGAGAGGTGGTAACTGGTACGCAAGAAGAATTTACAATTGAGAAGGAAGTTAGAAAGGCTAACTTTACTTAAAATTGATATGGTATCAGAACTAAATAAGATGCATCTCAGGGTACTGAAGGAATTGAGTGGAAATTGCAGAGCCATATGTAGTAAATTTCCTTATCTTGCATCATCCCTATGCCCAAGGAAACTAACTGGAGAATTTTGAAAGTTGCACATTTGCTCAAAAAAGAGTGCAAGGATAAAGCTGGAAAATACAGACAAGTCAGTTTGATTTTAGTGGTAAGGAACATCTGGCAACTGCAGTTTGGGACAAAATTAATAGTCATTTAGACAAGTGCAAGATAATTAAGGAAAGCCAGCATAGATTCATTGAGAAAATCATGTTAAACTAATTTGCTGGAGTTTTGAGTGGCAACAGAGAAGGTTGATAAGGGCATGGAGACTGCTGTTGATGTGATGTATATAGATTTTCAAAAAAACATTTGATATAGTGCCACATAACTGACTTGTGAATGAAATTCTAGATCATGGAATAAAAGGGCAAGTAGACACTTGGATAAGAAATTAGCTGAGCCACAGGAAACAAAGGCTGATAAGAAGTGGCTTTTCAGATTGTGGGAAGGTTTGTCGTGGAGTTTCCCAGGAGTCAATGTTGGGACACTTACTCTCCCTCATATATGTTAATGACCTAAAATGTACGTTCAGGGCATATTTGCAGAGATATTTGAATCATCGACAGCCATAGGTGAGGTGCCTGAAGATTGGAGGGTGGAAAATGTTGTATCTTTGTTTATAAAGGGCTGCAGAAAAAAGCCTGGGAGCTACAGGCTGGCAAGCCTCGCATCTGTAGTGGGTAAGTTGTTATAAGGTATTCTGAGACAGGATCTACAGGCATTTAGAGATGCAAGGACTGATTAGGGACAGTTAGCATGGCTTTTTGAGTGGAAAATCATGTCCGACAAATTTGAGTGAGTTTTTTGAAGGGGTAACCAAAAAGGTAGATGAGGGCAGTACAGTTAATGCTATCTACATGGACTTTAGCAAGGCCTTTGACAAGGTGCCGCATGGTAGGTTGTTGCATAAAATTAAATCTCATGGGATCCAGGGTGGTGTAGCCAAATGCGTGTAAAATTGGCTTGATGACAGAAGGCAGAAGGTTGTTTTTCAAACTGGAGGCCTGTGACCAGCAGTGTGCCTCAGGGATCAGTGCTGGATCTACTGTTATTTGTCATTTATATGAATGATGTGGATGAGAATTTAGGAGGCATGGTTAGTAAGTTTGCAGATGATACCAAGATTGATGTCTAGTGAACAGTGAAGAAGGTTATCTAGGATTGCGATGGGATCTTGAGCAATTGGGCCAGTGGACTAACAAATGACAGATGGAGTTTAATTTAGATAAATGCAAGGTGATGTATTTTGGTCGATTGACCAATGCAGGATTTACTCAGTTACTGGAAAGGCACTGGGGAGAGCTATACAAAGAGATCTAGAGATACAGGTTCATAGCTCCTTGAAAGTGGAATCCCAGGTGGAAAGTGGTAAAGAAAGTATTTGGCATGCTTGGTTTCATTGATCAGAACATTGAGTGAAGTTATACAAGACATTGGTAAGGCCACACTTAGAATACTGTGTACAGTTCTGGTCACATTATTAGAAAGGATATTATTAAACTAGAAAGGATGCAGAAATGATTTACTAGGATGCTACTGGGACTTGATGGTTTGAGAGGCTGGGATTTTTTTCTCTGGAGTGTAGGAGGCTTCGGGCTGATCTATGCCCCTCATTATAAAATAATGAGAGGCATAGATCAGCTAGATAGTCAATATCTTTTCCCAAAGGTAGAGGGCATAGTTTTAAGGTGAAAGATACAAAAGGGTCCAGAGAGGCAATTTTTTCAGAAGATGGTGAGTGTCTGGAACAAGCTGCCAGAGGTAATAGTACAATTGTCTTTTAAAAAGCGTCTTTTATCTTTTAAAAGTGAAGATAGCGGAGAGGGTAGAGAGGAATTTCACAAGAATGAAGCCAGTGATAATTAACAAGAATGCTTGGGACTAATTTTCTTGGGAAATAGAAGGCTGTTCATGGAGGCCTATTCAAGACCCTGAAAGGCAAAGCCAAGGTAAATAGTGAGAAAAGCATCAAGAACTAGAGGACACAGTTTAAAAATGATTGGCAAAAGCTGCAAAAATGATGCAAAGAAAAGCTTTTTAACCCAGAGGGGGAAGGGACTCTGGAGTAAAGTTTCGGACAGCATGATGGAAGCAAATTCGATCGAGATATTCAAAAGGGAATTGGATTGCTATCTGAAAAATGTGCAAGGTTGTGGGGATAAAGCAATGGCATAAGACTAGGTAGAATGCTCTGAGCCAATGCAGACTTGATGGGTTGGATGGCCGCCTTCTGCAGCAAAGATTCTGTGATTTATATCGAGGGCAGTCATTCTTACCTCACCTCTTGAATTCATCTCTTCTGTCCATGTTTGGACTAAAGCCATAAGGTTATAAATTGAGTGGGCATGAAGGAACCCGTACTGAGCAGGTTATTGTTGAGTAAGTGCCGCTTGATACTGTTGACCATCCCTTCCACCAATTTACTGATGATAGAGAGTAGACTGATTGAGTGTAATTGGTTGATTTGGATTGGTCCTGCTTTGTGGACATAACGTACCAGACAGCTTTCTGCATTGCTATGTAGCTGTGCTGAGGGTGCAACTAGTTCTGGAGTACAAGTCTTCAGTTCTAGTGCTGGAATGTTGTCTGGACCCACAGCCTTTGCAGTATTCAGTACCTTCAGCTGTTTCTTGGTATCATGGAGTGAATCAAATTAGCTGGAGACTGGTATCTGTGGTGCTGGGGACCTCAGGAGGAGGCTGAGATGATTCATTCACTTGGTACTTTAAACCATTGATGATTGCAAATATTTCAGCTTTGTCTTCCTTATCATTATAGGTAGGGATATATTAAAGCTTCTTCTCCAGTTAGTTTAATTGTCCACCACCATTCATGACTTAATTTGAAAGGGGAAGGAAGTAAATAGTCATGACAGCAACGTCAAGAAAATAAAAATTACCAATTCCCAGGTACAGGTGCTTAGCAGTCCCTGGGTCCAGCTGGATTTCACCTTACGTTAAGCTCTCACTAGCCAGTTCTTTTATGTTGTTGGTTTTAATTTTCCAAAATTCAGACAGTAAGGAAAAGGTTCCACTTGATTGCAAAATAAATATTGTAACACCTTTATTTTAAGAAAGGGAGACAGGAAACAGTTGGCCAGATAGTTTAACAGCTGGCATATAGGTTTTGAACACAAGTCAAAAAATGTACAGCTGCCTCATGCAATTCAGTTGCTACATTGCAAATTAAGTTCAAGAAGTGACTGAAACATGGGATGAATGCTGCACAGAGGCTTGCTCGTAGACCTGAATACTTTCCTGACATTTGTGGCATTAACAAAATTCTGCCCATGACAATTTTTGATGTCCAACCTAAATTTGCAATGATTTCCAAAAACGTTTTCCCCAGGCACTCTGAAGTGTGGGATCGAACGTAGAACATAGAACAGTACAGCATAGTACAGGCCCTTTGGCCCTCGATGTTGTGCCGAGCTATGTCTGAACCCAAGATCAAGCTATCATTCTGGTGTGTTCCATGTGCCTATCTAAGAACCTCTTGAAAGTTGCTAAAGTGTCTGACTCCACTATCACAGCAAGCAGTGCATTCCACACCCCAACCACTCTGAGTAAAGAATCTACCTCGGACATCCCTCCTTTATCTCCCACCATGAACCTTAAAGTTATGCCCCCTAGTAACAACTACATCCACCCAAGGAAATAGAGTGGACGTGCAGAGACTATCTATCCCCCTCATCATCTTATAAACCTCTTTTTTTAAAAACTTTACTCCAATTCAATCCAATCAAATGAAATCAAATCCAATTCAGTCCCAATAAGTTGAGACATTCCTGATCCAAGCTGACAAGACAGGGCTGTCGCCTCCTGTCTTGGGCTTGATCTACATGATCCAAGCTGATTGGAGTAGGTATAGCTCCTCCTCCAAGGCTTGATCCTCCTCCAAGGCCAGAAGGCCGAGATGCCGCTTTAAAAAATTGCTTCAAATGAAGCTAAAATGTAACCTAATGACTTCAACCAAGTACAGCAAGTCGATACAACACTTGATCTCAGCCAAAAGGCCGAGAAGCGATATAAACCTCTATTAAGTCACCTCTCATCCTTCTCTACTCTAAAGAGAAAAGCCCCGGCTTCTTCAACCTTTCCTCATAAGACCTACCCTCCAAACCAGGCAGCATCCTGGTAAATCTCCTCTGCACTCTCTCCAATGCTTCCACATCCTTCTTATAGTGAGGTGACCAGAACTGAACACAATATTCCAAATGTGGCCTCACCAAGGTCCGGTATAGTTGCAGCATAACCCCACGGCTCTTAAACTCAAACCCCCTGTTAATAAACGCTAACACACTATAAGCCTTCTTCACGGCTCTATCCACTTGAGTGGCAACCTTCAGAGATCTGTGGATATGAACCCCAAGATCTCTCTGTTCCTCCACATTCCTCAGAACCATGCCTTTGACCCTGTAATCTGCATTCAAATTTGTCCTACCGAAATGAATCACCTCACACTTATCAGGGTTAAACTCCATCTGCCACTTTTCTGCCCAGCTCTGCATCCTATCAATGTCTCTTTGCAGCCTACAAGAGCCCTCCACCTCGTCCACTACTCCACCAACCTTGGTGTCATCAACAAATTTACTAACCCACCCTTCAGCCCCCTCTTCCAAGGCATTGATAAAAATCACAAATATCAGAGGACCCAGCACTGATCCCTGTGGTACATCGCTGGTAACTGGCCTCCAGTCTGAAAATTTTCCCTCCACCACCACCCTTTGTCTTCTTTGAGACAGCCAGTTGCTTATCCAATCAGCCAAATTTCCTTCTATCCCACACCTCCTTAATTTCTTCATGAGCTACCATGGGGAACCTTATCAAACACCTTATTAAAATCCAAGTATATGACATCAACTGCTCTACTTTGTCTATACATTTAATTACCCCTTCAAAGAATTCAATCAAATTTGTGAGACAGGACTTACCTGTCATGAAAGTCTGCTGACTATTCCAGGTTAAGCTGCATTTTTCCAAATGGTCATAAATCCTATCTCTCAGGACCCTTTCCATTAACTTACCAACCACCAAAGTAAGACTGACTGGTCTATAATTACCAGGGTCATTCCTATTTCCTTTCTTGAAGAGAGGAACAACATTGGCTACTCTCCAGTCTTTTGGAACAATCCCTGTGGACAGTGAGGACCCAAAGATCAAAGCTAAAGTCTTCACAATTTCATCCCTTGCCTCCCAAAGTATCCTAAGATGTATCCCATCTGGCCCAGGGTACTTATCCACCCTCAGGTTTTTCAAAATTGCTAATACATCTTCCCTCAGAACATCTACCTCTTCCATCCTATCAGCCTGTATCACACTCTCATCCTTAAAAACATGGCCCCTCTCCTTAGTGAGCACTGAAGAAAAGTATTCATTCAACACCTCTCCTATCTCTTCCTACTCCATGCACAAGTTCCCATTACCATCCTTGACTGGCCCTAACCTCACCCTGGTCATTCTTTTATTTCTCACATAAGAGTAAAAAACCTTGGGGTTTTCCTTGATCTGACCCGCCAAGGACTTCTTATGCCCCCTCCTAGCTCTTCTATGCCCTTTTTTTTAAACTCATTCCTAGCTACCTTGTAATCCTCAAGCGACCCAATTGAACCTTGTTTTTTCACCTTTTTTTCTCTTGCCAAGACATTCAATCTCCTTTGTGAATCATGGTTCCCTCACTTGGCTATTTCCTCCCTGCCTGACAGGGACATACCTATTAAGGACACGCAGTATTTGTTTCTTGAACAAGCTCCACTTTTCATTTGTGCCCATACCTGACAGTTTCTGTTCCCATCTTATGCCCCCTAATTCATGCCTAATCACATCATAATTACCCCTGCCTCAATTATAAACCTTGCCCTGCCATATGATTCAATCCCTCTCCATTGCAATGATGAAGGACACCGAACTGTGATCACTATCTCCAAAGTGTTCTCCCACAAACAAATCTAACATTTGGCCTGATCCATTACCTAGTACCAAGTTTAATGTGGCCTCACCTCTTGTCGGCTTATCCACATATTGTGTCAGGAAACCCTCCTGCACACACTGTACAAAAAGTGTCCCATCTGCACTATTCAATCTTTAAAGGTTCCAAGTGAGTGAGTGTGAGTGTGTGTGAGTGAGAGTGTGGAAAGTTAAAGTCACCCATGATAACTACCCTGTCACCTCCACACAGTAGGAAGTCTCGCAACACCAGGTTAAAGTCCAACAGGTTTATTTGGTAGTAAACGCCACTAGCTCCCCGCTCACCTGATGAAGGAACAGCGTTCTGAAAGCTAGTGGTGTTTACTGTCAAATAAACCTGTTGGACTTTAACCTGGTGTTGTAAGACTTCTTACTGCATTTACCTCCACACCTATCCATAATCTGCTTTGCCATTTCCTCCTCCACATCTCTATTACTATTTGAAGGCCTATAGAAAACTCTTAACAACATTATTGCTCCTTTCCTATTTCTAACTTCAGCCCATATTACCTCAGTAGGCAGGTCCCCCTCGAAATGCCTTTCAACAGCCGTTAAACTATCCTTGATTAACAATGCTACTCCTCCACCTTTTTTATCACCTTTCCTACTCTCACTGAAACACCTATACCCCAGAACTGCCAACAACCATTCCTGTCCCTGTTCTAACCATGGTCTCCGTAATGGCCACAACATCATAGTCCCAGGTACCAATCAGCGCTCCAAGTTCACCTACCTTATTCCTGATGCTCCTTGCATTGAAGTAAATACACTTCAACTCACCAGCCTGTCTGCCTGTACACTCCTGCAACCTTGATGCCTTCCTCAGTCCCTCCCTATGCTCAACGCTGGCTTCGGGGCTACAGCTCATTTTCCCATCCCCCTGACAAATTAGGTTCAACCCCCCCTGAAGAGTCATAGCAAATTTCCCTCCCAGGATATTGGTGCCCCTCTGATTCAGGTGCAAACTGTCCTATTTGTACAGGTCCCATCTTGCCCAGAATGTGCTCCAGTTATCCATGTAAATGAAATCCTCTCTCCTACACCATCCCTGCAGCCGCATGGTAATCTGCGCTTTCTCCCTGTTCCTCAACTCACCAGCACAAATTGTTGCTGGAAAAATGGAGAAATTGCCCTACAATTTCACCATCACTGGTCACATATCTTAAAATTAAGGTTAATTAGTCCATATGACTCACTTCTAGTATTGAATCAACTATTATGGAATAGTATTTTCATCTTTAACTTTAGTGAATTGGTTTCTGAGCTACTCTGTCATTATAGGTTTAGGGACCAAAGAACATAGAACATTACAGCGCAGTACAAGCCCTTCAGACCTTGATATTGCGCCAACCAGTAGAACCAATCTAATGACCCTCTAACCTAAGCTATTCCAATATTATCCATATGTCTGTCCAATGACCATTGGAATGCCCTTAAAGTTGGCAAGTCCACTACTGCTGCAGGCAGGACATTCCACACCCTTACTACCTCTGAGTAAAGAACCTACCTCTGACATCTGTCCTATATTTAATCACCTCTCAATTTAAAGCTACGTCCCCTCATGTTAGCCATCACCATCCGAGGAAAAACCAGACCAGATCAGAAACTCCAAGGTATATTAAGAAGTTAGCCTGACTACAACTTTTTTTTGATTTTGGCATTCAGGCCAAAGATGTTTCACTCCAGGTATGATTCTATTGACCCACTAGAAAGTTTTTATTAAAACAAACTTTATTTAACAACACAATTAAAATATAACAATTAGCATAACTGTTACAAATTGATATACTTAAACTTGACTAGGTATCATTCTTAGAGCTAGCTATCGCTGTAGTTCCAATATAAGTAATGACCACACAGACATAAATCCCCCTTCAGAATAAGTTGGCACAAAAAAAATCAGCGCATGTGGATGCTTGATTTCCAGTCTTTTAAACCCTCTGGACAGATACAAAAATACACCAGTCTTCAGGGAAAAAGACATATTTCTTGGCAGCTCCCAGTCTCCAAATCCAGGGAGAGAGAGCAAGAAAACTTCTCTTCAACAATTCCCAGCAGCAACTGATCTTATTTGCGTAAACCTAGTCCCACCCAGTCACATGATTTGTCCTGTCAATTAAACTAATCAAGTCCCATTCAACCCCGAGTAGAAAACACTAAAGCAACAACCCTGAATTAGTCCTGATTAAATCAAACATTTCAGCAATTAAGATCAATTATTCTGAAACCAATCCTGCACAGAAACATAGCCATAGAGCAATATAGCACGGAAACAGGCCTTTTGGCCCAACTGCTCCAAGCCAACCATAGTGCCCTCCCAAATAGTCCCTATTGCCCACGTTTGCCCATGTCCTTCTAATCCTTTCCCAACAGTGTACTTATCCAAATATTTTTAAAATATTGCTATTGTACCTGCCTCAACCACTTTCTCTGGCAGCTCATTCCATATATGCATCACCCTCTGTGTGAAAACATTGTCCCTCAGGCCCCTTTTAAATCTTCTCCCCTTGCCTTAAACCATGCCATCTAGTTTTCAATTCCTCTTCCCTGGGAAAAAGACTTTGCGCATCCATCCTATCTATGCCCCTCATACTTTTATATACCTCAATAAGGTCACCCCTCATTCTCTATGTTCCAAGGAATAAAGTTCTATCCTGGCCAACCTTCCCTTTAGCTCAGGCCCACTAGTCCTGGCAACATCCTTGTAAATCTCCTTCCAGTTTATCAATGTCTTTCCTATAACTACACAATACTCCAAGTGTAGCCTTAGCAACGACATATACAACTGTAACATAATGTCCCAACTCCAATACTCAATGCCCTGACTGATGAAAGTTGCAGCAGGACATAGATAGGATGCAGGACTGGGCGGAGAAGTGGCAGATGGACTTCAACGCGGATAAATGTGTAGTCGTCCATTTTGGCAGAACCAACGGGATGAACGAGTACACTATCAAGGGCAGAAGTCTGAGTAGTGTTGAGGAGCAGAAGGATCTTGGGGTCCGGGTCCACAGGACTCTTAAATCGGCCTCGCAGGTGGAGGAGGTGGTCAAGAAGGCGTATGGTGTACTGGCCTTCATTAATCGAGGGATTGAGTTTAGGAGTCGGGAGGTAATGCTGGAACTTTATAAGACCCTTGTCAGGCCTCATTTGGAGTATTGTGCGCAGTTCTGGTCGCCTCACTATAGGAAAGATGTAGAAGCTATTGAAAGGGAGCAGAGGAGATTTACAAGGATGTTGCCTGGACTGGGAGGCATGCCTTATGAAGTTAGGTTGAGGGAGCTGGGACTCTTTTCCCTGGAGAGACGAAGGTTGAGAGGCGACCTGATAGAAGTTTACAAAATGTTGAGAGGAATAGATAGGGTGGACTCTCAGAGGCTATTTCCCCGGTTTGAAATGGTCGCTACGAGAGGACACAGATTTAAGGTGCGGGGAGGGAGGTTCAGAAGTGATGTTAGGGGTAAATTTTTCACTCAGAGGGTGGTGAGTGAATGGAATCGGCTGCCGTCAGTGGTGGTGGAGGCGAACTCGCTGGGGTCTTTTAAAAGACTTCTGGATGAGTATATGGGGTTTAATGGGATTGAGGGTTATAGATAGGTCTGTAGGTTGGTAGGTGATGTGATCGGCGCAACTTGTGGGCCGAAGGGCCTGTTTGTGCTGTAGTGTTCTATGTTCTATGTTCTATGAAGGCCAGTGTGCTAACTGCCTTCTTCACCATCCTGTCTACCTGTGACACCATTTTCAGTGAACTATGTGCTTGTACTCCAAGGTCCCTCTGTTCGTCAATACTCCCCAAGACCTACCGTTCACTGTACAATCTATCCTGGTCTGACTTTCCAAAATGTAGCACTTCACACTTAGCTGTATTGAAATCCATTTGCCAATTCTCCACCTACTTCCCTAACTGATCAAAATCCCCCTGTAGCTTTTGATAACCCTCTTCACAATCAACAATATCTCCTAATTTAGTATCATGTGCAAATTTAGTATCATGTGCAAACTTATTAACCATACCTTACACATTCACATCCAAAACATTTATATAAATAACAATTAACAAAGGTGTGCCGCCCCCTGAGGCACACCATTAGTTACAGGCCTTCAATCCAAGAAACAATCATTGACCGTCACCTCTGCTTCCTACAATCGAGCCAATTTTGAATCCAGTTAGCTAGCTGTCCCAGGATCCCATGTGATCTAACCTTCCAGACTAACCTGTCATGCAGGACCTTGTCAAAGGCCTTGCTAAAGTCTTTATACACAACATCTACTCATTGTTCATTGGGAGCAGTGAAGAGAGGCAGCGATTTGCGAGTGGAGAGCTTGTAGGTGAGTAGAGCGATTTTTTAAAGCTAACTTTTTACTAGTTTTTTTTCTTTAAATTTAATACCGGAAGCAGTTGCTAAGACACTCGGGTAGAGTTTTTTTTTAACCTTACTATAAATTAGAGCGGTGAGGAATCCCGATACTCTACATAGGTAGAGTATCCCAACCCTCCCCCCTCCTCTAACGTAAAAAAGAGAGAGAGAGAGAGGGGCTCTGACTGAGAGCAGGTAAGTTTGTTTTTGTTTTTGAGTGTGCTGTAAGGGCTTTGGCTCACAAGGCCAAAGAGATAAGGGTGAGGCGAGGTAAGTTATAAGTTTTTTTTACCTTTTCCTCTGGGTTACTAAAAAGGGGCAAGTATGGGTGTGAGGCCAGTATGTTGTTGCCAGTGCAACATGTGGGAGGTCTTGGAGGCTCCTGGTCTACCAGACATCCACACCTGTGCTCGGTGTGTGGAGCTGCAGTCCCTACGGAACCAGGTTAAGGAGCTGCAGATGCAGCTCGAGGACCTTCGGCTCATTAGAGAGAGTGAGGAGATAATTGACAGGAGCTATCAGCAAGTAGTCACACCAGGGCAACGGGAAGAAGGCACGTGGGTAACTATTAGGAAGGGGAAACCTCAGGTGATGGAGAGCACGCCGGCAGATGTCCCCCTTCAAAATAAGTACTCCTGCCTGAGTACTACTGGGGGGGAAAAGCTCATCCGAGGGAGGCAGCAGTGACCAGGTCTCTGGAGCTGAGCCAGTATGTCAAAAAATTAAGAAAGAGAGCAGAAAGGTAGTACTAATAGGGGACTCCACAGTGAGGGGGGTGGACAGGCGTTTTTGTGGGCGTAGACGTGAGTCGCAGATGGTGGTTTGTCTCCCTGGAGCTGGGATCCGGGATGTCTCTGGGCGTGTTCCAGACATCCTGAAAGGGGAGGGTGAGGAACCGGAGGTTGTAGTGCATATAGGTACTGCTGACATAGGTAAGAAGAGGGAGGCAGTCATGAAAAGGGACTATAGGGAACTGGGTAGGCAGCTGAGGAAGAGGAAAGCGAAGGTAGTAATCTCAGGATTGCTGCCTGTGCCACGGGAGAATGAGGCTAGGAATGGAATGAGGTGGAGGCTGAATGCATGGCTGAGGGACTGGAGCAGGGGGCAGGGATTTTGGTTCCTAGATCATTGGGACCTCTTTAGGGGCAGGTGTGACCTGTACAGTAAAGACGGGTGGCACTTGAATCGCAGGGGGACTAATATCTTGGTGGGAAGACTGGCTAGGGCTACTGGGGGGACTTTAAACTAGAAAGGATGGGGGGAGGGAATAGTGTTGGGGAGACTGGGACCGAGGAGGTTAGCTCCCAGGTAGGGAAGGACTGCAGGCAGTATGAGAGGGAGGTTAGACAGGTGGTGGAGAAGGGAAATGTCCAGACTGAGGGGCTGAAGTGTATCTATTTTAACGCCAGGAGTGTAGTAAATAAGGTAGATGAGCTTAGGTCGTGGATTGCTGCTTGGGAATGTGATGTGGTGGCCATTACGGAGACTTGGATGTCTCAGGGACAGGACTGGGTACTTCAGGTGCCAGGATTCAGATGCTTCAGGAAGGACAGGGAGGGAGGCAAAAGAAGTGGTGGAGTGGCACTGTTGATCAGGGACAGTGTCATGGCTGCAGAGAAGGAGGATGCCATGGAGGGACTGACTACTGAGTCTCGGTGGGTGGAAGTTAGGAACAGCAAAGGGTCGATAACTTTGCTGGGTGTATTCTATAGGCCGCCCAATAGTGACAGGGAAGTTGAGGTGCAGATAGGGAAACAGATCCTCGAGGGATGTAGTAATAACAGAGTTGTTGTGATGGGAGACTTCAATTTCCCAAACATTGATTGGAATATCTCAAGGGTAAGGGGTTTGGATGGGGAGGAGTTTGTTAGGTGTGTTCAGGAGGGGTTCCTGACACAGTATGTGGATAAGCCTACGAGAGGAGAGGCTGTACTTGACCTGGTACTGGCGAATGAACCAGGACAGGTGACGGATCTCTCGGTAGGAGAGCATCTTGCCTTCACAATTGCATTGGAGCGAGATAGGATCAGGCAGGCTAGGAAGGTGTTTGTCTGGAGTAAGGGGAAATACGAAGACGTCAGGAAGTTAATTGGACAAATAAACTGGAAGGAGGCATTCTTGGGGAAAAGTACAGAAGGAAGGTGGTGGATATTCAAGGAATGTTTGTCTGGAGCTCTGCACGACAACGTTCCGATGAGACAAGGAGGTTTTGGTAGGTCGCGGGAACCGTGGTGCACGAAGGCTGTGGTGAACCTAGTCAGGAAGAAAAGGAAGGTGTACAAAAGGTTCAGGGAGCTAGGAGATGTTAAAGATCTAGAGGAGTATAAGGATTGTAGAAAGGAAAAAGGGAAAAGAGCCAGAAGGGGTCATGAGAAGGCCTTGGCGGGTAAGATTAAGGAGAATCCCAAGGCCTTCTACAAATGTGTGAAAAGTAAAAGGATGAGAAGAGAAGAGATAGGACCTATAAAAGGTGAAGGGGGAAAGGTCTGTGTGGAACCAGAAGAAATGGCAGAGGTGCTTAATGAGTACTTTGCCTCAGTATTCACGGTGGAAAAGGATCTGGGAGATTTTGCTACAGGTTTGCAGCAGATGGAAAAGATTGAGTATGTGGATATTAAGGAAGAGGATGTGTTAGAACTTTTGAATTCTATCAAGATAGATAAGTCGCCGGGACCAGATGGGATGTACCCCAGGTTACTGTGGGAGGTGAGGGAGGTGATTGTGGAGCCCCTGGCGATGATCTTTGCGTTGTCGATGGAGACAGGAGAGGTTCCGGAGGATTGGAGGATTGCGGATGTGGTTCCTATTTTCAAGAAAGGGAACAGAGATAGCACGGGAAATTACCGACCGGTGAGTCTGACCTCAGTGGTTGGTAAGCTGATGGAGAGGCTGCTGAGGGACAAGATTTATGAGCATTTGGAGAGGTTTAGCATGATCAGAAATAGTCAGCATGGTTTTGTCAAGGGCAGGTCATGCCTTACGAGCCTAGTTGAGTTCTTCAAAAATGTGACTGAACACATTGACAAAGGAAGAGCAGTGGACGTGGTGTACATGGACTTCAGCAAGGCGTTTGATAAGGTCTCCCATGCAAGACTTCTTGAGAAGGTGAGAGGGCATGGGATCCAAGGGGCTTTGGCCTTGTGGATCAAGAACTGGCTTGCCTGCAGAAGGCAGAGAGTGGTTGTGGATGGGTCTTTTTCTGCAAGGAGGTCGGTCACCAGTGGAGTGTCCCAGGGATCTGTTCTAGGACCCTTGCTGTTTGTCATTTTCATAAATGACCTAGATGAGGAAGTGGAGGGATGCGTTAGCAAGTTCGCCGATGACACGAAGGTCGGTGGTGTTGTGGATGGTCTGGAAGGATGTCAGAAGTTGCAGCAGGACATAAATAGGATGCAAGACTGGGCGGAGAAGTGGCAGATGGACTTCAACGCAGATAAATGTGTAGTGGTCCATTTTGGCAGGACCAATGGGATGAACGAGTAGATTATCAAGGGCAGGAGTCTTAGCAGTGTTGAAGAGCAGAAGGATCTTGGGGTCCGGGTCCATAGGACTCTTAAATCGGCCTCGCAGGTGGAGGATGTGGTCAAGAAGGCGTATGGCGTACTGGCCTTCATTAATCGAGGGATTGAGTTTAGGAGTCGGGAGGTAATGCTGCAACTTCATAAGTCCCTTGTCAGGCCCCACTTGGAGTACTGTGCGCAGTTCTGGCCGCCTCACTATAGGAAGGACGTAGAAGCTATTGAAAGGGTACAGAGGAGATTTACAAGGATGTTGCCTGGATTGGGAGGCATGCCTTATGAAGATAGGTTGAGGGAGCTGGGACTCTTCTCCCTGGAGAGACGAAGGTTGAGAGGCGACCTGATAGAAGTTTATAAAATGTTGAGAGGAATAGATAGGGTGGATTCTCAGAGGCTATTTCCCCGGGTTGAAATGGTCGCTATGAGAGGACACAGATTTAAGGTGTGGGGAAGCAAGTACAGAGGTGATGTTAGGGGTAAGTTTTTCACTCAGAAGGTGGTGAGTGAATGGAATCGGCTGCCGTCAGTGGTGGTGGGGGCGAACTCGCTGGGGTCTTTTAAAAGACTTCTGGATGAGGATATGGGATTTAATGGGATTGGGGGTTACAGATAGGTCTATGGATTGGTAGGTGTTGATGTGATCGGCGCAACTTGTGGACCAAAGGGCCTGTTTGTGCTGTAGTGTTCTATGTTCTATGTTCTACTGCCCTATCCTCATCCATCCTCTTGGTTACCTCTTTGAAAAACTCTAAAAGATTAATCAGATATAATTTCCCATGCAAAAAGCCATGCTGACTACACTAATCAGACCCTGACTATTCAAATGTTGGTAGATCCTGTCCTACAGATCCCCTTCATAACTTACCCACCACTGATGTCAGGCTTACCAGCGTGTAATTCCCTTGCTTGTATTTGCTACCCTTCTTAAACAATGGAACATTAGCCATTCTTTCATCTTTCAGAACTTCTGCCATGGAAAAAGATGAAGCAAATATCTCTGCAAGGACCTCTGCACTTTCTTTCCTAGCCTCCCACAAGATCTGAGGATGCATTTGATCAGCCCAGGGGATTTATCCATGTTAATGTGCATTAAAGCTTCAAATACATGACACATTTAAAACATTTAACGATGTGGCATTGTCACAATAGTGATGAAGTCATTGTACTTCTGTGCAATAAAATCCTAAGTCACAATATTGATAGCTTTACAAATGTTTGAGAAGCTTGTCAAATTCACTGAAATATTCAAGGCAGGTGAAAAAATTATCTCCTTGACTTGACACTGAAGACTCATTATGTCCTCTTAAAGTAAGTGCCAAGGGAGATAGCAGTTTGACTGTGGGACCACTTCTTAGCACTTTCCCCTCGTAAGAATACTACGAGACCATAAGACATAGGAGCAGAATTAGGCCTTTCAGCCCATCAAGTCTGCTTTGCCATTCAATCATGGCTAATTTTTTTCTCATGCAAATTCTCCTGCCTTTTCCCGTAACCTCTGATGCCCTTATTAATCAAGAGCCTATCTATCTCTGTCTTAAAAACACTCAGTGACCTGGCTTCCACAGCCTTCTGCGGCAAAGAGTTCCACAGATTCACCACTCTCTGGCTGAGGAAATTCCTCCTCATCTCTGCTTTAAAGATCGTCTCTTTAGCCTGAGGTTGTGCCCTCTGGTTCTAGTTTTTCCTACTAGTGGAAACATCCTTTCCATATCCAGTCTATCCTGGCCTCGCAGTATCTTGTAAGCTTCAATAAGATCCCTCCTCATCCTTCTAAACTCCAGCGAGTGCAGACACAGGATCCTCAAGCATTCTACATACTTCTTTTTAACTTGAGCCAATAACGTAGAATCAATTATTCCAGATGATTTACAACTTGGAATGAATGCATACATAGCCTTAATATGACTTCTGGAAGCTTCGCGATCAGCAAGATCGCTTTCCGAAATTTCTCCAGTTAGAGCACCCATTGATGAAAACATGTTTCCCTCTACTAGGGTCAGGGAATAATTTGCAAACATAACAGTAGACTGCCTTGGTTTTCTGAAAATAATCAACCAATTTCTCCTTTCCATTTCCTTTCATCCTCAGAAAATGGGACTCATGAATACTGCTTTTGGCCACCAACACCAAACTCTTTTCTCAGATTTTTCATATTACCTGGTCTATTTATTACAAAGTATTCAATCATACCCTGTCATAAGCAATGTCATAAGCCATAAGCAATGTCTTGTAGGTTTCTTCCCTCACGACAGCTGCAGAAGAATTCAGAGTTCACTTCTCATTCTTGAACAACAACTTCAACATTTTCAGGCAATGTGCCATCACTGGAAATTGGCAAGTCAAAGTCATCAGATAATTTGTCCATAATTTTGGTAGATGAGGATGAATGTACAGTTTGCACCACCCAATACTTCAAACTTTCTAAAGTAAAATGACAAACTGTCTTTTTGGCGGCTTTGTCCTCTTGCCTTGCCTTTAATTTTCTGTGCTTTTGACTGCCAAATTGATAGTGTTGCTTTGCATTGACTCATGTTTCTTGACTTTAACGAATTACATTTCTGAAAGAGCAGACTTTTTTGCCCTCCTCAGCCCTTGGGTTCAAGTTGTCTGTGCTCGCTTAATGACCCCACTGTTGTGCTGGCTCATTGGTTCCCTGGCTATGGTATGGCCTTAGCCCCGTCCTCAGTTGCCCAGTCCTCCACAGCCCTGGTTGGGGTCCAAGTTGCCCCTGGTCACTCAACAACCTCACTGTTCTGCTGTCTCACTGGTTGTCTGCCTGGCTATCTGAACTCCTCATCTTGCCCTCAGCTCATTGCCCAGCCCTTCTCAGCCCTACTGGCCTGGTCAACTTGCCCCGATGTTCCCCTTAATGACTGCTGGCACGTCCTTGACTTTCGTACCTTACCTCTACTTTACAATGACCGTGGCAAATGTGCTGCTGCTTTGCCTGTTGCTTGATTGGCCTTCTCAGCTTGTCCTCAGTTCATCGCCAACCAGTCTTTTCAGTCTTGCTGTTGGCCTGGTTGAGCCGCCCTGCTGCTTCCTCTCGACTACTGCTGGCAACTCCTTGGCCATCACACCTCAGCTCTGCACAACACTGACTTCAGGGAATGTACTCGCTCATTCACTGGCTGCCTTGCCTGCTGTCTGGCCTCCATGCCTTGCCTTTGTCTTTGGTTCGTTGCCCATGATTGAGTCACCCCATTACTTCACTCAATAACTGCCAGTGCCGCCTCAGACTTAACACCTTGCCTCTACTTGATGACAACATTGGGAAATGTGCTGGCTCACTTACTAGCTGCGACGCCTTCTGCCTGACTGACCGCCTCACCTTGCCCTCGGTTTGTTGCCCACTAGCCCTTTGAACCTTGCTGCTAGTCTGGTCGAGTCACCCTGCTGCTCCCTTTGAGAACTGCAGCACCTGTACGGCCTACACAGCTCACCTATACCCTGACAACCTCACTCACTTCATTGGTTTCATCGCCTGTTGGATGGCCTCACCTCACCTTAACTTCACTCTCAGCTTGTTGCCCACCAGCCCTCTCAGCTGGTGGTGTGGTTGAGTTGCCCATTGCTCACTCTGATGACCACTGGCTTCTAGGCATAATGTATTTCATTGTAAATCTGCCCCTGGGTCTAACATATTCTTCCTCCTTGACAGTGTCTATGACTCAAAACGTTAAGTCTACTTGATAAATGCTGGCAGACCTGCTGAGATTTTCCTGTGTCTTCTGTTCTTGTTTCAGATTCCAACATTCACAATATTTTGCTATTCCAATGACTCTTCACTTGTAATATAAACCCTCACACCCAAAGCAAACTTACTATTGGCTCAGGTTGCTCTGGCCTCCATAGATCCCTGGCCCTGGTCAGAAATTGGCTTGCGTGTTTTTATACTTTGGTTGCCTGTTCATCATCCTCAGCCCTGGCATGGGGGTTGAGAGTTGACCTGCTGCTCCCTTTGATAACTGCCAGCCAGTGCCTGCCCTCAGAAGCTTGCAACCCTTAAGTTAAGTTATTTACCTTGCTGTTAGCTTAGCTACCTGCTTGGTCATCGAGTCTCCTCAGCACTGCTTAAGAAACCTGGGCTGTTGTTTTAAAATATATTTTTGGGAATCCTCAGTGCTGTTGTTCTATTTTCTCATCGAAGTTATCAAACTCTCAATGATTTTGCACAATGTTTTCCCACTCTTAGCGGGTCTCCACCAAGCAGAGACCAATGTTGCTTTGTATTGATTGCAGATGGGTTCAATGATCCTATCAGCAAATTCAGAGCTCTCAGGCTCTGATTGGAGGTTACCTACCAGCATGGGGTCCCGCTTTGATTAGGGTCCTGTATCTAGGCATAATGTGCTTCATTGTAAGTCTGCTTCTAGCTCTAACACATTCTTTGTCAAAACTGAAAGGAGGGAGAGTCAATGACTCAAAATGTTTACTCCCCTGATAGACAATGACATGATCTGCTGAGTTATTCACATGTCCTCTGTTGTTTCAGATTCCAAGCTCTGCAGTTTTGGCCATTCCAATGTCTCTTCACTTTTAATAGAGATAGGCACTGGCAGTGTAGTCTCCTTGCAGCCTAGTTTTTAAAACTAGTCTTTGTTCATTCATGAAATATTGTGGTGAAATTATTGAGATCATGAAGCAATAGAATTTTGCACAGAACCATAGCAAATTCTAAGCCTGTTCTTTAATTGATTTTACTGAGTGCACCATGATTAGATTCTGGAAAATCACTAAGCTATGAGTCACATCATAAAAACTAATTAGAGTTTGCTTGCCAGTTTATCATCCTGCTGTGGTTGCCGTTAATTGGCATCTTAGATGATGTTGCCAAACTGTGTGTTAAATTTTTGGAAGAATATTCATTTGAAATAGAAGGGAGTTTATTTTGGATTTACTTGAATAACAGCTTTAAATAACTTATTTGAAAAATAGTTTTGTTTTATTCATTTGTGGTTCATGGCCATCATTTATTGCTCATTCCTAGTTGCCCTTGAGAAGGTGGTGGCAAGCTGCCTTTTTGAATCGCTGCAGTTCTTGTGTTGACCTTGTGCTGACCACAATGCTGTTAGGGAGGGAATTCCAGGATTTTGACCCAGCGACTGTGAAGGAACGGTAATATATTTCCAAATCAGGTTGCTGAATGGCTTGGAGAGGAACTTGCAGATGGTGGTGTTCCCATGTATCTGCTACCCTTATCTTTCTAGGTGGAAGTGGTCATGGGTTTGGAAATGCTGTCAAAGGATCTTTGATGAATTGCTGCAGTGCATCTTGTAAATAGTACACACTGCTGCTAATGAGCATTAGTGATGGAGTGGAGTGGATGTTTGTAGATGTGGTGCCAATCAAGTGGATTGCTTTGTCCTGAATAGTGTCAAGCTTCATGAGTGTTATTGTATCCACCAGGCAAGTGGGGAGTATTCCATCACACTCCTGACTTGTGTCTTGTAGATGTGGATGCTGAGTCAGGAGGTGAGTTACTCTCTGCAGTATTCCGAGCCCCTGACCTGCTTTTATAGCCATTGTTTATGTGGTGAGTTGAGTTTCTGGTCAATGATAACCCCTAAGATGTTGACAGTGGAGGATTCAGTGATGTACTGCCATTGAATGTCAAGGGGCAGTGGTTAGAGAGTCACTTATTGATGATGGTCATTGCCTGACATTTGCGTGACGCGAATGTTACTTGCCACTTCTCAGCCCAAGCCTGGATATTGTCCAGATATTTTTGCATTTGAACATGGACTGCTTCAGTATCTGAGGAGTTGCAAATGGTGCTGAACATTGTGTAACCATTGGTGAACATCCCCACATCTAACCTTATGATGGAGAGAAGGTCATTGATGAAGCAGTTGAAGATGCTTGGGCCTGGGACATTATCCTGAGGAACTCCTGCAGAGAGGGCCTGGAGCTGAGATGACTGACCCGCCACAACCATAACCATCTTCCTATGTACCAGGTATGATTCCAGTCAGTGGAGAGTTTCCCCCAATGCCCATTGATCCCAGCTTCTCTAGGGCTCCTTGATGCCACATTCCATTTAATGTGGCCTTGATTTTAAGGGCAGTCACTCACCTCACCTCTGGAATTCAGCTCTTTTGTCCATGATCCTTTTGTCCAAAGGAACCAAGGCTTTAATGAGGTCAGGAGCTGAATGACCCTGGAGAAACCCAAACTGGGTATCTAAGAGTCTTCCATCTTGTTTTCACACTTTACAGTTACTGTTAAATCTCTGGATAGTTCAAAAGTGAAAAGATTCTATAAATATACAAACTGACGTCACATAAAACTGATTTTCCTGAAATAGTTAGCATCGCAAAATAAGATAAAGCAATTAGGGATTTGTGCAGAAACTGTTGAAAGTCTTAGTTTTACAACATTTTAGCATCTGTTGCACTGTTAATAAATGCATTGTGTTCAAAGAATATTTATAGCATATGCAGTAGCTGCATTCATCACATGGCAAAACAGGTTGATTATCAACTTGCGAACCTCTCAGTATGCCTGTGGCAGGAGAATCTCCTGGTCAATCAGAACCTGCAGAAGCAAGAACTTGCCATTGAAGTACCTTGCCAAACATAACAATGGACCAACACATGGAAGTCCATGGCCACCAATGCCATCTTGGGGCATGGTAGCTAAACAGAGGAAGAGCTTTGGAGGAGCCCTGAACCATGGCGTCTGCCAAGTAAAATCATGATTAAATATAAAGACGTGGGCCATGATTCTTCCATCCTGAACCACCAATTTTTTGGCCGGTCGGGCCAAGAGGATCACGTGCGCCGCTTTGCAGGATTCCCGCATGTGTCCCCGACACGTGCGCATCTTCCAGCGACAGATATCCAGTGCGATTGGGACCACACTGGAAATGGGCGGGAACACCAGGTAAGTTATTTTAATATTGTTTTAATGTGATTTGGATGTAATTATCAGGCCCAGGATTGAATTCTCCAGGCCCGATAGCATCTCCCACCCCGTCAGTACAATTTCACTCACACGAGGTTTAGAACAGCACCCCACTTTTGGGGGATTAGTGGGAGACCCCACTGGAGTGAAAGGGGGGCAATCAGGGTCCGCCCCCGGGGGTCAGATGGCAGGGGGTGTTGCCCCTGGGCAGGGACATCCTGGCAATGCCAGCCTGTGCCCCCATCACTACCCAAGGGGCAAAATGTCCATGCCCAGAGGGTACCTTGGCACTACCCACTGGGCATCGGGCAGTGCCGGGAGGGGCCGTAGACAGTGGGGCCTATGGGTGGTTGGTGGGTCCCACTGCCACTGCATGGGGATCGGTCCAGACTGGAGAGAAGCTAGTGATCAGGAGATCTGGGGGCGGGGGAGTTGGGGAGTCTGCCAGGGGTTGGGGGCATCTGCTGGAGGGGGATCTGCCTCCTGTGGGGCATGAGGGTGGGGGGGATCATCGTTGCTGTGGGGGGGGGGTGGTGGGAGCGGGATATGGGTGCTGGAGATTGGGAGTCTCCTGGACTGGGATGGGTGGGTGGGGTTGGGGGCAGTCCTGGGAATACTTGTGGGGCTGCATTTCAGCCATTGGGGTGTTGGGAGGGGCAGCACTGCAGGGCCCTGGGCTGGCCAGCAATTGAGCTGGCCAGCAAGCTGCAGGCTGACAGTTCGGGGCCGCTGTGCATGCGCAGGGGCCCAGAGCTGTCAGCCTCTGGCGTGAATTGGCCCTGCCCTGAGCTTTTTAATCTGATTTATTGTATTTTTGTCACATGTATTACCATACAGTGTAAAGCATTGTTTCTTGCATGCTGTAAAGACAAAGCATACCGTTCATAGAGAAGAAAACGAGAGAGTGCGTAACGTAGTGTTACAGTCATAGCTAGAATGTAGAGAAAGATCAACTTAATGCAAGGTAAGTCCATTCAAAAGTCCGACAGCAGCAGGGAAGAAGCAGTTCTTGAGTCGGCTGGTATGTGACCTCAGACTTTTGTATCTTTTTCCTGACGAAGGTGGAAGAGAGCCTGTCCATGTCCTTAATTATGCTGGCTGCTTTGCCAAGGCAGCAGGAAGTGTAGACAGAGTCAATGGATGGGAAGTTGGTTTGCGTGATGGATTGGGCCACATTCACGACCTTTTGTAGATCCTTGCGGTCTTGGGCAGAGTAGGAGCCATACCAAGCTGTGATACAACCACAAAGAATTATTTCTATGGTGCAACTGTAAAAGTTGGTGAGAGTCGTAGCTGACATGCCAAATTTCCTTAGTCTTCTGAGAGGCATAAGTGGGATTTCTTAACAATAGTGTCGGCATGGAGGGACCAGGACAGGTTGTTGGTGAGCTTTTAATGATATTCATTTTTGTGAAAGTGTGGGAGATTCGAGTCTGAACTCCCACTGAAAAAACAATCGTGATTTACACTAGTTTTCCTGCAATTCAGCATTTAGAAATTTTTTGGGAGAATCGCCTTCATCGAATCTCATCCTCCCCGAGTCACATCCCCCTCTCCCCCCACATCTCATCCTCGTCTCATCCCCCCTCACTCCCAGTCTCACCCCCCTGCGTCTCATTTCTTCCCCCTCTCCCCCGTCTCATCCCCCTCCCCCCGCGGCTCATTTCTCCCCCACCCCACTCCCTACATGCCTCATTTCTCCCCTCCTCCCTGCGCCTCTCATCCTCCCACTAACAGTACCTATATTGTAGGACGGAGAATAAATCAGGAGATAATAAGGGCATGTGAAAAAATGCAGTACTTTAATCATGGTAACTAATCTTTATGTGGATTGGGAAAATCAAATTGGCAGAGGTAGCCATGAGGAAGAATTCATAGTGTTTTCAAGACAATTTCCTAAAGCAATATGTTGTGAATCCAACCAGAAATCAGGCTAATATGTAATGACACAGATTAATAAACAATCTGAGTAAAAGGTCCCCTAGGAAACAGCATCCAGATTGAGAAAAGTGGGTCAGAAACAACTGTGCTTCACTTCAGTAAGGTATTTAGAAAGAACAGAGAGCATAGTCAGCTAGAGTGGACTGAGAAAGGAGTTTGGCAGGAAAGACAGTTGATCAGCAATGGCAGATATTTATGAAAATAGTTGATCATTCACAACAAAGATACATCCCAACAAAGAAAAATTCTAGGATGGAGTGCAGATTGCATGGATCTATAGCAGTATTGAACTTGCACTGACCCCACCCTACACCTTTGATTCCATCCTGATGTTGTGAGACTTCTTACTGTGCTTACCCCAGTCCAACATTGGCATCTCCACATCATTCATCCCAAATGGTAGGGTCAAGTTTAGCTGTGTGGAACATGTAGGTTTCAGCCACACTTTGTGCTACACAGATTCCTGTCTTGGTTGTAAAGAATGATAACCTTGTCTCATGCTATATCCTTGAAAAAGCTTTTTAAGAAATTATGGCAAAGAAGTCATTTCAAATGTGCATCCTTTCTAACAATAGATTGATCCATCTGCTGTAATGAAGCCAGCCTTTTAAATTATATTGAATCAGAATAACACCTTGATTTGTTAGAATGCCTCCTACCATGAGGAAGAAATAACTGGTTTTGGCAGATGACAGCATCCTCGCCAGCCATGCCTCATTCACTGCACACCCACATCAGAAGGTTGTGCAACTATTACCATGATGTGGAGATGCCGGTGTTGGACTGGGATAAACATAGTAAGAAGCCTTACAACACCAGGTTAAAGTCCAACAGGTTTATATGAAGGCCTTCACAACACATAACAACGCAAAGTCACTGAGCAGAGACTGATAGCCGAGTTCCGCACACACGAGGACGGCCTCAAATGGGATCTTGGGTTCATGTCACACCATCTGTAATCCCCACAACTTGCCTGGGCTTGCAAAATCTCACAAACTGACCTGTCTGGAGACAACATGCATCTCTTTAACCTGTGCTTAACGCTCTCTCCACTCACATTGCCTGTACCTTTAAGGCTTGATTACCAGTAAAGACTCGCATTCCAACCATTATTTTGTAAATTGAGTTTGTGTCTTTAAATGCCCTGTTTGTGAACAGAACTCCCACTTACCTGATGAAGGGGCAGCGCTCCGAAAGCTAGTGGCTTTTGCTACCAAATAAACCTGGGACTTTAACTTAGTGTTGTGAGACTTCTTACAACTATTACCACCCCTAGCTTTAGTGGAATTTGGCAATTAATTAAATAAATGCAGGGGAGTAACTGAAACCAGTCCTGTGACGAATTTGTGCCATGTCTGCCCAGATTTCACAAGTTATTTCCCTTTCCTTACCCAGCAAAAAGGTATTTGAGGATATTGTTGTTAAACTTCCAGTAGCTCATTGTGAAGGAAGAGAGCAGATTACAACCTTTACTCAGTTTTAGATTTATTCACCAAGTGAGGCATAAATGTATAGCTGCTAACTTTCCAACCAGTTTCAGTGTCTCTTTATTCTCTTTTCAAATTAAAATAAACAGATAAATAAATAATCAACACATTTTTAAAGAGGCACTGTAACTTTACCTTAACAAAAATGTTAATGGAAACTTACCAAATTAAGTCAAAATATTTTTGGGAGTCATGTCCTCCACCTCCTGTGGGACCTACCAATTGCAGAAGGCATAAGAACATAAGAAATAGAGCAGGAGTAGGCCATCTAGCCCCTTGAGCCTGCCCGCCATTCAGTAAGATCATGGCTGATCTGATAGTGGTTCAGTTCCAGTTATCCGCCTGCTCCCCATAACCTTAATTCCCTTATTGGTCAGAAATCTATCTACTTGTGACTTAAACACATTTAACGAGGTAGCCTCCACTGCTTCAATGGGCAGAGAATTCCAAAGATTCACTACCCTCTGGGAGAAGAAGTTCCTCCTCAACTCTGTTCTAAATTGACTCCCCCTTATTTTGAAGCTGTGTCCTCTAGTTCTTGTTTCTTTTCTAAGTGGAAATAATCTCTCTGCTTCTACCCTGTCTAGCCCCTTCATTACCTTATATGTCTCTATAAGATCTCCCCTCAGCCTTCTAAACTCCAACGAGTACATGCCCAATCTACTCAATCTCTCCTCATAAGCTAGCCCCCTCATCTCCAGAATCAAGCTGGTGAACCTTGTCTATATTCTCTCCAAGACCAATATATCCTTTCGCAAATAAGGGGACCAAAATTTCACACAGTACTCCAATTGCGGCCTCACCAGTACCTTGTACAATTGCAGCAAGACCTCCCTGCTTTTATACTCCACTCGCTCACAATAAGAACATAAGAACATAAGAAATAGGAGCAGGAGTAGGCCATCTAGCCCTTCGAGTCTGCCCCGCCATTCAATAAGATCATGGCTGATCTGTTGTGGCTCAGTTCCACTTTCCCGCCCTCTCCCCATAACCCTTAATCCCCTCTCTTATCAAGAACCCATCAACCCGCTTCTTAAAAATATTTAGCAAGGCAGCATCCACCACTTCAACGGGCAGAGAATTCCAGAGATTCACCACCCTTTGAGTGAAGAAGTTCCTCCTCAACTCCGTTCTAAACCGCCTCCCCTTTATCTTGAGGCTGTGCCCCCTAGTCCTACTGTCTTTTCTGAGTGGGAAGAGTCTCTCCACCTCTATCCTATCCATCCCATTCATCATCTTATACGTCTCAATGAGATCTCCCCTCATTCTTCTAAACTCTAACGAGTACAAGCCTAGTTTATTCAGCCTCTCCTCATAGCTCAATCCCCTCAACTCCGGTATCAGCCTAGTAAACCTCCTCTGCACTCCCTCCAGGGCCAAAATATCCTTGCGCAGGTGCGGCGCCCAAAACTGCACACAGTACTCCAGCTGCGGCCTCACCAATGCCCTATACAGCTGCAGCAAGACCTCCCTACTTTTATATTCAATCCCCCTCGCTATGAAGGCCAGCATCCCATTCGCCTTCCTGACCACCTGCTGCACCTGCAAGCTGGGTTTTTGCGACTCATGCACAAGGACCCCGAGGTCCCTCTGCACCGTCGCCTGCTGCAGTTTTTCGCCACGTAAGTAATAGTCCTTCCTACCATTCTTCCTACCAAAGTGGACCACCTCACACTTGCCAACATTAAATTCCATTTGCCATTTCCTGGCCCATTCGCCCAGCCTATCTAGATCCTTCTGCAGACTCTCCACACCCTCCGCACAATTTGCCTTTCCCCCAATCTTGGTGTCATCAGCAAATTTCGACACCCTGCACTCGGTTCCCTCCTCCAGATCATCTATATAAATGGTAAATAGCTGAGGCCCCAGCACCGACCCCTGGGGCACCCCACTAGTCACCAACCGCCAATCCGAATAGCACCCATTGACCCCCACTCTCTGCCTCCTATTTGACAACCAATCCTCTATCCACGCTAACACCCTACCCCCAACTCCATGTCCCCTGATCTTCTGCAATAACCTCTTGTGAGGTACCTTGTCAAACGCCTTCTGAAAATCCAGAAAGACCACATCCACCGGCTCTCCTCTATCCACTGCCCTAGACACATCCTCATAGAACTCCAGTAAATTTGTCAGACACGACTTCCCTTTAATGAAACCGTGTTGCGTCCGCCCTATCAAGCAATTCCCTTCAAGATGCCTCGCAATTTCCTCCTTAATGACGGATTCTAACATTTTACCTACCACAGACGTTAAACTAACCGGCCTATAATTCCCCGCCTTTTGCCTGGCACCCTTCTTAAACAACGGCGTAACATTAGCCGTTTTCCAATCTTCCGGCACTTCCCTGGAATCCAGCGACGTCTGGAAAATAACCACCAAGGCATCCACTATCACCTCCGCCATTTCTTTCAGAACCCTCGGATGCATTCCATCCGGTCCTGGGGACTTGTCCACAATCAGCCCCTCCAGTCTGTCGAGCACCACCTCTCTAGTAACAGTAATGTCATTAAGACCCTCCAGTCCTACCACCTTTCCATCGCTAACACCCGGCAAATTATTCACGTCTTCCTCCGTGAAGACAGAAACAAAAAAGTTATTCAAGACCTTAGCCATATCCCCATCCCCTACCACTAGCTCCCCTTTCTCATCCTCTAAAGGACCAACGTTCACCCTAGCCAGCCTCTTCCTTTTTATATATTTATAAAAACTCTTGCTATCCTTTTTTATATTAAGTGCTAGCCCAGCCTCATAGCTTCTCCTACCCTCCTTTATCAACTTCTTTGTCAATCTTTGTTGACATTTAAACCTTTCCCAATCCTCTTCTCGCCCACTGCTCTTAGCTACTCTAAATTCCTCCGCTTTTAATTTAACACTTTCCTTCACCTCCTTCGTTATCCACGGCTTATTACCTCTCTTCCTACTGTCCTTTTTAACCATCGGAATAAATTTCTGCTGAGCACCAAGAAAGATCTCCTTAAAGATCCTCCACTGCTCCTCAGCAGACCTACCTTCCAACGCACTCCCCCAGTCCACATTTGCCAATTCTTCTCTCATCCTACCATACTCCCCTCTATTCAAACAAAGGACGCGTGTCCGGGAACCCACTTTCTCTCCTCCATCTGCACCAGAAACTCCACCATACAATGATCACTCTCTCCAAGAGGATCCTTCACCGCAAGGTCCCTAATTCTACCCGCCTCATTACATAGCACCAGATCCAAGATAGCTCGCTCCCTCGTCGGCTCCAACACACACTGTTCAAGGAAATTATCCCGGCAGCATTCCATAAAGGCCAACATTCCATTTGCCTTGATCACCTGCTGCACCTGCAAACTGAGTTTTTGCAATTCATGCACTTGTAGCATGTTGTAATTTTTCACCATTTAAATAATAGTCCATTTTATTATTATTTCTTCCAAAGTGGATAACCTCACACTTGCCAACGTTATACTCCATCTGCCAGATCCTTGTTCACTCACAGCCTATCCAAATCTCAATGCAGACTTTCCGCGTCCTCCACTCAATTTGCTTTCCCAGTCATCTTTGTGTCATCCGCAAACTTTGTTACCCTGCACTCGGTCCCCTCCTCCAGATTGTCTATGCATATGGTAAACAGTTGGGGCCCCAGCACTGATCCCTGCGGCACGCCACTAGTCACCAACTGCCAACCAGAAAAGCACCCATTTATTCCAACTCTCTGCTTCCTGTTAGATAGCCAGGCATCAGTCCTGTGTTCACCACATGCTCCCTCTCCAGGGAGACTCAGATGTAGATGTAGCCAAGAAAGGGAAGCTTGCTCCCTCAATTGACAATTCCACAGGACTTATAATCTTCCTGAATAAAACAATGTATTGATTAATAAACAAAAATGTCAGGGGTGACAGCCCCTGCTGGGGCACTGTAACCAATATGAACATTCAAAACAAAACTTAATTAAATAAATTAAATGTCATTCCTGGGGGTGATGATGCACCAGAACCTTAGTGGAGCTCACTGTCACAGAAGGCCAGAAATGTGCCAGTGGACATACTGGAATGTGGATGTTGCTGGCATGGATAGGATTTGTTGTCAGTCACTAATTGCCCTTGAACTGAGTGGTTTGCTGGGCATTTCAGAGGGCAGTTGGAAGTCAACCATCTGGAGTCACATGTAGGCCAGACCTGGTAAAAACAGCAGATTTCCTTCCCTAAAAGACATGGGTGTACAGGGGGGCACGATGGCACAGTGGTTAGCTTTGCTGCCTCACAGCGCCAGGATCCCGGTTCGATTCCTGGCTTGGGTCACTGTCTGTGTGGAGTTTTCACGTTCTCTCCGTGTTTGTGTGGGTTTCCTCCGGGTGCTCCAGTTTCCTCCTACAGTCCAAAGATGTGCGGGGTTAGATTGATTGGCCATGCTAAATTGATTGTAGTTTCGGGGGCATTAGCAGGGTAACTATGTGGGGTTACGGGAATAGGGTGGGATTGTTGACAGTGCAGACTCAATGGGCTGAATGGTCTCCTTCTGTACTGTAGGGATTCTATGATTTTAATCTTCTATGAATGAATTAGATGAGTTTTTATAACAACCGATGATAATTTCACAGTCACCATTGAGATGTAATTGAATTCAAATTCCACCAGCTGTCGTGGTGGAATTTGAATCCATGTCCTCAAAGCATTAGCCTGGGTTTCTGGATTACTAATCCGGAAACCCAGGCTAATCCCTTTAAAACTGCGTGGACTCAATGTTGAGTTCAACAATTTCAGACAATGAACTCTGAAGTTTATATTTTTTTTGCCATGTACCATTCTGAATATTAATTTTTTTGTTTCTTTAATACAACCATGATTACTACCTTTGCCATTTGTTCCATGGCATCTTTGTCATTTAGTCTCTTTCAACCGCTATCCTTTCCCTGGTTTTCCCTTTTGTTTTTTCCTTGCCTCCATTCAAAGCATAAAATTTATCCTATTTGTACCTTCTGGCATGAAGAAGAGCCATATTTGACTCAAATTGCTAACTTTGTTTCTTTCCTCACAGGTGTTGAACCTGCTGAAAATTTCTAACACTTTGTTTTAATTACAATGGCATCTGTCAAGTTGTCTTGGGTGGCTACACTCCTGGATCTGAGTAAACAGTCTACTTTTTGGGGGCTGAGTAGTGAGTTGTGTTTACAAGGTTTTGGTATGCCTGAGGCAACATTCTCTGCATTTTTCACTGTCGGACCCATGCATTTTGTAACATTAGCTCAAAGATTTTCACAGATAATGTCCCTGAAAGCTACATTTTATTCTGAATACAGAAACCCCAGGTGTTAAATTGTTAATAAATGTTGCTCAATAGTTAACTCAATGTTTTTATTTGCGGAATTCAGGTTCAACGTTGAGGTTTTGGCCTTAAATTACTTTGTAACTTCCAATGCTAAATTGTCAGATTCATTGCATTGCTGCAGAGTGCAGAGGGGCGGCATAGTGGCACAATGATTAGCACTGCTAAGCACCAGGGACCTGGGTTTGATTCCCAGCTTGGGTCACTCAATATATGGAGTTTGCACATTCTCCTTGTGTCTGTGTGGGTTTCCTCTGGGTGGTCTAGTTTCCCCCACAATCCAAAGATGTGCGGGTTGGGTGGTTTGAGCATGTCAAATTGACCCTAATATTGGGGGAATTAGCAGAGTAAATATGTGAGATTACGGGAATAGGGCCTGGGTGGGATTGTGGTCAGTGCAAACTCCTTCTGCAATGTAGGAGTTCCATAGGTTCTATGGCATTTTTAACAACTGTAACATTGCTGGCCTAATGGAGAATAAGGCCTCACTAATATTATCACAAATGCCAGTTAAATCAGCCAAATCGTAGAATGGTTACAGAACAGAAGGTGGCCATTCAGCTCTGTGTCCTTGCCAGCTCTCTGCTGGAGGAATTTGGCTTGTCCCACTCCTTGTATTTTCCTCGTTGCTCTGCAAATGTACTTCATGTACTTATCCAATTTTTAAAAGCCCATATTGCACCTGACTCCATCATGCTCTCACGTAGTGCATTCTAGGTCTTAAGCACTCACTGCATAAAAAGGATTTCTTGGGTTCCTTTACCAATCATCTGATTTTGGTGTCATTTGATGGGAGGAGACTTTTTTCTGTATATTCTAACCTAAGACTATGATGGATTCTCTGAAGCACCTAATGGAGCAGAAACCATTATCTTGGCCACTTCTCATTCAAGGGGCTGATGATCACATTTCACGACTGTAACCTTATCACAATATTAAACTGAATTTCAATAAAAAGTTGAGGATTGAAAAGCAGTAACCTTGGCACCCTCCTCCCCAAGGTCCCGGCAGCTCATCTTCCCCATGTCCTTGACAGCCTATCCTCCCCCTGGCCTCAGCAGCTTGTCCATCCTGTGGTCCCTGCAGTCTCTCCTCCCCATGGTCTTGACAGTTTGTCTTCTTTGTGGTCTTGGCAATTTATTCTCTCAGTGGCCCTGGCTCTCTCTCCTATGTGTGACTTTGGCAGCTTGTGCATTGTGCCTCCCCTTGTAGCCACTCCTCATAGAACATAGAACATAGAACATTACAGCGCAGAACAGGCCCTTCGGCCCACGATGTTGCGCCGACCAGTTACAAAAACAATGACCCACTAGCCTATACCAATCCCTTTTCGTCCATAAACCTATCCAGAGATCTCTTAAACGCCCCCAAACTAGACGCATTTACAACTGCAGCAGGCAGGGCATTCCAATCCCTCACCACCCGCTGGGTAAAGAACCTACCCCTGACATCCGTCCTGTAGCTACCCCCCCTTAATTTAAAGCCATGCCCCCTCGTGCTAGCTTTCTCCATCCGAGGAAAAAGGCTATCACTATCCACCCTATCTAAACCTCTAATCATCTTATATGTTTCAATAAGATCCCCTCTTAGCCGCCTTCTTTCCAACGAAAACAACCCTAAATCCCTCAGTCTCTCCTCATAGGACCTCCCCACCATACCAGGCAACATCCTAGTAAACCTCCTCTGCACCCTCTCCAACGCCTCCACATCCTTCTTGTAATGCGGGGACCAGAACTGCACACAGTACTCCAAGTGCGGCCGCACTAGAGTAGTGTACAGTTGCAACATTACACTGCGACTCCTAAATTCAATTCCCCTACCAATAAACGCCAAGACACCGTACGCCTTCTTGACAACCTTATCTACTTGATTCCCAACTTTCAGGGATCTATGTACACACACACCTAGATCCCTCTGTTCATCCACACTATTCAAAGTCCTCCCATTAGCCCTATACTCGACACATCTGTTGCTCCTACCAAAGTGAATTACCTCACACTTCTCCGCATTAAATTCCATCCGCCACCTCTCGGCCCAGCTCTGCAACCTATCTAAGTCTCCCTGCAGACTATGACACCCTTCCTCACAATCTACCACACCTCCAACTTTGGTGTCATCAGCAAATTTACTAATCCACCCAACTATACCCTCATCCAGATCATTAATAAAAATTACAAACAACAGTGGCCCCAAAACAGATCCCTGAGGCACACCACTCGTAACTGCACTCCATGATGAATGCACTCGTAACTGCACTCCACTGAACCTCAGAGGCCAGTCCTACCCATGACCTCGGCAACCTGTCTTCTCTGTGGCCCTGGCAGACTCTCATCCTCATGGCCCCAGCAGTCTCTCCTCCTTGGCCCTGGCAGCCTATCTCCTGCATGTGTCCAATGGTTCCCTGGGGCCTGGCCTTGGCAGCCAGTCCTCCATGTGATCCTGTCAGTTTGTCCTCTGTATTCTTCCTGTAGCCTTTCCTTCCAGTAAGGCAAAGGTGCCTGTCTGCCATGTTGCCCGAGCAGCCTGCCCTCACCCAGGCCCTCTTTCCACCCTCCCCAAATCTTCCCAGCAAACCCATGCCCACTACTGTTCATTGCTCCTCCAATCAGAGACTGTTTCTCTCCCACATTAGCAAACTTGGAGGAGAACCAGTCCCTGACTGAAGGAGCAGCACCTTGCAGAATCTTCAACTTCTTCGGCCGCCTCAAACCATATGTTTCGATCATCAGCTGCGCTGCCCTCCTCCTCTTGTGTTTCCATTGCCCTGCTGCCTATAAGAGCACTTCCAAGAAGGCTTCACAGAATCTTGGAGCAATTCTTCCTCTTGCTGAAACAATACCTCATAGCCTGTCCGTAATTTTTCACAGGCTACAGACTTCCCTTTAAAAATAGTGGCATTTGGTCGCTGGCAATAGGACCCACTCGCTGCCTTTAATTGGCTGGTGGCCCATTTGCTGACTCTTAGATGGCTTCCCCTCATGATATCGTGGGACTAATCATGCCACCTGCATATGATGATCACAGATCTGGACATTTTAAAAAAAATGGGCACCACTTTGGTAGGATGAATGGATTAAGCAGAGTATTTGTTAAATAGGCAGAGATTAGACAATGTCAGTTAACAAAGGGATCTGGATGTCCCAGTCAATAAATCATTAAAAGTTAAAAAGCATGTGCAGCAACAATTAGGAAGGCTAATTAGCCTTTATCACAAGAGGATTTAAGTGCAGGAGTAGTGAAGTTTTGCTTCAATTGTATGGGATCTTCATTAGATCACACCTGGAGTACTGTGTGCTGTTTTGGTCCTCTTACTTCAGGAAGGTTTTCATTACCACAGAGGGAGTGCAATGAAGGTTCACTGGACTTATTCCCAGGATGGCAGGACTAACCTCAAAAAAAAGGGATTGGGCAAACTGGATTGTATTCTTCAGAGTTTTGATGAATGAGAGGTGATCTTGTTGAACTCTAGAAAATATTTAAAAGGACAGGCAAGGTAGATGCAGATAGGATGTTTCCCCTGGTTGGGAGACCAAGGGACACAATTTCAAAATAAGGGGAAAGCCACTTAGGACTGAGAGGAAGAGAATTGTTTTGATCTAGAGGGTTATGAGTCTATGCAATTCTCTACCCCAGAGAGTTGTGGAAACTTTGTCAATCTGTATTTAAGTGTACTCAATGACTGACTTCTAACTACCAATGACATGGTGGATATGGGGATAGCATAGCAAAAATACAATGAAGTGGATGATCTGCCATGATTGTATTGAATTGTGGAGCAGGTTTAATGGGCTGAATGGCCTATTCCTGCTCCTGTATTCCTATTAACTCATAATTGGGCCATCTATGTGATTGGTGTAAAAAATCAAGACTGAAGAGTCTGGATGGAGTAGAGGGAAATTGTTTCCATTTACAGAAGGATCAAGAGCCAGGGGATACAAATTTAAAGGGACTAACAAAAGAACTAAAAGAAAATGAGGAAGAACTTTTTTTTCCCACACTGGTTAAGAGCTTGAATGCATAATTTGAGTCTGTGATGGAAATTATAGCGAAGCTTTATGAAGGTAATTGGATAAGCACCTGAAGGGACATGGTTTGCAGGGCTGGAGCTGGAGGCTGAGGAGACTTGCTGAATTGTTCCTTCAGAGAGCCCGCATAGACTGATTGGGCCAATAACTTTCTAATTTGCTGTAACCATTCTGTGATTCTAAGTTTCAAAACAAGTGATTTTTTTTTCATCAAAATAGCTACTTAGTTTACACCTTGATCAAATTTTCATTCCATTGAACTAATTGAATGGGAAAATCATTGGGGCATTGAATGGCTGTTTCAAATTCTACTGTCTAATCATCATCCAGAGTTAAACCCAATGCATCCCAACTCTCATATTGCTAGTTACAATAGGAAATCTTGCCACATCCACATTTTATGTAGCTGCATGCATAAAACCATGATCACACAGACATGATTACTTGCAGGTTGCCGTGATCAACTTTAGATTGGGCAAATGACAGCCATCGTTGGCTTCATGTACTTCTACCTTGCACCCCATCTCCTCATTGAACTTCATGACTTTGTTGCAATAGCTGCATGGGAAGTCCTACAGCACAGTGCTGTTCAGACAGACATGAATGTGGCAGGGAAGGAGACCACTCTATTCCCTGACCCCAGATAGCTGTGCTAATTTGACACATTGCACGAGAGGGTTTCATGGATCTATTAGCACTATGCTGTCCGTGAAGATCAGCTCGGCATGAAGATGGAGGACGGGCCTGCTCTGGCAGTGTGGTGTACAGCGTATGAGATGCAGCACAGTTCTAAAGCAGAAAGGCTTTGTTGCTTTCACCTCAAAGCTTTCTGTGAATTGAGGACTATCTTGTGCATGCAACTCTGTCAGTTGGGTGTTAGACCAACATAATTTCCCGTTGTTGTGATTCAAATTTGGAAGGCCTGGCAGAAAACCGGTAGGTAGCTGTTTTAATGAGCATTCACGAGATGCAAGTGAATATAAATGAAGTTAATGCTGCCAGCAGGAAGACACATCTGCCATTTACACACCATTAGAAGGATTGCAATGTGATGTTACACCAGGTTTCTGACTTTTTCGCTGCCACTAAATTCTCTGCTCCTGCCCACTACCAAACCCACTGCGAGTGCAACAGGAGAATTCCGCCCCAATCTATTCCTCCCATTTCAAATGGGTGTTACAGGAAAAAGAAAATCTTACGTAAGTGTCATATTATGGTACTGCTATGTGTTCCTTACATGAAATCTGAGACTTTAATGAGCCTTTTGTAATAACTTGTGTATAAGCCCTCAGCAACCCAGGTGCTCCCCTAAAGCACTATGCTGCCCTGTGCCCAACAGAAGTGCACAGCAAGCATAAGACTTCAGAATAAGGGCCAGGATTCTCCCAAATAAATTCTAAATGTCGAATTGTGTGAAAGCTGGAGGAAGTTATGCTGTGTTTTTCAGTGGGAGCTCAGAGAAGAATCTCCCGTTCCCTGTCCAGAACTGAGTGCATGAGTGCAAATCACAAAAATTTAGGGGCAGGGCATATTCCACCCAGGAGGCTGGCAGCATTGTGCTAAGCAGGTCACTGTGCATGCGCTGATCTGTCAGTACTGAGATCGGCATATGCGCAGTAGCCTGTGCTGCCGGCCTCCCAATTGCTGGCAGGTTTGATTGCTGGCTCCTCAGCCCAGACCCCCACCTTCCCCGATGGCCAGCTCTGATCACTGGCCTCCCTCCCCCAACAATCCTGACTGCAAAGTGGCAGAGGAACCTCCTGCCCCATGTCCAATGGGCAATGGCAAGGTGTCTCCTGGGCATTGGCACTTTGTCCCTTGGGCAGTGCCAGGGATCCCAGGCTGGCACTGCCAAGGTAGTCTAGGGGGCACCTCCCACCACCTGACCCTCTGGGGGCTCCGATTGCGCCCCATCTTCACTTGAGCGGGGTCAGGCCACTAGCTGCCCAAAAGTGGGGAGCTACTGTAAACCCCTACTGGAATGAAATATTTCTGGCAGGGTGGAGAGGCATGAATATGTGAGCGCTTGCATATGTAATACAGCAACGCGCCTTTTTCCGGCGTGGACTCCACCGATCGGGCACCACTTAAATCTCCTGGCCAGCTGTGCTGGTTTTTTTTTGTTAGTGTAGTGGAATGGGAGAATTGCCCCCTAGATATCTGGAGAATTATTGTCTGTTATGCCAAATCCCTGCTCTGGTACTTTTATTAGCCTCCCGGAGCACTTTCTATCTACATTGATATGATAGTATCTTTCTTATATTGACAGATTTTACTCCATTAAAAATGCATACTTCCATCAATTTTCACCACAATATTTTTACAGACCCTACCCCAAATACTTGCAACAACATCTGTAGCACATCAATTCTTGAATGCATCGTAGATGCAGTGGACCTAATCAACTTATCTACACTTGTACCATTTTAGGTCCCTGTTTTCTATCAGCAGATCTCTTGATGACTTAACATGGGTTGTTACGTATTGTTCAACTGAACAATGAACATACATTATGTAATAGATTTAAGTCGACTCATGGCTCAAAATACAAAAGGGTTTATTGCCAACAATGAATATGACTATTTTCCACCCCTTCCTGCCCCAACTGAGGATCAACCTTTGCACCTGATTTGCTTGCTTTCTGCCTTGACACTCCATAGAGTCGGGCCCAGTCATGTAGTCCTTGGAGATCGTCCCTTAAAGGACCAGCTAGCAAATTGACTTTTAAATTAAGCTAACACACATCATAATGCAAATATTGGAAGTAATTGGCATCTGGACTTAGTTCAGATGTTTTGTGCTGCCTAAGAATTGGTTGGAATCATGGCTAAGGTACGGTTGAGGTTGTTGGTGAGACTACTCCTAGTGTATTCTGGGGCACCTGGGGATAGAACATAGAACATTACAGCGCAGAACAGGCCCTTCGGCCCACGATGTTGCGCCGACCAATTAAAAAAGCAATGACCCTCTAACCTAAACCAATCCCTTTTCATCCATAAACCTATCCACGGATCTCTTAAACGCCCCCAAAATAGGCGCATCTACAACTGCAGCAGGCAGGACATTCCAATCCCTCACCACCCTCTGGGTAAAGAACCTACCTCTGACATCCGTCCTATATCTACCACCCCTTAATTTAGAGCTATGCCCCCTTGTGCTAGCTTTCTCCATCCGAGGAAAAAGGCTATCACTGTCCACCCTATCTAAACCTCTAATCATCTTATATGTTTCAATAAGGTCCCCTCTTAGCCGCCTTCTTTCTAACGAAAACAACCCCAAATCCCTCAGTCGCTCCTCATAGGACCTTCCCTCCATACCAGGCAACATCCTGGTAAACCTCCTCTGCACCCTCTCCAATGCCTCCACATCCTTCCTATAATGTGGGGACCAGAACTGCACACAATACTCCAAGTGCGGACGCACCAGAGTTTTGTACAGTTGCAACGTGACGTTGCGGCTCCTAAATTCAATCCCCCTACCAATAAATGCCAAGACACCGTATGCCTTCCTAACTACCTTATCTACTTGATTCCCAACTTTCAGGGATCTATGTACACATACACCCAGATCCCTCTGTTAATCAACACTATTCAGAGTCCTACCATTAGCCCTATACTCTACACAACTGTTAATCCTGCCAAAGTGAATTACCTCACACTTTTCCGCATTAAACTCCATCTGCCACCTCTCGGCCCAGCTCTGCAACTTGTCCAAGTCTCTCTGTAAACTATGACACCCCTCTTCACTATCTACCACTCCTCCGACTTTGGTGTCATCAGCAAATTTACTGATCCACCCAACTATACCCTCATCCAGATCATTTATAAAAATTACAAACAGCAGTGGCCCCAAAACAGATCCCTGAGGCACACCACTTGTAACCGAACTCCATGACGAATACTTTCCATCAACCACCACCCGCTGTCTCCTATCTGCTAGCCACTTATTGAGTTTTTTGAGAAGGTGACCAAAGAGGTGGATGGGGGTAAGGCAGTTGACGTGGTATACATGGATTTTAGTAAGGCGTTCGATAAGGTTCACCATGGTAGGCTTCTGCAGAAAATGCAGATGTATGGGATTGTGGGTAATCTAGGAAGTTGGATCAGGAATTGGCTATCAGATAGGAGACAGAGGGTGGTGGTGGATGGTAAATATTCATCATGGAGTGCAGTTACGAGTGGTGTGCCTCAGGGATCTGTTTTGGGGCCACTGTTGTTTGTAATTTTTATTAATGATCTGGATGAGGGTATAGTTGGGTGGATTAGTAAATTTGCTGATGACACCAAAGTTGGAGGTGTGGTAGATTGTGAGGAAGGGTGTCATAGTCTGCAGGGAGACTTAGATAGGTTGCAGAGCTGGGCCGAGAGGTGGCGGATGGAATTTAATGCGGAGAAGTGTGAGGTAATTCACTTTGGTAGGAACAACAGATGTGTCGAGTATAGGGCTAACGGGAGGACTTTGAATAGTGTGGATGAACAGAGGGATCTAGGTGTGTGTGTACATAGATCCCTGAAAGTTGGGAATCAAGTAGATAAGGTTGTCAAGAAGGCGTACGGTGTCTTGGCGTTTATTGGTAGGGGGATTGAATTTAGGAGTCGCAGTGTAATGTTGCAACTGTACACTACTCTAGTGAGGCCGCACTTGGAGTACTGTGTGCAGTTCTGGTCCCCGCATTACAAGAAGGATGTGGAGGCGTTGGAGAGGGTGCAGAGGAGGTTTACTAGGATGTTGCCTGGTATGGTGGGGAGGTCCTATGAGGAGAGACTGAGGGATCTAGGGTTGTTTTCGTTGGGAAGAAGGCGGCTAAGAGGGGATCTTATTGAAACATATAAGATGATTAGAGGTTTAGATAGGGTGGATAGTGATAGCCTTTTTCCTCGGATGGAGAAAGCTAGCACGAGGGGGCATGACTTTAAATTAAGGGGGGGTAGCTACAGGACGGATGTCAGGGGTAGGTTCTTTACCCAGCGGGTGGTGAGGGATTGGAATGCCCTGCCTGCTGCAGTTGTAGATGCGTCTAGTTTGGGGGCGTTTAAGAGATCTCTGGATAGGTTTATGGACGAAAAGGGATTGGTATAGGCTAGTGGGTCATTGTTTTTGTAACTGGTCGGCGCAACATCGTGGGCCGAAGGGCCTGTTCTGCGCTGTAATGTTCTATGTTCTATGTTCTAATTCCTGATCCAATTAACTAAATCACCCCCAATCCCATACATCTGCATTTTCTGCAGAAGCCTACCATGGTGAACCTTATCAAACGCCTTACTAAAGTCCATATAAACCACGTCAACTGCCTTACCCCCATCCACCTCTTTCGGATTTCACGTTCCTTATCAGCTTATAAATTGGAACCTTGCAGATTGTTAGTCGGATAACCCAATGCTTTTTTAACCCCCTCACAATTTCACTGGCCTTCAAGGCATAAGGTAGGCATTTGAAATGTTCCATATTTGAATCGAAAGGTTCCAGTTTACCAAAAATGGGCATTTTGGCATTCACAAACTGCTGAATGATTTTACGTCAAAAGTCTTCCAAACGAGGTCTGCTGTCCTATTTTCTATCGTTATATGAAGGCACTCCTATTGATCCTCTAGGCTAAATGTAATATCTTGAATAACAGGCAGCCACCGTGTAAATTAACTAATAAACAGTTTGTTGGGATAAATCACAGTTTATAAAATTAGCTTATTCCATGACTCCAGATTCTTAACAACCAGGGAGACGGTGATGCCAAAACATTGAACGTATTCAAGAGGCAGCTTGATATAGCACTTGGGTGCAAATGGGATCAAAGGATTTCGGGAGAAAGCGGAATTAGGCTATTGAGTTGAACGATCAGCCATGATCGTGATGAATGGTGGAGCAGGGTTGAAGGACCAAATGGCCTCCTACTGCTCCTATCTTCTGTGTTTCTATGTCCCTGGAACTGCACATTCCGGCCCAATTGGCTGACTGGGTCACATGGCCCACAGACACTGCCACCGCGCCCCCCCCCTCCACTCCCACCCCCACCTGGTCTTAAATGGGCAAGCTACCATAGTAGCATAGTGCAAGTATTACTGGATTAGCAATTCATAGCCTTGACTAGTGATCCTGAGACATGGGGCTAGATTTTTCAGCTTGTTGCTGACCTGTTTGAAGGCTGAGGTTCTCATAAAACACAACACCCAACCTGACTCTCATTTTATTGGTGATAGTGGAGGCACCAGGAGGCCTACTCGCCCTTGGCCTCGTGAGACCCTTAAGTGGCTACTTAATGACCACTCAAATAGCTTAACCTGTCCTTGCCACAATTGTACTCATGGCAAGGGGAGGCTCAGGCAAGTGGGTAGCCCGACAACTTTTACTTGATGAGCTGCCAGGTGACTTTATTTATGAGAAGAACAAAGTACGGACACAGATATAAAGCAACAAATTTTATTAAATATAGTTAACCCGTAAATTGCCAACTATGTATACAAGGAACACCCAGGATTCAGCTATACTACCCGTAAAGATAATTGGTAGGATATAGATCTGGTCCGAGAGTCCATCTGGTTCCTTTTCGCGAAGGTGATTCTTGCTTGCATGCTTCCTTCCTTCTTTGTCTGGTCTCAGTCATCTCTGGTCTCGAGTCTTCACTCCCAAGATGTCCGGAATGCTTATTTTTATCCCCTGTTGGCCTCTCACTTTTTTTCCAGCTGCCCTTGACCTTCTGCCAATAGGGTGTCGGGGTTGGGGGGAGGAATCTCAGTGCCCAATGGTCTAGCTGATGACCTGTTTACAGGATGTCTGAGCCCACCCCAGGCACCTTGGAGTCTGGCCCCATCTAGGCTGTGGATAATATGCCTGTGCATATCAAATAGGAGCGATGATCATTTGATAGATTATCAGGGCTGATCCAGATATGCCTGGCAGCCTGTCTGAGTTCTGTATATTCAAACTTTAGTCAGGTCTGATTTTTGCTGGAATTGACTGTAGTTTAATTTAGAGTACCCAGTTCTTTAATTTCAGATGTCCAAATTTATCTTGAGCTCAGCACTACACATGGGATCCCAGCCTTGCCCCAACCTGAACCTTCCCATTGGAAGCGCCAACCCCCGGCCGTGTTCCCAGGGACAGTGGGTTCTCATGTACTGCCTCTCCCCTGGGAGTTGTATTTAACTGTGCACCCACCCAGTGGGGACTATTTGCCAGGTCCCCATTTGTTCAAACCTATTATAAATGCCACCAATGTAAAGTCATGCCAGCATGGGAGGAAATCCTAACATGGGGACGTGACAGCAACAAAGTCTGCTAATGATATTTAAATATGCCTAATTGGTTTCCGAACCTTTCATGGTAGGAACCCATTACATCATTGGCAGTTGTGAGGACATTGCAGTGGGAAAGCAACATTTCGTTTGGCGACTCCCTTTGGATTCTCTGCCTGCACTGATTTTTGTGCCTGCTAAAAAAGGAGCAGAAAACCTCCTCCCATTGAAACAAGTCTATGTATTTGACAGCAGAAGTTCGATACCCCAAACAGTGAACATGTAAAAAAAAGACTTAAACCCAAACACCAGCTTACAAAACCATTCACACTCTAGTTTCCTTCAATATGCTAATATGGATGAACATGTCTCAATATTTGGAGAAAATAGAACATCACTCATTTTTAGGCAGTGGTGGCATGAGTTTGTTTACATCAATGCTTTGGTATAACAGACCATTTAGTAGTAAGCAAAACTTCTCTGGTCTCTAGTGTTTATGTCTTAGATGATAAGAAAGCATTAGATAAAGTAAGGCTTTAAAAAAAGCCTTATGATCTTCAGGACAAATTAATTTGCTGGACTGAATCATGCTTAGCAACAGAAAGCTGAAACTGTGACAAATGAATACATTTACTCCTGGGGCCTGGGGACAATGGTTAGTGGAGTAGTGCCACAAAACTGAGCAATGCTTTCAACTTCCACTTGGTTCCTTCAGTAGAAACTAAAATGTTCCAGCATGATCAGTGGCTTTGGAGACCATTGGCCTCCAAGGATCTTTGCAAAGTCATCGTAAGCTTTTGCCCCTGGCTTTGGATGAACCAAGTTCCAGAGCAAACTGAATGTTATACTTTCTATTGTACTGAGAAAAACTGGGATAAGCAACTCATCTGCAACTTTATTCACTTGTACCAAGTACTGAAAAAGCTCTGCATCGGGACACCATGATTAATTTTCTTCATTGAAGGTACCCATGGATCCTATTGAGCACAGTAAAAAGTCTGATAACACCAGGTTTCAGTGGTGTTGTCAGACTTTTTACTGTGTTTACCCCAGTCCAACGCCGGCATATCCACATCATGACTCCTATTGAGCATCCATTTCTTTTGCAGTCACTCGCAACGTGAGACTGCTCAGTACTTTTTTTCTAGCGTCTTCCCGATACTCCTTTTTATACCCTGGAGACTGTTGACTTGATATGTTTTTTCAAATGACCCCAGCTATACAGCAAAGCATACACTCTTTTCAAATATGTCAGATATTACATGGAATACTATTGGAATCTCATCCATTCTTCTGATAGGAAAAAAAATCCCCTCTTTTAAATCTTACGGACACCTTTTCTTCTTAATTGGTCTTTCTGGCATTGGCACTCCAATCTTTAATCCTGTTCTTGCTTCTCCTCAGTCTTCTAATATTAAAGTGTGAGGGCCCAAAATTTTTTCTTCTTAGAATTTTTCCTCAATGTTCCTGTTGAAATAAAATTGATTTGCAGCCATTTTGCTCCCTGTAATGTCCTCACAATGTAACCGGTTGCCAGTTTTAACAGAAGGGAAGAACATGGTTTGCACATGTCAATTCAACGTAACAACAAATTTATTGAAGAGCTGTTGTCTGCACTACACAATAAAGAATTGAAAGTAAAATAACAGACTTGCAAACACTCTAATGACATCACCATCAAATCATGTAACCTGTGAAGAAGGTTATCTAGGATTGATCTTGATCTTGATCAGTTGGGCCAGTGGGCTGCTGAATGGCAGTGGAGTTTAATTTAGATAAACGTGAGGTGATGCATTTTGGTAGATTGAACCAGGGTAGGACTTAATCAGTTAACGGTAGGGCATTGGGGAGGGTTATACAACAAAGAGATCTAGGGGTACAGGTTCATAGCTGCTTGAAAGTGGAGTCACAGGTGGACAGGGTTGTGAAGAAGTAATTCAGCATGCTTCGTTTCATTGGTCAGAATACTGAATGTAGGAGTTGGGATATCTTGTTGAAGTTGTACAAAACATTGATAAGGCCACACTTGGAATTCTGTGTCCAGTTCAAGCGCAATTTAATGCTCTGCTCTTCTCGATGTAAGTGGGGCTGAAGCTTGTTTTCCTGCTTGTTTAGTGTGAACAGGAATTTGAGCATAACTATGTACCAAATATTTAGTTAAGCTAAAATATTAAGTAAATATGTACCTACAAGAACCAATTTTAGTCTCACTAGGCGCTGTAAAACATTGGTAAACAGGGATAAGAGGGTGCTTTTGTATAATGCGGAAACCAAACACACCAATATGTAGCTTAATGCAACATAAACTACCGCCACATCCCATTTTGTTTTAATATTTCCAAAAATATTTATTTAAGCTTTTAACAGTTTTGTATATAATATTCTTCTATTTATGTAGAGACTTGAAATCCAAACGTATTTGTGGTCTCCATAAATTGGCTCGACATAACCTCCAATACTTCTTTTCCAGTAAAAGAAGATGCGTTTTCATACCAAGCCAGTGAATAAACAGGTATCTAATTCCAAATGAAAAAAGTAAGTTACATAACAGATGGCAAGTGTAATTATTATTTAAAAACAGTTATATTGAAAATAACGGTTTGCTCAGAAAGATTTGCACAGCTGCAATCCGACTAAGGACAATAGCCTGAATTTTTCAAATGTTCCTGCCAGTGGGATCTTCTAGTCATGCTGATAGCATATCACCAGTGCAGGTTTCCTAGCAGCAGGAGTGCATACAACAGGAAACCCCGTTGACAGCGGCACCAGAAGATCCTGCCACTGGCCAATGGTGGGCTGCCTCTGCTGCTGTGAAACATGCTGCAGGGGGTGTGAAAAACCCCGCCCTATATATGTGATCAATGAATAAAAGTCAGATCTTTTATGACCCTTTTTAGTTTTTAAATTGGGAAGCAAAATGGGCCACTCTCAAGGCTACATCAACAACTTGCAAATAACCACTAATGTGCTAAAATATCCACATGCCAAGTCTCCATGGTGCCTGATTAATGTCTGACCTGGAACTGCTGCTAGGTACCCTCGCAATTTTCACAGTCTGCTTGCATATGCTAATGAGCATCCTGAGATCTGTTTTTGGACCTCATCCTAAAATTAGGCTGCATGGAGATGTTGCTGTGCTCAGGCTTTCACTATGTGAATGAGGCCCAACAACCCTTGAAGGTGGAGCCAGAGAGGGTCAGGCTCATCATATCAGCACTCTAGATGGATACTGTTGGTCATGATTATCCTCTTTCGTTCTCCTTTTTCTATACCTCCAGGGGCTTGAGGACTGTTGCTAATAATGTAGGTGACCCAAATTATATGACATGAAAACTTACTTCAGCAAGGCGTTCTAAGGTCTCCCACGCAAGAGAGGGCATGGGATCCAAGGGGCTGTTGCCTTGTGGATCCAGAACCGGCTTGCCTGCAGAAGACAGAGAGTGGTGGTGGTGGCTCTTTTTCTGCATGGAGGTCGGTCACCAGTGGAGTGCCCCAGGGACCTGTTCTGGGACCCTTGCTGTTTGTAACTTTCATAAATGACCTGAATGAGGAAGTGGAGGGATGGTTTGGTAAGTTTGCTGACGACACGAAGGTTGATGGTGTTGTGGATAGTCTGGAAGGATGTCAGAAGTTGCAGCATAACATAGATAGGATGCAAGACTGGGCGGAGAAGTGGCAGATGGACTTCAACCCAGATAAATTGTAGTGGTCCATTTTGGCAGGCCAAATGAGATGAAGGAGTATAATGTCAAGGGTAGGACTCTTAGCAGTGTAGAGGATCAGAAGAACCTTGGGGTCTGGGTCCATAGGACTCTTAAATCGGGCTCGCAGTTGGAGGATGTGGTCAAGAAGGCGTATGGTGTACTAGCCTTCATCAATCGAGGAATTGAGTTTAGGAGTTGGGAGATAATGCTACAGCTTTATAAGACCCTAGTCAGACCCCACTTGGAGTACTGTGCACAGTTCTGGTCACCTCATTACAAGAAAGATGTGGAAGCTATTGAAAGGGTGCAGAGGAGATTTACAAGGATGTTGCCTGGATTGGGTGGCATGCCTTATGAAGGTAGGTTGAGGGAGCTCGGTCTTTTCTCCCTGAAGAGACGAAGGATGAGAGGTGACCTGATAGAGGTTTATAAGATGTTGAGAGGTATTGATCGGGTGGATTCTCAGAGGCTATTTCCCAGGGCTGAAATGGTTGCTACGAGAGGACACAGGTTTAAGGTGCTGGGGAGTAGGTACATGGGTAAGTTTTTCACTCAGACGGTGGTGGGTGAGTGGAATCGGCTGCCATCGGTGGTGGCGGAGGCAAACTCGTTGGGATCTTTTAATAGACCTCTGGATGAGTACATGGGATTTAATGGGATTGAGGGTTATAGGTAGGCCTAGTAGGTAGGAATATGATCAGCACAACTTGTGGGCCGAATGCCCTGTTTGTGCTGTAGTTTTCTATGTTCTGTGAAATGGGCTAGTTGGGTCTGGATCTATGACAGGAACCAGCTAATGATCTCAGCTGTTACAATGAAACTTGAGACTCAATTTTAAATGAGTCGAATGCTTTCTGCTTCAGTGATATGTTAAGTGAGAAATGCCTGAGAATAAGCCATAACAAATGTCTACCACAGAGTTTATTAAGGACCAGATTGAGACTAAGTTGGAGCAGTTTCAACATCATAACTATGTTACATGGGTAATATAATTTGGGATCAGAATTATCTAAGTTACACTGAGGCAGGCAATGTGTCATTCTCTGAAATTTGTTTATTGCTTTTAATAGTCTGGCAATAAGATGAAAGTGTATAAAAAGATGAACAGCTAACATAAAAGAGAATCTAAATGTCTGCCACTAGCATATAAATAATACAAGCATAGCAAGTGGGGGAATGGGGCCAACTCAGTAACAAAAGGGAAATATGCATGGAGGTAGAAGCAAAATAATGCAGATGGTGGAAATCTACAATTAAAAAAAGAAAATTCTGGAAACACTCTGATCTGCAGCATCAGTGGAGAGCGAAACAAAGTTAATGGTTTGAGTCAAATATGACTTTTGTTCAGAGCATACATGTAATATTCAAATGATGTTAGAAGTTGTGGGTTTTAACAAAAAGAAAAGTTGTGGTTTACTCACATAGATTTGAACCAACAACAGCAAGGTTTATTGTAAAAGATGTCCTCTGCAATACACAAACTACAAACTGAAAGTAAAACAACAACCTCTGCAACACCTTGATGACATCACCATCAAATCACGTGACTGGCTCTTAAAGCAATCAGCAGCCACTTAAATGTATAACAACATTGAACAGCATATTATGAGGGGGGCAGCACACCCCTCATTCAGATTCAAAGTCAGCATGAGGCAATGGCTCCTGCCAACCCCACAGTCATGATATGGCACCACAGGAGGCCTGAATTGGGCAGTGTGGAACTTCTGCATCTCACTGGGTAGGAAATTCTGCCTTTGGGAGCAACCGGCCAAACAGATTAATAATGATTGTAATTGCAATAATAATCAAAGTAGTAATGGAACTTAAAAAAGCTAAAGATGTGGCAAGTAAAAGTATAAACAGCAGAATCTTGAACAGCTGCTATCCAAAAGCAAAGAAAAATTAGTTTAAAAAAACCTGTAAAGAGAAAGGAAACAACTATTTTATTTTGATTTGATTTATTATTGTCACATCTATTAGTATACAGTGAAAAGTATTGTTTCTTGTGTGCTATATCAAAAAAGCATTCTGTTCATAGGATACATTGGGGAGAAGAAAGTTGGGGGTGCAGAATAAAGAGTTCCAGTCACAGCTAGGCTGTAGGAGAAAGATCAACTTAACATAAGGTAGGTCCTTTCAAAAGTCTGATGGCAAGAGGGTAGAAGCTATTCTTGAGTTGGTTGGTATGTGATCTCAGACTTTTGTATCTTTTCCTTGATGAATGAAGGTGGAAGAGAGTATGTCTGTGGAGTTTGGGGTCCTTAGTTATGTTGGTTGTTTTTCTGAGGCAACTGGAAGATGTTATGGGTTGAAATTGTTAAACTCTGTTGAATTTGGAAGACTGTAAAGTAGCTTAATTTGAGTTAGTTTATTTGGTTAGCATGAAAAGAACTATCTAATTGAAAGATGAGGTGCTGTTTCTCATGTCTATATTAAGTTTCATTGGAACATTGCGATAGGCTGAGGACAAAGAGGTCAGTTGAGAGAAAACTAGGGAATTAAATGACAGGTGACTGGAATGTCACAGTAACGTGTCTGAACTGAGGTTTTCTGCAAAGCAGCCACCTGCTTTGTGTGTGTCTCCCCAATGTAGAATTGTGAGCATTGAATGCAGTATACTAAATTGAAAGAAGTAACACAAATCACTTTTTCACTTGGAATGAGTGTTTGGGGCTTTTGAGAAAGAGAGAGGAAAAAGCTATGTTTTTTCCATGCTTACAGTTTTACAGTGTTTAGGAAGGATAGATGGGAGGAAAAAGGGGGTGGGGTAGCTCTGTTGATTAAGGATAATATCAGGGCAGTAGTAAGGGAAGATATAGGCTCCAAAGAGCAAAACGTGGAATTGTTGTGGGTGGAGATCAGGAATACTAAGGGGAGGAAGACGCTGGTGTGTGTGGTCTATAGGCCCCCAAATAATAACATAGAGGTGGGGCGGGCTATAAACAAGCAAATAAATGATGTGTGCAGAAATGGAACAGCGATAATTATGGGGGATTTTAATCCGCATTTTGATTGGTTGACCCAAGTCGGACGCGGTGGGCTTGAGGAAGAGTTCTTGGAATGCTGTTGGGATAGTTGCCTTGAACAGTGTGTGACGGAACCTATGAGGGAGCGAGCTATCTTAGATCTGGTGTTCTGTGACAAGGCAGGTAGAATTAGGGATCTCATTGTAAGGGATCCTCTTGGGACGAGCAATCATTGTATGGTTGAGTTTTTGATGCAGATAGAGGATGAGAATGTAGGGTCCCGAACCTGTGTTCTCTGTTTGAACAGAGGGGAGTATGATAGGATGAGAGAGGAATTGGCAAATGTAGATTGGGGGCGCAGATTGGTTGGTAGGATGGCTGAGGAATAGTGGAGGATTTTTAAGGAGATCTTTATCGGTACTCAGCAGAAATATATTCCGATGGTAAAGAAGGAATGTAGGAGAAGGGATAACCAGCCGTGGTTATCAAAGGAAATAAAGGAGAGTATTAAATTAAGATGCGTTCGGAGTGGCTAAAAGTAGTGGGCGATTAGAAGATTGGGAAAGGTTTAAAAATCAACAAAGTATGACTAAGAAGGTGATAAAGAAAGGAAGGATAGACTATGAAGCTAAACTAGCACTAAATATAAAAAAGGACAAGAGTTTTCACAAATATATAAAGAAGAGGAGGCTGGCTAGAGTGAATGTTGGACCCTTAGAGGACGAGAGGAGGGATTTAGTGGTGGGAGATGAAGAAATGGCTGAGGCCTTAAATTAGTTTTTTGTCTTGGTCTTCATGGAGGAGGACATGAATAGTTTGCCGGATATTAAAGATAGAAGGATGGTAGGAGTTGAGGGCCTGAATGTGATTACTGTCACTGGAGAAGTAGGGCTTGATAGACTAATGGGACTGAAGGTGGACAAGTCCCAGGGTTCTGAAGGAAATGGCAGAGGTGATAGTGGATGCCTTAGTGACTATTTACCAAAATTCACTGGATTCTGGGGAAGTGCCGGAAGATTGGAAAACGGCTAATGTTACGCCGCTGTTTTTAAAAAAAGGTAGCAGACAAAAAGTAGGGAATTATAGGCCGGTTAGTTTAACGTCTGTTGTTAGAAAAATGCTTGAATCCGTCATCAAAGAAGAAATAGCGAGGCACCTAGAAAGGAATGGCTTGATAGAGCAGACGCATCACGGATTCGTTAAGGGCAAGTCGTGTTTGACGAATTTATTGGATTTCTATGAGGATGTGACTAGTGCAGTAGACAGAGGGGAATCAGTGGATGTGGTGTTTCTAGATTTTCAAAAGGCGTTTGATAAGGTGCACCATAAAAGGTTGCTACAGAAGGTTAGGGTGCACAGAGTTGGGGGTAAGGTGTTAGCGTGGATTGAGGATTGGTCATCTAATAGGAAGCAGAGAGTTGGTATCAATGGGCGCAATTCTGATTGGCAGTTGGTGACTAATGGAGTGCCGCGGGGATCAGTGCTGGAGCCTCAGCTATTTACCATTTATATAGATGATCTGGAGGAGGGGGCTGAGTGTAAGGTGACGAAATTTGCTGATGACACGAAGATGAGTGGAAAAGCAAATTGCGTGGAAGGTGTGGAAAGTCTGCAGAGGGATCTGGGTAGGCTGAGCGAGTGGGCGAGGACCTGGCAGATGGAGTATAATGCTTCCAAGTGTGAGGTTATCCACTTTGGCAGTAATAATAGTAGGAGGGATTACTATTTAAGAGGGCGAAAAGCTGCAGCATGCTACGGTGCAGAGGGACCTGGGGTTCCTTGTGCATGAGTCGCAAAAACCCAGTCTGCAGGTGCAGCAAGTGATCAAGAAGGCGAATGGAAAGCTGGCCTTTATAGCGAGGGGGATAGAATATAAAAGCAGGGAGGTCTTGCTGCAACTGTACAGGTACTGGTGAGGCAGCAGCTGGAGTCCTGTGTGCAGTTTTGGTCGCCGCGCTTGCGCAAGGATATATTGGCCTTGGAGGGTGTGCAGAGGAGGTTCACTAGGCAGAAACTGGAGATGAGGGGGTTGGACTGTGAAGAGAGACTAAATAGACTGTGTCTGTAATCGTTGGAGTTTAGAAGGATGAGGGGGGATCTTATAGAGACGTATAAGATAATGAAAGGGATGGATAGGGTAGAGAGATTCTTCCCACTTAGAAAGGATAGCAGGACTAGAGGGCACAGCCTCAGGATAAGGGGGGGTCAGTTTAGATCGGAGTTGAGGAGGAACTTCTTCACTCAAAGGGTGGTGAATCTCTGGAATTCTCTGCCCATTGAAGTGGTGGAGGCTACCTCGCTAAATATATTTAAGTCACGGGTAGATAGGTTTTTGACAGACAAGGGAATTAAGGGTTATGGGGAGAAAGCGGGAAAGTGGAACTGATCTACTTCAGATCAGCCATGATCTTATTGAATGGCGGGGCAGGCTCGAAGGGTTAGATGGCATGTTCTTATGTTCTTATGTTCTTATGTTCTTATGTTCTTATGTTCTTATGTTCTTATGTTCTTATGTTCTTATGTTCTGCTATTAGAAAGTGATGAGAGTGGCCAGGGTATTATTGAGGTAATGATCCTCACGGAATGCTGAAAGAGGAGGGGAAGATGGGTTTAGTGGTGACAATAGTTGGAGGAGCTCAGAATGGCAGTGGATGACCTGTTGAATAGGAGGCTGATGAAGTGAAAAATTAGGTCAAGGGACTGTCTAGAATAAAGGATTGATGAGCCCCTTGACCATCACCATCCCATTTCCATCACTTAAGCTCTTAACCTTTCCTCTGCCTCCCAGAACCATGATGTCCTAACAGTCCACCCCACCAACCTCCTTGTCCAATGAATTAACCTCTGTGTTAGGATGGCACAGTGGTTAGCACTGCTGCTTCAGAGTGCCAGGGACCTGCGTTTGATTCCTGACTTCGGTCACTGTCTGTGTGGAGTTTGCACATTGTCCTCGTGTCTGCATGGGTTTCCTCCGGAACTCTGGTTTTCTCCCACCGGTCAAAGATGTGCGGGTTAGGTGGCTTGGCCGTGCTAATTTGCCCCTTAGTATCAGTGGGACAAGAGAGGAGAAATGCATGCATTATTGGGATAGGGCCTGGGTGGGATTGTGGTCAGTGCAGACATGATGGGCCGCCTTCTGCTGTAGGATTCTATGATTCTCCACTGTGATGCCCCCATCTTCTTCTCCCATCGGCTTTCAGCATTTTAAAGGCAACTGTTGTACCCTGGACCACTGCTCATTCCAAAATTCCTCCCCTTTCCAAAGCTTCTTTCCATGCAAGTGCAGGAGATATAACAGCTGCCCTTTTACCTTCTGTCTTCTGAACCTCCAAGGCTCTGAGCACTCCTTCCAGGATAAACAGTACTGTACTTTCAATGTAAAATATTGTATTCAGTGCTCAGAATACAGTCCACATCGGAGAGAGCAAATGCAGATTGGGCAACTGCTTTTCAGACCACGTCTGCTCGTTCTCGGCAATACTAAGTTTCTGGTTGCCTACCATTTTAATTTTCCAGTTTCCTCTCTCACAGTCTTTGATTCAATGCAAAAGAATTGTCTCAGAATTTACAGGGAAATTATTGTCATCGCACCAGTTTGCCAGATTTTCTATCTCATCATTCTGCCTCATCATTGTTTGAGATCTGACCTGTTGTGGTATTGTCATCATCAAACTTGAAATTCAAGCTGGAGGGAAATCTGGCCAGTCGTAGGTGTAGGAGTATAGTAGGGAGCTGAGGACACAGCTTTGTGGGGCACCAGTATTGAGGATGATTGTGGAAGAGGTATTGTTGCCTATCCTTACTGATTGTGGTCTGTGAGTTAGGAAGTTCAAGATCTAGTTGCAGAGGGAGGAGCTGAGGCCCAGGCTTTGAAGATGGGAGATGAGTTTTATAGGAATTTCAATGGGAAATTCTATTACCAGCAGCGAGACCATAAAATTCTGCTGCCGGTAAGTGGCAGGTTGCTTGCAGCATAAGAAACGTGGAATGGAGGGAGCCAGAGAATCGCATCTATTGTCGTTCTCACTACAAGATCTGTTTCCTAGCCACCATGCCATCGCCTTATATCAGGCTGGTCCACTCCTCTCTTGGAGGGTGAGGGGAGTGGGGGTTTCACATTCCCAATTTTTTCTCACTCAAAAGGACCCATGAGCAAATTTTGGAAAGCTTATGATTGTTGGAGCAGCTTTTTGCAACACCCAGCTTACCTGTTTGACTGGCATTGTGAAACTGCCTAAGGGGTCACAGTGAATAACTTTGGGGTCCACATCTGTCCCTCGGGCTGCCGGTGGGACAAGCCTGCTCTATATAAATACAAATTGTTATTGTTTCACAATGATTGAAGAAATTACTCATTGTAGAGAAATGAATGAGTCAACAGCATGCTGGATTAAATTACACTTTCTAGACGAAGTGCTGGGTGTGTACTGTGCTCTAATGTCCTGATGGTGAGGATAAAAAGCTTTTCCTTCATTTGCATGACAGTGGTGTCAGCAAATTTAGCTATTTATTTTATAGCAAGGAGCTGTCTGTTCCTGTGAGCAGTTTCATTAATTTCAATGTAACTTGCAGCTTTAGGCTGAAGGGTTTAACATGGAACTGTTCAAACATTTTTGGTTTGTGGAGTGTAATGGCTACAAGCCCACAGGACGCCTTCCCCCTTCCACAACTGAGGGCTTCATGCAAATGAACAGACTTCCTCCTGGACACATACATGGCAATTCCAAATCTGCAAAATTGCCAGTGATGGCTAATGGACAAGAAGACTGAAAACGTTGGTATCATTTTGAGTTGTAAACTTTTTTTTATTCTAAAAGACTGGCTGGAATCCTCTAGCCATTCACATCCTGCTGCCATTGCTGCCAGCAAGAGTGGAGAATCTGGCGTTCAGCCAAATCTCCGTTCACTGCAGCACAGTTGGAGAATCCAGCCCTATGTTTGTGTGTATATCTTTTTTTTTAGGGATTGAAATGCAGTCATGAATAAAATTCCTCCTTGTAGACTTCCTCCCCTTTCAAACTATCAGCAGAATTTTACAACCCCCACTAGAGCATTTACAGGCAGAGGGGCCTGTAAAATTCCTTGGGTGGCCTTCCTGTAGTCTGCCCACAACTTGTCTGCAATTTTTCATGAGTCAGCCAAGGCTTGGGTAATAGGTCCACCCTCACCCCAAATGAGGCGCTTCAAGGGGCAGGGAAAAATAGAAAAAAATAAATCAACCCATAATATTTGCGAACAAAACACATGGTAAGTATAATATACAATGCCATATAATAAAATTAGTAAGAGATGCATGCTATCTAAACTAGAGACGACCTTCAATCTTTGTATCTACATTGGCTACAGCGGAGGTCCCAGAGGATTGGAGAATAGCCAATGTTCCTTTGTTTAAGTAGGGTAGCAAGAATAACCCAGGTAATTATAAGCTGGTGAGCCTTACATCAGTGGTAGGGAAATTATTGGAGAGGATTCTTTGAGACAGGATTTATTGCCACTTGGAAATATATATTAGTGAGAGGCATCATGGTTTTGTGAAGGGAAGGTCGTGTCTCATGAGCTTGATCGAGTTTTTCGAGGAACTGATGAAGATGATGATTGAGGGTAGGGCAGTAGATGTCTGCATGGACTTCAGTAAGGCCTTTGACAAGCTCCCTCATGGCAGGCTGGTGCAGAAGATGAAGTCGCGTGGGATCAGAGGTGAGCTGGCAAGGTGGATACAAAATTGGTTCAGTCAGAGGGTAGCAGTAGAAGGGTGCGTTTCTGAATGGAGGACTGTGACAAGTGGCATTCCTCAGGGATCAGCGCTCTTTGCTGTTTGTAATACATTTTCCTCCAAATCATTGGATCGATTAATAAGTTTGCGGACGACACAAAGATTGGTGGATTTGCAGATAGCAATGAGAACCATCAGAGGATACAGAAGGATATAGATCGGTTGGAGACTTGGCCGGAGAGGTGGCAGATGAAGTTGAATCCAGACAAATGTGAGGTAATGCATTTTGGAAGGCTTAATACAAATAGGAAATATACAGTAAATGGCAGAGCCCTTAAGAGCATTGATAGGCAGAGGGACTTGGGTGTACGGGTACACAGGTCACTGAAAATGGCAATGCAGCTGGAGAAAGTAGTATCAGGGTGGTAGTAAGGGAAGATATAGGCTCCAAAGAGCAGAATGTGGAATCGTTGTGGGTGGAGATAAGGAACAGTAAGGGGAGGAAGACGCTGGTGGGTGTGGTCTATAGGCACCCAAATAATAACTTGGAGGTGGCGCGGGCTATAAACACACAAATAAATGACGCGTGCAGGAATGGAACGGTGATAATTATGGGGGATTTCAATCTACATATTGATTGGTTGACCCACATTGGATGCAGTGGGCTTGAGGAAGAGTTCTTGGAATGCTGCCGGGATAGTTTCCTTGAACAGTGTGTGGTGGAACTGACGAGGGAGCGAGCTATCTTAGATCTGGTGTTGTGTAACGAGGCAGGTAGAATTAGGGACCTTGTTGTGAGGGATCCTCTTGGCAAGAGCGATCATTGTATGGTTGAGTTTTTGATGCAGATGGAGGATGAGAAAGTAGGGTCCTGGACCTGTGTCCTCTGTTTGAACAGAGGGGAGTACGATAGGATGAGAGAGGAATTGGCAAATGTAGATTGGGGGCGCAGATTGGTTGGTAGGACTGCTGTGGAACAGTGGAGGATCTTTAAGGAGATCTTTTTCGGTGCTCAGCAGAAATTTATTCCAATGGTAAAGAAGGATCGTAGGAGAAGGGATAATCAGCTGTGGTTATCAAAGGAATTAAAGGAAAGTATTAAATTAAAAGCTGATGCGTTTAGAGTGGCTAAAAGTAGTAGGCGAGTAGAAGATTGGGAGGGGTTTAAAAATCAACAAAGATTGACAAAGAAGATGATAAAGAAAGGATAGACTATGAAGCTAAACTAGCACTTAAATATTAAAAAGGATAGTAAGAGCTTTTATAAATATATAAAGAGGAGGCAGCTGGCTAGGGTGAATGTTGGACCCTTAGAGGATGAGAGGGGGGATGAGGAAATGGCTGAGGCCCTAAATAAGTTTGTTTTTGCCTCGGTCTTCACGGAGGAGTACGCGAATAGTTTGCCGGGTATTAAAGATAGAAGGATGGTAGGAGTTGAGGGCCTGAATGCAATCACTGTCACTAGAGAGGCAGTGCTTGATCGACTAGCGGGACTGATGGTGGGCAAGTCCCCAGGACCGGATGGAATGCATCCCAGGGTTCTAAAGGAAATGGCAGAGGTGATAGTAGATGCCTTAGTGATTATTTTCCAAACCTCGCTGGATTCCGGGGAAGTGCCAGAAGATTGGAAAACGGCTAATGTTACGCCACTGTTTAAAAAGGGTAGCAGGCAAAAGGCAGGTAATTATAGGCCGGTTAGTTTAACGTCTGTTGTGGGAAAAGTGTTTGAATCCGTCATCAAAGAAGAAATAGCGAGGCACCTTGAGAAGAGTTGTTTGATAGAGCAGACGCAGCATGGATTCGTTAAGGGGAAGTCGTGTCTGACGAATTTATTGGAATTCTATGAGGATGTGACTAGTGCGGTAGACAGAGGGGAAACGGTGGATGTGGTGTTTCTCGATTTTTCAGAAGGCGTTTGATAAGGTGCCGCACAAAAGGTTGCTTCAGAAGGTTAGGGGGCATGGAGTTGGTGGTAAGGTGTTAGCATGGATAGAAGATTGGTTGTCTAATAGGAGGCAGAGAGTTGGTATCAATGGGTGCTATTCTGATTGGTGGTTGGTGACTAGTGGAGTGCCCCAGGGATCGGTGCTGGGGCCTCAACTATTTACCATTTATACAGATGATCTGGAGGAGGGAGCTGAATGTAGGGTGTCGACATTTGCTGATGACACGAAGATGAGTGGAAAAGGAAATTGTGCGGAGGGTGTGGAAAGGCTGCAGAGGGATCTAGATAGGCTAAGTGAGTGGGCGAAGACCTGGCAGATGGCGTACAATGTTAGCAAGTGTGAGGTTATCCACTTTGGCAGGAATAATAGTAGGAAGGACTACTATTTAAAGGGTGAAAAGCTGCAGCATGCTACGGTGCAGAGGGACCTTGGGGTCCTTGTGCATGAGTCGCAGAAACCCAGCCTGCAGCCCAGCAGCAGGTGATCAGGAAGGCAAATGGGATGCTGGCCTTCATAGTGAGGGGGATTGAATATAAAAGCAGGGAGGTCTTGCTGCAACTGTACAGGGCACTGGTGAGGCCGCAGCTGGAGTACTGTGTGCATTTTTGGTCGCCGCACTTGCGCAAGGATATTTTGGCCTTGGAGGGAGTGCAGAGGAGGTTCACTAGGCTGATACCGGAGATGAGGGGGTTGGACTATGAAGAGAGGCTGAATAGACTGGGTTTGTACTCTTTGGAGTTTAGAAGGATGAGGGGGGATCTTACAGAGACGTATAAGATAATGAAGGGGATGGATAGGGTAGAGGTAGAGAGATTCTTCCTGCTCAGAAAGGACAGCAGGACTGGAGGGCACAGCTTCAAGATAAGGGGGGACAGTTTAGAACGGAGTTGAGGAGGAACTTATTCACTCAAAGGGTGGTGAATCTCTGGAATTCTTTGCCCGTTGAAGTGGCGGAGGCTGCCTCGCTAAATATATTTAAGACACAGGTAGATTGGTTTTTGGTAGGCAAGGGAATTAAGGGTTATGGGGAGAAAGCGGGAAAGTGGAACTGAGCCACTTCATATCAGCCATGATCTTATTGAATGGCGGGGTAGGCTCGAAGGGCTAGATGGCCTACTCCTGCTCCTATTTCTTATGTTCTTATGAAAGTAGTCAAGAAGACATATGGCATGCTTGCCTTCATTGGCCTGGCTTTGAATTTAAAAATTGGTGAGTCATGTTGCAGCTTTATAGAACCTTAGTTAGGCCGCACTTGGAATATAGTGTTCAGTTTTGGTCGCCACACTGCCAGAAGCATGTGGAAGCTTTGGACAGCATACAGAAAAGATTTACCAGGATGTTGCCTGTTATGGAGGGCATCAGCTATGAGGAAAGATTGGAGAAACGTCGTTTGTTTTGACTGGAACAACGGAGACTGAGGAGTGACCTGACAGAAGTTACAAGATTGAGAGGCATGGACAGAATGGATAATCAGAAGCTTTTTTCCAGGGTGGAAGAGTCAATTACTAGGGGGCACAGGTTTAAGGTGTGAGGGGTAAGGTTTAAAGGAGATGTATGAGACAGACTTTTTACACAGAGGGTGGTGGGTGCCTGGAACTCGTTGCCGGGCGAGGTAGTGGAAGCATATACGATAGTGACTTTTCTGGGGTGTCTTGGCAAGTACATGAATAGGATGGCATTAGAGGGATATTGTCCCTGGAAGGGTAAGGGGTTTTAGTTAAGTTGGGTAGCATGGTTGGTGCAGGCTTGGAGGACCGAATTCTTGTGCTGTAGTTTTCTTTGTTCCTTAATTTACATTTTGCACCTGCTTATTATTCTACATCAAGGATATGCAGGCATCATTAAATGAACAACAAGATATTCATTTAATATCCACTTTCAATAAAGCAGTTGCTGTTGTTAAAAGGGGGTGACTAGTATATTTGCATATCTTTTTCTTCCAAACCTCACTTTCTTTCGAAAGAAAAGTGGAAAACAAAGCTTCTTTGGATGACACCGAAAATAGGAGTCTCCAGTGTGGAAAAAGTTCAGTTATTTATCTTCACAGATAAACAGACAGACAATGGGGCAGCTCTGTTGTTAACTTTTAACCCCTTCTTTGTATATTCTAAATGGAAACCGGAATCTGCTAGTCCAACTAGACCTTATATACAGGATCTTTGAGATGAGATGGCCGTTATGTCCCTTTGTCTTTGCCGGAGATGATAATCAATATTTGAATGCTTTTAGATGTACCTTGTCTAGAAATGGGGAGGAATTCTATTGTCCCTGAGAGAATCATCCTGTAGCCATTCCTGTCAGTGGCTGACTGTAAATTTTCAGCCATCTTTAGAAATCGATTTTTAGAAATGAAACTCAGGTCTTATTTGAAGTCCTTATTTTCATGTGTAATTCTAAGTTTTTATCTCTATCATTATGACACTATTTGTGTTTCATCTTCGCAGTGCATTTGTTTTATTTTGAATGTTATGTGCATTCAGACACTGAATCATTAGTTTTGTCCTTTTTATTATTTTTGTAACTTCTAGCCTTAACTGCTGATTTACTCTTAGATTTATATTCTCTATCAGGGTCCATTTTTCCTTTCATATATTAATATGTGAAAAGAAAAACGTAAAAAAAAGGAGTGACGTATTAATATGTCACACATGCCTTGCCTTTATTCTTTGATTTATCTTTTTTTTTCTAAATTTGATCAGAAGGCCCCACTATTTCATTTCTTACCCTCTTCCCTCATTAAGTGGCTCATTAGAACACCTGGCCCCAGTAACATTGAAGTATAGACCATTCCAAACATACAGACCTCATTTTCCCCAGTACTGGTGCTAGTGCCCCACTAACTGGAACAGCCTTTTCCCACACCAGTCTTTGAATCATGCATTCATATCCTGAATTTTGTTTATCTTACGCCAGTTAAGCAAGACGTCAAAGTAACAGGGTTGTTGTGGTGAATGATTTTAACTTCCATATGTTGACTGGGACTCATTTAGTGGTAGGGCGTGGATGTGGTAGAGTTTATAAGGAGTATCCAAGAGGACGTCTTGAAACAGTATGTAGAGAGTCTAACTAGGGAAGGGAACGTACTGGACCTAATATTGGGGAATAAGCCTGACCAGTGGTCAATGTTTCAGTAGAGGAGTGGTTCGAGAACAGTGACCACAATTTAGTAAGCGTTAGGGTAGTGATGGATGAAGATAATTGTACTCCTCAGGTCAAGGTGCTAAATTGGGGGAAGGCTAATTACAACAATATTAAGCAGGAACTGAAGAATGTAGATTGTTGATTTGCCCCCATCTGGCAGGTGGGATGTTTTCAAGTGTAAGTTGATAGAAATTCATGATCGACATGTTCCTGTAAAGATGAAGAATAAATATGGCAAGTTTCAGGAACGTTGGATAATGAGAGATATTGTGAGCCTAGTCAAAAAGAAAAAGGAAGGATTTTTCAAGGCCAGGAAGCTAGGAACACACGAAACAAATGTGGAACACAGGGAAAGTAGAAAGAAACTTAAGCAAGGTGTTAGGAGGGCTAAAAGGGGTCACAAAAAGTCATTGGCCTGCAGGATTACGGAAAATCCCAAAACTTTTTATACAATTAGAGGGAAAACAGGGAGAGGGTTGGCCCAATCAAGGACAGTGGAGGGAATCTATGCTTGGAGCCAGAGGAAATGTGTGAGGTATTAAATGAGTATTCACCAAAAAGAAGGACTTGGTGGATGATGAGTCTGGGGAAGAGTGTGTAGATAGTTTGAGTCATGTTGAGATTGAAAAGGAGGAGGTATTGTGGACCTTGAGAAACATTAAGGTTGACAAGTCTCCAGGCCTGATGGGATATACCCCAGCATACTGAGAGGCAAGGGAGGAAATTGTACATATAAAGAAACACTGTTGACATTGATATAAGAATTTGGACCTAATTAAAATTTAGGACTGATGGTATCATTAGCCAGTTTAACTTTGTACCCCAAACTTACAGTTTACACAGGTTTCGCTGAGCTGACCTACAAGATACAATCAGATGTAGTGAACATAAGAACATAGAACATAAGAAATAGGAGCAGGAGTAGGCCATCTAGCCCTTCGAGCCTGCCCCGCCATCCAATAAGATCATGGCTGATCTGTCGTGGCTCAGTTCCACATTCCCGCCCTCTCCCCATAACCCTTAATCCCTTCGCTTATCAAAAACTCATCAACCCGCGTCTTAAAAATATTTAGCGAGGCAGCCTCCACCACTTCAACGGGCAGACAATTCCAGAGATTCACCACCCTTTGAGTAAAGAAGTTCCTCCTCAACTCCGTTCTAAACCGCGCCCCCTTATCTTGAGGCTGTGCCCCCTAGTCCTACTGTTCTTTCTGAGCGGGAAGAGTCTCTCCACCTCTATCCTATCCATCCCTTTCATCATCTTATACGTCTCAATGAGATCTCCCCTCATTCTTCTAAACTCTAACGAGTACAAGCCTAGTTTATTCAGCCTCTCCTCATAGCTCAACCCCCTCAACTCTGGTATCAGCCTAGTAAACCTCCTCTGCACTCCCTCCAAGGCCAAAATATCCTTGCGTAAGTGCGGCGACCAAAACTGCACACACTACTCCAGCTGCGGCCTCACCAATGCCCTATACAGCTGCAGCAAGACCTCCCAACTTTTATATTCAATCCCCCTTGCTATCAAGGCCAGCATCCCATTAGCCTTCCTGACCACCTGCTGCATCTGCAAGCTGGGTTTTTGCGACTCATGCACAAGGACCCCGAGGTCCCTCTGCACCGTCGCCTGCTGCAGTTTTTCGCCACGTAAGTAATAGTCCTTCCTACCATTATTCCTACCAAAGTGGACTACCTCGCACTTGCCAACATTAAATTCCATTTGCCATTTCCTGGCCCATTCGCCCAGCCTATCTAGATCCTTCTGCAGACTCTCCACACCCTCCGCGCAATTTGCCGTTCCACCAATCTTGGTGTCATCAGCAAATTTCGACACCATACACTCGGTTCCCTCCTCCAGATCATCTATATAAATGTTAAATAGCTGAGGCCCCAGCACCGACCCCTGGGGCACTCCACTAGTCACCAACTGCCAATCCGAATAGCACCCGTTAACCCCCACTCTCTGCCTCCTATTTGACAACCAATCCTCTATCCACGCTAACACCCTACCCCCAACTCCATGCCCCCTTACCTTCTGCAATAACCTCGTGAGGTACCTTGTCAAACGCCTTCTGAAAATCCAGAAAGACCACATCCACCGGCTCTCCTCTATCCACCGCCCTAGACACATCCTCATAGAACTCCAATAAATTTGTCAGACACGACTTCCCCTTAACGAAACCGTGCTACGTCTGCTCTATCAAGCAATTCCCCTCAAGATGCCTCGCTATTTCCTCCTTGATGACGGATTCTAACATTTTACCTACAACAGACGTTAAACTAACCGGCCTATAATTCCCTGCCTTTTGCCTGGCACCCTTCTTAAACAACGGCGTAACATTAGCCGTTTTTCAATCTTCCGGCACTTCCCCGGAATCCAGCGACGTTTGGAAAATAACCACCAAGGCATCCACTATCACCTCCACCATTTCTTTCAGAACCCTCGGATGCATTCCATCCGGTCCTGGGGACTTGTCCACAATCAGTCCCTCCAGTCTGTCGAGCACCGCCTCTCTAGTAAGAATAATGTCATTGAGACCCTCCAGTCCTACCACCTTTCCATCGCTAACACCCGGCAAATTATTCACGTCCTCCTCCGTGAAGACCGAAACAAAAAAGTTATTCAAGACCTCAGCCATTTCCCCATCCCCTACCACTAAGTCCCCCCTCTCATCCTCTAAGGGTCCAACGTTTACCCTAGCCAGCCTCTTCCTCTCATATCAGACCAGTGTGAAATTAGTATAAAATATAGAAGGACACCTCCCCATCCAGTTGTGAGTCTACCATTAGCACGAGATTTCCATGATATAGTGGCAATGGACCTAAAGATATGGGACAAGGACATAGGCATCTATCTATTGCAATTTGTGGACATGGCCACCTGATTTAGCATATCCACGGTGGTTTATAGCAAAGATAAAAAGACCATTATAGATAAAATTACGACCACTGGATTCAAACAGGATTGGGGGCACTGTCTCAATTTTTGACGGACAATGGGGGCGAATTCACAAATGATGAGTTTCAAGATATGAATTTAAATCTTGCAATAATGCACATTGCAGCAGAGAGCCCATTCAGCAATGGCCTCTGTGAAAGGAACCACACAGTTATAGATGACATGCTGCGTAAAATTTTGGTGGATCAAGTGGGATGTAAATTGCAGCTTGCATTAACATGGGGAGCGCATGCGAAAAATTCATTACAAGTGGTGGGGGGGCTATTAGCCCATATCAGTTGGTATACAGGAGAAATCCAAAGTTGCCATCAGTATTAACAGATGCTCCCCCAGTGCTAGAAAGAACAAGCACTCCATGTTTTCTGCAGAACTGAATGCTTTGCATGCAGAGAGAAAGGCCTTCATTCAGGCTGAGGTTTCAGAACAGGTAAGAAGGGCCCTAAGGAATTGCATAAGACCATCGGGGTTATGCTTTGAGAAAGGCGGTAGAGTCTATTATAAAAGAGGAGGCAAAACAGAGTGGAAAGGGCCCAGAAAGTAATAGGAACAGACAGCAAGGTACTTATAGTACGACATGGTAACCGGACAGTGCGAACCCACTCTTCAAGAGTAGTTGGACTTGGGTATGAATATGGAGCATCTGAGCAAGATGCAGAAGTGCACATAATCTTTGTTATTATGATGAGCAGAGGGAATCTGATGATCAACAAAGTACCAGTGAAGCAGGGGATAAAGCTGCTACTTCAAAGGTTCAGCTACCCAGTAGGCACAGTGGTATCATACATACCCAAAGGCTCAAGAGACTAGAGGGAGGCTACTATAATTGGGGAAACAGGAAAGTACAAACACCGGCTCAACATACAAGAATGAGGACAAGAATTCAAAGCAATAGATTGGAAAAATGGGGTGGAGTGGACAGATGGAAACAAAATGAGACCTAAGTCCTGAAGGTGAGATCGTAAGACTTTGTGAACCCAGGAATAAGTCATGAATCTGTGACCAAAGGTGTGTCAACTGAGAACAGCGTAGCAACCCTGACAGAAACAGGGCAGTAGAGGCCAGAGTTTAATGAGGCAGGCTAGGAATCAAACCAATGACAGGAATAGGAGCAGAAGACCCATAATAAGGGAATATTGACAGCTGCAAACAAAATGGAGCTCATGGAAGTAAGAGAGGCCAAACAAAGGGCGTTGGACAGTTGGAAGGAGTTTGGGGTGTAAACAAAGGTACCTGATGAAGGGCAGCCTGCTTTATCCCATAGGTGGGTTTGCACAGAGAAAGTTTTACAAGATGGACCGTATAAAGCGAAAGCCAGATTAGTAGTTTGTGGGTATGAGGAACATTTAGATGGGAGAGACATTAGGGTTGATTCACCCACAGCAGGGAAAGTGACACTGAATTTTTTTATTTTGCTGTTCTAGCATCTCATAATTGGATCTGTATATCAATTGACATCAAAGCAGCACTTCTGCAGAGTGAAGAATTTCAAAGAAAAGTTTTTTGAGGCCACCCAAAGAAGCAGGTCATACACAGGGACATTCGTGGAAATTAAATAAATGTGTATATGGGTTGACTGATGCATCAAGGGTTTGGTATTTTACTATGATCTATATAACTGAAGACTGGTGCATCCAGTTAAAAGCAGATCAAGCAATGTTTTACTGAAAACGAAAGGAAAATTAGGTGGAATTTTTATAATGCATTTGGATGATTTCCTATGGGATCACACAGAAGAATTGGAAAAATGGATAATTAAGAAGCTGAAAACAGAATTTAAAGTAGGGAGCCAAGCAGATGGTGTTCTTCATAAGAACATAAGGAATAAGAGCAGGAGTAGGCCATCCAGCCCTTCGAGCCTGCCCCGCCATTCCATAAGATCATGGCTGATCTGAAGTGGATCGGTTCCACCTTCCCACCTGCTCCCCATAACCCTTAATTCCCTTGTATATCAGAAATCTATCTACCCGTGACTTAAATATATTCAACGAGGTAGCCTCCACCATTTCAGTGGGCAGAGAATTCCAGAGATTCACCACCTTTTGAGTGAAGTTGTTCCTCCTCAATTCTGTTCTAAACTGCCTCCCCCCTTATTTTGAGGCTGTGCCCTCTAGTTCTGGTTTCCTTTCTAAGCAGAAAGGATCTCTCTACCTTGACCCAACTAGCCCCTTCATTATCTTGTAAGTCTCTATAAGATCTCCCCTCAGCCTTCTAAATGCCAGCGAGTACAGGCCCAGTCTATCCAATCTCCCCTCATAAGCCAACCCCCTCATCTCCGGTATCAGCCTGGTGAACCTTCCCCGTGCTCCCCCCAAGGCCAACACATCCCCCTGCAAATAAGGGGACCAAAACGGCACACAGTACTCCCTTCCCCCATTTCGACAGGCATTGCCTTTCCAGTCACAAACAGAAAAGGACATTCGGTCATCCATTTCACGTTGTTGAAACAAGAGAATTTGCAATGAAATGTGAGGTAATGCATTTTAGAAGGTCTAATATGATAGGAAATATACAGTAAATGGCAGAAACCTTAAGAGTTTGATAGGCAAAGCGATCTGGGTGTACAGATACACAGGTCACTGAAAGTGGCAACGCAGGTGGAGAAGGTAATCAAGAAGGCATACGGCATGCTTGCCTTCATTGGTCGGGGCATTGAGTTTAAAAAGTCATGTTGCAGCTTTATAGAGCTTTAGGCCACGCTTGGGATATAGTGTTCAATTCTGGTCGCCACATTACTAAAGGATGTGGAGGCCCTGGAGAGGATACAGAAAAGATTCACCAGGATGCCGCCTGGTAAGGAGGGCATCAACTATGAGGAGAGGCCGGAGAAACCTGGCCTGTTCTCACTGGAATGATGGAGGCCGAGGGGCAACCTGGTAGAAGTCTACAAGATTGAGAGGCATGGACAGACTGGATAGTCAGAAACTTTTTCCCAGGGTGGAAGAGTCAATTACTAGAGGGAACAGGTTCAAGGTGTGAGAGGCAAGGTTTAATGGAGATGTACGAGGCAGATTTTTTACACAGAGGGTAGTGGGTGCCTGAAAATTGTTGCCAGGCGAGGTAATGGAAGCGTATACAGTAGTGACATTTAAGGGGCATCTTGACAAATACATGAATAGGATGGCAATAGAGGGATATGGTCCCCAGAAGGATAGGGAGTTCTAGTTCAGACTTGGAGGCTGAAGGGCCTGTTCCTATGCTGTAATTTTCTTTGTTCTTTGAAATAGAAAGGAATTTTCTTCAGGGTAATGTCATGGATCTTGTACGCAGCCAGAAATGCACTTGGGGCCAGGTCCATCCACCTAGGCCCCCACCGCCCCACCCACCCACCAACACCCCCGACCCACCCAAGGACTGGGCGCACGAGCCACGACAATGAGGCCAATCCCACCACAGCCCCCCCCAACAACACCGGGCCACTGGGGCCACCGAGAAACAGACCACCGAAAGCCCTCCAGCCGCAAGGAGCCAGGCTCCCGCACCGCAACCCACCCAAAGAGACTGACTCCGGGACAGAAACCGGCCCACCCAACAAAGGCAGCAAATGTTTCATTCCCTCTGGGCACCCGACCACCGCAGCGTGCACCAACTCCAAACCTCCCGCGCCTCGCGCCCAGCGATTCCCAGCAACGGAACTAGCACGGACTCCACGCAGCCATACACGCCCAATCCCAGGAACCGGGACGGATCAACCCCACATTCACGTGGCGACCAAAGCTCCGTCCCTCCCAGAATCCGCAACCCCCCAATCAAAATGATTCCCAAGTCAATTTCGGGAAAAGTCCTTCAACCACAGGGAACTGTGTGAGCCCCCACAATCCCATGCCGTCACCTCCAATGTCAAACATGCCGGAGGTCACTCCAACATGGACACCAACACAAACGATCCTCAACCTCCACACTTGCGATCCCCGGCACAGTCCACCCCACCCTAGACAGGAAACACTGAGCTCCATTGTCACGCGTGACAAGAATGCCAGGAACTGGAAGAAAACACGCACCGTGGACCAGTCAATTGATGGCCCTGGTGTCATCCCCGACACAAATGTAGGCAGGAACGTCACCAGCCCGCCCCCCGCAACAGAGAACACACAAGTGTCAGACACAACAGGAACCAGAAGGACCACTCACTCCCTCATTGTCGATCTGTCATTGTCCCACCCAGCACTTGTGAGAAGATTGATTCACAGTCGATAATCATCCTAACAATCAGGAAATGAAGATTCATTTTGTTTCCCAGTTGACCATGGGAAAGTTGTGTGTTGTGAATTTGAGTGGGAGTGGTGACCAATCGTGAGAGGGTGAGGATGGGCATTTGGAGGCTGGCAGTCATGTGATGGAACCTCCAGGAATACGTTCCAGTGACTGTGTGTCATTGTAATGTTAAGGTGCTTGGCACTGCAAGGGTTAACATGGCACTCGAGGATAGATCCATACACAGTAAGATTTAAAGAGTTATACGGTAAAAGACTGAGAGAACAATCTAGAAAGAACACTTTGGAAAGGACCAACGTGCATGGAGCAGCACCACACATCCCTGGGTTACAGCTGGGATCTGTACGTAGTTAAATATTAACAATAAATGGTTCATGTTTAAACATAAGTCTCAAGATTTCCTCACTGGAACATCAAACAAATGCATAATGCAACATGATGAGTAACAGAGTTTTGACAAGTTATGGCTACATCTCACAGGCTCCATGTCTAATCTCTAATAATAAATCAGTGTGGCAATTGACATTAAAATAGTCAGAAAGTGATCCACTTTGCTGACCAGATATAAATCACACATTTGACAAATTCAAGCAGGATAAGAATACGGTGAAACTACAACAAAAGGTCATCAGAAATAGCAGCAGTGATAGACCCATTTGATAAGATCATGATGATCTATTGCAGCCTCAACTCTACTTTCCTTTCTATCCCCATTTGCCCTTTGACTCCTTTGGCAATCAAAGGTCTGTCCAATTCAACCCTAAATATATTAATGAGCCAACCTCCACTGCTCACTGGTGAAGACAATTCCATACACTAACACACTTTTAAAAAAAAAAGTTCCTCTTCATCTCCATCTTAAATGGAAGAGTCTTACTTTGAAACTATGCTAGATTCTAGATTACCTAAACAGCTTCTCAGCATCTACCCTGTCTTGCTGTTCCAGAATTCTCCTTGTCTCAACAAATCATAGAATCATAGAACCTACAGTGCAGAAAGAGGCCCTTTGACCCATCGAGTCTGCACCAAACACAATCCCACCCAGGCCCTACCCCCATATCCCAACATATACCCACTAATCTCTGACCTACACATCCCTGGACACTAAGGGGCAATTTTTTTAGCATAGCCAATCAACCTAACCCGCGCATCTTTGGACTGTGGAAGGAAAGCCACACAGACACGAGGAGAACGTGCAAACTCCACACAGATAGTGACCTGAGCCGGGAATCGAATCCAGGACCCTGGAGCTGTGAAGCAGCTGTGCTACTGTGCTGCCCCTCTCATTTCATAAAGTCACCTCTCATTTCTCCAAACTCCTGTGAGAATTGACTCAAACTGTTTAACATTTCCTCATTAAGACAGCCCATCCCTCCCTGGAACTGGCTGAATAAATCTTCTCTGATCTGCTTCCAATGTAAATATATCCCTCCTCAAGTACAGTGACCAAAACAGCACGCAGTCTTCTCGGTGTAGTTTCAACAATGATCTGCATAGTTGCAGCAAGATTTCTCTACTTATATATACCATTTTCTTTCCAATAAAAGGCAACATTCTGTTTTCCTTCTTAATCACCTGCTGTAGCTGCGTGCTGATTTTTTTGTGATTCACATAGAAAGACACAAAGATCACACTGCACCACAACATTCCCCACACTCTCCATTTAAATCATCCTCTGCTTTTTCACTCTTCCTGTCAAAGGTTTTCAGTGCGCTCCCTATGGCGTATTTTGCACTGGCAAAGGCAGCCCACTGTTGGCCAGTGACAGGGTCTTCCAGTCCTTCCACCTTTGTTCACATTCTCTGCTACTGGGGAATCCGTGGCTGGAGGTTCGCCTTCAATGGGACTGGAAGCGCCCACCAAGGGAATGTCGGAAAAATTTTGCCAAAGTGGACAACCTGATATTTTCCTAAATTTCAATATTCCTATATTCTTCCCGCTCATTTAACATATATCTATACCTTGCTTTTGACTTTTTGTTTCCTCCCCACAGCTTGTTTTCCCATTACAGTTATTATCAAGTATAATTTATGAAGCATGAACGGTAAATACATTTAACAAAAAGCAGTAAATACAACATGTATCAACCCTCAAAGGTGCAGATCCTTTGAGTGCTAACAGAAAAGTTAAAAGAGGTGATCTTACCTTCTCTTTCTGCCAGTTGATGGGCGGGGCATGCCCAATTTCTCACCTATTGCAATCTTACCGGCCTTGGATATCCAGTAGGTTAGCCTCGTGCCCAAGAAGGGAATGAGAATGATTATAACATTCAAATCCATTTTAATGTGGATTCAAGTATTATTAGTAAGCCTGGGATACAATCATCTGGGCTCGCTTATTTTAGCAGCCATGCTGGGGAAAGTCCTAACTGATGGGGGATCACATATGGTCCCCATCAAAAGAGACCTGTTGTGATGGCCTCACCAATAGGACCGGAGGCCTTTGAGGCCCCCAGGAGGTTGGGGGTAAGGGGGAGGATAGTGTCCCTTGGCCAGTGCCAGCCTAGTACCCTGGCTGTGCCAGTTATGGTGCCAAGGAGGCCAAGCCTAAGGGGAGGTGGAGGGAAGCTGCACACCCTGCCACTGGGGCTCAGTGATCAACTGGGATGGGGAGACAGGGCCAGGACAGGGGGTAGGAGCAAAGGCGTGGTCACAGAACAGAGATCTGTGCATGTGTGATTATGCTTTCTACTGCGAGATGCCAACTATCCAGCGAGCTTCGGCCCCCCCACTTCTGGCCTGACACAGATTTAGCACTATTTTTTTGCAGGCTGGCATAAGATTGGACTTGTGGCCTCACCATTGAAAAAACAGATCTGAAACTCTCCCGTTTGAATCCTTGTATGAGACTTAGAATATTTTTGCAAGTCTTTCTCTTCATCCTTGTTTGAGCAATGTCTTAGGAGAGTTGACATCATAGCAGCAGTGCAATAACTGTGCCAATGATGTCTCAGAACTGTCAATATTTATCCCTAATTTTTGGTCTGCTTGTGCCATACAAAGAACAGTACAGGAAACAGGCCCTTCAGCTCTCCAAGCCTGACCCACTCATTGGTCCAACTAAACCACTTGTTTGTATCCCTCCATTCCCAGGCTGCTCATGTGACTATCCAGGTAATTCTTAAACGATGCCAGCGTGTCTCCCTCCACCATCCTACTTGGCAGTGCATTCCAGGCCCCCACCACCCTCTGCGTAAAAAAATGTCCCTCTGATATCAGAGTTATACCTTGTCACTCTCACCTTCAGCCTACGATCCCTCGTGATCGTCACCTCCCACCTGGGAAAAAGCTTCCCACTATTCACCCTATCTATACCCTTCATAATTTTGTACACCTCTATTAAGTCTCCCCTCATTCTCCGTCTTTCCACGGAGAACAACCCCAGTCTACCCAATCTCTCCTCCACAGCTAAGACCCTCCATACCAGGCAACATCCTGGTAAGCCTTCTCTGCACTCTCTCTAAAGCCTCCACGTCCTTCTGGTAGTGTGGCGACCAGATTTGGATGCAGTACTCCAAATGTGGCCGAACCAGCGTTCTATACAGCTGCAACATCAGACTCCAGCTTTTATACTCTATACCCTGTCCTATAAAGGCAAGCATACCGTATGCCTTCTTCACCACCTTCTCCACCTGTGCTGCCACCTTCAGGGATTTGTGGACTTGCACACCTAGGTCCCTCTGTGTTTCTATACTCTTGATGGCCCTGCCATTTATTGTATAGCTCCTCCCTATATTAGTTCTTCTAAAATGCATCACCTCGCATTAATCTGGATTAAATTCCATCTGCCATTTCTCCGCCCAATTTTCCAGCCTATCTATATCTTGCTGTATTGTTCGACAATGTTCATAGCTATCCGCATGTCCAGCCACCTTCGTGTTATCTGCAAACTTGCTATTAACACCAGTTACACCTTATTCCAGATCATCACAAAAAGCAGAGGTCCCAGTACAGAGCCCTGCAGAACACCACTGGTCACAGACCTCCAGCCAGAAAAAGACTCTTCGACTGCTACCCTCTGTCTCCTGTGGCCGAGCCAGTTCTCTATCCATCTAGCCACCTCTCCTTGTATCCCATGAGCCTTAACCTTCTTAACCAACCTGGCATGAGGGATTTTGTCAAACGCCTTACTGAAATCCATATAGATGACATCCACGACCTTTCCTTCGTCAACCATTTTTATCACCTCCTCAAAAAACTCCACCAAATTTGTGAGGCACGAGCTCCCTCTTACAAAGCCATGCTGTCTGTCACTAATGAGATTGATCCGTTCTAAATGCGCATACGTCCTATCTCTGAGAATCCGCTCCAACAACTTCCCTACCACAGACGTCAAGCTCACCAGCCTATAATTACTCGGGTTATCCCTAATACCCTTTTTAAATAACGGTACCACATTTGCTATCCTCCAATCCTCAGGGACCTCACCTGTGTCCAGTGAAGAGACAAAGATTTCCATCAGAGGCCCAGCAATTTCACCTTGTGTCTCCCTGAGCAGTCTCGGATAGATGTCATTGGGCCGTGGGGATTTGTCATTTTTAATGTTCCCTAAAAAACCTAACACTTACTCCCTTGGAATGGAGATTCTCTCTAATGGGTCAACACCTCCCTCTGAGACACTCCCAGTCAACACGTCCCTCTCCTTTGTGAATACTGATGCAAAATATTCATGTAGGATCTCCCCTATTCCCTTGGGTTCTAAGCATAATTCCCCTCCTTTGTCCCTGAGAGGTCTGATTTTTGTTTTTATTTTTCCCTGACAACTCTTTTGTTCCTAATGTATGAACAAAATGCCTTAGGATTCTCCTTAATCCTGTCTGTCAAGAACATTTTGTGACCTCTTTTTGCCCTTCTAACTCCCTGTTTGAGTTCTTTCCTACTCTCTCTGTATTCCTCCAGAGCCCCATCCGTTTTCAGTTGCCTGGACCTAACATACACCTCTTTTCTTTTTGATCAAATTCTCAATTTCCCTGGTTATCCATGGCTCTCAAATCCTACCTTTCCTATCCTTCCTTTTTATAGGCACATGCCTATCCTGCAGCCTTATCAACTGTTCCTTAAAAAAACTTGCACATGCCAGACATGGACTTATCCTCGAACAGCCTCTCCTAACCAACGGCCACCAATTCCTGCCTAATCCGGTTATAGTTAGCCTTCCCCAAATTTAGCACCCTACCCGTAGGATAACAATCATCCTTGTCCATTACTATCCTAAAGTGAATAGAATTGTGGCCACTATTTGCCACATGTTCCCCTACTGAAACTTTGACCACCAGACCGGGCTCATTTCCCAGAACTAGGACCAGTATAGCCCCCTCTCTAGTTGGGCTATCTACATACTGTTCCAAAGAACCTTCCAGTACGCATTTTACTAATTCCTCCCTGTTCAGACCGCCAGCCCTAAGCACTTTCCAGTCTGTACCAGGGAAATTAAAGTCTCCCACTACATCAACCCTATTTTTTTCTGCACCTATCCAGAATCTCCTTACATATCCATTCCTCCACTTCCCATGGGCTGTTGGGTGGCCTGTAGTACATCCCCAGCATAGTGATTGCACCCTTCCTGTTTCTGAGCTCCACCCACAATGACTCATTACATGACCCCTTTAAATTGTCCACCCTCTGCACTGCTGTAATATGATCCCTAACTAATATTGCTACTCCCCCACCTCTTTTAAGCCCTCTGTCTCGCCTAAAACACTTGTACCCTGGAATATTCAGCTGCCAGTCCTGTCCTTCTTTTAACCAAGTCTCTGTCACCGCAACCACATCCAAATTCTGCGTAAGCATTAAGGCCTTAAGTTCGTCTGTCTTACTTGTTACGCTCCTTGCATTGAAGCAGATGCACTCCAGACCTCCAGGCCCACTCAGTTCATCCTTCTCCAGAATGCTCTTTTTCTTAGCTAGCCTTACCCTGGCCCCCAGCTCGACCCCAGCCTCAGTGCTTACTGACATACTGTTTTGATCCCCACTCCCCTGCCACACTAGTTTAAACCCTGCCGAAACACTGTAGCAAAATGCCCAGCCAGGATATTTGTGCCCTTCCAGTTAAGGTATAACCCATCCTTTCTGTGCAGGTGCCATCCTCTTGTGAAGACTTCCCAATGATCCATGAATTTGAAACCCTCCCTTTTGCACCAGTCCTTCAGCCACGCATTCAATTGTAGAATCTCTCTGTTCCTAGCCTCACTAGTACTAGGCACTGGGAGCAGTCCAGAGATTGCTACCCTAGAGGCCATACTTTGTAGCCTAGCGCCCATCTCCCTGAATTGCTCTTGTATGACCCCCCCTGCTCTTTCTACCTACATCATTTTCACCAATGTGTACAATTACATCTGTTTGATTACCTTCCCTTTTTAATATGCTTCCTATCCTCTTGGAGACATCCAGTACCCCGGCACCAGGGAGGCAGACTACCATTCTGGAGTCTCATTCGCGTCTGCAGAACCGCCTGTCCGTGCCTCTAACCATCGCGTCCCCCACCACAATGGTTCTCCTATTCCCCTTCTTTCTTTTCTGGGCCACAGAGCCTGTCTCCGTGTAGGTGATCTGGTCCTCATGGTTTATCTCTAGAGGGCCATCTGCGTCCACAGAATCCAAAACAATATACCTATTTTGGAGGGGGGCAACCACAGGGGATCCCTCCACTGACTGCTCACTCCCTTCCCCTCTCCAATCTGTTGCCAGCCCTTACGATTATGGGAGACTGCCACTGGGGTACTTTCTGGTACATCACTCTTCTGACTTTTACCCTTCCTAACTGTGACCCACATGTCTTCCTTCCGAGGCCCCGGTGTGACTACCTGCCTATAACTTCTATCTATTCATTTCTCATTTTCCGTGACTAAACTGAGGTCATCGAGCCGCAACTCCAGCTCCCTTACACGGTCCTTCAGGAGTTGCAGCTCCATGCATCTCGCATGGATGTGGATTTCTGGGAGGCAACTCGTCTCCAGGAACTCCCACATCCGACATCAAATGCAGCAAACTGGCCTCTCGCTCATACCTGCCATTTCCTTTATGGTTTTGGAAGATCAAACAAAGGGGGGGGGGGAACATATTTGGACATAGGTTGTATTAACTCTTTCAGTTGGTTAAAAGTTAGGTCCCTAGCTTCATCCCCACATCCATGGCTCAAGTGACTCAATTTGTAAGATAATGGTTGGAATGCGAATCTTTACAGGTAATCAAGTACTAAAGGTACAGATAATGTGAATGGAGAGAGGGCAAAGCACAGCTTAAAGAGGTGTGTATTGTCTCCAGCCAGGGAAGTTAGTGACAGCTTGCAAGCTGAGGCAAGTTGTGGGGGTTACAGATAGTGTAAGATGAACCCAAACTCCTGGTTGAGGCCGTCCTCGTATGCGGAACTTGGCTATCAGTTTCTGCTCAGCAACTCTGCGTTGTCGTGTGTCGTGAAAGCTGCATTGGAGAACGTTTACCTGAAGATCAGAGGCTGAATGCCCACAATTGATGAAGTGTTCCCCGACTGGAAGGGAATACTCCTGCCTGGTGATCGTCGAGCGGTGTTAGGGCTAAAAGAAGACATGAGGTTGCTTTGGCAGTCGAGGTGAAGGATAATCCTAAGAGCTTCTACAGGTATATTAAGAGCAAAAGGATGTTAAGGAATAAAATTGGTCCTATTGAAAATCAGAGTGATTGGCTTTGTATGGAACCAAAAGAAATGGGGGAGATATTAAATGGGTTTTTTGCATTCATATTTACTAAGGAAACTGGCATGGAGTCCACGGAAATAAGGCAAATAAGTAAGGAGGTCATGGAACCTATACAGAGTAAAGGGGAAGAGGTGCTTCCTGTCTTGAGGCAAATCAGAGTAGATAAATCCCCAGGACCGGACAGGGTATTCCCTTAGACCTTGAAGGAGACTAGTGTTGAAACTGCAGGGGCCTTGGCAGATATATTTAAAATGTTAGTGTCCACGGGTGAGGTGCTGGATGATTGGAGGAGAGCTCATGTTGTTCCGTTGTTTTAAAAAGTGATCCGGGAAATTATAGGCCGGTAAGTTTGACGTCAGTTGTAGGTAAATTATTGGAAGGAGTACTAAGAAATAGGATCTACAAATACTTGGATGGACAGGGACTTATTAGGGAGAGTCAACGTGGCTTTGTGTGTGGGTCGGTCATGGTTGACCAATCTATTGGAGTTTTTCGAGGAGGTTACCAGGCAAGTGGATGAAGAGAAAGCAGTGGATGTTGTCTACATGGACTTCAGTAAGGCCTTTGACAAGGTCCCACATGGGAGGTTAGTTAGGAAGGTTCAGTCTCTAGGTATACATGGAGAGGTAGCAAATTGGATTAGACATTGGCTCAATGGAAGAAGCCAGAGAGTGGTTGTGGAGGATTGCTTCTGAGTGGAGGCCTGTGACTAGTGGTGTGCCATAGGGATCAGTGCTGGGTCCATTGTTATTTGTCATCTACATCAGTGGTAAATTGGATCCGCAAATTTGCTGATGATACAAAAATTGGAGGTGTAGTGGACAGTGAGGAAGGTTTTCAAAGCTTGCAGAGGGATTTGGAGCAGCTAGAAAAATGGGCTGAAAAATGGCAGATGGAGTTTAATGCAGAGACACGTGAGGTATTGCACTTTGGACGGACAAACCTAGGTAGAACATACAAGGTAAATGGTAGGACACTGAAGAGTGAAGTAGAACAGAGGGATCTGGGAATACAGATAGGAATTCCCTAAAAGTGGTGTCACACGTAGATAGGGTCATAAGGAGTGCTTTTGGTACATTGGCCTTTATAAATCAAAGTATTGAGTATGAGTTGGAATGTCATGACGAGGTTGCACAAGACATTGGTGAGGCCGAATTTAGAGTATTGTGTGCAGTTTTGGTCACCTAATTATAGGAAGGATATTAATAAGGTTGAAAGAATGCAGAGAAGGTTTTCAAAGATATTGCCGGGACTTGAGAAACTGAGTTACAGAGAAAGGTTGAATAGGTTAGGACTTTATTCCCTGGCGTATTGAAGAATGAGGGGAGATTTGATAGAGGTGTATAAAAGTATGATGGGTACAGATACAGTGAATGCAAGCAGGCTTTTTCCACTGAGGCTAGGGGAGAAAAAAACTAGAGGATGTGGGTTAAGGTTGAAGGGGGGGAAAAGTTTAAAGGGAATATAAGGGGGAGGGGTTCTTCACAGAGTGGTGGGAGTGTGGAATGAGCTGCCAGATGAAGTGGTAAATGTGGGCTCACTTTTATCACTTAAGAAAAACTTGGACAGGTACGTGGATGAGAAGAGTGTGGAGGGATATGGTCCAGCTGCAGGTCAGTGGGACTAGGCAGAAAAATGGTTTGGCACAGCCAAGAAGGGCCAAAAGGCCTATTTCTATGCCGTAATGTTCTATTTGTTGTCATAGCATCTGCATGGTCTCCCCAATGCACCATGCCTTGGGACATCCTTTCCTGCAGGGTATCAGGTAGACAACATTGGCCGAGTCACAAGAATATGTACCGTGTGTCTGGTGGATGGTGTTCTCACGTGAGATGATGGCATCTGTGTCAATGATCCGGCAAGTCTTGTAGTGGCTGCAGAGGCAGGGTTGTGTGATGTCGTGGTCACTGTTCTCCTGAAGGCTGGATAGTTTGCTGCGGACAATCGTCTGCTTGAGATTATGTGGTTGTTTGAAAGCAAGAAGTGGGGGTGTGGGAATAGCCTTGGCGAGATGTTAGTTTTCATCGATGACATGTTGAAGACTCCGGAGAAGATGTCGTACCCTCTCTGCTCCGGAGAAGTACTCGACATCATTCAGTACTTCCCCGGAGCAGAGAAGCTACAACATCTTCTCCGGAGCCTTCAATGTGTCGTTGATGAAAATGAATATCTCGCCAAGGCCATCCCCACACCTCCATTCTTGCTTTCAAAAAACCACACAATCTCACACAGACCATTGTCCGCAGCAAACTACCCAGCCTTCAGGAGGTCAGTGACCATGACATCACACAACCCTGCCTCTGCAACCACTGCAAGACTTGCCATATCATCGATACAGATGCCATCATCTCGCGTGAGAACACAATTCACTAGGTACACGGTACATACTCTTGTGACTTGGTCAACATTGTCAACCTGATACGCTGCAGGGAAGGATGTCCTGAGGCATGGTGCACTGGGGAGACGCTACGACAATGAATGAATGAACATCGCGCGACAATCACCAAGCAGGAGTGTTCCGCTCCAGTCAGGGAACGTTTCAGCAGTCATGGGCATTCAGCCCCTGATTTTCAGGTACATGTTCTCCAAGGTGTCCTTCATGAGACAGGACAACGCAGAATCGGTGAGCAGAAACTGATAGCCAAGTTCCGCACACATAAGGACAGCCTCAACCGGGATCTTGGATTCATGTCACACTATCTGTAACCCCCATGACTTGCCTCGGCTTGCAAAATCTCACTAACTCTCCTGGCTGGAGATAGTACACATCTCTTTAACCTGTGCTTGGCCGTCTCTCCACTTACCTTGTCTGAACCTTTTAAGACTTGATTACCTGTAAAGGTAATTCCAATCATTATCTTGTAAATTGAGTTTGTGTCTGTATATGCCCTGTTTGTGAACAAAAGTCCTTGCTCACCTGACAAAGGAGCCTGAGAGTCTGAAAGCCAGTGCTGCCAAATAAACCTGTTGGACTTTGACCTGATGTTGTAAGACATCGTATTGTGCTTATCCCAGTCCAATGCCAGCATCTCCACATCAAGTTACATAGCTAGTAACTGAACTACACGTGCTTGTTCCTTGTATTCAATGTTAGCTTGAGATACTACATGAATTAGAAGTACAAATGACAATCCCATAAAACATACTTTCATTCTTATTCCAAAATACAGCTTGTCAGTCTTTTCAAGTTGTTTCCAGATTTTTGCAGACTAGTCATTTATGTCCTGAAAGATATTTTTACTAGTGTTAAACAGTTTCTGTCATGGTGAAACAGGAAATACAGCAAATAAGATGTCCTATTTGTCTTACTCTGTTGATTAAAGTTCAATGATCAATAGTTAGAAAATTATTCTGATTAGGAGGTATGTGTGCTGGTCCTAACCTTTATCACTTTGCAAGTGATTCATGTTAAGATTTTTTATGAGGCCTTGAGTGTGTCTTAAAAACAAGGGGATGCTTTGAATGCTTCAGATATACAGGCAAGCTAAGTCTTATTAGCAAGACAGTTCTTCACAAAGTACTAACAGCCTTGGATTGTTTTTAAGCTGTTGCACAGCTGCAAATGTTGAAAGTAAAGTTTTTAACTGTTCAATTGCCACTCAGCAGGCAATAACTTCAGTTAGTCTATTTAAAATGTGGTTAGTATCAGATCACAAAATGTTAACCCCAATTATTATAAAATCCTAAAATAGTAGATTATGAAATCCTTACACTGATGGTGGGTTGTAGATTTAGGAGCTATACTTTTCTAATGTTTTACTTTATGAATAAGTCTAAAACTGAGTCAAGGTTGACTTTTGGTCTCCTCCTTCACCAACTAGCTTTAGTATGTTAAGATCATCAATACTATACACTTCCGAAGAGATCAGCAAAGATCTAATTGAATATTGGAAGGAGACTTGAAGAGCTGTATGTATTACCACTGTTCCTATGTTTCGAACAAAGTTTGACCCAAATAAAACATAGTTACAAGACTCAGAATAGTTCCAGATGTTCCAAAGAAAATTACAATAAAATGAAAGAATTCCTGAAGGGAAACCATTAATGCTGACTTAAAATAAACAACAAGCAAAAGATGTTTGCTGAATTATATTTTTGCCATTGACAAGTTTTTCACAACTTCATTTAAACAACTTATAGTGGCAATATTTAAGAGGAATCTTGACAAATACATGAGTAGGCAGAAAATAGACTGCATGGAGGCAAAACATCTTTAATTTTGGAAGGCATCATGTGTTGGCGCAGGCTTGGTGGGCTGAAGGGCCTGTTCCTGTGCTGTACTGTTCTTTGTACTGACCATTATATGTTGGGCTGAGCTAAGGAAAGTGAAACATGGAAACCAGGCATCAAAAATGCATGAGCCATTGCCGTGGTATATTTAACAAGAGCAGTTATTCCCCCTTGGCGCACAGTTTATGTTGTACATTGATGCTCCATTGAGTGTTGTTATAGATCAATGCCAAATATGTTAGCAATCTCGATTTCCTACAATGTCAGTTTCCAATCTTATTTGTGTACTAGGAAGGGAAATGTCATATGACAAGAAATCTCAGGCCGTCTCCCACACCTCCGTCAGCAAGGTTAAGAAAAATATTTTGCCAAAACCTAGAACCATTTAATTTGCCTTTCAATCTGTGAGAGAGATCTGGCACAGGCAAGAAGGAGAGGAAAAATGGCAACAATAATTTTTATGAAACATTGTGAAAAGTACATGAATAATATGATATACATTTAAGTTGTGGTGATTAAGGGGGTAATTAACTTCTCCCATTTAGTACAAAATGAATGGTTTGGCAGCTCTGCTGTTTTGTATACCTCTGTATTCAAAAAAACCTGTATCTAGAACTATGGATTTGACATAAAAAGCTTGCACGCTGTCACAAAATGAACCGCTAGCGCAGCATATTGAAATGGAATGCAAGATAATATTGATTTACATGTTGCTCAGACAGAACCAATGCCTTAAATGAGTAAAGGATCAATATTCTGATAAGTGGAATACTTAGTTTTATTGTAGTTCTAATAGTACACACAAGCACATAACAGACCAATAGATGTCTAATAAATATGCTTCTAAATTTTTAAATTATCACTTAAGATCAAATACAAATGGGTATCAACTTCATAAAAATATTTAAATAAAAATATTATAAACCCCATTTTTGAAAAATGTCAAGTGTTACAGTGCTCCAATTCTGCCAACAATATGACATTTAATCTGTTTTAGTGATTGTTATTGGCAGGAGTGGTGCATTTTTTTGAGAAAGAAAAATAATGTATGAATTGCACCTTTTGATTAGTATTGGTATCACTTGTGCTTAGTTTTTTTTTGGTGTGAAGATTTCTGCAAAGAATGTTAATAGTGACATGCATTTAGTACCTGAAGTTTGATTGCATAACAGTGGATAAGAGTAAGAGCAGGAGTCATATTTTTAGGTCTCTTAACTTTTTAATGAAGGATTCCAAGGATCAATGTGCATTTACGTTGCTAACAAAGGATCTTCTATGAAAATAAAAGCTGGCAATGTTAATGTTTCCCTGGCTTTTGAATCTCTTAATATGATTTCAGTAGAAAATGTAAGCCTTGAAATTACAGTATGCATACTAGTATATGAAATGACTTCAATAGAAGAATCTGTTTATTTGAAATAAAGTAACAGCCCTTAAAATTGTAGATCAGGGAATATCATTCAAATCATGGAACTTTTGCATTATAGCATAATTTCAATGCCAAAATGTATTTTTCAGCAAATTAAATTGATTGTCAGTGATGCAGTTAAGAATCCCTTCCTACTGCAACTCATCAATATATACTCCCAGGCACTTATTGTTTCTGTTTATTTGAATAGCTAAACTTGGGAGTGGAATTTTCCCACCTTCTGCTGCTGGTGATTGTTTCACATCTTCCTTTCTTCTGAGAGTACGTAGCAAAATTTGGGGCATACGTAATGCACAGTATGGCCAATTTATTGTGCTGTAGTGAGTGAGCTTTGCCACCATGAAAAGTGTGAAGTTAAGCAATTGCAGTTTAATTGGTTTTAATCCTTGTTCCTGTATGTTAGAGTGAAAAGATTAAAGGGAGATTTAATAGGGCGTCCAAAACTATGGATGGAATCTTACCAGAGTTTGCCGAAATATCAATTCCAGTGAGAAAACCGGTGTGAATCCTGCTGGTATTGGTGGCAGGAAATCTCACAGTACTTTTGAGGTTCTTTTTCAGTTTTTTTTCTCCATGTGAATCATGCCATACTCGTGGCAGCCTATCTGATTTTCTTGCCCCAGGACAACTTAATCACTGCAATTAATGGGGAGCTCCATATAAACGCCTCCTCAGCAATATTTCCAGAACCATTAAAGGGGATAGCTGCCAGAAAACCAGTACCTCGATGCTCCAAGGGAGCCCTGACCAAAGCCCTGGTTGTTGTGCAGCAGAGGTGGGATGGCCTCTATCAACGGTCAAGTAAACGTCCTTCCTGGCGAGATCAACACCTCTGCCTGGAAGGCAGTGGCATCTTCAGACAGTGCCAGCTCACTACAGAAGAAGGTGGGCAGTGGTGCCACAAGAATACGTGTGGCCAAATTCCCCTCCAACTCAATTTTGAAGTTTGCTGACGACACCACCGTAATAGATCAGATCTCAAACAATGACAAGTTAGAGTACAGGACTGAGATAGAGAATCTGGTGAACTGGTGTGGCAACAAAAATCTCTCCCTCAATATCAAAAAATAAAGGAAATTGTCACCAACTTTAAGAAGCATAGAGGAGAATGTGCCCCTGTCTACATCAATGACAAAATAGAAAGGGTTGAGAGCTTCAAGTTTTTAGGAGTCCAGAACACCAACAACCTGTCCTGGTTCCCAGTGCTGACCTGTATAACTAAGAAAGCCCACCAATGCCTCTACTTTCTCAGAAGACCAAGGAAATCTGGCATGTTAGCTATGACTCTCGCCAACTTTTACAGTTGCACCATGGAAAGCTTTCTTTCTGGTTGTGTCACAGCTTGGTAAAGCTCCTACTCGGCCCAAGACTGCAAGAAACTACAAAGGGTTGTGAATGTAGTCCAATCAATCACGCAAACCAGCCTCCTGTCCATTGACCCTGTCTACACTTCCCACTGCCTCGGCAAAGCAGCCAGCATAATTAAGGACTCCACACACCTGGACATTCTCTCTTTCACCTTCTTCCAACGGGAAAGATACAAAAATCTGAAGTCACATACCAACTGACTTAAGAACAGCTTCTTCCCTGCTACCGTCAGACTTTTGAATGGACTCACCCTGCATTAAGTTGATCTTTCTCTATACTCTACCTATGATTGTAACACCACATTCTACACTCTCTCATTTCCTTTTCTATGGATGCTGTGCTTTGTCTCTATAGTGTGCAAGACACAATACTTTTCACTATGCTAATACATGTTACAATAATAAATAAATCAAATAAATGAGCTTTTTCACGTGGCCAAGGTAAATCTACCTCTTACACTCCTTTTCACACCTCCAAGGGGATCACTCACTCGATCACCTTACAAGTTGACAACACATATCACGCAGCTATTTTCCCCACCTTCCCCTGTCTGTCCCCATAGTCTTCCCCCAATACCCATTCTACTCCTCACATTCCTGCTCTAGTCTCATGCATGCCATGTATCATCACCATCTGGTCTGGCATGACTCCTGCCGAAACTCTCCTCATCTATGTGATTGTATGATAAAGAGGAGCATAACAAGCATGCCACACCCTTTGAGGAAAGAGCCCTTGAATTGGCTGGAGAGGATCAAGACCATGCCTGCACAGAGGATGGAGTGAAGGTGGCAGACAAAAATGAGAACCATCAAGGCAATGTAAGGTGCAAAATTAGTAAGTTTGCCGATGACACAAAGATTTGCCAGGCAGTTAACAGTGAGGCTGAATGTTTTGGGGTACAGGAAGATATAGATGGGATAGTCAAATGGACAGATAAGGAGCAGATGGAATTTAACCCTAAAATGTTTGAAAATAGTAATTTGACAAGGAAGTATTCAATCAGTGGAATGACAGTAAGAAGTTCTGTGGAACAAAGGTGTGTTTGTCCACAGATCTCTGAAGGCGGAAAGGCATATAAGATACTTGCCTTTATCAGTCGAGGCATAGATTATAAAAGCAGGATGGTCATGTTGGAGTTGTACAGAACTTTGAGGTCACAGCTGGAATACTCCATGAAGATCTGGTCATCACGTAATAGGAAGGATGTGATTGCACTAGAGAGAGTGCAGAGGAGATTCACCAGGATGTTGCCTAGGATGGAACATTTAAGTTGTGAAGTGAAGTTGGATAGGTTTGGGTTGTCTTTATTAAAGCAGAAAAGACTGAAGGGCAACCTCATCAAGGTGTATAACATTATCAGGCGCATGGACAGGGTAGATAGGGAGCAGCTATTTCTCTTAATTGACTGATCAGTCACGAAGGGGCACAAGTACAAAATGAGAGGCAGGACATGAAGTGGAGATGTGAAGAAAAGCCTTTTTATCCCAAGGGTGGTGATAGTCTAGAATGCGCTGCCTGGGAGGGTAGTAGAGGCAGGTTGCCTCACATTCTTTTAAAAAATACCTCAATGTGCACTCAGCATGTCATAATGTTCAAGGCTATGGGGAAAGTGCTGATAAATGGGATTAGGTAGATAGGTCAGGTGTTTCTCACCCTTCTGTGCAGATTGGATGTGCCAAAGGTCCTCTTCTGCACTGAAATTTTGTAAAATTGTGCCATCATTCCAATGCAATGAGGGCAACACTGTCGGGCTGACATCCACAATAGAGACCTTGGTGCAGGAGGTGCATTTCATGGTGGGGGATGTCTGCTGTATGGCTCAGCTCATGATCTCCATGGGTGAGGACCTGAGCTTCATGATGCACATGTTGGTAAGAATGTATAAGTGTCTGCGCCAGTAGCTAACAGGGCTTCTGTTAAATGGTAAAAAATTGTGGCATGCTGTTGTGCAGAGGGACCTGGGTGTCCTTGTGCAGGAATCTCAAGGAGTTGGTTTGCAGATGCAGCAGGTAATTAAGAAGGCAAATGGAATTTCGTCCTTCATTGCTAGAGGGATGGAGTTTAAAAACAAGATTATGTTGTAGCTGTATAAGGTGCTGGTGAGGCCACACCTGGAGTACTGTGTGCAGTTTTGGTCTCTTTATTTGAGAAAGGGTATACTGGCACTGATGGGGTGCAGAGGAGATTCACTAGGTTGATTCCAGAGTTGAGAGGGTTGGCTTATGAGGAGAGACTGCATAGACTGGGCTATACCCATTGGAATTCAAAAGAATGAGGGGAGATCTTATAGAAACGTAAAAGATTATGAAGGGAATAGATAAGATAGAAACAAGGAAGTTGTTCCCACTGGTGGGTGAAACTAGAGCTAGGGGACATAGCCTCAACCTAAGGGAAGCAAATTTAGGAGTGAGCTGATGAGGAACCTCTTCACACAAAGGGCTGTGAATCTGTGGAATTCCCTGTCCAGTGAAGCAGTTGATGCTACCTCATTGAATGTTTTTAAGGCAAGGATAGATAAATTTTTGAACAGTGAAGGAATTAAGGGTTATGGTGAACAGGCGGGTAAGTGGACCTGAGTTCACAAAAAGATCAGCTATGATCTTATTGAATGGCAGAGCAGGCTCGAGGGGCCAGATGGCCTACTCCTGCTCCTAGTTCTTATATTCTGGGTCTCATTCTAGCTGTCCCGCTATCCCATGGAAGACCACAGGAGCTCTTGGTAACCCAAAGGAAAGTGGATCAGCAGGAGCATAGCCCAGGCCTCCGTGGGCATGGGTGAACCTAGGCACAAGTATATAAATGTCACCATTGTTTTTTAGTTCCAGAATTAAAGTTAATTTTGTTCACCCATACAGCGCCCACTCTATTATTTCATGGTGTCAAGTTTGTTGAACCCCTGCACACATTTGGCACTTCATTTCTGTGGAGTGTGAGAATGGCAATACAAAGATGAACTGCTGCTGGCACCATGATCCTCCATGCACCATCACCACCACCACCACCCCCCAATTTAATCTGTGCTTGTGTCTCTTATAACTGCCACTGTTCCCCAGTGATGATGTGCTAGGGGCTGATGAAATAGTGAGAGCCTGCTCACCTCGGATGTAACATGGATGTGAATACCACAAACCTTGGCCTCGGAGGTAGCTGAGGTAAGTAGTCTAGCGTCTCTCAACCCCATGATAAGCCTGTTCGCTGGCAGGGTGCATTCAGTTCTCTGTTGTTGAGGGTGCGAAGAATATTGCCCTGGCCTTCTCCCATGGAGTCCAGCTAATGGTCTTAGCATCCTGCCCAAGAACTTGGACGCCATCATTAGAACCTTTTGTTCTCACTGGAGCGACAGAGGTTGAGGGGAGACCTGATAGAAGTCTACAAGATTGTGAGAGGCATGGACAGAATGGATAGTCAGAAGCTTCTTCCCAGGGTGGAAGAGTCAATTACTAGAGGACATAGATGCAAGGGGCAAGTTTTGAAAGAGATGTATGAGGCAGATTTTTTTACACAGTGGTGGGTGCCTGGAACTCGTTGCCGGAGGAGGTAGTGGAAGCAGATATGGTAGTGATTTTTAAGGGGTGTCTTGACAAGTACATGAATGAGATGGGAATAGAGGGATATGATTCCTGGAAGTGTAGGGGGTTTTAGTTAAGCCAGGCAGCATAGTTGGTGCGGGCTTGGAGGGCCAAAGGGCCTGTTCCTGTGCTGTAATTTTCTGTTAATTTTGAATAATTTGAGGCAACTTAATCTGATTTGGGGAAGCCAACATTTGGCTCATCAGGCCTGCCCTTTTGATATCCCACTGCTAGGGCTAGCTTAGCTGTCGTCCATTTTGAACTGGAGCTGGACGTCCCCTTCCCCCACCACACCACCACCCCACCCCCAACACTCACCCGCAAATAATGGTTACTTCGCCTACAATTATAGCAGAGGCTCATGTATCCATCTCCATTCTAGCTGATCATTTACTATCAACACAATCATAATTGGGGCTGTCTTGCCCACTTTAAGTTGTTCAATCTGTGCACTTCAGATATGTTTTCAGAGCTTTTCTCAACATTGTGTACTGGAGTTTGAGTTGACCCTATTAGGCTTTGCTTAGTCTTGTATTTGCTCCTAACGTGTCCTCACCTATTGAAGGCAAATTAACACACCGTTCCTGAATTTACATTCCTCCTGTGGGTGATCTCCCTCACACTGGTAGCAATTTTTTTGTAGCTCCTGGTATGTGGACTTAATTTCCTATATCTCTGCATTTCTTTTGCTCCACACCTCTTTACTCATTAGTTTCTGCACATTCAACCCTGGTGCCACAACTCATGGCGGCTTACTGCCAATTTTGGTGGACCTCGCTGTTTGCATGTTTTGCAGCTCCATCACCTTCCTCTTAGTACTTTCCACATTCTGGGTGATCTCCAATGCCTTCTTTAAAGTAATTTCTGTTCTTTTTGTTTTTGTATGAGCCTGTTATATCATCACAGACTAGCCTCTAAACATATCATTGAGTGCAGGCCCAAACTTGCACTGTTGAGCTGTTTGTCTTTAGCATGTTGTGAATGTTTCCTGTTGTTGAATTGAATTTGTATTGTTGCATTATTTCCGAGGGTTTCGGGTAATAATGTACCTTAACTAATTTCACAAGCTCCTCCAAAGGTTTTGGAGTTGGGGCATCTGGGGAAGTCCAGCTCCCTATCATGTTATAAGTTGGAGCCCTGCAGGTTGTTAGTAGGATAACCCACTGTGTTTCTTCCTCGCTGATTTCATTGGCCTTACAGAAATAATGTAGCTATTCGAGAAACAGTCCCAGCTGCTCCGTATTAAGGTTGAATGGTTGCAGTTAATGAGATCCAGAATCAATATTGAAAACTCAGGGCAACTCCCTCCACACTGTATACCATGTGCTGCCACCTCTTTACCATTGACAGGCAGGCCCAGGGATGGTAATTGTGAAATAATGGGAAATTATTTGTAATTAGGATTCTGCGTTGCTTGAGACAGCTGTCCCAATTTTGGATTTTGCTGGGTCGACAGAGCTGGATCTGCTGTTCCCATTTCTGATGATTAGGCGGATGCCAGGTGATCCATCTGGTTTGATTCCTTTTTTGACTTTGTAGCAATTTGATGCAACTGAGTAGCTTGCTAGACCATTTCAGAGGGCAATTAATAATCAACCACATTACTTTTTGTGTAGAGTCACATTTAGCCCAGACCAGGAAATGAGAGAAGATTTGCTTCCCTAAATGACATTAATGTACCAGATGAGTTTTATGACAACTGACAATTATTTCATGGTTATTATTAGTCTTTTGATTCCAGATTTATTGGCACTTTTATCCTGTGGTGGGGATTCGAACACCGGTCCCCAGATGGTTACCCTGATTTTCTGGATTACTAGATGTGAACGCTTTGCCACCCCAACTTTAATATATAACATGTCAATAAATAGAAAACTAAATTACTGAAAACTAAAATGAGCAATGTTAAAAGACAGCAATGTTACATTGAATTTATATAATTTTCATGGCGTTAATTATACTATATATGTATAAAACTATGTTCGTGAGTAAGAATATAGTATTAGAATTAAATGACTGCTACTGTAATTGTATCTTTAGTATCTGTTTACTCTACCATAGCATTTCTGTCATCAATAGCCACACAACCCAAAAACATCTGTTTTTTATTTTGTATTTCTCACAGAAATGATTTTCTATTTTGCCACTGGCAGCATATTTTTGTGATTCATTGCAGATGAAGTCTTTGTTCATTGTTTTACTTTGAGCATGCCAGTTATACTACATTATGATGTACTATAACTCTGGGGTGAAGCTGCCAAGAGTAAAGTTTGGTGACTTATATGTGAACACCTCAAAGGTGAATCCTACTTTCATTTCTCACTGAATGTAGTATTACTGCAAGCACCATGAAGAAACGATGCCAAGTTTGGACAGCTTGGAATGTTAAAAGTCACGTTCATTGTTCGATTTTAGCAGATCTGACTGTTAAGTTGGCTCTTCACAAATGTAACTGACAATTGTACCCTGGTGAGAGAAGCTTTATGTATGTGTGTAAAGCTCTGCTTTGCCTGACGAGAGAACAATGAGGAGCCAGTTGTAAAACTCAGCACTCTCAGATTCATACTGTTTTAAAATGATACCTATGGCGTAACTAGAGCAAAATAAATATGCATGCTAAACTTAATTGAATGTCTGTCAGGATAGGATCATAAAATTACTGACAGATGCTAAAGGTTGACTTTGCTTATTAAATTCTAAGATTGCTGCATGTATCAGGGAAAATCTATTTCATTTCTCATAAAGCAATCATGTTCTGCAGATTGATTATTCAGCATTAGTTCTTAACCTTTGCACTGCCAATAAGACTAAGGAGGTTCCAGATGGTCATGTCACACAAGTTCTGTTTTAAATTTGTAGTTCATACAAAGTGATATTGAAACAAACATATGTATTACAAGATGAGCATAGTCAGATCAGGATTTTTATAACATATTATTCCTAAGTAATCACAAAAAAACTTGAATATTTTGAGAAATATTTACAGCATAGTAACAAGTCATTCAGCTCAATTCATCCATGAACATATGAATAGGAGTAGATCATTTCGATTCTTGAATTTTTCCAGCAATTCAATGAGATTACGGCTTCATGATCAGTGACCTAATTCCTGCCTTTGTCCTTTTTATCTTGGTGTGTTTGATTAACAGAAATCAATGTTGGATTTCAAATTAGCAATTTACCGAGCATCAATTGCTTATTGTGAAAGGGACTTCCAAATTTCTATCACCCTTTCTGTGCAGAAGTGTTGTCTAATTTCACTCCAGGAACATCTGTTTTATTTGGGCTACGTTCCCTTGTCCCATTTTCTAAAACCAGCAGACGATGTTTTTCATTATCTAACCCCACAGTTGTCCTTAATCTCTTGAAAACTTCCATAAAATCACCCCCTAATATTTTAAATTCCAGAGGATACAATCCAAGTTTGTTTAATATCAGTGCTTGTGCTGCACATTTATAAATAATACTTTTAAAAACCATTTCGGTGTACACCATTGATCAGAATAGAATAAAAGCATCAAGAATTTTGTTAGATTGGGTAAAATAGAAAAAGAGGTGAAGGGGAAAAAGTCAAAAGATGCACCTACCACATAAGAGAGATAATGTCCCACAACTTCCTGTTTCAGCAGTGTCAGATTGGTGGGGGTTGGGGGTGGTGGGTGGTGTGGGGTGGGGGTGGTGGGTGGTGTGGGGTGGGGGGGTACCCCAAAAATTAACTGGGGAATCCCTCTTGGAAGTTCCCAGGTAAGGGTTTACCCGGTAGTTGTCCAGAAGTGCTAATTTCCCCTGGACAATTTATGCTGCACTGGAAACCATCTGATAAAATTACTTTTTAAAATCTGTTCATGGGATTTGGGCATGTCTGGGGCAGCATTTATTGCCAATTCTAATTGCCCTTGAACTGTGGGCATTTAAGATGTCCCGATGCTGTTTACCACTCCGAAGAAATTATAATCCAATAGATTAAGTTATTGAATAAAAATTGTCAGGAGACAAGGTAAGAATTGCAGATTTCCTACCCTAAAGGACAATAGTGAACCTGATGGGCCCAAAATCTACAATAATTTCATTGTCATCATTAGACTTTTTATTCTTGATTTTTATCAAATTAAAATTTCATCTTTTTGCTGTGGTAGATTTGAACCTGAGCCCCCATGATCTGTGGATTACTCATCCAGTGACAATGCTAGCATGCCACTGACCACTCTCCCCACCACCCCACTGGCTAATGTTGGCTAGTTCTGTCAGCAATTACATTCAATTTTACTCTGAAATAGTTGGAAGAAATAAAATGATTTCTAATCTCACTTTAAGCATTTAAAACACCCAGACTGGTTCCCACACAGGACACCCTCTATATATTCCTGACAACATAAGCAACCCCCCTCATCCACCACCACACCTCCTCCCCCCCACCAACCCCCCCCGCCCCGCCCAAACAGTATTCCATACTCGTATCATATCACACCACCCACACCCTCAACTTGAACAATGCCATCTCCTGATTTGCTCCGACCCCCAATGCAACACAGTTGTACCTTCTTCCTCCAACCCTAATCTTTTCCTCCTTCTCTACTCGAACTCCGTCGCCACAATGATCTGACCTGACCCAACTTGTGTCTCCAATCCCCACACCACACCCAACCCAATATGACTCCCATCCTGATGTCTGATCCCCACCCTCAATGGCCAAACTTGCTCTTCCAATGTCCAATCCCCTCTTTCCAATGTGCTGATTAATACTCCGAAGGTCAAAGACCAAAGAAAATTATAGCACAGGAACAGGCCCTTCGACCCTCCAAGGCTGCACCCACCGTGCTGTTCATAGAACATAGAACATTACATAGAACACTACAGCGCAGAACAGGCCCTTCGGCCCACGATGTTGCGCCCACCAGTTAAAAAACAATCACCCTCTAACCTAAACCAATCCCTTTTCATCCATAAACCTATCCATGGATCTCTTAAACGCCCCCAAACTAGGCGCATTTACAACTGCAGCAGGCAGGGCATTCCAATCCCTCACCACCCTCTGGGTGAAGAACCTACCCCTGACATCCGTCCTATAACTACCTCCCCTTAATTTAAAGCCATGCCCACTCGTGCTAGCTTTCTCCATCCGAGGAAAAAGGCTATCACTATCCACCCTATCTAAACCTCTAATCATCTTATATGTTTCAATAAGATCCCCTCTTAGCCGCCTTCTTTCTAACGAAAACAACCCCAAATCCCTCAGTCTCTCCTCATAGGACCTCCCCTCCATACCAGGCAACATCCTGGTAAACCTCCTCTGCACCCTCTCCAAAGCCTCCACATCCTTCCTATAATGTGGGGACCAGAACTGCACACAATACTCCAAGTGCGGCCGCACCAGAGTTGTGTACAGTTGCAACATGACGCTGCGACTCCTAAATTCAATCCCCCTACCAATAAACGCCAAGACACCGTATGCCTTCTTAACAACCTTATCTACTTGATTCCCTACTTTCAGGGATCTATGTACACATACACCTAGATCCCTCTGTTCATCCACACTATTCAGAGTCCTCCCGTTAGCCCTATACTCGACACATCTGTTATTCCTACCAAAGTGAATTACCTCACACTTCTCCGCATTAAACTCCATCCGCCACCTCTCGGCCCAGCTCTGCAACCTGTCTAAGTCTCCCTGCAAACTATGACACCCTTCCTCACAATCTACCACACCTCCGACTTTGGTGTCATCAGCAAATTTACTAATCCACCCAACTATACCCTCATCCAGATCATTAATAAAAATTACAAACAGCAGTGGCCCCAAAACAGATCCCTGAGGCACACCACTCGTAACTGAACTCCATGACGAATATTTACCATCAACGACCACCCTCTGTCTCCTATCTGTTAGCCAATTCCTGATCCAATTTCCTAGATTACCCACAATCCCATACATCTGCATTTTCTGCAGAAGCCTACCATGGTGAACCTTATCAAACGCCTTACTAAAATCCATATATTCCACGTCAACTGCCTTTCCCCCATCCACCTCTTTGGTCACTTTCTCAAAAAACTCAATAAGGTTAGTAAGGCACGACCTACCCGCTACAAAACCATGCTGACTATCTCCAATCAATTCATTACTCTCCAAGTAACTATAAATCCTATCCCTAATAATTTTTTCTAAGACCTTGCCCACAACAGAAGTAAGAATCACCGGTCTATAATTCCCGGGGAAGTCTCTGTTCCCCTTCTTAAACAATGGGACAACATTCGCTATCCTCCAATCTTCCGGTACTATACCTGAGACCAACGACGACCTGAAGATCAGAGCCAGAGGCTCTGCAATCACCTCTCTTGCCTCCCAGAGAATCCTAGGGTAAATCCCGTCCGGACCAGGGGACTTATCTATTTTCAAACCCTCAAGAATATCCAGCACATATCCTTATCATATCCACAATATCCTTATCAACTGCAATACTGTCTAGTTTACACCCCTGCAACCCAGTGTTCTCCTCAGCCACATTCATGTCCCCCTGCGTGAACACCGAAGAGAAATATTGGTTCAATGCCTCACCAATCTCTTCCGGTTCCACACACAACTTCCCTCTGCTGTCTGTAACTGGCCCTAATCTTGCCCTAACCAACCTTCTGTTCTTAACATACCTATAGAACGCCTTAGGATTCTCCTTAATCCTATCAGCCAAAGTCTTCTCATGTCCTCTTTTAGCCCTTCTTAATTCACTCTTCAACTCCCTCCTAGCCAATCTAAAGCTTTCTAGTGCACTACCTGAGCCCTGAAGTCTCATCCGAACATAAGCCTCCTTTTTCTTTTTAACCAACAAATCAACTTTTTTAGTGCACCACGGTTCCCTAGCTCTACCAATTCCTCCTTGCCTGACAGGGACATACCTATCAAGGACTCGCAGTAGCTGCTCCTTGAAAAAACTCCACATTTTGGACGTTCCCAGTCCCTGTAGTCTCCTAGTCCAACCTATGTTTCCTAATTCTCTCCTAATAGCCTCATAATTACCCTTCCCCCAGCTAAAACTACTGACCCGAGGTTCATGCCTATCCCTTTCCATCACTAAGGTGAACGTAACCGAATTGTGGTCACTATCACCAAAATGCACACCAACTTCCAAGTCCAGCACCTGGTCTGGCTCATTTCCCAGCACCAAATCCAATATAGCCTCACCTCTAGTTGGCCTATCAACATACTGAGTCAAAAAACCTTCCTGCATGCTTTGTACAAAAACTGCCCCCTCTAACAAGCTAGAGCTATAGCAATTCCAATCAATATTAGTAAAGTTAAAGTCCCCCATAACAATTACCCTATTACTTTCACTCCTAACAAGGATCGTCTCCGCAATCCTTTCCTCAACCTCTCTGGAACTTTTAGGAGGTCTATAAAAGACTCCCAACAGGGTGACCTCTCCTCTCCTATTTCTAATCTCCGCCCATACTACCTCAACAGACAAGTCCTCATCAAACTTCCTCTCTGCCACTGTGACACAGTCCTTGACTAATAATGCTACCCCTCCCCCCCTTCTACCTCCTTCTCTACTCCGACTAAAGCATTTGAACCCCGGAACCTGCAACAACCGTTCCTGACCCTGCTCTGAATACGTCTCTGAAATGGCCACAACATCAAAGTCCCAGGTACTGATCCACGCTGCAAGTTCATCTACTTTATTGCGAATACTCCTCACATTTAAAGTATACGCATTTCAAACCCTGCTCCACCCCACCCCTGCGATGCCGTGCGATCCCACCCCCCCTCCGAATCAGTTTAAACCTCCCTGCATAGCCTTTGCAAATTTACCCCCCAGGATATTGGTTCCCCTCCTATTCAGGTGCAGGCCATCACTCTTATAGAGGTCCCACCTTCCCCAGAATGAGCCCCAATTGCTCAAGTACCTGAACCCCTCCCTCCTGCACCATCCCCTCAGCCATGAGTTCAAACTTTCCCTCTCCCTATTCCTCTCTAAACTATCCCGTGGCACAGGCAAGAGTCCGGAGATAACCACTCTTTCTGACTTGGCCTTTAGTTTCCACCCCAACTCCATAAATCTCTGCTTAATATCCCCTTCCCTTAGCCTCCCTATGTCATGCGTCCCCACATGAACTATAACTTGGGGTTGATCTCCCTCTCCCCTAAGAGTCCTGAATACCCTTTCCGATACTTCCCGGACCCCAGCCCCTGGTAGGCAACACACCAGCCCTGAGTCCCTCCCATTACTTCCGACTCTCCTATCCGTCCCTCTAACTGTGGAGTCCCCAATCACTAGGCCCAATCTTTTACATCCCCTCACCACCTGAGCTTTCACAATAGGCTCACCTCCAGAGACCTGCTCCCTTTGGCTATCTCCAGTTGATTCCTCCTCAACTGTAGCCTCCAGGACCGAAAACCTATTTTAGAGGGGAACAGCCGCAGGGGATTGTCCCCCCAATTGCTTCTTTCCCCTCTTCCTGGCATTTACCCAAGACTCATTTCTAGGAGTGACTATCTCCTTATAACTCCTATCGATGTCCGCCTCCGCCTCCCGAATTATGCGGAGTTCCTCTAATTCCACCTCCAGCTCCTTTACACGTTCCTCCAGAAGCTGCAATCGAACACACTTCCTACAGGTAAAATCACCAGAAACACTACTGGAGTCCCTCACCACACACATCCCACAGGAGATGCAGCTTACTGCCTGAACTGCCATCCCTGAAACAATTACCAGCAGAAAAAAAACAAAAGAAAAAAGAACTTCCCACACACTTATAATTAGGTTAGAGGAGGTGGGAGGGTGGGATTCTCTACCAGTGTAGAGGATCGGGTATCCCCTCTGCTCTAATTTATAGGGTCAGGGACCCAAGAGAAAAAAACTACAACTACCGGTAAGCGTCCTAGTGACGACTTCCGGCTTCTAACTAATTTGAAAAAACCGCCGATACTCGCGACTTTAAACTAGAAATAAAAAGTTAAAAAAATATCAACAGAAAATGTACCCTCATCTGCACTAAAACCCCCTACTCTTCTGGGGACCATATCGCTCTGTTCCCATCCTATTCATGTATTTGTCAAAATGCTCCTAAAAAGCCACTATCATATCTGCTTCCATTACTTTCACCGGCAGTGAGTTTCAGGCACTCACTGGCCTCTCTGTGAAAAAAACTGACTGCGCATGTCTCCTTTTAACCTTGCCCCCTGCACTTTAAATCTATGCTCCCTAATAATTGACTCTTCCACCCTGGGACAAAGCTTCTGACTATCGCCCTGTCCATGTTCCTCATAATCTTGTAGACTTCTATCAGGTTGCTCCATCATTCCAGTGTGAACCCTAAACTAAGTTTCTCCAACCTCTCCTCATAGCTAATGCCCTCTATGCCAGGCAACATCCTGGTAATTCTGTTTTGTACTCTGTCCGAAGTGTCCACATTCTTCTGGTAGTGTGGCCTAGAATTGAACAATTCCAAGTGTGGCCTAGCTAAGGTTCTCTAAAGCTGCAACATGACTTGCCAGTTTTTAAACTCAGTGCCCTGACCAACAAAGGCAAGTATGCTGTATGCCTTCTTGACTACCTTCTCCATATGTTGCCATTTATGATCTGTGTATCTGTATACCCAGATCCCTCTGCCTATCAATACTCTGAAGACTTTGCCATTTACTGCATATTCCCCATCTGCATTGGACCTTCCAAAATGCATTTCTTCACATTTGTCCGGATTAAACTCTATCCGCCACCTCTCTTCCAAGTCTTCAACCAATCTATATCCTGCTGTATCCTCTGAAGATCCTCATCACTATTCGCAATTCCACCAACCTTTGTTGTCCGTAAATGTCAAAAATCAAACTAGTTACATTTTCCTCCAAATCATTTTTATATATTACAAGCAAGAGTCCCAGCATAGATCACTGAGGAACACTACTAATTACAGCACGCCATTCAGAAACCCACCCCTCCCCCTTCACTGCTACCCTCTGTTTTCTATGTCTGTATCCATTTTGCCAGCTCACCTCTGATCTCGTGCAACTTCACCTTCTGTACCAGTCTGCCATGAGAGACCTTATCAAACACCTTACTGAAGTCTATGTAGACAACATCCACTGCCCTACCCTCATCAATCATCTTCGTCACTTCCTTGAAAAGCTCCATCAGGCTAGTGAGACACAACCTCCCTTTTACAAAATCATGTTGCCTCTCACTAATATTTCGAAGTGGGAGTAAATCCAGTCACGAAGAATCCTCTCCAATAATTTCCCTACCACTGAAGAAAGGCTGACCAGCCTATAATTACCTGGATTATCCTTGCTACCCTTCTTAAACAAATGAACAGCATTGGCTATTCTCCAATCCTCTGGGGCCTACCCTGTAGCCAGTGAGGATACAAAGATTTCTCTCAAGGCCCTAGCAATTTCCTCCCTTGCCTCTTTTAGTATTCTGGGGTATATTCCATCAGGCCGTGGGGATTGTCTACCTTAATGGTTTTCAAGACCCCCAATACCACCGCCTTTTTGATCTCAACATGACCTAAACTATTTACGCACCCTTCCCCAGATATATTATCCACTAAAACTCTTTCTTTGGTCAATACTGATGCAAAGTACTCATTTAATGTCTCCCCCATTTCCTCTGGGTCTACACATTGATTTCCTCTCCTGTCCTTGATTGGGCCAACTACCCTGACTACCCTCTTGTTTTTATATATGTATAAAAAGCTTTGTTATGGTCCAATGGATTGAATCATCCAATAAAAATGGTTAGATGACATAAAGATCACTTCTGATTAGCTAAATGGTAACACAACTACTGACCTCCTTGCGTAGTATAACCCGACTGCAACCAAAAAACGGTTAAAATTTCAATTTACTATTTATTTTTGCATGGTGCTTAATTTTAATGTAAAATATTAAAAATATATGCCAATAAAAGGCCTTCCTATTTGGATAAAAAGGTGTAGATATTAATAAAGCAGGTATAAAATCATCAGTTGGTCCACTTCATAGCTCTCTGTCCAGGATTTACATATCAAACCAAGTTGATATGTAAAAACTTGTTACCACAGGATAAAATATAAAATCAATGTCCTGTTGCCTGTCAGTGTTCAAAGAATAAAGCTGTCCTGATTTTCTGCCAACATTTATGCCTTGATAACCATAAAATTGGCTGTTTGTTGTTTGAAAAAGACTTACATTTGTAAAGCAGTTTCACAATCTCACAACATCCCTTAGCAGTTTACAATCAATGAAGTGCTTTTGAAGTACAGTCTGTGTTATAATGTGAGAAACTTGGAAACCAATTTGTGCACGTCAAGGTCTTACAAACAGTAATGTGGAAAGGACCACATGTTCTGACCTGGTTGGTCCTTTGGTATTGTAGCAGGTGATTATTTATTTCATGTGAGAGAACAGATGAAGCCTTGAATTAAGGCCTTATGACGAACTTTGTTAAAAAATCGGGCTGCCCTCTCCTGCGTACCAAGATTGCTTATCTGAATATAGTAAGCAAACCGCTGGTGGGGGTGTGTAAAATACAGCCGTACATTCCTGGAGGAGTCTTTTTTATTTTAACAACTCATTGTAGCCACCTCAAGAGATACAAATTTGACAAGGTTTGAATTAACACAGGAAGGTGCCATATCGTTTTTTCTGTATTTCAGTTTTAAAAAAGACTTTTAAACTCATTGTAAAGGTTTGAAGATAGAAATGTACCTTTAAAATAGTTGAACTTAAAACCTGCAGCATCTTTCTGGAATACAGAACAAGTGAAGGCAAAATTCTAAAGCCATCAAAGATGTAGGCTATCAAATTGACTTATTTTAATATCCATTTTCAATAAAAATGTCAATTGTTTTCTCTTTTCCTCCCCTCCTTTTCTGATACTGTTTCTTGCTGGTAACTGGTTCCACTAGTTCAATAACTCTCTAGGCCATTAGACATCCAAAGTAAACGTGAGACCAGGCTCTTCATCATGAAAATCAGCACTGAAAAATCCAATTCTGTCCTTGCCTAAATCATTCACGCACACATGTGCGTATGCATATTTACCAAATCGGAAAGTATTTAATAGAGAGTTCAAGTACTGGCCTTCATAGCGAGGGGGATTGAATATAAAAGTAGGGAGGTCTTGCTGGGGCTGTATAGGGCATTGGTGAGGCCGCAGCTGGAGTATTGTGTGCAGTTTTGGGCGCCGTACTTACGCAAGGATATTTTGGCCTTGGAGGGAGTGCAGAGGAGGTTTACTAGGCTGATGCCGGAGTTGAGGGGGTTGAGCTATGAGGAGAGGCTGAATAAACTAGGCTTGTACTCGTTAGAGTTTAGAAGAATGAGGGGAGAACTCATTGAGACGTATAAGATGATGAATGGGATGGATAGGATAGAGGTGGAGAGACTCTTCCCGCTCAGAAAGGACAGTAGGACTAGGGGGCACAACCTCAAGATAAAGGAGGGGCGGTTTAGAACGGAGTTGAGGAGGAACTTCTTCACTCAAAGGGTGGTGAATCTCTGGAAATCTCTGCCTGTTGAAGTGGTGGAGGCTACCTCGCTAAATATTTTTAAGACGCGGGTTGATGGGTTTTTGATAAGAGAGGGGATTAAGGGTTATGGGGAGAGGGCGGGAATGTGGAACTGAGCCACGACAGATCAGCCATGATCTTATTGAATGGCGGGGCAGGCTCGAAGGGCTGGATGGCCTACTCCTGCTCCTATTTCTTATGTTCTTATCTCATCCCCATAGCCTGACCGATTTGGCTGATCTTAGCACTATAACTTCTTCCACCATTAAGATGACCCAGGGGTTCCCAAACTGGGTTCTACAGAATCCCAGACCTGAGAAGAGCCAAGGCTGAGGAGGCTATAGAAATGCTCAGGCGAATGCGGTTGAGAAAACCCAGGGATGGGGAGGAGCCAAGAAGAGTCAGACATGGGGAGCAGCTCAAGAAGAGCTGGGGCCAACACCAGAGGATCCTGAGAAGAGCCAAGGCCACGGGCTTAAGAAGATCTTGGATTGTGGGAGCCCAAGAAGAGCCAAGACTGGAGGGGCCTGAAAAAAGCAAAGGTCGGAGGGTTCAAGAAGAGCCAGGGCTACAGGCAGATGAGAAGAGCCAGGTGTTGTGGTGCCCAGAAGGTGGGTGAAGGTGAGAGAGAGTAGATGAGAGTGTGTGTGTAAGTCAGTCCTCCTTTTTCAAAACTTCTGTAGAAGGGTCATTTGGTTAAGTGCTAACTCTGTTTCTCGCCACTGGTGCTTCCAGACCTGCTGAGTTTATCCAGAATTTTCTGTTTTTATTTCAAATTTTCAGCATCTGCAGTATTATTTTCATATGTGTGAATCGTCTTTTAAGTTTGTTTCTCTGTGTTTTACGTATTGAACAATTTTTTTTGTGGCTTACTATTTTAATATAATAATGTTTCTCAGGGGTTTCTTCAGTACTCTTGGGATGTCAAAAGTGTTCTGGGGCTGGAAATATTTGGGAAGCCCTGAGATAAGCTTTTCAGAAGAAATTGGCAAATTTTTTAATAATAGAAGTTGTTTCCTTTATTTTATGCATTAAGAATCAAAAATGAATAACAAATGAAAAACAATCAGTTAACTTTATTCCATGATTGTGGTTTCCTGTAATTCACCTGTGCATCCATATTAAACAAATACCTTTACATTTTGACTGGAAAGTTAGGTAAAATTATCAAATTCAAATAGTGAAGTCCTTGATTTAGAATCATAAAAGCAGAAGAATAGAACTTTGTGGCACAGAAGGAGGCAATTTTGTCCCTGTGATGTTTCTTTGAAAGAGTTACCAACTTCTCTGCTCTTTACTGACAACCCTGCAGTTTTTCCTTTTCAAGTATTTATTCAATTTCCTTTTGAAATTTGTTACTGAATTTTCTTCAAATACCCTTTCAGTCAACGGATTCCAGATCATAACACCTTGCCCCCTAAAATAATTTTTCCTTATCCCCTCTCTGTTTCTTTTGCCAAATGTCTAAAATCTGTGATGTCTGGTTACTGATTCCTTTATCATTAGAAATAGTTTTCTTTAAGTACTCTATCAAATCTCTTCAATTTTGGATGTCTCTATTAAATCTCTTAACACTCTGTGTGAAGGAGAACATTCCCGCCTTCTCTACAACACCACAGTACCCTATATGGTCAGGACCCATAGTCTTCAGAAACATTTGAATGAGGGGTAAGTTATTCCTTGGCTAAGTCTGTGGGCATAATTATGGTCTTAAAACTTATAAAAATAATACAAATGCATTATGTATGCAAAAAAATTGAGATGGGGATACTGTTGGTCATCATGTAGTCCATGAAGATGCTAGTGAGCCAGACAACAGGAAAGCTATGAAATGTAAAGTATGGTATTGGCAGTATTACAATTAACTGGTCATTTGATTTAAATAGAATTTCTTACTGGGAACTTATTATTGAATTCTTGTTTTATTTCAGGACATACAGGCCGCTTACTGAAAACCTTGTGCTTTTCAAGCCTCACCTTTCTGTTGCTGCATGCCTTGTTTCAAATTACAATTTACAGCCTCCAAGCTAATGAAAAGATCAGGCCAGGCTTCAATTGTAAGTACATTCCTTTCTGTTCTTTTTCATGTGTTGTCACAACACCATGTGCGTATTTCTATTTCATAGTGGTGATTAGGGATAGAATAAGGAATTGTGCTTCTTGGCCTGGATTTGGAGTCAAGAGCAAAGCAATTCAATATTGCATATTGTGATTTACTATACATATTTGAAATATATATTAAATGTGTCCTATTAAAATATAAAGAAGTGTCATCTACAGATGTAAATAACATAAACACATTTAAGGGAAAACTAGATTCACAATATACATTAACGATTTGGAAGAAGGAATTGAAGGCACCGTTGCTAAGCATACAGATGATACAAAGAATAGTAGAGGGACAGGTAGTATTGAGGAAGCGGGTGACTGCAGAAGGACTTGGACAGGTTAGGAGATTGTATTCCATCGGCCACTTTGCCCAATGTGGAAAAGTGTGAGGTTATGCACTTTGGAAGGAGGAATGGAGGCATAGACTATTTTCTAAATGGGAAAATGCTTAGGAAACAGAAACACAAAGGACTTGGCAGTCATTGTTCAAGATTCTCTTAAGGTTAATGTGTAGGTTCAGTCGGCAGTTAGAAAGGCAAATGCAAGGTTAGCATTCATGTTGAGTGGGCTAGAATACAAGAGCAGGGATGTACTTCTGACGCTGTATAACATTCTGGTCAGACCCCATTTGGAGTATTGTGAGCAGTTTTGGGCCCCATATCTAAGGAAGGATGTGCTGGCCTTGGGAACAGTCCAGAGGAGGTTCACAAGAATGATCCCTAGAACGCAGAGCTTTGTGAGGAATGGTTGAGGACTCTGGGTCTGTACTCATTGGAGTTTAGAAGGGTGAGGGAGGATCTTATTGAATCTTGCAGGATAGTGCGAGGCCTGGGTAGAGTGGACGTGGAAAGGATGTTTCCACTAGTAGGAAAATCTAGAACCAGAGGGCACAACCTCGGGCTAAAGGGATGATTCTTTAAAACAGAGATGAGGAGGAATTTCTTCGGCCAGAGCATGGTGAATCTGTGGAACTCTTTGCCGCAGAAGACTGTGGAGGCAGGCCATTGAGTGTTTTTAAGAGAGAGATAGATAGGCTCTTGATCATTAAGGGGAAATGGGGTTATGGGGAAAAGGCAGGAGAATGGGAATGAGAAAAACAATCAGCCTTAACTGAATGATGGAGCAGACTCGATGGACCGCATGGCCTAATTCTGCTCCTATATCTGATGGTCTTATAGATAAACACGAGAGAGAAAGGAATATAAGATTATGCTGACACGGATAGATGAAGTAGGTTGGGCGAAGGCTTGTGGTGCCACAGAAACATTGGCCAGAATTTCATGTGGTAGTAGTGGGCATGAACTGAAAGAGCATAAAATCTTGCAAGAAGATGCTGGCTTGCGTCCTGAAGTCATTTCGCACTCACAAATGCACACAGTTGGAAGTGCTCCTGCTGACAATTAATCAGGACAAAGGCAATTGAATTGACAATTGAAGATAATTTTACGTTGTCTGTGTGATTTAATGGTTGTTGCATGGGCGATGAGCAGGCAGACGTTCTTTTTTCACTTTTTTCATTTAAGGATGGAGTAAAAGGCAGCTGGAGCATTGGCTGTGTGAGTTGGTTGGAGTTCAGTTGAATGTTTTCTGCTGCTTCATTGCTAATGCTTTTACTTTTTGCTTCTTCTGAAGTATTTGTTTTGTAAGTTTCTTGTTCTGATGACTTTTGTCAAATCTGAACACTTCTATTAAGTGCAGCCTTCAGTGAGTGAGACAGTGCCATTTGCATTTCAGCAGATGAGGATTTTCTACTCCATGACAGCGACCTCTGAGGAAGAAGAGAGTGGGGAGGGTCTGCAGCAGCATCAGAGAGAGAGACCTGTGGGAGGAGATTCCCTCGTAGAGGGAATGCATGGCTAACAGGGAGAGCGAGGGAGAAGATGCCCTACTATCACTGTGCATAGGCAGTGATCAAGCTATCGCAACATGTCTCAAGTGTAGTGCTGCAGGGATGTAGTTACGTGATCATGGCAGATAATTGGTCAGAGATCACCTCTAACCATGCTGGCGGGCACCCAATTCCAATGGCTCTGAAGATCATAGTACCCCTCAATTTTTTTTTTTGCCTCCAGATCTTGCCAGGAATCAGTGGAGGATTTGTCTGAAATTTAGCAATCAGCTGGCAAAAGTTGTATCAAGCTCATCACTGACGCTGGGTTCTCCCATTCATTCATTACCAGTTGGATAAAACTAACCAGACTGAGTAGACCAAAGGCTTCACAGTTATTGCTGTGTTCCTCTGCATTCAGGATGCCGTAATCTGCACTGATGTGGCCATCAGGGTGCCAACGGGTCAGCTGGATGCTTTTGTTAATAGAAAGGGTTACCACCCCTTGAACGTGCAGATAGTTTGCAACCACAATACCCAGATTCTGTAAGTCTGTTCAAGGTACCCTGGCAGCACCCATGATGCAAGCATCCTGTGGCACACCCAGGTGCCAAAGCTGTTTGTGGCCCCAACTTGGCTGGATGGTTGGCTGCTGGGTGATAAAGGATCCCTTAAAAGGATGGCTCATGGAACCGGCATCCAGGGACAGAGATGGAAGAAAGGTAAGATAGGAATCACGCCTTCACAGGGGTTGAGAGAGGACCATTGGGGTATTGCAGGTAAGGTTCCACTGCCTGGACTGATCAGAGGATGCACTGCAATATTCTCCAGAGCAAGTATCACTCATCATCATTGCTGCGCTCTGCAAAATCTGGCACCGGCAATGGGGGGACTCACCAGATAGTGAGGCAGCTCCACACATTTCAGAGAAAGACTACTGATGGATCTGATGAGAAGCTCGGCAGATATAGGGTGAGGATGTGGAGGTAGACTTGAGGAACCTTCAAAGAAACCAGGGTGTCTTGATTCAATGCATCTTCAGCTAGGCTGTTAAGGTATGGCTTCAATCTCATTGCAAGGGCACCAGCTATTTCTCTCAGCTATTTCTGAGGAGACGATCACATTGCTGCAAAATCAACTCTCAACCTCTGTTATAAAGTTGACTACCTACTTCTGCTATGAGCCTTTCAAAGGATATCCTTTGTCACCCAGCAGCCAACCATGTTGCCATCTTACCAAAAGACACCGATGAGGCCTTTACCTTTTGTAAAACGTGGTAAAGGACATTGAAACGTGATTTATATGTTCACCAAAATTGAAAACAAGGAAGGTAACATTAATATTAATGTTACTGTCAGACCAAAAAGGATTCATAAAGCTGATGCAATGAAAGAAAGCCACCCATAGTAGCCCAATCCTGCGCTCACAGTGCCTTGAACTTGTGCTTTCAAGTGCTGCATCTTGGTGTTTCTCTGCACCCTCACTAGCAACAACATTATAGAAATAGATAAAGCGGAAGCAGGAGTAGGCCATTCGGCCCTTCAGACCTGTTTCACCATCCATTACATAAGAACATAAGAACATAAGAAATAGGAGCAGGAGTAGGCCATCTGGCCCTTCGAGCCTGCCCCGCCATTCAATAAGATCATGGCTGATCTGTCGTGGCTCAGTTCCACTTTCCCGCCCTCTCCCCATAACCCTTAATCCCTTCTCTTATCAAAAACCCATCAACCCGCTTCTTAAAAATATTTAGCGAGGCAGCCTCCACCACTTCAACGGGCAGAGAATTCCAGAGATTCACCACCCTTTGAGTGAAGAAGTTCCTCCTCAACTCCGTTCTGAACTGCCCCCCCTTTATCTTGAGGCTGTGCCCCCTAGTCCTACTGTCTTTTTTGAGCGGGAAGAGTCTTTCCACCTCTATCCTATCCATCCCATTCATCATCTTATACGTCTCAATGAGATCTCCCCTCATTCTTCTAAACTCTAACGAGTACAAGCCTAGTTTATTCAGCCTCTCCTCATAGCTCAACCCCCTCAACTCCGGTATCAGCCTAGTAAACCTCCTCTGCACTCCCTCCAAGGCCAAAATATCCTTGCGCAGGTGCGGCGCCCAAAACTGCACACAGTACTCCAGCTGCGGCCTCACCAATGCCCTATACAGCTGCAGCAAGACCTCCCTACTTTTATATTCAATCCCCCTCGCTATGAAGGCCAGCATCCCATTCGCCTTCCTGACCACCTGCTGCACCTGCAGGCTGGGTTTTTGCGACTCATGCACAAGGACCCCGAGGTCCCTCTGCACCGTCGCCTGCTGCAGTTTTTCGCCACGTAAGTAATAGTCCTTCCTACCATTCTTCCTACCAAAGTGGACCACCTCACACTTGCCAACATTAAATTCCATTTGCCATTTCCTGGCCCATTCACCCAGCCTATCTAGATCCTTCTGCAGACTCTCCACACCCTCCGCACAATTTGCCTTTCCCCCAATCTTGGTGTCATCAGCAAATTTCGACACCCTACACTCGGTTCCCTCCTCCAGATCATCTATATAAATGGTAAATAGCTGAGGCCCCAGCACCGACCCCTGGGGCACCCCACTAGTCACCAACCGCCAATCCGAATAGCACCCATTGACCCCCACTCTCTGCCTCCTATTTGACAACCAATCCTCTATCCACGCTAACACCCTACCCCCAACTCCATGTCCTCTGACCTTCTGCAGTAACCTCTTGTGAGGTACCTTATCAAACGCCTTCTGAAAATCCAGAAAGACCACATCCACCGGCTCTCCTCTATCCACCGCCCTAGACACATCCTCATAGAACTCCAGTAAATTTGTCAGACACGACTTCCCTTTAATGAAACCGTGTTGCGTCTGCCCTATCAAGCAATTCCCTTCAAGATGCCTCGCAATTTCCTCCTTAATGACGGATTCTAACATTTTACCTACCACAGACGTTAAACTAACCGGCCTGTAATTCCCCGCCTTTTGCCTGGCACCCTTCTTAAACAACGGCGTAACATTAGCCGTTTTCCAATCCTCCGGCACTTCCCCGGAATCCAGCGACGTCTGGAAAATAACCACCAAGGCATCCACTATCACCTCCGCCATTTCTTTCAGAACCCTCGGATGCATTCCATCCGGTCCTGGGGACTTGTCCACAATCAGCCCCTCCAGTCTGTCGCGCACCACCTCTCTAGTAACAGTAATGTCATTAAGACCCTCCAGTCCTACCACCTTTCCATCGCTAACACCCGGCAAATTATTCACGTCCTCCTCCGTGAAGACAGAAACAAAAAAGTTATTCAAGACCTTAGCCATATCCCCATCCCCTACCACTAGGTCCCCTTTCTCATCCGCTAAGGGACCAACGTTCACCCTAGCCAGCCTCTTCCTTTTTATATATTTATAAAAACTCTTGCTATCCTTTTTTATATTAAGTGCTAGCCCAGCTTCATAGCTTCTTCTACCCTCCTTTATCAACTTTTTTGTCAATCTTTGTTGACATTTAAACCTTTCCCAATCCTCTTCTCGCCCACTGCTCTTAGCTACTCTAAATTCCTCCGCTTTTAATTTAACACTTTCCTTCACCTCCTTCGTTATCCACGGCTTATTACCTCTCTTCCTACTGTCCTTTTTAACCATCGGAATAAATTTCTGCTGAGCACCAAGAAAGATCTCCTTAAAGATCCTCCACTGCTCCTCAGCAGACCTACCTTCCAACGCGCTCCCCCAGTCCACATTCGCCAATTCTTCTCTCATCCTACCATACTCCCCTCTATTCAAACAAAGGACACGTGTCCGGGAACCCACTTTCTCCTCCTCCATCTGCAACAGAAACTCCACCATACAATGATCACTCTCTCCAAGAGGATCCTTCACCTCAAGGTCCCTAATTCTACCCGCCTCATTACATAGCACCAGATCCAAGATAGCTCGCTCCCTCGTCGGCTCCAACACACACTGTTCCAGGAAACTATCCCGGCAGCATTCCAAGAACTCCTCCTCGAGCCCACCTCGTCCAACATGGGTCGACCTATCAATATGCAGATTGAAATCCCCCATAACTACTGCCGTCCCATTCCTGCACGCCGCACTTATTTGCGCGTTAACAGCCCGCCCCACCTCCAGATCATTATTCGGGGGCCTATAGACGACACCCACCAGCGTCTTCCTCCCTTTGCTGTTCCTAATCTCCACCCACAACGATTCCACTTTCTGCTCTTTGGCTCCGATATCATCCCTTGCTACCACCTTGATGCTGTCCTTAATCAGCAGAGCTACGCCACCCCCTCTTTCCTCCTGCCTATCCTTCCTAAACACTTGATAGCCCTGTACATTCATCTCCCAGTCCCTGTCACCTTGCAGCCACGTCTCTGTAATGGCCACCAGATCGTATCCATTTGTGTCGATCTGCGCCACCAGCTCATCCACTTTATTCCGAATGCTTCGTGCATTCAGATAAAGCGCTTTCATCCCAGCCTTCTTCTGGACCCTATTTGCCGTAACGCCACCACTTGGGACATCCTCAGCCTCTTCCCTTACCTGTACCCTATCCTTAACTGTAGACCTCCTAACATCACCTACCCTCGCACCCTCCCCCCCCCTAATTAGTTTAAAGCCCTGTCTACAGTTCTCTTTACTCGATTCGCCAGCACTCTGGTCCCAGCACGATTCAGACCAACCCCATCCCGCCCGAACAAGTCCCACCTACCCCAATACTGGTGCCAATGCCCCATAAATTCGATCCCATTCCTCCCACACCAATCTCTGAGCCACCCATTCACTTCCTTTATCCTGTCAACCCTACGCCCGTCTGCACTCAGTTCAGGCAGTAGCCCAGAGAAGACCACCTTGTCGGTTCTACTTTTTAATTCCATTCCCAGCTTCTCATACTCCCTCCCCAGATCCTCAGTCCGCACTTTGCCTACGTCGCTGGCACCCACATGTACCACCACAACTGGGTTCTCACCCTCCCACTCCAGATTCCTCTGCAGCCCAGCTGCGACATCCTGTACCCGAGCACCAGGCAGACAACACACCCTTCTGTGCACTTTGTCATTGTGACAAAGGACAGTGTCAATACCCTTCACCCCACTATCTCCAATCACTACTACGTTCCTTTTCCCCTTATCTTTGCCTATGTCCTGCTGCATCACTGTACCGTGTGCAGTTTGCTCACCAACCTCACCTGCCTCGTCCTCTTCCAGACTGGAAGCAAGAACCTCAAACCTGTTATGCAGATTAAGAGGCTGAGGCCTCCGCTCCTCACCCCCCTTCCTCCTCCCAGCAGCCCCCTTTTGTTCCTGACCCTTAGATTTAGACAGTCTAGGGGGGGTGGATGTCACTTGCACCCCATTGACAATGACACCCTCTCTCCCCCTGGTGAGCCTCAGTGTCTGTAGCTCAGAGGCCAGCTCATCTACCTTGAGCTGGAGCTCCTCCAGCAACCTGCACTTACTACAGACATGGCCACTGGGAAGGACCCTGGGGTCCACCAGTTCCCACATCATACAGGAACCGCACATCACATGCCCCTCCATTATTCAATATAATTTGTTGTGGGAAAAAATATTTTCCTTGTTTTTGCTGTAGTAGTTTTGAAAAAAAAATTTTTTTTTTTTCCTTGTTCTTTCCACCTGGCCTTTTTACCTTCAAGCCCTTTTTGATATTAAGCCCTGATAGCTCACTCTGCTTCCCTCTCACTCCGCTGCCCGCTCTGACGCTGCCCGCTATCTACACCAGGCCTCCTTTTAAACTTGGCGCTGATTTAAAGCTGATGGGCCACAACTGCCTGATAATCACTCCCTCACAATTCTTAAAGCAGTAAATACAATCAGTAAATGCTTTAAACAGTTCTACAAAGAACAAAGTGCTTTAAACTTATTTTAAACAGGTTTTTAACAGGTAAAGTCTTAGCTTTCTCTCTGATGCTCCTTCCTCGTCTGCTCCAGCAAACAATGTAAGGCTTCACGATCAGACTGATCATTGAATTCAATATCCTGATCCCTCCCTTCTGCCCATATTTCTTGACCTCTTTAGCCCCAAGAGTTATATCTAATTTATTTTTAAAATCAGACATTTTGGCCTCAATTACTTTTTGAGGGAGCGAAGTCCATATGTTCACCACCCTATGGATGAAGAAATTTCTCGTCACCTCAGCTCAAAAAAGTTTATCCCTTATTCTCAAACTATAAACCCTAGTTCTGCACTCCCCCATTATTGGGAACATTCTTTCTGAATCAATGCTGTTTAACCCTATTACAATTTAATAAGTTTCTATGAGATCCCCTCTCGCTCTTCTCAATTCCAGTGAATATAACCCTAACCGACTTAGTTTCTCCTCAAATGACAGACCTGTTATCTCAAGAATCAGCTTTGTAAACCTTTAAAGAACAAATAACAGTACAGCACAGGAATGGGCCCCTTCGGCTCTCCAAGTCTGCGCTGCTCATACACCCAATTAGACCATTCGTTTGTATCCCTCTGTTCCCAGTCTGTTCACGTGGCTATCTAGATAAGTTTTAAACAATCCCCATGTCTCTGTCTCAACCACCTTTCTTGGCAGTGCATTCCAGGCTCCCGCCACCCTCTGTGTGAAATACGTCCCCCTGACATCTGTGTTGAACTTTGCCCCCCCCACCTTGAACTTGTGACCCCTTGTGTTTGTCACCTCTGACCTGGTAAAAAGCTTCCCACTGTTCATCCTATCTATGCCCTTCACAATTTTATACCCTCTATTAGATCACTCCTTATCCTCTGTCTTTCCAGGGAGAACAATCCCAGTTTGCCCAATCTGTCCTCATAGCTAAGACCCTCCATACCAGGCAACATCCTGGTAAACTTTTCCTGTACTCTCTCCAAAGCCTCCACATCCTTCTGGTAGTGTGGCGACCAGAACTGGACGCAGTATTCCAAATATTCGCAGTATTCCAAACTTCGCTGTACTCTCTTATAACAAGGATATCCTTCCTCAGATAAAGACACCAAAACTGCACACAAAACTCCAGCTGTCGTCTCACCAACACCCTATATAATTGCAGCAAAGCATCCCTATTCCTATACTCAAATACTCTCACTATGAAGCCCAACATATCATTTGCCTTCTTTACTGCCTGCTGTACCTGCACACTTATTTTCAGTGACTGTTTATATTTTTTTAACTTTTTATTTCTAGTTTAAAGTCGCGAGTATCAGCGGTTTTTTTAAAATTAGTTAGAAACCGGAAGTCGTCACTAGGACGCTGACTGGTAGTTGTAGTTTTTTTTTCTCGGGTCCCTGACCCTGTAAATTAGAGCACAGGGGATACCCGATCCTCTACACTGGTAGAGAATCCCACCGTCCCACTTCCTCTAACCTAATTATAAGTGTGTGGGAAGTTTTCTTTTTTTTTCTGCTGGTAATTGTTTCAGGGATGGCAGTTCAGGCAGTAAGCTGCATCTCCTGTGGGACGTATGTGGTGAGGGACTCCAGTAGTGTTTCTGGTGATGTTACCTGTAGGAAGTGTGTTCGATTGCAGCTTCTGGAGGAGCGTGTAAAGGAGCTGGAGGTGGAATTAGAGGAACTCCGCATAATTCGGGAGGCGGAGGCGGACATCGATAGGAGTTATAAGGAGATAGTCACTCCTAGAAATGAGTCTTGGGTAAATGCCAGGAAGAGGGGAAAGAAGCAACTGGGGGGACAATCCCCTGGGGCTGTTCCCCTCCAAAATAGGTTTTCGGTCCTGAAGGCTACAGTTGAGGAGGAATCAACTGGGGATAGCCAAAGGGAGCAGGTCTCTGGAGGTGAGCCTATTGTGAAAGCTCAGGTGGTGAGGGGATGTAAAAGATTGGGCCTAGTGATTGGGGACTCCACAGTTAGGGGGATGGATAGGAGAGTCGGAAGTAATGGGAGGGACTCAGGGCTGGTGTGTTGCCTCCCAGGGGCTGGGGTCCGGGATGTATCGGAAAGGGTATTCAGGACTCTTAGGGGAGAGGGAGATCAACCCCAAGTTATAGTTCATGTGGGGACGCATGACATAGGGAGGTTAAGGGAAGGGGATATTAAGCAGAAATTTATGGAGTTGGGGTGGAAACTAAAGGCCAAGTCAGAAAGAGTGGTTATCTCCGGACTCTTGCCTGTGCCACGGGATAGTTTAGAGCGGAATAGGGAGAGGGAAAGTTTGAACTCGTGGCTGAGGGGATGGTGCAGGAGGGAGGGGTTCAGGTACTTGAGCAATTGGGGCTCATTCTGGGGAAGGTGGGACCTCTATAAGAGTGATGGTCTACACCTGAATCAGAGGGGGACCAATATCCTGGGGGGTAAATTTGCAAAGGCTATGCAGGGAGGTTTAAACTGATTCGGAGGGGGGGTGGGATCCTGAGTAGAGGGGGTGAAACTGAGGGGGGCGTAGATGGGGACTGCAATGCACGGCATCGTGGGGATGGGGCGGAGCAGGGTTTGGAATGCGTATACTTTAATGCGAGGAGTATTCGCAATAAAGTGGATGAACTTGCAGCGTGGATCAGTACCTGGGACTTTGATGTTGTGGCCATTTCAGAGATGTGGATAGAGCAGGGTCAGGAATGGTTGTTGCAGGTTCCGGGGTTCAAATGCTTTAGTCGGAGTAGAGAAGGAGGTAGAAGGGGGGGGAGGGGTAGCATTATTAGTCAAGGACTGTATCACAGTGTCAGAGAGGAAGTTTGATGAGGACTTGTCTGTTGAGGTAGTATGGGCGGAGATTAGAAATAGGAGAGGAGAGGTCACCCTGTTGGGAGTCTTTTATAGACCTCCTAAAAGTTCCAGAGAGGTTGAGGAAAGGATTGCGGAGACGATCCTGGTTAGGAGTGAAAGTAATAGGGTAATTGTTATGGGGGACTTTAACTTTACTAATATTGATTGGAATTGCTATAGCTCTAGCTTGTTAGAGGGGGCAGTTTTTGTACAAAGCGTGCAGGAAGGTTTTTTGACTCAGTATGTTGATAGGCCAACTAGAGGTGAGGCTATATTGGATTTGGTGCTGGGAAATGAGCCAGACCAGGTGCTGGACTTGGAAGTTGGTGTGCATTTTGGTGATAGTGACCACAATTCGGTTACATTCACCTTAGTGATGGAAAGGGATAGGCATGAACCTCGGGTCAGTAGTTTTAGCTGGGGGAAGGGTAATTATGAGGCTATTAGGAGAGAATTAGGAAGCATAGGTTGGACTAGGAGACTACAGGGACTGGGAACGTCCAAAATGTGGAGTTTTTTCAAGGAGCAGCTACTGCGAGTCCTTGATAGGTATGTCCCTGTCAGGCAAGGAGGAATTGGTAGAGCTAGGGAACCGTGGTGCACTAAAAAAGTTGATTTGTTGGTTAAAAAGAAAAAGGAGGCTTATGTTCGGATGAGACTTGAGGGCTCAAGTAGTGCACTAGAAAGCTTTAGATTGGCTAGGAGGGAGTTGAAGAGTGAATTAAGAAGGGCTAAAAGAGGACATGAGAAGACTTTGGCTGATAGGATTAAGGAGAGTCCTAAGGCGTTCTATAGGTATGTTAAGAACAGAAGGTTGATTAGGGCAAGATTAGGGCCAGTTACAGACAGCAGAGGGAAGTTGTGTGTGGAACCGGAAGAGATTGGTGAGGCATTGAACCAATATTTCTCTTCGGTGTTCACGCAGGGGGACATGAATGTGGCTGAGGAGAACACTGGGTTGCAGGGGTGTAAAATAGACAGTATTGTAGTTGATAAGGGGGATGTGCTGGATATTCTTGAGGGTTTGAAAATAGATAAGTCCCCTGGTCCGGACGGGATTTACCCTAGGATTCTCTGGGAGGCAAGAGAGGTGATTGCAGAGCCTCTGGCTCTGATCTTCAGGTTGTCGTTGGTCTCAGGTATAGTACCGGAAGATTGGAGGATAGCGAATGTTGTCCCATTGTTTAAGAAGGGGAACAGAGACTACCCTGGGAATTATAGACCGGTGAGTTTTACTTCTGTTGTGGGCAAGGTTTTAGGAAAAATTATTAGGGATAGGATTTATAGTTATTTGGAGAGTAATGAATTGATTGGAGATAGTCAGCATGGTTTTGTAGCGGGTAGGTCGTGCCTTACTAACCTTATTGAGTTTTTTGAGAAAGTGACCAAAGAGGTGGATGGGGGTGAAGCAGTTGACGTATATATGGATTTTAGTAAGGCGTTTGATAAGGTTCACCATAGAACATAGAACATTACAGCGCAGAACAGGCCCTTCGGCCCACGATGTTGCGCCGACCAATTAAAAAAAACAATGACCCTCTAACCTAAACCAATCCCTTTTCATCCATAAACCTATCCCCGGATCTCTTAAACGCCCCCAAACTAGGCGCATTTACAACTGCAGCAGGCAGGGCATTCCAATCCCTCACCACCCTCTGGGTGAAGAACCTACCCCTGACATCCGTCCTATAACTACCTCCCCTTAATTTAAAGCCATGCCCACTCGTGCTAGCTTTCTCCATCCGAGGAAAAAGGCTATCACTATCCACCCTATCTAAACCTCTAATCATCTTATATGTTTCAATAAGATCCCCTCTTAGCCGCCTTCTTTCTAACGAAAACAACCCCAAATCCCTCAGTCTCTCCTCATAGGACCTCCCCTCCATACCAGGCAACATCCTGGTAAACCTCCTCTGCACCCTCTCCAAAGCCTCCACATCCTTCCTATAATGTGGGGACCAGAACTGCACACAATACTCCAAGTGCGGCCGCACCAGAGTTGTGTACAGTTGCAACATGACGCTGCGACTCCTAAATTCAATCCCCGTACCAATAAACGCCAAGACATCGTAAGCCTTCTTAACAACCTTATCTACTTGATTCCCTACTTTCAGGGATCTATGTACACATACACCTAGATCCCTCTGTTCATCCACACTATTCAGAGTCCTCCCGTTAGCCCTATACTCGACACATCTGTTATTCCTACCAAAGTGAATTACCTCACACTTCTCCGCATTAAACTCCATCCGCCACCTCTCGGCCCAGCTCTGCAACCTGTCTAAGTCACCCTGCAAACTATGACACCCTTCCTCACAATCTACCACACCTCCGACTTTGGTGTCATCAGCAAATTTACTAATCCACCCAACTATACCCTCATCCAGATCATTAATAAAAATTACAAACAGCAGTGGCCCCAAAACAGATCCCTGGGGCACACCACTTGTAACTGAACTCCATGACGAATATTTACCATCAACCACCACCCTCTGTCTCCTATCTGCTAGCCAATTCCTGATCCAATTTCCTAGATTACCCTCAATCCCATACATATGCATTTTCTGCAGAAGCCTACCATGGTGAACCTTATCAAACGCCTTACTAAAATCCATATATACCACGTCAACTGCCTTTCCCCCATCCACCTCTTTGGTCACTTTCTCAAAAAACTCAATAAGGTTAGTAAGGCACGACCTACCCGCTACAAAACCATGCTGACTGTCTCCAATCAATTCATTACTCTCCAAATAACTATAAATCCTATCCTTAATAATTTTTCTAAAACCTTGCCCACAACGGAAGTAAGACTCACCGGTCTGTAATTCCCGGGGAAGTCTCTGTTCCCCTTCTTAAACAATGGGACAACATTCGCTATCCTCCAATCTTCCGGTACTATACCTGAGACCAACGATGACCTGAAGATCAGAGCCAGAGGCTCTGCAATCACCTCTCTTGCCTCCCAGAGAATCCTAGGGTAAATCCCGTCCGGACCAGGGGACTTATCTATTTTCAAACCCTCAAGAATATCCAGCACATCCCCCTTATCAACTGCAATACTGTCTAGTTTACACCCCTGCAACCCAGTGTTCTCCTCAGCCACATTCATGTCCCCCTGCGTGAACACCGAAGAGAAATATTGGTTCAATGCCTCACCAATCTCTTCCGGTTCCACACACAACTTCCCTCTGCTGTCTGTAACTGGCCCTAATCTTGCCCTAACCAACCTTCTGTTCTTAACATACCTATAGAACGCCTTAGGATTCTCCTTAATCCTATCAGCCAAAGTCTTCTCATGTCCTCTTTTAGCCCTTCTTAATTCACTTTTCAACTCCCTCCTAGCCAATCTAAAGCTTTCTAGTGCACTACTTGAGCCCTCAAGTCTCATCCGAACATAAGCCTCCTTTTTCTTTTTAACCAACAAATCAACTTTTTTAGTGCACCACGGTTCCCTAGCTCTACCAATTCCTCCTTGCCTGACAGGGACATACCTATCAAGGACTCGCAGTAGCTGCTCCTTGAAAAAACTCCACATTTTGGACGTTCCCAGTCCCTGTAGTCTCCTAGTCCAACCTATGTTTCCTAATTCTCTCCTAATAGCCTCATAATTACCCTTCCCCCAGCTAAAACTACTGACCCGAGGTTCATGCCTATCCCTTTCCATCACTAAGGTGAACGTAACCGAATTGTGGTCACTATCACCAAAATGCACACCAACTTCCAAGTCCAGCACCTGGTCTGGCTCATTTCCCAGCACCAAATCCAATATAGCCTCACCTCTAGTTGGCCTATCAACATACTGAGTCAAAAAACCTTCCTGCACGCTTTGTACAAAAACTGCCCCCTCTAACAAGCTAGAGCTATAGCAATTCCAATCAATATTAGTAAAGTTAAAGTCCCCCATAACAATTACCCTATTACTTTCACTCCTAACCAGGATCGTCTCCACAATCCTTTCCTCAACCTCTCTGGAACTTTTAGGAGGTCTATAAAAGACTCCCAACAGGGTGACCTCTCCTCTCCTATTTCTAATCTCCGCCCATACTACCTCAACAGACAAGTCCTCATCAAACTTCCTCTCTGCCACTGTGACACAGTCCTTGACTAATAATGCTACCCCTCCCCCCCTTCTACCTCCTTCTCTACTCCGACTAAAGCATTTGAACCCCGGAACCTGCAACAACCATTCCTGACCCTGCTCTATCCACGTCTCTGAAATGGCCACAACATCAAAGTCCCAGGTACTGATCCACGCTGCAAGTTCATCTACTTTATTGCGAATACTCCTCACATTAAAGTATACGCATTTCAAACACTGCTCCGCCCCACCCCCGCGATGCCGTGCATTGCAGTCCCCATTTATGCCCCCCTCAGTTTCACCCCCTCTACTCAGGATCCCACCCCCCCTCCGAATTAGTTTAAACCTCCCTGCATAGCCTTTGCAAATTTACCCCCCAGGATATTGGTTCCCCTCCTATTCAGGTGCAGGCCATCACTCTTATAGAGGTCGCACCTTCCCCAGAATGAGCCCCAGTTGCTCAAGTACCTGAACCCCTCCCTCCTGCACCATCCCCTCAGCCACGAGTTCAAACTTTCCCTCTCCCTATTCCTCTCTAAACTATCCCGTGGCACAGGCAAGAGTCCGGAGATAACCACTCTTTCTGACTTGGCCTTTAGTTTCCACCCCAACTCCATAAATCTCTGCTTAATATCCCCTTCCCTTAGCCTCCCTATGTCATGCGTCCCCACATGAACTATAACTTGGGGTTGATCTCCCTCTCCCCTAAGAGTCCTGAATACCCTTTCCGATACTTCCCGGACCCCAGCCCCTGGTAGGCAACACACCAGCCCTGAGTCCCTCCCATTACTTCCGACTCTCCTATCCGTCCCTCTAACTGTGGAGTCCCCAATCTTTTACATCCCCTCACCACCTGAGCTTTCACAATAGGCTCACCTCCAGAGACCTGCTCCCTTTGGCTATCCCCAGTTGATTCCTCCTCAACTGTAGCCTCCAGGACCGAAAACCTATTTTGGAGGGGAACAGCCCCAGGGGATTGTCCCCCCAATTGCTTCTTTCCCCTCTTCCTGGCATTTACCCAAGACTCATTTCTAGGAGTGACTATCTCCTTATAACTCCTATCGATGTCCGCCTCCGCCTCCCGAATTATGCGGAGTTCCTCTAATTCCACCTCCAGCTCCTTTACACGCTCCTCCAGAAGCTGCAATCGCACCCACTTCCTACAAGTAAAATCACCAGAAACACTACTGGAGTCCCTCACCACATACATCCCACAGGAGATGCAGCTTACTGCCTGAACTGCCATCCCTGAAACAATTACCAGCAGAAAAAAAACAAAAGAAAAAAGAACTTCCCACATACTTATAATTAGGTTAGAGGAGGTGGGAGGGTGGGATTCCCTACCAGTGTAGAGGATCGGGTATCCCCTCTGCTCTAATTTATAGGGTCAGGGACCCAAGGAAAAAAAACTACAACTACTGGTAAGCGTCCTAGTGACGACTTCCGGCTTCTAACTAATTTAAAAAAAAACCGCCGATACTCGCAACTTTAAACTAGAAATAAAAAGTTAAAACATATAAACAGAAAATGTACCTTTCTTGCTCCCTCCTCACACGCCCAAAAATCGCTGTCTCTCGATGCTGCTCCTCAAGAACCATGGTAGGCTTCTGCAGAAAATGCAGATGTATGGGATTGAGGGTAATCTAGGAAATTGTATCAGGAATTGGCTAGCAGATAGGAGACAGAGGGTGGTGGTTGATGGTAAATATTCGTCATGGAGTTCAGTTACGAGTGGTGTGCCTCAGGGATCTGTTTTGGGGCCACTGCTGTTTGTAATTTTTATTAATGATCTGGATGAGGGTATAGTTGGGTGGATTAGTAAATTTGCTGATGACACCAAAGTCGGAGGTGTGGTAGATTGTGAGGAAGGGTGTCATAGTTTGCAGGGAGACTTAGACAGGTTGCAGAGCTGGGCCGAGAGGTGGCGGATGGAGTTTATTGCGGAGAAGTGTAAGGTAATTCACTTTGGTAGGAATAACAGATGTGTCGAGTATAGGGCTAACGGGAGGACTCTGAATAGTGTGGATGAACAGAGGGATCTAGGTGTATGTGTACATAGATCCCTGAAAGTAGGGAATCAAGTAGATAAGGTTGTTAAGAAGGCTTACGATGTCTTGGCGTTTATTGGTACGGGGATTGAATTTAGGAGTCGCAGCGTCATGTTGCAACTGTACACAACTCTGGTGCGGCCGCACTTGGAGTATTGTGTGCAGTTCTGGTCCCCACATTATAGGAAGGATGTGGAGGCTTTGGAGAGGGTGCAGAGGAGGTTTACCAGGATGTTGCCTGGTATGGAGGGGAGGTCCTATGAGGAGAGACTGAGGGATTTGGGGTTGTTTTCGTTAGAAAGAAGGCGGCTAAGAGGGGATCTTATTGAAACATATAAGATGATTAGAGGTTTAGATAGGGTGGATAGTGATAGCCTTTTTCCTCGGATGGAGAAAGCTAGCACGAGGGGGCATAGCTTTAAATTAAGGGGGGGTAGTTATAGGACGGATGTCGGGGTAGGTTCTTTACCCAGAGGGTGGTGAGGGATTGGAATGCCCTGCCTGCTGCAGTTGTAAATGCGCCTAGTTTGGGGGCGTTTAAGAGATCCGTGGATAGGTTTATGGATGAAAAGGGATTGGTTTAGGTTAGAGGGTAATTGTTTTTTAACTGGTGGGCGCAACATCGTGGGCCGAAGGGCCTGTTCTGCGCTGTTATGTTCTATGTTCTATGATGTATGAGGACACCTAGGTCTCGCTGGGTGTAAATTGAGAGATGGATACTCAATCAAGTAATAATCTGTCTTCATATTATTGACACCAAAGTGGATAACTTCACATTTATACACATTGTGCTGCTTCTGCCATGCATATACCCACACACTCAGCCTGTCCAAATCATGCTGAGGCATTTCTGCATCTCCCTTACAGCTCACCCTCCCACCCAACATCTGCACATTTCAAGATAATACATTTAGTTCCCTACTCCAAATAATTAATGTGTCATATGAACAGTTGGGGTCCTAGCACAGATCCCTGTGAAACCCCACTTGTCCCTGACTGCCAGTCAGAAAAATACCCATTTATTTCAACTCTTTGCTTCCTATCTGCTAACCAGCTTACTGCACATCTTAAGTCATTACCTGCAATCCCATGTACTTTAACTTTATACAGCAGCCTTTATGCGAGATTTTACTGAAAGCCTTTTGAAAGTCTAAATGAACCACATTCATTTGTTCAGCTACATTCACAAAGAATTTCAATAGATTCTTCAAGCATGATTTCACTTTCGTAAATCCATGCTGACTTTGCCTGATTATACCACTGCCTTCCAAATGCTGAGTTACGAAATCGTTGATCATGGACATTAGCAACTCCTTCAGTACCAACACTAGGCTCACTGGTCTATAGTTCCCTGTTTTCACCCAGCTCCCTTTTTGAATAATGGGCTTACATTAGCTACCCTCCAATCTGTAGAAACCAATCCCGAGTCCAAAGAATTTTGGAAAATAACTACCAATGGATCTACTATTTCCAGGGCCACTTCCTTAAATACTTTGGGATGAAGATTATCAGGACCTGGAGATTTATCCACCTCCAATCCCATCAATTTCCCCAAAACCATTTCTCTACTAATGCTGATTTCCTTCAGCTCCTCACTTCTTTCTCTTACAATTTCTTGCACATTATTCATGTCTTCCTTTGTGAAGACTGAAGCAAAGTACATAATTTCTTGGCCATTTCTTCATTCCCTATTATGAATTCTCCCGTTTCTGACTGTAAGGGGTTTACATTAATTTGTGTCAATCCTTTTCTCTTTACATACCTATAGAACCTTTTAGTCAAGAGTTTACTTTCATACGCGTATTTTTCCCTTCTTAATCAATTCCTTGGTGCTCCTTTGCCAAATTTAAAATTGCTCCCAATCCTCAGTCCTATTGCTTTTTCTTGCCAATCTGTATGCTTCTTCCTTGAATCTGATACTATCTCTAATTTTTCTTGTAAGCCATGGTTTTGCCACAATTCCCTTACCACTCGTGAGTTAAACAGGAATAAACAACTTTTGGAGTTCACCTATTGTTCTTTAAATACCTGCCATTGCCTGTCCACTGTCTTTCCTCTCAATGTTGTTACTGAGTCCATCATGGCCAAATAATGCCTCATACCATCATAATTACCCTGATTTGAGATTCAGGAACCTGGTCTCAGAAGTAACTACATCACTATGCCTCTTGACAAAGAATTTTACCGTTTTATGGTAACTCATCCCCAGTAGTTGTCTCACAACTAGATTGCCAACTGATCCTTATTGGACAATACTCAATCCAGATGGCCTGTTCCCTTGTTGGTTTTTCAACATATTGCTCCAGAAAACCATCCCGTGTGCACTCCAGAAACAACTCCTCTATTGTACTGTGAATAATTTGATCTCCTAATCTATATGCAGATTAAAGTTGGCCATAATCACAGATGTTCCTTTAACACATGCATCTCTGATTTCCTGTCTAAAGCTTTTCCCAACATTAGCACTCCAGTTTGGTAGTCTGTAAAACACTCCTCGCCATTGTTTTTCATCCCTCGTTGTTTCTTAACTTGACTCATCCAGATTCCACACCAATGCTAATAACTTTCCTCAGTTTCATATCAATATCGTCTTCAATCAACAATGGACCTCAACCATCTTTTCCTTTCTGTCTGTCCTTCCTAAATATTGAATGTTTATTTCCCATCCTTGGTTACCTTGGAGCCACATCTCTGTAATGACAACTATATCATACCCCTTTACATTTATCTGTGCAATTAATTCATCCATTCTGTTTCAAATTCTCTGAGCATTCAGGTGCAAAACCTTAAGGTGAGACCTTTTAACATTTTTTGTCCATTCCTACTTTTTTTTACTCCTTATCTGATTCTGGCCCTTGATTTCTCTGCCCATCACTTTCCTTGCTCTCCTAACTGTCTTTTCCTTTTGTTCTTAATTTTCCTTGCTCTGAGTCCTTGCAAATGTTCCCATCTCATTGGCGGCAGTTTGCTGACCATGCTGTCGTGTCAACACTGATGACCTTGACTATTAGCCACTGGCTGCTGGGGCTTGAGTAGTCTTCACCAGGGAGTATGCAACAAAAAAATGATTGGGCACTCCTCAGTCATCGCAGCCTTAAAAGATGCCATGGTCAGAGGGGCAGAGGAGCTTCTGCTTTCATCTGGAGCACCATGCAAAGAGCCCCAGAGACAAAGGGCAGCCTGTCCACCAGTGTGAGGCATGTCTGGATCTTTCCACTCATCATTGGATGGGCATCTAGCAGAGACTAGGTGTCTCATCCATCTTTCAGATTAGATCACTGTGGTATGAGTTTGCAGATCCAAGTGCAATGCCAGGAGACCTTGATTCTGTCCCTGGAATTGCCTCTCCATGTGAGTTGTCACTGTCTCAATGGAGGAGGCTACATGCTCTGTGCTTAAGGTCAACACAGTATTCAAGTTCCTTATAGACTCCTTCATGAGAGACCGTGGCACACAGCCCCTCGGTGATCTCCACCAAATCTTCTCGCACATCCCTCTAGACATCCAATATCAGCTGCCTGATGGATAATTCCAGAGGCTCATCATCTGCCTTGGACTTAGCTTCATTCCAATCTCCAACAGTTCCCTGACTGCTAGTGCCCTGGACAATCTGTGCCTCTGCCAGCTCCTCATGTAAGTATCCCTTCCCCACAATGCACAATCATTTGAGTCAATGAACTGCAGTTCACCGACAAGCTTGTATCTGAGCCAGTGTATGGTAGTGAGAGAGAATGTGTCATGGGTGGATGTGTGTGTGGCTTCTCCTCCGGTGTCAGTGGAGGGTCCTCGGGATTCTGGATGTCTCTGGATGATGGTGCAACTGAAGCAGGAAGACAATATATCAATCATCACGTAGTGAATATGCATGCTAAGCAGCCTGGTGACACTATGGAGAACAGGGTCACGGTGGCATCATCATTGCCGGATTTCTGAGGACTCTTGCTTAGAACTTCTCTTTTGAGATGGGAGGCTGTTTGCAGTTTCTGCCTGTCTCGCATTTGTTGACTGGACTCTTACCTTCCTCCAAGACACCTGCCTCTCCCTGACCTGATGAACTTATTGCGCATTAGCACTCGGCTCAAGGACATTCATCTCACATTCGTTCAGAATCAGCAGGTTAACCCCTTCCCCCCGGCCACCCATGCTTGTCTACTTAGCAGCATTTGATTTCTATTCTTCTGTATAGACAATGGTCCAATCGATAGTCCACTGTCTACCTGCAACACCGTACAAAGCTTGCACACACCCTCATCCCCACCCTCCCCTTCCGCTCCACCTGAGAACCAGGTTGAAATGGCTGTTATATTTGCACACCTGTCCCTTATATACACCCAGGGCTATCTGATTTCATAGCTTCACCAGGCATAGGTATATGTGACTTCTGTTACTCTGAATGTTAAACCTCTGAGTACAACGAAGGATGGCCACTCAGTGCCCTACTAAATTGGTACCTTATCCTTGCTGATCACAGAAGATCATTAAACTTTTCAGCAGTGAATCCAAGCAATCATACCACATTGTGCCCCCTGGGCTGGGCTGCTATCACTGCCAAGACCTTTCGGAGGCCTCCTCTTGCCATCCTGTGGTATCAGAATGTCTTGCTTGGCATTCATTGCCTCTATGAACATGCATAACCACTTCTCCGAGATCAGAGCATCAAATTGTCCACCTGCATTGCCTTGCGGCCTGACATGTTGAGCAGATGCCGATGCCATAATTAGCTTATATGTGGACAGCTTCCTGTCTCCTTTGGAACTATGTGAAGTTAAAGCGCACGGGACTGCAGTTAGTGCTTTGAGATGGATAGAAAGCTGGTTAGGAAGAAAAGAGTCGGAATAAATGTTTTTTTTTGAAATGGTAGCCCATGACTTGTAGGATGTGCTAGGATCTCAACTGTTCACATATGTAAATGATTTGTATGAGGGAATTAAATGTATAATCTACAAATTTCAAGATAATACAAAGCAGGGTGGGAGGATGAGCTGTGAGAAGGATGCAGAGATGTTTTGGTGTAATTTAGACAGGTTGAGTGAGTGGGCATATAAATGGCAGATGCAGTACAATGCAGATAAACATGGGGTTATCCACTTTGGCAACAATAATAGGATGGCAGGTTATTACTTGAATGGGTGTAAACTGAGAAAGATGGATACTCAGTAAAACCTTGGTGTCCTCGTGCATCTGACGCTGAAAGTAAGCATGTAGATACAGCAGGCAGTAAAGAAGGCGAATGGCATGTTGGCCTTCATTGTGAGAGGATTTAAGTATCCGAATAGGAATATTTTAGTGCAATTGTATAGGGCGTTGGTGAGGCCACCAGGAATATTGTGTGCAGCTTTGCTGTCCTTAAATGAGGAAGGGTGTCCTTGCTACAGAGGAAGTGCAGCAGAGGTTTACCAGACTGATTCCTGGCATAGCAGGACTGTCATATGAGGAGCAACTAAATGGGTTAGGATTATATTATTTGGGGTTTAGAAGAGTGAGAGGGAATCTCATAGAAGCTCATAAAATTCCAACAGGGTTGGACAGAGAACAGTCAGAACTTTTTAATACTGAAATGAGGAGAAATATCTTCATTACCATGGAAAAGGGCAGCACGGTGGCATAATGGTTGGGACTGCTGCCTCAGAGCTCCAGGAACCCAGGTTCGATTATTGGCTTGGGTCACTGTCTATGTGAGTCTGCATGCTCTCCCTGTGTCTGTGTGAGTTTCCTCCGGGTGCTCAAGTTTTCCCTCTGTCTGAAAAGAGTGCTGGGCAGGTGCTTTGGCCATGCTGAATTCTCAATGTACCTGAACAGGCGCTGGAGTGTGGCAACTAGGGGATTTTCACAGTAACTTCATTGCAGCATTAATGTAAGCCTACTTGTGATACAAATAAACTTCAAACATCAAGTAGTTGAGGCCAAAATGTTGTCTGATTTCAAGAAGAAATTAGATATAGTTTTTGGACTAGAGGGATCAAGGGATATGAGGGGATGGTGAGATCAGAATAATGAGTTTGTTGATCAGCCATGATTAATATGAATGACAGAGCAGGCTCATAGGACCAAATGGCCTCCTCCTGCTTCTATTTTTGATGTATGTTTCTGCCTCTTTGTCACGGTTTGGCACTCTGTAGAAAACCTCTAACAATATAACAACTCCCCCTTTCTTCCATCTTTACAGAGAAATTTGTAATCCCAACATCATAATCTTTTAATAGCATCTTGAATGGCTACTAAGCTTTTGCCATGATTATCCTATCCAAAAGACTATTTCCAGTATTAATTACTGGTAAAGAAGTTTTGCTTGATATTTGTTCAGAAATTGCCACTTGCCAGATTCTTTGATTTGTTGAATGCATTGCACACATAAACATCTGGCGGGGGGAGGGGGGGGGGTGTGGTTGGTGGAATCTTACCAAAAAAATTCTAACTGCCGAATGAGTGTGAAAATGGAAGAGAATTGTACCCATCTTTTTGCCGACTTGTCAGGCAAAATTTTATGGCACTTAGTGCAAAAAATTAGGCAATATGTGATTCACGCCAGTTGGAGGAGTGGACAGACTTTACTCTCACAGGCTGCTCACACTAGAAGGCACTAACATGCATGTGCAAATCCCTCTTTTCTGTGCAACAGACCACAGAAATCTGTCAGTTCCCCCACCTTCTTGGATATCGTCCCAGTACACCTTAGCCTGGCTGTTCACCACCCCAGCTAATCCTTGGTTGCAGAGCGTGCAGCTGCCCCCAGCGTCCGCCTCTACTTAGGCCCCTCCCCTTAGGCCATGTCCCATTATAGCCCCACCCCTTGGCACTCCCCAATGGGCAGTGGCTGGCATTGCCAGGATGCCAGGCTGGCACTGCCCAAGGAGACTACTCTCCCTTACCCATGAACACACCCAGGGGGCCTCAATGGCCTCTGGTCCTACCAATAAGTCCATCATGACAGGTTCCTACTGCTGGGAACCATACATGATCCTTGCCGGTGAGGACCTTCACTGATGACACTGTTTAGGCAAGTGAGAATCTGAGTTTGATCTCCTTGGCAATCCAGAGTCGGTAAGATTGTGAGAGGCGAGAAACCTGTCGCGAACTTTATTTCTTGCCTCCCTTGCAATCTTACCAGCTCGTCACGCCAGTCTACCAATGTGACTAGCCAGTATGGTTGCCCCCCCTCACTCTAGTATTGGACTTTGTAGTTTTTAAAAAATCAAATGCATTTTGAAGATTTTACAGCTTCAGGTCTGTTTGCCCAATCGAGTATTCTGATAATAGTAAATATCAAGAGCTGTGCTGTGATGCTGCTCACAATGAGTTAGAAAATTGGACAGCTGTGGTTTTTGCTTGTATTTGGCTCATTTGTTCTTGCTCTTTCTCTACATTTTTGTTTCTCTCAGACTTTTCTTCCATGTGTTTGACTTTAAGGGTGGTGGTGCTACAGTCTTCAAATACACCTGTTTCCCTGTTACTGATCCCAGCAGATCTCTGGGTCAAATTAATATGCGTGCAGTCAATAAGTTTCTGGCAGTACTTCCAATGCCTGCTTCAGCTGGAGGAGAGAAAATGACTCTGGTGCTCAAGCTTGTTCTTGATCAGATTTTTCCAACCTTTTCCAGTGGGAAGTGAATTTTTCACACACTTTGTGCCAAAGAGCAGATTTAAGAAAAATAAAGTTTGGCACAGCATTAAACACAATTTTTTTTAAAAAATGCTGAGCAAAAAAATTTCAAAGCAATAAATTGTTAATTGGAGAAAAATTAGTAATAAATAAAGATGATCTTTATAGTGTGAAAGTGTGTGTGTGTGCGCGCGCGCCCAGCCCACTCCCAGTCTCAGCATGCTCACATTCACTCATGCTCACCTACTGTGAGAGTGGGCAAGAGTGTGCATTGGTGGGAATGAATGAGAGCCCTGAGACTGGGAGCGAGTGAGTGAGGCACACACACTCCTTTCCCTCTCGCCCTTCCCCCTCTCTCATACAAACACACTTTCCCCTATGTTTTTTTTTCTCTCTCTCACCCACACACCCACTCCTCTCACATGCATTCACATCCCTCCCACGTATACACCCACTTTTAGTCACTCACCCACTCATTCTCATTCACCCACCCTCCATCTTTATTGGCTCTCACTATCATTCACTCATCCTCACTTACCAACCCTCAGTAATTCATCGTCCCTTTCATTTACCTACCTTCACTTTCACTCTCACACACCTCACTCTCATTCAATCACCCTTTCTCTCTCACCCACACCTATCTTCACTCACCAACCCCATTCCCACTCACTCACCCTCATTCAACAATCTTTCCTCACTACCATTCACTCACCCTCACTCACTTAGCCACTCTCAGTCACTCACCCTCATTCATTATATCATGATGGGAGAGGGGGTAGGTGCAATGAAAGCAGAAGCGAGACCTGGCGGGAGGACTGAGATTTAGCTTTACCTGAATGCAGGGGCCTACCAGCGAGAGCTGGGGGAAATGGCCTGAGCTGGGCGAAAGTAATCGGAGTCGGGAAAAGCAGCCAGAGCCCGGGTAAAGCAGCTGAAGCTGGTGGAAACCCACATGTGCCAGGGGAAAATGGCCAGAGCCATTGGAAACAGTAGAGACGGGAGGAAACAGCTGGAGCTTGGCCAAAGCACCAGTACTTACATCCAGTGTTCCCAATAGTCCCTCTTCCACTTATGACAAAGCATTTGCAAGGATGTTTTCTCTCCTCGCCACATGGATGATTTTTAAATTAAGTGGATGTTCTAGCAAATACCAACGAAATAACCTGGTGTTCTAATTTCAAAATTTCTCCAGAACTGTTGGGGGATTATGGTCCATATAAATGATCATCTCTGTTGGATTACTGGCAACATAAATCCCAAAATGTTGAATTGCTAATACCAAACTTAAGGTTTCTTTTTCAATTGTAAAATACTTCTGTAGGTGACAATTTAATTTTCTTGAGAAATGCCCCAATTCCAATTCCAATTTCATCTTCCTGTAACAACACAGCTCCCATTACCAAAAGCATCCACAGCCAGTTTACACTATTTGTCATAATTTGGTGCGTCTAATACTGGCTTTGTTGTCAACACAGTTGTCAAATGTTGGAATGCAGTGTGGCAGTTCTCCATCCAGTTAAATTCCTTGTTCTTCTTCAAGTTTGGCATTAACCTATGATAAAATCTGCTAATTCCTAGAATTCTTAATTTCTTTTCTTGTTGTAGGTTCTGGAAAATCCAAAAAGTCCCAAGACATGTCCTAAATATGAAACCTGAGCTTTAGCAAATTCACTTTTTGCCAAATTTATGATAAGATTAGCCTCCTTTAAGCATTTGAACAGTTCTTTTTAAGTTTTGCAGATGTTCTTCCCAACTTTGACTTAAATACCACCAAATCATCAATGTACACTGCACAATAACTTTAATCAGTGGTTCTGAAACGTTTTCTGTGTTTTCTTCAACCTGAATGGTATAACTTTAAATAAAGTTCATTTGGTAACATGAATGATGAGATTTTCTTTGCCCTATTGGACAAAGATACTTGCCAATGGCCCTTGAGCAAACCTATTTTTCTGATGGATTCAGACTGTCCAACTCATTCAACATGTTTCTCCAACCAAGGTATAAAAAACAAATCCCTGATGGGCATTCTCTTTCCTGTAGTCCATACAAAGTCTTTGTGTTCCATCTGGTTTCAGCATCATTACGATAGATAAACTCCAATCATTAGAACTCAATTCAATACTGTCATCTTGGAGCATATATCCAATTTCCTTCTGCACTTGTGATGGCTTTGCTGGATTTAACCTATTTGGATGTTGTTTTATTGGAACTGTTTCCCCCATATCTACATCATGCATCATAATCCCCTTTCTGCCTAATTTATTCTCACAAATACGTTTATAAGACTGCAATAACACTTCCAATTCGCCTTGGGTCTTATTTGGAAGGTAACTTAACTAGTTGTTTAAAATTTTCAGTAGTTCCTCGTTACCCAGATGAATTAGATGGAAGTCATGTCAGAGTTTAACCTTTCTTCTTTTCCATGCTTCATTATTACCAAGGCCTCCTGCTTATCTTCACCACCTCCTCTACCACGGTACCTCTTAAGTATGTTAATATGGCATACTTTGAGATTTGTCTATCTAGTATGTGTATCAGATAAGTTATTTCACTCCGTTTTCTTTCAATTTGATACAGTCCACTAAATCTAGCTTTTTGTGGTTCATCTGACACAAGCAATAGCACTGGCACTTTCTCCCCGTTACAAAACTAGAAATCAGTGCTTTCTTATCAGCCATTGCTTTCATTTCTTGCTGTGCTAACTTTGAATGCTTCCTTGCTACCTCACAAGCACCATTCAGTCTTTCTCTGAAATTCAATGTATAGTCCAAAGGTGTAGCCTCTGATTCGTACTTAATATCTTTTCATGGAATAATTTCAGCAGTCCTCTATCTTCATGTCCATAAACCAATTCAAAAGGATTAAATCTTGTAGAATCATTTGGTGCATCCCTTATGGCAATAATAAAAATGGAATCCGTCTGTCCTAACCATGAGGGTAATCTTGACAATACATTCTCATCATTGTTTTCAAAGTTTGATACTACCTCTCTAATTCTCCCTGTGTCTCTGGATGATATGCTGATGATTTACACTGTTTTATTTCCAGATTACTCATGACCTCTTTAAATAATCCTAACATGAAATATGACCTTTGATCTGATTGTATTTCTTCCAGTAAGCCATATCTAGTAAAGAGCTTGGTTACTTCGTCTTGCACTGTCTTGGCTGTAATGGTTCTTAACGGTATGGTTCAGGTCAGGCTATCTCATGGATGTATTCATAATAGCGAACAAGTATTGATTTCCACTTTGCATTTTCGCAACTGTCCTACAGCCAACTAGAACTCTTGTAAAAGGTTCTTTGAAAACTGGAATAGGGATCAAAGATGCTGTCATTTGTGGTTTCTTTATTGCTTGACATGTGTGATTTGCTCAACAAAATTTAACTACATCTTTATGTAGTCCCTGCCAGTAAAACAATTTCTGTATCTTTGCTTGTTTATTTTCTTTATCCCTAGATGTCCCCCAAATGGAATTTCATAAGTTATTCTTAGAATCTGTTTCCTATACTCAGAAGGTAATACAGTTTAGTGTATTTCTACCCATTTGATATCAGCATGGACACGTGGGGCATCATTTTCTCATTAATATGTGATCCTTTACATGACATTCAGCATAATACTGAGCCTCCAATTCTGAATAAGCAGTGTGGTAGTTTTTTATATATTTGAAATTACACTGCTGAATTCTATCAATCTCTTTGAACAAAACACATTGGTTTCTTTCCTTTCATCTGTTCCATCTTCATAGCACATGGAACATAGAACACTACAGCATGAACAGGTCTTTCGGCCCACAAGTTGCGCTGATCATATCCCTACCTACCAGGCCTATCTATAACCCTCAATCCCATTAAATCCCACGTACTCATCCAGAAGTCTCTTAAAAGTCCCCAACGAGTTTGCCTCCACCACCACCGACGGCAGCCAATTCCACTCAACCACCACCCTCTGAGTGAAAAACTTACCCATGACATCTCCTCTGTACCTACCCCCCAGCACCTTAAACCTGTGTCCTCTCGTAGCAACTATTTCAGCCCTGGGAAATAGCCTGAGAATCCACCCGATCTATACCTCTCAACATCTTATAAACCTCTATCAGGTCACCTCTCATCCTTCGTCTCTCCAGGGAGAAAAGACCGAGCTCCCTCAATCTGTCCTCAAGGCATGCCACCCAATCCAGGCAACATCCTTGTAAATCTCCTCTGCACACTTTCAATAGCTTCCACGTCCTTCTTGTAATGAGGCGACCAGAACTGTGCACAGTACTCCAAGTGGGGCCTGACAGGGGTCTTATAAAGCTGCAGCATTATCTCCCGACTCCTAAACTCAATTCCTCGATTAATGAAGGCTAGTACACCTTACACGTTCTTGACCACATCCTCCACCTGCGAGGCCGATTTAAGAGTCCTATGGTCCAGGACCTCAAGGTTCTTCTGATCCTCTACATTGCTTAGAGTTTTACCCTTGATACTATACTCCTTAGCAATAGGAACCACATCTTCATTCAGCTTACTAAAGACATGTCAGATGATTTTGTCTCACTTTTCACATCTTGTGCTCTTAATTCCTTTGTCTCTTGTCTTATTTTATGTGCCTGTGATCTCATTACTACTACCACCCCTACAAACACTTATCCTGTCTTCAAACTACTCATTAAATTTATTTTCACCAACGGAAGTTTTCTTGTTTCTCCAAGAATGCTGCTCTCCTCTGGATAATAAGTATCTTTATCCAACAACATTAAGGATTGACTCACTCATGTATCTCTTAAAATTGTAATATCTTTCCCTGTTTCATTTTGTACATATGGAAGGACACTCCCTTTGACTACAAAATTCCTAAACACATCAGCCATCTGCTGGTCACTGTTCCTATGCAATTTGTGCCCACATTTTCACTTCTATTGTATTTTTCTTCCTTTGTATATAAACCCTATCAGCCTCTTGTTATCCACATTTGGATTTAATGGTTCCTTAAGATTTATAACTCCAACTGGCATTCCATTTAATCCTCATTGTGATGATTTGGTGTGGTGCAGTTTATTACAATGAAAGCATCTAACTTCTTATATCTGATTCCCCCATCCCCTTAACACCATCTTTTTTACTCTGAGGTGAAGTCTCCTTGGAATTTTCAATCATTCACCATTTTACTTGAGTTTTCTCACATCTTTCCATTTTCTATCTGCCTCAGATTTAAAACTGTGTCAAAAAAAAGGTTCTAACCCATCAGTCATCTCATAGCCCATCATAGCTCTGCAACTTGTCTTGCAGTTTTAACTCTTTACTCTTCCACGTTCCTCCTGCAGCTAACAAATCTTTAAATTCTTCCATCAGAATTACTTCTCTAAGGCCTCATAGTTTATTTTTGTAATTTTAATACTCTCACCCAACTATCAAAATTACTTTGTTTAATCTTTTCAAATTTAATATGTCTGTCAACACTGTTTTTGAAACTTTTATCTGTAAGCCTCGGGTACTAACTCATAATCACTCAATATAGTTTTCTTTACTGTATTGTACACCTCAGACCTTTCCTCTGACAAAGATGCATAAATTTCAGTCGCCTTACCTACAAGTTTACTCTGTGAGGGCAGTGTCCAAATGTCGCGTGACCATTTCATTGCTAACTTGTGCATTTCTAATTTCCTTTGAAAGGCTGTTGCTTTTTCTCTTTTTCTCTCTCTCTCTTCCGTTTTGTTTTGCCCTTCCTGCATTTCAAGTTAATGTCTTTTCATTTCTATTTCTTTTGCTTTTTCCTTTTCTTTTCCCTACATTTCAAATTTCTTCATTTCTAGTTGCAGTTGAATCTTGGCTTAATTATTTTGCTCATTTTTTGATATATTAGTTTGTCTGACAACTCGTATGTTTAAATGTGTTGCAATTTTCTTGATGCCCTCAGCTTTCTTAACTCCTATAGATAATCTTAATTGTAATGCAATAGTCAATTCTATCAACTTAGTTTTAGAAACACTTTTCAAATTGTCCAATGTTATATTCTCTACGCCCAAACAATTCTTCTTGTCTAATGCAAGAGCCATTTTTGCAGTCATCTTATTTTAAATTGCATACCTCCTCACTTGGTTCCATGCTTTCCTCACTCTTGTTACATTTAAAAATCACAAATTCCCTACATTCAAGGAATTGTGCTTTTTAAAATTCCGGACTAGCCCCCAGTTTTTTTTGTTATGAACCCCGCTGATGTTGCATGAGAGGATGTCTCAAAACACAGAAGGATAACTTGGAGCACTGGTTTGTAGTAGTGTCTTTTTTTTGATATAAGTTTTGGTATGCTTACCATTATTAGCTGAAGCATAGAGTTTAAGAGCATGAATGTTATGCTAGAACTATGTAAAATGTTGGTTAGGCAACAGCTGGAGTATTGTGTGCAGTTCTGGAATCTACATCATAGGAGGAATGTGATAGTCCTGGAAAGGGATCAGAGGAGATTTACCAGGATGCTTCCTGGGCTGAAGAGTTTTAGTTATGAAGACAGATTGGATAGACTGGGGTTGTTTTGCATGGAGCAGAGGAGATTGTTGTGGAACATGATTGAGATGTATCAAATTATATGGGGGACAACTAATGAATTTAGAAAAGAACTGGAAGAACCTTTTCCCCTTGTGGAGGGACGAATGGTCAGTGGATATAGATTGAAGGTGAGAGTTAGGAGGTTTAAGGGGAGATATGAGAAAAATTTTTTTCACCCGAAGGGTGGTGGGTGTCTGGAACTCACTGTTCAAAAGGATGGTGGACCCTCACAACATTTTAAGAAATATTTAGATATGACTTGTGATGCCAAGGCATACAAGGCCATGGATCAAGGCTTGGAAAATGGAATTAGAATAGATAGGTGGTGTGATGACTTCACTTCAATCAGGCAATTGAGACTGGCTTCCTGCACGAACTTCCTGATTGATTGCTATTCTGTCAACAGGTCCAAGCAGCAGGCGATGGAAGGGGTTGTCCAACCTGACTGTCTGCCCCTCTACTGCAGCTATATTCACGGCCAGGTATTCCTGGGAAGGGAGCATGTGCTGTCCGGGGGCATGGTTGACACCTTGCGTGCCCACAGGGACTGGGGTGTATTGTCAACCCGTCTAATCACATTTTAATTTGATATTTTAAGTTTCCTTTCTGCTTTGTTTTTTGTTTCAGGTCGTTCCCCTCCTTTTAGGGAGCTGCGCTTTTTGAGCTGTCCCTAAGTTAATTTGATTTTGCTTACTTGGTTGGTACACTAAAAGAGGTTCCTGATTGGGCCATCAATTAGCAATCAATCAATCAGGGGGCCTCATGTTCTATATTTAAACAGGGATGTCAGCCTTGTAGCAGTCCTGATCCTGGTAGCACTGGGAGTACTCTGTAGTACTGTAGTAAGATCTTGTAAATAAAGGGACTTTTGGTGATGGGACTTCTGCCTCCATGGGCTTATTACAGTGGCGATGAGGAAAAATGAGTGACCTGAAGGAACGTGCTTAACCACTATGCATTGAAGATAAGCCATTGCTCGGCAAACATGTCTCACTTCAGGAAGTTGGACTCTTTTGACTCTGCAGTGGAATATGTGGAATGGATTAAATATTTCTTTAGAGCTAGTGACATAGCCTCAGATTAAAAGCAATGGGTTATCCTGCTTGTGGACCAGCAGCTTTCGCTGTTATGGGCAGGTTAACCTTTCCAGGAGTTGATGGACTTAGTAAAAGAATATTATGACTCTAAGCCACCTCTGATTCTGTGAAGGTACCAGTTTTAGTTGGCGTTCCAAGAGACAGGGGAGTCAATCACTAGTTTCCTGACAAGACTAAGGCAATTGGCAGAGGCTTGTGAATTTGGGATGACATGAAATGAGATGCCCTGAGATCAATTGGTGTGCGGAATCAATAACATGGCCATACAAAAATGTCTATTGACGAAGGCCCAGCTAGACTGTAAACGGACATTACAGCTGGCTTTGTCTTTAGGAAAAAAGGCAAGCAGAGCACAAGTTACAGGGTATTCCGATCGAGGTAGATGCCAACACCAGTGCAACTGAGTTAGGGGACAATAACTATGGGGCAGGCCACTATGTAGCTGCCCTCAGGAAGGATTTGGGTACAAAGAACCCAGGGCTCCTAAACAAGGCTGGATTAAGTCTAGAGAGAAAGCAGTTCCTTCAGAGCCCCACCTGGAATGACATTGCAAAGGTTTCCAGTGTCAGGAGTCAGTGAAGAAAAGCAAGGTTCCAAAACTGGCATTTCCGAAAAGGGGTATAGGATGTTGCACACCTTGGAAGCTCCACCTGCCTCTGACGAGGAACAGCTATTTTGCATTGTAATGGCCAGATTGGAACCTATTAAATTGTCTGTGAGACTGAATGGACATCCAATTTTAATGGAGGCCGACACAGACGCAGCCATATCTTGGTAGGGGAAACAGTGTTTTACAAAATATGCACTGGACTCCACCCTTATCCCTGACCAAAACTTCGGAAGACTGAGGACTTATACAGGGGAACCACTGAGACTTTTGGGCACAACCCATGTGCCAGTTGCTTACGGAAAACAACTGGTTAGGCTACCATTGATGGTAGTGGAAGTTTCGGGGCCAAGTCTATCGGGACGATATTGGCTGAAGGAGATCCAGCTAGACTAGGTAAACATTTTTCAGCTGGAAAATGGTCGACTGAGCAAATACCCATAGGTTTTTCAGGAATGGCTAGGAACAATTAAAGGAGCTAAAGCAAAATTACACACTGACCCAGCCGCATTCTGTAAGGCCCGGCTGGTACCATTTGCATTAAGGGAAAAGGTTCATGTGAAATTAAAAGATAGGAGCACGAAGGCATAATAAAACCGGTCCAGTTTTCAGAATGGGCAGCACCTGTGGTATCATTCCTAAGGCCAGATGGCTCTGTTCGTCTTTGTGGAAATTTTAAACAGATGATAAATCGTTACTCACAACTAGATCTTCCCCAGATCAAAGATTTATGTGCAAAGGTGGCAGGAGGACTCTTAGTCACAAAACCGGACATGAGTCACACATGCCTACAGCTGTAGCTGGACAAAGATTCAAAAAATTTGCTACAATAAATACACTGAAAGGCCTTTTCCAGTTTAAAAAAAAAAATCAGGTATCGTCAGCCTGTACTATATTCCATAGAACAATAGAAAATATACTACAGGGATTGCCACCGGTTGCCATTTACCTGGACAATGTCCTCATTACAGGGAAAACAAGGGCCTGGCGGAAGTCCTTAGAAGATTTGCAGCGGCGAGTGTGCACTTAAAAAGAGAGAAATGTGTCTTTTTAGCACCGGAAGTATCTGGGTTATGAAGTGGATAAGTTGGGCCTACATCCTCTGGAGGGTCGGGTGTGAGCAATAAAAGATGCCCCAGCCCCCACCACAATCCAGGAGTTAGTCATTTTTAGGGCTGGTGACATATTATGGGAAATTCATACAAAATAGGGCCTCCATTCTGGATCCTCTCCACCAGTTGCAAGCCTATAAATGGTCTGCCGCCAAGACCAGCCTTTAAGAAAATTAAACAGCAACTCTCCTCAGAAAATGTTTTAGCTCATTATGACCCCAAGAAGGAATTGGTACTCACCTGCAACACATCCCCATATGGGGTTGGCGCAGTTCTGGCACACAGATGGCAAAACGGACAGCAATGGCCAATAGTGTATGCCTCCAGGACCTTAGCAATAGCAGAGCGAAGATATGCCCAAATGGAAAAAGAAGGTCTGGCTGTAGTTTTCGCAGTAAAGAAATTCCACCAGTACCTATATGGGTGGAAATTCACGATCATCACAGATCACAAACCATTGCTGGGTCTACTCAAGGAGGATAAAGCAGTGCCACGAATAGCTTCAGTCTGGATCCAGCGCTGGACATTGGTATGCTGCCACTAATAATGTTAGTTGGAGAATCGACCAGGGACTCGAGTAGGAAACGCTGATGTCCTAAGCAGGCTACCATTACTAGACACCACACCCTTGGTACCCAGAGTAGAGGAAACGGTGATGTCATAAACTTCTTGGATACCCTCCCAGTGGCCGCATACAACATGTGCCTGTGGACACAAAAAGACCCTGTATTAGCAAAGGTAAAGAACCTGGTGCTAACAGGGGAGTTGGAAAGACTGGTCCAGCCACAATTCCACCTTTATTGGAGCAGAAGAGAGCAGATCACCATAAGGGATGGGATACTGCTGTGGGGAGCATGGGTTATAGTTCCAAGTCGGGGCTGTCGGGCCATCCTGGCTGAATTATGTCATGGGCACCCTGGAATGTCCAAAATGAAGATGCTGGCCAGGTCTGGATGCAGACATAGTGGAATTGGTGGGACAGTGCCAGAAGTGCCAACAGGGGCACAAAGCACCATTGGCATCCCCGCTGCACCCTGAGAATAGCCAGGTAGGCCATGGCCGCAACTCCATGTCGATTTTGCAGGTGTGGTTATGGGGTCCGTGTTTTTGGAAATAGTAGATGCCCATTCCAAATGTCTACAAATTGAACTCGGCAAACAGCAGCAACCGTTGAGAAACTGCACACCTCGTTTGCAACGCATGGGATGCCAGAGGTATTAGTTTCAGACAATGGATTGTTTTTACCGGCGCAGACACTCAAAATTCATGAAATCGAATGGGACTCAGCGCATCAGGATGGCATCAAATGGGCTGGCAGAGAGAGTATTCCAGACCTTAAAAGCTGGGTTGAGAAAACAGCTAGTGGTGTCAATAGAGACCAAACTCTCATGCTGACTATTCAGCTATAGGGCAACCCCACACCCCACCACAGGTATAGCTCCAGCAGGGTTACTCATGGGCAGACGACTCCGCATCAGATTGAGCCTGCTATTTCCAAATCTGGGAGGGAAGGTATAAAAACATCAAGAAACCCAATGCAGAGGCCATGACAACACTCACCAAGAGAGGCACTTTAATGCCAGTAAGAAAGTCTGGCTAAAAAACTACGCAAGTAGACCCACGTGGATAACCAGAATGGTTGAGTCCAAGATGGGATTGGTGTGCTATCGGGTACGTCTGGGCGAGACCAACATAAGGAAACACCTGGACCAGATCCGTACCACAAACTCACCTCCTCTTCCTGAGCCGAGTCAGCCCTGCAGTCCTAGGAATGAGCAGAGTCCTCCTCGATGGGCCAGCACCATCTCTCCAACATTCCTGTTGGGAACCCCAGAGACTGAAATGGACACAGGACAAAGCTGGAGCTGGTCACCATGCTGCCATCCTCCTGGTGTGGCTGGTTGTGGGTCCAGTTTTTCCTCCTTAACCGCACATGGCTGTGGCCACTTCAGGTGAGTGGAGCTGAGGTCATGAAAAGATCAGCCATGATGATATTGAATGGTGGAGTGGGCTTGAGGGGCCTGATGGCCTACTCCTGCTCCTAATTCTCATATATTCTTATGAATCACGTGCCTGGAGATTCCATAAAGGCATGATTCATCTGGAGGCTCCTTCAGTGCACTAAGTGTGGGAGGATTGCACCAAAAATATCTGCATGGACTGCTCCTGTTTTCTTGCCGTTTTGACACTTCAAAATATCTTGGGAGAATTCTGCCCTTTATCTATAACTGCTGCAGTTCTGATGTTAGTTGTCTCTCTTTTTCATTAGTTTTCTACAGTTAATCAGAATCAAAATGCATTTGGGCAGTGGGATCTGGGTGTCTATGTTAATGAATGGCAGAAAGTCAGTATGCAAGTGCAACATGTAATAAAAAAGGCAAATGATATATTGGCAATTATTGCAAAAGGACTGGAGTATGAATGTAGCGAAGTGTTATTGCAATTGTATAAGGTGTTGGTGAGAGCACATCTGGAGTATTATGTCCAGTTTATTCGTCTCCTTATTTGAGGAAGAATGTGGTGGCATTGGAGGCTGTTCAGAAGACGTTCACAAGATTGATTCTGGGGAAGAAAGGGTTGACGTATGAGGAGAGATTCAATAGTTTGGGCTTATACTTGCTGGAATTTAGAAGGATGAGAGGAAACTGATCGAGGTATAGAAAATTTTAAAAGGGATTGATAGAGTAAACATAGACCAAATGTTTCCTCTTATGAAGCAATCTAGAACAAGAGGTCACAGGTATAGGTTGCAAGGTGGTAGATTTAAAACTGAGATGAGAGGGTGGTGAATTTGCGGAACGTTCTGCCCGTAGCATGGTGGAGTCTGAATCGCTGAATGGTTTCAGGAAGGTGATAGATACATTTCTAATTAAAAAAGGGATATGGTGAACAGGTAGGGAGTGGATTTCAGACCAGGAAAGGATCAGCCACAATCTAATTGAATGGTGGAGCAGGCTCGAAGGGCTGAATTTGCCTACTTCTACTCCTAATTCCTATGTTTCTATTTCTTTCCATTTGATGTTACCCACTCTAGACAGTTGGCTTTTGGCAGGTATGAGTCAATTTTCTTATTTCTCCATGTTGAAATTATCACCTCTATGTCCCTATTGATTTCTCTAGTCGCATATGAAAACACTTTTTTTCCAATGTTAGGCTAATTTGCATCTCATTATTTCTCCTCTGCCTTTAATCAATTCCATGTTTTAAGTACTTTTATCATTGTTTCATTTTATTTTAATCTTAATTTTCCCCGATTCTTAATATGAGGTTGTGAAAGACACTTTATGTATGCAAATCTTTCTTGTTTGGATTATTTGTTATTGGACAAATCAACTGAAGAGACAGTGGTCATTTAAGCTGATCACAATCACTAATGACAGATGATTTAGGGTGACCATGATATCTCGTTTGGTTGATGTGTCCATTTGGTGTAATATGGGCTGTATGTAATACTTCAAACTTCATGGGTCTGTTACTGTAAAATGTTAATTAACAAAACAAAATCCTCTTTAATGAAGCCAGCTTTTCTGTAATTATCAGTATTTCCTCATCAAATATTGATGTGGTGAACAACCTTCATAGGGTCTCACCAATCTCCATGTTTCAACATTTTAAGCATACATATAGTCCACTTCATAAAACCACAAAACGTTAGCTTGGTGATCTTTGCATTTACCATATTAAAAGTCTAAAAATTCTCCTTTTTATAATCAGTTATGGAAACAATAGTGTCTTTTAGAAGGAGTTGGGTACTTGTTCGTCATCATTTCTCATGGGAACTGTAAAAAAAAATTGCTTTGCAACAGTAAAATTTTACTAAAACAAGCTTCCACATTTAACCTTTCACTTAGAGTATAGCATATGAAAGGTATATTGTGTAGCGTAGAATTTGATGCAGATAAAATACTGCCTTTGCTAGCCTATCAACAACTGATGCTCGATCTTGGGGCAAATGACTCTCTGCACACACACACAGACAAGTGCATATATACATAGATACACAGACACATAAATACACACACAAATACACATTCGCACACACATGCACATGTGTGCTTACACAAAGACATGCACACATGCAAGCATATACAGACAGACAAATATACACTTACACACATGGCAAAAGCTTAGCTTTCATTGATGTAGATTTTTAATATTTTGAGTTCCATAACCAGTAATCATTAGTACAGCAAAACTTAAAATGTAGAAAGCAAATGTGGAAATTTCCAGATTTGTAATCCTTTAAGCCTGATTTATTATCCTGGCTTCCTATATGGTAAACAAAAGTCACTGGACACTATTACCAGTAGTGACCTGTAGAGTTCCATTCTCTTATATAAATTACAAGTGGGGAATTTTATCTAGGAAGCAAATTTGCCGATACAAACTGTTGATCCAAGTTTGGTAAAATAAAGATATGTCAACATCCAGCTGAAGTTATCACTGTCCCCTGTTTTATAGGAATGAATGTCATTCTCCTGATCCTCACTCTGCCAGGCTCAATTTTGTTGATTCTTTTTACATTCTGATCAAATAAATATCTTATCAGAACCATCAACAATTTGCTTTAAGGATCATCTATGTGTCTTAACTAAAATAAACTGACAGAGGAAATGATTGGATACTAACCTGCCCCTGAGGATGGTCCAGTTTGGTAATTCAGTCTTCATAGCTGAGAGAACATAGAACACGACAGCACAAACGGGCCCTTCGGCCCCCAAGTTGCACCTATCATATCCATACCTACCAGGCCTATCTATAACTCTCAACCCCATGTACTCATCCAGAAGTCTCTTAAAAGAGCCAGCGAGTTCGTCTTTACCATCACCAACGGCAGTCGATTCCACTCACTCACCACCCTCTGAGTGAAAAACTTACCCCTGACATCTCCTCTCTACCTGCTCCCTAGCACCTTAAACCTGTGTCCTCATGTCATGACCATTTCAACCCTGGGAAATAGCCTCCGAGAACCTACCCAATCTATACCTCTCGACATCTTATAAACCTCTATCAGGTCACCTCTCAACTTTCGTCTCTCCAGGGAGAAGAGACCTAGCTCCTTCAACCTATCCTCATAAGGCATGCCTCCCATTCCAGGCAACAACCTTGTAAATCTCCTCTGCACCGTCTCAATAGCTTCCACATCCTTCTTGTAGTGAGGCAACCAGAACTGTGCTCAGTACTCCGAGTGGGCTCTGACAAGGGTCTTATAAAGTTGCAGCATCACCTCCCGACTCCTAAACTCAATCCCCCAATTAATGAAGGCTAGTACATCATACGCCTTCTTGACCACATCCTCCACCTGCAAGGCTGATTTAAGGGTCCTATGGACCTGGACCCCAAGGTCCTTCTGCTCCTCAACACTGCAAAGAGTCCTACCCTTGATATTGTACTCCTTCATCCCATTGGACCTGCCAAAATGGACCACTACACATTTATCTGCATTGAAGTCCATCTGCCACTTCTCCGCCCAGTCTTGCATCCTATCTATGTCTCGCTGCAACTTCTGACATCCCTCCAGACTATCTACAACACCACCAACCTTTGTGTTGTCGGCAAACTTACTAACCCATCCCTCCACTTCCTCATCCAGGTCATTTATGAAAACGACAAACAGCAAGGGTCCTAGAACAGATCCCTGGGGCACTCCACTGGTGACTGACCTCCATGCAGAAAAGACCCATCTACAACCACTCTCCGCCTTCTGCAGGCAAGCCAGTTCTGGATCCACAAGGCAACAGCCCTTTGGATCCCATGCCCTCTCACCTTTTCAAGAAGTCTTGCATGGGGGACCTTGTCAAATGCCTTGCTGAAGTCCATGTAAACCACATCCACCGCTCTTCCTTCGTCAATGTGTTCAGTCACATTTTCAAAGAACTCAACTAGGCTCATAAGGCACGACCTGCCCTTGACAAAGCCGTGCTGACTATTTCTGATATTACTAAACTTCTCTAAATGTTCATTGATAACATTTGAAGTAGCTTTAATAGATGATAAACAATGAAGTGAAATTGAGTACAGGTGATTCTAGACTCCAATCACTGCAGTTTATGGAAGGAGTTCACCTGTCATGGAACCCTATGGATGACCTACTGAAGTTTCTGCAAGTAAGAAGAGGAGTCTGCATAAATGGACCTTCTGTCATTATGGTGGGAAGCCCTGTAAAGTTCACATTGTTTCAATATGAGATTCTGTATACTACAAAAGACCCAGGAGAGCACCAGTTACTTGGTATCTAGCTTTAGGACTCTGATTTCTCATAAGGGTACAAAATCAGACTGTTTTACTGTTGATAATTCATAACCCTGTGGATAGATTATTTGAGCCAAATTCATGGGGGGAAACTAAAGCATTAGTGCAAGTTCTGAAAGTATAAAATTAGGTTAACAAGCACTTATTTTTTCAGAGGTGTTGATCTCTTGAGTAGTTGCTATTGTGAGTGGTCCATGTGGCACTTCAGAAGACAGCCAAATGAGTTGCCATGAAAAGAAGACATCCCAAGGTATAGAAGGTAACTGGGACTAGTGATATCAATCATTGCATTGTCCTGGAGTTAGCTTAAATGCCATTAAGGATTGGAGAGAAATTTTCAATTTTTCTGTTGAACTGAGTTTTTTTTTCTCTCTGTTTCTGTCTCTCTCTCTCTCTCTCTCTCTCTCTCTCAAAAGATGGGGTGGGATTTTCCTCCCCCTCCACAGTGTCACTGGGGAGTAGTGTGCTGCTTATTAGTGGTGGGATCTTTTTGTCCCACCATTGTCAGTGGGATTTCCTGTTGAACTCTTGCCTTTAGGAAACCTGCCAGGATGTGCCATTGGTGGGACCGTAATATTCCGCTGGTGTAAATGGCAGCAAGATTTCAGTGATAGTGTAAGTGGGGAGCCAATTAACTCAGTTGTTGGACAGCTGGATCATGATGCAGAGCAATGCCAACAGCATGTGTTTAGTTCCTGTACCAGCTGAGGATATTCATGAAGGCCTGCCTCCTCAACTTGACTCTCACCTGAGGTGTGGCGATGTTCAGGTTAAATCACCACCAATCAGGTCGCCCCCTGAAAGGGGAGAGCAACCTCTGGTCATCTGACACCATGGCGCCTTTACTTATTGTAAGCAGTATAGGATGAGTTCAGTGTGCATGTAGATTGTAACATGTCTGAATGGGACAGATTTGGTGGACCACTTAGCACTTTCCTATCCTATTCCAGGCGTTCTTCATTCCAGTGCTGTGTCAAAACAGGAGTAAAAATGTTCAGAGTCCTTATCTACAATTAATTTAAATGTGCATTACCTAAAAACTAAGTACAATGATAGAAGCTCTGTGGATATTTGTAAATACACATGAGCTGTGTAGTCTCCTGGACAGCAGAATTCAAGTTTCACCTAAGCAACATGATTGGAAAAAAAGTTCCAGTTCTGGTATAAGTTCATTTCAAGTACATTTACCATCAATGTAACTTTTTGCTCTCAAATATTGTGCCATCATTTGAAGTTATGCAATTTGTCTAGTTAACATTTTGCATGAATTAGTACTGGATGGCTTTGAACAATTAGTTCTTAGCTATCAGAGCATATGGCTCATGATAATGAGTGAGTTGTATGGATTTTAAAAATGTATTAATTCATAGGATATGAACACACTGGTGAGACCAGCATTTATTTCCAATCCATAATTGTTCTGGGGAAGATGGTGTGGATTATTGTGCTTCATAGCAGTTTTTGATCCAATTGAGTGGCTTGCTGGGGGGTTAAGAGTCAAACATATTGCTGGGGGTCTGCAGTCACATATAGGTCAGACTTGGTAAGGATAAAAAACATAAGACTTGGGCTTTTATTACCTTCCAGCAGTTTTATGGTGGTCAATAGTGATGCTGCTTTTTATTTCCAATTTATCTAATTACCCGACAAGTCACCTGCTATCATATCCTTGTGATAATGATACTAGGCAGGACTGATTTTCCTCTGCTAGCTCTGTTCAGGAATAACTTAGAGGACCCTTGAAGTGCACCCTGATTGGTCATATACATTACAGCCTACACTTACTGTTTGGTTTCAGTAGGATTTTATGGATGTACATTTGACACACTATTGTGTTTAGGGCTGCAGGAAAGAGGAAGTATGAACACCTCTACTAGATTAAAAAAACTCGTTTGGAAATATATCCATGACTAAAAGAGTTGTATAATTCCACATCTGAGGTACTGCATACAGTTTGGTCTCCAGACCTGAGGAAGGTACACTTGCTTTGTTTTCTTATTAAAGAAAGGATATAAATGCATTAGAAGCAGTTAAGAAACGGTTCATTTGATTTGGAATGGGAGGATTACCTTATGAGGAAAGATTGGACAGGCTAGGCCTAAATCAATTGGAATTTAGAAAATTGAGAAATGATCTTACTGAACATATAAGATCCTGAGAAGACTTGACAGGGTGGATGCTGAAAAGATATTTTCCCCTTGTTGGATGGACTTGAACTGGGGAACACAATTTACAAGTGTGTAACTCATGGGAAGGTGATGGCTCAGTAGTATTATCACTGGACTAGAAACTTGGCTAATGTTCTGGGGACCCAGGTTCAAATCCCACCGTAGCAGATGATTAAAAAAAATCAATAAACAAAATATCTGGAATTAAGAATGATGACCATGAAACCATTGTTGATTGTCAGAACAACCCATCTGGTTCACTAATGCCCTTTAGGGGAAAAAACATCTGCCATCCTTACCTGGTCTGGCATATATGTGACTCCAAAGTCACAGCAATGTGGTTGACTCTCAACTGACCTCGGACAACGAGGGATGGGTAATAAATGCTGGCCAACCAGCGACACCCATGTCTCACAAATGAATTAAAAAAAACAGTTTACAAGTACCTTGCGACTAAGTGATAAGACGCACACAATATTTGTTCAGCGCAGCACTATTATTGTGGTATTGATCTATCTCAAACATGGAGGAACAGGAAAAACAAATCTGAGCATGAAGAATTATGATATTGGAAACAGACCGTAAAGTTCAGCTTAACAAGAAAGACTGATCTCATAAGATTGACAATGCCTGAACAGCAGCTCGGGGATGAGTAGCACTTTTTTTTTACAGGAACCATACAGGATGAAAGCTGAGAGTAGAACTGTTGAACATTCCTTTTACATGAAATGTATATTTAGACACCAGCAAATCTATTAAAATGTTTTAGTGATATTCAGGATCAAAATGAGATGAAAGGAATTGTGTGATTATTCCTCCCGTGGTTAAAATTTTAAGAAATGTAGTGGGACAATACAGAGGATAATCAGTCTTAGCATGTTTAGATTATAGAATCTACAGTGCAGAAGGAGGCCATTTGGCCCATCAAGCCAGCACCAACAACAATCCCACCCAGGTCTTATCCACATAACCCCACATGTTTATCCTCCTAGTCCCCCTGACGCTAAGGGGCAACTTATCATGACCAATCAACCAAACCTGCACATTTTTGGTGTGTGGGAAGAAACTGGAGTACCGAGAGGAAACCCATTCAGACACGGGATGAACATGCAAACTCCACTCAGATAGTAACCCGAAGATGGAATCGAACCTGGGTCCCTGGTACTGTGAGACAGCAGTGCTAACCACTGTGACGTATTCCAAATATTTATGATCTCGACTTCAGACAAAAGCCGTCAATCATTTCATGAGGATCCCATTTTAATCTCTTTCATGTTCAGCAGTTGGAGAATGTACCTCATTTACAGTAAGTAAACCACCAAATAGCAACTTGCTCTGAACTCAATTACTCCTTGCAAAAGAGTGAGTTACACAGGCAGTGACAGAAGTAATTTATTACCTTAAGTCAGCAGTCTCCAATTGTAGCAGATTGCAGATAAGGTAAAGAAGGTGAAGTGAGGCAAACTAATTATCGTATTTTACAAACTATACTGCAAGTTTAATCTTATATTTTAGACCTTAAGGTATTATATCAGAATGAAATGGGATTGATATTATAACATGTCAACGTTGCCAATATCAATACCTGTAAACTTGCTAAATGCAGGGGCACCAAAAAATGTGACTATACCATGCTTTTTGCACAAGCAATAAGGCTGAATGGACTATTTGCATATGAACACATTGCCCCGCTTTTCGGGTGTGGTCTGAGCCACCAATCACTTCTTGAATGGTCTGCATGCATGAAGGATGAAGAAGGGTGCACATAAGTGCATCCTCTGTGTGCAGTAGAACAGCTTTATGTCAGCCTATTCTGAAGTCACTCCGTGGAACCAACTTATGCAATGCCAGGATTCAGAACACAGTTCAACCCACACATTGTTGAATCCCTCAACAAAAATGAAGCATATAACTGTTGGATTGGATCTGAACCTCACAAATTAAAGGGTCTTCCACAAATTGCAGGTGATGTGGTTGTTAGTAACAGACCCTTGTGCAAATTTGGTGGTTGCTCAGTGATAGGTTCCAGAGGTGTTTTTATACCATTTTAGCATAACTGCCTAAGGATGAAAGACGACCACCTCTTTCAAATATCAGGACAGTTCTTTCATCCTACTCTGCAGCAGAATAGGAACAAGGAGGTGTTTGAAGAAGACATCATGACCTTTGTGTAACCAGATGGAATGTCTCGTGATGAATTATGAGACTCAATTTCCATTTCAAAAAACATTCCAATGCCACCGTAGAACCATCAATCATCATCAAATCAATTAGGGCCTTCCTATCCAGTTTATCTAGACCCCTTACAATTTTATAAATTTCAACTTTCTTTCTCCTTGTCTTTCTATTCACAATCTTCTCTCATTACTTCCTCCGTCTTAAATATGTATCCAATTCCTTTTAAAAACAGAAGTCACTTAAATTGGATATTTGAGGATCTGGCAGGAATAGAACAGGTTAACTTTAGATTTTTAGTTTAGCAGCTATTAGACTTAGATGCTAGGTGGAAAGGATAGGAAGCTGTATTACCTTAACTTTACAAGTCAAATTTTACTGTGCTTTGCAAGTTAACATCAGAGCCTTGGGAATCACATGTTGGTAGGAAATTGGTATGTTTTGCAAATGTAGAATTGTGAGGCAGTGGATTTTGCATTTACACAGAGACTACAATTGTCCTTATAAAATTAAATTCTATATCTCAATTTTGTAAACCATTCATCATCAGATAATCTGTAGCTTTTATTTTGTTGTGTATTTTGATACTTTAATTTTGCTATACTAAGCATTGTTGGAAGGTTGTATCAGTTGTCTGACGGAATATGAATTTTCCAAGGATAATTTACTGTGAAATCATTTACTGTAAACAGTGGATGCACATCAGGAAGTGGTGAATTACAGAAAATGAACCATGGTGTAGCACGGTGCAGTACTTCCTGAGAGCCACCTGAAGTGTCTGTCAGATTACGAGTCATTTATTTTCTGCAATTGATTGCTTTTCTGAAATTTTCTTTTTCCCAAATACCACATTTTTAAAAGTAATTTTGTAAAACTTACCTTTTTCCTTTACTCATTAATGCAGAGAGTAGGAATGGTTAGTGGTTTGCTTTTTGTGGTTCTGTATGTCAGTACTTAAGAATTTCCAATCTTGCATCAAAACACTCTGAAGCAAAGGGAAAGCAGAAATATGAATAATGGGAAAGGGTCAGGATCCACAAACAAAATTAGATTGAGAAAAATGAACCACCGATAAACAGAAATATACTGAAGAGGCCTAAAAAGCACAGAGTAGAATACATATGGGTGCATACTTGCAACTGTTAGAGAAATAGTTCTCTTGAGCTCTTCCCTAATGAACACACCTGGGGGCACTACTGTTGAGCTGCTTGGAATTGCAGGATAAGTATTCACATTTCTCCATTCTTCCTAAAAGCCTGAAGTAGTATTGATATCATGTGGACTTGCCAGTGCCTGCATTTTGAGATCATATTAAAATCTTTAATGTTTTGAGATGTGGGCATCCTCAGAGTGAAATAAATTGGTTGGAAATTGATATGATTGGGAATTGGGAATCAAGTAGATAGGGTTGTTAGGAAGGCATACGGTGTCTTGGCGTTTATTGGTAGGGGGATTGAATTTAGGAGCCGCAGCGTCATGTTGCAACTGTACAAAACTCTGGTGTGGCTGCACTTGGAGTATTGTGTGCAGTTCTGGTCCCCACATTATAGGAAGGATGTGGAGGCTTTGGAGAGGGTGCAGAGGAGGTTTACCAGGATGTTGCCTGGTATGGAGGGGAGGTCCATTGAGGAGAGACTGAGGGATTTGAGGTTGTTTTCGTTAGAAAGAAGGCGGCTAAGAGGGGACCTTATTGAAACATATAAGATGATTAGAGGTTTAGATAGGGTGGACAGTGATAGCCTTTTTCCTCGGATGGAGAAAGCTAGCACGAGGGGGCATAGCTTTAAATTAAGGGGGGGTAGTTATAGGACGGATGTCAGGGGTAGGTTCTTTACCCAGAGGGTGGTGAGGGATTGGAATGCCCTGCCTGCTGCAGTTGTAAATGCGCCTAGTTTGAGGGCGTTTAAGAGATCCGTGGATAGGTTTATGGATGGAAAGGGATTGGTTTAGGTTAGAGGGTCATTGCTTTTTAACTGGTCGGCGCAACATCGTGGGCCGAAGGGCCTGTTCTGCGCTGTTATGTTCTATGTTCTATGATGGCCCTAGGAAATTATCAATGGTTTTCTCCATGCACCTTATAGAGTACAAGCTCCATTATTAATTGAGTGGAGGCTCGTCCAATAGTGAAGGAGCTGCTGGGGGTTTAAAATCAGCTGGCTCCATTCAGGCCAGCAGTCGAAGGACACTGGAGTTTGACCTGTACACTAGCTGCGGAACTGCTACTTCATGCATGTTGTTAATAAATGGTCTTGGCGACGGAAGACTGACCTTGCAAGATTATTACATTGGCGATGAGGAGCAAAATGAGTTTTTTCTTCCCCGGACAACTTTTACTATCGAAACAAATAATCCTGAAGTAAGAAAAATGCCTCTTTTTGGTAAACTTGAAGCCTACGATGAAAGCATATGTGATGCTAGTATACCTTTAAGAATGTATTTTTTAAAAAATCGTGTTCTCTGCAGTTAAACAGCTTTTTTTTTATTGTTGCTGGGCTGTCAGGTTAGAAGTCCTTTTATTGCTGCTTCAGTGGCTTAAGTGGTGTTTTCTTTATTTTTACTCTGGGCCTCAGGTACTTTCTGGGATCTTTTATCACCCTGCATTGTGAGAGGGAAGATTGATCAACAAGTCAAATTCAGGTGATTCCTCCCCAGAAAAATATAAGGATTCATTTTCAGTTTTAGAAGGGGGGGTGGACATTAGACTGAAAAATTGTTTGCTGGAGCAGAGAGAGAGAGCTAAGACTTTACCTGTTAAAAACCTGTTTAAAATAAGTTTAAAGCACTTTACTCTTTGTAGAACTGTTTAAAGCATTTATTTATTGTATTTACTGCTTTAAGAATTCTGAGGGAGTGGTTAAAAGGCATTTGTGGACCAGCCTGCTTTAAATCAGCGCCAGGTTTAAAAGGAGGCCTGGTGTAGACAGCGGGCAGCGTCTGAGCGGGCAGCGGAGTGAGTGGGAAGCAGAGTGAGTTAATAGGGCTTAATATCAAAAAGGGCTGGAAGGAAAAAGGCCAGGTGAGTTTGTTTGAAAAAACAAGGAAAAAAAATTTTTTCAAAACTACTACAGCAAGAAACAAGGAAAAAAAATTTTCCCCATTAAAAATTACAGTGAATAATGGAGGGGCATGTGATGTGTGGTTTCTGTATGATGTGGGAACTGGTGGACCCCAGGGTCCTTCCCAGTGACCATGTCTGTAGTAAGTGCAGGTTGCTGGAGGAGCTCCAGCTCAAGGTGGATGAGCTGGCCTCTGAGCTACAGACACTGAGGCTCATCAGGGGAAGAGAGGGTGCCATTGTCAATGGGGTGCAAGTGACATCCACCCCCCCTAGACTGGCTAAATCTAAGGGTCAGGGACAAAAGGGGGCTGCTGGGAGGAGGAGGAAGGGGGGTGAGGAGCGGAGGCCTCAGCCTCTTAATCTGCATAACAGGTTTGAGGTTCTTGCTTCCAGTCTGGAAGAGGACGAGGCAGGTGAGGTTGGTGAGCAAACTGCACACGGTACAGTGATGCAGCAGGACATAGGCAAAGAGAAGGGGAAAAGGAACGTAGTAGTGATTGGGGATAGTGGGGTGAAGCGTATTGACACTGTCCTTTGTCACAATGACAAAGTGCACAGAAGGGTGTGTTGTCTGCCTGGTGCTCGGGTACAGGATGTCGCAGCTGGGCTGCAGAGGAATCTGGAGTGGGAGGGTGAGAATCTGGTCGTTGTGGTACATGTGGGTGCCGGCGACGTAGGCAAAGTGCGGACTGAGGATCTGGGGAGGGAGTATGAGAAGCTGGGAATGGAATTAAAAAGTAGAACCGACAAGGTGGTCGTCTCTGGGCTATTGCCTGAACCGAGTGCAGACGGGTGTAGGGTTGACAGGATAAAGGAAGTGAATGGGTGGCTCAGGGATTGGTGTGGGAGGAATGGGTTCGAATTTATGGGGCATTGGCACCAGTATTGGGGTAGGTGGGACTTGTTCGGGCGGGATGGGGTTGGTCTGAACCGTGCTGGGGCCAGAGTGTTGGCGAATCGAGTAAAGAGGACTGTAGACAGGGCTTTAAACTAATTAGCGGGGGGGAGGGTGCGAGGGTAGGTGACGTTACGAGGTCTAAAGTTAAGGATAGGGTACAGGTAAGGGAAGAGGCCGAGGATGTCCCAATTGGTGGCGTTACGGCAAATAGGGTCCAGGTGAAGGCTGGGATGAAAGCGCTTTATCTGAATGCACGAAGCATTCAGAATAAAGTGGATGAGCTGGTGGCGCAGATCGACACAAATGGATATGAGCTGGTGGCCATTACAGAGACGTGGCTGCAAGGTGACAGGAACTGGGAGATGAATGTACAGGGCTATCAAGTGTTTAGGAAGGATAGGCAGGAGGAAAGAGGGGGTGGCGTAGCTCTGCTGATTAAGGATAGTATCAAGGTGGTAGCAAGGGATGATATCAGAGCCAAAGAGCAGAAAGTGGAATCGTTGTGGGTGGAGATTAGGAACAGCAAAGGGAGGAAGACGCTGGTGGGTGTCGTCTATAGGCCCCCAAATAATGATCTGGAGGTGGGGCGGGCTGTTAACGCGCAAATAAGTGCGGCGTGCAGGAATGAGACGGCAGTAGTTATGGGAGATTTCAATCTGCATATTGATTGGTCGACCCATGTTGGACGAGGTGGGCTCGAGGAGGAGTTCTTGGAATGCTGCCGGGATAATTTCCTTGAACAGTGTGTGTTGGAGCCGACGAGGGAGCGAGCTATCTTGGATCTGGTGCTATGTAATGAGGCGGGTAGAATTAGGGACCTTGCGGTGAAGGATCCTCTTGGAGAGAGTGATCATTGCATGGTGGAGTTTCTGTTGCAGATGGAGGAGGAGAAAGTGGGTTCCCGGACACGCGTCCTTTGTTTGAATAGAGGGGAGTATGGTAGGATGAGAGAAGAATTGGCGAATGTGGACTGGGGGAGTGCGTTGGAAGGTAGGTCTGCTGAGGAGCAGTGGGGGATCTTTAAGGAGATCTTTCTTGGTGCTCAGCAGAAATTTATTCCGATGGTCAAAAAGGACAGTAGGAGGAGAGGTAATAAGCCGTGGATAACGAAGGAGGTGAAGGAAAGTGTTAAATTAAAAGCGGATGAATTTAGAGTAGCTAAGAGCAGTGGGCGAGAAGAGGATTGGGAAAGGTTTAAATGTCAACAAAGATTGACAAAGAAGTTGATAAAGGAGGGTAGGAGAAGCTATGAAGCTGGGCTAGCACTTAATATAAAAAAGGATAGCAAGAGTTTTTATAAATATATAAAAAGGAAGAGGCTGGCTAGGGTGAACGTTGGTCCTTTAGAGGATGAGAAAGGGGAGCTAGTGGTAGGGGATGGGGATATGGCTAAGGTCTTGAATAACTTTTTTGTTTCTGTCTTCACGGAGGAGGACGTGAATAATTTGCCGGGTGTTAGCGATGGAAAGGTGGTAGGACTGGAGGGTCTTAATGACATTACTGTTACTAGAGAGGTGGTGCTCGACAGACTAGAGGGGCTGATTGTGGACAAGTCCCCAGGACCGGATGGAATGCATCCGAGGGTTCTGAAAGAAATGGCGGAGGTTATAGTGGATGCCTTGGTGGTTATTTTCCAGACGTCGCTGGATTCCGGGGAAGTGCCGGAAGATTGGAAAACGGCTAATGTTACGCCGTTGTTTAAGAAGGGTGCCAGGCAAAAGGCGGGGAATTATAAGCCGGTTAGTTTAACGTCTGTGGTAGGTAAAATGTTAGAATCCGTCATTAAGGAGGAAATTGCGAGGCATCTTGAAGGGAATTGCTTGATAGGGCAGACGCAACACGGTTTCATTAAAGGGAAGTCGTGTCTGACAAATTTACTGGAGTTCTATGAGGATGTGTCTAGGGCGGTGGATAGAGGAGAGCCGGTGGATGTGGTCTTTCTGGATTTTCAGAAGGCATTTGACAAGGTACCTCACAAGAGGTTATTGCAGAAGGTCAGGGGACATGGAGTTGGGGGTAGGGTGTTAGCGTGGATAGAGGATTGGTTGTCAAATAGGAGGCAGAGAGTGGGGGTCAATGGGTGCTATTCGGATTGGTGGTTGGTGACTAGTGGGGTGCCCCAGGGGTCGGTGCTGGGGCCTCAGCTATTTCCCGTTTATATAGATGATCTGGAGGAGGGAACCGAGTGCAGGGTGTCGAAATTTGCTGATGACACCAAGATTGGGGGAAAGGCAAATTGTGCGGAGGGTGTGGAGAGTCTGCAGAAGGATCTAGATAGGCTGGGCGAATGGGCCAGGAAATGGCAAATGGAATTTAATGTTGGCAAGTGTGAGGTGGTCCACTTTGGTAGGAAGAATGGTAGGAAGGACTATTACTTACGTGGCGAAAACTGCAGCAGGCGACGGTGCAGAGGGACCTCGGGGTCCTTGTGCATGAGTCGCAAAAACCCAGCTTGCAGGTGCAGCAGGTGGTCAGGAAGGCGAATGGGATGCTGGCCTTCATAGCGAGGGGGATAGAATATAAAAGTAGGGAGGTCTTGCTGCAGCTGTATAGGGCATTGGTGAGGCCGCAGCTGGAGTACTGTGTGCAGTTTTGGGCGCCGCACCTGCGCAAGGATATTTTGGCCCTGGAGGGAGTGCAGAGGAGGTTTACTAGGCTGATACCGGAGTTGAGGGGATTGAGCTATGAGGAGAGGCTGAATAAACTGGGCTTGTACTCGTTAGAGTTTAGAAGAATGAGGGGAGATCTCATTGAGACGTATAAGATGATGAATGGGATGGATAGGATAGAGGTGGAGAGACTCTTCCTGCTCAAAAAAGACAGTAGGACTAGGGGGCACAGCCTCAAGATAAAGGGGAGGCGGTTTAGAACGGAGTTGAGGAGGAACTTCTTCACTCAAAGGGTGGTGAATCTCTGGAATTCTCTGCCCGCTGAAGTGGTGGAGGCTGCCTCGCTAAATATTTTTAAGAAGCGGGTTGATGGGTTCTTGATAAGAGAGAGGATTAAGGGTTATGGGGAGAGGGCGGGAAAGTGGAACTGAGACACGACAGATCAGCCATGATCTTATTGAATGGCGGGGCAGGCTCGAAGGGCTAGATGGCCTACTCCTGCTCCTATTTCTTATGTTCTTATGTTCTTATGAAAAGCAATGTTTCTCACTCACCCTGGTATTGGAAATTCTGCTGGTTAGCTGGAAGCGATGTTTTTTGCCTTCCTGGAGAGAAAATCTGCTGTTGGTGGTTTTACTAGCTGGTACCTAGACTTTCTCTCTTTTTCTCTCTTTCTCTCTTTCTCTTTTTCTCTCTCTCTCTTTCTCTCTTTTTTTGTTCTCTCTCTTTTTTTCTTTCTCTTTTTCTCTCTTTTTTCTCTCTCTCTCTTCTTTTCTCTCTCTCTCTTCTTTTCTCTCTCTCTCTCTTTTTTTTTCTCTCTCTTTTTTTCTCTCTCTCTCTTTTTTTCTCTCTCTCTCTTTTTTTCTCTCTCTCTCTTTTTTTCTCTCTCTCTCTTTTTTTCTCTCTCTTCTTTTCTCTCTCTCTCTCTCTTTTTTTCTCTCTCTCTCTTTTTTTCTCTCTCTTTTTTTTCTCTCTCTCTCTTTTTTTCTCTCTCTCTCTTTTTTTCTCTCTCTCTCTTTTTTTCTCTCTCTCTCTTTTTTTCTCTCTCTCTCTTTTTTTCTCTCTCTTTTTTTCTCTCTCTCTCTTTTTTTCTCTCTTTCTCTATCCCCCCCCCCCCCCCACTACTCCCCCTGGTATTTTTGGGAAGCTTCTGTGATGGTATTTAGCTGTTAAGTATTATACAATATCATGGGTTTTTTTTCTCTCTTGTTTGTAATTTGGACAAGTTATTGCTAATTTTCTTTCTATATATTAATTGTATTCTTAACTAAACTTTGTTTGATACAAGCTTCCTAGTGGGTTAATTGAATATACCTGAAGTGAAGATCTCATACTCCTCCTAGCTAAATTCAAATTGCAAAACTTGTAATATAGGCACTTTGGAGTTTCTGACCTGAATTTTAATACGTAGAAGGTCCAATCCACAGTGCGCATGTATTTTTTTTCGGGCAGTGGCACAGTGTTTAGCACTGCTGCCTCGCAGCTCTAGGGACCAGGATTCGATTCCCGCCTTGGGTCACTGTCTGGGTGGAGTTTGCACATTCTCCCTGTATTTATGTGGGTTTCCTTCAGGTGCTTCTGTTTCCTCCCACAGTCCAAAGATGTGTGGATTAGGTTGATTAGACATGATAAATTAACTCTTAGTGTCCCAGGATGTGATAGGTTAGAGGGTACTGATGGGCTGAATGGCCTCCTTATGCACTGTAGGGAATTCGATGACTATATGAATATTGAGGGGGATGCAAAGCATACAAATTGTCCTGTTGACATGAAGGGTCCCAGCCTTCAGTGTAACACAAAGTCTGACCTACTCGGATGCTTCTGACTCCAAAACTTTAATGAATTGGTGGATTTGGTTAAAAGCTATTATGACCCAAAATCTTCCATAATATTCCAGCGATACAGCTTTAACTCAGTAGGATGAACACCCTGAGGAACCTGTTACTGCATTTATGACCAAGCTACAAAAATTGGCAGAGCACTGTGAAATCAGAACACCCCGAATAACATGTTATGAAATGGACTGGTCTGTGGAATTAACAATGTGACAGTACAAAAACAATTGACAGAACACAATTTGGACTTAAAGGTGATTGAGATAGCTCTATCATTGGAAAATGCAGAGAAAGAAGTGCAGGAACTACAGGGGATGTCAGGCAGCAGTGTCCTTCGATTGGGAGAGGGGGTCATGCCTCATGCAACGTCCATATTTCAACTGAGAGCGGTGGCATCAGTTTTAAAAAAAAATCAAGAATCCCTTATAACAATGGGGTCCAGGTTGCATCAGCAAGCAGTTAAAGAAGGGAAGGGACAGCCTTCAGCCTCCTACGAAGCACGCTCCAAAAGGTTATAGGTGATAGATGGTGGACTATTGCAAGTACCGCAGAAGACCACGACTGAGTCAGAAATGTAGGGACAGTCAAAAATGTGTTCTGTTTTGAAAAGAGGCCAAAGCCCATAATAGACTGAATCTTGCTCTTTACCAGGAAGAGGGACAATGCAATTAAATCACATCTCCACAACAAATGTTGCCCCAAAGTGATGGAGCTGTTAGTAAATGGCTACTCATTAAAAATAGAAATGGATATTGGGGCTGCGATCTCCGTTATTGGGATGTAGACTTATAATCTCCTCCAGGTTGGTATTCTGTCCTGAGCTTAGAAGACACAAAGGCCAGGGGAGCCATTACAGACAAAGGGCACCACGATGATCCAAGTGACTTACAGGTAGCAGTCAGTTCGACTTCCATTCATCATTGTTTGGGGACAAGGACCAAGACTTATAGGGAAAGATTGGCTCCAGCACATTAGACTGAACTAGCTGGAGACCTTCAGGTTGAACATGGGGCGGATTGTATGAAGTAATCAATAAATATCACAATGCTTTCCAAGAAGAACATGGAAAAATAAGGGGAGCCAAAGCTAAGGTCTATGTTGACCTCAATGCTACACCTAATTATTTTAGAATGAGACCAGTTTCATACTTCCTATTGAAAAAAGTAGAGTTGGAACTGGAACATCTGGAAAAGCTGAGCATAAGACCCATGCAATACCTATTGTTCCTGTCCTCAAGCTAGACAGCCCATCCAGGCACAGTGCTGCAGTGACCAGAAGAGGCACCGCAGCATCATGCCTGGGATTACACAAGAAGCTGGTGAGAGTTGTGGCAAGAGTACTGCTAAGGAACGAGTTGGGAATGGTCGGGCGGGGTGGGGGGGGGGGGGTGGTGGGGCGGCGAAGTGGGAGGATTGAGTGTTTAATCTGGGAATAGGCTGGTGGATAAGGGATGTATAGAAGTTTATGAGGGAAAGGCACCTCCAGTCAGACCCCTACACACGTCCCCTTCTCACCTGAGATTGACACCAGTGATTTTTTTTTTCTCTGTTTCCCACCCTCAGCTATCCAGCATCTGCCAAGCTGAAAATTGAAGCTGGTTGGAGACAGGCCATGAAAGTGGGCTAGGGTGGGCTGTCTGTCTGAAGCCCTGCTTGCTTCACCATAAAATTGCATCCAGGTTGGGAAGGGCAGCATTCTGGAGGGAATCTCGGCCATGGAATTTCATGGTGTGGAGATAGAGTGGGTACAGTAAGAAGTCTCTCAATACCAGGTTAAAGTCCGACAGGGTTTATATGGTAGCACGAGCTTTCAGAGTGCTGCTCCTTCATCAGGTAAATGGAGAACCTGTTGCGATGCAGAATCGCCAAGCAGAAACTGATCACCAAGTTCTACACACATGAGGGCGGCCTCAACTGGGATCTTAGTTTCATGCTGCATTACCTGTAACCCCCATGATTTGCCTGGGCTTGCAAAATGTTACTAACTGCCCTGGCTTGAGACAATTCACATCTCTTTAACCTGTGATTATCCCTCTCTCCACTCGCATTGTCTGCACCTGTAAAGACTTGATTACCTGTAAAGCCTCCCATTTCAACCATTATTTTGCAATTGAGTCTGTGTCTTTATATGCCCTATTTGTGAACACAACTCTCCACTCACCTGATGAAGGAGCAGTGCTTTGGAAGCTCATGTTACGAAATAAACCTGTTGGACTCTAACCTGGTGTTGTAAGACTTTTATTACTATGCAATTTCATGCACCACCCCATACCTCAAAACCCACCAGAGGAGAGCATAAAACTCAGGACCATGAGTTAGGAATTGAGCAGGAATGTTTATATTTTTGTGTTTATGATATGAACATAATTGATGTCAAGGCTGGCAACACCTGCAGGGTTTCTCCTGATCTATTAATGTAATGTTGTCAGAGCGTTGGAGGAACACTGGAAAAATACTTAAACGGCTAAAATGGCTATCTTTTCTGAATGGCAAAAGAGTAGTCATGATGACATAAGAATATTCCCTTGTCTCTCTTAGTATTCTGGGGTATCAAGCCCTGGGGACTTATCTACCTTAATGTTTCTCAAGACCCCCAATGCCACCTCCTTTTTGATCTCAACATGATTCAAACTTTTTGTACACTCTTTCCCAGTCTCATCATCCACAAGTTCTTCTCTTTGATGAATACTGACGCAAAGTACTCATTTAATACCTCACCCATTTCTTCTAGCTTCATGCATAGATTCCCTCCCCTGTCCTTGAGTGTGCCAACTATCTCCCTGGCTACCCTCTTACTCTTTATATGTGTATAAAAAGCCTTGGAATTTTTCTAAATGCCCCTGTTGGCCAATTACTTTTAGTGACCCCTTTTAGCCCTCCTTACTCCTTGCTTAAGTTTCTTTCTACTATCCTTGTATTCTACCCTTGCTTCATGTGTTCCCAGCCTCCTAGCCTTGAGAAATGACTCATTTTTCTTTTAATAGGCTCACAATATCTCCTGTTATCCAAGGTTCCCAAAACTTGCCATACTCATCCCTCATCCTTACAGGAATATGCCGGTCCTGAATTCCTATCAACTTACTCTTAAAAGCCTCCCACATGCCAGATGTTGTTTTGCCCTCAAACATCTGCCCCCAATCTATATTCTTCAGTTCCTGCTAAATATTATTTGTAATTAGCCCTCCCCCAATTTAGCACTTTCACTTGTGGACTACACTTAACTTTCCCCATCAATATGTTAAAGCTTACTGAATTGTGGTCCTGTATTTCTCTTGGACTGTTAAGGGACCTATAGAACACTTCCAGCAATGTGATTACTTCTTTTTGACTTAAGTTGTACCCATTATTTGCAGAGCCTTCTAAGATGTTGATCCTCCTTACTGTTTTTATTGATTATCTAATGAAAATTGAGATGGCATCTCATTTTTTTTTTAACCTCATTCCCTGTCTCTTCCGGAGATTGTATCAGTGGAATCTTAATATGCTACTTTTCATTTAGATACTGACATTGCCATTTCATGTTTCTTTCTAAATCTGATGGTACTTGGTCTGATAAAAATCAGGGGAGTGTGTTTCATGCTGTCATTTTAAGGAGTGGAGCCTAAGTAAGCCAACTGTACTGAGGTCGAGATGCCATTTTTAAAGAGTGACCTAGTCAGACTAAGAAATAAACTCCCCCCACAGTCTTGAGGGTCTTCTCTCCACCCACACCATCAAAGCCATCGTTCGTCCTCCCATCGGATCAATGCCAGCATTCCGTCTCCCCATCCAACTGTCATTGCTAGCATTATCCCTCCCCTTCCAACCAGTAGTCACCACCAGCACCATCTTCTCCCCCCCCCCCCCCCCCCCCCACAGCCCAAACTGTCATCTCCAGCATCTCCCTTTCTCCTCCCCACTTCACACACGAGGCTCTCACTGAGGTCTCCCTGGCAATGCCCCTTAGCGCAGGTTGGCACTGCCACATTGGCAGAGTGTCAGGACACTGTCTGGCTATGTTCTTCTCTCCCAGAACTCACTTTTACCTCCCCAGGGCGATCCCCACAATAGATTCACATCTGGGTGAAACTGTTGTAAACTTCACTAATGTGACACAGTGAAAATACAGTGAGAGGGGAATCAAGTGGTGAGGGGAGTCTTTAATTATTATCAACTTTATTCAAATGAATAGAAATCATATTCTTGGCCATTATGGGTGCAAATCTGATTACAGTGCTGTCAAGGGATGTTGAAAACCAGAGATCGCAAACTTGCCAGCAAGATTCACGATTTTTGGGTTTCACCAGATCTTGAGCCTCTTCCACGGATCCCATGGATGGAGAATGTGGGTTCAAGATCATCCCCAAATCCTGGAAGGTTAAGCTGCCAATCCTGCCCACACTCATATATAAAAGCTCCTATATCTCTTGAGCAGTAATTGTAGCCAACAATGATACCAAATATTAAGGATTCAAACATTTATCTAGTTTCAAATTTCACTTTTAATCCAACTCTCAATTCCCATTTGATTTTAAACTCAGTACTTAAACTATTATTGCAAAATCACAATTTAAAGAAAAAAATAAATATTAAAAGTTGAAGCTAGCAGCACAAAAATGAAAAATCCACACCAGTTATTTATTGACACATGGATTCACTCTAGGAAACTCCCATATTCATACATCATCTCACAGCATTTTGTTTTCATTCAATCTTACCGATTTAAAACTGAAATGAAAATGAGAAATTTCAAAGAAAACAAGGAACTAGATTAAGACAGTGGTCTTCATTCTTCTTCTTAAAAAATTATATAAATAAAGTTTAAAATTAAGACTCTTTCACAGCCAGATAACCTTTGACATGAAACCAAAATGTAAAACATCATGGCTGGAATTCCCCCAAAACAAAACTTAAGGCAGAATTTTCCTGTCCTGCCCACCATGGGAATCACAACAGGTAGGACACAGACCATACAAAGGTCTATTGATGTTGGGTGGGATTTTCTGGTTTTGGCGCGAATGCGGCCAGAAAATCTCACTTTGAATGCCCAAGGGCAGGAAAAGGGGAGAATTTCTTACCCGTTCTTTGGGCATACTTACCTGAATGAATCTCTGGCATTCTGTGAAATGCAGAGTGCCATAGAAAGACTCACGCCGAAAACTGGGCGGTGGTAGGTGCAGGGCTCATCCTGCTGGAGAGCTGGCAACATAATGCTGAGCGGGCCACTGTACATGCTTTAATGGAGATCATTCGGTGGCCCTGACAACCATCATTATGAAGTGCTTCGCAAGTTTAGTTGAGGCACAAATCAATTCCTGCCTCCCAGACTGCCTGCATCCACTGTAGTTCATCTAGTGCCACAACAGGTCCACAGCAGATGCTATCTCCCTGGCTCTTCACTCAATCCTGGAGTACCTAGGTAACAATGACACCTATGTCAGACTGCTATTTATAGCCTTTAACACCGTTATTCCAAACTTTGTAACCTGGGACTCGGCTCCTCCTTCTGCAACTGGATGCTAGACTTCCTAACCCATAGACTGCAGTTAGTCAGGCTAGGCAACAACACCACTTCCACAATCATCCTCAACACCTGTGCTCTACAAGACTGTGTTCTCAGCCCTTCATACACCTCTGTCTGTCTGGCCAAATTCCTCCCCCCAACTTGATTTTCAATTCTGATGCTAACTCACTGTAGTGGATCAGATCTCAAACAATGGCAAGACGGAGTACAGGCAATAGATAGAGAATCTAGTGAACTGGTCCAACAACAATAATCTCTCCCTCAATGTTAACAAAAGGAAAGAGATAGTCATCAACTTCAGGAAGTATAGTGGAGGACATGCTCCTGTCTACATCAGTGGGAATGAAGTATAAACAGTCGAGAGCATCAGTTTCTCGGTGCCCAAATCACCAACAAACTGTCCAGGTCTCTCCATGTCGATGCGATAGTTAAGAAAACCCACCCATGCCTCTACTTTCTCAGGAGATTAAGGGAATTTGGCATGCTTGCTACAACTCTTACCAACTTCTACAGATGTATCATAGAAAGCATTCTTTCATGTTGTTTCACAGCTTGGTATGGCTCCTGCTCTATCCAAGATCACAGTAGTAGACAAAAGGTGAGTAACTACAGGCCGGTTAGCTTAACGTCCATAGTTGGGAAAATGCTAGAATCCATCATTAAAGAAGAAATAGCAGGACACCTGGAATGGTTCGATCAAGCAGACGCAGCATGGATTTATGAAGGGAAAGTCGTGTTTGACGAATTTACTGGATTTTTATGAAGATGTGACTAGTGTGGTAGACAGAGGGGAACCAGTAGATGTGGTGTTTTTAGATTTCCAGAAGGCGTTCGATAAGGTGCCTCACAAAAGGTTGCTGCAGAAGGTTAGGGTACACGGAGTTGGGGGTAAAGTGTTAGTGTGGATTGAGGATTGGCTATCTAACAGGAAGCAGAGAGTTGGAATGGCGGGGCAGGCTCGAAGGGCTAGATGGTCTCCTGTTCTTATCTTCTTATGGAATAAATGGGTGCTTTTCTAGTTGGCAGTTGGTGACTAGTGGCTTGCTGCAGGGATCGATGCTGGGACCTCAACTGTTTACCATGTACATAGACGATCTGGTGGAGGGGGCTGAGTGTAGAGTAACAACGTTTGCTGATGACACGAAGGTGAGTGGAAAAGTGAATTGCGTGGAGGAAGCGGAAAGTCTGCAGAGAGATTTGGATAGGCTGAGTGAGTGGGCAAGGACCTGGCAGATGAGTATAGTGTTAGCAAATGTGAGGTTATCCACTTTGGAAGAAATAATAGTAGGATGGAATATTATTTAAATGGTGAAAAGTTGCAGCATGCTACCTGGGGTCCTTGTGCACGAATCACAAAAACTCAGTTTGCAGGTGCAGCAGGTGATCAAGAAGGCGAATGGAATGTTGGCCTTTATCGCGAGGGGGATAGAATATAAAAGTAGGGAGGTCTTGCTGCAATTGTACAAGGCACTAGTGAGGCCGCAACTGGAGTACTATGTGCAATTTTGGTCCCCTTATTTGCAAAAGGATATATTGGCCTTGGAGGGAATACAGAGAAGGTTCACCAGGTTGATACCGTAGATGAGGGGTTCGCTTATGAGGAGAGATTGAGTAGATTGGGCCTGTACTCGGAGTTTAGAAGGCTGAGGGGGGATCTTATAGAGACATACAAGATAATGAAGGGGCTAGATAGGGTAGAGGTAGAGCTATTCTTTCCACTTAGAAAGGAAACCAGAACTAGAGGGCACACCCTCAAAATAAGTGGGGGGGGGGGTGCAGTTTAGATCGAGTTGAGGAGGAACTTCTTCTCTCAGAGGGTAGTGAATCTCTGGAATTCTCTGCCCATTGAAGTGGTGGAGGCTACCTTGTTGAATATGTTTAAGTCACGGGTAGATAAAGGAGTTAAGGGTTATGGGGAGCAGGCCAATAAGTGGAACTGATCCACTTCAGATCAGCCATGATCTTATTGAATGGTGGGGCAGGCTCGAGGGGCTAGATGGCCTACTCCTGCTCCTATTTCTTATGTCCTTATCAGCTGAAAATATTTTGCAAGGTTACAATTATTGACCTGAGTTCCAATTTCCAATTCCAATGACATCTGAAGACAGCCAACCTGTTGTCGTCATTAGTTTTATTATAATATATTAAATTACATTTATCATAGAATCCCTACAGCGCAGAAGGAGGCCATTTGTCCCATCCAGCCTGCAACGACAACAGTCCCACCCAGGGCTTATTTCCATAATACAACATATTCACCTTGCTAGTCCCCTACACTAAGGGGCAATTTACCATGGCCAATCAATCTAACCCGCACATCTTTGGAGTGTGTGTGGGAGGAAACCGGAGCATCTGGAGGAAACCCAGGTAGACACAGGGAGAATGTGAAAACTGCATACAGTCACCCAAGGCCAGAATTAAACCTGGGTTCCTCACTGGTTAGCACTGTGAGGCAGCAGTGCTAATCAAGTGTGCCACCATGCTGTCTCTACTTTAATATTGCATTTTTGAAACCATCTAAAAAATGCAGGGGGCTCCTTGTGTATCATAAGGAAATTACAGTCGGTGCTCCACTCACTTTTTATTGGCCTGGAGTTGTCCTCCTAAATTTACACCATCAAAAATGTATGATTTTTTTTTAAAAAAACCTTTGGTGTGGAACCAGTTCTGTCACTTGTCTCGGCTGCAGTTGTATCTCTTCCTGTTCTCCTCAACTTCTCCCTCAGTCCTCTCAGTCACACAGAGGCATAGTAAGAAATCTCACACCAGGTTAAAATCCAACAGGTTTATTTGCTAGCACAAGCTTTCACCATTAAATCCCCCCTCTCGTCCTCCATGGGTCCAACGTTCACTCTAGCCTCTCCCTTCCTCTTTGTAAATTCGTGAAAACTTTTTACTATCATTTTTTATATTTAGAGCTAGTTTAGTTTCATACTCTATCTTCCCTTTCTTTATCACTTTCTTAGTCATTCTTTATTGTTTTTTAAATCTTTCCCAATCTTCTAATTCCCCACTATTTTTGGTGGCTCTGTATGCATCAGTTTTTAATTTAATACTCTCCTTTATTTCCTTCATTATCCATGGCTGGTTATCCCTTTTCTTACAGTCCTTCTTTATCACTGGAATATATTTTTGCTGAGTTCTGAAAAAAATCTCCTTAAAAATCCTCCACTGTTCCTCAGCTCTCCTACCGAACATTCTGCACCCCCAGTCTACATTAACCAATTCCGCCCTCATCCTATCATACTCCCCTTTGTTCAAGCAGAGGACACTAGTTTACACTGGATAACTCTTGAGATATAGATTTCATATGTACGAACAAAAAAAAATGCAAACCATTGTATAATGTATATTTTTGAAATTATTACAAAATGATGGCAAGGCTGTCTCATCCCAGTGTATTTGCTGTAAAGATACATAGTTCTTGAGAAACATGAATATTCTGAAATGTGCATATGAACTGTTTTTATCCATTTTCATTCTGATGCAATTAGCTTTGATAAACCTGTACAGTTCAAACTCTGCCAAAAATATTAAATTTAAACAATTCCGCACACTGCAGTTGTTGATTACTTTAAAGTAGCTGTTTTCCTGAATTTCAGGCAAATGATTCTGATGATCTACTTTGAAACTATTTTCATTTGTTAGTTTGAGCTCCCATGTGTTCAATTGCAATTTTTTTTCTCTGAGCCTGGTTCTAATTGGATCCATAGAGTGAGTAGGTATTAAGATATTGGTTTGCATCACAGCTGCCCTGACTGCACTGAGTAGTTTTACAATGAGAGAGCTAGGTATTAGCTCCAAGCAACACGCAGGGCCATTACTAGTTGAGCAATATCTTAGGCCAAATATTTGCTGGACCCTCTTTTGTTAACAGTTATAATGTGGAATGATGCAACTAAAATCCTTTTAAAAGTGTTGGGATTCTTACCGTTCTGTGTGATACAAGATTAGCCTTATTGGCAACCTCACAAATAGGGCCTGGACCATTTGCTCACCATGCAAACTTGTTGCCAAAGGCATATCAAAGCTATCCTGTGGGATAGTGGCTACCCTGATAAGTTCATTGTTTGCTATAAATCGCATAAATATATGATTGAGCCTAAGGCTGCTAATTTCGGTCCTGAAAATTGCCCAATCTATCTCAGATTACCCTGGCAGGGTAAAATGTATTGAAAGTTTGAGCAACAGGTTCATGACTCTTTGACAGGTTCATAGCTCTTTGAAAGTGGAGTCCAGATGGACAAAGTGGTGAAGAAGACATTTGGCATGCTTGGTTTCATTGGTCAGAACATTGAATAGAGGAGTTAGGACATCTTGTTGAAGCTGTACAATACATTGGTAAGACCACATTTGGAATACTGTGTACAGTTCTGGTTACCCTATTATAGAAAGGATATTATTAAGCTAGAAAGAATGCAGAAAAGATTTACTGGGCTGCTACCAGGACTTGATGATTTGAGTTGTGAGGAAAGGCTGGATAGACTAGGACTTTTTTCCCTGAAGTAAGGAGGCTTAGAGGTGATCTTATAGAGGTCTATAAAATAACGAGGGGCATGGATCAGCTAGATAGTCAACATCTTTTCCCAAAGGTAGGGGAGTCTAAAACTAGAGGGCATAGGTTTAGGATGAGAAAAGAGAGATATAAAAGGGTCCAGAGGGGCAATTTTTTCACATAGTGACTAGTGAGTGCCTGGAACGAGCTGCCGGAGGTACTAGCGGAGGTTTTGTCTTTTTCAAAAAGCATTTAGACAGTTACATCAGCAAGAATGGTATAGAGGGAAATGGGCCAAATGCAGGCAAGTGTGACTAGCTTAGTGATTCTTAAAAAAGTCGGCATGGAAAAGTTGGACCAAAGAGCCTGTTTCCATGTTATAAACCTCTGTGACTCTAAGGTGTTATAATACGTGAAGCAAGCAGTTTCACAATGGCTAATATTCAGTAGCAATACAATTGGTATCCTCCACTAATAGGATGCTGCCATCAAGCCAAAAAGATGCTCTGCCTACCACACGAATGAGTAATGTTGTATATGAACTTCAGTGCTGGTATGATGCCAGGTACGTAAGCTGTACATCCTAACAACTGGGGGATCTTATTAAATAGCATGTCCTTTTGGCTGTTCCTTTTGTGCTAAAAGTTAAATATATTGCAAACAAAATATGTCCATGACTTTTTCAAGTAAACAAAAGCTTGTAGGTCAGTAATTCCCTGATTCATTTCCCATAGCAATGCCTTGCCCAATCAAAGCTTACCTGCCTGGCTTGAATTTAAGTGAAAGCATGGCAGTTAACTGATCCCTGGTGCATTCTCCGCAGCAGTGCTTCTACCTATCAGAGTCCACTTGCAAACCAATCATCACCCTATTCTCATGCAACATAAATTGTTGTTCCTTTTGAGATTATTTACTCTTGCAATTCTGTCTTGATGAGTGCAAGATGACAGCAATTTTTTTCAGCAGGACTCAAAAAACTTTAAGTTAACAGGAGTGTAGGTGGAATTTCTAATAGATTTTCTTTAAAAGGATAATTGGGTAATAACAGGGTGGCACAGTGGTTAGCACTGCTGCCCCACGACACAAGGAACTCGGGTTAGATTTCGTACTTGGGTTGCTGTCTGTGTGGTGTCTGAGTAGGTTTCCTCTGAGTGCTTCAGTTTCCTCCCACCAAAAGACATTTAGTTGGAAGCATTAGAATGCTAGATTCTCCCTCCGTAAACCCGAACAGACAGGAGAATGTGGCGACTAGGGAATTTTCACAGTAACTTCATTGCAGTGTTAATGTAAGCCTACTTGTGATATTAATAAGTAAACTAAACTTCAGAAGGGACATGGCTAAGTACATGAAATGAAAACCTTTGCAGAGCTATGTGGAAAAAGCAGGGAGTGGGACAAATTGGATAGTTTTTTTTTCTAAAAATTGGTACAAACATGATGAACTGCGTTCATAGAACACTACAGCACAAACAGGCCCTTCGGCCCACAAGTTGCGCCGATCACATCAATACCATCCAATCCATAGACCTATCTATAACCCCCAATCCCATTAAATCCCATATCCTCATCCAGAAGTCTTTTAAAAGACCCCAGCGAGTTCGCCTCCACCACCACTGACGGCAGCCGATTCCATTCACTCACCACCCTCTGAGTGAAAAACTTACCCCTAACATCACCTCTGTACTTGCTTCCCTGCACCTTAAATCTGTGCTGATTTGTGCTATAACTTCATGAAATAAGTAACTAGGCAAGCAAACCTTCGTGAATGTAGCCCAATCCATCACGCAAACCAGCCATCCAAACATTGACTCAGTCTACACTTCTTCTTGCTGTCTTGGCAAAATGGCCAGCATAATTAAGAACCCCACGCACCCCGGATATTCTCTTTTCCACCTTATTCCTTTGGGACATAGATACAAAAGTCTAAGGTCACTTACCAACTGACTCAAGAACAGCTTCTTCCCTGCTGTATTATTTTGAATGGATTTGCTTTAAGTTGATCTTTCTCTACATCCTAACTATGACTGTAACACTACATTCTGTACTCTCTCCTTTCCTTCTCTATGAATGGTATGTTTTGTCTGTATAGCGTGCAAAAAGCAATACTTTTAACTATATGTTAATACATGTGACAGTAATAAACCAAATCAAATCAAAACCTGTTGCTCATGTAGGTAGTGATATTATCGACTCGTCATGCTAGTTGAGCAGTGTGACGAGCTGGTAAGATCGCGCGAGTGGCAAAAAAGCAACTTTGTGCCTGGTCTCTCGCCTCTTGTGGTATTAGTTACCCTGTTAAGCTGGCATAATCAAGGGTGTAAGGCAGATTTTAATATTTATAAGTTAATTTCTGTATTATTAGTGACCCCGGGACACAGTCGTCTGGGCTCACTTGCCTTAACGGCCTCGGGGGGTGGGGGGGTCCTCACTGGCAAAGATTACACATGGTTCCCCCACCAACAGGGACCTGACATGATGGCACCTCCGATGTGACCGGAGGCCATTGAAGCCACCCAGGTGGTTGAGGGCAGGGCTGGGCAATACCCCTTACGCACTGCCACACTGGCAGTTAGTCTTGGACCCTGTTAGTTCCAGCTTGGTACCCTGACACTATCCACTGGACACCCTGGAACTACCAGCCTGACACCCTGGCAGCCTCTGTGGGTGCCCGGGTGTGAGGGGAGGGGAAATCGGGGGATGGCAATCAGTGAGTGCTGGGGCGAGGGGAATGTGGTTCTCCAGGGGAGTGAGTAAGTGACAATCTCCCAAAGCACTAGTGCACTGGGAGATCAGGGCACATGGGCAATAACATATTTCTATAAATAGCCTCTCTACCAGTCAACAGCCAGCTTCCCAGCATGAATAGACACTGTCCACTGCCTCTACTGGCGAGAATCACACTTTGCCTCACTTTTTTTTCTAAGTGCCATAAGATTGCAAATAGAAGCTCACCCAAAAAGTGGTCACAATTCTCTCCTGTTTCCACACTTGTTTGGCACTTAGAATTTTTTTTTGATGAGATCACCCCCTAATGTTTGAAGTAGAAAAAGTATTGTGGAAATAGTTGTTTTACAAATTTTGCAAGCAACTTTGTTTTTGTGCTGTGGATGCCTTTTATTAATTAAATTTTGCCCACGCCTTGCATGTAGTTCCAGTACTGTCTGATGCAGTTGCCATCTTCACGAGGTTATTAGTGTGGGCATTAAGATCTTGCATTGGAAATATGCATGATACCAGTCAGTGTGTAATGCTTTTTTGACACTGCGCTGCCAAATTGTCTTTTTTCTCTCAGTTTTCAAAATATGAGCGGAGTTTTCAAAGCAATTGTTACACGTCAATTAGCCTGAAGCCTTCTCAATGAGATGGAAATTCTGGATAAAAAGATCTTGTTTTTTCTCTTTGTAGTTACAGAACATCAATCAGGTAGGAAAAAGTGTTATGGGAGAGGTGTGCAAATGTCATGACATTGAGTTCACGCAGCATGTTCACACAGTATGTTTTCTATCAGGTATCCTTTTCCCTGTTTTTCTGATGTTTTTAGCTTCTTCATCTGCTAATTATATACAGAACTGAATCAACAGTTAACTAATTGAAAGTTGAGTATGTACATAAGCAGCTTCTGGAGTGTCGAACTGGAAGCTTCTCACATTCCAATGAGCTGCCACCACTTAAAGTCAAACACCACCAATTGCTTGATCCACAAAATATACCAGCATACTTCAAAATCAGCTAAATACATTTCCTCCTTTATATATTTTACTCTAATTTACTATTATGTTTAGAAACAAAACAATTATTTTGTAGCAAAATAAATAAACAGAAAGAGCTGGAAATACTCAATCAGCCTGCAGCACTAGTGGAGAAAGAAACAGAATTTGGAATGGAAAATGATGCTCTTTCTTCTCCCGAAGTAGTTATGCCTGACTGAAAATTGAACTCTCTTGCTCTTCATGCAGATACTACCAGACCTGCTAAGTAGCACCTACTCTTTTCATTAATGAACAGCACTGTACTTGTCTCATGGTGACCAATACAATCAGTTGTATCACTCTAACTCATTAAGAGTGCTCATTTTAAAAAGCCAAAGAGTTAACAAAGTATAATAGTGTATGCAATGTATTTGTGCACAGAGATGGTACTAGCAGATGGCTGTTTTCTATTCTGCAAACAGAACACTTTTTTATCACTTGATTTTTGTATTGATGCGAAACCAAAATCCAATCCCTTTGTCATTCCACAAATCACTGAGGATATTTACTTCAATGATGGAATAGCCTATTCCATTTTAGCTAGTCTACAGCATAATTACAAAGTGATGACAGCAATCATGGTGTCGACATTTTCCTTCACTGTTCAATAGAATTGTTATTTTCTTTTTAGCAACACAGTGAATTACATTTTGTAACCTCTTCTGTCTACTGTTTATAGATATTTATGTGTGCAAAGGTATATATCACAATAGGATGAATCTCTATGCTGAAAAGACACTATTGTGTTGGCAGTGTCATTTGGAGTTGACTGACAAAAAATTAATCATTTCAATGTTGGGGATTGGTGCAGTGAATTAGACAGTGTCTTCCCGTCTCTGAGACTGGGGTTCAAATACAGCTTAGCCTGATGCGACGAAAGTTGTTTCTGTCTGTTAGTAGTCAGGGCAGTTTCAATCAGTTTCTAATGAACATGGTCCCACATCAGAAACCTGTAGTTACTGTGGCAAATGAAAGAAATATCACACTTTTATTAAGAAGAATGCTCTCCTACTGTTGGAGTTGGGGAAAGTCTTTTTTATTCTTTCATGTGATGTATCACTGGCAAGGCCAGAGTTTGCCCAATCCTAATTGCTCTTGGACTGAATAGCTTGTTCGGACATTCCAGAGTCAACCACATTACTGTGGATTTGGAGTCACACGTAGCCAGACCAGGTAAGGATAGCACATTTCCTTCCTTAAAGGTCATTAGTGAAGCAGAGGGATTTGGATGTCTGAATTATGAATTGCAAAAGGCTATTATGCAGTACAGCAAGTAATAGAATATGAGCATTTATTTTGAGGGGAGTTGAATATAAAAATATGGAGGTTGTACTTCAATTACACAGAGTACTATTGAGACTACATCTGGAGTACTTTGTACAATGACAGTCAATTTATTTAAGGAAACATGTAAATATGTTGAAAGCAGTTCAGAGAAAGTTTACCAGACTAATATCTAGAGTTGGTGGGTTGTCCTGCGAGGAAAGATTTGTATTCACTGGAATAAAAGCTAACTATTACAGACAGTGGAATCTGAAACAAAAATAGAGAATGCTGGAAAATCTCAGCAGGTCTGACATCATCTGTGGGGAGAGAAGAGAGCCAATATTTCAAGTCTAGATGAGATGACCCTTTGTCAGAGCTCAGACTTCCAGTTCCCCAGCCCAAACTGCCTCCTCTTCACCATGGATGTTCAGCTCTGACGAAGGGTCATCTAGACTTAACATTGGCTGTGTTCTCTCCCCACAGATGCTGTTAGACCTGCTGAGATTTTCCAGCATGTTCTGTTTTTGTTGTATTCGCTGGACTTTAGAAGTGTAAGAGGTGCTTTGATTGAAACATCTCAGAAGATCCTGAGGAGTCTTGAAAGGGTGGATGTGGAGAGGATGTTTCCTCTTGTGGGACTATCTAGGACTAGGAGTTGATCTTTAAAAATAAGGGGTCACCCATTTCAAACAGAGATGAGATTAAATTATTTCTCTGAGGGTTGTGTGCCATTGGAACTCTTTCTGAGAAGACAGTTGAAGCTTGTCTTTGAATATTTTTAAGGCAGAGGTGACTAAATTATTGATAAGAAAAGGGGGGTGGGGGTGATGCAATTCTTTGATTACTATCAGATTAGTTATGATTTTACTAAATTGCTGAGAAGGTTCAAGGGGCCAAATATCTTCTGCTTCTTGTTTGTATGTCTATAAGTACTACACTGGGCCTTTGGATTACTAGTTCTATGGAACTGTCTCCCTGTGGCTGCTGTAATCAAGGAGAGAAAATGTTACTCTGCAGTTGGCTGGGCTGCAACTAACCTGAATGTGCTTAATCCTAGTACTAGTAGATAAAGATGAGATCCTCCAAAGCTAATGGGCCAGATTTTTGAAGCACAATTGGAGCTGACACCCAGATGAATTCAGGATCCCAACCTTTGCTTCAACAGCATTCTTGCAATATTATTTTAAAATGCTGTAATTGGCTAGAAATGAGACTGGTACCCATTTAGTGATGCCCAGCACTTCTTGGAGGTGGGTTTTCCTGCCTGGCAGTAGTACCTAGGGCAAAAAGCAACCATGTAGGGGCAGCCTCTCCTTTTGTTGAAGATAGGCAGCTGCTGAAAGAGGTAGCATCATCTTACAGCGGCACATATTGGTGTCAGAAAGGAATGAGTAAAAAACAAATTAACTTGAATTGGTCCCTTGCACTAATGCACACCCAACTGTTTGGATTTATTACTTGAATGGGTGTAAATTGAGAGAGGTGAATACTCAGTGAGACCTTGGAGTCCTTGTGCATCATTCACTGAAAGTAAACTTGCAGGTACAGCAGGCAGTAAGAAAGGCAAATGGTATATTGCCCTTCATAACGGGAGGATTTGAATATAGGGATAGGGAAGTTTTGCTGCAATTGTATAGGGCGTTGGTGAGGCCATACGTGGAGTTTTGTGTGCAATTTTGGGGTTCTTATCTGAGGAGGCTAATCATCAAATTCAATATTATGATTCCTCCCATCTCTCCATATCCTTTGATTCCTTTAGCCCCAAGAGCTATAGCCAATTTCTTCTTGGCCTCTACATTCTGTGATAGTGAATTCCACACATTTACCACCATCTGGTAAAGGATGGAGAAATTTCTCTAAGCAAGTTAAGTTTATTTATGAATCACAAGTAGGCAAATGAAGTTACTGTGAAAATCCCCTAGTTGCCACACTACAGCATCTCTTCCAGTACACTGAGGGAGAATTTTGCATTGTCAATGCACCTAACCACGTGACTTTCGGACTGTGGAAGAAACCCAAGCACCTGGAGGAAACACATGCAGAAATGGAGAACGTGCAGACTTCGCACAGATAGTGACCCAAGCTGGGAATCAAACCCAGGTTCCTGGGGCTGTGAGACAGCAGTGCTAACCACAGTGCTTCTCCTCACCTCAGTTCTAAAAGGTTTACCTTATATCATCAAACTTTGACCTCTAGTTCTTGACTCCCCCACCATTGAAACATTCTTTCTAATCTATCCTGTCTAACCCTGTTATAATTTTCTGAGATCCCTTCTCAAACACTCAAATCCGGTGAATATAATTCTAATCAACTCTTCTTCAACCATTTTGTTACAGAGAAAGGTTGAATAGGTTAGGACTTTATTCCCTGGAGCGTAGAATAACGAGGGGAGATTTGATAGAGGTGTATAAAATTATGATGGTTATAGATAGAGTGAATGCAAGCAGGCTTTTTCCATTGAGGCTAGGGGAGAAAAAAACTGGAGGACACGAGTTAAGGGTGAATGAGGAAAAGTTTGAAGGGAATATTGAGGGGGGGAGGGTTCTTCACACACAGTGGTGGGAATGTGGAATGAGCAGCCAGATGATGTGGTGAATGCGGGTTCGCTTTTAACATTTAAGAAAAACTTGGACAGGTACTTGGATGAGAGGGATGTGGAGGGATATGGTCCAAGTGCAGGTCAGTGGGACTAGGCAGAAAAATGGTTCGGCACAGCCAAGAAGGGCCAAAAAGCCTGTTTCTGTGCTATAGTGTTCTATGGTTGTCATATGAGACACCAGCCATGTCAGGAATCAACCTGATAAACCTTTGCTGTACTCCTTCTATAGCAAGGACATTTCTTCCTCAGATAAGGACACCAAAACTGCACACAATACTCTAGGTGTGGCCTCACCAATGCCCTATACAATTGTAGCAAAACATCTCTATCCCCATACTGAAAATTTGGTTCCAATTTTAATTTTCTTTAACTTTTATCTTTTATTTTATTGAAAAGGTGAGTTATTAAGCTGGAATTATGGAATGACATTATTTAGTGGTCAGTTGCAATTTGTGTGAATGAAATTTCCACTTTCTGGAGAGTGCAAGTTTGAGATTGAGACAAAAACATTATGAAAGCATCGGACGTATGTCAACTCCTGAAGCTACGTTAAAATTAGAACAAAACGGTGCCATCTGAAATTTAACGTGTTGTTCCTCTTTCAAATGCTGATAGGTTTATTGTATAGTTTATAGTATCTGTTTCACATGATTAGTTTGGCTGAGATTACTACTGGCTGTGGAAACCTATAGCACTTGGGATTTGAATCAATTATAATCCGAATAATCCAAATCTGACCTTGAACAGGTAGTTCAAAAGTACTTTTCAATGTTTCTAACATCGTGTGAAGTGACTCAAAATTAAGCAATATTCTCATCAGTAAGGATTTTGGTTTTCAGTTAAATTGTTCCTTGATGTGGACCATATTAAGATCATATGGTCTACCCTGAATGTCTTGAGAACCTCAAGAGTATATTATATAAGAACATAAGAAATAGGAGCAGGAGCAGGCCATCTAGCCCTTCGAGCCTGCCCCGCCATTCAGTAAGATCATGGCTGATCTGTCGCTGCTCAGTTCCACTTTCCCGCTTTCTCCCCATAACCCTTAATCCCCTCTCTTATCAAAAACCCATCAACCCGCGTCTTAAAAATATTTAGCGAGGCAGCCTCCACCACTTCAACGGGCAGAGAATTCCAGAGATTCACCACCCTTTGAGTGAAGAAGTTCCTCCTCAACTCCGTTCTAAACCGCCCCCCTTTTATCTTGAGGCTGTGCCCCCTAGTCCTACTGTCTTTTTTGAGCGGGAAGAGTCTCTCCACCTCTATCCTGTCCATCCCATTCATCATCTTATACGTCTCAATGAGATCTCCCCTCATTCTTCTAAATATAGAAGGGACAGATGTCACATGTAGACCAGGTTGGTAGGGAAACAGATTTTTTTCTGAAAAAAGTGGATAGCCACTTATTGGCACTTGAGGGCTTTTCCAACCTTGCTTCAATTTTCAGGCTGCAGGGTGCCAATTAGCTGAGGATGGGAATTAGAAATAAATCACTGGCCTCAATCTCAGGCAGGAGGAGTGGGGATGGTTCTCATTCTGAATGGGGACACCCTCCCATTGTGGACACCTCCAGAGCTCCCTCTCTGTCCCCTTACCCATCCCCCAATTAAATGCCTGTCCGCATCCCCTCCCCATTACCATTCCTTCTCTGGGACTCTTGTCACTTGTCTCACGGAAGCACAGCATCTCAATGTCTCTTCTGTCCACTGCAAAGCTATGCCTGGATGGGTTGGAGTGCTTTTGGTGAATCAGACTGGCCAACAGCTACCTAAAGCAGGACTATCTTCCAAGTGCAGATGGAAGTCGTGTCAGCTGCCAATCAACATTCATTTGAGCGTGAATCGGCATTAGGCCTGTCAAGTGCAGTGGGATGCATTTCGTGCTGATTCTCTGGATGGTAGGGCCCTGAAAAATTCAGGCCTAAATGAATTCTGCTTAGTATGATGGGTACACCAAATTGTGTGCAGTCAACTATTTTGTTCCTGAACGTTCAGGTTTTAAAGAGTTAACATTAATGTATTGTTACTGTCACATAGTTGTCTGGATAACTGGTTTGTGATGCAGAGCAGCACCAACAGCCTGGATTTATTTCCTGTATCTGCTGACGTTATTCATGAAGATCTGTCTCCTTAACCTTGTCCCTTACCTGAGGTGCGGTTATTCTCATGTTCAATCACTACTAGTCAACTCTTCCCCTCATTGGGGAGAGCAGTCTATGGTCACCTGGGACTGTAACAATTTTACCTTTATCTTTAAATTTCTGGGTAATCAGTAAAAGTTGATGAATAATTTTCATCTTGATCTCATAACATGGAAATAATCTTGCTGCTTTGAAATCATTTGACTCTGATGATTACTGTGGTCCTTCCACCTGCATGACAGCTTGGTACGGCTCCTGCTCTGCCCAAGACCGCAAGAAACTTCAAAAGGTCGTGAATGTAGCCCAATCCATCATGTAACCATTGACACTTTCCGCTGCCTCAGCAAAGCAGCCAGTATAATTAAGGACCCCACACACCCCAGACATTCTCTCTCCACCTTCTTTCTTTGGGAAAAAGATACAAAAGTCTGAGGTAACATACCAATCGATTCAAAAACAGTTTCTTCCCTGCTGTGTCAGACTTTTGAATGGATTTACCTTGCATTAAGTTGATCTTTCTCTACACCCTAGCTATGACTGTGACACTATATTCTGCACTCTCTCGCTTCCTTCTCTATGAACAGTATGTTTTGTCTGTATAGTGCACAAGAAGCAATACTTCTCACTGTATGTTAATACATGTGACAATAATAAATCAAATCAAATCAAATTCCTGTGAGGTAGCAATTAGCAGACCACACATCTGGGAGCCCTGTCAAATCAAGGGCAGTTGGAGGATAAATTTATGCTTGTAAGCCAATTTGAAAAGGCTATGAAACCTCTCCTTTTTTTTTGTTAAAAGCAATTTTTAAAACAAACTACTAGTTACACAACAATACCCCTTGAACATTTCAGGATTTTGAGTGGAATCTATTGAAATCCTTCCTAATTCTGTACCTACTTACATTTCAGTACATTAATTTTTAAGGCTTCTCTGGTGTGAGAAGTGTTATTTTTGTCAATATTATGTGCAAGTGAAACAATGAGAGGGTTAATTCTGTAGTATTCACTCCACATACAACTGCTCTTCAAAAGCAGCTTCTTCACTGGGTCTGTGATGTATCAGAATTAACATGAATGTATTATAACTGACATTCATTTCTGGCCAATCAATATTCACATAAATCTGAACACTTAGGGAAGAATTTTGCTGCCTTCGTTTTAAAACACAGCCAGGACCATTTTTGAGTCCTGACGGTAATGATGATTACTGTCATCTGCCCACCTGCATGACCTTTCTGGGAGGTGGCCAATTAACAGGCCACATCTGGGGGGCCCTATCAAATGAGTGGATCGATTGAAATGTATGTGGCTGTGGGCACTGGGAAAGGAAGATGCTGCAGATGTAGGAAGAAGACTAGGAGGATGCCCTCAAGTTAGAAGCATCCTCTGAAAACTTCACAAATAAACAAGTATGGCCATTGGAGCCAGGCTGTCATGGTCGAGGGAGAATTGAAGGAGGCCTTGCTGGCTCCTGTGGACTATTGCTGGGAGGCCACTTTCTGAACCTGAGGCAACCCATCTGCTGCAGATATGATGTGGTGGTATTACCAATTTACCTCTAACTAAGCACTTAATTATGCTGTTGGGTAGATAATTGTTGCCATCCAGACCCTGCCTCTGGCAAGATTGTTCAGAGCTGGAAATGCATCTGCAAAACCTCTCCCAGTGCAAGATATTCTGAAATTCCCTTTCTTTCAGTTCCAAGGCTGTATCCCTTCTTCTGGCAAGATTCTGCCCACAATAAGCAGGACGTTGTCAATAGCAACATTCAAAATTTTTGTCAGCACTGAGAGCACAATCAATCAATAAATAATTTATGTTTGGATCAGGATTATGGATTTCAAGATATGCCCGAAATATGAATTCAATTTAATTGTGAAGATTCAAAAGCAATTAAAACTTTTGTGTTTTGGTCAGAGTGAATGGTGCAGGCATTGACTCCAGCCAAGGTTTATAATTCTAGAATACTGAAGAGGAAGAGTTTACGTTTGTAACTGAATGGAGTTTTATCCTAAATGGCAGAAATTTGCCACCAAATCTGGAATTTGTTTTGAAGATCACGTGCAAAAGTATGCTACTTGGAAAAACTGAGTATGGCTTTTGCTCTCAGGCAAGTACAATAGATAATCACAATTAAGCCAGAGGGCACAATTAAGCCAATAAATTTCAGAATAAGTAAGGACCATTCTTTAAAAAATACTCAGAATGGTTGAAGGCCAATGAAACAAAATTGTGAAGTGAATAAAACTAAAGGTAAGATGGAATCCTGCAGGCATTGATCTGCTGCAGATGACAGATAGAAAGTATAATTGGCTGGACAGGCATTTTATCTGCCAAATATCATGGTTTGTGGTTAAATTCAGTGAATAAGTACAATTACAATGCTACCATAAGAACAAACTACAATACATGTAACAACTTGTAGTATATATAATGGACTTTACTAAGATGTTTGATAAGATCCCACATGGCAGACTGGTACAAAAACTAACATCACTTGGGATTCAGGCTGGGTACAGAACTGGCCTGGTCACAGAAGACAGAGAGTAGCAGTGGAAGGGTGTTTTTCAGAATGGAGATCAATAAGGGTGTTTCATAGAGATCAGTGCTGGGACTTCAGTTGTTTGTCATATGTATAAATGTTCTGGAGGAAAATGTGTGAATTGTAAGTTTGTGGATGACATGAAGCTAGATGAATTGCCATGTCCCGAGGCATGGTACATTGGTACATGCAGGTGCTATGACAACAGATAAATGAACACCGCTCGACAATCACCAGGCAAGAGTGTTCTCTTCCTGTTGGGGAGCACTTCAGCGGTTATGGGCTTTTGGCCTCGGATCTTCGGATAAGCATTCTCCAAGGCGGCCTTCACAACGCACAACAACGCAGAGTCACTGAGCAGATACTGATAGCCAAGTTCCACATACATGAGGACAGCCTCAACCAAGATCTTGGGTTCATGCCACGCTATATGTAACCCCAACGACTTGCCTGGGCTTGCTAAATCTCACTAACTGTCCTGGCTGGAGACAATATACATCTCTTTAACCTGTGCTTAACCCCCTCTCCACTCACATTATTTGTACCTTTAAGACTTGATTCCCTGTAAAGACTCTGTTTGTGAACACAACTTCCACTCACCTGATGAAGGAGCAGTGCTCCGACAGCTAGTGCTGCTAAATAAACCTGTTGGCCTTTAACCTGGTGTTGTGAGACTTCTTACTGTGCTCATCCCAGTCCAATGCCAGCCTCTCCATCATGCTGGAGGTTGTCAGAGGATTCATCAGTTTATAGGTAGATAGATTGGAGACTTGGACACGGAAATAACAGATGGAGTTTAATCCGGACAAATGTGAGGTGATGCACTTTGGAGGATAAAATTTTAGGTAAGAATTATACTGTAAATGGCAGAACCCTTAGGACATTGACATACAGAGGGGTCTTGGCATACAGGTCCATTGATCCCTGAAAGTGGCGACACATTTGGCCAAGGTGATTAAGAAGGCCTATGGCATGCTTGCCTTCATCGGCTGGGGCATTGAATACAAGAGTCGGCAAATCATGCTGCAACTATATAAAACCTTGGTTATGCCCATTTGGAGTACTGCATACAGTTCTGGTCACCATATTACCAGAAGCATGTGGAAGCTTTGGAGAGACTGCCAAGAATGACCACCAAGATGTTGCCTGGTCTTGAGGGTTTGACAATGAGGAGAGGTTGGTTAAATTAGGATTGTTTTCACTGGAAAGGTGGAGGCTGAGGGGAGACATAAGAACATAAAAACTAGGAGTAGGAATAGGCCATCTGGCCCCTCAAGCCTGCTCCACCATTCAATAAGATCATGGCTGATCTTTTCGTGGACTTAGCTCCAATTACCCATCCGCTCACCATAACCCTTAATTCCTTTCCTGTGCAAAAATTTATCTATCTTTGCGATAAAACATTCAATGAGGTGGCCTCAACTGCTTCACTGGGTAGGAAACTTCTCAGAATCACAAGCCTTTGTGTGAAGAAATTCCTTCTCAACTTAGTTCCAAATCTGCTTCCCCTTATTTTGAGGCCGTGCCCCTTAGTTCTAGTTCCATCCGCCAATGGAAACAACTTCCGTGCTTCTATCTTACCTATTCCCTTCATAATCTTATATGTTTCTATAAGATCTCCCCTCATTCTTTTGAACTCCCAATGAGTATAGCTTCAGTCTACTCAGTCTCTCCTCTTAAGCCAACCCTCTCAACTCCGGAATCAACCTAGTGAATCTCCTCTGCACCCCCTTCAGTGCCAGTATATCCTTTCTCAAGTAAGGAGACCAAAACTGTACACAGTACTCCAGGTGTGGCCTCACCAGCAACCTTTACAGCTGCAACATTATCTCGCTCTTTTTAAACTCCATCCCTCTGACAATGAAAGCCAAAATTCAATTTGCCTTTTTAATTATCTGTTGCACCTAAAAAAAAACAACTCTTTGTGATTCTTGCACAAGGATATGCAGGTCCCTCTGCATAGTAGCATGCTGCAATTTTTTACCATTTAAATAATAGCCCATTTTGCTGTTATTCCCACCAAAATGGATGACCTCACATTTACCAACATTGTACTCATTTGCCAGATCCTCACCCACTCACTTAGACTATCTATATTCCTTTGCAGACTTTCAGCTTCCTCTGCACACTTTGCTCAACCACTCATCTTAGTGCCATCTGCGAATATTGACCCATTGTACATGGTCCCCAACTCCAAATCATCCATGTAAATTGTAAACAATTGCAGTCCCAACACTGATCCCTGAGGCACACCACTAATCACTGATCGCCAATCAGAAAAACACCCATTTATCTGCATTCTTTGCTTTCTGTTAGTTAACCAATCCTCTATCCATGCTAATACATTACTCGTAACACCATGCATCTTTATCTTATGCAGCTGTGTTTGGTGCGGTATCTGGTGAAATGCCTTCTGGAGTCCCGTTACACCACATCCTCAACTATCACACCATAAAGTTTTTGCTCCCAGCCCATCTTACCCAATGCCTCCCTCATCGTTTTGTAGTCTCCTTTGTTTAAGCACAAGACACTGGTTTTTGATTTTAATGTCTCATGCTCCACTGTGCATGTAATGTTCTCAAAGAATTCCACCAAATTAGTCAAACACAACCTGCCCGTCATGAACCCATGCTGCGTCGTACCAATGAGACAACTTATATCCAGGTGTCTCTCTATTTCTTCCTTGATGCTAGATTCAAGCATTTTCCCTACTACAGAAGTTAAACTAACCGGCCTATAGTTACCCGCCTTTTGTCTACCTCCTTTTTTAAACAGTGGCATCACATTTGCTGTTTTCCAATCTGTGGAAACCACCCCAGAGTCCAGTAAATTTTGGTAAATTACCACTAGTGCATTTGATATTTTCTTCACCATCTCTTTTAGTACCCTGGGATGCATTCCATCAGGGCGAGGAGACTTGTCTACCTTTAGCCCAGTCAGTTTGCCCAACACTACCTCTTTCGTGAAAATGATAGTTTCTAGGTCCTCACCTGCCATAGCCTTCCTGTAATCAATTTTTGGCATGTTATTTGTGTCTTCCATGGTGAAGACCAACACAAAATACCTGTTCGATGCCTCAGCCATTTTCTCATTTCCAGTTATTACGTCGCCCTTCTCATCCTCTAAAGGTTTACTTTAGCCACTCTTTTTTTGTTTTATATATTTGTAGGAACTTTTGCTATCTGTTTTTGTATTCTGAGCTAGTTTACTCTCATAATCCATCTTATTTTTCTTTATTAGCTTTCTTTGTGACTTTCTGTTGACCTTAAAAGATTTCCCAATCCTCTAGTTTCCCACTAATCTTTGCCACTTTGTATGCATTTTCTTTCAATTTGATAGAAAATCCTATCTAATTTTATTTTCTTAGATATCCATGGTTGATTTATCTCATTTTCTACAGTCTTCCCTTATCACCTGGTATATACTTTTACTGAGCACTGTGAAAGATTGCTTTGAATGTTCTCCACTGTTCCTCAATTGTCCCACCATAAATCTTTTGCTTCCAGTCTACCTTAGCCATCACCTCCCTCATCTCTTTGTAGTTTCCTTTGTTTAAGCACAAGACACTGGTATTGGATTTTACCTTCTCACACTCCATCTGTATTTTAAATTCAACCAAACTGTAATCGCTTCTTCCGAGAGGATCCCTAACTGTAAGATCATTAATTATTCCTGTCTCATTACACAGGACCAGATCTAGGATAGCTTGCTCCCTCGTAGGTTGCGTTACATATTGTTCAAGGAAGCGATCGTGGAAACGCTGTATGAACTCCTCCTCAAGGCTGCCTTGACAGACCTGTTTGACCAATTGATATATGGATTAACATCCCCATGATAATTGCTGTACCATTTTTTACACGCATCGATTATTTCTTTGTTTATTTCTCGGCCCACCGTGATGTTATTATTTGGTGGCCTATAGACTACGCCTATTAATGACTTTTTCTCCTTTCTATTTCGAATTTCCACCCAAATTGGGTACATCCTTTTTTTTCATAGAACCTATATCATCTCTCAATACTGCCCTGATGTCACCCTTAAATATCAGAGCTATACTACCTCCTTTACTTTCCTGTCGGTCCCTCCGAACGGTCTGATACTCCTGGATATTTAACTCCCAATCATGACCATCCTGTAACCATGTCTCTGTAGCGGCCACCAAATCATACTCATTCACAATGATATTTGCCGTCAACTCATTTACCTTGTTTTGAATGCTATGAGCATTCAGATAAAGTGCCCTAATGCCAGTTTTTATACCTTTTTGAATTCTAATGCTTCCATTAATAATGTCTCTGAATTCTCCTTCCTTTTAACATTTAACTTTTTTCTTGATTTTTGATTTGGTGAGACCTGATAGAGGTCTACTAAAGTATGAGAGGCCTAGATAGGTGGATAGTCATGGGCTTTTTCCCAAGGTAGAATGTCAATTACAAGGGGACATAGGTTCCAGATGAGCGGGAGAAAGTTTAAGGGAGATGTGCAGATGAAGTTTTTCATGCAGAGAGTAGCAGGTACCTGGACCCTGCTGCCAGAGGAAGTGGTGGAAGCAGGCACATCAGAATATTTAAAGACATCTGGATGAATACATGAATAGGGAGGGAATAGAGGGATATGGTCCAGTAAGGGCAGAACGTTTCTTTTCTAGTTTAGTTGGGGCATCATGATCAGCAGAGACTTGGAGGGCCAAAGGACATGTTCTTGTGCTGTACTTTTTCCTTTTTTTTGTTCTATATAACGTAACTATTAATCTTTTTGGTAGAATATTAGTGTGCATTTACACTACATAGGTTTAGCACAAAACAATTTGTAACCCAAATCTGAATGTCTGAAGACAAACACAACTTTACTGGAAGGAAGCAGATTTACTCTGCTTTGGTTAATTCCTGACTGAGGATTTAGGCTATATTTACATTATGTAGGCAATTGAATGCATCTTCCCTGTGTGGCAACAGAATTAAATACAATTAGAAGGCTCTGTTCATAATTTTTCACCTATTAAAATGGGTAGGAAAACAATGTGTGTGCTTACAATTTTCTTTATTTGCACTTTGCCATTTAGTCCATATTGATTCATCCTTTTAAAGGATGATTCATCCTTTTAAAGGGATAGACTTCCTTCATTTTTGTATCTAATTAATTTTTAAATATTGGGAAAGTTTACATTTCCACTACTCTCTCTGGAAGTCAATTCCATGTTTTATCACCTGTATAAGGAAGAGTTTTTCAAACTGTAAAATTATACTCTTTAATTTATTCTCATCTGCTTTCAACCCGTACCACTTTTTCCGCTCTTCCAAATGTATTAACATTTAAAAAGGAATCTGAATACCTTAATGGAACCAATAGAACTGCACCACAGGATGCATCTCTTTTGAAACAAACAACACATCTGTTTAAAGTTATTAAATCCTGCAGGGCTACCCATAAATATGCCACAGTCCTCTGTAGAATTTTCCTCAGCTCCAGCTGTTCTTAGAGGTAAAATTCTCACTTACCCTCTCTTGGCTATGGAGGCTGACTCTCTTGTTGTGGTTACTTTTCCAATACTTCCATGCTAGTTGGCTGTCATTTTTTTTCATTGTAAGACACTGAGGCCAATTGTAGATTTTTCCTGAAGCTTCAAACTAGCCAATCTCCCAGCTCCTGTTTTTCACAAACTCCAAACTGAGATTAAGCCTCAACTTCCTTACACATGACTAATGATGAAGTTAGTGCCTTCCTCTACTTAGAGTGCAGGCCTGTCAAACAGTCATTTATTTTTGGTTAATTTCTCTCAGCGAGCTGTAAACCACAAAATGCAACAAATACCCCTCTCAGCAAAGATCGAGATAAATTAAAATTAGAGAGCCTTTCCGAGCTGCATCCATCTCTGAGGGTATAGTTCCAAGCTATCAGATTTTTTTACACAGAGGGTGGTGAGTGCCTGGAACTTACTGCTGGGGGAAATAGTGGAAGCGGAAACAGTGGTGACTTTTAAGGTGCATCTTGACAAATACATGAATAGGATGGGAGTAGAGGGATATGGTCCCTGGAAGGGAAGGGGGTTTTCGTTCACTCAGGCAGCATTGTTGGCACAGGCTTGGAGGGCCGAAAGGCCTGTTCCTGTGCTGTAATTTTCTTTTTTCTTTGTTCAAACTGCCCTTAAGTTAATTTCTACTTGTTTACAATATTTTTCATTTTATGAAGTAAATGGCCTTTTATAATCTTTCGGGTTTCTAAATGCTTTCAAACTAATAGAGCTTTTAGTCGCAAAACAAAACTATGGACACACTATTACCACCTCACCATGCCCGTCAGTGTGGCAAGCTGCAAAATCCAATTCACGCCCAATGTAAACGGTTTGCTATTTTCCCAGCCCTTTTTACTGGCACGAATAACTTTGCGTTCAAAGGTGAGCATAAAGCTTGTTAGCATGAATTTGACTGGATTTCAGTATTATTAGTGTGTTCAGCACAGAATCATCCCCCCGAGCACTTTATGCCTTTCCAGGGTGATGTCACATCGGCGTGAATCACTGTCACTCTATGAAAGTGTAATTCAGGTGCAACCTTCACTCAAAGGGTGGTGAATCTCTGGAATTCTCTGCCCGTTGAAGTGGTGGAGGCTGCCTCGCTAAATATTTTTAAGAAGCAGGTTGATGGGTTCTTGATAAGAGAGGGGATTAAGGGTTATGGGGAGAGGGCGGGAAAGTGGAACTGAGCCACGACAGATCAGCCATGATCTTATTGAATGGCGGGGCAGGCTCGAAGGGCTAGATGGCCTACTCCTGCTCCTATTTCTTATGTTCTTATGTTCTTATGTAGCAAAGGGGAGTTGGGAGATGAGTACTACTGAGCACCAACCTCTGGGGTACAGGAGGAGGTGGGTCTCAACCGCTGTCATGGTGAAGGGTTAGGTGGGGGGCTTGCATGGAGAGGCTTGTGCCATTATTGGGGTCCTCATGTCGGGGGTCACCATTGGCTTAGGGCAGAATTTAAAAAATCAGAATCTTGAGAGTGGAAAGGAGTAGCACAATTGTAATGCCAATATGTTTGGTAAAGACTTGGGTGGAGGTGTTGTAATATATGGGTATCTGGCATAGCAAGGGTTAATGTGGGATTGGGAAATAGTGCCTGCCATTGTATAATGTAAAGAGACACATGACCTGAGACTAGCAACAGTTGTGGACTGGACAGAGACCCGAGTAAAAGTTAACATGAAACTTGAGCTATACCCAGTATACTCTTATGAGCATACCGATTACCACACCAAAAAATGCAATGTTCAAATATATAAGACTAGTAGGCCATGTTAGCACGAGTGGACGAAACAACCACTATGGACTCAGGGTGAAGTTCAATAATGGCACAGCTTTATTTTCTTTTTACGTCGACGGAGAAGCACAGTCAGGATATACAACCGGACTGTCTCAAAAGTGCTCTAAAGACTCCCCCACAACGGGCTACAGTTATACCTGAACTTCACGTTTCAAATGCTAATCCTTTATTTACAGTATTTGACTTCAGCCATCCTGTTTCGATGTTTTTGAGTGTTGGAGCATTTGTTTTAAGTGTGTGTTAATCGTTTTTGTCTGGTTGGTTATCAGTGGTCTAGGATCTCTGTGGTTTGAACCATAGGTGTGTTATTGATCTCAAGAGTTTTGAGGGGCCAGGGACGCTTTCCTTAACTGTGTTAATTTTAGCTGTCTCCATGGGTTGTTTGACTGGTTTAGAAGTGCTGATTTTGATGGGGTGGGGATGTGTTCTTTAATTTAGTTCCTGTAGGTGCCATCCTGTCCAATTTCCCTTATGTGGTAGCCCTCATTTGCATTCTAAAAGCATGCTCTTGCCTACTGATCAGTGTCGGTTACTTTGTGATTTTAGTGGGGGGCTCTGAGGATAGCTTTAGTTTGCTTCCATTTTGTGTGCCTAATTTCATAAAATTTGTTGTCCGATAACAGCCATATACTCCTCTTTGTAGGAAACCTACAACATATAATCAACTTCAGGCAGGCAGTCTCATAATTTAGCAATAGTGGAAAATTTGAGGTGATAAGGTAGAGCTGGGTGTTATCAGCGTACAAGTGAAAAATTACACAATGCTTTCAGGTGAAAGCAACATCTTGCATGGAGATGAGAAATAGGAGGAGACCAAGGAGAGATCCTTTAAGAACACCACAGGTAATAACATAGGAGGAAGAGAAGCCTTTGTAAATAATGCTCTGGGTATGATTTGATAGGTAAGAAAGGAACCAGGTGAGCATATCATCATTCAGTTGAATGATAAGATTGAAGCTTTGGAGGAGGATTATGTGGTCAAAAGTCTTGAGAGCTGCAGACAGGTCCAGAAGGATGAGGAGAAAAGGTCCACCTTTATCTGAGTCACATAGAATGGCATTTGCACCTTTGATAAGAACTGTTTATGTACAATGTCAGGGCAGGAAATCTGATTGGAAGTTTGGAACCTTTGAGAAAAAAATAACAGGCTAATTGAATGCATCATAGGCCGAAATCTGTGAATTGCTATTTATTTATTTTATGGTTCCACTTAAACAATAACGGTCATAATTAATTATTTTGTTTCCCTTTTACCAGGCACAGATTGGGAAAAGACCTTCCGACAGATAGGATTTGAAAGGTGAGTGTTTCGCATAGTTCTATCAGATACGGGCTAGTCTTATAACAAAGCATAATAAATGCTGATTTTCTGAGGTTTTGCTTGAAGTAATAGAATAGCCTATTTTGATATAGGATAATATGCTCTGGTTAATTAATTCCCCAGTAATCAGGACATACACAATGCGTGCAATTTTTCCATTTTTGCAGAGTGAGGAGGAAACTGGTGTGCAGCCCACCAGCTGCTCAGTTGGCCTTACTCATCACATTGTGCAGTATTCTGCAAAAAAAAATGGAGGCAGGCATATCCAAAAAGGGTAGCCCCTATCTATAAAAGAGAAACAGGAACCCCAACTCACGTTCCCAGGCAAACCCTCCTCCTTATGGACATGGGGAATACCCCTCTCCCCTCCAAAAGATATGGGAACAGCACCACCCCCCCTCCCCATTGAACCCACCAGAGGGGTTCCCAAGCATTTCCCCAGCACCCTATGGGGAAAAAAAAAGCCTCTGGCATTGTCCACGATAAGGCAAAGAGCACTGGAATCTAGTGGAAAAAATGTCTGAAATGTTTGCTGAGATTCATATTTTCTGCCCTAAGAAAGTTGATAACTACTTGTTATTGTGATAGATTGGCACAGAAGTAAGTGCCAACATTCTACCTCTGCAGATTCTAAAACATATGTATTCACAAATGATTAAACCATGGCAAAACCTATTACTGTGCAACGTTCGGTTATCAATGCTTTACAAATTCCATACATAGGGTCCATAGTCCTGAGTGCATGTACAATCAATCTCTCTGGGTGTCATAGATGTTTTACATTGTGGAGACTAAAGGTCCGGCAATAGTAGACCTATCAGCATGCCATGACCTCGCACTAATCACAGTCCGTGGAATTAATCAGACATCACACAGCAGATCAACCTCAGTTCACGACCTAACATTGCAATATCCAGAATGTTTTATCAAATTTGACAGTTTCAAGGGAGCTGCATCATTACAGTTTCAGTAGAATACAAGTCCATCTATTAATTCACCACGTAAGTGTAGCATCCACTTGCAAGACAAAATGAAGGTTAAGCGAGACAAAATGGAGAACAAAATCATTAGAAGAATACAGGAGCACACAGATTGGTGCAACTTCATTACATGTGTCAGAAAGAAGGTCAGATCATTGACAGCATGTGTTAACCCATGAGGTATATAAATGCAGCTTTGAAATTTTGTCCTTACAAATACCCACATTAGAGCAGATTTGCAGGTAGAAAATTATTCTTAAAGCCTGATGCCAAGCACAGTGGAGAACACCTGAGCACTAATTATATTTTGTATGCCGATCAGTCAACACTGTTTTGAATGACTTCCCTTTGGGCTCTCTGTTAGCCAGGGCCTCTTTCAAGCTCACATGGACTGCATCTATAAGTACCTAAAAACAAAAAGATTGGTGAAGAAAAACAGTCCTTTACAGTCAGACACAGGGGAATAGATAATTAAGAACGAGGAAATGCTGTAGCAATTAAGGAACAACAACCTTAGCTCTGCCTTCATAGATAAAACCTTCCCAAAAATACTCGGAAGTAAAGGTCCAGTGAGAAGGAGGAATTGAAAAAATATTAATATTTATAAAAAAAAGCGCTGGAGGACTGAATGTTGATAAATCCCCCAGGTTTGATAATCTACATCCCATGGTACTCAAGGAGGTGGCCATGGAAATAGTGAATGGATTGGTTGTCATTTCTGAAGTATAAAATGGAGCGCAATACCATTGAATGGAGTATAAAAAGTGCAAGAAGCTAATCAAGAGGGAAATCAGGAAGGCTAAAAGACATGAAGTTGCTTTGGCAGACAGAGTGAAGGAAAATCCAAAGAGCTTTTATAGGTATGTAAGGAGCAAAAGGATAGTGAGGGATAAAATTAGTCCTCTTGAAGACCAGAGTGGTAGACTGTGTATGGAACCAAAAGAGATGGGGGAGATACTAAATGGGTTTTTTGCATCCGTATTTACTGAGGAAACGGACATGGAGTCTACGGAAATAGTGCAAACAGGTAGGGGGGTCATGGAACCTTTACAGATCACAGGGGAGAAGGTGCTGGCTCTCTTGAGGCAAATCAGAGTGGATAAATCCCTAGGACTGGACATGGTCTTCCCACAGACCTTGAGGGAGGCTAGTGTTGAACATGCAAGGGCCCTGGCAGACGTATTTAAAATGTCAGTATTCACAGGGGAGGTGCTGGATGATTGGAGGGTGGCTCATGTTGTTCCGTTGTTTAAAAAAGATTCCAAAAGAAATCCGGGAAATTATAGGCCAGGATGTTTGACGTCGGTGGTGGGCAAGTTATTGGAAGGCGTGACAAGGGATAGGATCCACAAATATTTGGATAGACAGGGACTTATAAGGGAGAGTCAAAATGGCTTTGTGCATGGTAGTTCATGTTTGACCAATCTATTAGAGCTTTTCGAGGAGGTTACCAGGAAAGTGAATGAAGGAAAGGCGGTGGATGTTGTCTACCTGGATTTCAGCAAGGCCTTTGATAAGGTCCCTCATGGGAGGTTATTTAGGAAGGTTCAGTCGCTAGGTATACATGGGGAGGTAGTAAATTGGATTAGACACTGGCTGAATAGAAAAAGTCAGAGAGTGGTTGTGGAGGATTGCTTTTCTGAGTGGAGGCCTGTGGTGAGTGGTGTGCCACATGGATCGGTGTTGGGTCCATTGTTGTTTGTCATCCATGTCAATGATCTGGATGGTAAATTGGATCAGCAAATTTGCTGATGGTGCAAAGATTGGAGGTGTGGTGGACAGTGAGGAAAATTTTCAAAGCTTGCAGAGGGATTTGGACTAACTAGAAAAATGGGCTGAAAAATGGCAAATGGAATTTAATGCAGACAAATGTGAGGTATTACACTTTGGAAGGACAAACCAAAGTAGAACGTCCAGGGTAAATGGTAGGACTCTGAAGAGTGCAGTTAAGAACATAAGAACATAAGAAATAGGAGCAGGAGTAGGCCATCTGGCTCTTCGAGCCTGCCCCGCCATTTAATAAGATCATGGCTGATCTGTCGTGTCTCAGTTCCACATTCCCGCCCTCTCCCCATAACCCTTAATCCCCTTGCCTATCAAAAACCCATCAACCCACTTTTTAAAAATATTGAGCGAGGCAGCCTCCACCAATTCAACGGGCAGAGAATTCCAGAGATTCACCACCCTTTGACTGAAGAAGTTCTTCCTCAACTCCGTTCTAAACCGCCCCCCCTCTATCTTGAGGCTGTGCCCCCTAGTCCTACTGTCCTTTCTGAGCAGGAAGAGTCTCTCTGCCTCTATCCTATCCATCCCATTTATCATCTTATATGTCTCAATGAGATCTCCCCTCATTCTTCTAAACTCTAACGAGTACAAGCCTAGTTTATTCAGCCTCTCCTCATAGCTCAACCCCCTCAACTCTGGCATCAGCCTAGTAAACCTCCTCTGCACTCCCTCCAAGGCCAAAATATCCTTGCGTAAATACGGCGCCCAAAACTGCACACAGTACTCCAGCTGCGGCCTCACCAATGCCCTATACAGCCGCAGCAAGACCTCCCTACTTTTATATTCAATCCCCCTCGCTATGAAGGCCAGCATCCCATTCACCTTCCTGACCACCTGCTGCATCTGCAAGCTGGGTTTTTGCGACTCATGCACAAGGACCCCGAGGTCCCTCTGCACCGTCGCCTGCTGCAGTTTTTCTCCACGCAAGTAATAGTCCTTCCTACCATTATTCCTACCAAAGTGGACCACCTCGCACTTGCCAACATTAAATTCCATTTGCCAATTCCTGGCCCATTCGCCCAGCCTATCTAGAGGGTTCTGGGAATACAGATACAGAATTCCCTAAAAGTGACATCACAGGTGAATAGAGCCGTAAAGAGTGCTGTTGGTACATTGGCCTTTATAAATTGGAGTATCGAGTATAAAAATTGGAGTGTTATGATAAAGTTGTATAAGGCACTGGTGAGGCTGAATTTAGAGTATTGTGTACAGTTTTGGTCACCTAGTTACAGGAAGGATGTAAATAAGGTTGAAAGAGTGCAGAGAAGGTTCAGGAGGATGTTGCCGGGACTTGAGAAATTGAGTAACAGAGAGATTGAATAGGGTTAGGACTTTACTCCCTGGAGCGTAGAAGAATGAGGGGAGATTTGATCGAGGTGTATAAGATTTTGATGGGTATAGATAGAGTGAATGCAAGCAGGCTTTTTCCTCTGAGGCTAGGGGAGAAAAAAAAACAGAGGGCATGGGTTAAGGGTGAAAGGAGAAAAGTTTAAAGGGAATATTATGGGGGGGATTCTTCACACAGAGAGTGGTGGGGATGTGGAATGAGCTGCTGGATAAAGTGGTAAATGCGGGGTCACTTCTAACATTTAAGAAAAACTTGGATGGGCTCATGGATGAGAGGGGTGTGGAGGGATATGGTCCAAGTGCAGGTCAGTGGAACTAGGTAAAAAATGGTTCAGCACAGACAAGAAGAGTCAAAAGGCCTGTTTCTGAGCTGTAATTTTCTATGGTTCTATGAGAAGTTATCCACTTCGGTCGGAAAAACTAAATGATAGAGTATGATTTAAATGGTGATAAATTGGGAAAGGTTGATCTGCAGAGGGACCTGGGTGTCCTTGTACTCTAGTCATTGAAAGCAAGTATGCAGGTATAGCAAGCAGTTTGGAAGGCAGTTAGTATGTTGGCCTTCATTGCAAGAGAATTTGAGCAAAAGAGCAAGGAAATCTTCCTGCAGCTGTATGTGGCCTTGGTGAGACCATACCGGGTGTCTTATGTACAGTTTTGGTTTCCTTACCTAAAAAGATATATATATGCCAATAAAGGAAGTGTGGCAAACAATCACCATTCTGATTCCTGGGATGGTAGGGTTGTCATCTCAGGAGAGAGTGAATCATCTAGGCCTATACTCACTGAAGTTTAGAAGAATGAGAGGGATCTCACTGAAGCATATAAAATTCTGACAGGAAATAGAATTCCCACTATCAATGTCCTCAGGCTTACCCTTGACCAGAAACTGAGCTGGACTAGCCATATAAATACTGTGGTTACAAGAGTAGGTCAGAGTCTGGAATTCTGCAGCAAATAACACATCTAACTCCCCAAAACCTGTCCACGATCTACAAGGCACATATTTGAAATACCGTCCACTTGACTGGGTGAGTGCAGCTCCATTCTGGAAGCTTGTCAGCAGCTAGAACAAAGTAGCCCTATTGATTGGCACCCAATCCACCACTTTCAACATCCAATACCATATCCTGGTCACCAATCTACCTCTTCAGGCTTCTGATTCCACTTTCACCCTCAAGCTTCTGATCTCCATTTATGCAAGCCTCCAATTAACTTCAGTTCATCCCGCCAGGGTTTCAATAACTCCCAACCTTCCAAACCAGCCCTCCGTATTCCCCCAGCTCACTCGGAGCAGGAAATCCCTAGAATGTCTTCCCCTATTGTGCCACTCTGCCCAACACCCTGTTCCACCTATTTTCTTCTGCCTTGGAACCAACTTTCCTTCTCTGCTCCAATTCCCCCTGATCAACTTTTGATTCCTACAGCCTTCCGTCTATCCCAAACCCCACTTGGGTCAGCAAAATAAAAATCCAGGCAGATATTATCTATGCCAGTTTAAACTCTTCATTGTACCCATCTATTTCAATTCCATTTGCCTTGTTTGTCCCCATGTCATTCAATATTTTTCATCTTCATCTTCAAGTATCCACCTAATCCCATTTACATAAGAACATAAGAAATAGGAGCAGGAGTAGGCCATCTAGCCCTTCGAGGCTGCCCCGCCATTCAATAAGATCATGGCTGATCTGAAATGGATCAGTTCCACTTTCCCGTTCTCTCCCCATAACCCTTAATTCCCTTGTCTATCAAAAACCCATCTACCCAAGACTTAAATATATTTAGTGAGGTAGCCTCCACCACTTCAACGGGCAGAGAATTCCAGAGATTCACCACCCTTTGAGTGAAGAAGTTGCTCCTCAACTCCGATCTAAACTGCCCCCCCTCCCCCTGCCCGCTTATCTTGAGGCTGTGTCCTCTTGTCCTGCTATCCTTTCTAAGCGGGAAGAATCTCCCTACCTTATCCATCCCTTTCATTATCTTACACGTCTCTATAAGATCCCCCCTTGTCCTTCTAAACTCCAACGAGTACTGACCCAGTCTATTTAGTCTCTCTTCATAGTCCAACCCCCTCATCTCCGGTATCAGCCGAGTGAACCTCCTCTGTACTCCTCCAAGGCCAATATATCCTTGTACAAGTGCGGTGACCAAAACTGCACACAGTACTCCAGTTGCGGCCTCACCAGTACCCTGTACCGTTGCAGCAAGACTTCCCTACTTTTATATTCTAATCCCCTCGCTATAAAGGCCAACATTCCATTCGCCTCCTTGATCACCTGCAGACTGGGTTTTTGCACTCATGCACAGGGACTCCCAGGTCCCTCTGCACTGTAGCATGCTGCAGCTTTTCACCTTTTAAATAATAATCCCTCCTACTATTGTTTCTGCCAAAGTGGATAACCTCACACTTGCCAACATTATACTCCATCTGCCAGGTCCTCACCCACTCATGGAGCCTATCCAGCTCCCTCTGCAGACCTTCCACACCCTCCACGCAATTTGCTTTTCCACTCATCTTCGTGTCATCAGCAAATTTTGTCACCCTACACTCAGCCCCCTCCTCCAGATCGTCTATATAAATGGAAATAGCTGAGGCCCCAGCATCGATCCCTGTGGCACTCCACTAGTCACCAACCGCCAATCGGAATAGCACCCATTGATACCAACTCTCTGCTTCCTATTAGACAGCCAATCCTCTATCCATGCTAACACCTTACCCCCAACTCTGTGCACAGTAACCTTCTGTAACAACCTTTTATGAGGCACCTTATCAAATGCCTTTTGGAAATCTAAAAACACCGCATCCACCGGTTCCCCTCTGTCTACTGCACTAGTCACATCCTCATAGAAATCCAATAAATTTGTCAAACATGACCTCCCCTTAACGAATCCGTGCTGCGTCTGCTCTATCAAACCATTCTTTTCTAGGTGCCTTGCTATTTCCTCTTTGATGACAGATTCTAGCATTTTTCCAACTGCAGACATTAAACTAACAGGCCTATAATTCCCTGCCTTTTGTCTGCTACCTTTTTTAAACAGCGGCGTAATTAGCCGTTTTCCAATCTTCCGGCACTTCCCCGGAATCCAGCAAATTTTGGTAAATAATCACTAAGGCATCCATTTCTTTCAGAACCCTGGGATGCATTCCATCCAGTCCTGGGGACTTGCCCACCTTCAGTCCCATTAGGCTATCAAGCACTACCTCTCTCATGACAGTAATCGCATTCAGGCCCTCAAATCCTACCATCCTTCTATCTTTAAGATCCGGCAAACTATTCGTGTCCTCCTCCATGAAGACCGAGGCAAAAAACTTATTTAAAGTCTCAGCCATTTTCCTCATCTCCCACCGCTAAATCCCCTCTCTCATTCTCTAAGGGTCCAACATTCACTCTAGCCAGCCTCCTTTTCTTTATATATTTGTAAAAACTTTTACTGTCCTTTTTTATATTTAGTGCTAGTTTAGCCTCATAGTCTATCCTTCCTTTCTTTATCAACTTCATGCACCCTGGAAATACTCTGTCCCACCTTCTTCCGTCAGAAGAAAGATGCAAATATCTGAGATCACGTGTCAACCGACTCAAGAACAGGTTCTTCCCTGCTGCCATCAGACTTTTGAACGGACCTACCATATGTGAAGCTGATCTTTCTCTACACCTTAGGAATGACTGTAACACTATTCAGCATCCTCTCCTTTCCTTCTCCTTATGTATCCGATGAAGGATATACGTGTGTGTATAGCATGCATGAAAATTGTTTCTTTGTATACAATATAAGAACATAAGAACATGAGAAATAGGAGCAGGAGTAGGCCATCTGGCCCTTTGAGCCTGCCCCGCCATTCAATAAGATCATGGCTGATCTGTCGTGGCTCAGTTCCACTTTCTGGCCCTCTCCCCATAACCCTTAATCCCCTCTCTTATCAAAAACCCATCAACCCGCTTCTTGAAAATATTTAGCGAGGCAGCCTCCACCACTTCAACGGGTAGAGAATTCCAGAGATTCACCACCCTTTGAGTGAAGAAGTTCCTCCTCAACTCCGTTCTAAAACGCCCCCCCTTTATCTTGAGGCTGTGCCCCCTAGTCCTAGTGTCTTTTTTGAGCGGGAAGAGTCTCTCCACCTCTATCCTATCCATCCCATTCATCATCTTATACGTCTCAATGAGATCTCCCCTCATTCTTCTAAACTCCAACGAGTACAAGCCCAGTTTATTCAGCCTCTCCTCATAGCTCAACCCCCTCAACTCCGGTATCAGCCTAGTAAACCTCCTCTGCACTCCCTCCAAGGCCAAAATATCTTTGCACAGGTGCGGCGCCCAAAACTGCACACAGTACTCCAGCTGCGGCCTCACCAATGCCCTATACAGCTGCAGCAAGACCTCCCTACTTTTATATTCAGTCCCCTTCGCTATGAAAGCCAGCATCCCATTTGCCTTCCTGACCACCTGCTGCACCTGCAAGCTGGGTTTTTGCGACTCATGCACAAGGACCCCGAGGTCCCTCTGCACCGTCGCCTGCTGCAGTTTTTCGCCACGTAAGTAATAGTCCTTCCTACCATTCTTCCTACCAAAGTGGACCACCTCACACTTGCCAACATTAAATTCCATTTGCCATTTCCTGGCCCATTCGCCCAGCCTATCTAGATCCTTCTGCAGACTCTCCACACCCTCCGCACAATTTGCCGTTCCCCCAATCTTGGTGTCATCCGCAAATTTCGACACCCTACACTCGGTTCCCTCCTCCAGATCATCTATATAAATGGTAAAAAGCTGAGGCCCCAGCACCGACCCCTGGGGCACTCCACTAGTCACCATCCGCCAATCTGAATAGCACCCATTGACCCCCACTCTCTGTCTCCTATTTGACAACCAATCCTCTGTCCACGCTAACACCCTACCCCCAACTCCAATGTGTGACAATAATAAATCATAGAAACCCTACAGTACAGAAAGAGGCCATTTGGCCCATCAAGTCTGTACCGACCACAATCCCACCCAGGCCCTAACCCCTTATCCCTATATACTTTACCCACTCATCCCTCTAACCTACACATCTCAGGATACTGAGGGGCAATTTTAGCATGACCAATCAACCTAACTCTCACATCTTTGGACAAAGCAATCAATGCAATATATTTCTCTACAGGCATTTCTCAACCTTACTGAAGAAAAAGCTGCTTGCAATTAAAGTTTATAGCTAACACTACAAACCATAAAATTACACTTCATTCTGTAATTCCTTTGTTGCAATCTGTGCGTGACTAAAAAGCTTTTTGTGCATTTTTTGGGGCTATGTTGGAAAGACTTTGTGGAGCATGTTCCCGCACAGCCTGGTTAGCTTAATTGGTAGTTAGTGGGGCTCTTAATCCCAGGGTAATAATCTTGAGCCACATCTGATAATTTTATTTATGATTTATTTATTCAAACCACTGAAGAAAAGCACAATAGTCTATGACTGTTTAAAATCAGAGATATTTTTAAGTCCAGCTCTACTTTCTATTATTGAATTCTTGAAATGGGTGGCACAGTAGCACAGTGGTTAGCACTGCTGCTTCACAGCTCCAGGGATCTGGGTTCAATTCCTGGCTTAGGTCACTGTCTGTGTGGAGTTTGCATATTCTCCTCGTGTCTGTGTGGGTTTTCTCCAGGTGCTCCGGTTTCCTCCCACAGCCCAAAGATGTGCGGGTTAGGTTGTTTGACCATGCTAAAATTGCCCCTTAGTGAGATGAGATGCGTAGGTTAGTGGGATTAGTGGATAGATATGGAGGTAGGGCCTGGGTAGGATTGTGGTCGGTGCAGACTCGATGGGCTGAATGGCCTCTTTCTGCACTGTAGGGCTTCTATGATCTATTCTATTTTTATGATCTAATTATAACTGTGATGAAGATAGTGAATAGACAGTGGCTTGCAAAACAATGCAAAAAAAAAGGTCTCGGTCAATAAAATCCAGGTTTATTAAACTAAGGGACTTACTTATAGTAAGCATTTTTTTAGCTGACAGATATTTTTGCATCGGTGGCCACAGTGCTTGCCAAATGTGCAAGTGCAACCATTCCTGGTGCCTTTCTGGCCAACGGTAGATGTTGCAATGAATTAGGAATAGCATTGACAGATTTTAAAAGGAATTGTACTGGACAAACTTCGTTAAATTTGTTGAGGAGGTAGCAGACCGTTTGCCCCTTGGCCCTCCTTAGCTTCCAACCTGGCAACATTGCAAAATTTAATTTCTCATCCTAGTATTCAAATCATTCATGTCTCATGGTTTCTTGCTTGAAAATCCTCTGTGATCTTTTCCTTTCTCCAATTTTGGACTCCCATACAATCTCAATTTCCATCACCCCACCATTGGTGCCTATGCTTACAGTTGCCAAGGCTGTATGGAATTCCCTCCCTGAATATTTATTTCTCAGTCTCTCCTTGAGTAAGCTTTAGGTTATATCTCATGTGACTTGGTGTCCACATTTGGCAAAGAATGCTCTGGTGAAGTTCTTTATTTGGAATGTTTTACTCGCATTAAAGGTATTACATCAATGCTGTTCTTATTATGAGGGGCCTTTGAGGGATGGACATTGTTGAGGACTGTAATGGTATGGAAGTGATGCTCTGGCACATCTTTTGAGTGTTCAGCAATATCAATGAAAAGAATAAGTTAAACTACTATGTTAAAACTGACTGGGCCATGTCCCTCCCAAATGCCAAGCAATACAGGATGTAAAATTGATTGGCTTTCGGCAAATGAAAAGTTATGAGTGTTTGTCAATAATCACACAATGGTTGTGCTGAACTGCTCTCTGTGAGAGCAATGCTAACTCAATCCCAGCGTTGGGTGCACGCTGTTGTAATTCAGACCACTGCATCCTGAAATCCATTGCCATCTGGGGCTCAGTACCACAATCCTACCTCTGCATTAATAATGCATGAGTGTTGGCATTTGGGATAATGGTGCTGTCCAGATGCAGCTGCCTCTCAAGACAGTCAAGCACTAACTACTGACAAATGTGTCTTGTCTTAGAGGTGCCTTGCTAAGCTGCTGTCATACAGGCATGAGTGCATCTCACACTAGCATTCTGGTCTTAAACAAATATAATTACATAGGCATGAGGACATATTTGGCCCAAGTGGACTGGACAGGAAGACAGTTGATGATCAATGGCAGATGTTTAGGGAGATATTCAATTCCTCCCATCTAGAATACATTCCAGACAGGAAGAAAGATTGTAGGGGGGGAAGAAATATCCATGCCTATGCAAGTTAAAGGTAATAAGATAAAAACTATGGAAAAGTCTTATTTCTTATGTTCTTATGAATACCATGTTGCAAAGGCAGGCTGGAAGATTGGGAAACTTATAATGATCGACAAAGGGTTACTAAGAAGGTAATAAAAAGAGCAAAGGTAAATTATCACAGAAAACCAGCAGAAAATATAAAAAGGATAGCAAAAGCTTCTATAAGTACACAAATTGAAGAATTGGGCCCTTGGAGGATGAGACTGGGGAGTTAATAATGGGGAACACAAAAATGGCGGAGACACACAATCAGTATTTTGCCTCAGTTTTCACAATGGAGGATACTATTACCATCCCAATAGTAATATGTAATGCCGAGGTAATTGGAAAGAAGGAACTTCATCAAGAACAATCATCAATAGGGAAAAAGTGCTGAGAAAATTATTGGGATTGAAGGCAGACATGTCACCAGGGCCTACTGGCCTACATCGTAGGGTCTTAAAGGAAGTAAGTGGCAGCAGAGATAGTGGATCCATTGGCTATAATATTCCAAAATTCGCTGGATGCAGGAAAATTTTCAGTGGATTGGAAAAATGCTAATATAATGCCCTTATTCAAAAAGGGAAGGAGGCAGAAAGTAGGGAACTTTAAACCAGTTAGTTTCACATGTTTGTGGGAAATTGTTAGAATCTATTATTAAGGAAATAACAATAGGACAGTTGCAAAGTCAAAATTTTTTCCCTCAGAGTCGGCATGATTTTATGAATAGCAAAGTTGTGTTAGACTAATTTGCCAGAGCCCTTTGAAGATGTAACAAGTAGATTTTTAAAAATGTATTAGTCACAAGTAGGCTTACATTAACATTGCAATGAAGTTATGTGAAAATCTCCTAGTCGCTACATTCCAGTGCCTGTTCGGGTCAATGCACTTGATCATGGGGATCCTGTATTTGTAGTATATCTGGACTTCCAGAAGGCATTTGATAAGGCATTGCACAAAAGGATAATACACAAGGTAAGATCACATGGGATTAGGGGTAATTTATTAGCTTGTATAGAGAACTGGCTAACCAATAGAAAGCAGAGTTAGGATAAATGGGTCTTTTTTGGATCGACAAGATATAACTCGTGAGGTGCTACAGTGTTTGGTCCTTTCAGCGCAACTATTACCATCTATTTTAATGACTTGGATGCAGAAATAGAAGATACTGTAGCCAAATTTACAGATGACACTAACATAGGTGAGATAGTAAGTTGCAATAAAGAAATAAGAAATTTACAAACGAATGTGAATAGGTTAGGTGAGTGGGCCAAAATTTGGCAGATGAAGTTTAACGTGGATAGGTGTAAGGTTATCCATTTTGGTCAGAAAAATACAAAGGCAACTTGTTATTTAAACTGAGAGACACTTCAGAATGCTTCATTGCAGAGGTCCCCAGTGAAGCTGTGCAAGTATCTACAGCAAAAAATGATCAGTTCAACAGTGCCCTACAGCCACCAGAGTTGGATACCCACCAAGTCTGTGCCATGTCAGTTCCTCTTGGGGAACATGGCAAATATGAGCTACCACACTCCTGGACAAGTAAATGCACCTGCCTTTCATTAATCTCCGTGTGTGAGTTGCATCTTCTGTCATCTGTTGGCCATGCCAAAAGTCTATGGATTTAGCTTCTCCTTGTCAGCATTTGAGTCTTTCTTCTTCCCTCCATATACAAGGCAAGGATGCAGCCTCTAACCCATGACTTTCTGTTAGTCTGCGCATCACTAACAAAGGCCACTCCTCGCAGGATGATATCACCCTGGAGGACAACAGATGGCTGAACTTCCCCTCAGATGTGGCTGTATATTCACAAAAAAAGTCTAAATTTGGTCAGAAAATCCAGCACAATCAACCTGTGTTGGTTGTCTTCCAGTGACCTTGACAATAACTGTGGATGCCCAGTCTTTGCATTTAAGTACTGACTGCAGGCATGGTGCCTTGACTGTCTTGAATCCAGTGCACTGGGAAGATAGAGGTTTATAGGGCTCCACTGCCTCTGCACAGCAGACATGGACATTGATTTTTGGATTGCCTCAGTAAAGATCAGATGCCAATTGACACCATATGCCCTGAGACTGTTTTCCAATTGATGTTCTTTCTAGCTTGTTTTCGAACAGTGTCATTGTAAGGCAAACTCAAAAATGGTGCTACTGACTATCTTGTGGGAGGCCAGCTTTCAACATCTCCCTATCTTCCAAGAAGTCCCTGTCGTTCTTCTGCCTCCTGATTATCATTCTTCCTATTAATATCCAACCTCCCCTGTTACCTTGGAAGTCTGATGTGGAGATGCCCGTGTTGGACTGGGGTAGGCACAGTAAGAAGTCTCACAACACCTGGTTAAAGCCCAACAGGTTTATTTGGTAGCATAAGCTTTCAGAGTGTTGCTCCTTCCTCAGGTGAGTGAAGAGTTGTATTCACATAAGAACATAAGAAATAGGAGCAGGAGTAGGCCATCTAGCCCTTCGAGCCTGCCCCGCCATTCAATAAGATCATGGCTGATCTGTCATGGCTCAGTTCCACATTCCCGCCCTCTCCCCATAACCCTTAATCCCCTCGCTTATCAAAAACCCATCAACCTGCGTCTTAAAAATATTTAGCGAGGCAGCCTCCACCACTTCAACGGGCAGAGAATTCCAGAGATTCACCACCCTTTGAGTGAAGAAGTTCCTCCTCAACTCTGTTCTAAACTGCCCCCCCCTTTATCTTGAGGCTGTGCCCCCTAGTCCTACTGTCCTTTCTGGGCGGGAAGAGTCTCTCCACCTCTATCCTATCCATCCCATTCATCATCATATATGCCTCAATGAGATCTCCCCTCATTCTTCTAAACTCTAACGAGTACAAGCCTAGTTTATTCAGCCTCTCCTCATAGCTCAACCCCCTCAACTCCGGTATCAGCCTAGTAAACCTCCTCTGCACTCCCTCCAAGGCCAAAATATCCTTGCGTAAGTGCAGCGACCAAAACTGCACACAGTACTCCAGCTGCGGCCTCACCAATGCCCTATACAGCTGCAGCAAGACCTCCCTACTTTTATATTCAATCCCCCTCGCTATGAAGGCCAGCATCCCATTAGCCTTCCTGACCACCTGCTGCACCTGCAGGCTGGGTTTTTGCGACTCATGCACAAGGACCCCGAGGTCCCTCTGCACCGCCACCTGCTGCAGTTTTTCACCACGTAAGTAATAGTCCTTCCTACCATTATTCCTACCAAAGTGGACCACCTCGCACTTGCCAACATTAAATTCCATTTGCCAGTTCCTGGCCCATTCGCCCAGCCTATCTAGATCCTTCTGCAGACTCTCCACACCCTCCGCGCAATTTGCCGTTCCACCAATCTTGGTATCATCAGCAAATTTCGACACCATACACTTGGTTCCCTCCTCCAGATCATCTATATAAATGGTAAATAGCTGAGGCCCCAGCACCGACCCCTGGGGCACTCCACTAGTCACCAACCGCCAATCCGAATAACACCCATTGACCCCCACTCTCTGCCTCCTATTTGACAACCAATCCTCTATCCATGCTAACACCCTACCCCCAACTCCATGCCCCCTTACCTTCTGCAATAACCTCTTGTGAGGTACCTTGTCAAACGCCTTCTAAAAATCATGAAAGACCACATCCACCGGCTCTCCTCTATCCACCGCCCTAGACACATCCTCATAGAACTCCAATAAATTTGTCAGACACGACTTCCCCTTAACGAAACCGTGCTGCGTCTACTGTATCAAGCAATTCCCCTCAAGATGCCTCGCTATTTCCTCCTTGATGACGGATTCTAACATTTTACCTACAACAGACGTTAAACTAACCGGCCTATAATTCCCTGCCCTTTGCCTGCCACCCTTCTTAAACAACGGCGTAACATTAGCTGTTTTCCAATCTTCTGGCACTTCCCCGGAATCCAGCGACACAAACAGAGCCAGAGCCACTAACAGGGCATACATAGACACAGACTCAACTTACAAGATAATGGTTAGAATGCGAGTTGTCACAAGTGATCAAGTCTTCAAAGGTACAGACAATGTGAATGGAGTGAGGGTTAAGCACAGGTTAAAGAGGTGTGAATTGTTTCCAGCCAGGATAGTTGGTGAGATTTTGCAAGCCCAGGCAAGTCGTGGGGGTTATAGATAGTGTGACATGAACCCAAGATCCCAGTTGAGGCTGTCCTCATATGTGCAGAACTTGGCTATCAGTCTCTGCTCAGCGACTCTGCGTTGTCATGTGTTGTGAAGGCCACCTTGGAGAATGCTTACCCAAATATCAGAGGCTGAATGCTTGTAACTGCGAAGTGTTCCCCAACAGGAAGAGAACACTTTTGCCTGGTGATTGTTAAGTGGTGTTCATTCATTCATTGTCGTAGCATCTTTGAACCTTTGAATCCTTCATTATCCATATGAATATCCCTGTTCTCCCCCTGCACCCTTTTAATGTGCCCATACCTTTGTCTGACCGCTCTCTTCCTTGAGGCCACATGCACCCTAACTTTCTGGGCCTGCCACGAGACCATCAAATATGCTGCCTTCCCTCCCCAACCCCTAGCGATGACTTTCAGTGACTGACTTACAGGATACAGATGCCTCCTCTGACTGTGACTGTGCCCTCTGCCTCACAGTATCATGACTCTCACCCCTAGAGCCAAAATCCTTAAGTGACTGACATACTGTCCATGGCCATCACTCCCCCAAGATTGGCATGTTTGCCATTCAATGCCCTCTAATAAGGTCCACACCACCCCAGGATTGCCTCTTCAACATGCTCTCAACAACGCCCATTCCTCAAAGGCCTCTTATAATAAGAACAGCATTGATATAATATCTTTAGTGTTGAGAGTCCCACCTCTTGTCAGCTTATCCACATATTGTGTCAGGAAACCCTCCTGCACATACTGTACAAAAAATGGCCCATCCGAACTATTCGACCTAAAGGTCCCAATCAATATTTGGAAAGTTAGAGTCACCCATGATAACTACCCTGTGAACGCCACATCTATCCATAATCTGCTTTGCCATTTCCTCCTCCATATCTTTATTACTACTTGAGGGTCTATAGAAAACTAACAATATGACCGCTTCTTTCCTATTTCTAACTTCAGCCCATATTACCTCATTAGGCAGATCCCCACGAAATGCCTTTCAGCAGCTGTTGAACTATCCTTGATTAACAATGCTACTCCTCTACCTCTTTTACCACCTTCCCTACTTTTACTGGTGTGACATCACTTTGGTGCCATTTACAAAAGGTTCACCTGGGAGGGTTGGGGGGGTGGGGGGAGGTGGCAGTTACTCAGGCTCTGATCAGGGTGTGGGATTTTGCTGGTGTGTTGAGTCCCCCCCCTCCCCTGCCCCTCATATGATGGTGTGAACCACACCCTCTTGATTATTTTTTGGCAGAGTGCAGTAAGATCTGGAAAGAAAACCAACCTGGAGAGAAGCACAATGACTTTCTTGTTGGAAACAACACCCTTGTCATTTTTGGGTAAAATTTTGCCCACCATCTTATTTGCAGATATCTAGACTGGATAGAAAAATCTAATTTGCATATTAATTGCATCCTTTCTCATCCTCTGTCTAGAAACATTTCAGAACTATTTACTTTTGAAGTGCAGACAAATCCAACAATTTGCATCTAGCATAGAACATAGAACATAGAACATTACAGCGCAGAACAGGCCCTTCGGCCCACGATGTTGCGCCGACCAGTTACAAAAACAATGACCCACTAGCCTATACCAATCCCTTTTCGTCCATAAACCTATCCATAGATCTCTTAAACGCCCCCAAACTAGACGCATTTACAACTGCAGCAGGCAGGGCATTCCAATCCCTCACCACCCGCTGGGTAAAGAACCTACCCCTGACATCCGTCCTGTAGCTACCCCCCCTTAGCATGGTCCTACAAGCTGCTAATAGCCAGGTACTGTGCTTTAACCACAGTTGAGAAAGAGATATTGGCTGGGACACCAGAAAAACTCTCAGTTCTTTGAAAACTATGTGTTCTTTTGTATCTGTTTGAGAGGAAAAGCAGTTAGTTTAATCTCTCACCTAAAAACATTGACAATGCAGCATTGCCATAGCACTGCACTAAGTGCATTAAACATTAAAGTTGCTTGCCCAGCATCTAGTTTTGGATGAGCAGAAACTTGCTCCAATTAAATATTAGGAAGAGTAAAGTTTTTGTCTTCAGCTCCAGAAATAAATTCCGTTTTCTAGCCATGAATGCCATACCTCTCCCAGGCCAAGTTTATAAACCTGGCATCCTATCTGGCCTTAAACTGTGTCGCCCACCCCATCTTCTCCACCACCATTACTGCCTACTTCCACTCACATAGTATTGTTCATCTGCCCCAGCCTCAGCCTATTCATGCTTTAGTTGTATCCAGATTTCATTATTCCAAATCTCTACTCGGTGGCCTCCTATATTCTATCAATTTCTGTTCATCCAAATTGTTACTGTTTGTATCCTGACTTGCATGAAACCCTGATTCACCCATTACCCTTGTGCTTTTGATTTACATTACTTCCTGCTCCAGCAATACCTTAAATTTATCAGACTTGTTTCAAATCTGTCTTTGACTTCATCTATCGCTATAACCTCTTCCAGCCATACAAACCTGTAAAAATAGTTTCTTGTATATCTGACAAGTTGTGCATTGAGCTATGCACAAATAGTAGTAGCATGGAGAAAGAATAGAGCAATGATTATGCATGACTTTAATCTTCATGTTGATTGAGTTAGTCAAGTTGGAAACACAGCTATGACAGCAAATTCATAGAGTGCATTAGGTATAGCTTCCTAGAGCAATATATCATGGAGCCAACCAGGGAACAGGCTATCTTGGATCTGGTAATGAGTAAGAGGCACGCTTAATAAATGGCCTCAGAGTAAAAAATCACTCAGCAAGTAATGATCATTCCGTGATAGAATTTAATATTCAGTTTGAGAGTGAGAAACTTGGGTCAGAAACAATTGTGTTTAACTTAAATAAAGGAAATTACAATGAAATGAGAAAAGAGTTAGCTAAAGTGGGCAGGGCAGACAGATTAGCTAGAAAGACAGAAAGCAAACAGTGGCAGGATTTAAGGAGGTAATTCATGACTTTCAGCAAAAATATATTCCAATGAGGAGGAAAGATTCCAAGAGAGGAATAAATCAACTATGGCTAACCAAGGAAGTGGGTCCAGAGAATCTCGTCACCAATGAATAGTACAATGCCTCTCTCAGCTGAGAAACACGTAGCTGACAGGCTAGAGAATCCCACCCAGCATCTCCTTCTGTGGGTCAATGTCAAATTTTGACATGTAACATTCCGCTGAAGTGACCAGGAACATCGTACCACATTAAAGATGCTACATAAATGCAATTTTATTCATGATATTTATCTAAATTTTCTTTATGCATTGAACTCTTGAACTGGCCTTGAACCAACAATGTTAGTTGAAAGTGAGAACAACTAGCTGATTGGAATTATGTATTTGTTTGTTATGAACAGTTTGTTCAGGATCTCTTACCAACATTAACATCAGAAAATTATATCAAATGCCAATGACCTCAAAGAGGTAGTTCTTTCTATAGCTTTGTGATTTTGGAGGTCTATAAGATGATGAAGGGGATGGATAGGGTAGAGGTTGAGAGGTTCTTCCCGCTCAGAAAGGACAGCAGGACTAGAGGGCACAGCCTCAAGATAAGGGGGGGACAGTTTAGAACGGAGTTGAGGAGGAACTTCTTCACTCAAAGGGTGGTGAATCCTGGAATTCTCTGCCCGTTGAAGTGGTGGAGGCTACCTCGCTAAATATATTTAAGACACGGGTAGATAGGTTTTTGGTAGGCAAGGGGATTAAGGGTTATGGGGAGGAAGCAGGAAAGTGGAACTGAGCCACTTCAGATCAGCCATGATCTTATTGAATGGCGGGGCAGGCTCGAGGGGCTAGATGGCCTACTCCTGCTCCTATTTCTTATGTTCTTATGTCTAATAATTCATTGAGAAATGAGTGGAGGACATGGTACTACTTAATGCAGATCACTGTTAAAGCTTAAAAAGATGGAAGACAGTCAAAGCAAAAAGTAATAATTAAATTACAAGCTCAGGTCTAAAAAGGTAAGAAATTACATTCATTGAGAAAAAATGATTTAGAATAGATTTAATGAATCTTCAATATGCTGGAAGAGTAAGTAATTTGAGATATCTAGGATTTAAGGGGATTAAGGCAAGAAAGATGAGAGGAGCTATGGCCATAATAGTGGTAATAAAGTAGAGAGAGAGATGAAAAAGCTTATGTGAAACAGGAAGATTGAAAGCTGAAGGTAAGTGAAGGTTTAATAGAATCCATCTGTAGGGCATAGTAAAGCGTCCAAAAAATATTGGTGTGCATTACTGTTTGCCAGAGTTACAATGTATTTTACAGCAATTGTAGTGCGGGGAAAGCGGCTTTTGGCTCAAATATCAACATATTGAGAAAAAAGTGACAAGAAGCCATGTTAACTGAATTATATGGATTGTTTGAAATCCAATTATTTTTTACATTCGTGTTTTAGACTAGAAATTTAAGTGCTGGGTGTACACAACATTGTGATATGAGATAATTCATCTCTATTGTGATAATTCATCACCAAAATAAGGGTGTCAAACATTTTTTCATGAAGGCAATGCACTTTTAAATTTCTTGCATTGGAATTCCTAACTCTGTTTTTTTTGATCTTGGCTGCCAAAATACAAAACTGTGAAAAGATCATTGAAAAGGGAAAAACTATAATTGCTGGAAATTGCTATAAAAATTGGAACTCTGGAAATCTTCCGACAGATCAGTCAGCACTATAAAAAGAAATACAATGCCAGGGTATTGAGTTTAAGAGTTGCAGCTGTATAAAACATTGGTGAGGCTGCATTTGGAGGGTTGTGTGTAGTTCTGGTCGCCACACTACCAGAAGGATGTGGGATGTTCATCAGGATGTTGCCTGGTCTCGAGGGTGTTGACTATGAGGAGAGGTTGATTAAACTAGGACTGTTTTCGCTAGAAAGATGGAGGCTGAGGTGAGACCTGATAGAGGTCTACAAAATTATGAGAGGCATAAACAGGGTAGTCAGATAGTCAGAGGTTTTTTCCCAGAGCGGAAGGGTCAATTACAAAGAGGCACAGGTTTAAGATGAGAGGGAGAAAGTTTATGGGAGATGTGCGGGTGAAGTTTTGCACGCAGAGAGTATGGGTGGCTGGAACATGCTGCTAGAGGAGATAGTGGAAGCAGTCACGATTGCAACATTTAAGATGCATCTGAATGGGTACATGGATAGAAGGTATGGACCGAGGTGAGGCACAAGATTTTCTCAGTTTAGATAGGGCAACATGATCGGCGCAGGCTTGGAGAGCCGAAGGGCATGTTCCTGTGTTGTACTTTTCTTTGTTCTTTGTTCTATAAATTTCAAGCATGTATTCCTGCACAAGAGGTATTTTGACATAGGGCAAAACCAAAATATCAAACCTTCTCTTCACTGACAGTGTCATGTAACCAACAAGTTGCATTTACACAGCATCTTCAATGTTGTGCAATGTTCCCAGTCCCTTCACAGGAGTGTAAAGTGACACAATTTAAGCCACTGCAGATTTCTAGCGCTTCCTGTTTTCATTCTTCTGTCAAGATGTGCACGGAAGTTTCTTGTGATAAATTGTCCAGTTTAATCGAACCTTGATATGAGATTTTTTAAAAAACTGACTAGATTAACTGTGCATGGTAATGTATATGCTCATTGTTGTGTTTTCTTTGTGTTAGATATGCATTTGAATATTGCAAATACTCCTACTATATGGAAAGTGAAATAAAACAGAATGCTTGATGTCGACAGTAAGAACATCTTAAAAATTGTGTTTAATTAATGCCTGAATTTGATGTAGCTGAGCAGCTAACAGTGGGTGAAATTTAGCAAGCCCATTTGCCAAATGCAAAAGTTACGATGGCTATCGCTTCTCAGCCTTTTGGCTAAGATCAAGTGTCGTATCGACATGCTGTGCTTGGTTGAAGTCATTAGGTTACATTTTAGCTTAATTTGAAGCAATTTTTAAAAGCGCTATCTCAGCTTTTTGGCTAAAATGCAAATGAGATCAAGCCTTGGAGGAGGAGCTATGCCTACTCCAATCAGCTTGGATCATGTAGATCAAGCCCAAGACAGTCTTGTCAGCTTGGATCAGGAATTTCTCAACCTGTTGAGACTCTGAATTGGACTTGATTTGATTGAATTGGAATAAAAACCACAAAAAAAATTAACAGACCATAATGAGATTTACAATGGTAAGACCTCGGTTCACAATCCTATCTACTGCCCTGCTGGTGATGTAATCATGTTCACACCAAATTTGATTCACTTTAAAAATTAACTTCCTTTTGCTGTATTGTCTGGTCCCATTGAATGTTGCTCTCAGCATTGTGATGTCACACTGGCACAATTCACTAACGAAAATCAGTCAAAAAGACCAGGCTGGGGATGCGGAGGTGTCTGAAAGCCCTAGGGATTGAGGGCCAAGACTGGACATTGTCAAGGGGCACTAAAGTGGGCACTGCTGGGGAGTTACCTTCCTTTATTTGGGGGGTGCAGGTTCCCCTTTGTGTTGGGGGAGAAGGGTGCAGGCCGTGGGGGTGATGGCAGAGAGGGAAAGAGCCTCCCGATACTTCTATGGTGTGGGGAGTGGGGAGTTCACCCTGAAACATTTGGGGGAGCCGTCCATAGCTATGAAGGGGTTGGGAGGGTGTCTATAATTTTTTTGCAGATCAGGGCGCCCTTTGAAAATGGTACTGATTTTTGTGAAGTCAACCTTCCCTGCTATCAGACCCAACCCTGCCAGTGTGATGGTGCAAACTATGCCCCTAATTTTTTTTTGACAATGTCAGAAGATCTGTTGAGAAACCCTGGCAGTGCTTCTAGAGTTTTCAGTCAGAACCTTACATTTTGTCATTTCTTTGGAAAATTCCACCCAATATATATGATTAGATTTGTCTTTGCAGTGAAGGGGCAAATGGTAAGATGATGGAAATATTTGAGTCATGTGATCAAACTGTAGAATGGTTTTCTCAAAAACAATAAATCAGACATATTTTATAACAGTGCATTCTCATGATAATAGTCATAGAGTTATAGAGGTTTACAGCATGGAAACAGGCCCTTCAGCCCAACTTGTCCATGCCGCCCTTCTTTTCTAAACCCCTAAGATAATCCTAATTGCCCACATTTGGCCCATATCCCTCTATACCCATTTTACCCATGTAGCTGTCTAAATGCTTTTTAAGAGACAAAATTATACCCGCCTCTACTACTACCTCTGGCAACTTGTTCCAGACACTCACCACTGTCTGTGTGAAAAAAAATTGCCCCTCTAGACAGCTTTGTATCTCTCCCCTCTCACTTAAACCTATGTCCTCTATTTTTAGACTCCCCTATCTTTGGGAAAATATATTGACTATCTAGCTGACCTGTGCCCCCCATTATTTTATAGATGTCTATAAGATCACCCCTCAGCCTTCTATGCTCTAGAGAAAAAAGTCCCAGACTATCCAGCCTGTCCTTATAATTCAAATCCCAGTAGCATCCTAGTAAATCTCTTCTGCACTCTTTCTAGTTTAATAATATTCCTTTATATTACAGGGTGACCAGAACTGTACACAATATTCCAAATGTAGCCTTACCAATGTCTTGTACAACTTCAACAAGGCGTCCCAGTGTTCTGACCAATGAAATCAAGCATGCTGAATGCCTTCTTCACCACTCTGCCTACCTGTGACTCCACTTTCAAAGAGCTATGAACATGTACCCCTAGATCTCTCTGTTCTTTAACTCTTCCCAATGCCCTACCATTAACTGAGTAAGTCCTACCCTGGTTCAATTTACAAAATGCATCACCTCACAATTATCTAAATTAAACTCCATCTGCCATTTGCCAGCCCACTGGCCCAATTGATCAAGATCCTGTTGCAATCGGAGATAACTTTTTTTAGTGTCCACTATGCCACCAATCTTGGTGTCATCTACAAACTTACTAACCATGCCTCCTATATTCTCATCCAAATCATTAATATAAATGACAAACAACAGTGGGCCCAGCACTGATCCCTGAGGCACACTGCTGGTCACAGGTCTCCAGTTTGAAAAACAGCCCTCTACAACGACCTTCTGGCTTCTGCCAAGAAACCAATTTTGTATCCATTTAGATACCTTACCCTGGATCCCATGTGATTTAACCTTATGCAACGTAAGGTTGCATAAGGTTAACTGGTGGTTAAATTCCACAGCTGCTGTGGGGCTACTCAAATTATCTCTAACTCATTCAGACAGGCCTCTAAATAATCAGTCCCACAACATAATCAATAGGTACTTGTGTCGTGAAGAGTCAGGGTCCTATTTTACCATTCTAATTCTACGTGCTGGGTAGACTTGAAACTGGAAGCGTTTCAGATCCGGCTTTTAGACCCGTTCTCAGGCATCCCCCATACGCACTCTGTCTGAAAAGAAATCAGCAATTCCAAATCGCGCTGCAGAAACCTATGGGTGGGGCTTAATGCTCCCGAAATCCTGCTCTGATCAGTGCCTCCAACTGCACATGCACAAAAAAAGATAGAATGTCATTCCCCTGCCACTTCACTTCTGGGTCAGATAATACCATCCCTGGCCCCCACAGACATTGCTCCACCAGCACAACATTGCCGAACCCCTTATCCCCCCACCTCCTCACCACACAGATCACAGGCCCCTCCTCCTTAGCGTGGATAGAGGATTGGTTGTCAAATAGGAGGCAGAGAGTGGGGATTAATGGGTGCTATTCGGATTGGCGGTTGGTGACTAGTGGAGTGCCCCAGGGGTCGGTGCTGGGGCCTCAGCTATTTACCATTTATATAGATGATCTGGAGGAGGGAACCAAGTGTTTAGTGTCGAAATTCGCTGATGACACCAAGATTGGTGGAACGGCAAATTGCGCGGAGGGTGTGGAGAGTCTGCAGAACATAGAACATAGAACATAGAACATTACAGCGCAGAACAGGCCCTTCGGCCCACGATGTTGCGCCGACCAGTTACAAAAACAATGACCCACTAGCCTATACCAATCCCTTTTCGTCCATAAACCTATCCAGAGATCTCTTAAACGCCCCCAAACTAGACGCATTTACAACTGCAGCAGGCAGGGCATTCCAATCCCTCACCACCCGCTGGGTAAAGAACCTACCCCTGACATCCGTCCTGTAGCTACCCCCCCTTAATTTAAAGCCATGCCCCCTCGTGCTAGCTTTCTCCATCCGAGGAAAAAGGCTATCACTATCCACCCTATCTAAACCTCTAATCATCTTATATGTTTCAATAAGATCCCCTCTTAGCCGCCTTCTTTCCAACGAAAACAACCCTAAATCCCTCAGTCTCTCCTCATAGGACCTCCCCACCATACCAGGCACCATCCTAGTAAACCTCCTCTGCACCCTCTCCAACGCCTCCACATCCTTCTTGTAACGCGGGGACCAGAACTGCACACAGTACTCCAAGTGCGGCCGCACTAGAGTAGTGTACAGTTGCAACATTACACTGCGACTCCTAAATTCAATCCCCCTACCAATAAACGCCAAGACACCGTACGCCTTCTTAACAACCTTATCTACTTGATTCCCAACTTTCAGGGATCTATGTACACACACACCTAGATCCCTCTGTTCATCCACACTATTCAAAGTCCTCCCGTTAGCCCTATACTCGACACATCTGTTGCTCCTACCAAAGTGAATTACCTCACACTTCTCCGCATTAAATTCCATCCGCCACCTCTCGGCCCAGCTCTGCAACCTATCTAAGTCTCCCTGCAGACTATGACACCCTTCCTCACAATCTACCACACCTCCAATTTTGGTGTCATCAGCAAATTTACTAATCCACCCAACTATACCCTCATCCAGATCATTAATAAAAATTACAAACAACAGTGGCCCCAAAACAGATCCCTGAGGCACACCACTCGTAACTGTACTCCATGATGAATATTTACCATCCACCACCACCCTCTGTCTCCTATCTGATAGCCAATTCCTGATCCAACTTCCTAGATTACCCACAATCCCATACATCTGCATTTTCTGCAGAAGCCTACCATGGTGAACCTTATCGAACGCCTTACTAAAATCCATGTATACCACGTCAACTGCCTTGCCCCCATCCACCTCTTTGGTCACCTTCTCAAAAAACTCAATAAGGTTAGTAAGGCACGACCTACCCGCTACAAAACCATGCTGACTATTTCTAATCAATTCATTACACTCCAAATAACTATAAATCCTATCCCTAATAATTTTTTCTAAAACCTTGCCCACAACAGAAGTAAGACTCACCGGTCTATAATTCCCGGCAAAGTCTCTGTTCCCCTTCTTAAACAATGGGACAACATTCGCTATCCTCCAATCCTCCGGGACTACACCAGAGACCAATGACGACCTGAAGATCTGAGCCAGAGGCTCTGCAATCACCTCCCTAGCCTCCCAGAGAATCCTAGGGTAGATCCCATCCGGACCAGGGGACTTATCTATTTTCAGCCCCTCAAGAATTTCCAGCACATCCCCTTTATCAACCGTAATACTGTCTATTTTACACCCCTGCAACCCAATGTCCTCCTCAGCTATATTCATGTCCCCCTGCATGAACACCGAAGAGAAATATTGGTTCAATACTTCTCCAATCTCCTCCGGTTCCACACACAACTTCCCCCTGCTGTCTGTAACTGGCCCTAATCTTGCCCTGACCAACCTTCTGTTCTTGACATACCTATAGAACGCCTTAGGATTCTCCTTAATCCTATCAGCCAAAGTCTTCTCATGTCCTCTTTTAGCCCTTCTCAACTCACTCTTCAACTCCCTCCTAGCCAATCTAAAGCTTTCTAGTGCACTATCTGAGCCCTCCAATCTCATCCGAACATAAGCCTCCTTTTTCTTTTTAACCATCGACTCAACTCTTTTAGTGCACCACGGTTCCCTAGATCTACCAAATCCACCATGCCTGACAGGGACATACCTATCAAGGACTCGCAGTAGCTGCTCCTTGAAAAAACTCCACATTTCAGACGTTCCCAGTCCCTGTAATCCCCTAATCCAATCCATGCTTCCTAATTCACTCCTGATAGCCTCATAATCGCCCTTACCCCAGCTAAAATTGCTGACCCGAGGTTCATGCCTATCTCTTCCCATCACTAAGGTGAACGTAACCGAATTGTGGTCACTATCACCAAAATGCACACCAACTTCCAAGTCTAGCACCTGGTCTGGCTCATTTCCCAGCACCAAATCCAATATAGCCTCACCTCTAGTTGGCCTGTCTACATACTGAGACAAAAAACCTTCCTGCACGCTTTGTACAAACACTGACCCCTCTAGCGAGCTAGAACTATAGCAACTCCAATCAATATTCGTAAAGTTAAAGTCCCCCATAACAATTACCCTATTACTTTCACTCCTAACCAGGATTGTCTCCGCAATCCTTTCCTCAACCTCTCTAGAACTTTTAGGAGGTCTATAAAAGACTCCCAACAGGGTGACCTCTCCTCTCCTATTTCTAATCTCCGCCCATACTACCTCAACTGACAAGTCCTCATCAAACTTTCTTTCCGACACTGTGATACAGTCCTTGACTAGCAATGCTACCCCACCCCCCCTTCTACCTTCTTCTCTACTCCGACTAAAGCATTTGTACCCCGGAACCTGCAACATCCATTCCTGACCCTGCTCTATCCAAGTCTCAGAAATGGCCACAACATCAAAGTCCCAGGTACTGATCCACGCTGCAAGTTCATCCACTTTATTGCGAATACTCCTCGCATTAAAATACACGCATTTCAAACCCTGCTCCGCCCCACCCCCACTATGCCGTGCCTTGCATTCCCCAACTATGCCCCCCTCACTTTCACCCCCTTTCCTCACTATCCCTCCCCCCCTCCGAATCAGTTTAAACCTTCCTGCATCGCTTTTGCAAATTTACCCCCCAGGATATTGATTCCCCTCTGGTTCAGGTGTAGACCATCCCTCTTATAGAGGTCGCACCTTCCCCAGAATGAGCCCCAATTGCTCAAGTACCTGAACCCCTCCCTCCTGCACCATCCCCTCAGCCACGAGTTCAAACTTTCCCTCTCCCTATTCCTCTCTAAACTATCCCGTGGCACAGGCAAGAGTCCAGATATAACTACTCTTTCTGACTTCGCCTTGAGTTTCCACCCCAACTCCATAAATCTTTGCTTAATATCCCCTTCCCTTAATCTCCCTATGTCATGTGTCCCCACATGAACTATAACTTGGGGTTGATCTCCCTCTCCCCTAAGAGTCCTGAATACTCTGTCCGATACATCCTGGACCCCAGCCCCTGGTAGGCAACACACCAGCCCAGAGTCCCTACCCTTACCTCCAACTCTCCTATCCGTCCCCATAACTGTGGAGTCCCCAATCACGAGGCCCAATCTCTTACCCCTAACCACCTGAGGAAGGATCTAGATAGGCTGGGCGAATGGGCCAGGAACTGGCAAATGGAATTTAATGTTGGCAAGTGTGAGGTGGTCCATTTTGGTAGGAATAATGGTAGGAAGGACTATTACTTACGTGGCGAAAAACTGCAGCAGGCGACGGTGCAGAGGGACCTCGGGGTCCTTGTGCATGAGTCGCAAAAACCCAGCCTGCAGGTGCAGCAGGTGGTCAGGAAGGCTAATGGGATGCTGGCCTTCATAGCGAGGGGGATTGAATATAAAAGTAGGGAGGTCTTGCTGCAGCTGTATAGGGCATTGGTGAGGCCGCAGCTGGAGTACTGTGTGCAGTTTTGGTCGCCGTACTTACACAAGGATATTTTGGCCTTAGAGGGAGTGCAGAGGAGGTTTACTAGGCTGATACCGGAGTTGAGGGGGTTGAGCTATGAGGAGAGGCTGAATAAACTAAGCTTGTACTCGTTAGAGTTTAGAAGAATGAGGGGAGATCTCATTGAGACATATAAGATGATGAATGGGATGGATAGGATAGAGGTGGAGAGACTCTTCCCACTCAGAAAGGACAGTAGGACTAGGGGGCACAGCCTCAAGATAAAGGGTTTAGAACGGAGTTGAGGAGGAACTTCTTCACTCAAAGGGTGGTGAATCTCTGGAATTCTCTGCCCGTTGAAGTGGTGGAGGCTGCCTCGCTAAATATTTTTAAGACGCGGGTTGATGGGTTTTTGATAAGAGAGTGGATTAAGGGTTATGGGGAGAGGGCGGGAAAGTGGAACTGAGCCACGACAGATCAGCCATGATCTTATTGAATGGCGGGGCAGGCTTGAAGGGCTAGATGGCCTACTCCTCCTATTTCTTATGTTCTTATGTTCTCCGCTCCCCCTCACTGATCATAGGTACAGTGGCAGCAGGCTCCTCCTTTAGCCTCACTGATCACAGCCTGAGTGGCAGCAGACACCCCCTCTCTTCCCACCTTCTCAGTGATCTCAAACAGAAAACTGTTGGACCCACCTTCCGCTGCCACCCTCCCCATCGATCTCAAGCAAAGAGCCGTCGGACATTCAGCACTTACCTCCTCACCAACTGGAGTGCCCAAATTGGACTTTTGTGGAGCATGACTGTTTTGCGCCGATTCTGGATGGGCAAACACAGTGGTAAAGGGGGAAAGTGCTGGTAAGATTAGGCGTGTAGCCCATTAAGTCAATTTAAATTTGTGCAAATACATGTAAATGGCCATCGCGCCTATTTTGGGCGTGGTCCCGATTGCAGCCAATTTTGGGCTTTGGTAAAGGGGGAACTGGTGCAGAGGCGGGCGCTGATCACACTACTCGCCTCACACTCGCCTTTATCAAATTTTCACATCTGAAAATGGGCGCCACTTGATGGTAAAATTGGGCCCTGTGGGTTAGATCACAACCTTTCTTCTGCCTAGCCCCTGCTGCCATTCTGCCTTATCGTTTGGTGATTCCTGCCCAGCTGTGACTTGTACTTCCTGCTGCAGCTGTTGTGCTGGAAGTGGTGGCTCTGCACCATGGTGTTCTTGTGCACATTTCCTTCAGTTCTCCTTGCACAACACAGTAATGAGACAAAACCCTGCATCCAGATGGCATGGAGGAGAACAAGCCGCACCAGATGAAGAAGGTAAACAAGATGGAGAAGAGAATGTTTAGTCGGCAGGATTTCGCCCCTAGTGGGGCGAGAAATAAACAAAAAAAAACTGATGCATGTAAAAATGGTACAGCAATTATCATAGGGGATTCTAATCTACATATCAATTGGTCGAACCAGGTCGATCATGACAGTCTTGAGGCGGAGTACGTGAGTGTATCCGTGATCGCTTCCTTGAACAATATGTAATGCAACCAAGAGGGAGCAAGCTATCCTAGATTTGGTCCTGTGTAATGAGACAGGAATAACTAATGATCTTGCAGCTAGGGATCCTCTTGGAAGAAGCGATCATAGTATCGTTGAATTTAAAATACCGGTGTCTCGTGCTTAAACAAAGGAGACTACAAAGGGATGAGGGAGGCCTTGGCTAAGGTAGACTGGGAGCAAAAACTTTATGGTGGGACAATTGAGGAACAGTGGAGGACTTTCAAAGTTATCTTTCACAGTGCTCAGCAAAAGTATATAGCAGTGATAAGGAAGGACTGTAGAAAAATAGATAATCAGCCATGGATAGCTAAGGAAATAAAAGAGGGTATCAAATTGAAAGAAAATGCATACAAAGTGGCAAAGATTAGTGGGAAACTTGAGGATTGGGAAATCTTTAAAGGTCAACAGAAAGCTACGAGAAAAGCTATAAAGAAAAGTAAGATGGATTATGAGAGTAAGCTAGCTCAGAATAGAGTAAACAGATAGCTAAAGTTCCTACAGATATATAAAACAAAAAAGAGTGGCTCAAGTGAGCATTGGTCCTTTAGAAGATGAGAAGGGGGATGTAATAACTGGAAATGAGAAAATAGCTGAGGCATAGAACAGGTATTTTGTGTCGGTCTTCACAGTGGAAGACACAAATAACATGCCAAAAATTGATGACAGGTGAGGACCTAGAAACTATCATTATCACGAAAGAGGTAGTGTTGGTTAAGTTAATGGGGCTAAAGGTAGACAAGTTTCCTGGTCCTGATGGAATGTATCCCAGGATACTAAAAGAGATGGCAGGAGAAATAGCAAATGCACTAGTGGTAATTTACCAAAATTTGCTGGGCTCTGGGGTGGTTTCCCAGATTGGAAAATTGCAAATGTGATGCCACTATTTAAAAATGGAGGTAAACTAAAGGTGGGTAACTATAGGTCATTAAAGCTAACTTCTGTAGTAGGGAAAACACTTGGAACTATCATTAAGGAAGAAATAGCGAGGCATCTCGATATAAATTGTCCCATTGGTAAGATGCAGATGGGTTTATGAAAGGAAGGTCATATTTGACTAATTTGGTGGAATTCTTTGAGAACATTATATTCGTAGTGGACAATGGGGAACCTGTGGATACATCTGGATTTCCAGAAGGCATTTGACAAGGTACTGTACCAAAGACTGCTACATAAGATAAAGGTGCACGGTGTTACAGGTAACGTAAGAACATAAGAAATAGGAGCAGGAGTAGGCCATCTAGCCCTTTGAGCCTGCCCCGCCATTCAACAAGATGATGGCTGATCTGAAGTGGATCAGTTCCACTTTCCTGCTTTCTCCCCATAACCCTTAAATCCCTTGTCTATCAGAAACCTATCTACCTGTGACTTAAACATATTCAGTGAGGTAGCCTCCACCACTTCAATGGGCAGACAATTCCAGAGACTCACCACCCTTTGAGTGAAGAAGTCCCTCCTCAACTCCGATCTAAACTGCACCCCCCCTTATTTTGAGGCTGTGCCATCTAGTTCTGCTAAACTTTCTAAGCGGGAAGAATCTCTCTACCTCTACCCTATCTAGCCCCTTCATTATCTTATATGTCTCTATATGATCCCCCCTCAGCCTTCTAAACCCCGAGTACAGACCCAGTCTATTCAATCTGTCCTCATAGGCTAGCCCCCTCATCTCTGGTATCAGCCTAGTGAACCTTTTCTGCACTCCCTCCAAGGCCAATATTATCCTTCCGCAAATGCGGCGACCAAAACTGCACACAGTGCCCTGTACAGTTGCAGCAAGACCTCCTTGCTTTTATATTCTATCCCCCTCGCTATAAAGGCCAACATTCCATTCGTCTTCTTGATCACCTGCTGCACCTGCAGACTGGGCTTTTGCAATTCGTGCACAAGGACCCCCAGGTCCCTCGGCACCATAGCATGCTGCAGCTTTTCACCCTTTAAATAATAATCCCTCCTACTATTATTTCTACCAAAGTGGATAACCTCACATTTGCTAACATTATACTCCATCTGCCAGGTCCTCGCCCACTCACCCAGCCTATCCAGATCTCTCTGCAGACTTTCCGCGCCTTCCACGCACTTTGCTTTTCCACTCATCAGCAGATTTCGTTACCCTACACTCAGCGCCCTCCTCCAGATCGTCTATGTAAATAATAAACAGTTGAGGCCCCAGCACCGATCCCTGCGGCACTCCATTAGTCACCAACTGCTGACCAGAATAGCACCCATTGATTCCAATTCTCTGCTTCCTATTAGACAACCAATCCTCTATCCATGCTAACACCTTACCCCCAACTCTGAGCACCCTAACCTTTTACAGCACCTTTTGTGAGGCACCTTATCAAACGCCTTCTGGAAATCTAAAAACACCACATCCACCGGTTCCCCTCTGTCTACTGCACCAGTCACATCCTCATAGAAATCCAATAAATTCGTTAAACACAACTTCCCCTTCACGAATCCGTGCTGCGTCTGCTTGGTCAAACCGTTGTTTTCTTGATGCCTCGCTATTTCTTCTTTGGTGATGGATTCTAGCATTTTTCCAACTACGGACGTTAAACTAACCAGCCTATAGTTCCCTGCCTTTTGTCTGCTACCTGTTTTAAACAGCGGTGTAACGTTGGCTGTTTTCCAATCTTCCGGCACTTCCCCAGAGTCCAGCGAATTTTGATAAATGATTACTAAGGCATCTGCTATCACCTTTGCCATTTCTTTCAGAACCCTGGGATGCATTCCATCCAGTCCCGGGGACTTGTCTACCTTCAGTCCTGTTAGTCTATCAAGCTTACCTCTCTAGTGACAGTAATTGCATTAAGGACCTCATTTCCTACCATCCTTCTATCTTTAATATCCGGCAAGCTATTTGTGTCCTCCTCCGTGAAGACCGACACAAAAAACTTATTTAAAGCCTCAGCCATTTCCTCGTCACCCACCGCTAAATCCCCCCTCTCGTCTTCCAAGGGTCCAACATTCACTCTAGCCAGTCTCCTCCTCTTTATGTATTTGTAAAAACTTTTACTATCCTTTTTTATATTTAGAGCTAGTTTAGCTTCATAGTCTATTTTTCCTTCCTTTATCGCATTCTTAGTCATTCTTTGTTGTTTTTTAAATCTTTTTCCCAATCTTCTAATCGCCCACTATTTTTAGCCGCTCTGAACACATCAGCTTATAATTTAATACTCTCCTTTATTTCCTTCGATAACCATGGCTGGTTATCTCTTCTCTTACAGCCCTTCTTTACTATCGGAATATATTTCTACTGAGCACTGAAAAAGACCTCCTTAAAAATCCTCCACTGTTTCTCACCCATCCTACCAACCAATCTATGCCCCCAATCTACATTCGCCAATTCCGCCCTCATCTTATCATACTCCCCTCTGTCCAAACAGAGGACACAGGTTCGGGACCCTACTTTCTCCATCTGCATCAGAAATTCAACCATACTATGATCACTCGTCCCAAGAGGATCCCTCACAAGAAGATCCCTAATTCTAGCTGCCTCGTTGCACAGTACCAGGTCTAAGATAGCTCGCTCCCTCGTAGGTTCCGTTACATACTGTTCAAGAAAACTATCCCGACAGCAGTCTAAGAACTCTTCCTCAAGCCCACCGCGTCTGACTTGGGTCATCCGATCAGTATGCATATTAAAATCCCCCATAATTATCGCTGTTCCGTTTCTGCACGCATCAATTATTTGTTTGTTTATAGCCCGCCCCACCTCAAAGTTATTATTTGGGGGCCTATAGACCACACCCACCAGTATCTTTCTCCCCTTACTATTCCTTATTTCCACCCACAGCAATTCCACATTTTGCTCTTTGGAGCCTATATCTTCTCTTACTACCATCCTGATATTATCCTTTTTTAACAGAGCTACCCCACCTCCTTTTTCCTTCTGTCTATCCTTCCTAAACGCCTGATACCCTTGGATATTCAGTTCCCAGTCCCGGTCACCCTGCAACCATGTTTCCATAATGGCCACTAGATCTTACCCATTTGTGCTGATTTGCGCCATCAGCTCATTCACTTTCTTCCGAATGCTTTGTGCATTCAGGTAAAGTGTCTTTATACCAGCCTTTATCTGGACCTTATTTGTTGAAACGTTACTAACCTCTCTCGTGCCCCCTACTCCTTTAATTTACGGAACAACCTCAACATTAACCTGCATACGTACTCTCTTTACTTTAGGTTTTGTATTTTCCTCCACCCCTGCATCCTCCCCCCCACTAATTAGTTTAAAGCCCTATCTACAGTCCTAGTTGTACGATTCGCCAGGACTGTGGTCCCAGCACGATTCAGATGAAGACCATCCCATCTGAACAGGTCCCATCTGCCCCAATACTGGTGCCAGTGCCCCATAAGTTCGAACACATTCCTCCCACACCAGTCCTTGAGCCACACATTCATCTCCTGAATCCTATTTACTCTGTGCCAATTTGCACGTGGTTCAGGTAGTAATCCAGAGATAACCACCTTGTTGGTTCTGCTTTTTAATTTGGTTCCCAGATTATCATACTCCCTCTGCAGATCCATAGTTCCTATTTTGCCTATGTCGTTGGCACCCACATGAACCACGATGACCGGATTCTCACACTCCCACTCCAGGTTCCTCTGCAGCCCAGATGAGACATCCTGGACCTGAGCACCAGGCAGGCAACACATCCTTCGGTATTCTTTATCCTTGTCACAAAGGAAAGTGTCTATGCCCCTAACTACACTATCCCCAATTACCACTACATTTCTCTTTACTTCTTCCGCTTTGACCTCTCCCCGCACCACTGTACCATGGGCAGATTGCTCGTCCACCTTGCAGTCCTCGTTCTTGTCCACACTGGGAGCAAGAATCTCAAACCTGTTGTGCAGATTCAGGGGCTGAGGCTTTTGGATCTCCCCCTCCTTCCTCCCCCCACCCCCCTCCTTCCTTCCCCTCAGCTACCCCCTCTTGTTCCTGATCCTCAGAGTTTGTCAGTTTAGGGGGTTTGACTTTCTCTTGTAACACATTGTCCAGGTTACACTCCCCTTCCCTGATTTGTCTCAGTGTCTGAAGCTTGGAGTTCAGCTCATCCACTTTGAGCTGGAGCTCTTCAAGCAGCCAGCACTTACTGAAGACATGCTCGCTGGGAATGACCTTAGGGTCCACCAACTTCCACATCATGCAGAAACAGCACATCACATGTCCCTCCATCTCAGTCACCTATTCTAGACCCAGTGAAGAGTTTAAACTTACTTTGCCCTTCTTGTTCAAGCCCTGTGAGCCAAAGCCCTTACAGTTCACTCTGCTCCCTTCTCACTCCGCTGCCCGCTTCTGATGCTGCCTGCTGTCTACTGCAACCCTCCTTTTATACTTTGCGCGGTAAAAATCCCTTCCCAGAAGACTCCGCAGCCCACTTCCTGTTTAACTTTTAAAGCTGGATTTCCGTTAAAGAGCCTGCGAAAAGCTTTACAAAGTCAATCGCTTACCTTTACTCTTGTTAACCTTCTCTCCGCTCGCTCCAACGAACAATATATTTCACATGGATAGAGGATTGGTTAACTAACAGAAAACAAAGGGTGGGGGTAAATGGATGTTTTTCTGGTTGGTGATCTGTGACTAGTGGTGTGCCTCAGGGATCAGTGCTGGGACCACAATTGCTTCTAATTTACACCGATGATTTGGAGTTGGGGACCAAGTGTAGTGAGTCAAAATTCGCAGATGGCACTAAGATGAGTGGCAGAGCAAAGTGTGCAGGGGATGCTGAAAGTCTGCAAAGGGACTTAGATAGTCTAAGTGTCTAGCAAGGGTCTAGCAGCTGGAGTACAATGTTAGTAAATGTCAAGTCATCCATTTTGGTAGGAATAACAGCAAATGGATAATTATTTAAATGGTAAAAAATTGGAGCATGCTACTGTGCAGAGGGATCTGGGTGTCATTGTGCAAGAATCACAAGGAGTTAGTTTGGAGGTGCAGCAGATAATTAAGAAGGCAAATGGAATTTTGTCCTTCATTGCTAGAAGGATGGAGTTTAAAAGCAGCTGTATGAGGTGCTGGTGAGGCCACACCTGGAGTTCTGTGTACAGTTTTGGTCTCCTTACTTGAGAAAGGATATACCGGCACTGGAGAGGCTCCAGAGGAAATTCGCTAGGTTGGTTCCAGAGTTGAGAGGGTTGGCTTATGAGGAAAGACTGAGTAGACTTGGGCTATACTCATTGGAATTCAGAAGAATGATGGGAGATCTTATAGAAGCATAAAATTATGAAAGGAATAGATAAGATAGAAGCAGGGAACTTGTTTTCACTGGCAGGTTAGGAGGCATGGCCTCAAAATAAGGGGAAGCAGATTTTAGGACTGAGTTGAGGAATAACTTCTCCACATAAAGAGTTGTAAATCTGTGGACTTCCCTGCCCAGTGAAGCAGTTGAGTCTACCTCATTGAATGTTTTTAAGACAAGGATAGATAATTTTTTGAACAGTAAAGGAATTGAGGGTTATGGTGAACAGGCGGTTAAGTGGAGCTGAGTTCACGAAAAGATCAGCCATGATCTTGTTGAATGGCAGAGCAGGCTCGAGGGGCCAGATGGCCTACACCTACCCCTAATTCTTATCTTCTTGTTGGTTCTGTGACACTGGCTGGATGATTCCCAACTTTATAACTCACTAGTTGTCCAGGAATGATTGATCTCTCCATGGCCCCTCAGAGTTTAATTTCTCTTTTGCCCCTTTTAAGCTCTGACTCCTCAATGTCTGAGAGTAGATCATATTCTGAAAGGCTGTGCTGCTCAGAGCTGCCCCTCTAGTTTGACCAACTTTTCCTTTGCTGTTTCTCCTTGGTCCTACACTTACACTGCACTGCAAAGGAAGGTGATTCAACTTTTCTGCTGAAATTCAGAGATGCCATCTGTAACTCCCAGCTTTCAATGGATGTGTTTCCAACAGCACATTGTGGCATTCCCAAGCACCTCATTAAATTTGAGAGGCAGTATAAAATCTGACTTAACAACCTTGCAAAGAAACTACTTCCCCAATCTCTTCCTTCCTGTAGCATGCTTTAATTGCCTTCTGTTTTCCCACTTTCGGCCTCTCACCAGGTTCTCCTGTGTGATTCGGTAGCATCCATCTGTCATGTTTCCTATTTTAGTGGGTTTGTTTTTTATTTAATTTGACAACTGTTGGTATTTTCAAAATCAATAGTTTTGGTGTGACTATCATTTTGTAGTCTGAGTTAATAGATTATTTAGCATATTGTGCTCATATTGACTGAAGCCATTTTATGAACTAAACCAGTTACTGCATTGTTGAAAATCAGCCACATTAATGAAATGGACAGCCTTAATTGTGAGACAATTAAAGAATAAGCAATTTATTTATTGCTTATTTATTTTCTCTAGCTTCCACCCAATGCTTCAGGTAGGTGATCCTTCCACAGCATGAGCTGTGTACTTCCAGTAATTCTTCCATTTATATTGTGGATATTAGCATCTGCCATACTTTACTCTTGCTTTAATGAAGAAGTACTTCATATTGAAGCCATACACTGATTAGACTCCAAATTCCTGCAATAAAGAGGTCCCAAATTGATTAATTCTTAGTGTCAAATGAGGTATCTGGTACAAAATTCACTGAGGTGTGTGCAAGCACAAGTGAAAGGCATTTGTTCTGGAAAGTGAGTAAAATAACTATGTATGGCATGTTTGGATGCACTGAAATTACTTCACATTCAATCTCTATGTAGGACATGGGTGTAACATTATCATGAGGTCAAACAGATGACAATTTCAAGTCAAAGCAATGTCCAAGTTGATAAGTGTGGCTCATAATGTGTTTTTTCTTACAACAATGTTTCAATGGCTAGAAAGTCAACTGTATTGTGACAGCAGAAAGTAACTGTAGCTATCTACTCATACAAAACATTTGAGGGAAATTTAACAGGAGATTTAACATAAATGCTCAGAAATGAAAGGTTTTGATTGAGTAAAGGAAGAGAACTGGTTTCTAGTGACAAAAAGGGCTGGCTGGTAACCAGAGAGTGCTGATCCAAAAATAGGCAGAAGAACCCAAAGTGACATGAGGGAACTTTTATTTACATAGTGAGATACGATGGGGACGATCTTATGAAAAAAAATTCTAACTCCAGAATGAGGGTGAAAATGAAGAAGTTTCCATTCTTTTTTTTTGGCGAGGCCACAAACTCAATCTTATGGCATTCTGTTCAAAAAATAGAACTCCCCCTGTAATCATTGGCCTCTGTGACTGATTGCTCCCCCCACCCCCACCCCCACCCCCACCCCACCTCTGGCCATTTCTGGCCTCTGCAGCTGATTGAAACCGCCCCCCCCTCCCCCACTCATTGTCCCATGCTTCCTAATAATTTAAAAATTCTATTTAACATTGACTTAAATATGAAATTGGCCTTGTACCCTTTTCGGATGTGAGGCTGATCTTGTCAAATTTCTGAGCCCAATAAGAGCACGATAGGCGTGAACCCAATTTTCTTTTTGCCTATCTTGCAATCTTACCAGCTCATCCCGTCCATCGACTGGTGGGACGAGAAGGTAAGATCATCCCCTTCGTTCTGGAAAACATTGGTAAAAGGTGGTGAAAATAGATTAATTAGTAACTTTCAAAAGGAAATTAGACAAGTAATTGAAGAAAAATAATAACATGGTATGGAGAAAGAAGTGAGTGGCATAAGAACATAAGAAATAGGAGTAGGCCATCTAGCCCTTCGAGCCTGCCATCCATTCAATAAGATCATGGCTGATCTGTCGTGGCTCAGTTCCACATTCCCGCCCTCTCCCCATAGCCCTTAATCCCCTTGCCTATCAAAAACCTATCAACCCACGTCTTAAATATATTTAGTGAGGCAGCCTCCACCACTTCAACGGGCAGAGAATTCCAGAGATTCACCACCCTTTGAGTGAAGAAGTTCCTCCTCAACTCCGTTCTAAACCGCCCCCCCTTTATCTTGAGGCTGTGCCCCCTAGTCCTACTGTCCTTTCTGAGCAGGAAGAGCCTCTCCACCTCTATCCTATCCATCCCCTTCATCATCTTATATGTCTCAATGAGATCTCCCCTCATTCTTCTAAACTCTAACGAGTACAAGCCTAGTTTATTCAGCCTCTCCTCATAGTTCAACCCCCTCAACTCCAGAATCAGCCTAGTAAACCTCCTCTGCACTCCCTCCAAGGCCAAAATATCCTTGCGTAAATGCGGCGCCCAAAACTGCACACAGTACTCCAGCTGCGGCCTCACCAGTGCCCTGTACAGTTGCAGCAAGACCTCCCTACTTTTATATTCAATCCCCCTTGCTATGAAGGCCAGCATCCCATTCGCCTTCCTGACCACCTGCAGGCTGGGTTTTTGTGACTCATGCACAAGGACCCCGAGGTCCCTCTGCACCGTCGCATGCTGCAGTTTTTCGCCAAGTGAGTAATAGTCCTTCCTACCATTATTCCTACCAAAGTGGACAACTTCACACTTGCCAATTTTTTAGCTTTACCAAAGATTACAGGCACAATGGACTAAATAGCATACCTCTTTTGTGAAACCATAATATATCAGATGCTGCATTATATGAGGAATTTCATTATTCTCATTTTGTAGATAACTTCTCTTGTAATTCCATTAGTTACTGATGGATGAGTGGTTGCTTCAAAACCTATGCTAACTACTTTTTGTGGTTTCTATGCTATTTACATAAACACTGATACAATCTACTTTAAATACTTGTCAGCAAATGTTGTACTACTTCCAGGTTCACCATTTTCTCTTTTTTGAATCTTTGTGGTAGGATTTGCTGTCCTCAGGTCATTCAATCTTAATGAAGCTCTCAAAAATACCACCAGTGCAAATGACTAGATGAGAAAGAGAGACTATTAAGATCTCAAGTATTAGAGATATGGGTAATGGGAAGGAGTGGGTTTGTTTGAGGTTTAAATGTACTCAGAATTGATTATGATGTTCTCAATTCAGTGTTTATTTTCTTTGAATTTTCTGTACTGAAAGCACTGATTTGTACTGGGGTACAATTTCATGCTTGTTGGCAGCCTTCATGTATTTTTGCCTTTGGGCCATTCTTCATGAGTAAATTTTGTCAGTGGAGCACATAAATTGTTCCTCATATGGGGTTTCTATATGGTGTCGATAGTAGTCATGATGCGGGTATGCCGGCGTTGGACTGGCGTAAACACAGTAAAAAGTCTGACAACACCACCTGACGAAGAGGGGAACCTCGAAAGCTTGTGAGTCTATTATCAAATAAATCGGTTGGACTAAAACCTGGTGTTGTCAGACTTTTTAATGTTTCTATATGGCACATGGATGATGTGGTATTATAAGTTCAAATAGTTGACAACTTGAAATCAAGGCAGTGTCCATGCTGACAAGTGTAACGTTTTTTCTAAATAACAGTATTGTCAATGTACAAGTTAACTGCACAGTGAAGGCAGCTATCTATTCACATAACTGTTCTGACGAATGCAAAATGGAGATTCAGGAGGAACACAGACTGAAGTACTGACCAATATATCAGCATGCATAGTTCCTGAGGTTTGCTATTAATCTGCAAACAGAATCTCTTGATTCTTCTAATAAAAGGAAAATACTGATTCTAATATATTTGACCCTTTTTCATGAGTTCTGTAGAAGGGTCATATGAATTTGAAACATTAACTGTTTCTCTCTCCACAGATGTTCCATACCTGCTGAATATATCCAACATTTTCTGTTTTTATCACACAATTCTGCTACTAGATTGTCCTTAATATCGTGCAAAATTATACCTGATCCTTATACTGTTTCTCTCCCTTCCTGTTCCACATGCTGGACAAGAACTCACTAAGGCCCCTTAGACAACACCTCCCAAAACAATGGTTGCTATCATCTAGAAGGACAAGAGCAGCAGATTCATGGGAATACCACCAGTTGGAATTTCCCCTCCATGTCTCTCACCATCCTGACATGGAAATATATCACCATTGCTTTACAGTCACTGTGTCATGATCCTGGAACTCCCTTCCTAATAGCACCATATATGCATCTGCATCACATGGACTGCAGAGATTCGAGAAGGCAGCTCACCACCTTCTCAGGGGTAATTTAGTGATGGACAACAATTGCTGGTTTAGCCTGCAATGCCCTTATCCCGTGAATGAGTACAAAAACATGTACACTTAAACACATCAGACTTTTGAATGGACCTACCATATATTAAGCTGACCTTTCACTACATCCCAGCTATGACTGTAAGACTATATTCTAGAACATAGAACACTACAGCACAAACAGGCCCTTCAGCTCACGAGTTGCGCTGATCACATCAACACCTACCAATCCATAGACCTATCTATAACCCCCAATCCCACTAAATCCCATATACTCATCCAGAAGTCTTTTAAAAGACCCCAGCGAGTTCGCCTCCACCACCACTGACGGCAGCCGATTCCATTCACTCACCACCCTCTGAGTGAAAAACTTACCCCTAACATCACTTCTGTACTTGCCTCCCTGCACCTTAAATCTGTGTCCTCTCGTAGCGACCATTTCAACCCGGGGAAATAGCCTCTGAGTATCCACCCTATCTATTCCTTTCAACATTTTATAAAACATTTTATAAACATTTTATATTCTGCACCCTCTTCTTTTCTTCTCGTCATGTACTCTATGACGGATGTGTTTTGTCTGTATAGCACACAAGAAACAGTACTTTACATTGTATCCCAATACATGTGACAATAATAAATCAAATCAAATGGACCCATACACAAAATACCAATATTTCTCATTGTATATTGAGCAGCAGTGAAGTCGTAAACAATCCCGCCCCCTGCTGCCTCTTATAAGGTGAGTTGTAAAATAGATGTTGGAGAATTATCCAGAATCACTGTTGAACTGAGAGGGTTGCTGATCCATTTCAGAACACATTAAGAATCAACCACATTACTGTAGATACGTGGGTCATATGTAAGCCATTGTTATTGGAAAAAGTGGTGGTTAAAATCTTGGAGTTGCAGGCAAAAGTGACAGGGTGCCAGGGAGCAATGCCATGTATAGCCCAGGCACGTTCCTCTTGCCCCAGGGGATATACTAACCTGTTTATCCTCAGCAGGTTTCTTTCACCTGGTTCCTGTTTTTAAAAAGTAGCTACAATCTCACCAAAGTGGGGGAATTCCAATTGTGGAAGGACAATACAATGGGGTTGCGCACAATTGTATTGAAATGTATGAAAGTGGGATTTTCAATTTATTAGGACCTCATTACATTGCTGGTGGGTGGTGAAGAGAATTGGAAAACGATATTTCACTGGTGATTTTTATTTTCTGAGTTTCTCAATAATTTGCACCCACGTTGCTGTTTGTGCACATGGCAATAAATTGTGACTATAGCGTTGTTAGGGAGGGAGTTTCAGGTTTTGCCCCAGTAACAATGAATGCTAGCAATATATTTTGAATACAGTAAGAAGTCTCACAACACGAGGTTTGAGTCCCACCAGTTTATTTGATAGTAATCCCACAAACTTTCAGAAACGGTGTTCCTTCATCAGGTGTGTGGAAGGTTCTGATCAGAGCTTGCTACTTAAACCTGGTGTTGTGAGACTTCTTACTGTGTTTACCCCAGTCCAACACCGGCATCTCTACATCAATATATTTTGAAGTCAGGATTGTGTGCAATTTGGAGAGGAATGTGCAGATGGTGGTGTATCAGATTGGATTCAAAATGTAAATTGTTTCTCTCTCCACAGCTGCTGCCAGACCTGCTATTTCTTTCAGCACTTCTGGTTTCTATTTAAGCAAATTAAACTTTGGCCTAAGAGCATGTTTAAACACTAAATAGTGAAGTGAGCAACCTGTTTATAGACTTGCATTTGTCTGGAAGAATACAGAAAAGAACCATGGCAGTGACTGCCTACTTGTCACCCAGCAAAAACTCCTGTAAGGGCCCATCCACATCGTGAGAGGAGACTCCATAGTTGTGGGAACAGGAGATTCTATGGCTGCAAACGGGAGTCCAGGATGGTGTGTTGTCTCCTGAGTGCGAGGGTCAGGGATATCTCAGAGCATATCTCGGAGAAAATTCTCAAGAGGGGTGGGAAACAGCCAGAAGTCATTGTGCACATCGGCACAAATAATGTAAATAGAAATAAGGATGAGGTCCTGAGTAGTGATTACAAAGAGTTCAGAAGCAAGACCACAAGGGTGGTACTCTCTGGATTATCTTCAGTGCCATGTGTTTGTGAGAGTAAGAACAGGAGAATATGGCAGGTGAACATGTAGCTAAAGTATTGGTGCAGGGGGCAGGGATTCAGATTCTTAAATCATTGGGGTCTCTTCTGGAGCAGAGGTGACCTGTTTAAAAGGGACACATGCTTCTGAACTAGAGGGGGACAACATCCAGGGGACAGATCTACTAGGGCTACAAGGGAGGGTTTAAACTAGATCGGCAAGGGGTGGGATCCTCAGCAGCTGGGAAGCAAATGAGGGACTGAAAGGAGATGTAGTACTTAACAATGGCAAGCTGAATAGACCTGACAGGCAGGAGCATGACAGGGAGTGGGGAAAACCTGTTGGATTAAATTGCATCTATTTTGATGCAAAAGGGCTGCCAGGTAAGGCTGATGAACTCAGGGCATGGATAGGTACATGGGACTAGGGTATTAAAGCCTTAATTGAACCATGGCTTCCCAGCTGCTGAGGATCCCAGCAGGGGGAATAAGGGAGGCAAATGCCAGGCTGCAGAGGGATGGTTCCAAAATGTCCTAGGGTTGGGTGGGCTCTGGCTGGGGATATGGGATTGACCTTGGTCCTCTCCCCTGGGATGGAGGTCCTGTGGCTAGCCTGCCGCTTCTAACCCTGGGAATTTATGATAATTCAGAAGACGAGAAAAAATGCAAGTACTTAGGCATGGTGAGTTCGGGTATTTCTCTGGTCAAAGTCTTAATTCTGGTATGCGTACTCTGAAAACTTTGAAGTGGTTTGGTCATTTCAATCTCCATGTCCCTCGATACCTGGCAGGCTTCCAAATCACAGCAGTATTCTATTATGCAGAACAAATTTCCCTTTCTGCAGGTGTGAGAAGACCCCTTTCAAGTCCTCTGACTGACAGGAAAAATCACTTTCACTGATTGGAGGCGGGGTGGGGGAGGGAAGAAGGTGAAGAATTCCCTTCTCCACAATTGCTCATTCAGCACCATTTTTTTCATACTGCATTTGTTCCAAGTCTCTAAGCCTTTCTAGAAAGCACAAATTCTTCGAAATGCTTTGAAAGCCCTTTGTTTTTCTTTGAAAACCTTTCGTTCAATTTTGCAGTACAGTGGAACAAGCCTTTGATTGACAGCCTAATCTTTTTTGCACAACATGCTATATTTATCTTTTCCTTAGGGTTTGAATGAATATGAATTACCCCCCATTGTTCTGAACCACAATGTTTATATAAAGGAGGACCTGACAGCACTTAGCTTCATTGAAGTTGCCTGCAGCTTGTTTCAAAGCCACAAAAGTCGGCAGTTGTAGATGCTGCTAGGGAGGTGGATAAATGGTGGAATGGCTTTGAATCGGGTTTCAAACCTGCCTATTACATTCAAATTGGCAGTTCTGCATAATCAACAGGTTCACACCTGATCGGGGCCAGTGGGATGTGTCAGATGAATGGCGACAGGCTCGACGCGCATCGGGAATCTAGTTTTAGCCCCTACATCCCGTTCGACAGGACATCGGGATTCCCACCAGCTTGAATTGGTTTGGCAAATGCCTCCCCAAAGCCACAGAATACTTAATGTCCACCTGAGGTGTTTGTTGAAACCTCAGTTTAACGTCACATTGAGAAGGTGGTCCTTAAATTCTCTCAGAACTGCAGTGAAGTGTCTAGATTATATTCTCAACTGTGTGACGTGAAACTAGGGTCAGAATTCTCCAATGTTGTATGCCCTGACGTCACTATCAGCAAAAACAGAGAATTTAGCACTCCATTCATGGCAGTGGTACCAGAGAATCCCAGCCACGAGCAAGCTTGGAGAGTTCTCTCCTGATCACACATTTCTCTGACTCAAAGACATAAATGCTACAATTGAACTATGGCTGACACTTGTGAAATACATGATGTGGAGATGCCGGCGTTGGGGTAAACACAGTAAGAAGGCTCACAACACCAGGTTAAAGTCCAACCAGTTTATTTGATAGTAAATCCACAAGCTTTCAGGCTTTGCCCCTTCGTCAGGTGGGTGGAGAGTTCTGGTCTCAGACAGAGCATATAACAGCACACACAGTTTACAGAATACTGATTAGAATGCGACTCTTTACAGCTAACCTGCAATTCAAGTCTTAAAGATGCAGACAATGTGAGTGGAAAGAGCATTAGGCATAGGTTAAAGAGGTGTGTATTGTCTCCAGCAGAGACTGATAGCCAAGTTCCGCACACATGCAGACTGTCTTAACCGGGATCTTGGGTTCATGTTGTACTATCTGTAACCCCCATGACTCGCCTGGGTTTGCAAAACCTCACTTACTGTACTGTCTGGAGACCTTTCTGTCCATCTCAAGACTCTACCTGCAATTCCATCTGCTTTACCTTTACATAGTAATCTGCTATGTGAGACCTTGTCAAAAGCCATCTGAAAGTTTTGATAAACCACATCAATGGTCAGCTCTACTAGTTACATCCTCAAAGAATTCCAATAGATTTGTCAAGCATCCATCTCACCTCTTATTCTTTCTCTCCTCCCTTCACTATTTTCCCTCTGAACCTGTCTTATTCTGTTTTCTGAAGTCCAACTCTAACATTATCATGAAACCTATTGACAAGGAAGATATTGCTGTTGTTTTTGGTACCGGCCTGCACCTAGCAGAGGTCGAAAGTCAACTCTCTGACACCTTCAGAAAAGAAGGGAAAACGGGAGGTCAGTTGGTTGTATTGATTAGGATATATATTGGAAATATGGATTTAGCAGATGGTCATGAGCAGCAAGGATAAATTTCATTTATTTAGAGCTGTAAAGCAAAAATCATGCTACAGAGATAAAGGAGCAAATCTGCAGTGTATATGCAAGGATTATTAGGGTGGTGATATTGGATTCTTTACTCAGTTTACTGTTATTCATAGTTATCCCAATTGTTGAGTGTAAGGAGAGGGAGGAATTTCCAAAGTATGTTCTGGAGAATTTCCTTGATCAACATGATCTTGGTCTAACTTGGGAGAAGGCATTGTTCTTTGTTCTTTGTTCATTGCTGGTGCTGGGAATGAGGTGGGCCAAATGGACCAAGCGTCAATGGGAGAACACTTGGATAAGAGTGATTATCTTTACACGTTTAGAATTTCAAAGCTTTGTTTTAAACTTTAAACAATGTGAGAGTTTTTGCTATCAATGAATAAACCACTAAGTCAGCATTCGAATACTGCAAATATAGTAGCATGCTGGATTTTTAATCAAAATTCAATACAGATAGGTTGACAAGTTACCTGCTTGGACATGCCATGAACACAGCTTCCATGGCAATTAATTTGGGAGATGGGACTCAAATCTGAAACTCAGAGATAGGGATGCTACCCATATGAGCACTACACCTCATTTTAAGTCAGGATATAATGATGGGGTCAAAAGAGAAAATGCTGGAAAATCTCAGCAGAACTGGTAAGGAGAGAAAACAGCTGACATTTTAAATCTAGATGACCCTTTGTCAAAGTTAAAAGGCATAGAAAGTGGGAAATATGTATACTATAATGTGAGGGAATAAAAGATGAGTAATAGCCACAAAAACTGGAGGGGCACCAATATCTTGGCTGGGAGCTTTGCTAGTATGGTTCGAGTGGGTTTAAACTAATGTGGCGGGGGGGTGGGAATCAGAACAGGTCAGCAAGCGTTGAGACTGGGGACGAGCATGGGGCCAAGGCAAGGCTACCTAAGAGGAAGAGCAATCTTGAGGAGGATGAACTCAGTGGGCCTGGAGGTCTGGCTTGCATCTGTTTAAATGCAAGGAGTGTAACAGGCAAGACAGATGAACTGAGAGCCTTAATACATGTACAAAACTTGGATGTGGTTGCAGTGACAAAGACTTGGTTAAAAGAAGGACCGGACTGGCAGCTGAATATTCTGGGGTGTTCAACAGCTCGGTGACTATCGCTGCTAGCTGTGCAGATACGTGGATTTGGGCCAGTGTCAGTAGGAGTTTGTGCATTCTCCCTGTGGTTGCGTGGGTTTCCTCCAGGTGCTCCGGTTTCCTCTCACACCCCAAAGATGTGCTCTTACGCTGATTGGTGTAACAAATTGTCCCTAAATTATTCTCCCCTGAATCTGGTTTCCAATGGGAGTACCATAAGCATAGACATGGGTCAAGGGAGGTGTAGGAAAAATGCTTTGTTAAGATGGCGGAGGGCTCGTTGGGCCGAAGGGCCTGTTTCCCATGCTGTGTTGTTCTTTGCTCTTCTTTGTAAGTGTTTTAGGTGAGACAGAGGAGGGCTAGAAGAAGGGGGGAGTAGCAGTACTGGTTAGGGAGCATATTGCAGTGGTACAGACACTGTGGGTAGAGCTCAGAAACAGAAAGGGCGCAGTCACTTTGCTGGGGGTATACTACAGGCCTCCCAACATCCCACAGGAAGTTGAACAACGGATATGTAAGGGGATTCTGGACAGGTGTAGAAAAAATAGGGTTGTTGTAGTCGGAGACTTCAACTTCCCTCATATAGACTGGAAATCCATTAGGGCTGGGGCTCCGGATGGGAGGAATTTGTAAAATGTGTCCAGGAAGGTTCTTTGGAATAATGTGTTGATAATCCTACAAGAGAGGGAGCTATACTGGACCTAGTACTGGAAAATGAGCCCGGTCAGGTCATCAAAGTTTCAGTGGGGAAACATGTGCGAAGAGTGACCACAATTCTGTAAATTTTCGGATAGTCATGGAAAAGGATAAGTGTTGAAAAGGATAAGCTGCTGAATTGGGGGAAGGCTAACTACAGCTGGATTAGGCAGGATTTGGTGGCTATTGATTGGGAGAGGCTGTTCGAGGGTAAATCCTCATCTGGCATGTGGGAGTCTTTTGAGGAGCAGTTGGTAGGAGTGCAGAACAGACATGTGCCTGTAAAAAGAAAGGACAGGAAAGGTAGGATTCGAGAGCCGTGGATAACCAGAGAAATTGTGGGTCAAATCAAAAAGAGAAAAGAGGCATACATAAGATCCAGGCAGCTAAAAACAGAGGAAGCACTGAAGGAATACAGAGAAAGTAGAAAAGAAGTCAACCAGGGAGTTAGAAGGGCAAAAAGGGGTTACAAAATGTCCTTGGCAGACAGGATTAAGGAGAATCCCAAGGCATTTTATACATACATTAGGAACAAGAGGGTTGTCAGAAAGAGTCGGACCTCTCAAGAACGAAGGAGGGGAATTATGCTTAGAACCCAAGGAAGTAGGTGAGATCCTAAATGAATACTTTGCATCAGTATTCACAAAGGAGAGGGACACGTTGATTGGTAGTGTCTCAGAGGGATGTGTAGACCCGTTAGAACAAATCACAATTATAAGGGAGAAGTTTTCGGTGTTTTAAGAAGCACTAAGATAGACAAATCCTCATGGCCAGATGGCATCTGCCCTAGATTACTGAGGGAAATAAGAGACGAAATTGCTGGGCCTCTAACAGAAATCTTTGTTTCTTCATTAGACACAGGTGAGGTCCCAGAGGATTGGAGGATAGCAAATGTGGTCCATTTATTTAAGAAGGGTAGCAAGGATAACTCGGGTAATTATGGGTCAGTAAGCTTGACGTCCATGGTAGGGAAATTGTTGGAGAAGATTCTTAGAGATAGGATCTATGCGCATTTAGAACAGAATAGTCTCAATAGCGATAGACAACATGGTTTTGTATGAGGGTCATGCCTCACAAATTTGGTTGTGCTTTTTGAGGAGGTGACAAAATGATTGACAAGGGAAGGGTCTTCTACATGGATTTTAGTAAAGCATTTGATAAGGTTTCTCATGGTAGGCTGGTGCAAAAGGTTAAATCTAACGGGATCAAGGGTGAACTAGCTGGATGGATTCAGAACTGACTTGGCCATAGAAGACTGAGGGTAGCAGTGGAGGGGTCTTTTTTCTGATTGGAGGTCTGTGACTAGTGCTGTTCTACTGGGACCTCTGCTATTTGTGATATATATAAATGATTCGGAAGAAGATGTAGCTGGTGTGATCAGTAAGTTTGCGGACAACACAAAGATTGCTAGACTTGCGGATAGTGATGAACATTGTCAGAGAATACAGCAGGATATAGATAGGCTGGAAAATTGGGTGGAGAAATGGCAGATGGAATTTAATCCAGATAAATGTGGTGATGCATTTCAGTAGATCTAATGTAGGGGGGAGCTATACAATAAATGGCAGACCCATTAGAAGTATGAACACACAGAGAGATCTGGGTGTGCAAGTCTACAGATCCTTACAGATGGAAAAGGTGGTGAAGAAGTCATATGGCATGCTTGCCTTTATTGGACAGGACATAGAGAATAGAAGTTAGTATATGATATTGCAGTTATATAGAATGTTGGTTGGGCCACATTTGGAATACTGCATCCAGTTCTGGTTGTCACACTACCAGAAGGACGTGGAGGCTTTGGAGAGAGTGCAGAAAAAGTTTACCAGGATGTTGCCTGGTTCGGAGGGTTTTAGCTATGAGGTGAGATTGAGTAAACTAGGGTTGTTCTCCCTGGAAAGACAGAGGCTGAGGGGCAACCTGATAGAAATTTATAAAATTATGAAGGACATAGATAGGGTGGACAGTTGGAAGCTTTTTCCCCAGGTCAGAAATGACAAACACAAGGGGTCACAAGTTCAAGGTAAGAAGAAGAGGGGGGCAAGGTTCAATATAGATATGCGGGGGACATATTTTACACAAAGGATGGTGGGGGCCTGGAATGCACTACCAGCAAATTGGTTGAGGCAGACATGCTAGGATCATTTAAAACTTATCTAGGGGGCCACATGAACAGAGTGTGAATAGAGGGATACAAATAATTGGTCAAGTTAGGAAAACATGATTGGTGCAAGCTTAGAGGGCCGAAGGGCCTGTTCCTGTGCTGTATTGTTCTTTGAAAATAGTAGAGATAGCTCGCTAGAATTGAAAGATGGAATTTTCCCATTCCACCGCCACAGCAGTTGTACTGGTTGGGACATGGACCATGCAAAGGTCTGGAAAATCCCACAACAAATCTTTCACTGTCTCCTACAGTAAATCAGTAAATATATAGCTTGAAGTTTATTTTCAGCTATTCTAAAGATTAATAACTTTCTATTGATTGTTTTTTTACATGGCACAATGAACTTGGCTCTTAAATCTGTAAAACAGCCAAATTAACTGAGCTATAAAGTATTTTATTCTGATAGTTCAATTTACGCTATATAAATGCAAGCTGTTGTTATAGCTGGTAACTAGACACAGGTTTAAGTACAGAGATAATAAATGGACTGTGGCTTATTTATCTAGAGAAAATAATGTCATTTCCAATTCCTACTTTCAACTAAAAAAATTTACAACTGCACAATGTCTTCATTCATTGCCTTTTGGATACTTTCCAACTGTAACAAAACTAAAATTTATATTACAAATCAGCATTTAATTATTTCCTTTTGCTCTCTCTTAATCTTTGCAGCTAAATCTATATGATTCAATGTAATCCCACATATTGGCCCAAATTTTATTAGCAAACTAAAGATGAGGATAATGGTACTGGTTATTACTTATGCAAAAGTGGTACAGCAACTTTAGACAAAAGGTAAATACATAGTTAAACCTAAATATCCAAAGACTATAGACAGTGATCTTCCTCCTCCATTTTGACTTTTTTTTATATCATAGAATCATAGAATCTATGGCATGAAGACAGACCCTTCAGCCCAAAGTGGTCCATGCTGACCAAAATGCCCATCTCAGCTAATTCCATTTGCCTGCATTTGGCCCATATCCCTCTAAACCTTTCCTATCCATGTTTCCGTTCAAATGCCTTTTCAATGTTGTCAATGTCCCTGCCTCAACCACTTCCTCCAGCAGCTCATTCCATATACATACCACATTCAGTGTAAACAAAAAAGTTGCTCCGATTAATTTTTTTCCCCTCTTAACTTAAACCTATGACCTCTAGTCTTGATTCCGCAACCCTGGAAAAATGACTTGAGTGCATTCACCCTATCCATGCCTCTATCTTTTACACCTCTATAAGATCACCCCTTAGTCTCCTGCGCTCCAAAAAAAAAAGTCTTAGCTGACCAATCTCTTATCATAATTCAGTCCCTTGGGCCCTGGCAACATCCTTGTGAATCCCTTCTGCACTCTGTCCAGTTTGATAACATCTTTCCTATAGCAAGGCAACCAAAACTGAACACACTGCTTCAGATGCAATCTCATCAATGCAAAATAACTTCCCAACTTTTATGCTCAGTGCTCTGACTGATGAAAGCTAGCATGCCAAAAGCCTTCCTCACCTCCTTATCTACCTGTGATCCACCTTTAGAGAACCATACACCTGAACTCCAAGGTCCTCATTTCCACGATACTCCCCATAGTCCCATTATTCACCATGAAAGTTTTGCTTTCATTTGACTTTCCAAAATGCAACACCTCACCCTTTTCTGTATGAAACTCCATTTGCCATTTTTTGGCTTACTTCCCTAGCTCATCAAGATCCTGTTCCAATTTTTGATAACCTTCTTCACCGTCTACACTACCACACAATTTAGTGTCATCTGCAAACTTATTGATCATGCCTTGTACATTCTCATCCAAATCGTTGATATAGATAACAAACACAATATGCCCAACGCTGACCCCTGAGGCACACCACTAGTTACAGGCCTTCAATTCAACAAGCATCCTTCCACCATTATCCTCTGCTTCCTACCATCAAGTGGAGATGCCGGCGTTGGACTGGGGTAAGCACAGTAAGAAGTTGCATGACACCAGGTTAAAGGTTTATTTGGCAGCACTAGCTTTTGGAGTCTCAAGCTACTTCATCAGGTGAGTGAGGACTTGTGTTCACAAACAGGACATATAAATTCACAAGCTCAATTTATAAGGTAATGGTTGGAATGCGGGTCTTTACAGGTAATCAAGTCTTAAAGGTACAGACAATGTGAGTTGAGAGAGGGCCAAGCACAGGTTGAAGAAACGTGTATTGTCTCCAGCAAAGACAGTTAGAGATTTTGCAATCCCAGGCAAGCCATGAGGGTTACAGATAGTGTGACATGAACCCAAAGCCCCAGTTGAAGCCATCCTCATGTGTGCAGAATTTAGCTATCAGTTTCTGCTCAGCGATTTTGTGTTGTCATGTGTTGTGAAGACCGCCTTGGAGAACGCTTACCCGAAGATCAGAGGTTGAATGCAAGTGACTGCTGAAGTGTTCCCTGACTGGAAGGGAACACTCCTGCCTGGTGATTGTCGAGCAGTGTTCATTCATCCACTGTCGTAGCATCTGCATGGTCTCCCCAATGTACCATGCCTCGGGACATCCTTTCCTGCAGCACATCGGTAGACAACATTGGCCGAGTCGCCGAGAGCATGTACCGTGTATCTGGTGAATGGTGTTCTCACGTGAGATGATAGCATCCGTGTCGATGATCCAGCATATCTTGCACTGGTTGCTGTGGCAGGGTTGTGTGGTGTCGTGGTCACTGTTCTCCTGAAGGCTGGGTAGTTTGCTGCAGCCAGTGGTCTGTTTGAAGTTGTGTGGTTGTTTGAAGGCAAGAAGTGGGGGTCAGGGGATGGCCTTAGTGAGATGTTCGTCTTCATTGATGACATGTTATAGGGTGTGGAGAAGACATTGTAGCTTCTCTGCTCTGGGGAAGTACTGGATGACGAAGGGTACTCTGTTCGCCGAGTCCTATGTTTGTCTTCTGAGGAGGTCGGTGCAGTTTTCTGCTGTGGCACGTCGGAACAGTCGAACGATGAGTGGAGCGCCATATCCTGTTCTTATGAGGGCATCTTCCAGTGTCTGTAGGTGTCTGTTGTGATCCTCCTCAGCTGAGAAGATCCTGTGTATACGGGGGGCTTGTCCGTAGGGGATGGCTACTTTAACGTGTTTAGGGTGGAAGCTGGAGAATTGGAGCATTGTGAGGTTATCCGGAGGCTTGCGGTATAATGAAGTGCTGAGGTGACCATCCTTGATGGAGATGTGTGTATCCAAGAATGCAACCGATTCTGGAGAACAGTCCATGGTGAGTCTTCACCCTAAACATGTTAAAGAAGCCATCCCCTACAGACAAGTCCTCCATATACACAGGATCTGCTCGGATGAGGAGGATCGCAACAGACACCTTCAGATGCTGAAAGACGCCTCATAAGAACAGGATACGGTGCTCGACTGATCAGTCAACAGTTCCGGTGTGTCACAGTGGAAAAATCGCATCGCCCTTCTTAAAAGACAAACATGGGAAACAGCGAACAGAATATCCTTCATCATCCAGTACTTCCCCGGAGCGGAGAAGCAACAACATCTTCTCTGGAGCCTTCAACATGTCATCGATGAAGATGAACATCTCACCAAGGCCATCCCCACACCCCCACTTCTTGCCTTCAAACAAGTGCACAGCCTCAAACAGACCATTGTCTGCAGCAAGCTACCCAATCTTCAGGAGAACAGTGACCACAACACTACTCAATCCTGCCACAACAACCAGTGCAAGACATGCTGGATCATCAACGCAGCTGGCAACATCTCACGTGTGAATGCCATCCATCAGGTATGCAATACGTGCTTTTGTGACTTGGCCAACATTGTCTACCTGATGCACTGCAGGAAAGGATTCCCGAGGTATGGTACATTCGGGAGACCGTGCAGATGCTACGACGATGGATGAATGAACACCGCTCGACAATCACCAAGTAGGAGTGTTCCCTCCCAGTTGGGGAACTCTTCAGCAGTCACAGGCATTCAGCCTCTGATCTTTGAGTAAGTGTTTCTTCAAGGCAGCCTTCATCACACATGCTAATGCAGAATCGCTGAGCAGAAACTGATAGCTAAGTTCTGCACACATGAGGCCCGCCTCAACCGGGATCTTGGGATCATGTCACACTATCTGTAACCCCCACGACCTGCCTGGGCTTGCAAAATCTCACTAACTGCCCTGGCTGGAGACAATACTTATCTCTTTAAACTTTGCTTGGCCCTCTCTCCACTCACACTGTCTGTACCTTTAACACTTGATTACCTGTAAAGATTCGTATTCCAACCGTTACCTTGTAAATTGAGTGCCTTTATATGTCCTATTTGTGAAGACAAGTCCTCACTCACCCGATGAAGGAGCTTGAGACTCCGAAAGTTAATGCTGCCAAATAAAGCTGTTGGACTTTAACCTGGTGTTATGAGACTTCTTATTGTTTCTACCATCAAGTCAATTATATATCCAATTTGCCAGCTCTCCCTGGAATTCCATATAATCTCACCTTCCAGAGTAGCTACCATGTGGAACTTTATCAAAGGCCTTACTGAAGTCCATATAGACTACGTCTACTGCCCTGCCCTCATCAACCTTCTTGGTCACTTAAGGCATGATCTCCCATGCACAAAACCATGTTGACTACTCCTAATCAAATCCTGGCTTTCCAAATGCCTGTATATCTTATCCCTCAGAATCCTCTCTATTAACTTACTCACCATTGATGTTAGACTTATTGGCCTATAATCCCCTGATTTTTCTTTGCAGCCCTTTTTAAATAAGAGCACATCATTTTCTACCCTTCTGTCTTCTGTACTTCACCCGTGGGTAATGATGATGCAAATAACTCAGTCAGGGTTCCTGCAAGTCCAAGCATATTTGCTTGTTCACATGGTTCTGTCCAACACTAGATTGGCCCCTTGTCCCAGCAAACAGCTCAAACCTGGTGTTGCTGGGCCTACAGAACTGCCAGCTAATCAGATTAGCAGTTACATCTCTCAGGTGATACTTCCTCCCCAGATGGAGAATGGCTATGGGATAGCTACTGCTTTCCTGATGGATAGGCTCCCTACCGACTTTCTACACTGTGGGACGGGTCAGGAAAAGGAAATTCAGTACTCTGTAAAATGCAGCCCAGTATTTCAGCATTATTAACGGGAGCATCTTGAAGCATGCACATTAGGAATATTTTTGGAAATCTGCAATGAAATAAAGAACAATTACAAATTGATTTACTTCAGGGATGGAAGATAAAGTAAATTATGGATTTATAAAAGTGTGGAGCTTGGCAAGCAGTGAGAAGGATTTTAAAAAATTTTCAAGCTGAAAGGCCAAACTAGGAGAGCCTATGCAACTGCCTCTGACTGTTAATTGGCTGCCCTAGAGAATAACAATGGTGAGTGTTTCTCCAGGGGCAAAGGGAAATTCAGTACCCTCTCCTTTCCTTCTCCCCTATGTACTCTATGAATGGTATGTTTTGTCTGGATGTCCATTCTGATGAAAATTATCAACCAAATACATTGGCTGCTCCACCCCATCTTTTACTGTACATAAGCTAATCATATTTCTCCCTCTCTTTCACTCTGAAAAGTTATAGAAACCTGAAACATTACCTTTAGTCTCTCCATAGATGTTGCCAGACTTGATGAGTTTTTCCAGCATTCTCTGTTTTTATGTGTGATAAATATCCAAAGGCTGTTGTCCAGGATGTGCTGTTATATCCTTAGGCTAGAATTTTACTGCCCCATTTGCCATGGGAATTGAAATGGATGAGGAGCGGACAGTGGAAAGGTTCTTTGACCTCAGGCAGGATTTTACGGTTTCAGGATGAGCGGGGCCATTAAATCTCACCCTTAGTTTCAGAAAAATGATACCTTGCTGTCTATCTCACCATTGGCATTCATTGAACAGAACAAATATGCTGTATTTGTAAGCTACACTTATCACAATATCATTTTAGTAGAATGATAACCTTTTCTCCAAAAAGCTCTCTGGCCCTGGATGTCAGCTATTATAGATGCAGAATTCTATTCTTTCAAGGTTAATTGTTGGTGAACATTTTTAACTTTCCATTTTTTCAATCCTTTTCCTCCTTATTTTTGCTGAATTCGATTTGACATTAAATTTTCAAAAATTTGAAATGGCGCTGTTCAATCTACAGTTCTTCAATCTGACTGGTTCAAGAGATACTCATTGCATGTTGTGTTCTTCAGGCCCCAGATATGCAGTTTCTCTTGTTGTGACAATTATCGCCTTGTACAATCAGCAACTTTATTTTAGAACCTAATTTGTAAAGGGCAAGTTTTTTAATACTCTTTCATGCCTGGCCTGATTAGCTGACAACTCTGAAAAGCAGGACTTCCTTCCCAGTTCTGATGAAAGTCCTGCAGGCTGCCAATCAATGCTCATTTGAATGTGAAATGGCAGCAGACCTGTTGGGGATATCTTCCCCACCAACTCTCTGGCTGACGGAGGGCATTCAAAAACTGTTGTTCAAAAATTTTAGGCATATGTTCTGGGTTTTACAAGCACATTCTGGTTCTCAACCAGCATGTCAAGGAAAGGGGACTTGTTTGGCTGCTGGGGAGTGTTACTGAATGGTAGTTCTTTCAATTAGCCAGAATAGGCATGAAGGGTCAAATGGTTTCATATACTGCGTGATTCCATGAATCTATGATTACAAAATTGTTATATCTGTTTCTTAGAATTACTTGGCTACTGCCTTCATATGCAGTTGCACAAATGGAGCACTGTTATGTGTTTATGTGATGCAAACAGAGTGAAGTTAAGTTTTTGTATTGGTGGCTTTCCAAATTTGACCTACTAAAAACTCATGACTTTCATCTGCCCCTGTTTGTCCAAGTGCAGAACAAAAGTACCAATATTTAAAATCATTATCACGTTATGGATGAAATATGCTTTTCGTTTTTAAGTGCCATATTGCATCTGTTAAATAAATAATTAGAAATGTCATTATACGATGCAGGATTTTGGAATTTTGGGTGAGTTGCTCTGCCTTTACTTGCAAATTACTGAATAAAGCAGAGATCATTTATTTAATTGCTGTAGACAATGAGAAGCAACATTAAGGTGCATTTACTTAAACCATGAACATTTTATGTTAACATTATTTCACCTCATGTATTATCTGAAAACACGTTACTTCAGCACCAAGGCATGCAGTTATATGTTGTACCTGGTTTTTTTGGCTACTTCTGCACACAGTCTTCTTATTAATCAGAAACAAATAGCTTTTGTTAGTGTTGATGACTAATGAAGTGTTTTCGCAAGTATGTACAGCAACCCCTAATTTATTTCCTGAGTTGGATTTGCTCATTTGCAAAGTTCTAACAACTTGTGCTTTTTCATGCCAAACATAATACCTCTTGTGGCATTCAACACTTTGAACTTTTTTTATGAGTTGCTTTTGGCTTTCTACAATATCTTCTGCTTTTAAAGCTGAATATGCGATGCTACTTTCTGATGGACATGTTTAAATTGAAGTTACTTGATAGATGAGCTGCGATGTAAGTAATTGAGGATCACTGGATGCTTCTAATTTTACTTCTGGGTACAAATTCCAATTTGCCTCTAGTTTAATACTTGCATTAAAATCATGCAAACGTGAATTTTGCAAATACACACTAAGCATTTACAGAGCAGCAATTAGAATTTTTATTCTTAATCTCAGCTGGCCGTGCAGAATTTTTTTTCTATCATGCTTAAATATGAAATAATATTAAAATAATGAAATAATTGCTTTATCCATATTAAGTTTACTTGTAGTAGGGATAGTCCTAACCTCGGGATCCAAATATACGAGTCATTAGCCACTAAGACATATAGGAGAAACATTTTTACTCAGATTTTTAAGAACATGGACCTTGTTGCCATATGGACTGGTAGAGTTAAACAGTATAGATGCAGGTAAGTTAAAGTCGCCCTGGACCCATATGATCATAGGCTGCTCTCCCCTTGCGATGAAAGTACACAGAAAAAAATAATTTTAGATTCCCCATCGCTACATAGCAAGACATCCTTCTTGAACCTTCAACAACTTTTCTGTAGAGGCTTTCCTCTCAATGAAACAATCCAATATTTGTGATGATTTCCTCTTAATGAAACAGTCCAATAGCTTAGAGATTTCTTTCCTGTTCAACATCTGGTGTCATGTGGATGGCATGGTAACAGTGGTTAGCACTGCTATCTCACAGTGCCAGAGACCTGCGTTCAATTCCCAGCTTGGGTCACTGTGTGGAATTTGCACATTCTCCCCATGTCTATGTGGGTTTCCTCCGGGTGTTCCAGTTTCCTCCCACAATCCAAAGATGTGCAGGTTAGGCGCATTGACCACCTGAGTAGGCGTCAGAGTGTGGTGCTTAGGGGATTTTCACAGTAGCTTCATTAGTGTGAATGTAAGCCTTCTTGTGATTAATAAATAAACTTTAAGCTTTCATTGCATTCCCCAGGAAGTCATTATCCCCAACCCTATCCAAAGCAGCATATATAAAAAGGGTATGGCTCTAGGAGGGTCCTGCACTGGCAACGTACCTCTCTACTCTGCCTGGCAGTCACCCATTCCCTTTCTGCCTGTGCTGACTTAGCTTGGGGAATGGCTACCTCTCTAAATGCGCTATACACAAAAATGGCAATCCCTCATGGATGTTCCTGAGTGACTCCAGCTGCTGTTTCAGTTCTCATGCATGGATTTTCATTTGCCACATTTGAAGACACACCCTGCGCTCGTATTCATTCTCATCTCTGGAAGTGTCCCTGGTATCTCACATAGCGTAGGAGGAGCATCCATGTGGCCAAGCTGCCCTGAAATGACTGGCCCTTAGATCATAGAACCACAGAAAATTACAGCTCAGAAACAGGCCTTTTGGACGTTCTTGTCTGTGCCAAATCATTTTTTGCCTAGTCCCACTGACCTGCACTTGGATCATATCCCTCCACACCCCTCTCATCCATGAACCCATCCAAGTTTTTCTTAAATGTTAAAAGTGACCCCGCATTTACCACTTCATCCGGCAGCTCATTCCACACTCCCACCACTCTCTGCGTGAAGAATCCCCCCCTAATATTCCCTTTAAACATTTCTCCTTTCACCCTTAACCCATGCCCTCTGTTTTTTTCCTCCTCTAGCCTCAGTGGAAAAAGCCTACTTGCATTCATTCTATCTATACCCATCAAAATCTTATACACCTCTATCAAATCTCCCCTCATTCTTCTGCACTCCAGGGAATAAAGTCCTCACCTATTCAATCTCTCTCTGTAACTCAGCTTCTCAAGTCCCGGCAATATCCTCCTGAACCTTCTCTGCACCCTTTCAACCTTATTTACATCCTTCCTGTAACTAGGTAACCAAAACTGTACACAATACTCTAAATTCAGCCTCACCAGTGCCTTAAAAACCTTACCGTAACGCTCCAACTTTTATACTCAATACTCTGATTTATAAAGGCCAGTGTACCAAAAGCACTCTTTACAACCCTATCCACCTGTGACGCCACTTTTAGGGAATTCTGTATCTGTATTCCCAGATCCCTCTGTTCCACTGCACTCTTCAGAGTCCTACCATTTACCCTATATGTTCTACTTTGGTTTGTCCTTCCAAAGTGTAATACCTCACACTTGCCTGCGTTAAATTCCATTTGCCATTTTTCAGTCCATTCTTCTAGTTGGTCCAAATCCCCCTGCAAGCTTTGAAAACCTTCCTCACTGTCCACTACACCTCCAATCTTTGTATTATCGGCAAATTTGCTGATCCAATTTACCACATTATCATCCAGATCATTGATATAGATGACAAACAACAATGGACCCAACACCGATCCCTGTGGCACTCCATTAGTCACAGGCCTCCACTCAGAGAAGCAATCATAGAATCATAGAACCCTACAGTGCAGAAAGAGGCCCTTCGGCCCATCGAATCTGCACTGAACGCAATCCTACCCAGTCCTACCCCCAATTCCCTATATATTATACCCACTAATCCCTCTAACCTATGCATCCCTGGACACAAAGGGGCAATTTCTTAGCATGGCCAATCAACCTAAGCCCCACATCTTTGGACTGTGGGAGGAAACTGGAGTACCCGGAGGAAACCCATGCAGACACGAGGAGAATGTGCAAACTCCACACAGACAGTGACCCAAGCTGGGAATTGAACCCAGGACCCTGGAGCTGTGAAGCAGCAGTGCTAACCACTGTGCTACCATGCCGCCCCAATCCTCCACAACTACTCTCTAGCTTCTGCCACTGAGCCAATTTACTACCTCCCCATGTATACCTAGCGACTGAACCTAACTAACCTCCCATGAGGGACCTTATGAAAGGCCTTGCTGAAATCCAGGTAGATAACATCCCTTCATTCCCTTTCCTGGTAACCTCCTCGAAAAACTTTAATAGATTGGTCAAACATAACCTACCACGCACAAAGTCACGTTGACTCTCCCTAATAAATCCCTATCTATCCAAATATTTGTAGATCCTATCCCTTATCACACCTTCCTTATGCATGAGTCGCAAAAACCCAGCTTGCAGGTGCAGCAGGTGGTCAGGAAGGCGAATGGGATGCTGGCCTTCATAGCGAGGGGGATTGAATATAAAAGTAGGGAGGTCTTGCTGCAGCTGTATAGGGCATTGGTGAGGCCGCAGCTGGAGTACTGTGTGCAGTTTTGGGCGCCGCACCTGCGCAAGGATATTTTGGCCCTGGAGGGAGTGCAGAGGAGGTTTACTAGGCTGATACCGGAGTTGAGGGGATTGAGCTATGAGGAGAGGCTGAATAAACTAGGCTTGTACTCGTTAGAGTTTAGAAGAATGAGGGGAGATCTCATTGAGACGTATAAGATGATGAATGGGATGGATAGGATAGAGGTGGAGAGACTCTTCCTGCTCAAAAAAGACAGTAGGACTAGGGGGCACAGCCTCAAGATAAAGGGGAGGCGGTTTAGAACGGAGTTGAGGAGGAACTTCTTCACTCAAAGGGTGGTGAATCTCTGGAATTCTCTGCCCGCTGAAGTGGTGGAGGCTGCCTCGCTAAATATTTTTAAGAAGCGGGTTGATGGGTTCTTGATAGGAGAGGGGATTAAGGGTTATGGGGAGAGGGCGGGAAAGTGGAACTGAGCCACGACAGATCAGCCATGATCTTATTGAATGGCGGGGCAGGCTCGAAGGGCTAGATGGCCTACTCCTGCTCCTATTTCTTATGTTCTTATGTTCTTATGTTCTTCCAATAACTTGCCCACCACCGACATCAAACTTACTGGCCTCTAATTTCCTGGATTTCTTTTGGAACCTTTTTTAAACAACGGAACAACATGAGCCCCCTCCAATCATCCGGCAACTCCCCTGTGAATACTGACATTTTAGATATGTCTGCCAGGGCCCCTGCAAGTTCAACACTAGCCTCCCTTAAGATCTGTGGGAATACCATATCCGGTCCTAGGGATTTATCCACTCTGATTTGCCCCAAGACAGCCAGTACCTCCTCCCCTGTGATCTGTAAAGGTTCCATTACCTCCCTACGTGTTTGCCCTATTTCTGTAGACCCCATGTCCGTTTCCTCACTAAATACGGATGCAAACAATCCAATTAGTATCTCCCTCATCTCTTTTGGTTCCATACACAGTCTACCACTCTGGCCTTCAAGAGGACCAATTTTATCCCTCACTATCCTTTTGCTCCTTACATACCCACAGAAGCTCTTTGGATTTTCCTTCACTCTGTCTGCCAAAGCAACCTCATGTCTTTTAGCCCTCCTGATTTCCCTCTTAAGTAGCTTCTTGCACTTTTTGTACTCTTCGAGCATCTGATCTGTTCCTTGCTGCCTGTACATTTCATACAACTCTCTCTTCCTCTTAATCAGTGTTACAATCTCCCTTGAGTACCAAGGTTCCTTACTCCTATTTACTTCGCCTTTAATTCTGACAGGAACATACAAACTCTGCACTCTCAAAATTTCTCTTTTGAAGGCCTCCCACTTTCCATTTACATCCTTACCAGAGAACAGCCTGTGCCAATAAACACTTCCCAGATCCCTTCTCATTTCATCAAAATTGGCCTTCTTCCAGTTCAGAACTTCAACCCAAGGACCAGATCTATCCTTGTCCATGATCAGGTTGAAACTGATGGCATTATGATCACTGGATCCGAAGTGTTCCCTCACACTCACATCCATCACCTGCCCTAACTCATTTCCCAATAGGAGATCCAATATCGCATCCTCTCTAGTTGGTACCTCTATATACTGATGTAAGAAATTCTCCTGAACACATTTTACAAACTCTACCCCATCTAGCCCTTTAACAGTATGCGAGTCCCAATCTATATTTGGAAAATTAAAATCCCCTACTATCACAACTTTGTTTCTTGCAGTTGTCAGCTATCTGTGCTGATTTGCTCCTCCAATTCTCGCTGACTATTGGGTGGTCTATAATACAACCCCATTAATGTGGTCATACCTTTCCTGTTTCTCAGCTCCACCCATTGGGCCTCTGTAGACAAGCTCCCTAATCTATCCTGCCTGTGTGCCACTGTAACATTTTCCCGGACCAACAATGCCACCAACAAATTCACTATTAGCTATAATGTCATATTTCCATGTGTTAATCCGCTCCTTCAGCTCATCTGCCTTCCCCACAATACTCCTGGCATTGAAGTAGACACACCTCAAAAGATTATTTCCACCACACTCAACCCTTCCATTTGTGATATTGCCTGAACTCCCCTTACAACTTCCGAGAAAATAAACAACACTAAGGACTTTCTTCTGCACCAGATGCTGACTCTTGTAGCAGCAGATATTATTATATTACTGTATATCAAATGATAGATACTCACCAGTTCCTACTTACCAATCAGCAGGTTCTCAGACTGCCTCACTGCATTGCTGACTGCAGGACACCCTTCCCAGTCTGCTTCATTGCAATGATAACAGCAGAACACTCTGTCCAGGCTGCTTCATCGCAATACTGACTGCAGGATACACTTCCCGGTCGGCCTCACTGCACTTTCTTGTTAATAAACAGCCTCAGAAGTCTCCCCCACTCCCTCAGAATCTCTCACTGCTGAGTGACTTGTCTGTTTCATGCTATCTTGTGCACTTGGTCAAGACATTAGTTAATAATCTCTCACTTGACACATATCACACCCTCATGCCCTTCCATATATGTCCATTCTCCAAAATGGTTATACATTCAGCCTGGCAGATAATAAGAGGTCATTCAGCCTCTTGCATGCTGTTATCAAACCCTTGGTATGATTCCACAGCTACTGACCTCACTTGTGACTTTTTGTCTAAGTTGCTTTTGGCTGGCTGGGACGTATTCTGCTGATCAACCATAGACTGGAGGAGGATTTGGATGGCATAATCATCATACCGTGGATCATGCTGCTCTGGGCGCCTCAACAGCTCTAACAATCTCTGTGGAGGGGCAAAGAGAGTTAATGGATAGAATTTGAGTCTTTTTCTAAACGCTTGTTATTCATAAGAGGAATGTGGCAGGTTTTCTCAAATATTCTTCCCTCCCTATCAAGAATCCCGAGGGAGAAACTGCTGGCACATTAATCACCAAAATTTAAAAATTAACTCTTACGTGCTGCTGCTCCAATAGTTCAAAGGATTTGACACTCTTCTGGGTCAGAATTTTGATTTGAAAACCACTAATTATGGTACAGCTACCACCAATGCCTCACTCTCTCGGAAGTCTAGCCCTGGTGGCATAATTGGGTGAGCTGACCACCCTTCCTTTCCCTGTTTGTCCAGCTTCCCACTGGAAGGCCACTAACTGGCTGCAAGATACTTTGTGCGCAGTTCTGGTCACCTCACTACAGGAAGGATGTGGGAGCTATTGAGAGGATGCAGAGGAGATTTACAAAGATGTTGCCTGGATTGGGAGGCATGCCTTATGAAGATAGGTTGAGGGAACTAGGTCTCTTCTCCCTGAAGAGACGAAGGTTGAGAGGCGACCTGGTAGAGGTATATAAGATAGGGTGGATTCTTGGAGGCTATTTCCCAGGGCTGAAATGGTCGCTACGAGAGGACACAGGTTTAAGGTGCTGGGGAGTAGGTACAGAGGAGATGTCAGGGGTAAGTTTTTCACTCGGAGGGTGGTGAGTGAGTGGAATCGGCTGCCGTCGGTGGTGGTAGAGGCGAACTCGTTGGGGTCTTTTAAAAGACTTCTGGATGAGTACATGGGATTTAATGGGATTTGGAGTTATGGATAGTTCTATGGCCTGGTAGGTATAGATATGATCGGCGCAACTTGTGGGCCAAAAGGCCTGTTTGTGCTGTAGTGTTCTATGAAGGGTACAGTTTCGGGACGGTCATTTTGAAGTTTCAATGAAAAATACTGTCCTGTGGAAGATTTATTTCATTCTCTCATAAAATACTTCGTAAGGATAATCTTAATTATTAGAACGTCTCATAGTTTAAAAGAGTTAGTTTCTATAAAACCCCAAGGCAAAATAGGAGGAAGATTAAAGACAGTGGGACTAGAAAGGGTGTAGAGGAGATTTACAAAGATGTTACCTGGATTGGGTGGCATGCCTTATGAGGATAGGTTGAGAGAGCTTGATCTTTTCTCCTTGGAAAGACGAAGGATGAGAGGGGACCTGATAGAGGTGTATAAGATGATGAGAGGCACTGATCAGGTAGACTCTCAGAGGCTTTTCCCCAGGACTGAAATGGCTGCCGCAAGAGGACACAGGTTTAAGGTGCTGGGGAGTAGCTACAGAGGAGATGTCAGGGGTAAGTTTTTCACTCAGAGGGCGGTGGGTGAGTGGAATCGGTGGTGGCGGAGGCAAAATTGTTAGTCTCTTTTAAGAGACTTCTGGATGAGTACATGGGACTTAATAGGATTGAGGGTTGTAGGTAAGTCTAGTAGGTAGAGATAAGATCGGTGCAACTTGTGGGCTGAAGGGCCTGTTTGTGCTGTAGTTTTTCTATGATTCTAGTCCTGAGCCAGTGGTTGTCAAATAGGAGGCAGAGAGTGGGGGTCAATGGGTGCTATTCGGATTGGCGGTTGGTGACTAGTGGGGTGCCCCAGGGGTCGGTGCTGGGGCCTCAGCTATTTACCATTTATATAGATGATCTGGAGGAGGGAACCGAGTGCAGGGTGTCGAAATTTGCTGATGACACCAAGATTGGGGGAAAGGCAAATTGTGCGGAGGGTGTGGAGAGTCTGCAGAAGGATCTAGATAGGCTGGGCGAATGGGCCAGGAAATGGCAAATGGAATTTAATGTTGGCAAGTGTGAGGTGGTCCACTTTGGTAGGAAGAATGGTAGGAAGGCCTATTACTTACGTGGCGAAAAACTGCAGCAGGCGACGGTGCAGAGGGACCTCGGGGTCCTTGTGCATGAGTCGCAAAAACCCAGCTTGCAGGTGCAGCAGGTGGTCAGGAAGGCGAATGGGATGCTGGCCTTCATAGCGAGGGGGATTGAATATAAAAGTAGGGAGGTCTTGCTGCAGCTGTATAGGGCATTGGTGAGGCCGCAGCTGGAGTACTGTGTGCAGTTTTGGGCGCCGCACCTGCGCAAGGATATTTTGGCCCTGGAGGGAGTGCAGAGGAGGTTTACTAGGCTGATACCGGAGTTGAGGGGATTGAGCTATGAGGAGAGGCTGAATAAACTGGGCTTGTACTCGCTAGAGTTTAGAAGAATGAGGGGAGATCTCATTGAGACGTATAAGATGATGAATGGGATGGATAGGATAGAGGTGGAGAGACTCTTCCCGCTCAAAAAAGACAGTAGGACTAGGGGGCACAGCCTCAAGATAAAGGGGAGGCGGTTTAGAACGGAGTTGAGGAGGAACTTCTTCACTCAAAGGGTGGTGAATCCCTGGAATTCTCTGCCCGTTGAAGTGGTGGAGGCTGCCTCGCTAAATATTTTTAAGAAGCGGGTTGATGGGTTTTTGATAAGAGAGGGGATTAAGGGTTATGGGGAGAGGGCGGGAAAGTGGAACTGAGCCACAACAGATCAGCCATGATCTTATTGAATGGCGGGGCAGGCTCGAAGGGCTAGATGGCCTACTCCTGCTCCTATTTCTTATGTTCTTATGTTCTTAAGCTGTCACTGTGCCCAAATATTCACATATTTCTCATTCCTAGTTATTTCTTTCAGTCATCTCCTAATAGCCACGTTACACCAATGTAACATAGACAAATGATTCAGAAAGATTTACTTCCTCTACTTTATCCTTTCACTGAAAATAAATCTGTTTTCAGAAACTAACATTTACAAGCTCAAGATTTAATAACAGACTTCTGCTTCATTTGCCTACGCTTATCGTATCTTATTATTTAGATTTCACTTATGTATGTTGCCAGTCCCAGTTACAGAAAACATATACATGTAAAGACATTTTACTGCAAAGTAGTTAGATTTCTGCTGGGGTTACCTGAATTATCCTCAGTAACTTGAGTTGAACACCTGTAACAGCCACAGAGAAACCCTTGAAAGTTGGCAACCAATTAGGACAATCATAAGGAAATTGAACCCCAAGTCTAGCTGGTCACCTTACTACCGGAAGGACGTGGAGGCGCTGGAAAGGGTGCAGAGGAGGTTTACCAGGATGTTGCCTGGCATGGAGGGACTGGGTTACGAGGAAAGGCTGGAGAAACTGGGACTGTTCTCCTTGGAAAGACGGAGATTGAGGGGGGACATGATAGAGGTATATAAGATACTGAAGGGAATAGACAGAGTCAATAGTGAGAGACTGCTTCCTAGATTGGTTACAAATACAAGAGGACATGATTTAAGGGTGAGGGGGGAAGAGGTATAATTTGGATATGAGAGGAAGGTTCTTTACGCAGAGAGTTGTGGGGGTATGGAACGCGCTACTGAGTAGGGTGGTGGAGGCGGGAACGTTGGACTCGTTTAAGGTTCAGTTAGATAGGCACATGAGTGAAATGAGGATGGAGGGTTATGGTAGGGGTTATTAAATAAGGGTTAGAACCTCGGGAGACACCGGAAAGGCAGGCTTGTGATTAACGTTTTTGTCTTTTTATTCCGCAGGTGGAGGTCCACCTCGTTGTCAAACGAGAGGCATGCACACGGTGGGTCGTGCGTGGGCTGCTCTTGGAGGTTCCGGGAGTGGCCTAGTACTTCGTGTCGGTGTGTGTGCTTGATCCTGGACCGGTAGACGGGCGCCGCAACAGCTCGGTGACTAGCACTGCTAGCTGTGCAGATACATGGATTTGGGCCTGTGTCTGTGGGAGTTTGTGCATTCTCCCTGTGGATGCGTGGGTTTCCTCCGGGCGCTCCGGTTTCCTCCCACACCCCAAAGATGTGCTCTTAGGCTGATTGGTTTTACCAAATTGACACTATTCTCCCCTGAATCTGGCTAAGTCAGGGGTTCTATTTGTAGATACGCAGGGTAGAATAGGTGTAGGGTAATGCGGTGGCGCGGGCTTGTTGGGCCGAAGGGCCTGTTTCCCGTGCTGGGTTGTTCTTTGTTTCTTTGTTTTGTTTGGTTCTCACGAAAGAGAACACCAGGAAATGTCAGATTATTGATGGTAAAGTGAACCATCAGGAACAACAAAACTGAAAGAGTAAGTGTACAAACCTTTCCATGGGGGTAAGTGGATAATATTTTAATACAACATACTCATGGGAAAGTACTGTATTAAAAATTTAATGCCACCCCACAACCCTTGGTTCATAATCTGGAAATAAGAGAACACATGGAGTTCCAGAAAAAGCTGTGTGGCAAGACTTTTTATTTAATTAAGTCAAAGCCTAGCATTACACTATGATTTGTACAAGCTTTCAGATAAACAAGTATGACTTTAAACTGGAAGTAGAAGGTAAAACAATGGAATTAAAATTTTTCGGGGCTATTTTATGGAAATTAATTTTTGAGTACAATTTCTTTTATTATTCAAAGATGACAATAGGACTGATGATGTGTTCTTTGAGTGCTGGTGCCTCACATCATGGAGGCCTGGCACATTAGCGAGGCCTGTAGCACTATGGAGACCAATGGCATTATGGATGCCTATTACAATTTGGAGAGCTGACACAGTAAGGACGTTTTGGGGGAAAGAGTAGGGGAATAGGTTGGGGAATAATTGGTCTTTCAAAGAACCGGCACAGCAAGTTGTGCCATGTGGCTTTTGTAAGATTCAGAGGACTGGATGCGTGCTTGCCTGCAATTAACAGGCTGATTTAGAACATGGAACATAGAACGTTACAGCGCAGTACAGGCCCTTCGGCCCTCGATGGTTCCACTGGTTGGCACAACAATCTAATGACCCTCCAACCTAAACTATTCCAATGTTATCCATATGCCTATCCACTGACCAATTGAACGCCCTTAAAGTTGGCGAGTCCACAACTGCTGCAGGCAGAGCATTCCACGCCCTTACTACCGTCTGAGTAAAGAACCTACCTCTGACGTCCATCCTATAATTACCACCCCTTAATTTAAAGCTATGTCCCCATGTGTTAGCCGTCACCATCTGAGGAAAAAGGCTCTCACTATCCATTCTATCTAACCCTCTGACCATCTTGTATGCCTCAATTAGGTCACCTCTCAACCTTCTTCTTTCTAACAACAAAAACAACCTCAAGTCCCTCAGCCTTTCCTCATAAGTCCTTCCCACCATACCAGGCAACATCCTGGTAAACCTCCTCTGCACCCTTTCCAATGCCTCCACATCCTTCTTATAATGCGGCGACCAGAACTGTACACAATACTCCAAGTGCGGCCGCACCAGAGTTTTCTACAGTTGCAACATGACCTCATGGCTCGAAAGTTCAGTCCCTCTACCAATAAAAGCTAACACACTGTACGCCTTCTTAACAACCTTATCAACCTGGGTGCCAACTTTCAGGGATCTATGCACACGTACACCGAGATCTCTCTGCTCGTCGACACTACCAAGAGTCCTTCCATTAGCCCTATATTCTGTACTCCTGTTACTCTTACCAAAGTGAATCACCTCGCACTTTTCCGCATTAAACTCCATTTGCTACCTCTCAGCCCAGCTCTGCAGCTTATCTATGTCCCTCTGCAAACTGTAACATCCATTCTCACTGTCTACAACTCCTCCGACTTTAGTGTTGTCAGCAAATTTACTAACCCATCCTTCTACACCCTCAACTACGTCAGTTATAAAAATGACAAACAGCAGTGGCCCCAAAACAGATCCCTGAGGTACACCTCTTGTAACTGAACTCCAGGTTGAATATTTCCCATCAACCACCACCCGCTGTCTTCTATCAGCTAGCCAATTCCTGATCCAAACTGCTAAATCGCCCTCAATCCCATGCATCTGCATTTTCTGCAGTAGCCTACCATGGGGAACCTAATCAAATGCTTTGCTAAAATCCATATACACCACATCAACTGCCTTACCCTTATCCACCTCTTTGGTCACCTTTTCAAAAAACTCGATAAGGTTTGTGAGGCATGACCTACCTTTCACAAAACCATGTTGACTATCCCTAATCAATTTATTTCCCTCTAGATGATTATAAATCCTATCCCTTATAATTCTTTCCAAAACTTTGCCCACAACAGAAGTAAGGCTCACTGGTCTATAATTCCCAGGATGGTTTCTACTCCCCTGCTTGAACAAGGGGACAACATTTGCTATCCTCCAGTCTTCTGGCACTATACCTGTAGCCAATGACGACATGAAGATCAAAGCCAAAGGCTCTGCAATCTCTTCCCTAGCCTCCCAGAGAATCCTAGGGTAAATTCCATCCGGCCCAGGGGACTTATCTATTTTCATACTCTCAAGAATTGCTAACACCTCCTCCTTAAGTACCTCAATCTCGTCTAGTCTGAAAGACTGTATCTCAGTATTCTCCTCGACTACGTTGACTTTTTCCTGCGTGAACACTGACAAAAAATATTCATTTAGTGCCTTTCCTATCTCTTCAGGCTCCATGCACAACTTCCCACTACTGTCTCTGACTGGTCCTAATCTTGCCCTAACCAATCTTTTATTCTTGACATACCTGTCCAAAGCTTTAGGAGTTTCCTTGATCCTATCTGCCAAAGTCTTCTCATGTCCTCTTCTAGCTCTTCTTAACACTCTCTTAAGCTCCTTCCTGGCTAATTTGTAACTCTCCAGTGTCCTAACTGAGCCTTCATGTCTCATCTTTACATAAGCCTCCTTCTTCCTCTTCACTAGAGATTCAACTTCTTTAGTACACCACGGTTCCCTCACTCGACCACTTCCTCCCTACCTGACAGGTACATATTTATCAAGGACTCGCAGTAGCTGCTCCTTGAATAAGCTCCACATTTCAGTTGTTCCCAGCCCCTTTAGGCCATTAAAAATCCAAACAACAGCAACTTCTTGTTGCCTGTGCAATTTTCATCTCATGGGCAAAATGAATCGACGCTCATCACTTATTTTTCATTTCCTCATCCAACGGCAGGATAAAAGGCCCCTGGAGCAGTAGCTGTTTCTCTGTGATAGAGAGTTTGTATCTGTGTGAGTATAGAGTTTTGTTTGAATTTCCTAGTTATTGTTAGCATTTGTAGTGTGATTTTAAGCATTTCTGGACTTCCCTGGAAGGTTTTCCTGAGGATTGCGGTACAATGTTTCATCATTTGCAAGGCATCAGCCCTCTGTATCTGTTCCAATGGCATATTCCATTCTGCTCACGGGACCTCCTCTGAAAAGAGAGAGAGAAGCAGGAGGAAGAGGAGTCACAATGTGTGTCGGCAGTATCGACTGGCTCAGTTGATGCAGGGCCAACAGGGGAAGTCAAGGCAAGAGGGGACACTGAAGATGCCACTACCTAGTGGCTAGAGTATACAGTTGGTGCACCAGCCAGCTGCAAATGTCTGAATTCAAGTGGTGCAGGAGGCTACACCTCTCCAGCGACACTGATAGTTTCCAAAATTACATCCAACTGAGTGGGCAGTCATTTTATGCCAATGAAGTTCACAGTAGCTCTCAACCTTTATGGCTCCCATTCATTTCTTTACATTGGAATTCATTACAATTCTTTGCTCCTTCACATATTTATCCAATTCGCTTTTGAAAAATATTGTTGAATCTGCTTCCACCTTAAAGCAGAGCATTTTAAATCATTACTGGCTGCATGAAAGAGTCTTCTCATCTTGTCTGCATACTTTTGACAATTTTCTTAAAGTTGATTAAATAAAGTCACAATTAAACACCAGAAAATTTACCTAGTTTCCTTCTGCATCTAAATTCTGATCTCAGTTTTGCACACATTTTGAACCAGCATAATGCAGGAAATTCACTCATTAGCCTGGAGATAGAACCATTATAATAATCAGTAAGGTGCTTTGGTGCAAGCATCGAGCATAAACGAATAAGGAAATTCAGGATGGCATCATTGTGTGTGTAGCTTTGGGGACTGAGCATGCTCATTCCATTAGGCTAGGTTTTTGCTTTGCACCTCGATTACAGTTGTCTTTTAGAGTAAGAATGAAGGAAATTCCATCTCTGCGTGAGCAGAGGAATGAAATGCTGAATCTGCCTTCAAGGAAACTGAATTATCAGTAGATTTTCCTTCTATCCTTTAAGAAACAGGAGAGGCTAATGATAATGTTTGTTTTTAACTAAACAAGAGAATGAATTTCTTCTCCTGTAAGCATTGATTTAAAATTTAAATGATGAAACAAGTATTTGGCATAAAAACTGACTATTAGTTAGATTACCAAGACACAAAAAACTAAAGCAGGTCAGAGGTGCCAATATGAATGAAAACACAGATCCACAGCTGTAAATTATTACTATGATATGAAAGAAAACTTGCATACTATAAAAATGATTAATATTAAAATGTCCCTCTGTAATCATGTGCTGTGAGTAGCTTGTGTATACACCTGATTTTGCTTTCTTTTTCTTTTGATGAATTGCCGTGCCTAGATTTGGACTTTGGACCATCCAGCTAGATCACAAGTTCACCACATACTGCCTTAACGCTCTTGCAATGTTGGCACACCAATACACTTGGTCACTAAGTTGCCTGCATGCCTTAGGAAAGTTTACTCAGACACAAATATTACATCAATCTGTACTAGTAACACACTATTACCGATCTTTAAATATATATTGATTATTGATGAACAATCTGTTCAGCGTTTTTTCTTTATGTGACTATAAAAATCCATATTCAAAATCTAGGTCTGCGCTGCTCAGAGTTTTTAAAGGAACATTATAAACAAAGTTATACAACAGACCATTTGGCTCCTCGAGCTGGCTTTACCATTCTAGTACACCATAGCTGCTTTGCACTTGAATACTATTTAATGACATTTTCCGTATCTCTCAATGCATTTATGAAAAAAACATCTATCTCAGTATTAAAAGCTCCAACTGCCCCTCATCAATAGCATTTTAGGAGACAAAGTTATAAATTTCTGCTACCCTTTGTGTGTAAAAATGCTTTCGGCTTTCCCTCTGAGCTTTAATCAGCTCTAACTAATTTTAAGATTATGCCACCTCATCCCAGATGAATTATTTTCTCTGGACGGAATCTTCTGGTTACTGTAATAACTCCACGGAGGTGAAAGTCCCATCACCAAGTTACTTTATTTACACCATACATCTGTACACAGCCAACTCTCCAGTTGCCCCCTGCTTAATATAGCCTGGAAGTCTGACACACCTGCTTTAAATAGGGACCATGTGTCTCTCTGATTTAACCATCAGTTAAGATTCATCAGGTATTTCTTTTGATTCCAACCAAATAACTAACTCAAATTAACTTAGGGAAGACTCATCAGGTAGCACATACCCCAGCAAGCCAACCTCATTAGTCCAGCTGAAATCATCACAGTCACCCAGTAGCGGGAAGCTTAGTGGGTGGAGCAACTTAATTTGACGAGACCACAAATCTGTTTCCCCGTGGCAGGGTAAACTTTAGAAATTAAGTTCTCAGGATTTTAAAGATGGGTTGAGATTTCCAATGAACAATGTCAGGAAGCCATTTGGCATACATTAGCATGTCGCACATGCTCATTTAAAACTCAACTTGCCAGAATCAAGTTCTCTCTTCAAATTAGTTCCCTGCCAGTAAAAACTTAAAACATTCACATTTGCGGCTGGATGTATGTGGTGTGCATCTGTTAAGCTTGACTTCTTCCATGACTTTGCAGTCAGTAGATGGTGCTTTGTTGTGGACTTGCTCACAGATCTTGACTTGATGCTAGTATGAGATTCTGTACAATATGCTGAAAGATGTTCTGGTTAGGTGCATTGGCCAAGCTAAATTCTCCTTCAGTGTACCTGAACAGGTGCTGGAATGTGTTGATTAGGGGATTTTCACAGTAACTTCATTGCAGTGTTAATGTTAGCCCACTTGTGACACAAATAAATAAACTTTATAAACTTTAAACTTTATCAGCTGCTGTCAGATACAGAGATGAAAGGAGGGAGATAAATGAATGTCTCCGGGAGCACAACTTGTAGATGACAACAAATCACACTCCAAACCTCCATTCCCAGTGAATGGTCATGGCTGACAAGGCTCATGTGGTTAGTCATGCTGCCAAGGCAAAGGTTTCTCCATAGAGACTCCAGGGCTGTGAAGGCAAGCTAAATTGTGTCAAAGGGAGGGAGGGTTGTCGCACATGTTGCTTATCACCCCAATCAAAGAGTAATGTCTCCTTCTGCAGTCAGTTATGAATGAGAGGACCACTGTCTCTGGCTCTACAAGATGTCTCTCGCCTGGGGTGGAAATGTCATTTCTCAATGGAAGCCAGGCACAGGGCTTAGCACTGGCTAGTTGGCTCTGAGGTAGAAGCAAACCTGAAGAAAAGGTACTCACAGGATTGATTCCTTCAATTCATTCAAATTCACTGAGGCCTAGATGATGCAAGCTCCAAACTGGCACTCCTCTGAATAAGGAGGGGGAGGACCCATCACAGGTTGCAACAAGGCCAGGAGGAGCAAAGGCCCGAGCAGCAAAAGATAGAGGGGCCTCAAGAAGGCTAGAATGACCAGGGCACACAGCAATGGTCAGGATTAGCCTGATGTGGAGATGCCAGCGTTGGACTGGGGTAAACACAGTAAGAAGTCTCACAACACCAGGTTTGAGCCCAACCAATTTATTTGATAGTCTGCTTGGAGATCCTCTCCATTCGGATCCGGCACTTTGTGGTGTCGATAGTAGTTATGATGTGGAGATGCCGGCGTTGTGAGACTTTTTACAGTGTTTACCCCAGTCCAATGCCAGCATCTCCACATGATGACTCCTATCAACACTGCAAACTGCCGGATCCAAGTGGAGAGGATCTCCAAGAAGACTATCAAATAAATTGGTTGGACTCTGACCTGGTGTTGAGAGACTTTTTACCAGGATTAGCCTGACCATGGGTATATCAAAGTTGCACCTATCTACAGATGAGCAAAAGGCAATGCAATAGGTGCCTTTGAATATCCCAGAATGTGATTGTACACATCTGTCAGCTCCTATACAATGACCTGAGGATGGAGCTGATGAGAATGTTGCTGAGATGCGTGTAGAGCCCATAGCAAGGATATAACATGACAGTTCTGTGACAGTCTGATTGCTAAAGAAAATCCTGACAGAGTAAGCTGCTAAGATATTTTCTTTGCTATTTGTTTTTCTGTCCTCTGCTAGCTGGAAGGCTTTACCTCCTTTTTGGTTACAGTTGTCATATTTTGCTGAAATGTACCTTGATTCATGATGGCTGAAATTAATTTAATGTCTGCCCTACTAGTGGTTTGACCTTTCAAAGTGCCAAAGTGTGCTAATATGCAGAGCCCTAACTGAATGCATATATTAGAAATGGTATAGCACACTGTTCTCCCATGACCCCAGTTAGTGAACACCTGTAAGTGGAATTGAGATTCTTTCCATGTTGTCACACAGTCTGTGCACACAGCAACTTGGAAGCAATATCAAATCTGTCCCCTTTTTGAGCAAATGTCTCCATACATAACTGTGTAACCATTTGAGGTTAATTTGGAGTCTACTCACTGAGTGCCTCACCTCCACTGTGGGTTGTTGTTGTTATGTTGTGACTGTTATGGCATCGTCAAAAGATTTCAGACTCTGTTAGGAACAAAAGGTATTTGTTGAGAAACTTAGGTACAAGCGGTTTATGCAGCATAAAGGCTACCCTGGGACAGGGCCCACTTCTACATGCTTACAACATGGTTCCAGAAGTAAAATGCCAGAGACAGGATCTTCTCTTTCCCTGGGTGATTATTCACATTCGGTTCTCATTGGTCCCTCAAGCCAGGTAACCTTCTTATGATGTATTGTCTTAAAGAGACAGACAGTACATACACAACCCCTTTAACTTTCTTATACAATCTTCAAAATTGATTTACTCAACCCAAATTCTAAATAAACATGATACACATAAGTTAGACATTTGTACATTGATGTAGCGATTGTATAATGGAGGGATCATGTAACTTGCATTTAGCATAATACTTCTTCTAGAAAGCATCAACTATGCACATTTCCAAATATAATCTTGTATGGAATCCTTCCATATAGGCTTTCTGCTTCCCAAGTTCTGTCCTAGACTGTGTGCTGACCAAGGACTACATACTTTGCAGATGGTATCAATCTAATCTTCCATTGACTATCTGTCAAGTCAAGTACCTTACTCTACAATGCATGTAGGTACCATCATCACAGTATAACCTGGTCTTAAATTCTGACAGTTCTTGCACAATCTCCGTTTGTCACTTATGAAGGAAATGATTGTGGTACTCCATTTCTGGTACTTACGTCGTGTGAAAACATTTCTTCTTTTCCTAGAATTTCCATTTGGCATGTTTTCCACCTATCATGTTATCATATTGGTTCTTGTGCATTTCAATTAGTGTGACCACTTCAGCAATCTTGTTCTGGCATTCAATCTCAGCTACCTTCTGTGCCTGATTTGCTGCTAAGTTTAGTTTTTGCACATCTCTTTCAACTGGGTGGCTTAATCATCAAGGAATCATAGAAACCCTACGTACAGAAAGAGACCATTCGGCCCATCGAGTCTGCACCAACCACAATCCACCCAGGCCCTACCCTATATCCCTACATATTTTACCCACTAATCCCTCTAACCTATGCATCTCAGGACACTAAGAGGCAATTTTATCATGGTCAATCAACCAATTAACATCTTTGGACTGTGGGAGGAAACCGGAGTATCCGGAGGAAACCCACGCACACGAGGGGAATGTGCAAACTCCACACAGACAGTGACCCAAACTGGGAATTGAACCCAGGTTCCTAGATCTATGAAGCGGCAATGCCAACCACTACTACTGTGCTGCCCACGTTTAATTTTCCAACGTTTTCCTTTCATCTTCCATGTCAACCAATCTTTTGCTTACACCCAAGTTGTTCTTTATTCCAGTGCGTGTTCTTTTGCAATCCATTCAGTTTATCAATTCCTTAGTTTCTTCCAAGATTAATCCATCATTCCCTTCCAGGAACATTTGGTAACAATTTCTCCCATATCATAGTTGTATTTTTCAGAGAACTGTCACATTTATTTTTGTTGTAGTTGCATCAAACTCGACTTCTGTGTTCAACATTTCTTTCTTTCTTCTTGTCTGGTTTTTTTGTTAGACAATTCTGAATTTCAAACTTGTTCAATAGTTGTGCTCTCTCTTTGAGATTGTCCGTTGCTATGACCTGCACAGCACCCTCGAACACCGAACAGTTTCTGCGTCTCTGCAGAATGCCAATTTCTCCGGCTCATTTGTGTTTTCCACACAACTGCTAGTTTGATCATTCAGTTGGATTTCTAGAGAATTCCCAGTATGGCGTATGGAGAATGATAGCTCTGCTCTAATTTCTGCTTCAACAGTATAGTGACTTTTGCAACAGATGTTGCAGGATATCGTATGTGAGAGCCATGGGTTAAATCCTTGAGGTGCTTCACTCTGAGATGAGTGGTTCTCCAACTGATTACGAAACTGGTAGCATCTATTTCATTGGCTCTTCTCGAGTTCCATGCAGTGACTTCTGTTCTGACGTTCCGCTTGTGCTTTTTTACTCTCAACTCTTTTTACCTTTTATTCATATCTTCATGTTCTAACTCCAGTTCCTTCACCACCTGTTGGTGAATATTATACTGTTTATAATTGGCACTGACAGATTTCATAGCTACTTCCACTTCTTTCATAGTGCTTGTTTTTTTTTCCTTAGCTTGGATGTAGCTGGGACATTTCTCATTTTGATTGAGTCACAAACCCTTTACTTCATTTTCTGTTTGCTGTGGTTCTCGATGAAGTTTATTCAACTCTTTTTCACTTACTACTACTACCACTGTAGCTTGTCTTACTTTCATTTGCTTGTAGTTCATTGCTACAACTTCAGGAACTTCTCATTTTATTACAAAAGAATGTGACACAATTCGGTTTTGGTTTCAGCTTTTCATTTAGTGTCTTTCGGAGCCCTTTTCCTTGGGATCTTTCATTGCCCTTTTGGGGTATTTTATTGCCTACCTGGGGTCGTTCATTACCCCTCTTTGAGGGGGTCTTTTGCTACCTACTCTGACTTGAGGACTTATTATCTCCTCTGAGCTTCAGCCTTGCCTCTTTCTAGAGGTCTTAATTTCCTTCTTTGTGATGCCTACAGACCCATTTTTGGAGAGTTGCTCTCTTCTTAGAGTTGCTCTCTATCCAGAGTCTTGCCTGATTTTCCTCTCCGTTGACTTTTTTTTCTTTGCTGCATTAAATGTTGCACAATTTTAAATGTTTTATTGCTTTAAGATTGTCAAAGTTTTATTTTCACTGCCACTGTTCTCCCTGTGCTCTTATTGCAATTTTGCAGTTTTGGTGGGAAACTACAGCTCCTCTTTTTTTGGACGTCTCTTTTAGAAGCTTTGAAACTTTTTTTCTTAGCTGGTGGAAGATTTCTACCCCAACTTCTGCAGTTTTCCCTTTCTTCTGGCTACCTGGAGAATCTGTTCTTCTCTCCTTGTTCTAACATTGATCCTTTTCGTCAATTTTATTGCTGGTTCCAGTCAGGACCGCTCTTTTAAGAAAGCTTTTTCAACTGTTTTATTTTTAAACTGGTGAAGGTCTTCTCCTCTTTCAAAAACTTCAGAACCTCTCTACTGAAGGTCCCTCAGCACAAGGGCTGATACCCGGACCACCTGCAGGCTCTGTTTGAATTGGGAGACCTGCAACATCTCCCTAAGGCTTTTCTTCCCCTTTTTCTCATTTTTGCTTCTGAACTTATTAACTGATGCCATACATTCTTCAGGAGCACCCAGGATGAGGCCTGCTCACCACATCTTTCTCCAGACTTATAGGGCAGCCTCTGGCTTCCTACTATCTAAAAGAAACTATAGGTCTTCACTCTTGTCAGCCCTGAAATTGTATCTACAAGTTTCCTTACCACTCACGTAGCAGGTTTAACTCCTCCTGAGAACTCATGGCATTCCACCCATTTCTCATATTATGGCAACAGCAACATGAGCTCCAGTCCTCGACCTCAGTGAACATAATTTCAGAAGTCAGAACATGGTGAACTAAAGTAATGGCTTGCATGATGTGGATGTCGGGACTGTGGCAAGGCTACACACTCACAAATGATGGCAAATGCTGAGTCATGCACATGTGGGATTATTGAGTAATCATTGTGTTGATATTATCAGAGAAGTACGTAGGAGTTCATTATTGGACTCTGATGGGAGCGCAGATTTCATTCCCTTAAATGCCCATGATCATTCAAGCATCTAGCAGCAAGGTGAAATCCAGGAAATCTATATTTGAAGCAGCTAAAACTATATACAATGATTGTACATCTGTGTACCTTCAAAATGACTTTACCTTTCTTTGCCTACTGCTGCAGTCCCAACATCCACAGCTGAGGTAGAGGCAGCAAACTGACTGCTGTGCCCTGTTGATTGTGATGTGATATGTGCCGTGGTAACCCGTAGCCTAGAGGATCCCAGCCTGCTTCAGGGTATCCTTGGAGGCCCTTGGATGAAGCTTCTGAAGTGCCAGGCTGGCGCTCTTCTCACTGTGGGTGCCTGATGGCACCATTCTGACTACTTGCAGAGAAGGAGCACCTGCAGGGAGGTCAATATGACCATTCCTCTCCCGCCTAGCCGCTGCTACACTGCACCCATTGCAAGAGAAATGGGGTACAGGAGCGAGCACACATCTGGCAGCCACTGTGCATTCTACTGGATCTGGGTCTTCAAGGCAGGCACTGCTCTTTCTGTTGAGGTAGCCTAGCACTCACATGCCAGAGCCAAAACACCAGCAGAATGTGGATGGATTCTTCCAGCCTTTGCTCCAGTCTGTATAAGAGCCCTGTATCTCAGCCTGATGTTTCCTCCCTGTCTCTGCATTTGCAACAAGTGTCTTTGGGCTATTCCAGAGACTTATCAGGGGGCTGAGCAGGCTGCTGCTCTCCAGTTGTCCTCCAAGTGTTGAAAACCTTGTCAGTCACTTCTTCTGCCAACTCTGGATTCATGATGTGGAGATGCTGGCGTTGGACTGGGGTAAACACAGTTAAAAAGTCTCACAACACCAGATTAAAGTCCCAACAGGTTTATTTGTAGCAAACGTCACTAGTTTTCAGAACTGGCTGTTCATTTGTCAGCTGGGTGGAAGTTCTGATCACAAACAGGGCCTACAAAGACACAAACTCAATTTACATGAATAATGATTGGAATGTGAGTCTTTACAGCTAATCAAGTCTTAAAGGCACAGACAATGTGATTGGAGAGAGCATTAAGCACAGGTTAAAAAAATGTGTATTGTTTCCAGACAGAAAGTTAGTGAGATTTTGCAAGTCCAGGCAGGTTGTGGGGGTTACAGATAGTGTGACATTAACCCAAGATCCTGGTTGAGGCTGTCCTCATGTGTGCGGAACTTGGCTATCAGTCTCTGCTCAACAACTCTGCGCTGTTGTGTGTCATGTAGGCCGCCTTGGAGAACACTTCTTCAAGATCAAAGGCCACATCCCACATCCATTGTCATACTGAACAGAACGGATCACTGCAAAGAAGTATACTGACAACTGAACAACAGGGAACACTACAGACAGTTATCCACAGATCTGACCAAAGAATACACCCGTCAACTGAACAGTCTGATCAAGACCTTTGATCCAGACATTCAGAGCACCTTCTGTGCTCTCATCCCATGTACTCCCCGCGTTGGAGATCTCTACTGCCTCCCGAAGATACACAAGGCAAACACATTTGGCTGTCCTATTGTATTGGGCAATGGAACCCTCTGCGAAAACCTCTCCAGCTACATCGAGGGCATCCTGAAACCCATTGTACAAAGAAACCCCAGCTTTTGTCGCAACACTGTGGACTTCCTACAAAAACTCAGCATACATGGAGCAGTTGAACCAGGAGCATTTCTTGTCACAATGGACGTCTTGGCACTTTACACCAGCATCCCCCCATGACGATGGCATTGCTGCAACTGCCTCAGTACTCAATGCCGACAACTGCCAGTTTCCAGATGCAATTTTACAACTCATCTGCTTCATCCTGGACCACAATATTTTCACCTTCAACAACCCGTTCTTAATCCAGACACACACAATAGCCATGGGGACCAGATTTGCACCTCAGTATGCCAACATGTTCACGCACAGGTTTGAACAAGACTTCTTCACTGCACAGGACCTTCAACCGATGCCATACACTAGATACATCAATGACATTTTCTTCCTTTGGACTCATGGTGAGCAATCACTGAAACAACTATGTGATGACATCAACAAATTCCATCCCACCATCAGATTCACCATGGACTACTCTCCGGAATTGGTTACACTCTTGGATGCACACATTTCCATTAAGGACGGTCACCTCAGCACCTTACTGTACCGCAAGCCCACAGATAACCTGCTCCATTCTCCAGCTTCCACCCTAAACACGTTAAAGAAGCCATTCCCAATGCACAAGCCCTCCTTATACACAGGATCTGCTCAGATGAGGAGGATTGCAACAGACACCACCAGATGCTGAAAGATGCCCTCATAAGAACAGGATATGACGCTCGACTCATCGATCGACAGTTCCAACGCGCCAGAGCCAAAAACCATACTGACCTCCTCAGAAGACAAACACGGGACTTGGTGGACAGAGTACCCTTTGTCGTCCAGTACCTTCCTGGAGCGGCGAGGCTACGACATCTTCTCTGGAGCCTTCAACATGTCATTGAAGACCAACATCTTGCCAAGGCCGTCCCTACACCCCCACTCCTTGCCTTCAAACAACCGCACAACCTCAAACAGACCATTGTCGACAGCAAACTATCCAGCCTTAAGGAGAACAGTGACCACGGTACCACACAATCCTGCCACAGCAACCTCTGCAAGATGTGCCGGATTATCAACATGGATGCTATCATCTTATGTGAGAACACCATCCACCGGGTACATGGTACATACTCTTGCAACTTGGCCAACATTGTCTACCTGATATGCTGCAGGAAAGAATGTCCCGAGGCATGGTACGTTGGGGAGACCATGCAGACGCTATGACAATGGATGAATGAACACCACTTGACAATCACCAGGCAAGAGTGTTCTCTTTCTGTTGGGGAACACTTCAGCGGTCATGGGCATTCGGCCTCTGATCTTTGGTTAAGCGTTCTCCAAGGCGGCCTTCACAACACATGGCAGTGCAGAGTTGCTGAGCAGAGACTGATAGCCAAGTTCTGTACACAGGAGGACAGTCTCAACCGGGATCTTGGGTTCATGCCACACTATCTGTAACTCCACAACCTGCCTGGATTTGCAAAATTTCACGTAACTTTCCTATCTGGAGACAATACATATCTTTTTAACCTGTGCTTAATGCTCTCTCCAATCACAGTGTCTGTATCTTTAAGACTTGATTAGCTGTAAAGACTTGCATTCCAATCATTATTCATGTAGATTGAGTTTGTGATCAGAACTTCCACCCATGTGATGAAGGAACAGCAAGTTCTGAAAACTAGTGACATTTGTTCCAAATAAAACCTGTTGGAGTTTAACCTGGTGTTGTGAGACTTCTTACTCTGGATCCATGTCAGTGATATACTCACCAGAGCCTACTCTAAAATGTGTACCCACCAGGGTGACCATATCTGTAGTGTGGCAGTATGTAATTGAATGCTTTGATGGTACATCCACTGAGGCTTCTGAGGCATCTTCCTCAGAAGTCCTGTTGGGGTTGTTTCTGTGGCTTGTCTCCTTTGTGGGCCTCACCATTTTATTACTAGTACCTGTAATAGAAAAAGAAGATTTAGTGAATGCCTAAGCAAACTCCTTAAATAAACCAATGTGTTTACTCTATGGGCACAACTGACATCTGAACACTGGACGCATCTCACTGGCTTCCTGGGGATCTCGCCTTCAACATGTGCCCGTCCCTGACTATCTGGGTGGCTTACTCCTCATTTGGGGTGTGTCTGGAATGCTGCCTCTGCTGTTGCACAACTCCTACTTATTGTGGCCATTCTTGTCGTGCAGAAAGACACAAGGATTGATTGTAATATAGCTGTCACTGTTAACCACCTCAGTAAGTGATTAACAAGCAGGATATCCTGATTGAAGATTAAGAGAATGAAGTGGCTGACACTTCATCTCAATCTTTTATAGTGGGGTTGGTGGTGGGGGCGAGGGAGGTGGTGGTGGGAGGGGATTGCTGTAGGCATATAAAATTTACTTGATCCTGTGCATTTCATACCAGACATATTAAGTTAAAATTGTCTTTTTTTTATGTTGTAGGATGACCAATTTCATATATCAACTAATTTTACATGGACATGGACAAAATTGTAGGCCTGAAGCCTGGTTATATTTACATATACATGTGTTACCTTACCTCTGACTCCCAGGTCAGCTGATTCAATGAAGTACAGAATGTACTGTGTTATATGTAATGTGCATTTAATGTTGCTTTCAGCACGAAAGGTTGGGAGTGCATTTAGATCTACACTTTAGATCTAATTAGGTCTAAACTTTGTTTCCTCCACCAGGGAGACATATAATTGTGGTGTAAAACAAATTCTCAGACTAAAAGGTAGAGAAAGCTCAGTTGCAAATATATTAAGAGTGTATTGATATGACACCAGAATTTCCCCAATCTTTCACACCATTCTATTGATCCTTGCTGCAAACATACCTTGACATCATCATAATGGCTGTAGCCTGAGTGAAAGAGTCTTCAATATGAATTTTCTGCAGTTATGCTGGTTCAAAACAGACTTAAACTAAGTCTCATATCTGGAGTGCCAGAAACAACACGCAGCAAGAAACAATCATTTTTCTGGTGTTTTATTGCATATTTTAGGCATTTTGTTTTATTTTTCCTCTCCAAGATCTGCACTGCATTTTCAGTTTCTTGGAATGCACTTTTACGGCCTTAGTATGAGTCACATTTAACATTTAAAAGCCCTTTAATTCCTACAGTGCACAAGGAGGTCATTTGGTCCATTGAGTCAGAACTGGCTCTTGACAGAGTATCTTACCCAGGCCCTCTTCCCTGGCCTACCCCTGTAACCCACATATTTGCCATGGTTAATCCATCTAGCCTAGATACCTATGGATACTAAGGGGCAATTTATCATGTCCAATTCATCTAACCTTCACATCTTTAGGCTATTCACCAACCACAAAGTTAAACAAGTTAAAGTTTATTTATTAACCACAAGTAAGGCTTACATTAACACTGTAATGAAGTTACTGTGAAATTCCCCTTGCCCCATGTTTCATGCAACATTGTTCTGCACTTAAGTACTTACAGGTTTGATTATAAGCTCCTTCTACTTTTTCTATTCACTTCAGTGCAGTTATACTTGAGTTTAACTTAGCATCTCAAACTGAGGCACAGTTAGGATCAAAAACTCCCCTCTTGGGAAACTGTATATGAAATGGGTGATAGGATGGGGGTTGGTAATGAAACCAAATACAAGTCGTTGTACAATGAATGTTATGTGTAGCTCTTTTACAGACTAGGCAGCTAAACGTAACACTGTAGACTTAAGGAAATCTTATCCAGACAGGACTGTGAAATCCTGTGTGAATGTTTGTGGATGACTCATACTATTTTTATTGCTGTGTTTGCTGCAGACAGGGTGAATGATTTCTTGCCAGTATTTGTCCACATTGCAGAACAGATGTAGAAATTAATATGTCTTTTTGGTGTGAAGGGCAGTTTGTTCCCTTTTGGTTTCCTAATAAAAAAAGATGCTTTATCTCCCAATGATTTTTACATCTGTTCTAAAACATGGCACATTTCCTGATTTGATATTCGTTATACATTATGCTAAAGTTTCTCTTTCATTCAATGATTGAATGTAAAAAGAAAATTGTGTTTTTACTCTTGGAGACTGAGTTTATTACTTTTCAAATCTGTATTACTCTTTACCTCCTTCAGTTTACGCTTCTTTGGCCTGTGTTTAATTTACCTTATCTTCTCAGCAATGGTTTATGGCTCATACTATGCGCCTTCTCTCTTCCTCTAAGTTTATCAATTATAGAAGCAAGACAAATAAAAAAGAATTGATAAAATTATTTCTGTTGGCCTTTTGCAATCTGCTTCCAGTCTTTATTTACTGTTTTAAGTTTGCATGGTTGTATCAGTTGAGCAGTACAGCATGGTGATACAAAAGGATAATCAGTACCTGTCACCTAAAGATGATGGGGGTGATTTTCCCACCTCGCTGTGTCTGCGCAAATGGCAATGAGGTAGAAAAATAGTAGGCAAATCTAAAAATCTGATTTATGCCCAGCGCCAAACAGTTTGCGATCTCTTGGCCCGTATCAAGTGGTGTGAGTTGCGTCACGCTCAAAAAGTGCACAAAGCTTATCATGCTAATAATTTTAATATTATTAGTGCGCTTGGCAAATATCCCCCTTCTGGAGGCTTCCCACTTTCACAGCACAACATCACACTGGTGCCAGTTAGTACCGTGTTTTCAAAAGTACGTGGTCAAGGCATAGCATAACAAAGGAAAACTAGGGGGTGACACAGCGGCACAGGAGGTTAGCACTGCTACCTCATAGCGCCAGGGACCTGGATTTAATTCCTTCTACTTCTACTTTATCTATTCACTTCGGTGCAGTTATGCTTGAGTTTAACTTAGCATCTCAAATTGAGACACAGCTAGGATTAAAAACTCCCCTTTTGAGTGACCGCTTAGGTGACTGTCTTTGTGGAGTCTGCACATTCTCCCAGTGCCTGCCTGCGTGGGTTTCCTGCGGGTGCTCCAGTTTCCTCCCATAGTCTGAAAGACATGCATTGTCTTTGTTAGGTGCATTGGCCCTGTTAAATTCTTCCTCAGTGTACCCAAACAGGCGCTGGAGTGTAGCGATGAGAGGATTTTCAAAGTAACTTCATTGCAGTGTTAATGTAATCCTATTGATGATTAATAAATAAACTTTAGGAGGTGCATACTGCTGAGCACCAACCTCTGGAGTGTGGGAGGGTGAGATGGGGATAGGGGGTTGGTTTAGTTACTACTGCCATGGTGTGGGATTGGGTGGGGGCTTACATGGATGCAGAGCTTGAGCATGTCCAGAGCTCACCGCTGGCTTTTGTTGTACACATTTCCCCTGGCCATTGCATGACCCCTGAGAGATTGCAAATGAGATCCAGACTCAACCCCATTACTGTCTCATTGGTTACTCTGCCTTCTGCCTGCTAGACAGGCTCTGTGGTTTATTGCGGGCCTTCCATCCCTGATCCCACTAACAGTAACAAGCACCAATTCTGACAGCTTTTACCCCAATCAAGGCAACTTGGCTGGTGTTAACACAGCTCATCACACTGCATGAACTTTGCAATACTTCCTACAATGGCTACCCATCACATGAAAGCCACAATGGTGCTTCTCCACTGTCGACCTGAACTGCATCCCATTCCTGAAAACCAGTGCACCAGATGTACAGGTGGGTGCACGCAAGTCTATGCTTCAAGTGTTCCAAATGAGGATCTCTTCACAGCCATCCTTATGCCAGAGTGTGGAGCACAGTCCACCACATGTTTCTGGCAATAGCCTGTGGTTTCAGGAGTCCATAACTGAAGGAGTTGCCCATCTAGAGGGGCACTAGGGGTGCAGAATGCATCATACCGACAATGTGAAGGGAGGGTGCAGCCGTGTGGGAGGCCATTAGTGACCATAAATTATGATGGTTTTCGTTGTCTTACAATTTAATAGTCTTCAGCAGAAATAAATCCAGTGGTACTGAAGAATTGGACCTGACCATGTCATCTTGACACATTCAGTAAGCAAAAAATCTGCAACTATGTGCAATAGGTTTGCTATTAAAATTTGTGCCACTGTTCAGAAATTGAAATTGAAATTGTGAAAAAAAGTGAAATAAATAATTTAAGTGAAATTAATGAAGGAGTTAAAAGAATAAAAGAAAAAGGTAATGGTTACAACTCACTTTACTTGCATAAGGAGGTATGGTCCCCAACAGAGGGGAAGGGCAAATACACTCAGCAAGCACCCAGGTGTGAGAGCTGCAATTTCCTTCCAGGGTCCCCATCCCTTTGCCTAGATAGCATGCAGGATCTCAGAGTTAACCTAGGGACAATGCTTAGGAGACAGGAGGGTTGCCAGAGCTGGGGCCAGAGAAAGGCTGAGTGGGGAAAGGGTACTCCGCGGTCTTTTTCCAATCTTGGAGATTTTTAGGGAAAAGTTTGCAATGTGATGGCTAACACAATTGTCTCTGTCTGTCAGCATGCTACAACCAGAGGTGAATAGGGCAAGAGTGAATCCTTCGAGATGAAAGGTCACCATTACCTCTCTCTCTTATTAGTCATTATTTTAGTGCATCGAGAGAAGAGATCTGGCTCTTCAGAGCCAGGAGCAGAACTCTGAGGTGGAAAGAGTGATAGGACCTGTCATGCTGCCACAGGGTGGACTCCAGAGAATGGTCACTTGGAGGCATCTTATAAGGCTCAGGGTCTACAGACGGCACCTGACCTTCCTAGAAATAAGCCATCGATGAAGGATTCACCTAGGGACAGGATAGCTCACTTATGCCACCTATAGTAGAAATTAACGACACATGGACTTTGGAAATCACAGCTGCCCTCAATTTTTATTCAACAGGCTCCTCTCAGGGCTCTACAGTGTGCTCTCTGGCATCTTGCAGGCCTCTCTGCTCATTAATGCATCAAGGAGATGATGGATACTCTAATTACAAGGGTTCACAACTATATTCAGAATCAGGCTAGCCTGATTCTAGAACCAGAATCAGGCTGGTCATCTCAGAGGAGCCATAGGATTTGCACAAGTAGCAGATATGATGAAGTGAGTCTGTGTCTGTGTATACCATGTTTGTGAACTCAACTCTCCACTCATCTGATGAAGGAGCAGTGCTCCGAAAGCTCGTGATACCAAATAAACCTGTTGGACTTTAACCTGGTGTTATGAGACTTCTTACAGTGCCCACCCCAGTCCGAAACCGGTATCTCCACATCATGGCTACCAGAAGAACTCGAGACTCATAGCCACCCAATTCATGGATGCTGATGATTAAAGCTAATGATAATGTTCCATCATCCCGAAGTCCCTTCTACGCTTGCCCGTCTGATCGTTAGCTCTACCCACCTTCATTGATGAGGCTCACGTCATGAGGAGGGAACAGTTGCCCATAGTTTTTATGTTGAAGGAGTATTACGACGATTTGCAGTGGAACCACTGTACTATTCCTCAAAAAGCTACTGCGAATGTCTGACTCCTGTCTGGCTGAAACAACTTGCCTACTTTCAGTGACTAAGATCATATCAGGGTGATGACACCCGGGTAGTTTAATCCCGCCTGACTTAAGCTGCTTCTAAGTTCAATGTCGCCGGAAGCAGATGCCAACTCCCTGGGATGTCTGTGCTTCCACCTGCTGTGGATCAGACAGAGTGAGGTGCTCAACAGTTTGTGACCCCAAGCCCCTCTTAAGTCCCACCAAGGTGTGTGTCTTTGTGCTGATGGAGAGTGTTAGTAAAAGCTCTGATGCCTCTTCAATCTCAGGGTCCAAAAATTTGTCCTCACTGGTCTCTGGGGTGGAGTCCTATGCCTGGCTGGTGGAAGCACTGGGCTCCTCCCCTGTTGTGTCTACAAGAGAAGGAAGATGTTATCAATGCATTGGTGGCAGCATGATAAAAAAGACAGGATTCACATTAGCATGGTGAGATGGATGATGTGTTCTGGGACCTCACTTGGCTTTTTGGCACCCACCTAATTCTCAGCAATCACCTTCCTGTCCAGCCAGTTGGAATTCCTTGAATTCCAAGAGGACTTTAAACTCAGGTATCCCTTCACCCTTCTTGGATCTCTCACTATTATTATGTACTAGCTTGTCCTGCATGAAAACAGATGGAGAGAGGGAAAGCAGGCCATGTGCTAGGGAAAATAGTAAGAATGCTGGCATGTATGTGTGGTTGGTGAGCAGGAGCAGAGAGGTGATGAGGAGACAAGCTGTAGGGGAGGTGAAGAAGTATTTGTAGTGAGTGGTGGTTTTGCGTCAGCTGGGAGTGAGTGAACGCTCAATGGATGTGTGATGTGTGAGTGGAGAATGATGAGAAGAGTGGCTCATCCTGAAAGAGATCACTCATTCTTTTATGACAGTGGAAGGCTGTCCTCCTCTGAAGGGAGCTGGTGCTTACCAATGCAGTCATAGCAGGTTGGTGACCTTGCTTGAGGTCTCCTCCCTGTGTGTGGGTACAGGATTTGCAGATGCTCCTCCATGACATCCAGCAGGCTGCCAAGGTACGTCTCTGTAAATCTTGGGGCATACTCCTAAGTTGTCATTATAGGAGCATGAAGAAGTTGCTGGAGAGTGCTGGGATGGCCGTTAAATGGAGCACCCCATTGATTGAAGCACTCAGCTGATGGCTATGAGGGCAAATCAGAGGCCTCCCACCATGGAAGCAACGTGAATCCCTGTACGAAATATTGTCTTTTTCAAAGTGGTTGAAAGTAGGATGCAAAATCCTGCCAATGCTGCCAGTGGGCTAATCACTGCTTTTCCCGCATGAAACCAAGGAAAAGCCAAGCAGCATTCCTTAATGACTATTGTACAGTGACTCTGACATCCATCATTATGAAGTGCTTTAAAAGGCTAGTCATGGCACGAATCAATTCCAGCCTCCCAGACTGCCTGGATTCACTGCAGTTCGCCTACCTCCACAACAGGTTCACACAGAAGATGCCAATTCCCTGGTCCTGTATTCAACCCTGGTTCACCTAGATAACAAAGACGCCTATGTCAGACTCTTATTTATTGACCACAGCTCAGCCTTCAACACCACTATTCCTACAAAACTAATCTCCAAACTCCGTGGCCTGGGCCTCAACTCCTGCCTCTGTGACTGGATCTTGAGCTTCCTAACCCACAGACTTCAATCAATAAGGATAGGCAACAGCACCTCCTCCATGATCCTCAATACCGGTGCTGAATAAAGCTGTATTCTCAGCCCCCTACTATACTCCTTATACACCTATGACTGTGTGGCCAAATTCCCTTCCAACTTGATTTTCAAGTTTGCTGATGACATCACAAAGTTGGTCGGATCTCAAAACAATGACAAGACAGAGTACAGGAATGAGATAGAGAATCTGGTGAACTGACACAGCGACAATAATCTCTCCCTCAATGTCAACAAAATAAAGGAGATAGCCATTGACTCATAGAAATGTAGAGGAGAGTATGCCCCTGAGCTATGAGGAGAGGCTGAATAAACTAGGCTTGTACTCATTAGAGTTTAGAAGAATGAGGGGAGATCTCATTGAGACATATAAGATGATGAATGGGATGGATAGGATAGAGGTGGAGAGACTCTTCCTGCTCAGAAAGGATAGTAGGACTAGGGGGCACAGCCTTAAGATAAAGGGGAGGCGGTTTAGAACGGAGTTGAGGAGGAACTTCTTCACTCAAAGGGTGGTGAATCTCTGGAATTCTCTGCCCGTTGAAGTGGTGGAGGCTGCCTCGCTAAATATTTTTCAGACACGGATTGATGGGTTTTTGATAAGAGAGGGGATTAAGGGTTATGGGGAGAGGGCGGGAATGTGGAACTGAGCCACGACAGATCAGCCACGATCTTATTGAATGGCGGGGCAGGCTCGAAGGGCTAGATGGCCTACTCCTGCTCCTATTTCTTATGTTCTGTCTACATCAACAGAGATGAAATAGAAAGGGTCGAGGGCGTCAAGTTTTTAGGATCACCAACAACCTGCGTGATCTCCACCACCGCCCCCCCCCCCCGCCCCATACCGATACTACAGTTAAGAAAGCCCACCAACACCTCTACTCCCTCAGACGACTAAGGAAATTTGGCATGTCAGCCACAACTCTCACCAACTTTTACAGATGCACCATAGAAAGCCTTCTTTTTGGTTGTATTACAGCTTGGTATGGCTCCTGTTCTGCCTAAGACCACAAAGAACTATAAAAGATTGTGAATGTAGCCCAATCCATCACGCAAACCAGCCTCAGATCCATTGACTCTATCTTCACTTCCAGCTGCCTTGGCAAAGCAGCCAGTATAATTAAGGGTCCCACGCCTCCTGGATATTCTCTCTTCCACCTTCTTTCATTGGAAAAAAGATACAAAAGTCTGAGGTCACATACCAGTCAACTCAAGAAAAGCATCTTCCCTGCTGCCATCAGACTTTTGAAGGGCTCTATCTTGCATTAAATTGATCTTTCTCTACACCCTAGGTATAACTGTAACACTACGTTCTGCATTCTCTTGTTTTCTTCTCTTTGTCTGTACAGCGTGGAAGAAACAATACTTTTCACTGTATGCTAATACATGTGACAATAATAAATCAAAACCATGGTTGGAATTTTCTGGCCGTTCACACCTGGCTACCACCGCAAGCAAGGATGGAGAATTTGGTGTTAAGCCAAATTCCCAATCACTGCTGTAGGACCAGCGAATTCTGCTGATGTGAATAGCTGGAAAATTCTGGCCCTAACTTCACTAAAAAATTGGGAAATTCCACCCAAAATGTTTGTATTCACCTCTTGAGTTGTAATTTGTCAATGCAGTGTGCCCAAATATTGTAACAAACCCCTCAACAGTGGTTGGAAATGGTTCATGGTATGGGATTCTGAAGAAATACAGGACAAAGCTTTCTTAAACTTTCAGTGCATGATAATGCTTGTGAATAAGTATTGTAAAAGGTAAAAACTGATGATCCAATCAGTTAGTGATCCATTAGGGAACTATGAATTTTTTTGTAATTCTACATCCATTGCCAGTCTACCATCAATACCAGCCTTTACAGTTAGTATTATTAATTGAATGATGAAACTGTTTACAAAAATCTTACTAATGTGCCACATTAATTTAAAAATTCTTCACATTTACTTAAGATGCATTTTTTTCTTCACAGTGTGAGTGGGGCAGATGCTGGGAACATTATTAGACTTTTTGCTCCAGATGTTGGAATGTTTGTTGCTGGCTTGGCTACATGGCTTGTCTGTAAAAATTTAGTTCAGCAACCACCAACAGAGGACATGGCACAGTACAATCCAGAGTTCCAGAATGAAGAACAGGTAAAACTTAACTTTTTTTTAACCTTTTACTTTCGTCTTTACAACAAAATAGAAACCTTGTTTTTGAATCCAAAGCTTTGAGATTCAGTGAAACAAAGTTATTGTTTTAATGACTGTTTAGTTGTTGAACGGCTAAAAGCAGATGGTTCACTGACATGATGCTGAAGCATGTACTAGGCTGTTGTGTTCTTAGTTTAATCCTGGCACTCGACCTTATCGCCCACATCATGATTGGTTTTGCCACTTGTCAGCTGGTGAGAAAACTCAGTACCTAAACTGGAAATTAATTATTCCAATGATAATCTGGTTGATTATACAGCAGCATAGTAATGTTAGTGGTTCATCTACCTTTAACCTGAATAAAAATGGATATGGACAAGAGATTATTGGGGCTAGGAATGGATAGTTGCAATGGTTTCAAAATGAGATCTGTTTTTAGAAATGTGGTGACTAACCTGTAGTAACAATATACAAATGTCTCTGATTCAAAAGATTTTTTTTAAAAGACTTGCATTTATATAGCGGCCTTCACTACTTCAGGACATCTCAAAATGCTTCATGACCAATGAAATACTTCTGAAATGCAGTTACTGTTGTAATATAGGAAATTAAGAATAACATGTCATTCCACATATATGACACATTTATCCACTTTTAACTGAGTCATCACTGCAAAGAGCACCTGTGTAAGGAAAATTTATTCATACTTAATATAAATTGTTTGCTGGAGCTGAGAGAGAGAGAGCTAAGATTTTACCTGTTAAAAACCTGTTTAAAATAAGTTTAAAGCACTTTACTCTTTGTAGAACTGTTTAAAGCATTTATTTATTGTATTTACTGCTTTAAGAATTCTGAGGGTGTGGTGAAAAGGCATTTGTGGACCAGCCTGCTTTAAATCAGCGCCAGGTTTAAAAGGAGGCCTGGTGTAGACAGCGGGCAGCGTCTGAGCGGGCAGCGGAGTGAGTGGGAAGCAGAGTGAGTTAATAGGGCTTAATATCAAAAAGGGCTGGAAGGAAAAAAGGCCAGGTGAGTTTGTTTGAAAAAAAAAGGAAAAGAAATTTTTTCAAAACTACTACAGCAAGAAACAAGGAAAAAAATTTTTTCCCCATAAAAAATTACAGTGAATAATGGAGGGGCATGTGATGTGTGGTTTCTGTATGATGTGGGAACTGGCGGACCCCAGGGTCCTTCTCAGTGACCATGTCTGCAGTAAGTGCAGGTTGCTGGAGGAGCTCCAGCTCAAGGTGGATGAGCTGGCCTCTGAGCTACAGACACTGAGGCTCATCAGGGGGAGAGAGGGTGCCCCTAGACTGGCTAAATCTAAGGGTCAGGGACAAAAGGGGGCTGCTGGGAGGAGGAGGAAGGGGGGTGAGGAGCGGAGGCCTCAGCCTCTTAATCTGCATAACAGGTTTGAGGTTCTTGCTTCCAGTCTGGAAGAGGACGAGGCAGGTGAGGTTGGTGAGCAAACTGCACACGGTACAGTGATGCAGCAGGACATAGGCAAAGAGAAGGGGAAAAGGAACGTAGTAGTGATTGGAGATAGTGGGGTGAAGGGTATTGACACTGTCCTTTGTCACAATGACAAAGTGCACAGAAGGGTGTGTTGTCTGCCTGGTGCTCGGGTACAGGATGTTGCAGCTGGGCTGCAGAGGAACCTGGAGTGGGAGGGTGAGAACCCGGTCGTTGTAGTACATGTGGGTGCCGGCGACGTAGGCAAAGTGCGGACTGAGGATCTGGGGAGGGAGTATGAGAAGCTGGGAATGGAATTAAAAAGTAGAACCGACAAGGTGGTCGTCTCTGGGCTACTGCCTGAACTGAGTGCAGACGGGCGTAGGGTTGACAGGATAAAGGAAGTGAATGGGTGGCTCAGGGATTGGTGTGGGAGGAATGGGTTCGAATTTATGGGGCATTGGCACCAGTATTGGGGTAGGTGGGACTTGTTCGGGCGGGATGGGGTTGGTCTGAATCGTGCTGGGACCAGAGTGTTGGCGAATCGAGTAAAGAGGACTGTAGACAGGGCTTTAAACTAATTAGGGGGGGGGAGGGTGCAAGGGTAGGTGACGCTACGAGGTCTAAAGTTAAGGATAGGGTACAGGTAAGGGAAGAGGCCGAGGATGTCCCAATTGGTGGCGTTACGGCAAATAGGGTCCAGGTGAAGGCTGGGATGAAAGCACTTTATCTGAATGCACGAAGCATTCGGAATAAAGTGGATGAGCTGGTGGCGCAGATCGACACAAATGGATACGATCTGGTGGCCATTACAGAGACGTGGCTGCAAGGTGACAGGGACTGGGAGATGAATGTACAGGGCTATCAAGTGTTTAGGAAGGATAGGCAGGAGGAAAGAGGGGGTGGCGTAGCTCTGCTGATTAAGGATAGTATCAAGGTGGTAGCAAGGGATGATATCGGAGCCAAAGAGCAGAACGTGGAATCGTTGTGGGTGGAGATTAGGAACAGCAAAGGGAGGAAGACGCTGGTGGGTGTCGTCTATAGGCCCCCGAATAATGATCTGGAGGTGGGGCGGGCTGTTAACACGCAAATAAGTGCGGCGTGCAGGAATGGGACGGCAGTAGTTATGGGAGATTTCAATCTGCATATTGATTGGTCGACCCATGTTGGACGAGGTGGGCTCGAGGAGGAGTTCTTGGAATGCTGCCGGGATAATTTCCTTGAACAGTGTGTGTTGGAGCCGACGAGGGAGCGAGCTATCTTGGATCTGGTGCTATGTAATGAGGCGGGTAGAATTAGGGACCTTGCGGTGAAGGATCCTCTTGGAGAGGGTGATCATTGTATGGTGGAGTTTCTGGTGCAGATGGAGGAGGAGAAAGTGGGTTCCCGGACACGCGTCCTTTGTTTGAATAGAGGGGAGTATGGTAGGATGAGAGAAGAATTGGCAAATGTGGACTGGGGGAGTGCGTTGGAAGGTAGGTCTGCTGAGGAGCAGTGGAGGATCTTTAAGGAGATCTTTCTTGGTGCTCAGCAGAAATTTATTCCGATGGTTAAAAAGGACAGTAGGAAGAGAGGTAATAAGCCGTGGATAACGAAGGAGGTGAAGGAAAGTGTTAAATTAAAAGCGGAGGAATTTAGAGTAGCTAAGAGCAGTGGGCGAGAAGAGGATTGGGAAAGGTTTAAATGTCAACAAAGATTGACAAAGAAGTTGATAAAGGAGGGTAGGAGAAGCTATGAGGCTGGGCTAGCACTTAATATAAAAAAGGATAGCAAAAGTTTTTATAAATATATAAAAAGGAAGAGGCTGGCTAGGGTGAACGTTGGTCCTTTAGAGGATGAGAAAGGGGAGCTAGTGGTAGGGGATGGGGATATGGCTAAGGTCTTGAATAACTTTTTTGTTTCTGTCTTCACGGAGGAGGACGTGAATAATTTGCCGGGTGTTAGAGATGGAAAGGTGGTAGGAATGGAGGGTCTTAATGACATTACTGTTACTAGAGAGGTGGTGCTCGACAGACTGGAGGGGCTGATTGTGGACAAGTCCCCAGGACCGGATGGAATGCATCCGAGGGTTCTGAAAGAAATGGCGGAGGTTATAGTGGATGCCTTGGTGGTTATTTTCCAGACGTCGCTGGATTCCGGGGAACTGCCGGAAGATTGGAAAACGGCTAATGTTACGCCGTTGTTTAAGAAGGGTGCCAGGCAAAAGGCGGGGAATTATAGGCCGGTTAGTTTAACGTCTGTGGTAGGTAAAATGTTAGAATCCGTCATTAAGGAGGAAATTGCGAGGCATCTTGAAGGGAATTGCTTGATAGGGCGGACGCAACACGGTTTCATTAAAGGGAAGTCGTGTCTGACAAATTTACTGGAGTTCTATGAGGATGTGTCTAGGGCAGTGGATAGAGGAGAGCCGGTGGATGTGGTCTTTCTGGATTTTCAGAAGGCGTTTGACAAGGTACCTCACAAGAGGTTATTGCAGAAGGTCAGGGGACATGGAGTTGGGGGTAGGGTGTTAGCGTGGATAGAGGATTGGTTGTCAAATAGGAGGCAGAGAGTGGGGGTCAATGGGTGCTATTCGGATTGGCGGTTGGTGACTAGTGGGGTGCCCCAGGGGTCGGTGCTGGGGCCTCAGCTATTTACCATTTATATAGATGATCTGGAGGAGGGAACCGAGTGCAGGGTGTCGAAATTTGCTGATGACACCAAGATTGGGGGAAAGGCAAATTGTGCGGAGGGTGTGGAGAGTCTGCAGAAGGATCTAGATAGGCTGGGCGAATGGGCCAGGAAATGGCAAATGGAATTTAATGTTGGCAAGTGTGAGGTGGTCCACTTTGGTAGGAAGAATGGTAGGAAGGACTATTACTTACGTGGCGAAAAACTGCAGCAGGCGACGGTGCAGAGGGACCTCGGGGTCCTTGTGCATGAGTCGCAAAAACCCAGCTTGCAGGTGCAGCAGGTGGTCAGGAAGGCGAATGGGATGCTGGCCTTCATAGCGAGGGGGATTGAATATAAAAGTAGGGAGGTCTTGCTGCAGCTGTATAGGGCATTGGTGAGGCCGCAGCTGGAGTACTGTGTGCAGTTTTGGGCGCCGCACCTGCGCAAGGATATTTTGGCCCTGGAGGGAGTGCAGAGGAGGTTTACTAGGCTGATACCGGAGTTGAGGGGATTGAGCTATGAGGAGAGGCTGAATAAACTAGGCTTGTACTCGTTAGAGTTTAGAAGAATGAGGGGAGATCTCATTGAGACGTATAAGATGATGAATGGGATGGATAGGATAGAGGTGGAGAGACTCTTCCCGCTCAAAAAAGACAGTAGGACTAGGGGGCACAGCCTCAAGATAAAGGGGAGGCGGTTTAGAACGGAGTTGAGGAGGAACTTCTTCACTCAAAGGGTGGTGAATCTCTGGAATTCTCTGCCCGTTGAAGTGGTGGAGGCTGCCTCGCTAAATATTTTTAAGAAGCGGGTTGATGGGTTGTTGATAAGAGAGGGGATTAAGGGTTATGGGGAGAGGGCGGGAAAGTGGAACTGAGCCACAACAGATCAGCCATGATCTTATTGAATGGCGGGGCAGGCTCGAAGGGCTAGATGGCCTACTCCTGCTCCTATTTCTTATGTTCTTATGTTCTTATAAAACTATTATGTTTGAGGTCTGATATTGAAGACAAATAAAGAACACAAGGTCAGTAGTCATAAACTAACAGAACAGTTTACTACATGTCTTTCTCCTAGCACAGTCAGCACAAGACTTCCCAGGCAAGCGCCACCCATGTGGGGTGTGAATCCCAGGTCACCTGACCTTCATATAACATATACACATTTTTAACATACATGAATACATAATTCAGCTATATTCGAAAACATGAACATCAACTGTGAAAGGCAATATCAATGTCCATTACAGGGTCTGTATAGACATAATCTGTCTATCTGGAGGATGATGGTTCCTGGACGATCGTCTTGTTGCCACTTGGCTCTTCTTGGCTGTTCTTCCCCACATTTCCGGAAGCTCTTCTCTAACATGGTTAGCTTTTGTTGACATTTCCTCTCTGTTAGTTTCAGAAACACAAGAGATACATTCGTACTGCCTCTGGGCCTCCATTGTTGTAGGTACCCATTTTACCCTTCTCCATGTAGTTCTTCGCCAACACAATTTCTCCCTTCCTGAACTTCCTTGTCTTTCCCTCTGTTTGGGCCATCTGTCCTGTTTGGTTGATTGTTACCACTTCGCTTGTCTCCTCAGCCGCATCAGGTCAAAAGTAGTCCTCAATCTGCAGCCAAATATTAATGACGGCAAAGAAACTTGGGTCATTGCGTGAAGTGTGTTGTGATCTGTGCTTAAGAATTGAATTGCTTGCTTTCCAAGGGGCCCATCCTGTTGGAAAACCTTCATGTTGCACCCACGCTGGCCAGCTTCTTAGTTGCTCACCCTGCCATGACTTAATGGCTGCTATTTAAACATCTCCCCAGAACTTGTTTGAAGTCCAATTGAGGGAAGGCTGCCAGAAAGACTGCACCATGCTTCATCACGGGGCCCTCAGCAACCTGCTGGATGGGGTCCAACAGAGGCAGGAGACCGTCTCCCCTCAATCAGACAGATGTCCTGCCAGCAAGATGACCAGCCCTGCTTGGAAATCTGTAGCCATGATTGCAAGTGCCAGCTCACTGCATAACAAAGTGAGGCTGCAGTGCCATAGGGAAAAAAAGAACTTCCTTGAACAGGATAAAGCTGCTTCCTCATGTCTCCCACAGCCTTGACACAGCTCTCACACCTCCACAGTGATCTCAATCTCACCTACCTCACGGGGCTCCCACACTTGTCATGCTGAACCCCTGCCCATGCCCCCCCATCCCCCATAATTCCCATAGTAGCTCCTCAGTTCCTCACATCCCCAGTTGCACTCAAACCTCCATGCATGTCAGCCTAAATTACAATCTGATGTAATCCTGCTGACATTCTTCCCTTCTGTCTTATTGCAGGACAAATTTGAGCACAAATGGCATGAGGGAGCACAGCCAGGCGTAGTGATGCCAGAGCTCAGTACTCTTACTTTCTTAGAGGAGCAAGCCTTTGAGCTTATCGATGAGGAGACGTACCATGCATGTGTAGAGGGTGAGGTGGGGGCCAAAGACACATGTAAGATCCCTCAACAAATCCAGCCATGCTCAAACCTCACATGAGTTACTTTTCTCCTATCAGTATTCCCCTGTCCTGCACTAATGCCACCTCTCTTCCACTTCAGGTCAATCAGCAGACCAGCCCGGTTCATCCTCATGGTCCCTGAAGGTCACAGACCTGAGCAACTCTGAGGCGACATCTCGGAGATCAGTATTGAAGCGGTATCACAGCTGTCACCCGCACCCTCCACTAGCACAGATACTCACTTCTCGGTGGGAATAAGTAGCAGGCAGGCATCTGGGTCACTCACTGGTGAGCACTTCATACCTAAAAACCCATAATAGGCCAAGGCAGGGATGTCTCATGGATCCAGTGCTTGGAGGGATGAAGGAGCCCAGGACTCTGATGGGGGAGGCCTATAGAAAACACCCAGTAAAGTTATTGACCCCTTCCTGTTCCTAACCTCTACCACAGAGACTCCGTAGAAAATTCCTCCATGGCGTCTAATTTTTCTGCAGCTGTGACATTACTCTGATCAACAGTGCCACTCCCCCACCTCTTTTGCCTCCTTCCCTATCCTTTCTGAAACATCTGAAACTTGGCACTTGAAGTAATCAGTCATGTCCCTGAGTCATCCAAACCTCTGTAATGGCCACCACATCACATATCCAAGTAGTGATCCACACTCTAAGCTCATCCACTTTGTTCATAATACTCCTTGTGTTAAAATAGACAGATCTCAAATCTTGGGTCTCAGCGCTCCCTTTCTCTATCACCTGCCTATCCTCCCTCTCACACTGTCGACAAGCTCTCTCCATTTGTGAGCTAATCTCCTCTCTCCCAGTCACTTCAATTTGATTCCCACCCCTCCCAACCTTTCTTGTTTAAACTCTCCCCAGTGTCCTTGACAAACCTCTCTGCCAGGAAATTGGTCCCCCTGGAATTCAAGTGCAACCCTGCCTTTTTATACAGGTCACACGTGCCCCAAAAGAGGTCCCAATGATCCAGAAACCTGAATCCTTGTCCCCTGCTCTAATCCCTCAGCCACGCATTTATCCTCCACCTCATTCCATTCCTACTCTCACTGTCTCATGTCACAGGCACCAATACCGAGATTACTACCTTTGCGGCCCTTCTTCTCAACTCTCTTCCTAAGTCCCTATATTCTCCTTTCAGGACCTTTTCCCTTTTCCTACCTATGTTGTTGGTACCAATATGTACCACAACCTCTGGTTCTTCTCCCTCCCACTTCAGGACATCTTGGACGCGATCAGAAACATCCCAATCCTGGCTCCAGGGAGGCAAACTACCATCTGAGTTTCCTGATTGCGTCAGCAGAATCGCCTGTCCAACCCGCTCACTATACAGTCCCCTATCACTACTGCCTTTCTCCTCCTTTCCCCACCCTACTGAGCCACAGGGCTGAACTACTGGGGTACTCTATAGTACCTGACCTTTCCCCTTCCCCTTCCTAACCGTGACCCACTTGTCTGCCTCCCGTGGCCCCAGTGTGACCACCTGCCTGTAACTCCTCTCTATCACCTCCTCGCTCTCCCTGACCAGACGAAGGTCATCGAGCTGCAGTTCCAGTTCCCTAATGCGGTCCCTTGGGAGCTGCAACTCAACGCACCTGGCGCAGATATGGACATCTGGGAGGCTAGGAGACTCCAGGACCTCCCACATCCAACACCGAGAACAACAAACTAGCCTCACACTCATAATTGCCCCTTTCTTCAAATAACACAGGAAAAACTAAGAACTAAACCTACCCTGCCTCACCTGTTTCCGCCGAAGCCCTTTGTGCCAAAGCCCTTCAACCTTCACTCTGCTACCTGCTCACTCCACTGCCCACTGGATAGTGTGGCCTGCTCTTTAAACCTCACGCGCACTACTGGCTGACTTAAGGCACCTGTGCAGTCTTAAAAAAAAGTCCGCGAAAAAGGTAAAAAAAACAATAAATCTCTTATCCTCAGCCCTCCTGCCATGAATCACTCCCTCTCTGCCTTGCTCTGGTCGAACAATGAGCCTGATATTCCCTCACCCCCTTAGGTTTGAGGAATAAGCAAAAAGAAAGGAAAAAAGAAGAAAGCTTACCTGCTCTCACTCCGAGATTTTTTTTTAGTTTAGAGGAGGGGGGAGGGTGGGAGACTCTAGAAGTGTAGAGTCTCAGGTTTCCTCCCTGTTCAAATTTATTGGGGGAAAAAGTCCTCCCTAGGTCTCACTGGAGCCTACTTCCGGTTTTAAAAAAAACTCAGAAAAAAGTGAGGTAAAAATCCCTCTTACCTGACAAATTCTCTTTATTGAATCACCACTCCAACTGTTCCTCTGGAAACAATTTTGCCAGGGTCACTTAGTTCAAACATGGACAAGAGACCTGGGAGCAAAAATTCAGGCCATAGTTTCCTCCCAACTTATAAATTAAGGGTTTCTCTGGCTTTATGTTGATTTCATTCCTTGGGTCTTTGCTATCACTGCACATTATGGGGAGAAGGAGGAGATTTTGAAGAGGGGAAAAAAGTGAAGATTAAAAAGGTTTGAATGTGCTATATATTCTTAGAAATTTTGTCTAAATGCATCATTTTTCCTGCTGGCTTATGCCTCAGAATGAACTTAAATGATTGTGCTATATAAGAGTTTAATTTATTTTCACACAAGTTAAATTATCAAATCCACTGCTTCTATTATATGCTTTCCTGGCTTTTCACCATCAGCTTGCACCTGGTCTGTACAAGTGATTTCACTGCAATGAAAGAATGTGGTACTTTTCTAGTCAGGATGGAAACATGCACTTGCTGCCCTTGTTATTCCAGGCTGCAAAGGTCACAGATTTAAATGGCGCTGTCCAACAGGCTTGGCGTTTTTGCGCATCTTGTTGTTGGTGCATGTTGCAGTCTTGTTGCACCTGTGATGGAGGGAGTAAATGCTTCAATTGGTAGATGAGGTATTAATAAAGCAGCTGTTTGCCTGGATAGTGTTGAACTTCTTGTGTTGTTGGAGCTGCAATCATCCAGGTGATTGCAGAGTATTCAATCACATTCCTAACTTGTGCCTTTGTAAATGGAGGAAAATCTTTGGGGAGTCAAGAGGTGAGTTACTTGGCCTCTGACCTGCTTCTGTGTCTTATTTATTTTATGTGGCTGTTTCTGACATGCTTTTGTTTCCATGTTATTTATGTGGTTAGTCCAGTTAAATTTCTGTTGGAAGCAAATTCACATTGCCTATTGCCTGTTTTATGATTCCATCAGGGCCGTCTCTTTAACATTCAAGCCAATAATAAATCAAATGTGTTCCCAACGCTGCTTAGGCACAGGATGTTGGTCCCTAAATTAGATTCCTATGTACCTATTATTAGCCATGGAAACCAGTGCAATGAGGTCCAATTTTACACTCGTTAAATTGTGCCATGTTCCACAGTATTTCAGCCAATCAGTAGTAGTTGCAAGCATAGAGTGTTTTTTGCTAATTGTGGTCTGCTCCCTTGTTCTGTCTCTTCATAAAGTTTATGAACTTATGAAGTTTATGAGCAGTGCCTGCAGTGGAAAGCATATCTGTCATGATTGTAAAATGCTTTCATATGGGTAAATTAATACTTTTATTGCAAATTTTGTAATCTTTATCATGACGCAGACCTCACTTTGGATAATAAATTCCTCAGCCAAGTGAAAATAAGGCTGTGCTTCTCCAGGTATAGCATCTCCATTATTCAAGGATCGCTGAACTGTGGCCTTAATGCTGCAATTTTGCTATGGTGTAGGGATAGGAGATGGGCCTAAAGCTTTTCTCAGCTGCAGTTGGGGATCAAACCCCCTGTTGACATTTGTCTGAACCATACACTAACTGAACTAATCGGCACCCCCCCAGTGGATACTAAGATTTTCAATAAAATAATTTGAGTGATTAGATCATGTTTTTATTGGTATCGGTTTGCTTTAATTTTTGTTTGTTAGTCTTCGAACTTCTTAATTGGTAGCTTTCTTTCACTCTTGCTAATTGCACCGTCGTGATTTTTTGCTGTTTTACGGATATGACATTTGAGCCAATGAATGCAAGTTGAACATATACTTAGTGGCTCAAGTGTCATGCCTGAAACATGACAGATGAAACCAGTAGTGTACATATATTGATTTATAAGTTAGAAATTATTGTTAACTGTCAACATTGAAAATCAAGTTGTTATGAGTCAGGCAGTATTACAAACCAATTAGAAATTATCTGAAATTAACACTTTTTACACAAGAATATGCAAATAGGAACAGTTTTAAATTGAGAGCAGTCTTGTGACTTATCAACAAAAGGTCTAGAATTAAAAATAGATTTTTATTTCACAAGAGAAAATGATTTGCAGAATCATGCCTGCATATAATTTATTATCCTATCATAGAAAACAAATCATTTCTTTGTTTTCAAATACATCTGTAGCTTTAATAATATATGAACTTTGGTTAAAGTTTATTTATTAGTGTCACAAGTAGGCATGTATCAACACTGTAATGAAGTTACTGTGAAAATCCCCTAGTTGCCATGTTCCGGCGCCTGGTTAGGCACACCGAGGGAGAATTTAGTGTGGCCAATGCATCTAACCCATCTTTTGAACTTTGGGAGGAAATTGGAGCACCCAGAGGAAACCAACACAGAAGTGCAGAGAACTTGCAAACTCCACACAGGCAATGACTCAAGCCAGAAATCAAACCAGGGTCCCTAGCACTGTGAGGCACAATAAGTAGTCTCACAACACCAGGTTTATTTGATAGCATAAGCTTTCAGAGTAACACTCCTTCAGGTGAGTGAAGCATTGTGTTCACAAACAAGGCATATTTAGACACAAATTCAATTTACAATATAATGGTTGGAATGCAAGTCTTTACAGGTAATCAAGTCTTAAAGATACAGACAATAAGAGTGGAGAGAGAATTAAGCATAATTTAAAGAGGTGTGTATTGTCTCCAGTCAGGACAGTTAGTGAGATTTTGCAAGCCCAGGCAAGTCATGGGGGTTACAGATAGTGTGACATGAACCCAAGACCCCCGTTGAGGCCGTCATCATGTATGCGGAACTTGGCTATCAGTTTCTGCTCAGTGATTCTGCGTTGTCGTGTGTCATGAAGGCCGCCTTGGAGAACGCTTACTCGAAGATCAGAGGCTGAATGCCCGTGACTGCTGAAGTGTTCCCCGACAAGAAGAGAACACTCCTGCCTGGTGATTGTTGAGCGGTGTTCATTCATCTGTTGTCATAGCATCTGCATGGTCTCCCCAATGTACCATGCCTCGGGATATCCTTTCCTGCAGCGTATCAGGTAGACAGTGTTGGCCGAGTCGCCGAAAGCATGTACCGTGTACCTGTTGGATGGTGTTCTCATGTGAGATGATAGCATCCGTATCGATGATCCAGCACGCCTTGCAGAGGTTGCTGTGGCAAGGTTGTGTGGTGTCGTGGTCACTGTTCTCCTGAAGGCTGGGTAGTTTGCTGTGGGCAATGGTCTGTTTGAAGTTTTGCGGTTATTTGAAGCAAGAAGTGGGGGTATGAGGATGGCCTTGGCGAGATGGTCATCTTCATCAATGACATGTTGAAGGCTTCAAAGACAGTGTCATAGCCTCTCCGCTCTGGAGAAGGGTTGATGACGAAGGGTATTCTGTCCGCCATGTCCTACGTTTGTTTTCTGAGGAGGTCAGTGTGGTCTTTTGCTGTAGCACGTTGGAACTGTCGATTGATGAGTCGAGTGTCATATCCTGTTCTTATGACGGCATCTTTCAGCGTCTGTAGGTATCTGTTGTGATCCTCCTCATCTGAGCAGATCCTGTAAACACAGATCCTGCTGTGAGGCAGCAGTGCTAACCACTGTGCCACCGTGCTGCCCTAGTATTGTTACCTAATTTGCTGAAAACCTTGCTGTCCTAGAAGTATATTTCAATATTCCCGTTGTGATTTTCATATTATTTGTGTAATATTGTGCTAAAGGACTTTAAAATCCCATATTTAACCATGAATGAGTCTTTCCAACAATGATTCTGTTACAGGTTTTGGAAGTAAAAGATGTACTAAACATTGGAATCAACAAAATATCAGAATTCACATTGAGTTGGTGGCGTTCTGGCAAATAGGGTCCAGGTGAAGGCTGGGATGAAGGCACTTTATCTGAATGCACGAAGTATTCGGAATAAAGTGGATGAGCTGGTGGCGCAGATCAGCACAAATGGATATGATCTGGTGGCCATTACAGAGACGTGGCTGCAAGGTGACAGGGACTGGGAGCTGAATGTCCAGGGGTATCAAGTGTTTAGGAAGGATAGGTGGGAGGAAAAAGGGGGGTGGGGGGGGCGTAGCTCTGCTGATTAAGGATAGCATCAGGGTGGTAGCAAGGGATGATATAGGAACCAAAGAGCAGAAAGTGGAATCATTGTGGGTGGAGATTAGGAACAGCAAAGGGAGGAAGACTCTGGTGGGTGTCGTCTGTAGGCCCCCGAATAAGGATCTGGAGGTGGGGCAGGCTGTTAACGCGCAAATAAGTGCAGCGTGCAGGAATGGAACGGCGATAATTATGGGGGATTTCAATCTACATATTGATTGGTCGACCCATGTTGGACGCGGTGGGCTCGAGGAGGAGTTCTTGGAATGCTGCCGGGTTAGTTTCCTGGAACAGTGTGTGTTGGAGCCGATGAGGGAGCGAGCTATCTTGGATCTGGTGTTATGTAATGAGGCGGGTAGAATTAGGGACCTTGTGGTGAAGGATCCTCTTGGGGAGAGTGATCATTGTATGGTGAAGTTTCTGGTGCAGATGGAGGAGGAGAAAGTGGGTTCCTAGACACGCGTCCTTTGTTTGAACAGAGGGGAGTACGGTAGGATGAGAGAAGAATTGGCGAATGTTGACTGGGGGAGCGCGTTGGAAGGTAGGTCTGCTGAGGAGCAGTGGAGGATCTTTAAGGAGATCTTTCTTGGTGCTCAGCAGAAATTTATTCCGATGGTCAAAAAGGACCGTAGGAGGAGAGGTAATAAGCCGTGGATAACGAAGGACGCGAAGGGAAGTGTTAAATTAAAAGCGGAGGCATTTAGAGTAGCTAAGAGTAGTGGGTGAGAAGAGGATTGGGAGAGGTTTAAATGTCAACAAAGATTGACAAAGAAATTGATAAAGAAGGGTAGGAGAAACTATGAAGCTGGGCTAGTGCTTAATATAAAAAAGGATAGCAAGAGTTTTTATAAATATATAAAAAGGAAGAGGCTGGCTAGGGTGAACGTTGGACCCTTAGAGGATGAGAGGGGGAACTTAGTGGTAGGGGATGGGGAAATGGCTGAGGTCTTGAATAACTGTTTTGTGTCGGTCTTCACGGAGGAACATAGAACATAGAACACTACAGCACAAACAGGCCCTTCGGCCCACGAGTTGCGCCGATCACATCAACACCTACAAACCTACAGACCTATCTATAACCCTCAATCTCATTAAACCCCATATACTCATCCAGAAGTCTTTTAAAAGACCCCAGTGAGTTCGCCTCCACCACCACTGACGGCAGCCGATTCCATTCACTCACCACCCTCTGAGTGAAAAACTTACCCCTAACATCACTTCTGAACTTCCCTCCTTGCACCTTAAATCTGTGTCCTCTCGTAGCAACCATTTCAACCCGGGGAAATAGCCTCTGAGAGTCCACCCTATCAATTCCTCTCAACATTTTGTAAACTTCTATCAGGTTGCCTCTCAACCTTCGTCTCTCCAGGGAAAAGAGTCCCAGCTCCCTCAACCTAACTTCATAAGGCATAAGACGCTGGTGGGTGTCGTCTGTAGGCCCCCGAATAATGACCTGGAGGTGGGGCAGGCTGTTAACGCGCAAATAAGTGCAGCGAGGACGTGAATAATTTGCCGGGTGTTAGCGATGGAAAGGTGGTAGGACTGGAGGGTCTCAATGACATTATTGTTACTAGAGAGGCGGAGCTCGACAGACTGGAGGGACTGATTGTGGACAAGTCCCCAGGACCGGATGGAATGCATCCGAGGGTTCTGAAAGAAATGGCGGAGGTAATAGTTGGTTGCCTTGGTGGTTATTTTCCAAACGTCGCAGGATTAGTTAGTTTAACGTCTGTTGTAGGTAAAATGTTAGAATCCGTCATCAAGGAGGAAATAGCGAGGCATCTTCAGGGGAATTGCTTGATAGAGCAGACGCAGCACAGTTTCGTTAAGAGGAAGTTGTGTCTGACAAATTTATTGGAGTTCTATGAGGATGTGTCTAGGGCGGTGGATAGAGGAGAGCCGGTGGATGTGGTCTGTCTTGATTTTCAGAAGGCATTTGACAAGGTACCTCACAAGAGGTTGTTGCAGAAGTTGAGGGGGCATGGAGTTGGGGGTAGGGTGTTAGCGTGGATAGAGGATTGGTTGTCAAATAGGAGGCAGAGAGTGGGGGGTTAATGGGTGCTATTCGGATTGGCGGTTGGTGACTAGTGGAGTGCCCCAGGGGTCAGTGCTGGGGCCTCAGCTATTTACCATTTATATAGATGATCTGGAGGAGGGAACCGAGTGTATGGTGTCGAAATTTGCTGATGACACCAAGATTGGTGGAACAGCAAATTGCGCGGAGGGTGTGGAGAGTCTGCAGAAGGATCTAGATAGGCTGGGCAAATGGGCCAGGAACTGGCAAATGGAATTTAATGTTGGCAAGTGCGAAGTGGTCCACTTTGGTAGGAATAATGGTAGGAAGGACTATTACTTACATGGCAAAAAACTGCAGCAGGTGACGGTGCAGAGGGACCTCGGGGTCCTTGTGCATGAGTCGCAAAAACCCAGCCTGCAGGTGCAGCAGGTGGTCAGGAAGGCTAATGGGATGCTGGCCTTCATAGCGAGGGAGATTGAATATAAAAGTAGGGAGGTCTTGCTGCAGCTGTATAGGGCATTGGTAAGGCCGCAGCTGGAGTACTGTGTGCAGTTTTGGTCGCCGCACTTACGCAAGGATATTTTGGCCTTGGAGGGAGTGCAGAGGAGGCTTACTAGGCTGATACCGGAGTTGAGGGGGTTGAGCTATGAGGAGAGGCTGAATAAACTGGGCTTGTACTCGTTAGAGTTTAGAAGAATGAGGGGGGATCTCATTGAGACGTTTAAGATGATGAATGGGATGGATAGGATAGAGGTGGAGAGACTCTTCCCGCTCAAAAAAGACAGTAGGACTAGGGGGCACAGCCTCAAGATAAAGGGGGGGCGGTTTAGAACGGAGTTGAGGAGGAACTTCTTCACTCAAAGGGTGGTGAATCTCTGGAATTGTCTGCCCGTTGAAGTGGTGGAGGCTGCTTCACTAAATATTTTTAAGACGCGGGTTGATGGGTTTTTGATAAGAGAGTGGATTAAGGGTTATGGGGAGAGGGCGGGAAAGTGGAACTGAGCAGCAACAGATCAGCCATGATCTTACTGAATGGCGGGGCAGGCTCGAAGGGCTAGATGGCCTACTCCTGCTCCTACTTCTTATGAGACATATAAGATGATGAATGGGATGGATAGGATAGAAGTGGAGAGACTCTTCCCGCTCAGAAAGGACAATAGGACTAGGGGGCACAGCCTCAAGATAAAAGGGGGGGCGGTTTAGAACGGAGTTGAGGAGGAACTTCTTCACTCAAAGGGTGGTGAATCTCTGGAATTGTCTGCCCGTTGAAGTGGTGGAGGCTGCCTCTCTAAATATTTTTAAGACGCGGGTTGATGGGTTTTTGATAAGAGAGTGGATTAAGGGTTATGGGGAGAGGGCGGGAAAGTGGAACTGAGCAGCGACAGATCAGCCATGATCTTATTGAATGGCGGGGCAGGCTCAAAGGGCTAGATGGCCTACTCCTGCTCCTATTTCTTATGTTCTTGTGTTCTTATCATGCTGAATGTTAATACTCAAAGCACTTAACCTGGCACTCATGTCCTGACCCAGATCACATACCAGATAGCACATTACTAACTCAATTTCTCGCTTGCATTTTCACCTTGGGATAGAAACTAATCAAGAATTTAAATTAGACTATTTCCATCTAGTGGATAGGAATTCAACTGCTTTGTTTAGCATCTTTAAACTGATAACCAAGGGGAACATTTTATATCAAAAAATATAAACATGGCTCAGTTAAAATTTACAGCCACATTAAGCAATTGTCCTGCCCTTTATCGTAACATTGCTTTTATTGAAGGAATTTCTACAGGTCAGTATAGAGAATGACTCTTCATCATTTTCCATAAAGATTCAAAAGGACTTCTGCAAATATATGATTTATTTTAGAGGACAGAGCAATCTCATACTAAATTTTCAAATTTAGTCATGTAGACAATTATATTTAGTCCGTAAAGAGATGCAAAAAATGTAAGGGCTGATTGAAACTACTGGCAGAAAGCTGGAGGGAATGGCTGCAAATCCTACATTGTAGTTTTTTTTTAGTCATTAATGGGACATGGACATTGCTGGCTGGCCAGATTTATTGCCCAACCCTAGTTGCCCTTGAGAAGGTGGTGGTGAGCTGCTGCCTTGAATCAGTGCAGTCCACGTGCTGTGGGTTGACCCACAATGCCATTCGGAAGGAAGTTCCAACATTTTGACCTAGCGACTGTGAAGGAGCGGTGATGTGTTTCCAAGTCAGGATGTTGAGTGGCTTGGAGGAGAACTTGCAGGTGGTGGTGGTGGTGTACTAGGTGAAAGTGGCCATGGGTTTGGAAGGGGCTGTCTAAGGATCTTTGGTGAATTGCTGCAGTCCATCTTGTAGATAGTATACACTGCTGCTACTGCGCATCAGTGGTGAAGGAATGGATGTTTGTACCAATCAAGTGGGCTGCTTTGTCCTGGATGGTGTCAGGCTTCTTAAGTATTGTTGGAGCTGCACCCTTCCAGGCAAGTGGGGAGTATTCCATCTCACTCCTGACTTGTGCCTTGTGGTTGTGGACTGGTTTTGGGGAGTCAAGAGGTGAGTTACTCGCTGCAGTATTCCTAGCCTCTGACCTGCTCTTATAACCATTGTGTTTATGTGGTGAGTCCAATTGAGTTTCTGGTCAATGATAATCCCAAGGATGTAAAGGGGGAATTAAGTGACTTGTTTACATAACTAAATTTGAAAACACCATTGAATGTCAAGGGGCAATGGTTAGTGTCTCTTACTGACGATGGTCATTGCCTGGCATTTGTGTGGCATGAATGTTATTTGCCACTTGTGAGCCCAAGCCTTGATATTATCCACATCTTACTGCATTGGAACATGGACTGTTTCAGTGTCTGAGGAGTTGGAATGGAGCTGAACATTGTGCAATCATTGGCTAACATCTCCACTTCTGACCTTATGATGGAAGGGAAATCATTGATGAAACAGTTGAAGATGTTTGGGCCTAGGACACTATAAGGCACAGGTTAGAAGGATTGTAAAGGAATACTCTTTCCATTTTCTTGGAGGGTATTCCATTCAATCATTCAATCCCCCAGCATCAGAAACATTGTGGCAATCTGTACCGTCTACAAATGAACTGCAGGAGTTCATCAAGGTCCTTCGGCAGCACCTTTCAAACCCATGACCATTACCATATTGAAAGAGTAGCAGATACCTGAGAAAACCACTACCTGATGTTTCCTTCCAAGTCACGCACCATCTGTCTTGGAAATATATCGTCGTTCCTTCACTCTAGCTCGGTCAAAATCCTGGGATTCCTTCCCTAACTGCAGTGTGGGTATACATACACCTTAGGGACTGCAGCAGTTCAAGAAAGCAGCTTCTGAAGGGCAACTAGGGTTGGGCAATGAATGCTGGCCTGGCTAATAATGCCAACATTCCTTAAAATGGGAAGAAATGCACTCTACGCACTTCATTAAATGCACTTCACGGCAATCCAAAGACAATATATTTTTTCTAAGTTGCAGTGCCCCGAACTGTACATTGTAGCCCAAAATTTCACAAGTATTTTGGTCTAACCAGTGATTGCACTAATCAGAGAAAATTGTTGCTGATTTGGAACAGGAATGGGAGCAGGAGCAAGAGAAGGCCAAAGAGCTGGAAAAGCAGGAGTTTATACAAGTTTACTACCAAGGAGATCCTACAAAGGCTCATGAGCTTTTCAATGTATTCTCCATTATGGAAGTGTGTGATTGGAAAAATAAGAGGCCCAGATCTTCCAACCAGTGGTAATAGAGTGGGGGGGGGGGGGTGGTAGGGAGGTAGGTGGTGCTTAGTTCAGTAATGCTGATTAACCTCTGAGCTGCACCAAGTATTAATCAGCATTAATTTAGAATAATACAATAGAATCATAGAATCCCTATAATACAGTAAGAGACCATTTGGCCCACTGAACATGCACTGACAGCAATCCCACCCAGGCTTTATCCCAGTAATCCCATGTATTGACTCCGATAATCCCTCTGACACTAAGGGGCAATTTTTAAGATTCGCATTCTAATCAGTAATCTCTAAACTGTCTGTGCTTTATATGCTCTGTCTGAGGCCAGAACTCTCCATTCACCTGAAGAAGAGGGAATCCCCTCGAAAGCTAGTGAGTTTACTATCAAATAAATCGGCTGGACTAAAACCTGGTGTTGTCAGACTTTTTACTGTGTTTACCCCAGTCCAACGCCGGCATATCCACATCAAACTCCACAAAGCCAGTGATCTGAGGCTGGAATTGAACCCAAGTCCCCATCGTTGTGAAGTAGCAATGCTGACGTGTTCGACAATGCCACCCCAATACTAATGTCCTGCAAAACTAATTAAATTTAATTATTTAGTTTCTTTTAGATATTAATTAATCTTATTACAAACTCCAGTATAATTTTAAAGCTTCAGAAAATACATATTGGCCCATTATTAGATATTCACCCGATATGCATCAGCAGCTCATCTCCTCCCCTGTAGAACAGTAGAAACCAATTCTTACAAGGTGAAAAAGTTAGAAAAACAAAGGAGTACCATCTTCGACTTCTCATTGAACTCCCTCTTACCATCTTTCATGCTCTGTCTGAAGCTGCACTCAGTGCTGGCCACAGGGCAAGATTTTCTATCTGCGTTCACCCCAAGGCCGGAAATTCCTACCCGAAGTCAACAGACGTTTGCATGGTCCTCCCCCACCCACTACAACTCCCATGGTGGGTAGCGTGGGATAATTCAATCCAGGGTTTCTGAATTTATATGTTCTGAACAAGGAACTAGATGAATCCAGGTACAGCAATTAAAACTAGTTTCCTTAGTTAATTAATCTGGTTGAGACCTGGAAGTTAAACAATACCTGCAGTTAAATGTTAAACACAAATACAAATAATATTAGAATTATATTTGAAATGTCCCTCTTCTCACCAACCTTCCACATCAAATGGAATTCCAGTGGCAAGGCAACCTCTGGCAACCCTTTAGTCTTTAACTCTTCAAAAAGCTCAGTTCTTTGAACTTTGAATTCATTCTAACCAGCACTCTGCTTGGTGTTTAGCAAAAAACAGGCCCATTCCTCTCACACAACATAATATAAAAAGCAAATTACTGTGGTGCTCAAATCTGAAACAAAAACAGAAAATGCTGGAAATTTTCAGCAGGTCTGACAACACCTGCAGAGAGAGAACACCATTGACATTTCAAATCTAGATGACTCTTTGTCAGAGTTACAGACAGTAGAAAATAACATACAATTTATATTGTTCCACACTTCGTCTGAAGCCATACCTTCTCCAGAAATGCCTCAGCAATAGAGGTAGCCACACTGACTTTTCAATAAATGCATGAAAAGTAAAAGAAATTTTGTTCATTTAAACATTGTAAAATTCTAGTGTACCCATCTTATAGTCTCTGAATTTGTATCCCATTAGAGCCCTTAATTTCTTGTGTTACCCATAGCGACCAATAACTTTTAAAAATATATATGAATTTTCCAGTGACCGGTGCAAAGAGTTGTACAAGATTTCATGTTCTAAGGCTTTTCTGTAACGAACAAAAACCATTATTCACTAAATATTACTTTAGTGAACAATTAATACACTAAACTACAGAAATGTAATTCCCTAATAAAATCTTAGTACAACAAAAACCCCAGGTCACATTTGTGTTTTATATCCCATTCTCTGTGGAAATATAATCTTGTGCAAAAACTCCCAAACTTCTCCCATTTTAACAGAATATTCCTCCAAGACGAATCTTCCAATGTATTTTTAAAACAATGGCCCTTCACTCAATATTCTGAGCATAATCAAATGGAATTCCAATGGCAAGGCTACTATGGAGGCTGGTAGAGGGCCAGCAGTTTGTGGAGACGGGAAAGATTGACAAAGATGTCATAGACAAAAAAGCAAAGGAAGGTAAATGATGGTGATCATGGTTAAGAAGAGTGCCGATTATGGTCATTAAGAGATCAGAATGAGTAAATGGCCGAGCAAAGTTAAGCAGATTGTCAAAGACAACATGAGACTTGTAACAAATGGTCCTAATGGGGTGGGGGAAAAAAGTTGAAAAATGAAACAATAGAAGAAATAAAAATAAAATATCTATAAAATAATACAATAAATTGATGGAAATTGGGGAAGGAGAGAGTTCATGGTCTGAATTCGTTGAACTCGATGTTCAACGGGGGCGGCGCGGTAGCACAGTGGTTAGCAGTGCTGCTTCACAGCTTCAGGGTCCTGGGTTCGATTCCCGGCTTGGGTCACTGTCTGTGTGGAGTTTGTGCAAACTCCTCGCGTCTGCGTGGGTTTCCTCTGGGTACTTCGGTTTCCTCCCTCAGTCCAAAGATGTGTGGGATAGGTTGATTGGCCATGCTAAAATGGCCCCTTAGTGTCCAGGGGTGCGTAAGGTTAGAGGGATTAGTGGGTATAATATGTAGGGATATGGGGATTGGGACTGTATTCGGTACAGACTCGATGGGCCGAAGGGCCTCTTTCTGCACTGTAGGGTTCTATAATTCTATGATTCTATGTTCAGTCCGGAAGACTATAAAGTGCCTAATCAGAAAATCAGGTGCTGTTTCTTCAGTTTGCTTTGGGCTTCATTGAGAGATTGGGTGGGATTTTACACCCTCGCTCGAGCAAGATGGGAAAATCCTACCTGAGGTCAATGGAATTTCCATTGCCCTCCTCTTGTCCACTCTGATTTCATGACAGGCGGAGGTGCTAGAATTTAGGCAATTGCAGCAAGCCAAGGATGGACATGTGGGCATGAGAACAATATGGTGTGTTAAAATGGCAAGTGACATTTTAAGTCATGCAATTGAGAGTCTAAGCCATGCTTGCAGACAGACTGAAGGTTGTTTTCCTCTGCCTAGTATAGCAGCACCTCACAATCTCAAATCTGTCTGATTGACTCAGGTTCTGTGTTTCTGTACACAATAGGACTAGCTTTGTGTTTAGGTGTTAAAACTTGCACCTTACATTCAAGAAGTTTTGTTTGAGTTTATATCTCCATAGCAAACAGATTTTTTTAAATTCATCCCAGGGAAATGGGCATCACTGGTTGGGGGAGCATTTATTGCCCATCCCTAATTGTTATTGGACCGAGTAGTTTGCTGAAACTTTTCAGAGTACATTTAAGAGTCAGCCACATTGTTGTAGATTTGGAGTCACGTGTACGCCAGATCAGGTAAGGACAGCAGATTTCCCATGCTTTAGGAGGTTCCGCACACGTGCAGATAGGAAGCAGGCTATACCTATGCAGTCCCCTGTTCTAGAATTCTTCAGACGGGCATCTGCATGGAAAAATAGCATGGAAGCTTGATCATGGGACCAAGGAATGGGGCACCATATGAGAGAACAGTCCTAGAACAGGGGAGATTGAGTCCTCTCAAAGACAAAATTCTGAGAGGGAACCCAGGGAGAGGTCCCAGAGAGGGAATGGGAGTGAACCGGAAATCACTGGGAGGAGATCCTGGTAAGAACTGATGGAGGTGGGAACAAGCCAAGAGACTTCAACAGTAGGAATGCAATAGTTGGCAGGCTTCAAGTAACTGGACTTCGGATAGTGAAAAGGCAACAAAAGGTTGATGAGTTCACCTTGTGGGCCTTTGGGGCAGTGACATTTTGCTCAGCATGGCTGAAGAGTTAAAGCTGTGCTTGTGAGTTGATGCTGGAGTGCAGACTAGGAAATCCAGGAGTATGCAGTCTTGAGAGACAAGATTGAAACTGCATAGGACAAGCAGTGGTTGAGGCAGTCCAAACTGAAGCACTTTATGGAGGAAATTTAGAGATTAGATCTTTGACGGGGAACTGTGAAGACTTGCAATCTTCATAAGAGAAATGGAGTTTGAATGAGATTGTGTAACTCTCAATGGATGCTGATATCTGGATGGGTTGCTGAGAAAACCGTGACGTCATCCTAGTTGCACCTGACATATTTATTGTGCAGTTACTGTTTTAGGTAAAATAATACCTCTGAAACTGCTAATGAGTCAAAATACAGTGGTTTTTATTTCAGAACTCTGGGGTGTATTCCAGAATTTTGGAAGAAGTAGGACTATAGACTTCTCATAGAACACAAACACAAGTGGGCATTTATACATCATGAGTCTTAATGTCAGTCACGATTCAAAGTTCCAATTCCAGCCAGACCTTCAGGTCTTCTTTCCTGGGTCACGATGCAGCCCCAGAGTTAATCAGGAATTACAGTCCAGCTGGCAGCTGCAGTCATGACACATGGTCACGATTCAAAACCTTTCTGCAGCAGTACCGGCATCCCTGTCTTTGAAGTTACTTGTGTGATCGCGGCTGTCCCAACAGGACTCTTCCTGTTAAAAGCCGGTATCGCAATCTGCCATCAGCAGCTGTCAAAAGCTGATATTGTAAACTACCATCTGTGTAATGATGTCCAACTAACACAAATAGGTAAGATTTGCAAAGTCTACAAAATAACAGCCACATTAAACTCTCTGTCTTTATAAAAATGAGAGTTAAAGCATGTAATACATAACAAATAACTTATATTTCTGCCAGGAGCAGTATAAGCTTGAGAAGATCAGTCATGATGAAGGGTTATGTTTGTGACATATTCTAGGTACAAAATTCATTATCCCTTTCCCTACTTCAGTAACCATAAATATATCAATGGGAAGAGGATAGCCAGGGTTTCATTAGGAACCCAGAGGACAATCTGTGGGTGGAGCTGGAGGACATTAGTAGAGTGTTGAACAAATACTTCACATCCATCTTCACCCAAGAGAATGAAGATGAAGGTATGGAATCCAGGGAGAGAGACTGCAAGGTTCTTGAGCAAATTGACATTGTGAAGGGTGAGGTATTGAAGGTGTTGGCAGGCATAAAAATGGGCAAATCTCCAGATCCAGATGAGCTGTGTGCAAGGCTGCTGTGGGAAGCAAGGGAGGAGATTGCAGGAGGTTTGAACCAAATGTTTTAACCATGAAAAGTGTAAAAAGAGTAATTTGACAAGGAAGTATTCAATGAATGGCATGACACTAAGAAGTTCTGTGGATCAAAGTGGTGTGTTTGTCCACAGATCTCTGATGACAGAAGGGTATGTTAGGTGGGTGGTGAAAAAGACATATATGGGACACTTGCCTTTACCAATAGAGGCACAGATTACAAAAGCAGGGAAGTCATGTTGGAGTTGTAAAAAAGTTTGGTGAGGTAACTGCTAGAGTACTGTGTGCACTCCAGGTGTGTAGGAAGAATGTGATTGCATGGAATGGGTGCAGAAGAGATTTACCAGGATGTTACCTGGGATGGAACATTTAAGTTATGAGGAGTTGTTGGATAGTCTTGGGTTGTTTTCATTGGCACAGAGAAGACTGAGGCGTGACCCGATTGAGTGAAGAAGATTATGAGGGGCATGGACAGAGGGGCAGCTGTTTCCCTTCGCTGAACAAAGGTTCAAGATGAGGGCAGGAGGTTTAGTGGGGATGTGAGGAAAAACATTTTACCCAGCAAGTGTTGATGGTCTGGAATGCGCTGCGTGGGATGGTGAGCTGCCTCACATCCTTCAAGTACCTGGATGAGCACTTGGGCCAAGTGCCAGTAAATGGGATTAGGTGGGAGGTGAGGTGTTTTTCACATGTTAGTGCAGACTCAAAGGGTCAAAGAACCTCTTTTGCACTGTATGATTCTATGATCCTGTGCAATGTGTTTGCTCACAGTTTGCCTGTTAATTCATATGTACCAATTTAATTCCATTGAGTTTCCCCTCAAAACATCACAGTATCAGAGCATTGTTCCAACAAGTCAGAACAAAATCAACCAATTCAGGTATTTGTTGACTTACTACAATCCTAGTTTGTTCAGTGAGTTCAGTACTGGGATATACTTTATAGTAGCAGTTTTATGTATTTGTCTGTATATATATAAGCGGCAAGGAAGCTTTTTTAGCGTATTGTGACCAAATCATGTTAGATGACCCTCATTTTAGGACTCTTATGTACAGGCATCCAATTTGCTGCTGTGCGCAATATCAATTGTAATAATGTTTTAACTTTATAGCGTGCAAACTGGATTGAGCAACAAGAAGTCACAAGGCAATGTTTCAGTATTCATAAGTCCTGCGACATTTCTGCCCTCCAGTTGACATAGTTAGTACAAGAATGATGTAAAATTTAAAAAGGTAGGGTTAATTTGGAGTAGAGGGTTGCTGAATGGCACAGCAGATTAGGAAATATGCAGGGTTCAAAATAAACAAGGGGTTGTGCAAGTTTACCCTTAAAAAGTCACAAGTAACCCAGAAAAAGCTAAGAAAAATTCAAGTGGTCGCCCACATACAATATTCCTTAGATGATTTCTCCTCCATGGTCTGGGGCTGAACAATTACAGGTGGCTTGTTGAGAGCAGGAAAATATGGGAGACTGTTGGTTTTTAAATTGTCCACCACCACCACCACAATTCATGGCTAGAATTTTTTTCTTCTTTTATGCAATATCGGCATTACTGGCAAAGCCAGCAGTTGTTGCCCATCCTAATTGTCTTTTTACTGAATGGTGTACAAGGTCATTTCAGAGGATTGGGGAGGTGGTGGCATAGTATTATTTTCACCGGAGTGGTAATACAGAGATGAAGGGGACCCATGTTTAAATCACATTACCCCTTAGGGAAGGAAATCAACAGTACCTAACTGCTCTGGCCTACATGTGACCCCAGACACACGACAAATGCCCTCTTAAACATCCTCTGAAATGGACTAGCTTAGTTGTATCAAACCACAAAAACTCTAAAAGGAATGAAACTGAACTGACTGTCCAGCATGGATCTAGGCACTAGAAGGGCAAACTCAACCCTGTCAATTGTCTCATAGACTAGTCAAGCAGCAGCCTGACATAGGGGAGGCAGTGGCGTAAGTGATATTGGCAGTGGCGTAAGTGATATTATCACTGGCCTAGTAATCCAGAGACCCAGCGTAATGTTCTGGTGTTCTAGATTCAAATCCCACCATGGATGATAATGGAATTTGAATTCAATGAAACAATTCTGGAATTAAAAGAACATAAGAACATAAGAAATAGGAGCAGAAGTAGGCCATCTAGCCCTTCGAGCCTGCCCCGCCATTCAATAAGATCATGGCTGATCTGTCGCTGCTCAGTTCCACTTTCCCGCTTTCTCCCCATAACCCTTAATCCCCTCTCTTATCAAAAACCCATCAACCCGCGTCTTAAAAATATTTAGCGAGGCAGCCTCCACCACTTCAACGGGCAGACAATTCCAGAGATTCACCACCCTTTGAGTGAAGAAGTTCCTCCTCAACTCCGTTCTAAACCGCCCCCCTTTTATCTTGAGGCTGTGCCCCCTGGTCCTACTGTCTTTTTTGAGCGGGAAGAGTCTCTCCACCTCTATCCTATCCATCCCATTCATCATCTTATACATCTCAATGAGATCTCCCCTCATTCTTCTAAACTCTAACGAGTACAAGCCCAGTTTATTCAGCCTCTCCTCATAGCTCAACCCCCTCAACTCCGGTATCAGCCTAGTAAACCTCCTCTGCACTCCCTCCAAGGCCAAAATATCTTTGCGCAGGTGCGGCGCCCAAAACTGCACACAGTACTCCAGCTGCGGCCTCACCAATGCCCTATACAGCTGCAGCAAGACCTCCCTACTTTTATATTCAATCCCCCTCGCTATGAAGGCCAGCATCCCATTCGCCTTGTTAATTGTTGTAAAAGCCCACCTGGTTCACTGATGTCCTTTAGGGAAGGAAATCTGCTATCTTTACCTGGTCTGACCGACATGTGACTCCAGATCCACAGCAATTTGGTTGATTCTTAAATGTCCTCTGAAATACCCTAGCAGGCCACTCAGTTCAAAGGTCATTAGACAATAAATGCTGGCCCAGTCAGCGACACCCACACCCCATAAGTGAATGTAAAAAACTTATGGAATCATACCTAAAGATAATGTTACAGACAGCACCATCATCATCCCTGGGTATGTCCTGTCCAACCAGTAAGAGGTGATGACAAAGGGACATATCGTCAGGAAGCACTTGCCTTGGGAGTCTTTAACATCGACTCTGAACCTCATAAATTCTCATGACTTTGGGTCAAATATGGATGAAGAAACCTCTTATTGATTACAAGTATCACCCCCCTCAGCTGATGAATCAGTACTCCTCCATGTTGAACACCAATTGGAGGAAGCACTGAGGATGGCACGAGTGCAGAATGTACTCTGGATGGGGGTTTCAATGCCCTTCACCTAGAGTGGCTCAGTAGCACCACAGCAAGCTGAGGCCTAAAGGACATAGCTACAAGACTGTGTAGGTGGTGAGGGAACCAACAAGAGGGAAGACCATACCTGACTTTGTCCTCATGTGTCCGTGACAGAATTGGTAGAAGTGACCACCACAGTGCCCTTGTGGAGATGAAGTCACATCATCACATCGAAGATGCTCTCCATTGTGTAGTATCAAAATCAGGATAAATGGAAAATATTTCAAACAGATTGAACAACTCAAGACTGGATAACAATGAGGCACTGTTGGCCATCAGCAGCAGCAGAATTTTATTCAAGCACAATCTTGTGGCCTGGAATATCCTCTGCTCCACTGTAACTATCAAGCCAAGGATCAACACTGGTTCCGTGAAGGGTGCAGGAAGGCATGCCTCAGGAGCGATACCAAATACATAAAAAAGAGGTGGCAGCTTGGTGACACAACAACTCAGGACTACTTGCATGCCAACAGCATAAGTAAGCAAGTGCTTCCACTGTGGTGATGCCCGTCGTTGTGTGAGGCCTGGTACTGAAGTCTCCGGGCCAGCTAGCATCTAGGCCTCCCCCACTGCCAGGAGTGTTTCACTCCAGTGGGATTGATAGCAGCTCTCCACTAGTGGGGAGCTGGCGGTCTGACCCATAGTTAATAACACTTAAACATTAAGTATGCAAATATTCAGTAAATGGAACTAATCAAGAAAATAAATAATAGGTTGCCAAAATAGTTTTTTTACATCTCAGTATTAACTGATTGATGATTATAAATTTTGAAATGATTGCCTGAGATTGATTTAGATTGGTGAAATTAATTTAGGACTAGACTGCTTCGAGAGAGCCAGTCTATTGATTCCATTTTATGTGGATGTGGCTAATAATATTTCTAGAAGTTATATGACTGTGTTTTCATGAGAAATAGAACATTACAGCGCAGTACAGGCCCTTTGGCCCTCGATGTTGCACCGACCAGTGGAACCAATCTAATGACCCTCTAACCTAAACTATTCCAGTGTTATCCATATGCCTATCCACTGACCATTTGAACGCCCTTAAAGTTGGCGAGTCCACAACTGCTGCAGGCAGGGCATTCCATGACCTTACTACCCTCTGAGTAAAGAACCTACCTCTGACATCCGTCCTATAATTACCACCCCTTAATTTAGAGTTATGTCCCCTTGTGTTAGCCATCACCATCTGAGGTAAAAGGCTCTTACTGTCCACCCTATCCAATCCTTTGATCATTTTGTATGCCTCAATCAGGTCACCTCGTAACCTTCTTCTCACTAATGAAAATAACCTCAAGTCCTTCAGCCTTTCCTCATAAGACCTTCCCACCATACCAGGCAACATCCTGGTAAACCTCCTCTGCACCCTTTCCAATGCCTCCACATCTTTCTTATAATGCGGCGACCAGAAATGTACGCAATACTCCAAGTGCGGCCGCACCAGAGTTTTGTACAGTTGCAACATGACCTCGCGACTCCAAAATTCAATCCCTCTACCAATAAAAGCTAACACACTGTACGCCTTCTAAACAACCTTATCAACCTGGGTGCCAACTTTCAGGGATCTATGCACATGTACCCCGAGATCTCTCTGCTCGTCAACACTACTAAGAGTCCTTCCATTAGCCCTATATTCTGTACTCCTGTTACTCTTACCAAAGTGAATCGCCCCACACTTCTCCATATTAAACTTCATCTGCCACCTCTCGACCCAGCCCTGCAGCTTATCTATGTCTCTCTGCAAACTGTAACATCCATCCTCACTGTTTACAACTCCTCCGACTTTGGTGTCGTCAGCAAATTTACTAATCCATCCTTCTACACCCTTATCTAGGTCATTTATAAAAATGACAAAAAGCAGTGGCCCCAAAACAGACCCTTGAGGTACACCACTTGTAACTGAACTCCAGGTTGAATATTTCCCATCAACCACCACCCGCTGTCTTCTATCAGCTAGCCAATTCCTGATCCAAACTGCTAAATCGCCCTCAATCCCATGCATCTGCATTTTCTGCAATAGCCTACCATGGGGAACCTTATCAAACGCTTTGCTAAAATCCGTATTGACCACGTCAACTGCCTTACCCTTATCCACCTCTTTGGTCACCTTTTCAAAAAACTCGATAAGGTTTGTGAGGCATGACCTACCTTTCACAAAACCATGTTGACTATCCCTAATCAATTTATTTCCCTCTAGATGATTATAAATCCTATCCCTTATAATTCTTTCCAAAACTTTGCCCACAACAGAAGTAAGGCTCACTGGTCTAAAATTCCCAGGATGGTCTCTACTCCCCTTCTTGAACAAGGGGACAACATTTGCTATCCTCCAGTCTTCCGGCACTATACCTGAAGTCAATGATGACATGAAGATCAAAGCCAAAGGCTCTGCAATCTCCTCCCTAGCCTCCCAGAGAATCCTAGGGTAAATACCATCCGGCCCAGGGGACTTATCTATTTTCATACTCTCAAGAATTACCAACATCTCCTCCCTATGTACCTCAATTCTGTCTAGTCTACTACCTGGTATTGCAGTATTCTCCTCGACTACGTTGACTTTTTCCTGCGTGAACACTGACAAAAAATATTCATTTAGTGCCTTTCCTATCTCTTCAGGCTCCATGCACAACTTCCCACTGCTGTCTCTGACTGGCCCTAATCTTGCCCTAACCAACCTTTTATTCTTGACATACCTGTAGAAAGCTTTAGGATTTTCCTTGATCCTATCCGCCAAAGTCTTCTCATGTCCTCTTCTAGCTCTTCTTAACTCTGCCTTTAGCTCCTTCCTGGCTAATTTATAACTCTCCAGTGCCCTAACTGAGCCTTCACGTCTCATCTTTACATAAGCCTCCTCCTTCCTCTTCACCAGAGATTCAACTTCCTTAGTACACCACGGTGACTAGGGGGCACAGCCTCAAGATAAAGGGGGGGCGGTTTAGAACGGAGTTGAGGAAGAACTTCTTCACTCAAAGGGTGGTGAATCTCTGGAATTCTCTGCCTGTTGACGTGGTGGAGGCTACCTCGTTAAACATTTTTAAGACGCGGGTTGATGGGTTTTTGATAAGAGAGGGGATTAAGGGTTATGGGGAGAGGGCGGGAATGTGGAACTGAGCCACGACAGATCAGCCATGATCTTATTGAATGGCGGGGCAGGCTCGAAGGGCTAGATGGCCTACTCCTGCTCCTATTTCTTATGTTCTTACGTTCCCTCGCTCGACCATTTCCTCCCTGCCTGACAGGTACATACTTATCAAGGACTCACAGTAGCTGCTCCTTGAATAAGCTCCACATTTCAGTTGTTCCCAGCCCCTTTAGGCCATTAAAAGTCCAAACGACAGTAACTTCTTGTTGCCTATGCAATTTTCATTTCATTATATGGGCAAAATGAATCGACGCTCATCACTTACTTGCAGTAGCTGCTACTTGAATAAGCTCCACATTTCAGATGTTCCCAGCCCCTGCAATTTCCTACTCTACCCTAAGTATCCTAAATCTCGCCTAATAGCCTCATAATTACCTTTCCCCCAGCTATAACCTCTGCCCTTCGGTATATGCCTATCCCTTTCCATCACTAAGGTAAATGTAACTGAATTGTGGTCACTATCACCAAAGTGCTCACCTACCTTCAAGTCTAACACCTGGTCTGGTTCATTACCCAATGTTTGGTTCAGGCACGTTGAGTGTGATCAGATTGTTATTTTAGTATTAGTGTCATGTTCTAATATAATTGCTTAAAACGACAAAAATATCAGGGATATAAAAGCTGGATTGCATGCTTATTACAACATTGTCATTCAATTACTTGAGCTATAATAGGATAGAGACATTTTACCATGCAGCGCACAATGCATTACACTCTAACAAGATGAAACTATTTCGAACTGCCATAAGACCATAAAGCCAAAGAGCGAAGTCTTACCAAAAAATGGCAGCGTGTTGTTTCCGGTGAGAAAATGGACAGAGAAACAGGTTAGTTTTCTTTCCAGATCTTATGAAAATCTTCAAAGGAAAGTATTTCACGCTGCCACATAAGGGGGCGTGGCCTAAATATGCCAGGAAAACCCAGCAGCACAGAGATCGAGGTGCCATCTTTTAAAGTGAGCCCCAATCAGAACCTGAACAAATTTTCTGCCTCCCCCCCGCCAGTCAACTATGGAGATCTCAGGGGCCCCCCTTCCCACCCCCGGTCAGACTCAGCACCGTTTCCCCCCTCCTATCATCAGCACCATCCCACTTTCTGTCCCCCCTACCCCCCAGACTGAGCCAGCACCCATTTTCACTCCTCCCCTTCACCTCTGCTCCATCTCCTCATCCGCTCCCAGCCACCACCACATCTGAATGAAATCCCCACCTCCCCTGCTCCCCCCCACCCCCACCATCCCCCAAACCTTGCAATGCCAATCTGTGCCAAAGGGCAGGCTTCCACTGAGGGCCTGCCCTTTGACACAGATCGGCATTGCCAGGTTGGAGCTGCTGGTGCTGCAAACTTGTTCAAGAGGCATTGCCAGGCTGCTGACTGGCCATGTCCCTCTCCCATGGGGGCTATATTTACCTTTATGACCCTGGGGAGAGAGATCCCCAAAACAGGTTCATGTCCAGATGAACCTGTGTAAATGGCACCAGCATGATGTCATGGCAATGCCTGCTGAATATCCGGTGAAGGGAGATATCCCAGAGAATGAGCTTGGTAATGGTAAGGCAAGGTAGGGACATATTCAGCGCAACTTTGTGGGCCGAAGGTCTTGTACTGTGCTGTAGTGTTTCTATCTTTCTATGTAATGACATAATGAACTCTCCATGGTCCCACACCATGTTTCACACCACTTCACTGGCAAGGGGACAATAAGATTGGAACCAGAAACTTGCTGGCACAAATCACACTCTCCTGATTTTGCACATACACCACCATTCCTGCAGATGGAGAGTGTGGGCTTGAAATTGCCCTTTAAATGTTGTAAGTAAGCAGAATGAGGTAATTACAACAGAGGGATGGAACTATGGACATCAAAATGAAAAAATGCTGAAGTTAAGGAAGACAAAAGGCAAGGTTAAATAGAAGACTCCTGATGATATTTTTAAAAGCAGTGAAGGAATTTAGCACAGTTTTCATGGGACTGAATGACTGACCTCTCATGGTGTGTTGGGGGCAAAATGAAGCTCGGTGTTAGAGGAGCAATAGGCATCAAGCGATTACTGAGGTAGAATGGAGTGGAACATGGAGGGATTTGAAATGGAGATGATTATTTTGAAGTCAACTTGATGGTGCACAAACTGCCAATGAAGCTTGGAGAGAGCAAAAGCTGTGGAGCATTGTAATTTTGTGTAGGTTAGAAAGGAAAATATGTAAACTTTATTAGTCACAAGTAAGGCTTACATTAACATTGCAATGAAGTTACTGTGAAATTCCCCTAGAGTTGTAAGCTGCAGCACTTTGAATGAGTTGAAGATTGTGGAGCACTGATAATGGAAGTGAGTTTGAGAAGTCAAACTTTGAATGAAGGCTAATCCCTCTTAAATACATACTGGAATTATGATGTGAAGATGCCGGTGTTGGACTGCGGTAGGCACAGTAAAAAATCTCACAACACCCGGTAAAGTCCAACAGATTTATTTGGTAGCGTGAGCTTTCAGAGCACTGTCCCTCACCTGATGGAGGGACAGTTCTTTGAAAGCTTGTGCTACCAACTAAACCTGTTGGACTTTTACCAGGTGTTGAGAGACCTCTTACTGTACGTACTGGAGTCAATTAGATCCAATTATCTCTTAGAAAAGTGCCAGGAGGACATAATACACTTCCCTTTTCTGTCTTACAATTTTAAAAAAATTGTTAGGTCCTTTTAGAAATTGTGACATTCTGGATGTGATTGCACACGTTTTAAAGGCTATTACATATGTATGTGTATGATTACATTTTGATCAAATACATTGCATAACCTTTTGGATTGCTGGTGTATTATTTGTGGGCAGCATTATATAGTTGTTTGTTTTTAGTAAGTACTGTGCTGAAACTGATTAATCTTGTCCTTCCTTCACATGTACTTTGAATGTGACTTCAGGAGTCATTTTAAGTCAAGTCCAGCATATCATGCTGGTCTGTTTATGATATCTACTTTTTCAGTAAAATTTAACAGACAAATGATTCCCAAACTCTTGCAATCTACTACCATAATTTTAACAGAAGTCCATGGAAACTGTGTTCTTTTATGAAACTGGGAAGTCTATTGCAAACAAGTTGCTGTGATGAGTGGGAGCAACTCTGAGGAAGTTCCCAACCATAGCAGCAAATGGGATTAGTGACAGAAATATTTGGTGAATGAAGTTCTTTTAGGCACTATTTATAAACAAACCCCGTTTAGTAAACATACTTTTTTTTAAACTGAGAAAGTTAACATTTGATTTGGGTCAAGTTTCTTTTATTGTTTAAGCATAATACAGTCTTGTAAATTTATAAATTAATAAAATGCATAACTCCCAGAAATAATAGTTTCCTTTGTAAAGTTTTTTTCTCCACTTTTCCCTTTTTTCTCTTCCTGGCTAGGTTCATTACAACCATCGTGCACCACGGTTCCCGTAACCTACCAATACCTCCCTGTCTCATCAGGACGTTGTCGTGCAGAGCTCCAGACAAACATTCCTTGAAAATCCGCCACCTTCCTTCGGTACTTTTCCCCAAGAACACCTCCTTCCAAGTTACTCGTCTAATTTCCTGCCTGATGGCTTCATATTTCCCCTTACTCCAGATAAAGACTCTCCTAGCCTGCCTGATCCTATCCCTTTCCAATGCTATCGTGAAGGAGATAGAATTATGATCACTATCTCCAAGATGATCTCCCACCGAGAGATCCAACACCTGTCCAGGTTCAAAAGCCAGCACCAGATCAAGTATAGCCTCTCCTCTTGTAGGCTTATCCACATACTGTTTCAGGAAACCCTCCTGAACACACCTAACAAACTCCTCCCCATCCAAACCTCTTGCCCTCGGGATATTCCAGTCAATGTTTAGGAAATTAAAGTCTTCCATCACGACAACTTTGTTATTACTACAACTCTCCAGGATCTGTTTCCCTATCTGCTCCTCAACATCCCTGTCACTATTGGGCGGCCTGTAGAAAACATCCAGCAAAGTTACCGACCCCTTGCTGTTCCTAACTTCCACCTGTAGAGTCTCCGTAGACAATCCCTCCATGGCATCCACCTTCTTTACAGCCGTGACACTAGCCCTGATCAACAGTGCCACTCCGCTCCCTCTTTTGCCTCCCTCCCTGTCCTTCCTGAAACATCTGAATCCTGGCACCTGAAGTACCCAGTCCTGTCCCTGAGACATCCAAGTCTTGGTAATGTCTACCACATCACATTCCCAAGCAGCGATCCACACTCTAAGCTCATCCACTTTATTCACTACACTCCTGGTGTTAAAATAGACACACCTCAGACCTTCAGTCTAGGAGCTCCCCTTCTCAATCACCTATCTATCCTCCCTCTTACACTGTCTACAATCCTTCTGTATTTGCGAGCTAACCTTCTCGCTCTCAGTCACCTCATCTCGATTCCTTCCCTTTTAAGAGACTTCTGGATGAGTACATGGGATTTAATGGGATTGATGGTTATAGATAGGCCTGGTAGGTAGGGATATGATCGGCGCAACTTGTGGGCCGAAGTGCCTGTTTGTGCTGTAGTGTTCCATGTTCTATGTTTCCCTGTTGTTTTTAAGATTCTTGACGAGGAATATTACATGTATCCCCAGCAACTTCTGATGCCTCACTAAGGTGGCTATTCTCAATGTATAAATCTTGATAAGAGCATGAACAAACTTTTTAACAAAGCAAAATATCAGTAATTTGAAGTCCCTGAAGTCAATTGTGGCAATGGCAGTTGCTCAGATCAGGTAAGTCAGCGCACATTAGAATTTAAATTCTAGACCATCCTGTTTGGTATGGTTTAGTTTCATATTAACTAACATAATTACAATATTGAGTCATAAGAACATTTCTTAATTATTAAAGACTTGCAGCTTTTTTTTACAGGATGAAGAAAAGCTTGAGCTGGCTGATGCATTCATTTATGAGGAAGATTTTGAGGTAGCTGACGTAGTTCAAGAGATGGAAGAAGAGGGAAATAAACAAAATATTCTTCGCAGAATTGCAACATATGCATCAAAATTAAAAGAATTTATTGGCATTATTATAGCAACCACTGGAAAAGTAGTTGTTACCATTTTACTTGGTTTAACAGGTTTGTATTATAATTAGGGTGCATTAAATCTTTGTGCCATTCATAAACAATAATTTCCTTTTGCTCCAAACTCACATTCTGCTTTATATGTGCAGTGTGTGTCTATTATTAAATTTAGGCAAATATAGATTAAGAAACTACTATCTCCCACTCTCTACTTCCCCGCTCCCTTACTCAGATGACATTAATAAAATTGCTTTATTTTTTTCTGCAGGTATAACGCTACCATCTTTGACCTCAGGAGTATACTTCTTTGTATTTTTGGGATTATGTACTTGGTGGTCCTGCGGTAAACAGTTTGATCCGCTGATATTCAGCTGTTTGTGTGTATTAATGGCCATATTCAGTGCAGGACACTTAATTGGACTGTATCTTTACCAGTTACAGTTCTTGCAAGAACTTGTTCCACCTGGTGACTTCTATGCAAGGTAAGGTCGCAATTTTTATTTTAAGGATATTAATATAATGATTTCTCAATCCATAGCATAAAATCAACATTGCACGTCTTATAACATTTTAAAGCGTGGAGAAACTTCTTGATCAGAGACAAAATTAATTTAAGTTAATAAATGACAGTCAATATGAATTTGTTAAAGGCAAACTCAGCCTAATTATCTTGATTAAGTTTTTCAAGAAAATATTAGAGATGAATCAAGATAGTGCTATTGAAGTTGTGCGTAGACTTTCAAGAGGTGTTAAAGTTTATTTATTAAAATTAACACTGCAATGAAGTTACTGTGAAAATCCCCTAGGTGTTCTATGTAGTGTCACTTTCTTTGCAAAATTGAAAGCTAAAGGAACAGTTTTAGCATTAAAACAAATTTAGTTAAGGCGCAGAAAAGGTTTAGAACATAGAACATTACAACACAGTACAGGCCCTTTGGCCCTCAATGTTGTGCCGAGCTATGTCTAATCCCAAGATCAAGCTGTCCCCTCCCTATCGTTCTCATGTGCTCCATGCGCCTATCCAATAACCACTTGGAAGTTCCTAAAGTGTCCGATTCCATTATCACAGCAGGCAGTCTATTCCACATCCCAACCACTCTCTGAGCAAAGAATCTACCTGAGACATCCCTCCTATATCTCCCACCATGAACCTTATAGTTATGCCCCCTAGTGACAGCTACATCCACCTGAGGAAATAGTCTCTGCACGTCCACTCTATTAATCCTTCTCATCATCTTATAAACCTCTATTAAGTCGCCTCTCATCCTCCTCTGCTCCAAAGAGAAAAGCCCCAGCTCCCTCAACCTTTCCTCATAAGACCTACCCTCCAAACCAGGCAGCATCCTGGTAAATCTCCTCTGCACTCTCTCCAGTGCTTCCACATCCTTCTTATAGTGAGGTGACCAGAAGTGAACACAATATTTCAAATGTGGTCTCACCAATGTCAGCATTTAGTGATGAATGTTGTTTTTAGATGAAAGGAAGTATAAAGGTAGGTATTAGGACAATGATTGTTTTAAATATACGTTAATGATCTGAACTTGGGATATAGGAGTCAAAGTTTACAGATAGCACAAAGTATAAAAATTTTGTGAACAATGAGGAGGGCATAGATAGATTGGTGTAATAGACCATACATAACAAATGTTATTTAATACAGATCAGTTTGAATTGATGCATATTGGGAGGAAGAATCCATATTGACTGAGGAGAGCCAATATAAACTAAATTGTATGATTTTAAGTGCAGTGCAGGAACAGGGCTACATGGGGATGCATATAAAAGTATTTTAACATTGCACGACAAATTCACCAATTGTTAAAAATGTATATGGCTTTATAAACAGAAAAAGTACAAAAGCAAACCACTGCCTCAGAAAAGCAGCTAGCATGATCAAGGAGCACAAACACCCTGGACATTCTGTCTTCCATCTTCTTCCACCAGGAAAAAGATACCAAAATCTGAGATCACATATCAACTGACTCAAGAACAGCTTCTTCCCTGCTGCCATCAGACTTTTGAATGGAACTACCTTATATTAAGTTGATATTTTTCTTCACCTTAGCTATGACTGTAATACTATATTCTGTACCCTCTCCATTCCTTTTCCCTATGTACTTTTCACTATATCCTAATACATGTGAAAATAATTAATCAAATCAAATTCAAAACATGAATCAGGCCTCAACTGGAGTGCCAATTATGGGCACCACACTACAGGGAGGGTATCAAGGCCTTGGGAAGATTTATCAGAATTTGTAGTGCATTAGGATGTTTTATCACGTTAAATGTGCTACATAAATTTAAGTTTATTAACACCCTTATTAATACCCTGAAGAGCTAAATGTCTAAACAGCACTGCAGGTAATAAGAATAAATATTTGAGAACTGAAGAAGGTGTAAAATTCTTTCTGAGAATGATACCAAAACAGAGATGATCTAACTAGCAGAGGTTATAAGATTATAATTGAACAACCTTGGCTCTTTTCTCTGAAAAAGAGAAAGCTGGGGACTGAACCAGTAGAGGTTCTTACAATTCAGAAGGGGTTTTGATAAGGGAGACGTAAGGCTGATTGGGAGCGTTCTCCACCCCAAACAATGTATTAATCCTGAGTCTCATTTTAGCAGTTCAGACTTACATGGGAGCATACGAAATAGGAGCAGAATTAGGCCAATTGGCCTCTCAAGTCTGCTCCACCATTCAATAAGACCATGACATCTATATATGCTGAGTTCCACATTTCTCATCTATCTCCAATAACTTATGTTAGTTCTATAACTGTTTCATTTAAGAAGCAGAGTTTCTATTTAAGATCTGTATTAATTAGAGGTCTTTTATCTGTCTGCTGATTACTTAGTCATTGTCCATGATGCAAGGTTATTCATAGAATCATAGAAATCCTACAGTGCAGAAAGAGGCCATCTGGCCCATCGAGTCTGCACCGAACACAATCCCACGCAGGTCCTACCCATTTACCTACTAATCCCTCTAACCTATGCGTCTCAGGACACTAAGGGGCAATTTTTAGCATGGTCAATCAACCTAACCCGCAAATGTTTGGACTGTGGGAGGAAACCGAAGCACCCGGAGGAAACCCACACAGACACGAGTGGAATATGCAAACTCCACATAGATAGTGACCCAAGCCGGGAATCAAACTCAGGTCCCTGGAGCTGTTATTGTTGCACTCAACTTCTTCCCGACAGGCCCCTTTCAGGCAGCATGTGGTGATCTCACTGACAGAATGCAGCCTGCTGCAGCTTACTACCTCAAGGTCTTCTCTGATGCGATATTTCAAAGGGCAAGGGAATTATATCTCTTCAAGCTGGATGAGCAGCGTTAGCTGGATAAAGCCAGAGGGTTCACGATGACTGCAGATGTTCCATGGTATAGGGAGCTATTGATTATACACACGTTTTCTTTATGGCTCCTCCTGGACAGCCCTGTACATTCATGAATGGGAAACGTAGAAACTAGAAGCAGAAGTAGGTCATCTGGCCCTTCAATCCTGGCTCCACTACTCATTATGATCGTGACTGGTCATGAAATTCAATATCCTGATCACCCCACTCCCCCATATCCCTTGATCCCTTTAGCCCCATGGCTATATCAAATTTCTTCTTCAAATCAGATATATTTTGGCCTCAATTACTTTCTGTGGTAGTGAATTTCACACATTCACCACCCTCTGAGTGAAGAAATTTCTCCTCACCTCAGTTCTAAAAGGTTTGCTCGTTATCCTCAAACTATGACCCCTAGTTCTGGACTCCTGCACCATCGGGAACATTCTTTCTGAATTTACTCTGTCTAATCCTGTTAGAATTTTGTAAGTTTCTATGAGATCCCCTCTCGTTCTTCTAAACTCCAGTGATTATAATCCCAACCGACTTGGTCTGTCCTCATATGACAAACCTGCCATCCCAGGAGTCAGCCTAGTAAACCTTTGCTGTACTCCCTCTATAGCAAGGACATCTTTCCTCAGGTAAGGGCACCAAAACTGCACACAATACTTCAAGTGTGGCCTCACCAACTCCCCATACAATTGCAGTACAACATCCCTGTTTCTATACTCAAATCCTCTCACTATGAAGGCCAACACACCATTTGCCTTCTTTACTGGCTGCTGTACCTGCACACTTACTTTCAACTAATTGCATTAGCTATGAGAAGAGATTGGAGAAACTTGGTTTGTTCTCACCGGAACGACGGAGGTTGATGGGTGACCTGATAGAAGCCTACAAGATTATGAGAGACACGGACAGAGTGGATAGTCAAAAGCTTTTTCCGGGGTGGAAGAGTCAGTTACTAGAGGGCATAGGGTCAAGGTGTGAGGGGCAATGTTTAATGGAGATGTACGAGGCAGGTTTGCTACATAGAGGGTGGTGGGTGCCTGGAACTCACTGCCTGGGGAGACAGCGGAAGCAGATACAATAGTGACTTTTAAGGGGTGTCTTGACAAAATCATGAATAGGATGGGAATGGAGGGATATGGTCCCTGGAAGGGTAGGGGGTTTTAGTTAAGTTGGGCAGCATGGTTGGTGCAGGCTTGGAGGGCTGAAGGACCAGTTCCTGTGCTGTAATTTTCTTTGTTCTTTGTTGTAATGAACAAGGACACCAACATCTTGTTGAGTACCCACCTCTCTCAATTTACATCCATTCAAGTAATAATTTGCCTTCTTACTATTGTTACCAAAGTGGAAAACCTCACATTTATTGACATTATACTGCATGTGCCATGCATATGCCCATACACTCAGCCTGTCCAAATCACACTGAAGCATCTCTGCATCCTCATCACAGCTCATCCTCCCACACAACTTTTGTATCATCTGCAAATTTGGAGATAATAAATTCAGTTCTGTGTTCCAAATATTAATATATAACTTGAACAGTTGGAGTCCTAACATAGATCCCTGTGGAACCTCACTCATCAGTGCCTGCCAGTCAGAAAAAGATCAATTTATGCCAACTCTAAATCCATGCTGACTTAGTCTGATTATACCATTGCTTTCCAAATGCTGTGTTATGAAATCCTTGATAACACAGGAGGTTGAATGTCTTGTTAAGAGGAAAAAGGAAGCATATTTAAGGATTAAAAAAACAAGGTTCAGTTGGGTTGCTTGTGTGTTACAAGGTAGCTAGGAATGAGTTAAAAAAATGGACTTAGGAGAGCTAGGAGGGGGCATGAGAAGTTGTTGGTGGGTCAGACAAAAGAAAACCCCACGGCTTTTTAGTCTTATGTGAGAAATAAAAGAATGACCAGGGTGAGGTTAGGGCCAGTCAAGGGTAGTGGTGGGAACTCGTGCATGGAGTCAAAAGAGATAGGTGAGGTGTTGAATGAATACTTTTCTTCAGTGTTCACTAAGGAGAGGGGCCATGTTTTTGAGGATGAGTACGTGATACAGGCTGATAGGGTGGAGGAGGTAGATGTTCTGAGGGAAGATGTGTTAGCAATTTTGAAAAACCTGAGGGTGGATAAGTACCCTGGGCCAGATGGGATTCATCCCAAGATACTTTGGGAGGCAAGGTATGAGATTTCAGAGCCTTTAGCCTTGATCTTTGGGTCTGCACTGTCCACGGGGATAGTGCCAGAGAACTGGAGAGTGGCAAATGTTGTTCCTCTCTTCAAATAAGGAAATAGGAATGATCTTGGTAATTATAGGCCAGTTAGTCTTCCTTCGGTGGTCGGTAAGTTAATGGAAAGGATCCTGAGAGATAGGATTTATGACCATTTGGAAAGATGCAGTTTAATCTGAGATAGTCAGCACAGTTTTGTGAGGGGTAAGTCCTGCCTCACAAATTTGATTGAATTCTTTGAGGAAGTAACGGTGTGGACAAAGGTAAAGCAGTTGATGTCGTATACGTGGATTTTAGTAAGGCATTTGATAAGGTTCCCCATGGTCTGCTCATGAAGAAGATAAGGATGTGGGGGATGGAAGGAAATTTGGCCGATTGGATAAGTAACTGGCTGTATCATAGAAGACAGAGGTGGTGGTGGAAGGAAAATTTTCAGACTGGAGGCCAGTTACTAGCAGTGTACCACAGGGATCAGTGCTGGGTCATCTGCTATTTGTGATTTTTATCAATGACTTGGGAAAAAGGGGCTGAAGGGTGGGTTATTAAATTTGCTGATGACACCAAGATTGGTGGAGTAGTGGATGAGATAGAGAGCTCTTGCAGGCTGCAAAGAGACATTGATAGGATGCAGAGCTGGGCCGAAAAGTGGCAGGTGGAGTTTAACCCTGATGAGTGTGAGGTGATTCATTTTGGTAGGGCAAACTTGAATGCAGATTACAGGGTCAACAGCAGGAATGTGGAGGAACAGAGAGATCTTGGGGTTCATATCCACAGATCTCTGAAGGTTGCCACTCAGGTGGGTAGAGCCATGAAGAAGGCTAGCGTTTATTAGTGTTATTAGTGTTATTAGTGTTAGCGTTTATTAACAGGGGGTCTGAGTTTAACAGCCGTGAGGTTATGCTGTAACTATACCAGACGCTGGTGAGACCGCATTTGGAATATCATGTTCACTTCTGGTCACCTCACTGTAAGAAGGATGTGGAAGCATTGGAGAAAGTGCAGATGAGATTTACCAGGGTGCTGCCTGGTTTGGAGGGTAGGTCTTATGAGGAAAGGTTGAGGGAGCTGGGGCTTTTCTCTTTGGAGCGGAGGAAGATGAGAGGCAACTTAATAGAGTTTTATAAGATGATGAGGGGGATTGATAGAGTGGGCGTGTAGAGACCATTTCCTTGGGTGGATGTAGCTGTTACCAGGGGGCATAACTGTAAGGTTCATGGTGGGAGATATAGGAGGGATGTCCAAGGTAATTCTTCACTCAGAGAGTAGTTGGGGTGTGGAATAGACTGCCTGCTGTGATAGTGGAGTCAGACACTTCAGAAACTTTCAAACGGTTATTGGATCGGCACATGGAGCACACCACAATTATAGGAAGTGGGATAGCTTGATCTTGAGATTAGACATAGCTCGGCACAACATTGAGGGCCGAAAGGCCTGTACTGAGCTGTAATGTTCTATATTCTGTGTATTCTATAATGGACTCTATCAACTTCCCTGGTACTGATGCTAGGCTGACTAGTCTATTGTTCCCTGTTTTCCCTCTATCTCCCTTTTTAAATGGTAGGCTTACGTTAGCTACTCTCCAATCTGTAGGGTATACTATTGGGGGAATCCAGCGAAGATTCAGCTTGCTTTGAGGGAGTCCAGCGAAGGTTCACCAAACTGATTCCCTGAATGGCAGGACTGACATATGAAGGGAGACTGGGCTTGTACTCACTGGAATTTAGAAGAATGAGAGGGGTTCTCTTAGAAACATATATAATTATGATCGGACTGAACAGACTAGATGTGGGGAAAATGTTTCCGATGTTGGGGAAGTCCAGAACTTGGGGTCACAGTCTAAAATAAGGGATAAGCCATTCAGGGCTGAGATGAGGAAGAACTTCGCTCGGAGTGTTGTGAACCTGTGGAATTCTCTACCACAGAAAACTGTTGGGGTTAGTTCATTAGATATATTCAAGATGGAGCTGGATGTGACCCTTGCAGCTAAAGGGATCAAGGGGTATGGAGAGAAAGTGGGAGTGGGATACTGAAAGTGCAAGATCAGCTATGATCATATTGAACGGTGATGCAGGCACAATGGCTGAATGGTCTACTCCTGCACCTATTTCCTATGCTTCTATGTAATCAGTCCAGAGTCCAAAGAATTTTGGAAAATAACCACCAATGGATCTACTTTTTCCAGGGCCACTTCCTTAAGTATTTGGGATGAAGCATCAATCATAGGGATGCAGCAATTGAACATGGTCCTGACATTGCAGGAGGATAATGACAATTTGCAGTAGGGACAGTGCATAGATCCCCAGAGAGCTTCTGTGAATGTCTGACCCCTATCTGGCTGATAGCAGTTAGCTTGCTCTCAATGACATGGGTCATATCATGGCAATGTGGGGGGAAGTTGCACCTCTCCTGATTTAACGTCATCCCATGTGAGCTGTACCCTTGTGGTTCAATCTTACCAGAGGCTGAAGCAAATGTGATGGGGGTGCTAGCTACAGCTCAAAGGTGCTGAGAACACACATTGATAATGACTGGAATGAGATGCACTAACCCTGTACATTGTAGGAGACATCGCCATTCCCTACGAGAAATGGGTATGACTGATGTGTTTTGTCATTGTGAAGAGACACCACCAATGTGTTGGAAACATTGCACAAAACACATGGAGGAAGCCCTGCATTGAGCACTGCAGGAATCCAGTTTTTAGGTCGGTACTACATGAACACTGCTCATCGATCAAGGAGCTATAGAAAGAGTGCAATTAGTGATTGTTTATTTAGATGTAAATGCTATGTAAAGTGCTTAAGATGACCATGCTGTGTAACTAGAGCTTCTTAACTTTTTTAACTCTGCCACGATGATTGATGAATTCCCAACATCCACACCAGAGGCAGAGGCAGTCTGCTGTCTGCTATGCACTGTTATTTGTGATGACCTTAGCAGGCATCCTCTCGACTACCAACAGCTGGAGGGTAAAATAAGGCTCATGCTGCAATTCACAATTCGTTAGAGCAGCCCATTAGGACTGCGGAGGATGAGGTTCTAGTGCCTGGACCAGTGTGGTGGAGCCTTGCAGTGCAATCTGCAGAGGGTGTTACATTTAGCGATTGATTCATGCATCCTGCACTGGTCATGGGGACGCAGTTGTTGTCCACAGTCTCTACTTTACAGGAGGATGACGACAACATGCAGTGGATAGATCCTCATAAGCTCCCATGAATATCCGTCTCCGATCTGGCTGATGGTAGCTCACTTGTTCTCAATACTTTTGGGATCCTGCTGTGTGGCAGTGCCATCTCCTTTGGCCAATGGAACTGGAGTAGTCACAGGAAGAGATGATTCAGATGGACAGGATACTCCCAGAGTCACGTGGGTGATCCGGGGTGTGCACTGGCCGGTCCTTTGCCTTATGGGTACTAAAAGGCCTCTGGCTTCCTCCTTTAGGTAGAAGGGAAGCTCTGTCATTTTCTGGCATTGGTACTGATGGATCCTAGCAAGTGCCTGCACCATGGAGTATGTGTCCTCAGGCAGTACAGAACAAAAGTCTTGGACCAAGGTCTCCATGGTGGCCAAGACCATAGCTATGTTGAACCATTGGAGGGTAGGTGACGTCCATTTCTAGTTTAGGAGGTGAATTCCATGATGTGGGGGAGGGGTTGTTCTGTGGTGATGGGGTGAGTATTCCTTTATTCTATTTTTTACTTTTTTTACATTGGCGCTCCCTTAATTTTTCTTGTCTATAGGCAGAATGTTCTCCTTGTTTACCTAAATGTCAATTTAGACGGGAAAAATGGATTGTAGCCTGACAGTTTTTTCTGCTACACTTTTAAACAATTAGACAAAACAAAAATCAAGGAAGCAGGCCCCACAACATCATGGTGGTGGGATGGGCTTTGAATGGACATGGAACACAACCCTCTCCCCTCCCTTTCCAATGGTGTCAACATAGCTAGGGTCTTGGCCACCATGAAGACCTTGGTCCAAGACTTTTGTTCTGTACTGCCTGATGACATGTACTCCATGGTGCAGACACTTGCTAGGACCCATCAGTATCAATGCCAGAGGATGACAGAGCTTCCCCTCTATCTAAAGGAGGAAGCTAGAGGCCCTTTAGTACCCATAAGGCAGAGGGCCAGCCAGTGCACACCCCGGACCATCCAGGTGACTCTGGGAGTGTCCTGCCCATCTGAATCATCTCTTCCTGTGACTGCTCCAGATGACTAACCCCAAAAACATTCCCACAGATCTCCTGGGCAGTGTCCCCTGGCACTGCTGTCTGGGGACTCTACTCACCTGTACACCCCCAATGTTTTCTGCTTGTCAGTTTTCCACTTATAAAAACCTGTTTCTGAGACTCAGCTGGCATGGAGGTGGGGTGGGGAGGACTTTTTCGACTGGGTGTATATTACAGTGAAGAGACCCATTAATTATATTTAAATATATCCGAATGAGTTTCCTGTCAATGCATGCTAGGAACCCTGATACATCACTGGCGGAGGATGGTGACAATCGTCTCAGGAAATCACACTGGTGTAAAAGCTGTTTTGGGCCTCCTGCTTGATTTTCCTCACCCTCTGCCATTCCCACCCACCAAAAAAGGGGTCAGAACATAAGAACATAAGAAATATGCACACAGTACTCCAGTTGCGGCCTCACCAATGCCCTATACAGCTGCAGCAAGACCTCCCTACTTTTATATTCAATCCCCCTCGCTGTGAAGGCCAGCATCCCATTCGCCTTCCTGACCACCTGCTGCACATGCACATGCAACTTTCATTAAATCCTCTCCCATTTTCCATAAAAATAAGGTGGGAAAAGACTCAGTGCAATTGGCGGGTTACACCCCACTTTTGTCACCTGAGTTGACAATTAGTCAAAAAGTGACAAAATTCCATCCAATATTTTTGCCATTTAAGTTTCTTGTTCCTGACCATTCTTATTTCATTTTTTCCCTGCATAATCAACAAAAAAAAATGTGTAACTTGTATAGCATTATTGGAGCTTTGACCTTAGTAATAAGTTCATTATCTTTCTTTCTCTCTCTTTTAACAGATTGTTTGGTGTTTCACCAGTGATCCAAACAAACTGCACAACTACTTGGAAGATTATAGCCAATCCCAATATGTCTTGGCCCCAGCATGTTAATCCTATCATGTTGTTACTACTGTACTACACTCTGGCAACACTCATACGTCTCTGGCTTCAGGAGCCAGTTATAAGGGTGGGTAATGCTTGAATGATTATATTTTTTGTTGCATAGTTATCTTACAATGTCATAAATTTGGCATGAAAGAGCCAGTACTTATCCTGTATATCATAATGCAGCAGACTTCTTTTTGCACTACACTACATATAAGTCTTCATCATCTGATTTAGTCACAGCAAAATTGTATAAGACCTGAAAGTGGGTACACATTTTTATTCTTTCATAGGATATGAGCATAGCAACTAGAGCAGTGTATGTTCCCCTTCCCTAATTTCCCTTGAACTGAGTGGCTTACTGGACTATTTGATGACATGATCACTATGATGTCACCAAGTTTAACACTGCAGCATCGCAGTGTCAGGAACCTGGGTTCGATTCCGGCTTTGAGTGATTGTCTAAGTGGAGTTTGCACATATTTCCTGTGTCTGCGTGAGTTTCCTCCGGGTGCTGCAGCTTCCTTCCACAATCCAAAAATGTGCAGCTTAGATGAATTGGCAATGCTAAATTGCCCCTTAATGTCCCAAGATGAGTAGACAATGAGATTTGTGGGGTTTTGGGGATAAGGCGAAAAGTGGGCCTGAATAAGATGCTCTCTTGGAGGTTTATTGCAGACTCTGTGGGCCACATAGCCTCCTCCTATGGATTCTATTTCAAAGGGAAGTTAGACGTCAACCGTATTGCTGTGGTTGTGACTGTAGAGATGTCAGACTTCTTTCCTAAAGGGCAATAATGAACCAGATTTTTTAATATAATAATCAAAGATCATATCATGGTCACTATTACTCAAACTGACTTTATGTTTAAGATTTATTAATTGGATACTTGCAATTGTGATGCAAAATTAACCTGCACTTGTTACTTCTGATGCAGGCCATCCTGAAGTTCATGCTGCCTGCTGATCACCATGTTTGTAGCAGGCTCAAAAGGTTGAAAGGCCTACTCCTGCTTCTAGTTTCTATGTTTACATGCCTGAGAGGGTATCATGAAGTCATGAAAAAGTTAGCATCACATCAAGCAAAGGTAGTTCTGCACAATTTAAAACCAGTCCGCACCTATTAAAGGGAGGTTAATTTTGACTAGGTCAAGTGGTAGAGCTGGTTGTGGAAATGCCTGAGTAGAACATAAACTGAAAAATGATGCAAGAGGCTAGAGGATGTGTTCTAAATTTATCTGACACAGCATTAGAGATATTTGTGCAGGAGCTGGGCAGAAACAGTTCACACTTTCCTGCCCATCCCCAACTGATCCCTGTGTGAAGTGATGGGTAGGGTGCCCAATAGCTGGTCCACCTTTAAGGCTATTAAGGCCTTAAGTGGCCAATTATTGCCCATTAAAGGCCCTCAATAAGCTTTCCTAAGGCCCTCAATGCAGTGGCAGGTGGGAAACAGTGGAGAGGCCATTTTTTAAACAAGTTTTGTGAAATGGCAGAAGGGAAGAGGGGTCATATCATTCAGGGGATGCCTGTGAGCATCAGTGGTCAATCCCCAAAACGTTACTCCCGCCACCTCCTCGCCTTCAAAACCTACCCCCTTACTCCTCCTTATTCACTTTCCCTGGAGTGCCCACTCTCTCACTGCTCTAAAAACCTTACCTAGGTCTGATGTAAATCTTCTGCATCAGTCTCCTTGCAGTTAAAACAGTGCCCACTACTGAGTTCTGGCATTGTTTGGACTACTAGAGGTGCTGGTCAATCAGATTAGTGGGCAACTCTTGAAGGTAGGCCTTTTTCCCTCCGACGGGTGGAAGTCTGACCCTTTGCTTGTTTAGGCTACCCAGAGAGTGTTATTGCTGCGGGAACTTTTTTTAAAATTTGCTCAGTTTGGAACTGCCTTTCCTTCTGGGGAGTAAGCAGTATGCCCTCACCATAAAATCCAGCCCGGAGAGGTATTTAAAGAAGATCAGGAAGACAATGGGAGCAGATAGGCATTGTGTTCAATTACAGTAGTGTAGCTCAAGGAACTGGATGCAGTGCTGCAAGTTCAATGATCAGTGAGTGTTCAAGGTCAGTAAAATCATTTTCAAATGCCATATCCTTACAAATGAGCACGAGCATCACACCACCCTTCACTCACCAACTGACAATCCATCAACTGTTTTTCTTTTTTTTTACTTCTTTCACACCCTCAGACGTGTAATGTTGCTCCAGTGTCATATCCACGCTCACAGTTTGCATGCTGTTGAACAGTGTTTCAGCTATTCAACAATTGCAGGATCCTCACCCAAACACATTGCACCTACACACTGACATACTTCCCTCAGTCTTGCAGGGCAAGTTGGTACACAAGATGCAGCAGCATCTAAAATTCAGGGAATAGCTTCATCCTGATGGAAGAGACAAAGCATGCTACAACTGGAGCAGCTGTGATTGATGCTGTCATCAGCTGAAGGACTGGACGGATCAAAGATCCGTGTGCTCGTACCTAATCCTCTTTCTCATATTGCACTTCCTGCTCATCCTACATTCCCTTCTGATAGTGTAAGCACCTCTTGGTTTCACCACTTCTCCTCACAACAATCTTACATATCTGCCTTTATATTTTCAGAAACCCAAGAGTTGTAACCTAACCACAGGTAAAGGAGCAAAAGATATGGAAGAGGAAAAGAAACCAATGATGAAGGAACACTCTTCCTCACTCCCGCACTTAGCTCAGACACTTATGCATGCACTTTATGGGTGGATCTTCACATGGTGAGACACAAGGCATGCATGGCCTGCAGCCAGAGAATGGGAAAGGAGAGTGGGAGGGCCAGCTTGCCAGAGGGTGAGGTCACACATGAGTTTTGCTGCAGAGGAATCATAGGAAGACTTCAATGGTAACATAGAAAAAGATGAAGGGCATGCACAGAGAAACCTTAAGTGCTCAGCCTACAGAAAGTCTGCAGTCATCGTCAAAGAACATGGGAAGTTCAGCACCTTCCATACACACTACTTTGTGCTGGTCTTGGAACCCATAATTTCTATAATGAAAGTGATGGCTAACTCCATTTATGCACTTAACCATGGAATGTAAATTCTCATGGCTAATGCTTCTGTTCCTATTGCAGTTTAAAATCAAAATCCACCCGAAGCACGAGTGCTGCAATGGATTCTCAAACTGAAGTCATACAATCGCATTTGTTGCCATGAAATTGTAGCCTGTTACCATGCAGGTTCAAACGGCTGCCATTGTGGCTGCAGATACCATTTCTCAAAGAAACTCGAAGGTGTCACAGCAGTCTAACAATCTGCTCTCAAACATGTTGTTGGGTATACTGAGGTGTCACCTGGGAGAGTAGCATTGTTGCTGTGGCACATGAATCTGCTATCCTCTCTCAGGATACCAGTATTGACTTTTTCACCATGGCTATTTTGTCAGTGCCCTTGCTGCTGTCACCCAAGCACACTACTGACACCCATGATGAGTTGGTGCAGTTCAAAGGGCCTTTCAAGATCCAGAGCTGTGAAAAGTCATCCTTCAAGGCCATCAATAGTTTACCCATTGAAAGTCAGCAGCCTTTTTCAGTCATATTGCAGTCACTGAAGTCGCATTGTGCAGGAGCACCTGGACAGATATTGGTACAGGGAAGACACATCCTAAGGGAATGGACAAAGGTTTTAGTTTCTGTGGAATATTTGATTGTTTCATTGATATAGTTCATTTGGAATGGTTGTTTTGTTGGGACTTGACAATCAACCTGATTGGCCATGCATCTTCTGTGGCCATCAAGTTCTCTGGTGGAACTCATATCTGAAAATTCTGGTTCAGAGTAGGGATGCTATCCATAGCAACACTCCAAATAATAACCAATTTAAGATAATCAGTTGAGTTTGTAATGCAGCTTGTTGTAGGTAAAATAACATCTCTGAGACTGTTAGTGAGTCAAAGTACAGTGACTTTATTACAAAAGCTTTTGGAAGAAGCTGGTTCCTGAAGTCTGCTGGACTTCTCCCCAAATACAAGTAAGTATGGATATTTATACATTATGGTTCTCGGTCCCAGTCACGATGCAGTCCCTGGCTCCAATCATAATCACAGTTCTTCCAGCCCCAGTCACGATCACCGTTCCCGGGTCCAGTCACTATTGCAGTTCTTCCTTTGTGCACCTTGTGTGGTTGCGGCCGTCTCAGTACTGTTCCTCCTTTCAACTAACCGTTGTTGCACTTAAACATCTGCAGTTGTTTAACTATGCTTAGCTAACACACAAACCTACACAAACAGATAAGGTTTGCAATGCTCTTGCACAAATTCTAAGTACAAAATTCATTAATCCTTTCCCTTCTTCAGTCCCCCCTTTTGGTCGGGGTCAGGTCCAAGCATGGCCCCATGACCGATTCAGAGCCAAATGTTACCAGCATATGGGTCTACCTCCTTCGTCAGGAAGTCTGCACCTCCTGCCTGTACACTTGCATTCAGCATAATCCGGGCTGTTACCGTTTTACAACAAGTGTTCAGTAATGCTATACAAACACAACAAGCAATAACAATGACAATTAATACAATCAACTCATGCATTGGGTATGATGCCCACAACCTGAACCATTGCCCCAGCATCCCAGAGGGTTATAATTATGATATTGGCTCCCTTCATCTTGTATTGTCTTCGCTACTCATTTGATATGATCTGCCAAACGAGTTATATTTTCTGAATCATCTGGGATATATGTGTAGCATTCGGATCCAATTATGGCGCATGCTCCTTCCTGGGAGACTAACACATAATCAAGTGCCAATCAGTTCTGTAAAGCAGCGGTCTGGATAGCTACAACCTCAGCTGATACCTCAGAGATAGCTGTGCTCACCTCCTTGAACCCGTCTCTAGTTTCATTTGTAATTCTCTCTAAGAGGCCATATGTATACGTTTCTGAGCTAAGGTCGGTAGGCTGTCATGAAGAACCATGCTGTCTCACTAATAGTTCGCTTAGCCCTAAGCAGGTGTATCTTGAGGTGATCCCGTAAGTCAGTGTAATGGTGGATATAGGGCACCATATACGCTAAACAACATGATCTTGCCCAATCCCAGGGAAGCCACGTGTATGCATTGCTTCCACAGAGAAAATAGGTACCATTATATGCAGTCATACCGCTCACATAAGCAGAGGAAAGGTTGACTGAAACATCGGCTGTGGGGCAATGAATTGTAATCTGTTGCACCAAAGCCCAGGCGTCACTGGTGACATTAACCTGCTGAGTACAATAGATACGGCCAACAGGTATGGTTCAGTTTCTTACCAAGCAGATAGATCCCCTTTGTTGGTTTTTCACAACGAAGTGGGGAGGAGAATCTGATCTATTATAGCTAGGCTGATAATGGTTCTTAAAGGCTGACAGAGCACACCCTCCGCCTCCTAACCCCAAAACAGCATCGCTGTTGCTGATATTGAAAGTACCTTGCATAGCGGTGCCTGATGGAGTTTTAAATGTCAGTTTCCTTGCCCCATCCTGGGTTCCATTCTGATTCAAAATCCATTCTACCATTTCTGGAGTTGACTAGGGGATAGGATATAAAAGACTTCCCCCCTTTCCTCCATACATGGGCATGTGTGAGCAGACCCAGCACTTGCTCAAATTTGACTGTAATGCATACAAGTGAAACATATATACAAAAGTGTTCACGTGATGGTGTCCGATTTTAACAGACTGGTGCAATGACCACTTGGAATGGCCAAATCTCTTGTTGATGTACTCATCCTTATGAGCCCTCTGCTGTTGCTGGGCACAGTTTCATACTGGCTCCTCAGCTAAACACTGGAAATTCCAGTTACACCAAGTTACATTGCATGGGAGGCCCCAATCACCTCGCCCCTTCAACAAAGTTGGCAACATGGTACGGTTGAGAAATCCCGAGCAGTGGTCTCTGTGGATTACCTCCCAGGGGCCTATTCCATGTGTCGGATGGTTACAATAGACAAAGTCATTGTTACAGAGATGCTTGTGATGCTCTGTCCCCAAGTGTACACAATTCCGTCGATACTTACCCTCCATGGCTGGCAGGGCAAGGGTCATGAGAAGCAGCAAGAGAATCATTCTATCACCTAATTATAACCCGCGCAACTGTTATACAATGGACCAAAGGTATACTGCCCACGCACGACTTCCCGTGCACCCGTTGAGCTTGCTTGAAGATCAGTCATCTCATAGACCCATGAATTGAGTACATTACATATTTTTCCAATTGCTGCCGGTATATTTTTCAACTGAGTTGGTTTCCCTTAAAAATATACCATTCAGGGCTTTGCTTATCTGGTTCCTTTTGGTGTGCCTTTACCTTCAATACTGTGGCTTCCAACAGGAGCTCGCTGGCATCCAATAAGGCTTTGATTATCTGTCCATGCTTGACTGGACTGCCTCCCATGGTAATAAATCCCCTTCTTCCCCAAACAGCCATATAGTCATGTACAATAGTGTAAATGTTGACCCTTCTCCCTGCCGCCTCAGTAAAAGCCACTAGACTTTTACTTTTACTAGGCTTGAGGCCACTAGTTCTGCCACTTGTGCTGACATACTTCCCTCTATCCTTCTGATCGGACAAAATGTAAGTCCGTGTTTACGACGGCCTATCCTGTTCGCGGTGACCTGTCTATATACTTCCATGACCCATCCACAAACAGGATCTCATCTGGTGCCTCCAAGGGCACATCTTTTATTCTATTTTCCTCCAACTCCTCATTTATGTTTCCGCACGTGTGTGGTTTCCCTTCACCTAACATTCCTTCAGTGGGGTTCTCTCTCATGTCTCGTACAATGATGATAGATTTAGTGGGGGGAAGAAGTACTGCCTCCCACTTCATCCTTCTCATATTTGAGTCACATCATAATTTTCCTGTATATAACATTTCCACCAAGGTATGTTTGGTGTGCAAGACTATATTTCCCGTCATTACAATGGGCTTTCTGACTTTTACTGCCCACGCTGCGCAATCCAGCTATACACCGGGGTAATCCAAATACTACAGGGCTCTCGGCTGTAGAATAATATCCCGCCGGCCGCTGTTTGTCCCCATGGGTTTGGGTTACTACTGCCGAATACAACCCTCCTTCATTGAAAGCAAATTGCATGGAGGGTGTGGAAAGTCTGCAGAGGGATCTGGATAGGCTGAGCGAGTGGTCAAGGATCTGGCAGATGGAGTACAATGTTAGCAAATGTGAGGTTATCCACCTTGGTAGAAATAATAGCAGGAGGAATTATTATTTAAAAGGCGAAAAGCTGCAGCATGCTACAGTGCAGAGGAACCTGGGGGCCCTTGGGCACGAATAGCAAAAACCCAGTCTGCAGGTGCAGCAGGTGATCAAGAAGACAAATAGAGTGTTGGCCTTTATGGCGAGGGGGATAGAATATAAAAGCAGGGAGGTCTTGCTGCAACTGTACTCAGCTGGAGTACTGTGTGCAGTTTTGGTCGCCGCACTTGTGGGAGGATATATTGGCCCTGGAGGGAGTGCAGAGAAGGTTCACTAGGCTGATACCGGAGATGAGGGGGCTAGCCTATGAAGAGATTCTGAATAGACTGGGTCTGTACTTGTTAAGAGTTTAGAAGGCTGAGGGGGGATCTTATAGAGACATGTAAGATAATGAAGGGGATAGATAGGGTAGAGGTATAGAGATTCTTCCCGCTAAGAAAGGATAGCAGGACTAGAGGGCACAGCCTCAAGATTAGGGGTGGTGCTGTTTAGATCAGAGTTGAGGAGGCACTTCTTCACTCAAAGGGTGGTGAATCTCTGGAATTCTCTGCCCGTTGAAGTGGTGGGGGCTACCTTGCTGAATATATTTAATAAGAACATAAGAAATAGGAGCAGGAGTAGGCCATCTAGCCCTTCGAGCCTGCCCCGCCATTCGATAAGATCATGGCTGATCTGTCGTGGCTCAGTTCCACATTCCCGCCTTCTCCCCATAACCCTTAATCCCCTCGCTTATCAAAAACCCATCAACCCGCGTCTTAAAAATATTTAGCGAGGCAGCCTCCACCACCTCAACGGGCAGAGAATTCCAGAGATTCACCACCCTTTGAATGAAGAAGTTCCTCCTCAACTCCGTTCTAAACCGCCCCCCCTTTATCTTGAGGCTGTGCCCCCTAGTCCTACTGTCCTTTCTGAGCGGGAAGAGTCTCTGCACCTCTATCCTATCCACCCCATTCATCATCTTATACGTCTCAATGAGATCTCCCCTCATTCTTCTAAACTCTAACGAGTACAAGCCTAGTTTATCCAACCTCTCCTCATAGCTCAACCCTCTCAACTCTGGTATCAGCCTAGTAAACCTCCTCTGCACTCCCTCCAAGGCCAAAATATCCTTGCGTAAGTGCGGCAACCAAAACTGCACACAGTACTCCAGCTGCGGCCTCACCAATGCCCTATACAAGTCACGGGTAGATAGATTTCTGATAGACAAGGGAATTAAGGGTTATGGGGAGAAAGCAGGAAAGTGGAGCTGATCCACTTCAGATCAGCCATGATCTTATTGAATGGCGGGGCAGGCTCGAAGGGCTAGATGGCCTACTCCTGCTCCTATTTCTTATGTTCTTATGTTACCATAAATATGAACATCTTTATTAGCATCTGTTACCTAAATCCTGGGGCCGACATTAATCCTACTTTTAGTTTACTATATGCCTCTTCCTGTTTTGAACCCCACTCCACAGCTTCTAAAGCGGGTTTCCCCCCTTTTAATAGTCTTTGGATTGGCTCAACTAATTTGGCATATTCTGGTATAAAGTTGTGATTGTAATTAAACAATCCCAAAACCTTCCTTACCCCTCAGAGAGTTACTGGCCTTGGCATTTGTTGTATCGCCATTTTCCTGTCTATGGGCATTTCCTTGGTCCCTTTGGATGTTAAATGTCCCAAATATAATACCTGTGTTTTTCCTATTTAGGCCTTTTTTGGGTTTGCCTTTAACCCTTGATCTTCTAAGTGCTTCAAGACCGAGTATAGTGCGTCTGATGTTCTGCTTTAGTTTCAGAGGCTTTCAAGATGTCATCTACATACTGTGAAACTGTGCTCCCTTTTAGGAGCTCCACTTGTTCCAGTATCTTACTCATTACCTGGTGAAATATGGCTGGACTGTTATGGAATCCCTGAGGGAGCCTAGTCCATGTATACTGCTTATCGCCTACTGTGAAGACAAATTTATCCTGTGAATGTAAGTCCAAGAGGATGGGCCAAAACCATTGGCAATATCTAAAACTGTAAAAATCTCATGGGATGGTGACAATCCGTTTAGGATGGAGGAGGGGCTGGCCACAAGGGGATGTAGTTTAGGAGTTACTTTATTTAAAGCCATATAATCAATGGTTAATCGGTAACTCCCATCTGGTTTGGACACTGGCCAAATCGGGGAATTGCTGGCACCAGTGGTCTCCCACAGGATCCTTTTTCCACCAATCCCTACACAATTTTCTCGACCGCCATCTTGGCCTTGGGCTTAATCGGATATTGTTGGTGAAGTTTATGCTCCGGACTGTCCTCTATTATAGGGTCAACTTTAATTTGCCCGATATCTAGTTTAGTTTTTGCCCATATCCCTGGGCAATGATGGATGGCGCCAAATCATAGAACATAGAACATAGAACACTACAGCACAAACAGGCCCTTCGGCCCACAAGTTGCGCCGATCACATCACCTACCAACCTACAGACCTATCTATAACCCTCAATCTCATTAAACCCCATATACTCATCCAGAAGTCTTTTAAAAGACCCCAGCGAGTTCGCCTCCACCACCACTGACGGCAGCCGATTCCATTCACTCACCACCCTCTGAGTGAAAAACTTACCCCTAACATCACTTCTGAACCTCCCTCCCCGCACCTTAAATCTGTGTCCTCTCGTAGCGACCATTTCAAACTGGGGAAATAGCCTCTGAGAGTCCACCCTATCTATTCCTCTCAACATTTTGTAAACTTCTATCAGGTCGCCTCTCAACCTTCGTCTCTCCAGGGAAAAGAGTCCCAGCTCCCTCAACCTAACTTCATAAGGCATGCCTCCCAGTCCAGGCAACATCCTTGTAAATCTCCTCTGCACCCTTTCAATAGCTTCTACATCTTTCCTATAGTGAGGCGACCAGAACTGCGCACAATACTCCAAATGAGGCCTGACAAGGGTCTTATAAAGTTCCGGCATTACCTCCCGACTCCTAAACTCAATCCCTCGATTAATGAAGGCCAGTACACCATATGCCTTCTTGACCACCTCCTCCACCTGCGAGGCCGATTTAAGAGTCCTGTGGACCCGGACCCCAAGATCCTTCTGCTCCTCAACACTACTCAGACTTCTGCCCTTGATAGTGTACTCGTTCATCCCGTTGGTTCTGCCAAAATGGACGACTACACATTTATCCGCGTTGAAGTCCATCTGCCACTTCTCCGCCCAGTCCTGCATTAAACCCCATCCACTGTCTTCTAATCGCCAATCACATCCTGTCACAGATGCGGCATGGATAATTCCCAAATGATTTGCATAGGCTCCTACCTTTTCCTTTTTTCCATCGGGACGGGGCCAAATCAATTCGCCCTTTCCACAATCTATTAAAACTTCATATTCCTTCATTAAATCATTGCCCCTAATTGTTGCTTCATTGTTCTTGCACACACAAAATTGCATGGGTATGTACAAATTATTTGATTCTACCAGAGTGGTTTCGTTTAGATAGGCTGGGGTTTTCTGTCCCGTTAATTCCTCTCTCATAAATCATTTTATTAGTCGTGGGTAGGGGTAGGTCCATGATGGATATGGAGGCTCTCATGTCCACCAGCATCTCACACTGTCTGCCCCCTACTAGTGCAGACATGTAAATCCTACCTTCCTTATTACCCATATCCAAGGGGGCTGCCGACTGTCAGTTAACCTCCTCCATTGCAGTGGGGGAGGCTGGGTTAGGTCAACCATGTTTGCTCCAACAAGTGGTTTCTGTATGTCCACTCTTGTTGCAAAATTGGCATGTAAGCATTTTCCTCTTATCCCCTTTGGGGCCCTACAGTCCAGGTGAAATAGCCTGGCTTCCCACAATTATGACAAATCCCCTCAGGTTTGATCCCATTAGTTAAGGCTATGTGCTCCTGCTTTATTCTTGGGTATTGTTTTTTGTCTGGTCCATCCTTAATTCCAGAAGCCCATTCCACTAATTCATCATAATCCCGTGAACTGATAATTCCCATTTTAAGGATTTTCTAATGAGCCGGTGACAGCCCATCTTTAAATGTCTGGATGAATGCCCTATCTGTACGAGCGGCTTTGGGCATCCCCGAGCATTCTTGGTAGATCTTAAAAAGTCGCTCCCCATATTTGGAGGCCTCTTCATCCTTCTGTTTTTTAGTATTTGTAACTTTGGACCAGTTGGTTGGCGCATTACCCCGGACACGCTGAACCTCTGCCTTAAACCAATTAAATGGTCTCTGTTGTGCCTCCATTTTTGCTGTTAACTATGTGTGTCTACCTTCCTCCCCACTAATCAAATCGAGACCGGTTGGCGAGATCCTGTTGGTCCATCCCGTCACCCATTTGTCTCCATTTGTCCTGTGGGCAGGCGGCTTGTACCAACTGATGTATATCTTGTAAGTATAACTGGTGGCCAACCCAGACTGTGTCCACAATTTGGCATTTGCACTCTGGGGCTGAAGTTTCCACAGCAAAATCAGGACCTGGTGTCTTTCCCCTGGGGCGAAGGGCTTAAATCGAGCAGTGAGGGCATTTATAGTACCTCCCCGAACTACAGGGGCTAAGTTATGAACCTCCTCCTCGTCAGGGCCAAAATCTCCCACTGGTGCCGTGAGCTTTATTATTCAGCTACCAGGATACGGGGGCAGAGATCCCAAGAATAGTCCCCTAATGTTTGACTTCTTTTCTCCAATTCTTTAACATGTGATTCTAACAACTCGATTCTTTCTTTATCATTAGCCCATTTTTTAACTAGAGACAGAGACCTGCTTAATCAGTCCGGCTAGTTGGTGCACCAACAAAACTCTGGTTTTCTTGGTCTTGTCCATCTTTTCTTTCTCCAGCCACTTGCGCTGAGTGTGACAGGAAAAACGGATGAGCTTAGGGCCTTGATGTTTGTGAGGAAGTTAGATGTGGTGGCTGTAATGGAGACATGGTTACGTGAAGGGCAGGACTGGCAGCTGAATGTTCCTGGGTATAAGTGTTTTAGGTGTGACAGAGGAGGGTTGAAGAAAGGTGGAGGGGTGGCACTGTTAGTTAAGGAAAACATCACAGTAGTGCAGAGGGAGGACAATATGGAAGAGTTAGGGATTGAGTCGCTGTGCGTGGAGTTGAGGAATAAAAAGGGAGAGATTACGATGCTAGGGGTATACTATAGGCCACCCAACAGCCCGAGGTCGGTGGAGGAAGCCATTTGCAGGGGCATTTTGGATAGGTGCAGGAAGAATAGGGTGGTTGTAGTGGGTGACTTTAATCTTCCTGGAGTGGATTGGAGGGGGCCTAGAGCTGGGGGTACGGAGGGAGAGGAGTTTGTAAAATGTGTTTTGGAAGGGTCCCTAGAGCAGTATGTAACTAGCCCGACTAGGGAAGGGGCTATACTGGATTTAGTGTTGGGTAATGAGCCGGGGCAGGTGGTTGAGGTTGAGTTGGCGACCATGTGGCTAACAGTGACCACAAGTCCGTCTACTTTAGGATAAAAATGGAACGGGATGAGTGCCGGCCAAACGGGAGGGTGCTGAACTGGGGGAAGGCATGCTATAGCTGGATTAGGAGGGAGCTGAAGGACACTGATTGGGAGGGACTGTTAGCTGGCAAGCCCACGGTTGGCAAGTGGGAGGCTTTTAAGGGCAAACTGAAAATGTTGCAGGAGAGGCATGTTCCGGTTAAGCGGAAGGATGGGAAAGGTAGGATTAGAGAGCCGTGGATTACAGGGGGTATCGAAGACTTGGTAAGGAAGAAGAGGGAGGCGTATGTTAGGTCGAAACAACTGGGTACGGAGAGTGCGCTGGAGGAATATAGAGAGAGTAGGAGGGAGCTAAAAAGGGGAGTTAGAAGGGCGAAGAGAGGGCATGAAATGGCTTTGGCTGATAGGATTAAGGAAAATCCAAAGGCATTTTAATCCTATATTAGGAGCAAGAGAGTAGTTAGAGGGAAAATTGGTCCTCTTAGGGACAAAAGTGGGGAGTTATGTATTGAGTCGGAGGGAATGGGGGAGATCCTGAATGAATACTTTGCGTCGGTATTCACGAAGGAGAGGGGTTCGGTGTCATGCAGTGTCTTGGAGGGAGCTGTGGATCAGTGGCAGGAAATATCTGTTATGAGGGAGGAAGTGCTAGGGCTTTTAGGTAGCGTAAGGACGGATAAAGCTCCGGGTCCTGATGGTATTTATCCCAGACTGCTTCGGGAGGTGAAAGATGAAATTGCTGGGCCTCTGGTGCAAATCTTTGTCTCTTTTTTGGACACAGGTGAGGTCCCAGAAGACTGGAGGGTAGCAAATGTGGTACCGCTGTTTAAAAAAGGTAGTAGGGATAACCCTGGAAATTATAGACCGGTACGTTTGACATCGGTGGTAGGGAAATTAATGGAAAAAATACTTAAGGGTAGGATGTATGAGCATTTGGAGCGTTGCAATCTGATTAGGGATACGCAACATGGCTTTGTCAGAGGGAGGTCTTGCCTTACGAATCTGGTAAAATTCTTTGAGCAGGTGACAAAAGTGGTTGACGATGGGAGAGCCGTTGATGTCATCTATATGGATTTCAGTAAGGTGTTTGACAAAGTCCCTCATGGTAGGCTGGTAGAAAAGGTTAAGGCGCATGGGATACAAGGACAGGTAGCTAGGTGGATTGAGAACTGGCTGGGCAATAGGAGACAGAGGATAGTTGTTGAGGGGACCTTTTCGGGCTGGAGGCCAGTGACCAGTGATGTGCCGCAGGGCTCAGTACTGGGACCTCTCCTCTTTGTAGTATACATAAATGACTTGGAAGAGAGCGTACGTGGTGTGATCAGCAAGTTTGCGGATGACACCAAGATGGCAGGGTTGGTGAATACTGAGGTGGAATGTCAGGTGATACAGCAGGATATAGATAGGTTAGTAAATTGGGCAGATAGGTGGCAGATGGAATTTAATCTGACAAATGCGAGGTGATGCATTTTGGAAGGAATAATGCAGAGAGGAGCTACGTGATAAAAGGTAGACCGATTAGGAGTATAGAAATACAGAGGGACCTGGGAGTGCAGGTTCACAAGTCTATGAAGGTTATGACACAAGTGGAGAAGGTTGTGAGGAAAGCTTATGGAATGCTAGCCTTTATAGGAAGGGGTATAGAGTATAGGAGCTGCCGTCTAATGCTTTAGTTGTACAGAACGTTGGTTAGACCGCATTTGGAGTACTGCGTCCAGTTCTGGTCACCATACTACCAGAAGGACGTGGAGACTCTGGAGAGGGTGCAGAGGAGGTTTACCAGGATGTTGCCTGGCATCGAAGGACTGAGTTACAAGGAAAGGTTGGAGAAACTGGGACTTTTCTCCTTGGAAAGACAGAGATTGAGGGGAGACATGATAGAGGTATATAAGATACTGAAGGGAATAGATAGAGTCAATAGTGAGAGGCTGCTCCCTAGACTGGGTACAATTACGAGAGGTCATGATCTAAGGGTGAGGGGGGAGAAGTATAATTTGGATGTGAGAGGAAGGTTCTTCACGCAGAGGGTCGTGGGGGTATGGAACGCGCTACCGAGTCGGGTGGTGGAGGCAGGAACGTTGGACTTGTTTAAGGTTTACTTAGATAAACACATGAGCGAAACAAGGATGGAGGGTTATAGTAGGGGGTATTAAATACGGTCAGAGCCTTGGGAGACACCAGAAATGCAGACTTATATGTTAACGTTTTTGTCTTTTTATTCCGCAGGTGGAGGTCCACCTTGTTGTCAAACAAGGGGCATGCACACGGTGGGTCGGGCGTGGGCTGCTCTTGGAGGTTCCAGGAGTGGCCTAGTACTTCGTGCCAGTGTGTGTGCTTGATCCTGGACCGGTAAACGGGTGCCGCAAAAGCTCAGTGACTAGCACTGCTAGCTGTGCAGATACATGGATTTGGGCCTGTGTCTGTGGAAGTTTGCGCATTCTCCCTGTGGTTGCGTGGGTTTCCTCCGGGCGCTCCAGTTTCCTCCCACACCCCAAAGATGTGCTCTTAGGCTGATTGGTTTACCAAATTGACACTATTCTCCCCTGAATCTGGCTAAGTTAGGGGTTCCACTCGCAGACACGCAGGGCAGGGTAGGTGTAGGAGGATGCGGCGGCGCGGGCTCGTTGGGCCGAAGGGCCTGTTTCCCGTGCTGGGTTGTTCTTTGTTCTTTGTTCTTTGTTGATCCAGTGGGTGGGATGGGTCCCACACCCCTTTTGTCATCTGTTTAATGAGTCTGTCTCTTTCAGTCATGTACTGGTTTATCAGGGACCCCGGGGGTCCCCACTGTCTTGCGATTCCACCATATTGTCAATAAGTTTATACTCACCACCTGGAGTCTTCTATTCTCCCTTCTCGCTCTCCCACTCCTAGGTCACTCTTATCAGAGTCCAGTGGTACCTGTCAGGGTTGATCAGATCCCTCTGTATCACTGCTTATGCTGTTAAGCTGGCAACTCCTCCAGCAATCACTCAGTTTCTCTCTCATTCACATCTGAACATCACATCCTACGCACCTCTTTCTCCAGACTCTACACCCACTTCAAGTTCCTGACCTTCGCATGGGGAGGGGCTACCCCTCTTAACAACTGGTCTAAGGCTGGGTGTAAGAGACGGATGCCTCCTTGTCCATGTATGTTCAGTTCAGACGTCTTCCACTTCTATATTCTCTTATCACAGATGATTGTCCACTGCAGTTTGACCCACTCTGTTAGGCTCCGTGTTCTATTCCGGTGTCCCAGTTGAGGTCATTCAACTGGGTCTGCAAATAGAATCCTGTTCGTGATGCCAATTTGTTGTAGGTAAAATAATATCTCTGAGACTGTTAGTGAGTCAAAGTACAGTGGCTTTATTACAAAAGCTTTTGGGAGAAGCTGGTTCCTAAAGCGGTCTGCCAGACTTTTCCCCGAATGCAAGTAAGTGTGGGTATTTATACATTATGGTTCCCGGTTGCAGTCACAACATAGTCCCTGGCTCCAGTCACGTTTGCAGTTCTTCTTTTGTGTAACTTGTGTGGTCGCAGCCGTCTCAGTCCTGTTCCTCCTTTCGACTAGCCGTTATCGCACTTAAACATCTGCAGTTGTTTAGCTATGTTTAACTAGCACACAAGCCTGCACAAACAGATAAGGTTTGTAATGTTCTTGCACAAATTCTAAGTACAAAATTCATGAACCCTTTCCCTTCTTCACAGCTCATTTATGCTTGGTGGAAGATTATTCATGAAGGCCTTATCTTCGCAATCTTGCCCCTTGCTAGAGGTATGATGGTACGCTGATTAAAATCACCACCAGTCAGCTTTCCTCCTCCAAAAGAAGAGCAGCCTATATTCATGTGGGACTATGGCAACTTTACTGTTTACCATTAGAAGTGACATACATATATAAGCAGAGATCCATTCTCTGCGAACAAAAGGAATATGTTCAAGCCTTTTAAATTATCCAGGAGCTTGATAGTCTGTTATTCTATATTGCTTTTGCCATGGCAACTCCTCAGCCGATCAGAATCGACTTGCAAACTAGTCAGCACCTTTTTCTCCTGCAATGTAAACTGTTACAATTATTTTAAGTTTGGCATTCTTGTGTTTATCCTGGTGAGCACAAGATGAAAAGCTTAGCAATATAGCTCACTTTTCAGCAACATTCTGATATGCAATTGTTTAAGAGAAGGACTTCGCAAGGTCAACTGGACAAGGTATTTTTTTTTAGCACCTAGGCTGATGAACATAAAGAACTTTATGATCATGGGCAACTTTACAACCATTATCATTGCCATCTTTGCTTTTTTCTCAGGCTGCAGGTCTGACTAAAACATTCAGCCAATTGTGCACCATAGAGAAACAAAGTTGTTACACACTCTGTGCTGAATTTGAGATGGCAGAATTATTGCCTGAAAACCATGGATCAATAATGCCTCTTGCTAGGCTCTCTTTTCCCTTTAATTCTTCTCCCTCTTAGAAGAGAACTCATCCTGTTGTGCATCACCTCTACTCAATTGCATGTCATGCGACATGGTGGCTCAATTGCAGGGCAGCACAGTGGTTAGCACTGCTGCCTCTCAGTGTCAGGGACTCAGGTTCAATTACTGGTTTGGGTCACTGTGTGGAGTTTGCACATTCTCCCTGTGTCTGTGTGGGTTTCTTCTGGGTGCTCCGATTTCCTCCCACACTCCAAAGATGTGCAGGTTAGATGAATTGGCCATGCTAAATTCTCTCTGTGTACCCAAACAGGCACCGTAGTGTGGCTACTGGGAGATTTTCACAGTAACTTCACTGCAGTGTTAATATAAGCTGACTTGTAACCAATAAATAAACTTTGCTGAACATACCTCCAAACATCTCAACTAACTGAACAATAGCCAGTATAAATTAACTAGCAACTAAGGTGAAAGATTCACACCCCAAACCACTGTTCATTAGGAAATGGAAATGCACGATCCAAAATATTGATATAGGTTTAAAAAAAGTATTGGGACCCAAACCTGAAAAAGGCTTTGAAATCTTTGCTGATCTGAACAAGGGTTTGACAGACAAGGTTTCCTGAGTTGGTTCGCCCTGTGATAGTTGACTCTAGCACCGCCCAGGAAAACTAATTCTATGTGCAGCCTAACCAGCAGTACACAAGCAGGCCAGCACCAAAATTGTAAAATTATGCCCTTTTGCTGAAGATATACAGCAGTGTGAAGGTGAAAGATGGTTTTCCCACAGGGCAGGAAATGCACATGCAGTTTAAAATGCTAGACTTGGAAATTCTGCATCACTCCAGCACCTCTGCACTCTTAGAACATGATGCAATTCATGCTGGAAGCATATGGAAATGAACGAATCTTTGAAAACTGAACAATACAGTGTGGCACAAAATGTGTTACCTAATGCCCCTGAATTATGGATCCAGTCTTGCAAGCTGTCTGACCACCAAAACTACATATTTATTCATTTGAATTATTGTCATTAACTTATGCTCCTTGTTTATATGTGTGTATTCCTCACTCTAAATTTGGGTATTAAATTTGATATACTTAGTAGTGAGGAGATTTATGGAAGCGGTAACCTCGCAAGGAATTTTATTTTCAAAAGCTCGGAATCCTTATTGGTATTATTATTCAGAGGGTTGGCTCATCGAAATTTGATTTGATTTATTATTGTCACATGTAATAACATACAGTGAAAAGTATTGTTTTGTGCGTGCTGTACAGACAAAATGTACCATTTATAGAAAGGAAATGAGAATGCAGAATGTAGTTTACATGATAGCTAGGGTGTGGAAAAAGATCAACTTAATGCAAGATAAGTCCATTCAAAAGTCTGACGGCAGCAGGGAAGAAGCTGTTCTTGAGTTGGTTGGTACGTGACCTCAGACTTTTGTACCTTTATCCCAATGGAAGCAAGAATGTCTGGGGTGCATGACGTCCTTAATTACGCTGGCTGCTTTGCCGAGGCAGCAGGAAATGTAAACAGAGTCAATGGATGGGAGGCTGGTTTGCATGATGGATTGGGCTACATTCACGACCTTTTATAGTTCCTTGTGGTCTTGAACAGAGCAGGAGCCATACCAAGGTGTGGTATAACCAGAAAGAATGCTTTCTATGGTGCAACTGTAAAAGTTGGTGAGAGTTATAGTTGACATGCCAAATTTCCTTAGTCTGAGAAAATAGAGGCATTGATGGACTTTTCCTAACTATAGTGTTGGCGTGGGGGGACCAGGACAGGCTGTTGATGATCTGGACACATAAAATCCTGAAGCTCTTGACCATTTCTACTTCATTCCCATTGATGTAGACAGGGGCATGTTCTCCTTTACGTTTCATGAAGTTGATGACCATTTCCTTCGTTTTGTTGACTTTGAGGGAGAAATTATTGTTGCTCTGCCAGTTCACCAGATTCTCTATCTCTTCCTATACTCTGATCATTGTTTGAGATCCAACCCACTATGGTGGTGTCGTCAGCAAATTTGAAAATAGAATTGGAGGGAAAGATGGCTGAGAATACAGCATTGTGGGGCACCAGTGTTGAGGATGATCGTGGAAGTGTTGTTGCCTATCCTTACTGATTGTGGCCTGAGAGTTAGGAGTTCAGGATACAGTCGCAGAGGGAGGTGCTGAGGCCTAGTTCATGGAGTTTGGAGATGAGTTTCGTAGGAATAATAATGTTGAAGGCTGAGCTGTGGCCAATAAATAGGAGTCTGACATAGATGTCCATGTAATTTAGGTGTTCCAGGGTTGAGTGCAGGGCTAGGGAGATGACGCCTGCTGTGGACTCTTGTGAGGGTAGGCAACTGTAGTGATAGACTATTGCCTGCATTATTGGGCAACTGTTTCTGAAATTGTGTCATATAACTGTTAAGTTCAACAAAAGATAGACCCAAATTATGATTTATTTTCAAAATTCCAGTCTTAACTCAGGTTATTCTCTGGGAGGAGTTGATTACTAGTACAAGGAGGGAGAGAACAATTCGGACTACTTGGGGGTGATACTCTCAAAAGAAATTCGAAGGCTGGATTTTTACATTCTTGCCCACTCCAGAATCAGAACAAGCGAGACTCGTAGAATGGCATTCTTCACTGGTCTCGGGTGGGCAAGATGGTAAAATTCTGGCAGAAGTGTCAAATTCATGTAAAAGCTGAGTAAATCCTGCTAGTTCTTCAACGGGAGTTTCAGAATGAATCTCCCATACTGTGTGCACTGCAGAGTGCCCTCGCATGAATGATGCAAAAAATGCAGAGCAGGGCCCATTTCCGCTGGATAGGTTGGCAGCGTAGTACTGAGCGGGCCACTGCATAGGTGCCAATCTGTCAACGCTGACTGACCACACAATCGCTGGCTAGCCCCCAACACCCCGCATCACTGTCTCACCGACAACCATCCTCCCCAGTGGCCCGATCACCTCACCTTGCCCCACCACGGCACACCTCTATCTCCCTCCAACGCCCACATCCCTCCTCTCCACTTCCTGAAGTGTGTGTGAGACATGTGAGAGATTTTAACTAGAATGTAACAATAGCTGGAATGTATATTTGTACAATTTGCAAAATTACGTTTCATTTTATCTTTACACAGGATATGGAAGAAGAGAGAAATTATGAAAGGGAGGAAGAAGAGCAAAAGGAGGCATTAGGAAGTGATTCATCTGTTACTGCCAATATGAGACGGAATATGTGGTATTCAGCGCACTATGCAACTGATGAGAGAAGGGTAATGCCTCTTAAAACACTTGTCCATATTAAAGCTTTCAAATTAAATCTTGTTTAGGTTAAAGCTTTCAAATTCAATCTTATTCAGGTTAAAACTTTTAAAATCAATTTTCAGGACTGTGGGAAAGGTAGTTGGAATAATTAAAAGGGAAACTAATATCATTCGTGACATTTTTTATTTGACATCTTTAAACAGGATCGTATAATTCATCTGAAAGTAGCTGTACTACATGAAGTAATTTGTGTACCATTTCAAAATACCTTGTAAAATATACCATTTGTTACTAAATGCTCAGTGCCACAGATACCCAAAGTAGTATACTTGTCAAACCAAAACCTTTTTTGAATGTATCCAGTGACCATTTGTCACTTATAATCGCCCAGGACAAATCTGTTGTTCAGAATGCTGGAAAATATTGTTTAATTGTAAGTCTTTCAGGATAATTTGCTGATTTTGTACTTCCTGTAGTAACTTCTTTTTATATTGGATGAGATAAATACTTCGGGCAGGATTTTCTGGCCCCTCCGTGCCATGTTTTCTCGTGGTGATGGTGGCTCGCCTTTAGCCACCAGTGGGATCATCCGGTTCCGCTGATGTCTGTGGCGTTTTGCATGGTTCACTTCACCCACCACTGGGGAGCCCACCATGAGGCGTTGTCTGTGGCAGGAATGGAAGATCCAGCTGCGAGGAGGACTGGAAAATCATGCCCTGAGTGCATTTGCAAATATTTGTGAGTGAATGTTTATGAATATGAGGGATATAGTTTTCAGTGTGGTTTGTATGAATAATATCAGAAAAATATGGACCAATGAGAGAGCATTTTTTAAAAAAAGGTTTATCTACCAGAAACTCTGTCAGAATCATAGAATGTTTACAGCGCTTTGGGCCATTACATCTGTGTAAACTCTGTGCGAGAAAAGCTGCCTCAGTTCATTCTCTTTCCTATTCCCCGTAGTCCTGTATTTTTTTTTCAGTTCAGATAGTTATTCAGTTCTCTTTTGAAAATTGTTATTGAATCTTCCTCTACCACAGTTTCAGGAATTGCATTTCAGATATGAACCACTTTCTGCATAAAAGGGTTTTTCTTATGTTTCCATTGTTTCTGACACCAGTCATCTTAAAACTATGTCCTCTGGTTCTTGATCCTTGTGCCAATGGGAACAGTTGCTCTCTATCTCGATCTTTGTATCCTTATTAGCCACTGGAGAGATCCCACAAGACTGGCAAGAAGCTAATGTTTTCCTCTGTTCAAGAAAGGAAATAGGGATAATCCAGGAAATTATAGACTGGTGAGTCTCACAACGGTGGTTGGGAAGCTATTGCAGAGGATTCTTGGGAAAAGGATTTACATGCATTTGGAGGGTGGCATGGTGGCACAATGGTTGGCACTGCTGCCTCTCAGCACCAGTAGTCTTGGTTCAATTCCCTAACTTGCGTCACTGTCAATGGAGTTTGCACATTCTCCCCGCATCAGCGTGGGTTTCCTCCGGGCGCTCTGGTTTCCTCCCACAGCCCAAAAGATGTGCTGGTTAGGTACATTGGCCATGCTAAATTCTCCCTCAGTGTACCTGAATAGGCATCAAAGTGTGGATTTTCACAGTAACTTCATTGCACTTGAATGTATGCCTACTTGTAACTAATAGATAAACAATTAAACAAATGCATGGTCTAATTAGGGAAAGTCGGCATGACTTTGTGCAGAGCAGGTCACATCTTACTAATTTGAAATGATTTTTCAAAGTGTTGACTAAAGTGATCGATGAGGGTAGAGCTGTGGAGGTACTCTACATGGATTTTAATAAAGCTTTTGACAAAGTCCCTCATAATAGGCTCAGTCAGGAGGTGGAAGGATGTTTTTCTGGCTGTAAGTCTGTATACAATGGTGTCCTGCAGGGATCCGTACTGGGACCTCTGCTGTTTGTGATATATGAAAACGTTGATGGGTAGGTTAGTAAGTTTGCAGACGACACAAAGATAGGTAGAGTTGTGGATAGTGTCAAAATTTGTCAAAAGGTACAGTAGGATATCGATCAGTTGCAGATATGAGTGGAAAAGTGGTAGGTGGAGTTTAATCTGGGCAAGTATGAGGTGCTGCACCTTGGGAGATCAAATGTTAAGGGTAAGTATATAGTTAATGGCAGGACCCTGACAGCATTGATGTACAGAGGGATCTTGGAATTTAAGTCCATAGCTGCCTGAAAATAACCACAGAAGTAGATTGGGTAGTGGTGAAGGCATATGGCATGCTTACTTTTATTCATCGGGACACTGAGTCCAAGAGTCAGGATGTCATGGTGCAGCTTATAATCTTATAAAACTAAACCAAGCTTAGAGTATTGCATTCAATTCTGGTTGTCACATTACAGGAACAATGTGGAGGCTTTGGAGAGGGTGCAAAAGAGGTTTACCAGGAAGCTGCCTGCATTAGTAGGTATGAGCTATAAGGACAAACTAGGGTTGTTTTCTCTGGATTGGCAGAGGCTGAGGGGAGATGCGATAAAAGTCTAAAAAGTATCCTGTCAACCCTATCTATGCCTCTCATAATTTTATAAAGTTTAAAGTTTATTTATTAGTCACAAGTAACACTTGCATTATCACTGCGATGAAATTACTGTGAAATTCCCCTTTTCCCAGAGTGAAATGTTTAATACTAGGGGGCATACACTTAAAATGAGAGGGGGAAATTTCAAAGGTAATATGAGGGGCAAGTTTTTTACACAGATTGGTAAGTGTCTTAAACATGCTGCCAGGGATGGTGGTGGAGGCAGATACAATAAGGATGTTTAAGGAGCTTTTAGATAAGCACATGAGTATATAAGGAATAGAGGGATATGTACAAGGGCAGGCAGAAGGGCTTAGTTTAATCTGGCGTCATGTTCAGCACAATATCTTGGGCTCAAGGGCCTGTTCCTGTGCTGTACTGTTTTATGTTCTATCTACTCTATTCAAACCCCTCATGATTTTGAACAATATCAGATCTCCTCTCAACCTTCTTGTCTCCAAAGAGAACACCAACTTCTTCAATCTACCCAGGTAACTGAACTTCCTTATCCCTGGAACCATTCTCCCAAATCTTTTCTGCACTCTCCCTATTGCCATCACACCCTTCTTAAAGTGTAGCTCCCAGAATTGGACATCAAATGCATGGGAATATCACCACTTGCATTTTCCCATCCATGCCAGACACCATCCTGACTTGAAACTATATCACTATTCCTTCATTTTCACTGGGTCAAAATCCTGGAACTCTCTCCCCAACAGCATTGTCGATGTATCTACCTCATATGGGTCACAATGGTTCAAGAAGGAAGAATCACAGAATCTTTACAATGCAGAAGAAGGCCATTTAGTCTGTTGAGTCTGCACTGACTCTCTGAAAATGCATTCTATCTAGTCCCACTCTCTTGCTTTCTCACTCTTTAACTTGTCCATGCCCCTCGAGATCTTATATATCTGTATGAAATCTCCTATCGACCTTTTTTTCTCCAAGGAAAATAGGCCCAATTTTGTCAATCTATCCTCACAACTACAATTGTTTATAGGAACATAGGAATTAGGAGCAGGAGTAGGCAATTGAACCTTTTGAGCCCATTCCACCATTTAATATGATTGTGGCTGATCTTATTCTGGTCTCAACTCCACTTTCCCGCCTGTCCCCATAGCCCTTTATCGTGCTCTTCATCAGAAACTCATCTATCTCTTTCTTGAGTCTGGTGATTGATTCTGCCTCCACTGAACTCCAGGGCAGTGAGTTCCACAGATTCACAACCTTTTGAGCCTTACCTCAATTTTGAACCTATCTCCTCTCACTCAATGAGGTCAATCTTAACTTCTCGTCTGGCCAGCTAATGGACGGGGCGAGATCTTACCGGCACTGGATGTCTGGCGAGATCAGTCTTGTGCCCGAAAAGATATAATAGGTACAAGATGAAGACATATTGAATTGCCAGCACCAATGTACCCATATTGTTTGAGTTCAATGCATTCTATGGCTGTTTTGAGCAATACGTCAATGAATGATAGGAAGGACTATTACTTACGTGGCGAAAAACTGCAGCAGGCGACGGTGCAGAGGGACCTCAGGGTCCTTGTGCATGAGTCGCAAAAACCCAGCCTGCAGGTGCAGCAGGTGGTCAGAAGGCTAATGGGATGCTGGCCTTCATAGCGAGGGGGATTGAATATAAAAGTAGGGAGGTCTTGCTGCAGCTGTATAGGGCATTGGTGAGGCCGCAGCTGGAGTACTGTCTGCAGTTTTGGTCGCCGTACTTACGCAAGGATATTTTGGCCTTGGAGGGAGTGCAGAGGAGGTTTACTAGGCTGATACCGGAGTTGAGGGGGTTGAGCTATGAGGAGAGGCTGAATAAACTAGGCTTGTACTCGTTAGAGTTTAGAAGAATGAGGGGAGATCTCATTGAGACATATAAGATGATGAATGGGATGGATAGGATAGAGGTGGAGAGACTCTTCCCGCTCAGAAAGGACAGTAGGACTAGGGGGCGCAGCCTCAAGATAAAGGGGGGTGCGGTTTAGAACAGAGTTGAGGAGGAACTTCTTCACTCAAAGGGTGGTGAATCTCTGGAATTGTCTGCCCGTTGAAGTGGTGGAGGCTGCCTCGCTAAATATTTTTAAGACGCGGGTTGATGGGTTTTTGATAAGCGAGGGGATTAAGGGTTATGGGGAGAGGGCGGGAATGTGGAACTGAGCCACGACAGATCAGCCATGATCTTATTGAATGGCGGGGCAGGCTCGAAGGGCTAGATGGCCTACTCCTGCTCCTATTTCTTATGTTCTTATGTTCTTACATCATGCTTTCCACCCTGGAATAAATCCTTAGGACCTGATGAAATGTATCTCAAGACATTGCTGCTGCCCTCAAGGGGTACTCCATGCAATTGCACCAAGGGCACCCAAGTTGGAAGTAACCAGATACAGGACAACTGTCCTGGTCCTCCATGTACGGTTAGGGAAATCTCCAGATATGCACTGCGTAATGCACTCAAGCTGCATCAAGTAAAGAAGCCGTACCACTTAAATGAGGTCTGAGACCTCCCATGGTCATTCGCAGCAGCTCACATCTTCAAATGGAATGGTAAACAACATGTAGTCTTAATTGATTCGTATTCCAGGTGGCTTGAACTCAGTTATCTACTAAACATGATGAGTAACATAGTAAAATCAAGCTTAAGAGGCACTTCGACACACATGGCATCCCACAGAGGCCCATAATTGCTTGGCAATTCGTCTCTGCTGAATTTCACAACTTTTCACACAGAACTTTAAACATATCACGAGCAGCCCCTATATCTGCAGTCAAATGGCCTCATGAAATCGGCAGTATTCTCAGCCAAACATTTTTCAGAAAAATGTGCGCAGGACTGCAGAGACTACTATAATGCACACCTCAGCCTATGAAATCTACTACGATAGGGCTGCCCCTTGTCAACACAGTTATTTTTTTTTCCAGGCATATGATCTTGTACTCTGCATCCTAAAGGGGTTGAAATCATTGAGTGCAGCAGAGTTCCCTTGTGAATTGAGTACAGAATGAATTCCCTGAGAAATTACTGTGATGTTTCTGTTCAGTTCCCACATTTGCAGATGAACTGCACAAAGAAGCTTAACAAGGGACAAGAGGATGGGAACTCTGATGGTAGCCATAACAGCAAGTGTTAATGTTTGTTTGGATGGTGGAGCCATGTAGGCATACTTTGTTAGTAATTAATTATTATAATTAGACAAGAATATAGAGGCTGTAAATGGTTAACTATATTCACCTGACACAAATGAAGCAATTAGAATTATTAGTTGTAATTAGATACCAATGACTTCGGAACAAATGGATACTTGTGATTGTATATGCAAGTTACTTGTAAGATAACCAAAAGTATAACTAATGCCATGTATCACTAGGAAAATCTGCATGTCACTCAAGGAAGGCAGACTTCTCTGCTATAGTTTGAATAAAGGCCAATGTAAAACTCTGAAAACTTAATTTTGGTCCCTTGAGAGGAAACAGAATGGACTAGCTGGATAGTTGTTTCCATCCCTATCACAGCCTAAACTTGAAACCAACGTGAATGATGCCCTGCTCCAATGCAAATTAAGAAGCAAAATGCACAAACTTCAGCCCTCTAACACCAAGTCAAATAGTTAGTATTCAGACCCCAAGTGGCCATGACCAGTTGGCAGTGGTACACAGAAATGTCCTGCAACCAAACAGATACGTGGCAGCCTCAGACAATGCCCATTATGTACACAAACACTGACACCTTCTGCAAGTATTAGAATGAGCATCAACAGATAATGCAGGACTTCAGACTTCCAGTCTATGGTACCATCTTTTGGGTGAAAAAATTTCTTCGTATCACCTGTAAATCTTCTGCCTCTTACCTTAAATCTAAGCAGTGATTCCTTCCACCAAGGGGAAATGTTTCCTCTTATCTACTTGATTTACGCTTTCATAATTTTATACGCATCTCAAACTTGCTTCCCACCCCACCCCCCAAGGAAAACAACCCCAGCCCATCCAATTTCTCTTCGTAACTAAAGCTCTCCATCTGAGGCAACCTTCTGGTAAGTTTCCTCTGTACCCTTTCCAGTGCTGTCACATCCCTACTATGTGTAGGTTTCAGAACTGCATACTATATTTTAGGTGTGGCCTGACCAATGTTTTATTTTGTTCCAGGATAATCTCCCTCCTCTTAAACTCTATGCCTCGGCTAATGAAGGTATACAATATGCCTTTTTGACCATTTTATTCACATACTGCTATCTAAGGGACTGATGTACATGCACACCAAGACCCCTTTGATCCTTGGTGCTTCCAGGGACCTAACGTTCATTATGTATTCCCCTGTCTTGTTTGTCCTGACCAAGTGCATCGTAACTCACACTTATCTGGATTGAATTCCATTTGCCACTGATCAGCCCATGTGATGAACCTGTCTGTATCCTCCTGTGAGCTAAGATTATCCTCCTCACTCTTTACCAGCTTCCCAATTTTTATATCATCCTGCAAACTTACTGATCAACTCTCATTCAAGTCTTAATAATTCATATAAATCACAAACAGCAAGGGCCCCATTATTGATTCTTGCGAGACCCTACTGTACACAGTTTTACAGGCTGAAGAACACTCCTTGCGTTTGACAAGGTACCTCACAAGAGGTTATTGCAGAAGGTCAGGGGACATGGAGTTGGGGGTAGGGTGTTAGCGTGGATAGAGGATTTGTTGTCAAATAGGAGGCAGAGAGTGGGGGTCAATGGGTGCTATTCGGATTGGCGGTTGGTGACTAGTGGGGTGCCCCAGGGGTCGGTGCTGGGGCCTCAGCTATTTACCATTTATATAGATGATCTGGAGGAGGGAACCGAGTGCAGGGTGTCGAAATTTGCTGATGACACCAAGATTGGGGGAAAGGCAAATTGTGCGGAGGGTGTGGAGAGTCTGCAGAAGGATCTAAATAGGCTGGGCAAATGGGCCAGGAAATGGCAAATGGAATTTAATGTTGGCAAGTGTGAGGTGGTCCACTTTGGTAGGAAGAATGGTAGGAAGGACTATTACGTGGCGAAAAACTGCAGCAGGCGACGGTGCAGAAGGACCTCGGGGTCCTTGTGCATGAGTCGCAAAAACCCAGCTTGCAGGTGCAGCAGGTGGTCAGAAAGGCGAATGGGATGCTGGCCTTCATAGCGAGGGGGATTGAATATAAAAGTAGGGAGGTCTTGCTGCAGCTGTATAGGGCATTGGTGAGGCCGCAGCTGGAGTACTGTGTGCAGTTTTGGGCGCCGCACCTGCGCAAGGATATTTTGGCCCTGGAGGGAGTGCAGAGGAGGTTTACTAGGCTGATACCGGAGTTGAGGGGATTGAGCTATGAGGAGAGGCTGAATAAACTAGGCTTGTACTCGTTAGAGTTTAGAAGAATGAGGGGAGATCTCATTGAGACGTATAAGATGATGAATGGGATGGATAGGATAGAGGTGGAGAGACTCTTCCCGCTCAAAAAAGACAGTAGGACTAGGGGGCACAGCCTCAAGATAAAGGGGAGGCGGTTTAGAACGGAGTTGAGGAGGAACTTCTTCACTCAAAGGGTGGTGAATCTCTGGAATTCTCTGCCCGTTGAAGTGGTGGAGGCTGCCTCGCTAAATATTTTTAAGAAGCGGGTTGATGGGTTGTTGATAAGAGAGGGGATTAAGGGTTATGGGGAGAGGGCGGGAAAGTGGAACTGAGCCACAACAGATCAGCCATGATCTTATTGAATGGCGGGGCAGGCTCGAAGGGCTAGATGGCCTACTCCTGCTCCTATTTCTTATGTTCTTATGTTCTTATGTTCATCAGCCTATGCTTGTTGCCACTCAATCGATTCTGTATCCAGTTTGCCAGTTTGCCAAATCCCATGGGCTCTTACCTTCACTATCAGTCTCCCACGTGGGACTTCATCAAAAGCCTTGCTAACATCCAATAAGCCTATGTCTATTGCATTACCTTCGTCTACACACCTGGTCACCTCTTTTGAAAAATTCAATCAAGTTCGTCGGTGACGACCTCCCCTAATTATTTTCTTAGAATTGCTTTCAATAATTTCCCCATCACTGAGGTTGGACTGACTGCCTTTTGTTTTCTGGTTGATCCCTTTCTCCCTTCTTGAGTAATGTTACTGCATTGGCTGTCCTCCAGTCCTCTGGCAGCTGTCCTGTGGTCAGTGAGGAATTGAAAATTATTGCTAGTGCTCCTGCTATTTCCTCCCTTGCCTCACTCAACAGCATGGGATACATTTCATCCGACCGTGATGAATTATTTACTTTTAAGCCTGTCCGGCCACTCAGAACCTTCTTTCTGGCTATGTTAATTCCTTTAATTGCATCACAGGTCTTCTCCCTGATTTTTATGTGCCCATCATCTCACTCACTTGTGAACATGGACACAAAGTATTCTTACGTCCTCCAGCTCCACACACACTGTGGTCTTTAATGGGCACTACTCTTTCTTTAGTTATCCTCTTACCCTTAATGTGTTTATCCTAATTAATTTAGGATTTTCGTTTATTCTACTTCATTCCACTATATTATTCTATTATTTGCTCTTCTAATTTCCTTTTTAAGTTCCCTCTTGCAAATGTTATACTCCTCTAGGACGTTTGATGTTTTTAGCCTTCAATGTCTGCCATAAGCCTCTCCTTTTTCTCTTTATTTAATGCATATATCCCTCAATATCCAGGGTCTACTGGATTTGCTGTCCCTCCCTTTTTCTTTATTGGCAATTTTATGACAATTATGATTTGACTTCCCAGATTTTTAAATTGAATTAAATTCCTCCATCTGCCGTGGTAGGATTCAAACTCATATTCCCAGAGCATTACCCTGGGTTTTTGGATTGTTGATTGACAATACCACTCCATCACTGCCTCCACTGCATGCTAACTTTCTCTTCAAATATCAAAAATTACAAGTTTTTCACCTTTTTCCAAAAAATTACCACTTTTGTATTCTTATAACCAATGAGTAATATGATGGTAGTGTGCTATTGCTTTAGGTATATTTATTTTTATGTTTAAGGGGACTGCTTACAGATTTATCTCTATCTGGAAGCAGTTGCTGTGTCTGGAAAACATTTAGCTCAGATGCTGGGAAAGCAAGTTAATTGCTCATTTTAGCAGCGTAGCGTTTTCTGAGGACTAATGATTTTTTGTTTATAGCTGGAGATTTACCCTGGGGTTTTGATTTAAAGGTATGGAAGGTGGGTTTAGATATGCAGAGTTTTTTGATTCTGGCTGGGGATTGCTTAAAGACAGGTTTCTGCTGCTGAAACTCATTCCCTCTCTCTGAAAGCTTCAAAACTGCCTACACTCATCATAGCAAGTATATTTTTGGATATTAGCTATATTTAAAGTGGTATTGTGAGTCTATAAAAAGGATGTTGCTTATTTGGAACTGAAACGGAGGTAATCTAGGAATTAAATTTGTTTTCTTTCAGTTTTAAATATTGTTCAACTGATAATAGTTAAGCTGCTTCATTTGTTATATTTCATATTTAAACTGTGTTCTTAAATAAAACTTATTTTACTATAAAAGATCCCTAATTCGTCAGTGGAATTACTCCAGGAGTGAAACATCCTAACCTTACATTTATGCTAAAATAGAAAAATTGTTGTGGTCTAATCTGGCATCCTAATGCAATTTGGGGTTCTGATCCAGAACCCTAACAATAACTTCACACTTTACTATGTTATACTTCATCTTTCTGTGTTTAATTTTTAATGACACTATATAAATAAAAGTTACTGTTGTTGTTGGCACCAACATGTTGTCTAAAGAAGATTGGAAAATTATGACCCGTCCATCCACAATTTCCATCCTTAATTCCCTTAGTGTTGTTGGAATCATCTCATCTGGTCCTGATGATTTTAACTGATACAGCCAGAATATCTGATACCCCTTTATCAATTTTTAGCCCTCAAGTACCTCAATAACTTCCTCTTACACTGTGACTTATGCAGCATTCTCTTCCTTGCTAAAGAGAGTCAAAGTGCTCATTTGGCTGAAAGCAAAATACTACGGCTGCTGGAATCTGAGCTAAAAACAGAAAATGCTAGAAAATCTCAGCAGGTCTGACAGCATCTGTGGAGAGAAAATAGAGCCAACATTTCCAGTTTGCATGAGCCTTCTGGTAACTTAGCCATGCCCCCTGCCTCCATGTATAAATCCATTTTAGGTCCCTATTCAGCCACACTCTTCCATTAACCAACAATTTATTATTTACAAAAACAAAATACTGCAAATACTGGAAATATCAAATATGAACAAAAAATTCTGAAAATACTCAGCAACTCAATAAGTATCTCTGGAGAGAAAGAAAGTTATTTTTTCAGGTCAAGATGAACTTTCATCAAAACTGTTTTATGTCTGTGGAAGACTTTTGGATTCTTTTTAATGCTAACAGCCAGGCTCCTCTCATACTATTTTTTGCTTCTTCTATTTTTTTTTCACTTAACTCTGAACATTGAATAGGTTAAATTTGATTAGACTAGATTTGATAGCAAGTGAGCACCTTACATCGAAATAGGAACATAGGAATAGACCATTTAACACTTCCAACCTGTTCCATTATTCAGTGAAATTACAGCTAATCTGTAACCTAACTTCATCAATCCCTGCAGAAAAAAGCAAAATACAGTAGGTGAAGGAAATCTGGAATAAAAACAGAAAATGCTGGAAATACTCAACAGATTCGGCCACATCTGTGGTGAGAGAAACGATGGTGATGTTATAATACAGGTTCATCAATCTGAAACATTGATGCCCAGAAGAGATAAGTAGACGAAGGAGGGAGTAGACACACTGGCCGTTCCACACACAAGTGTTGTTCGAACAAATGTTGGACACTGCGTGCTGTGAAATGAAACAGTGCAACACCTGTGCCATTTGTTGCAGGACCTGGCACCTTGGGGCAGTGGTGGGGGGGCACCCATTTTTGGTGGCTGTGAAATTGACAGCCGCTTTAAACTTCTATGCCACCAGGTCCTTCCAGACCCTCAGTTGAGATATGTATGACATTTCCCAGTCAGCTGTCCACCACTGAGGTCACAGATACCCGGGCTGGCCAGTATCCTAAATTTGACCTGGTCCAGGCCCAGCAGGAAGCCCAGACTGTAGGATTCACAGATATCTTGGTCAGGCCAAATGTCCAGGGGCTAGAGATCACCCTCGTTTCAGAATCCATGACAATTCATGAATAGAAAGGACTTCCATTCCCTATATGTGCAATTGGTGTGTGACTATAAGATGCATATCATGCATGTCTGCACCAGACATCCCAGCAGCTTCTTATTGTGGAGCTCAGATATCCTGGAAGTCTTTGAGGAGTGCAGGGATGGCTGTTCATCTTGCTGCCCCTGAGATGCCCAGATGTCAGGAAGCAGGAGGGCAGTGGGGGGCCAGAAGGTATAGCCACAGCTAGTCTCCTGGCTGGAAGGCCCCAGCTTGGGATGGAGCCCTTTCTCCTCCCTCGGAGTTCCTATGAGCCCCTGGGTTACTCCACGGGGTGGCAGTACTTGTGCAGAAGCATTGGAATCACCTGGCCCTGCCAGTCCTGGAGGACCACCTATGTTCTACCCATGCTATTCCAGCCCACTGCGATAGTCAGCTGAGTCAGAGCCACCTGTCAATGGCAGCAGCAAATGGGCCACACACTGTAGCCCCTCACCTTGACCTTCTGTGACTGAGCCACATTCTCACGGGCTGCTGCTGTAACCCGCTGTGCCTCAGCGCTGTCCCACTAGATCGTGTGGAAGCTCTCGAGCCTCTCAGCCATGGACGGGCCACCAAATCACGAGAATCCTATTGAGTCCTTCAGCTGTGGCTCACTGTGACTCAGTGGCACTCTGGAACTCCACTGTGGCCTGCTATGATTCGGCCATCGTTTGGAACCTGCCACTCATGGTGAGCATTCCCTGCCCCAGGCTTTCCACCCCTATACCCTTCATACCAATGTAATTATCTAAATGTTTTTTAAAAGATAAAATTATATCTGCCACCTCTATTACATCTGACAGCTTGTTCCAGACACTCACCACCCTCTGGACACTTTTGTATCTCTCCCCTCTCACCTTAAACCTATGCCTTCTAGTTTCAGACTCCCCTACCTTTGGGAAATGGCAGAAATGTTATAGCAGAAATGTTTATATGTCACATCCATGAAATACTACAAAGAATATGCAATATTAATATTGCAGAATGTTTTGTTATCTTACTCTTTTAGCAGATCCTTTGGGTCTTGTGGAATGTTGTAGCTGATTTTGTAAATAAAAACCCTTAGAAGTACATAATGAAAATTATGTTTAAATTGATTTAAACCATTATTTTTGCTCTGTGTGGGTTACTCCTTCTATGTTGACAGAAGATGTTACTTTATTTTCAGAACATAGGAATAAGTATAGGAATAAGCATGCCATTCAGTCCCTTGAGATGGGTAAAACTATTCAATTTGATATAAATACATACATATAGATGTAAAATATGTGTGTGAAATTTATCCTCACAGTGTAGCAACTTGTAGTACACATCAGAAATTTGACTCTGGAGATATATGGGCTGAAATTGGCTTGCCAGTGGCACAAAATTGTCTCTTAATAGATCAAAAGTTCAAGTTACACCATGCTGGATTTCCTTTTCCAAAGTTCAAGACCAAATTCAACCCTAAACCCCACCTGATATATTTCAGCAAACCTAGCAAGATCTGAACTCTTGATGTATCAGTGGGTAAAACTGTACTGTGGATGCAGAAAATATCAATGGAGATAGATAAAATGGTACACATTTGTAACCATGTTCTGTCCTTATATGTTGTAAGTTTATTATAATAATTGCTGACTAATACATGATAGATGCATGGACCATTGCAAACTTGATTATAACACTTTTTTCTTTCTTTATCTCTTCCAGCTCCTTACAATTACCCAGGATGACACCAACTCCTCTGATGTTAGTATATATACTTGGCATTGTGTTTATGCGTGCTTTAGAAATGTCTGGTTGAATGTAACTACGGCTAAATTTCTTAAAAACTTGTGATTGAGGCTTTTTATTTTTTAAATTGTTTTATCTTGAAATTAACGTTGTTGAGTGACTCCATAAAAATTCTTTAAACTGTTTTTTCTGTTACTAAGAGAGCAAGGTAGAACTAAAAATTTCCAAATTCTTTCCACAAACCCTTGCTATGTAGCATTCATAAAGGATGCTGTTCACAGTAGGCCACCTCTGCAAAATAAAAGATAGCCAAAACCTTGTAAAGCAAATCCAGAACTTAGAAAGTGTTATCTGTCATATATCATTGATGTATTTAACTAATAAGTGTTAATTAATAAAAAGCTAATAAGGACAGAATTGTCAAAAGTTACACATTGCTGTAAAAGTATTTAGATTTATGTTGTTTTTGTTATAATTATGAGTCAGGTTGTATTCTTGTAGCACTCTTGGCTCAGGAATAGCAACCTTGCCTGAGTGAGAATGTTGTCAGGGCAAATGTCAAGGACCAGTGTACCCTTTTAGATGGGCATAAAAGAACCAATGGCACTGTTTGAAACACAGTAAGAAATCTCACAACACCAGGTTAAAATTCAACAGATTTATTTGGGAGCATAAGCCACTAGCTTTTGGAGCGATGCTCTTTCATCAGATAAGTGGGAGTTCTGTTCACAAACAGGGCATATAAAGACACAAACTCAATTTACAAAATAATGGTTGGAATGAGAGTCTTTACGGGTAATCAAGTCTTAAAGATACAGACAATGTGAGTGGAGAGAGGGTTAAACACAGGTTAAAGAGATGTGTACTGTCTCCAGACAGGACAGACAGTGAGATATTGCAAGCCCAGGCAAGTCATGGGGGTTACAGATGGTGTGACATGAACCCAAGATCCCGGTTGAGGCTGTCCTCATGTGTGCGGAATTCGGCTATTAGACTCTGCTCAGTGGCTCTATGTTGCCATATGTCGTGAAGGCTGCCCGAAGATCAGAGGCTGAATGCCTGTGACCGCTGAAGTGTTCCCCAACAGAAGAGAACACTTTTGCCTGGTGATTGTCGAGCGATGTTCATTCATCTGTTGTCATAGCTTCTGCATGGTTTCCCCAATATACCGTGCCTCAGGAAATCCTTTCCTATAGCATGTCAGGTAGCCAACATTGGCTGAGTTGCAAATGTATGTACATACACTTGCAACTCATGATGTGGAGACGCTAGCATTGGACTGGGTTAAAAACACAGTATGAAGTCTCACAACACCAGGTTAAAGTCCAACAGGTTCATTTGGTAGCAAAACCCACTAGCTTTCGGAGTGCTGCTCCTTCATCAGGTGAGTGGGATTTCAGTTCACAAACAGGGCGCATAAAGATACAAACTCAATTTACAAAATAATGGTTGGAATGCGAGTCTTTATAGGTAATCAAGTCTTAAAGGTACAGACAATGTGAGTGGAGAGAGGATTAAGCACAGATTAGAGAGATGTGTTCTGTCTCTGTTCTGTGTATGTGAAATCATTGTTTTAAAAAACAGCAGGAGTGTTCTCAACAGTGGCTCGACCAATATTTATCCCTCAATAAATATCATTAAAATATCTGGTTGTTACCTCATTATGGTTTGTTGGTCTTTGCTGTGCATTATAAGTTAAATCACATAAAATGTGTTGCCTACACTGCATCAGTTAAATACTCCATTGGCTGTTATTAGCTTTGGGACTTCATGATACCATGCATGCTCTTTCTTTTGTACTTTTATGACTTCTTGTGTTCCCAAATGTTGATATTTTTGGAGGAAGTTAAATAATATCTTCAAATTTTTTTCCTGTAATATTTTCAGTGACATTTTTTTAATTGGTTGCTAAGGGGCTAAAGACTGAAATTCCCAAAAGAAGTAGAATAAATGAAATACCAAATCTGTTCGCCATCTTTAAAATGTTTTCTCGTTAATTGTATAACATAAATTTATAGGCCTTAATAGGTTAGCTTTTTTTAATGGTTCAAAATTAAGCATCCTTTGAGCTTAAAGAGAGTTCCTTTTAATTTGTAATGTTAACTTGCACCTGCACTCTAGGGAGTAATTTTGACTTGGGGTGATAGTTCAATCAAGAGGGGCAATAGTAGAGTCATAAAGGTTTACAACATCAAAACAGGCCCTTCGGTCCAACTTGTCCATGCTGCCTTTTTTTTAAAACCTGTTAGCCAATCCCAATTGCCCACAACTGGCCCATATCCCTCTACACCCATCGTACCCACGTAACTATCTAAATGCTTTTTAAAAGACAAAATTGTACCCACCTCTACTATTACCTCTGGCAGCTTGTTTCAGATGCTTGCCACCCTGTGAAAAAAATTGCCCCTCTGGACACTTTTGTATGTCTTCCATCTCACCTTTAATCTATGTCCTCTAATTTTAGACTCCCCTACCTTTTGGAAAATATATTGACTATCGAGCTGATCTGTGCTCCTCATTATTTTATAGACCTCTTTAAGATCACCCCTCAACCTCCTACGCTCCAGAGGAAAAAGTCCCAGTCTATCCAGCCCCTCCTTATAACTCAATCCATCAAGTCCCGGTAGCATCCTAGTAAATCTTTTCTGCATTCTTTCTAGTTTAGTAATTTCCTTTCTATAATAGGGTGACCAGAACTGCACACTGTATTCCAAGTGTGGCCTTACCAATGTCTTGTACAACTTCAACAAGACATTCCAACTCCTGTATTTAATGTTTTGACCGATGAAACGAAGCATGTCAAAAGCTTTCTTTACCACTGGTTGCTGGAGAAGCTCCAGCTCAAGGTAGATGAGCTGGCCTCTGAGCTATGGACGCTGAGGCTCATCAGGGGGAGAAAGGGTGCCATTGTCAATGGGGTGCAAGTAACATCCACCCCCTCTAGACTGGCTAACTCTAAGGGTCAGGAACAAGAGGGGGCTGCTGAGAGGAGGAAGGAGGGTGGGGAGAGGAGGCCTCAGCCTCTCAAGTTGATTAACAGGTTTGAGGTTCTTGCTTCCAGTCTGGACGAGAACGAGGGAGGCGAGGTCGGTGAGCAGACTGCACACGGTACAGTGATGCAGCAGGCCATAGGCAAAGAGAAGGGGAAAAGGAACGTAGTTGTAATTGGGGATAGTGGGGTGAAGGGTATTGACACTGTCCTTTGTCACAACGACAAAGTGCACAGAAGGGTGTGTTGTCTGCCTGGTGCTCGGGTCCGGGATGTCGCATCTGGGCTGCAGAGGAACCTGGAGTGGGAGGGTGAGAATCCGGTCGTAGTGGTTCATGTGGGTGCCGACGACGTAGGCAAAATGCAAACTGAGGATCTGGGGAGGGAGTATGAAAAGCTGGGAATGGAATTAAAAAGTAGAACCAACAAGGTGGTCATCTCTGGGCTACTGCCTGAACCGAGTGCAGACGGACGTAGGGTTGACAGGATAAAGGAAGTGAATGGGTGGCTCAGGGATTGGTGTGGGAGGAATGGGTTTGAATTTATGGGGCATTGGCACCAGTATTGGGGTAGGTGGGACCTGTTCGGGTGGGATGGGGTTGGTCTGAACCGTGCTGGGATCAGAGTGCTGGCTTATCGTGTAAAGAGGACTGTAGACAGGGCTTTAAACTAATTAGAGGGGGGGAGGGTGTGAGGGTAGGTGACATTACGGGGTCTAAAGTTAAGGAGACGGTACAGATAAGGATAGAGGCCGAGGATGTCCCAATAATAGAGGGAGTAAGGGGCGTGAGTATAGTTGGTGGCGTCCCAGCAAATAAGGATGTCCCAATAATAGAGGGAGTAAGGGCGTGAGTATGGTTGGTGGCGTTCCAGCAAATAAGGTCCAGGTGAAGGCTGGGATGAAGGTGCTTTATCTGAATGCGCGAAGCATTAGGAATAAAGTGGATGAGTTGGTGGTGCAGATCAGCACAAATGGATATGATCTGGTGGCCATTTCAGAGACGTGGCTGCAAGGTGACAGGGACTGGGAGCTGAATGTCCAGGGGTATCAAGTGTTTAGGAAGGATAGGCGGGAGGCAAAAGGGGGGGGCGTAGCTCTGCTGATTAAGGACAGCATCAGGGTGGTAGCAAGGGATGATATTGGAGCCAAGGAGCAGAACATGGAATCGTTGTGGGTAGAGATTAGGAACAGCAAAGGGAGGAAGACGCTGGTGGGTGTCGTCTATAGGCCCCCCAATAATGATCTGGAGGTGGGGCAGGCTGTTAACGCGCAAATAAGTGCGGCGTGCAGGAATGGAACGGCAGTAGTTATGGGGGATTTCAATCTGCATATTGATTGGTCGACCCATGTTGGACGCGGTGGGCTCGAGGAGGAGTTCTTGGAATGCTGCCGGGATAGTTTCCTGGAACAGTGTGTGTTGGAGCCGACGAGGGAGCTATCTTGGATCTGGTGCTATGTAATGAGGCGGGTAGAATTAGGGAACTTGTGGTGAAGGATCCTCTTGGGGAGAGTGATCATTGTATGGTGGAGTTTCTGGTGCAGATGGAAGAGGAGAAAGTGGGTTCCCAGACACGCGTCCTTTGTTTGAACAGAGGGGAGTACTGTAGGATGAGAGAAGAATTGGCGAATGTGGACTGGGGGAGCGCGTTGGAAGGTAGGTCTGCTGAGGAGCAGTGGAGGATCTTTAAGGAGATCTTTCTTGGTGCTCAGCAGAAATTTATTCCGATGGTCAAAAAGGACCGTAGGAGGAGAGGTAATAAGCCATGGATAACGAAGGAGGTGAGGGAAAGTGTTAAATTAAAAGTGGAGGCGTTTAGAGTAGCTAAGAGTGGTGGGTGAGAAAAGGATTGGGAGAGGTTTAAATGTCAACAAAGATTGACAAAGAAGATGATAAAGAAGGGTAGGAGAAACTATGAAGCTGGGCTAGCGCTTAATATAAAAAAGGATAGCAAGAGTTTTTACAAATATGTAAAAAGGAAGAGGCTGGCTAGGGTGAACATTGGTCCCTTAGAGGATGAGAAGGGGGACTTAGTGGTAGGGGATGGGGATATGGCTGAGGTCTTGAATAACTTTTTTGTTTCGGTCTTCACGGAGGAGGACGTGAATAATTTGCCGGATGTTAGAGATGGAAAGCTGGTAGGACTGGAGGGTCTCGATGACATTACTGTTACTAGACAGGTGGTGCTCGACAGAATGGAGGGGCTGATTGTGGACAAGTCGCCAGGACCGGATGGAATGCATCCGAGGGTCCTGAAAGAAATGGCGGAGGTGATAGTGGATGCCTTGGTGGTTATTTTCCAGACGTCGCTGGATTCCGGGGAAGTGCCGGAAGATTGGAAAGCGGCTAATGTTACGCCGTTGTTTAAGAAGGGTGCCAGGCAAAAGGCGGGGAATTATAGGCCTGTTAGTTTAACGTCTGTTGTAGGTAAAATGTTAGAATCCGTCATCAAGGAGGAAATAGTGAGGCATCTTGAGGGGAACTGCTTGATAGAGCAAACGCAGCACGGTTTCGTTAAAGGGAAGTCGTGTCTGACAAATTTACTGGAGTTCTATGAGGATGTGTCTAGGGCGGTGGATAGAGGAGAGCCGGTGGATGTGGTCTTTCTGGATTTTCAGAAGGCGTTTGACAAGGTACCTCACAAGAGGTTATTGCAGATGGTCAGGGGGCATGGAGTTGGGGGTGGGGTGTTAGCGTGGATAGAGGACTGGTTGTCAAATAGGAGGCAGAGAGTCGGGGTCAATGGGTGCTATTCAGATTGGCGGATGGTGACTAGTGGAGTGCCCCAGGGGTCGGTGCTGGGGCCTCAGCTATTTACCATTTATATAGATGATCTGGAGGAGGGAACCGAGTGTATGGTGTCGAAATTTGCTGATGACACCAAAATTGGTGGGAAGGCAAATTGTGCGGAGGGTGGGGAGAGTTTACAGAAGGATCTAGATAGGCTGGGCGAATGGGCCAGGAAATGGCAAATGGAATTTAATGTTGGCAAGTGCGAGGTGGTCCACTTTGGTAGGAATAATGGTTGGAAGGATTATTACTTACGTGGAGAAAAACTGCAGCAGGCAACGGTGCAGAGGGACCTCGGGGTCCTTGTGCATGAGTCGCAAAAACCCAGCTTGCAGGTGCAGCAGGTGGTCAGGAAGGCGAATGGGATGCTGGCCTTCATCGCGAGGGGGATTGAATGTAAAAGTAGGGAGGTCTTGCTGCGGCTGTATAGGGCATTGGTGAGGCCGCAGCTGGAGTACTGTATGCAGTTTTGGGCGCCGTACTTACGCAAGGATATTTTGGCCTTGGAGGGAGTGCAGAGGAGGTTTACTAGGCTGATGCCGGAGTTGAGGGGGTTGAGCTATGAGAAGAGGCTGAATAGATTAGGCTTGTACTCATAAGAGTTTAGAAGAATGAGGGGAGATCTCATTGAGACGTATAAGATGATGAATGGGATGGATAGGATAGAGGTGGAGAGACTCTTCCCGCTCAGAAAGGATAGTAGGACTAGGGGGCATAGCCTCAAGATAAAGCGGGGGCGGTTTAGAACAGAGTTGAGGAGAAACTTCTTCACTCAAAGGGTGGTGAATCTCTGGAATTCTCTGCCCGTTGAAGTGGTGGAGGCTGCCTCACTAAATATTTTTAAGACGCGGGTTGATGGGTTTTTGATGAGAGAGGGGATTAAGGGTTATGGGGAGAGGGCGGGAATGTGGAACTGAGCCACGACAGATCAGCCATGATCTTATTGAATGGCGGGGCAGGCTCGAAGGGCTAGTTGGCCTACTCCTGCTCCTATTTCTTATGTTCTTATGTTCACTCTGTCACCTGTGACTCCACTTTCAAGGAACAATGAACATGTACTCTGATATCTCTTTGATCTGTGACTCTCCCCAATGCCCTACCATTAACTGAGTAAGTCCTGCCCTGGTTCAGTCTACCAAAATGCATCACCTTGCACTTAGTTAAATTAAACTCCATTTGCCATTCATCAGCCCATTGGCCCAATTGATCAAGATCCCATTGCAATTGGAGATAACTTTCTTCATTGTCCACAATGCCACCAATCTTAGTGTCATCTGTAAACTTACTAACCATGCCACCTATGCGCTCATCCAAATCATTAACATAAATGACAAATAACAGTGGACCCAGCACTGATCTCTGAGGCACACTGCTGTTCACAGGCCTCCAGTTTGAAAAACAATTCTCTCCAACCACCCTCTGGCTTCTGTCAAGAAGCCAATTTTGTATCCATTTAGATACCTCACCCTGAATCCCGTGAGATGTAACCTTATGCAACAACCTACCATGTAGTACCTTATCAAAGGCTTGTCAAAGTAGTTCTGCCATCCATTAAACATCTTGCCTGAAACAGAAATCAGAAGGGGTGGTTTAATGGAATGGTCAAGCCAAGAATTCACATTGTACACTATTGCGTAATGTCATCATTATCCTACAAATGTTCATCTTGTGAATTAAATGGCTAAAATTAACCTTGATTATCTTATATTGTGCTACTTTGATTATAAATAATTGGTTATTGGGCAAAATATATTGTTACCAATATAAAAGCTGTAATCTAGAGCTTAATGGTTTTCGACAGAAAAATCAAATCAGTCACTAAATTTTGACATTTCACAAAATTGACACATCATGAAAACTATTAATTTATGTAGAATGACTTTTTTCAATCGATGCTGTTTCTAAAAACAAGTTCCTCTCTCATCAATAAATTAGGCAATTGATCTTCAAATAATCCAGTAATTGTGGACAAGTAAGTCTTCATAATTAAAAAGTCATAATATGTGACTAAGATTTTTTAAACAGGGTTTCTGGAAAATATGTGAACTTGATATTTTGATTATTTTGCAGGCCTTGCTGGTAACAATAAATGGAAACCCTGTAGACTATCATGGTATGAACTCAGCACTGCAAGCTGACAATGGTCCAACTACACTAGAGATGTACTCCACACCACAGTATAAGTGGGAAATGACTGATGATTCCCCTGGTAAGTTAACGGATCAAAGCCAAATACTATAGATGCTGGAATATGAAACAAAAAATGAAAATGCTGGAAAATCTCAAAGGTCAGAGAGAGAATAGAGCCAATGTTTTCAGTCAGGATGACCATCAGTTTTGCTGAGTTCCTTTTTAAAATTAACTGGCTCGGAGATATAGCCCTAAATTGGTCAGAACTCAAATTAAGTCCTTTTCAAATAAAGTCAGCAGTATCAAACTGATTGAATTCTTTTTTATAGTCACAGGACATCTGTTTCTCCTAATACAATAATTTGTAACCAATTCTAAATAGATCTTTAGGTCACAGAGCATATGCTTCAGACCTACCATCGGTTGAGGAGCTCCATAAACCCTGTTAAGTGCCTTCCTGCATCGTCTCTGCAGCCACACATTCATTTGTTCTATCTTCCTATTTCTATATTTACTAGTAGTTGGCACCAGGAGTGATCCAAGATTACTATCTTTGAGGTCTTCCTGCTAGTCTCCTTCCTAACTCCCTGAAATCTTTTTGCAGGACCTCATCTCTGTTTCTGCTTATTATTATTGGTATTGATGTGGACCACAACTTCTGGCTGTTCATGTTCCCATCTCAAGAGTTCTCTGCCGCCGCACTGGCACAAGAAGGCAACATATCACCCTGAATTTGTATCTTTGGCCCCTGTACTCCCCAGTGAACCATGACTCCACCAGTATTGAGAACTGATCACAAGTTGGAGAACAAGATGCACTCAGGAGATTCCTGCACTACTTTCCTGGTCCGTGTTTCTATTCCCTCCCATGTCTGCAAATGCTTAAGATGCTGCTGCTATCCATGTAACTTATTGATGGTCAGTCCTTTCAGTCTCAGCAGATCACTGCAGGGATTTTGCAGGATATTATTCTAGGACCAACAATCTTTGGTTATTTCATTTGTGACATTCCCTCCATCATAAGATCAGAAGTAAAGTTGGTCGCTGATGATTGTACAATCAGTACCATTCGTGACTCCTCAGACATTGAAGCAGTCTGTGCCCATATGCAGCAACATTTTCAGGCTTGGGCTGACAAGTAGCAAGTAACATACACGCCATACAAGTGTCAGGCAATGAGCATCTCCAGTCAGCGATTCCAACCATCCAATGGTATTACTATCACTGAATCCCCCAACATCCTGGGGGTTATCATTGACAAGAAACTGTCAAGAAACTTATCATTGACAAGAAATTTGTTTGCTGGAGCAGAGGAATGAAGGAGCAGAGAGAGAGAGATAAGAATTTACCTGTTAAAAACCTGTTTAAATTTAAGTTTAAAGCACTTTGTTCCTTGTAGAACTGTTTAAATCATTTAAAAGCATTTTTGCGGGCTTTTTGTATTTACCTCTTTAAGAATTCTGAGGGAGTGGTTAAAAGGGAGTTGTGGGGGAGCAAGCTTTAAATCAGCGCCAGGTTTAAAAAGAGGCCTGGTGTAGACAGCGGGCAGCAGAGTGAGGGGGAAGCAGAGTGAGCTATTAGGGCTTAGGAGCAAAGGGCTGGGGAGAAAGAGGGCCAGGTGAGTTAGTGTTGAAATTTTCAATACTGCTACAGTGAATAATGGAGGGGCATGTGATGTGTTGTTTCTGTATGATGTGGGAACTGGTGGACCCCAGGGTCCTTCCCAGTGACCATGTCTGCAGTAAGTGCAGGTTGCTGGAGGAGCTCCAGCTCAGGGTAAATGAGCTGGCCTCTGAGCTACGGACGCTGAGGCTCATCAAGGGGAGAGAGGATGCCATTGTCAATGGGGTGCAAGTGACATCCACCCCCCCTAGACTGGCTAACTCTAAGGGTCAGGAACAAGAGGGGGCTGCTGAGAGGAGGAAGGAGGGTGGGGAGAGGAGGCCTCAGCCTCTCAATCTGCATAACAAGTTTGAGGTTCTTGCTTCCAGTGTGGACGAGGACGAGGGAGGTGAGGTTGGTGAGCAAACTGCACACGGTACAGTGATGCAGCAGGACATAGGCAAGGAGAAGGTGAAAAGGAACGTAGTAGTGATTGGGGATAGTGGGGTGAAGGGTATTGACACTGTCCTTTGTCACAATGACAAAGTGCACAGAAGGGTGTGTTGTCTGCCTGGTGCTCGGGTCCAGGATGTCACATCTGGGCTGCAAAGGAACCTGGAGTGGGAGGGTGAGAATCCGGTCGTTGTGGTACATGTGGGTGCCAACGACGTAGGCAAAATGCGAACCGAGGATCTGGGGAGGGAGTATGAGAAGCTGGGAATGGAATTAAAGAGTAGAACCGACAAGGTAGTTACTTCTGGGCTACTGCCAGAACCGAGTGCAGACGGGCATAGGGTAGATAGGATTAAGGAAGTGAATGGGTGGCTCAGGGATTGGTGTGGGAGGAATGGGTTTGAATTTATGGGGCATTGGCATCAGTATTGGGGTAGATGGGACCTGTTCGGGTGGGATGGGGTTGGTCTGAACCCTGCTGGGACCAGAGTGCTGGCAAATGGAGTAAAGAGGACTGTAGACAGGGCTTTAAACTAATTAGGGGGGGAGAGGGTGCGAGGGTAGGTGACGTTACGGGGGCTAAAGTTGAGGAGAGGGTACAGGTAAGGGAAGAGGCCGAGGATGTCCCAAAAATAGAGGGAGTAGGGGGCGTGAGTATGGTTGGTGGCGTTACGGCAAATAGGGTCCGGGTGAAGGCTGGGATGAAGGCACTTTACCTGAATGCACGAAGCATTCGGAATAAAGTGGATGAGCTGGTGGTGCAGATCAGCACAAATGGATATGATCTGGTGGCCATTACAGAGACGTGGCTGCAAGGTGACAGGGACTGGGAGCTGAATGTCCAGGGATATCAAGTGTTTAGGAAGGATAGGCAGGAGGGAAAAGGGGGGGGTGTAGCTCTGCTGATTAAGGATAGCATCAGGGTGGTAGCAAGGGATGATATTGGAGCCAAGGAGCAGAAAGCGGAATCGTTGTGGGTAGAGATTAGGAACAGCAAAGGGAGGAAGACGCTGGTGGGTGTCGTCTATAGGCCCCCCAATAATGATCTGGAGGTGGGGCGGGCTGTTAATGCGCAAATAAGTGCGGCGTGCAGGAATGGGACGGCCGTAGTTATGGGGGATTTCAATCTACATATAAATTGGTCGACCCATGTTGGACGCGGTGGGCTCGAGGAGGAGTTCTTGGAATGCTGCCGGGATAGTTTCCTGGAACAGTGTGTGTTGGAGCCGACGAGGGAGCGAGCTATCTTGGATCTGGTGCTATGTAATGAGGCGGGTAGAATTAGGGACCTTGCGGTGAAGGATCCTTTTGGGGAGAGTGATCATTGTATGGTGGAGTTTCTGGTGCAGATGGAGGAGGAGAAAGTGGGTTCCCGGACGCGCGTCCTTTGTTTGAACAGAGGGGAGTACGGTAGGATGAGAGAAGAATTGGCGAATGTGGACTGGGGGAGTGCGTTGGAAGGTAGGTCTGCTGAGGAGCAGTGGAGGATCTTTAAGGAGATCTTTCTTGGTGCTCAGCAGAAATTTATTCCGATGGTCAAAAAGGACAGTAGGAGGAGAGGTAATAAGCCGTGGATAACGAAGGAGGTGAGGGAAAGTGTTAAATTAAAAGCGGAGGCATTTAGAGTAGCAAAGAGTAGTGGGCGAGAAGAGGATTGGGAGAGGTTTAAATGTCAACAAAGATTGACAAAGAAGATGATAAAGAAGGGTAGGAGAAACTATGAAGCTGGGCTTGCGCTTAATATAAAAAAGGATAGCAAGAGTTTTTATAAATATATAAAAAGGAAGAGGCTGGCTAGGGTGAACGTTGGTCCCTTAGAGGATGAGAAGGGGGACTTAGTGGTAGGGGATGGGGATATGGCTGAGGTCTTGAATAACTTTTTTGTTTCTGTCTTCACGGAGGAGGACGTGAATAATTTGCCGGGTATTAGAGATGGAAAAGTGGTAGGACTGGAGGGTCTTAATGACACTACTGTTACGAGAGAGGAGGTGCTCGACAGACTGGAGGGACTGATTGTGGATAAGTCGCCAGGACCGGATGGAATGCATCCGAGGGTTCTGAAAGAAATGGCGGAGGTGATAGTGGATGCCTTGGTGGTTATTTTCCAGACGTCGCTGGATTCCGGGGAAGTGCCGGAAGATTGGAAAGCGGCTAATGTTACGCCGTTGTTTAAGAAGGGTGCCAGGCAAAAGGCAGGGAATTATAGGCCTGTTAGTTTAACGTCTGTTGTAGGTAAAATGTTAGAATCCGTCATCAAGGAGGAAATAGCGAGGCATCTTGAGAGGAATTGCTTGATAGAGCAGACGCAGCACGGTTTCGTTAAAGGGAAGTCGTGTCTGACAAATTTACTGGAGTTCTATGAGGATGTGTCTAGGGCGGTGGATAGAGGAGAGCCGGTGGATGTGGTCTTTCTGGATTTTCAGAAGGTGTTTGACAAGGTACCTCACAAGAGGTTATTGCAGATGGTCAGGGGACAGGGAGTTGGGGGTAGGGTGTTAGCGTGGATAGAGGATTGGTTGTCAAATAGGAGGCAGAGAGTGGGGGTCAATGGGTGCTATTCGGATTGGCAGATGGTGACTAGTGGAGTGCCTCAGGGGTCGGTGCTGGGGCCTCAGCTATTTACCATTTATATAGATGATCTGGAGGAGGGAACCGAGTGTAGGGTGTCGAAATTTGCTGATGACACCAAGATTGGAGGAAAGGCAAATTGTGCGGAGGGTGTGGAGAGTCTACAGAAGGATCTAGATAGGCTGGGCGAATGGGCCAGGAAATGGCAAATGGAATTTAATGTTGGCAAGTGCAAGGTGGTCCACTTTGGTAGGAATAATGGTAGGAAGGATTACCACTTACGTGGCGAAAAACTGCAGCAGGCGACGATGCAGAGGGACCTTGGGGTCTTTGTGCATGAGTCGCAAAAACCCAGCTTGCAGGTGCAGCAGGTGATCAGGAAGGCGAATGGGATTCCGGCCTTCATAGCGAGGGGGATTGAATGTAAAAGTAGGGAGGTCTTGCTGCGGCTGTATAGGGCATTGGTGAGGCCGCAGTTGGAATACTGTGTGCAGTTTTGGGCGCCGTACTTACGCAAGGATATTTTGGCCTTGGAGGGAGTGCAGAGGAGGTTTACTAGGCTGATGCCGGAGTTGAGGGGGTTGAGCTATGAGGAGAGGCTGAATAAACTAGGCTTGTACTCGTAAGAGTTTAGAAGAATGAGGGGAGATCTCATTGAGACGTATAAGATGATGAATGGGATGGATAGGATAGAGGTGGAGAGACTCTTCCCGCTCAGAAAGGATAGTAGGACTAGGGGACACAGCCTCCAGATAAAGGGGGGTGCGGTTTAGAACGGAGTTGAGGAGGAACTTCTTCACTCAAAGGGTGGTGAATCTCTGGAATTCTCTGCCCGTTGAAGTGGTGGAGGCTACCTCGCTAAATATTTTTAAGACGCGGGTTGATGGGTGTTTGATAAGAGAGGGGATTAAGGGTTATGGGGAGAGGGCGGGAATGTGGAACTGAGCCACAACAGATCAGCCATGATCTTATTGAATGGCGGGGCAGGCTCGAAGAGCTAGATAGCCTACTCCTGCTCCTATGAAACTGAACTGGGCCAGATTTAAAGACAGCGGCTACAACGGCGGGTCAGAGGCTGGAAATTCTGCAGAGAGTAACTGACCCCCAGGTTCCTCAAAGCTTGTCCACTGTCTACAAAACACAAGTCAGAAGTATGATGAAATACTCTCGACTTGCCTGGATGAATGTAGCTCCAACATCACTCAAGAAGGTTGGCACTATTCAGGACAAAACAGCCCATTTGATTGGCACCTTATCCACCACCCTCACATCCACTTTCTCTACCACCAGTGCATAGTAGCAACAGTGTGTACCATCTACAAGACGCACTGCAGCAACTCTGAAAGGCATTATTTGGCAGCAAGCTTCCAAACCTGCTGCCTCTACCACGTAGAAGCATGAGGACTTCACTGCTTGCAAGTCTGCCCCATGTTACACACCATCCTGACTTGGGACTATTTTGCCATTGCTTCATTTTCACTGAATAAAAATACTGGAAGTCCCTTTTAACAGTAGTGTGGGTGTACCTACAACAAATGGACTGCAGTGGTTCAAGAAGATAGCTCACCACCACCTTCTCAGGGGAACTCAGGAATGGACATAAATGCTGACCTAGCCAACTATGCCCACATCTTGTGAAACAATATAAAACAGTCTTCTCTCTCTGCCATTCCTTTTATATCCTCTCTCGTCCCTCCCTCTTTTCTCTCTCTCTCTCTTTGTCTGTCTCTGTCCCTGCTCATCTATCTTCACTGTTCGCCTTATTTTCCATTTCTACACTGGAACTTACTTAACCATGGCCATGTAACTTAAAACAGTGTAACTTTGTTTTGTTTTGTATGAACCAGAATTTAGATATACATAATTAAATGTGTTCATTTGTTACTGCCAGACAAAACTGAAGAAGACAGAATCTCAGAAGAGGCAGATAATAGCAAGCCCAACAGCCTCATCACCATCTTCCGTTTTATTATGAAGCAGAGTTATATATGTGCACTCATTGCAATGATGGTAAGTACAAAGGTGAAAGGCTGATTTTAAAGTCACTGTTATGTGTGCTGTAACACTGGTTCAAACCCAGCCACGTGATGAAGGGACAGCCTGTCCCGAAAGCTTGTGGCTTTTGCTACAACTAAACCTGTTTGGACTTTAAGCCGGTGTTGTGGGATTTCTTTCTGTTTTACCCCAGTCCAATGCCGGCATCTCCACATCAATTAACCATAAAATCCTACAGTGAAGAAGGAGGCTATCTGGCTCATTGAATCTGCAGCGACCACAATCCCACCCACACCCTATCCCCATAACCCCATGCATTTACCCTAGCTAGTTCTCCTGACATTAAGGGGCAATTTAGCTTTGCCAATCTACCTAACCTGCACATCTTTGGACTGCGGGAGCAAACCGGAGCACCAGGAGGAAACCCAGGGTGAATGTGCAAACGCCACACAGACAAAAACCCGGGAATCGAACCCGGGTCTCTGACACTGAGAGGCAGCAGTGCCAAACACTGTGCCACCATGCCGGCCCTTGTGCGTACAATGCTAAACTTGTATTTGAGAGTATTTATGTGCCACTATTATTTGAGCAGCAGCAGCAGAACTTTCTTAGATACAGAAAAATGCTTTGAAAAGCAGCCTTTTCACACTGATCAGCAGATCCCATTATGTGAGATACCCACTGCTAGTTCCACAGGTCAATAATGAATAAATTCCATCACTGAGGCCTTGGACCCAAACTTTTATGAATGAACTCAAAGGCTATTCAGAATCTAAGTCAAATTGGGGACAAAAAGTTGAATATTATTATTTTTATTACCAGATCAAAATGAATATAACTGGTGTTGATGTTATTCCAGCTCCAAAAGGACCATTGATGGGGTCATGCTCTAAATGCCATAAAACAAATTATAACCATTACCGGAGAAAGCTGTACATGCTATAATAATTTATTTCCTCTAATACAAGCCCTTTCTCAGCTGTGACAGAGCCAAAATCTATTGCGGAAAGTATAAAAAAAACTTTTCACTTCTAACGTCATCCTTTCATCTTGACCTTCTTCTAGATAAGGTAATTGAAAAGATGCACAATTCCAAGTGCACTGATATCACAAGTAATGGCCACGTGTTTAGATAATTATTTAGGCCAGCAATATTACAATACTTTAACACTTCTATGAAACTGATTTTAAATTTTATTTACCTGCTAATAATTAGAATTAGAAATTAATAATTTTCTTCCACCTACAAACTGGTGAGAGAGAGTTGAGGGCAGAGTCAAAATATCAGGTTCACAACCCAATCTCATTCCTGCCTTTGTAAATCTTACGTGCAGAAATCAGGCATGGACAAGTACAGCTCAGATTCTAATTAATAAACTGAAACCACAGCCTGATGGCATCATTGTTATCATGACTTAAATTTAATGGTAACAGAAGGAACATCCAACCTGTCAGAAACCTGTTCCCAACCACCCTGATTGCAGTCTTTCCCTCACCCCACCCTGGCCCTTCCAAATGCTATTCTGTCCACAGTCCTAACTGCCTCCTACTTCCCTGAGCCTTACTAATTGTCAATCACCTCCCAATTGTCCAAATTCCAACTTCCTTCCAGCTTTCCAATTGCCATTCAGTCTTCATGTTCTTTTTGCAGTGCTGGGGACCATCCCCATTGGTACACAGCTGCTGTCTCCTGTCACTTCTGCTTTTCTGTCCCTCACTAGCATCCTCCGTAGCTCTCTGTTGATAATGTGGTCAAAGATGTTAGAGATAGCGGTCAGAATTTGACATACAACCTCTGAGAAGTGGCTGGCAGGTGGGTGAGGGGCATAAAAATGACTGACAGCTTGAGTGCCTTGCCTTTCACCTATACCCACCACTGATGGCATGTTTTCCAGCAGTGGGATAAATGTTCTTTGCCTGACAGCCCATGGGCCACTTAAGGCTCTTTAATGACCAATAGTGGCCATCTAATGGCCTCCTCCCACTGCCACTGCAATTTTAATAGCAGCCAGGTGTGGCAATGCTATGTGGCAAGTCCACCAGATACACTCTGCAGGTGCATAGGGGGATTACTTATTGTTCAGAAACCTTTGCAGGCTCATGGGAGGATTCCTCCCCCCATTCAAACACTAATTGGTGTGTGGGGTGCATTTCTCCAGTTTGGACACTCTTCTGGGCTCATGAGGGCATCCCTCCTGTTCAAACGCGCTCATGAGGGCGACGTCTGATCTGACACACTGGCTCATTGCAGGTCCTTCTTGTTTGGACACTCTTGTGGATTCTCTGGGGATGTGTGCTTTTGTCTGTTCATACATCCTATGTTGAACGAACCCGCCCTCCCCTGTAGAATTTGACACACCATCTCTGGGAGCTGGCTGGCAGGTAGGTGGGGCATAAAAATGACTTACAACTTGAGTTCCTTACCTTTCACATACACCCACCACTGATGATGTTTACTTCTGGGAGCTGGCTGGCAGGCTGGAGGCCAATAAATTGTTTCCAGAAATCCCATAAAAAGTCAAATACCAATGTTGCCAGCAGGTCACTTCATCCAGTACCATTCCAGAAATCTGCCCAAGAGTCACAACTCACATTCTAGTCTGTGGTATTGTTCTTGCCCCAGTCAGAAGTCTTTCATTCCAAGTTCAACTCCAGAGACTTGAATGCATAATTTAGACTGACATTCCAATGCTAGAATGAGGGGCAGATAAACTTCTGTCAACATAAAATGTTTGATGGCCATTTATCTCATTCTGCTTGCAACACCCTACTGCTCATTAAATAGGCTGCCACATTTCCCTCTATTATGACTTCAAAAGCAATTTATTATTTTTTAAAAAGTTGTTCTTTTTAAAACCTGTTTCTTGGTGTTAATTATTTGGATGAACTTTTTGCATAAAATTACCCTGACAAATAAGTGTTGTGTAATAAATTTTATTTGATTTACTGAAGCCTCTCTGTCAAAATTACCAAATTTCTGACTACTGTTCCATCTTTATCTTAGCTTTTTCATACCAAATAATCATTGTGAAAAATGTACATTTCAGGGGGTATATTTTGATATGTTGGCCAGAATTTTATGCTCCCCCAGAGGCAGGTTCTGCAGTGAGGGGAGGGGAAGCGTAAAATTACATGGGCAGAATGACTCTGGGATCCCACCCCAACCCAGATGCAATTTCACGATGGGGCAGGAAAGATTATGCCCTTTCAGACTTGGACCGCCCTCCCCTCCAGGACCTAGAAGTTCTGACCTTACCTCAAGTATGGTCCCAGAGCTTAGACTGAGGCAGAGCACTGCAGCACAGTGTCTGGGAAGGCTGGAAAGCTGTCGACTAAGCAAATTTGCTGATCGCTGTCCAAGGCAGGAATTCTCACCAAGGATGGACAGAGGTCTTGCCTACTGCCAATTATTGCTCAATTGAGTGTGAAATGGCAGTGGACCTGTCAAAGTTGGTGGGGAGGGGTTACTCACTGACACTCAGGGTGGCAAATGCTTGCCACTAAATCACTTAAATCACACTTTTTACTGAGCACATAAAACATTTTTATTTTTAACAAGTATCAGTTATGTTCAATTCCACATTTGTTGCTTGACTTGCAGTTTAATTTTGGTTCATATGAGCATTTTATATCATCTTATTGGTTTCCTCTAGGCTTGGAGTATTACTTATCATAGCTGGCTAACCTTTGTCCTGTTGATCTGGTCCTGTGTACTTTGGATGGTGCGTGATCGGCGACGATATGCTATGCTAACATCTCCATTCATGGCTTTCTATGGAAATGTCCTTTTAACCCTGCAATATATCTGGAGTCTGGACCTCACAGAAGATGAACTTCCTGAGCTATCAGGAGTCTTAAAAAAGATGAAAAATAATCCATGTATCGAACTGAGTTCAAAGGTCGGTTTTAACAAGAGCAATACCTTAGAATTATTTTTTCAGTATCTGCATGCAAATGTTTAATATGTTTGCCTGAAATTCTGCTCCCTGCTATTTTAGTAGAGGCCTTAACCTATTTGTAATGGGCAAATGTAATGACATTATGGTTATGTTACCCATCTAGTAATCCAATGTCTGTGACTGACAATCTAAAGAAACATGATTTCAAAGTTCACTGTTGCAGTTTCAAAGTTTAAATTCAAGTTTTTAAAAATCTAGAAATAAAAGAAACTTGAAATTGATCACAAAGTTAACATAAGTCATTTTGAGCTGGTGGTGGCCATTTAAAGTTAAAGTTTATTTCGTCGTCACAAGTAAGGCTTACATTAACACTGCAATGAAGTTACTGTGAAAATCTCCTGGTCGCCACAATCCAGAGCCTATTCAGGTCAATACACCTAACCAGCATGTCTTTCAGAATATGGGAGGAAACCGGAGCGCCCAGAGGAATGCACACAGACACAGGGAGAACATGCAAACTCCATATGGACAGTGAATTGAACCTAGGTCCCTGGCGCTATGAAACAGCAGTGCGAACCACTGTGTTACCATGCCACCCATTTGGCCCTGTGAGCCTACTCTACTTTCCTAACCTCTTTCCACATCCTTAATTCCATTTGTAAACTAAAATGAATCAATTTCTGAATTGAATAAGCTCAACGACTGAACATCCACAGCTGTCTAGTGTAGAGAATTTCAAACATTCAAAACCCTTTGGATGAAGAAATTTCTCTGCATCTCAGTTATTAAAAGCCAACCCAAGAATAAGGAAAAGTACAGCACAGGAACAGCCCTTTGGCCCTCCAAGCCTGTGCCGATCATGATGCCCTAACTAAACTTAACTTAAAAAACCTTCTACTCTAACTATCTCTTCTATTCCCTGCCAATTCATGTACCCATGTACTCCTTATTCTGCTTCAATTTGATGGTCTCTTATTCTTCTAAACTCAAGGGAATTATAGGCTTAATCTACTCAATTTCATATAGGTTAGCCCCCTCATCCGAGGAACCAGTTAATGAACTTTTGTTGCACTCCGCCTAGGAAAGGTGAGACATTTCTTAGATAGGGAGACCAAACCTGCACACAGTACTCCATGTATAGCCTCACCAATGCCCTGTTTAATTGTAGTAAGGCTACTTTTATATCCCAATCTCTTTGTAAACAATGATAACAATGTACCATTGCACATTGTACTTAAATGTTAACTTTTAGTGATCCACTTACAAGGACGTGCAGGTTCTGATTTTTCTTTTTTTTTGATGTCCTACTGTATCTCTCATTCTTTCCAAAAGAATGAGGTTATGCCTGTTACTTCTCAATCCTTGGACATTCTTATAGAATTGAATGCATTCTGGAAGATCAAAACCAATACACAAACATCTCTGCAGCTAGCTGTTTTCAAGATCTAGGATACAGGTTGGCTGGTCCAGGAAGATATCTTTGCTTTGCTCATTAATTTCTTGAGTATTATTTCTGACACTGATTTCTTTAAGTTCCTCAATCTGGCTAGATCCAGGAATTCCCCATTATTTCCAGGATCTTTTTGTGTTTGCTATCTTAAAAACATGTTCAAAATATTTGTTCAAAGTCACTGTCATTTTTCTATTTCCTGTTATAATTTCATCTGTTTCTATCTCTAATGGATTCATGTTTACTTTCACTAATTTCATGATTCACTATTTAAATGCAAGGCTGTAGAAGTAGGGAATCCTGGATGACTCAGGATATTGAAGCCCTGATCAAGAAGAAGAAGGAGGCATATGCATAGGGAGCTGGGATCAAATGGTTCCCTTGAAGAATATATAGAATGTCAGAATAGAATTAAAAGAGAAATCAGGAGGGCAAAAAGGGACATGAGATTGCTTTGGCAGATAAGGGAAAGGAGGATCCAAAGAGCTTCTATAAATACATAAAGAGCAAAAGAGTAACCAGGGAGACACTAGGGCGTCTTAAGGATCATGTTGTCTCTTTGGACTTTGGCAAAACTTTTGACAAGTCACCGCATGGTAGGTTGTGGCATAAGGTTAAATCTCACGGGATCCAGGGTGAAGTAGCCAAATGGATACAAAATTGGCTTGATAACCGAAGATAGAAGGTGATTGTGGAGGGCTGTTTGCAAACTGGAGGCCTGTGACCAGCAGTGTGCCCCAGGGATTGATACTGGTTCCACTGTTATTTGTCATTTATATAAATGATTTGGATGAGGATTTAGGAGGCATGGTTAGTAAGTTTGCAGATGATGCCAAGATTGGTGGCATAGGGGATAATGAAGATAGTTATCTGGGATTGCAATGGGATCTTGATCAATTGAGCAGTGGGTTGATGAATGGCAGATGGAGTTTAATTTAGATAAATGCGAGGTAATGCGATCCCTTCAAAAATTGAAAGTGCACAGAGATTGAAGTGTACAAAGTTATGAAGGACATAGATAGGGTAGATAGGATGAAACTTTCTCCCTTCATAGAAGGGTCAATACCAGGTGACAAAGATTTAAGTTAATGGGCAGGAAATTTAGAGGGGATATGAGGAAAAACCTTTTCGCCCAAAGTGGTTGGAATCTGGAATTCATTGCCTGAAAGGGTGGTAGTGTTGGGAACCCTTACAACAATTAAAAAGCATTTAGATGAGTGATTGGAACTCCATAGCTATGGACCAAGTGCTAGAAAATGGGATTAGAATTAATAGGTGCTGAATAGCTGGCACAGAAATGAAGGACCAAAGGGCCTCTTTCTGTGCTGTATGACTCTATCACTCTATGATGCCAGTAAAATCTAAGAAAAGTCTATCTCTTTCTTGAATACATTCAGTGTACTCCACAGTCTACTGTGGTAGAGAATTCAGTAGGTTCAGGGACAAGGTAAATGAGGTGATGGCGCAAATCATCATGACTGAGTATGATTTGGTGGCCATTACAGAGACATGGTTGCATGATGGTCACGACTGGGAGTTAAATATCCAGTGGTATCAGACTGTTCAGAAGGACAGGCAGGAAAGTAAGGGAGATGGTGTAGCTCTGATATTTAAGGATGACATCAGGGTAGTAGTGAGAGATGTAGGTTCTAAAGAAAAAACAATTGAATCCATTCGGGGGAAATTAGAAACAGTAAGGAGAAAAGGTCACTGATAGGCATAGCCCATATGCCATCAAATAATAACATCACGGTGGTGTGAGCAATAAACAAAAAAAAACTGATGCATGTAAAACTGGTAGAGCAATTAGCACGGGGGATTTTAATCTACATGTCGATAGGTCAAACCATGTCGGTCAAGGCATCCTTGAGGAGGAGTTCATAGAATGTATCAGCAATAGCCTCCTTGAACAGTACATAATGGAACCTATGAGGGAGCAAGCTATCCTAGATCTGGTCCTGTGTAATGAGACAGGAATAATTAATGATTAGTTAGGGATTGTCTTGGAAGAAGTGATCACAGTATGGTTGAATTTAAAATACAGATGGAGCATGAGAAAGTAAAATCCAATACCAGCGTCTTGTGCTTAAACAAAGGAGACTGCAATGGGATGAGGGACGAGTTGGCTAAGGTAGACTGGGAGCAAAACTTTTTGGTGAGATAATTGAGGAACAGTGGAGGACTTTCAAAGCGATTTTCCACAGTGCTCAGCAAAAGTATGTAACAGTGATAAGGATGGACTGTAGAAAAAGCAATAATCAGTCATGGGTATCTAAGGAAGTAAAGGAGGGTATCAAATTGAAAGAAAATGCATACAAAGTAGCAAAGATTAGTAGGAAACTAGAGGATTGGGAAATCTTTAAAGGTCAACAGAAAGCCACGAAAAAAGATGTAAAGAAAAGTAAGGTGGACTATGAGAGTAAACTAGCTCAGAATATAAAAACAGATAGCAAAGGTTTCTACAAATTTATCAAATGAAAAATAGTGGCTAAGTAAACATTGGTATTTATAGGATGAGAAGCGGGATGTAATTGGAGATGAGAAAAACGCTGAGGCATTGAGCAGGTACTTTGTATTGGTCTTTACAGTGAAAGACACAAATAATATGTCAAAAATTGATGACAAGAAGGCAATGGCCAGTGAGGACCTAGAAACTATTATCACCAAAGAGGTAGTGTTGAGCAAATTAGTGGGGCTAAAGGTAGACAAGCTCCTGGCCCTGATGGAATACAATCCAGGGTACTAAAAGAGATGGCGGGGAAATAGCAAATGCACTAGTGTTAATTTACCAAAATTTGCTGGACTTGGGAGCGATTCCCGCAGATTGGAAAATAGCAAATGTGACCCCAGTGTTTAAAAAAGGAGTAAACAAAAGGCGGGTAACTATATGCTGGTTAGCTTAACTTCTGCAGCAGGGAAAATGCTTAAACCTATCATCAAGGAAGAAACAGCGAGACATCTGGATGCAAATTTTCCCATTGGGAAGATGCAGCATGGGTTCATGAAGGGCAAGTTATATTTGACTAATTTGGTAGAATTCTTTGAGAACATCATGTGCACAGTGGACAGTGAGGAACCTGTGGATGTGCTGTATCTGGATTTCCAGAAGGTGCCACACTAAAGATTGCTGCACAAAGTAAAGGTGCATGACATTATGGGTAATGTATTAACATGGATAGAGAATTGGTTAACTAACAGAAAGCAAAGAGTAGGGGAAAATGGGTGTTTTTCTGGTTGGCAATCAGTGACTAGTGGTATGTCTCAGGAGTCAGTATTGGGAGTGCAATTGTTTACAATTTACACAGATGATTTGGAGTTGGAAACCAAGTGTAGTGTGTCAAAATTTGCAGATGACACTAAGATGAGTGGCAAAGCAAAATGTGCAGAGAATGCTGAAAGTCTGCAAAGCGATATAGATAGTCCAAGTGAGTGGGCAAGGGTCTGGCAGATGGGGGACAATGTTGGTAAATATGAGGTCATCCATTTTGGTAGGAATAACAGCAAAATGCTCAATTATTTAAATGGTAAAACAAAAAGCAGCATTCTGCTGTGCAGAGGAACCTGGGTGTCCTTGTGCATGAATCACTTAAAGTTGGTTTGCAGGTGCAACAGGTAATTAAGAAGGCAAATGGAATTCTGTCCTTCATTGCTAGAGGGATGGAGTTTAAAAACAGGAACATTATGTTGCAGCTGTTCAAGGTGCTGGTGAGGCTACACCTGGAGTACTTTGTACAGTTTTTGTCTCCTTACTTGAGAAAGAATATACTGGCACTGGAGGGGATACAAGGAGATTCACTAAGTTGGTTCTGGAGTTGAAAGGGTTGGCTTATAAGGAAAGATTGAGTAGACTGGGGCTATACTCTTTGGAATTCAGAAGAATGAGGGGAGATCTTACAGAAACTTATGAGATTAAGAAGGGAATAGATAAGATAGAAGCAGGGAGGTTGTCTCCACCGGCAGGCGAAACTAGAACTAAGGGCCGTAGTCTCAAAATAAGGGGAAGCAGATTTAGGACTGAGTTGAGGAAGAACTGCTTCACACAAAGGGTTGTCAGTCTATGGAATTCCAATGAAGCAGTTGAGGCTACCTCACTGAATGTTTTTAAGGCAAGGATAGATAAATTTTTGAACAGTAGAGGAATTAAGGGTTATAGTGAGCGGGCAGGTAAGTGGAGCTCAGTCCACAAAAAAATCAGCCATGATCTTATTGAATACGCGGAGCAGGCTTGAGGGACTAGATGACCTACTTCTGCTCCTAGTTCTTATGTTATTATTACTCCCTTTGGATAAAGAAATTTTTCCTCAACAACACAACAAAATCAGAAAATGCTGGAAAATCTCAGCAGGTCTGACAGAATCAGTGGAGGGAGAATAGACCCAGTGTTTTGAGTCTGGGTGACCCTTCGTCAGAGCTAAGATAAAGAAAATCAGAAAAGATTTATGCTAAGAGGGTGGGGGGGAGCTCTAATGGAACTAAGGATGTGCAGATGGGGATGAAGAAGGCTAGGAGAAGTGCTAAAAGTGTCCATTAAGTGATCAGAATATATGAATGGCAGAATAGAGGTACAGATGGTTAAGGCAGTTGCCCTGAAAGGGGGAGGGGGTTCGGGGCAAGAAGGAGAGCAGGAATGGAGAAGTAGAAAAATAGAAATGAGAAAGATGGATGAATGAGATGAAATTATGAAATTTTTCCTCATCTCAGTCCTAAATGGTCTTGTATTCTGAGATTGTGTCCCCTGGTTCTAGATTCCCCAACCAGGATAAACACCTTCCCTACACCTAGTTTGTCCAGCCCCTTTTAAAATGTTATATTTTCAATCAGATCTCCTCTCATCCTTCTAAAAAAAAGACAGACCAATTCAAACCAATTTCCTCATAGAACATCCCAATATCCCTAGTGAATCTCCGCTGCACTCCCTCTTAGCTAGTATGTCCTTTCTTAGATTGGGAGACCAAAACTGCACACAATGCTCCAGGTGTGATCTCAACAAGGAAGGAAATCTGGCATCCTTTCCTGATCTGGCCTATATGTGACTCCAAGTCCACAGAAATGTGATGGACTTTTAAATGCCCTCTGATGTGGTCTAACAAGCCACTCAGTTTGAGGACAATTGGGACTGTGCAACAAATGCTGGCCCTACCAGTGACACCCACATCCCATGAATGAATTTTTAAAAAAACCATTTTGTGCTAGCTATGCAGCAAATTCGACATTTGCTAAAAATATACCAGCATGTCCATTTTATGATATTCTGTTTAGCTATAAAACATTAAGAATTATTAATCCAGTTCATTCTATAGGCTATTAGGTCTAATAACCCAGAGTGTGGCGACTAGGAGATTTTCACAGTAACTTCATTGTTAATGTAAGCTTACTTGTGATACGAATAAATAAACAAATTTAAACATTCGAACAGTAGTACCGAAAATTAGCCATGTCCCAGCCAATCTCCAGCAACAACACTGGCATTGACAAATGTGGAAATTGTCCACCAAAACAGGACAATCCAAACCAGTTAATTACCATACATTAGTCTATACTCAATCATCAGCAAAGTAATGGAACATGTTGTTGACAGTGCTATCAAGCAAAACTTACTCCCTAATAACCTACTCCCTGATGCTTGCTAGGGCTTCTTGGCTCCAGATCTCATTGCATCCAAGGTGCAATCATGGATAAAAGAACTGAGTTCAAGTCATGAAGTCAGAGTTACTGTCATGAAATCAAGGCAGCATTTGACTATGACATCCAGCAATTCTATCAAAATTGAAGCCAATGGGAATTGTAGGTAAATGCTCCATTGATGGGAGAAAGACATTGGTTGGGCTTTTGGAAGCCAGTCAGACAGTTATTGCTACATATTTCCTCAGGATATTGGCTCCAGACATCTTCAGCTGCATTATCAATGTCTTTGCTCCTATCAGATGGTCAAAATGGGAATGTTCACTGATGAATGCAGGGTTCAGTAATGTTTACAGCTCTTCAGATGAATCAAAGTGAGCCCAAATGCAGCACAATGCAAGAGAATAAAAACAAAGCGCTGGAAAAACTCAGCAGGTCTGACAGCATCTGAGAGACACAGACCTAAGGGGCTGAATTTTCTGGCCATGTATGCCTCAAGACTGGAAATTCCCACCCGAGGTCAACAGACCTTTAAATGGTCTGCCAGATTTTCTGCCCCACCTGCTATGATTCCCAGGGCAGGCAGAACTGGAACATTTGCCTCAATGTTTTTCCAGCCCTCCCTGTTTCTTCAGCATTCACAGTATTTTGCTTTTAAAATCTGTACAGTATTCAGGAATGGACTGAGAAGTGGCAAATAACATTCATGTCACACAAATACCAAGTAATGACCATCTTCAAAGAAGTTAATTTAACATCTCCCTTTGACACGATATTAAATGGCACTACCATCGCTGAGTCCCCCACTATCAACATCCTGGGGGTTGCAGTAGACAGGAAACTGAACTGACCAGCCTTTTAAATACTATGTCCACAAAGGCAGCTTGGAATTCTGAGACAAGTAACTCATCTCCTGAATCCCCTAAGCCTGTCCACCATCTTCAAGGTACAAGTCAGGAATGTAATTAGCAAGTGTGAGGTTATCCACTTTGGTCGAAATAATGGTAGGAGGGATTATTATTTAAAAGGCGAAAAGCTGCAGCATGTTACGGTGAAGAGGGATCTTATAGCGACATATAAGATAATGAAGGGGATAGATAGGGTAGAGGTAGAGAGATTCTTCCTGCTTAGAAAGGATAGCAGGACTAGAGGGCACAGCCTCAAGATAAGGGGGGTGTAGTTTAGATCGGAGTTGAGAGGAACTTCTTCACTCAAAGGGTGGTGAATCTCTGGAATTCTCTGCCCGTTGAAGTGGTGGAGGCTACCTCGCTGAATATATTTAAGTCACGAGTAGATAGGTTTCTGATAGACAAGGGAATTGAGGGTTATGGGGAGAAAGCGGGAAAGTGGAACTGATCCACTTCAGATCAGCCGTGATCTTATTGAATGGCGGGGCAGGCTCGAAGGGCTAGATGGCCTACTGCTGCTCCTATTTCTTATGTTGTTGTGTTCTTATGTAATAGAATACTCCCCAATTGCCTAGGTGAAAGGAGTCCCAAAAATACTTGAGGCTCAACTGTTCTGGACAAAGCCAGTCTATTTAATCAGCACCCAATTTACCACCTTAAGCTTTTACCACCCCTACTACTGGCGCATAGTTGCAACAGCGTGTATCATCTACAAGCTTCACAAAATTTTTATTTTCTAAAGGTGTAGATGCATATCTCACAATTTCATTGATTATGCCTTAGTTCAGAATATTTAGTGATATATTTTATTCAATAGATCCTGTGTGCACTGACATTCTGGCTGTTACTTCGCCAATATATCACAGAGCGTCGTGAAGCAAAGAAACTCGAGGAATCTGCCTTATCAGAAGTCAAAGTGGAGGAATTAGGTAAACCAGAATTATAATGTCATTAACTTGAGAAATCTTTTGAAGAGTATCTTCTGGATTTTATTGTCATGGAACATCTTGAATTTCTTTGTGTGAAAGAGGGGATTTTCACAGTAAATTCATTGCAGTGTTACTGTAAGCCTACTTGTGACACTAATAAATAAACTTAAGCAAGATACCATAGATTTTGGTTTTCACCACCTGGGCAGTATCACCTAGCCCTCCAATTGAAAATAAAGCAGGTTCTTGAAAAGGTGCTTGATCCTTCAACCAAATGACTGCCCAGAAGATTACAGCCCAAAATCTAACCTTTGGGAACAAAACCTTGTTGTTTGAAAATTGCCTAGTCAACTTGGTTTTTTTTTCATCTAGAAGATGGCCAACAAGGGAAGGAGATAATGAAAGTATTAGGAACCCTAGTGATGGGAATGTTTGTCAAGTACTGGATTTACGTCTGTGGTGGAATGTTTTTCTTCGTCAGTTTTGAGGGGAAGATTGTCATGTACAAGATTATCTACATGATGCTGTTTCTGTTCTGCGTTGCTCTATATCAGGTACTTATTTCTGGTAGTTTAATGGTAGTGCCACATCTTGTAAAAATTATAAAATTGTATATGCTATACCAGTGATATTCCTTAGCTGTAGTATTAAGTTTTCTCTATAATTAATAATATTTAACTGTTAAAGAATAAATGACCGTTTTCCCAAACAGCCTTACATACTGATATTTTAGTTATGTGTTTCTGTTGTCAAAATAATTAACATGGATTATTGTTTTACCTTAGTTAAGGAATTATTGCTTCTTTTAAACCATGATTTATATTTCTTCCAAATTTAGGATAGTACTTGATCTACCTGGCTGTCTGTTCTGTACCGGATCATAAAGTTCTCTTTTTACCTGAATTCTAGATGGGTTAAGTGAATATGGGGAGAGTAGGAAAAAAATGCCAGGGAGCTTGGAAGCTATTAAATCCCCAGTGTTTGGAGGCATGGTCAGTCAGTGCCCAGTGGGCATTCTGGCAATGATGTGACACCATGGAAGTAGCCACCAGGCACCCTGGCAGTGCAACTTGGGCACTACAGAGTGCCCAGGCAGTGCCAAGGGTATGGGGCCTGAGTGGGGGCTACCGGGGGGAAGGGGGCTATGCAGGGGTGTTATAACAGGGGGGCAATGCCGTGAGGTTCAAGTGAGGTGGTCATGCAGTGGTTGATTGTGATGGGCGGTATGTCAACAGTCTAGTTGGATAGCATGTTGGGGGTCATGATGGGGAACTTGTCAGGGGTCATCATGGGGGACCCGTCAGGAGGGCCTTGGTGCCAATGATCCATGTCAGGGAGGTGTGGGGAAACGTGCCGCTGATGAGGAGTAGTCCGATGTCAGTGGGGGGGAGGGAGGGGATCTCACAGTGCACAGCAAGATTGGATACCCTTGCAATATGGACTAGAGCACTCTAAAGCCGTGCTCATCAGTGTGTGTAGGCCCCAGTACTGGTGCGCAACTCACCACTGTCCAAGTGTCGGATTGTGAAACAATTGTAGTGTGGAGTGCTCCTGAGAGACCAATACAGATCGCTCTGTTATTCTCGCCGTTAAGATACTTAGACTGCAGTGTAACTGGCACTATTTTACCAGCAAAATTGACTTTGCATTCAGAAAGGGCATGAAGCTGATTTAACTATCAATGACATTGTCGTCCAGACTCACTTAGCCCCTTACTGATCGAGGCCCTCACCTGTGAGAATTACAGATGGTCCCCTCTAGCAGGGATCAGATATGATGGCTTCTCCAATGGAATCGGAGGCCATTGAAGGTCCTGGGTGGCATGGGCTACAGCTGGGCGGAGCTCCTTAGACAGTGCCAGTTTGGCAGTGCCTGCCTGGCACCCTGGAACTGCACACTGGGCATCTTGGCATGGGCCACTTGGCACTGCCCACTGGGTACCTGGCACTGCCCACTCTAACTCCTTAAGCTTATTGACTATATTTTATGCATTCACATAATTGCACAATAACCCTGATGCAGGCATGATTACTTTCTTCCTTACTTTAACTTCACAGATTACATACTATTCTCTATACTAGTGTTTTCTATTCCTCCCAGTTTTTTGTGCATCCTGGTGTTCCTTTCTCATATTTCCATTTGGTTTCCACACCCCTTTGGAATTAATTTAAAGCCATCCTAGCAAAATGCCCTCAAGGGATTCAGTCCCTGCTCTGTTCAGGTGCAAGTCATCCAGCTTGTACAGTTGCTATCGCCCCCAGAACCAGTCCCAGTCTCCCATGAATCTAAAACTCTCCCTCCTGCACCATCTTTCCAGCTACACATTTGTCTGCCTTTTCCTTCAATTCTGTACTTAATTTCAGGTGGCATTGGGAGTGTTGCAGAGATTACTACATTGAGGTTCTGCTTGCTTATTTTCTGCTAGCTTCCTAAATTCTGATTGCAAGATTCCATCCCCTTTCCTGCCTAAGTCATTGGTACCAATGCTGACCAGGACCTCTGGTTGTTCATCCTCTCCCAGAAGAATATCCTGTAGCTACTCTGGCATCAGGGAGACAACATGGCATCCTGGAGTGACGTCTATGGCCATAGAAATGCCTGTCTGTTCCCCTAACTAATGAATTCCCTCTCACCACTGCACTTCCCTTCTTCTTTGTCCTTTTCTGTACAACCAAGCCACTCTTCTGCCACAAACCTAGCTCTAACTGTACTCCTTTGAGGAACCAGCACTCTTTCCAAAATGGAAAATCAATTTCTGAACATGATCCAAGGCACTCCTGCACAACCTGTGTAGTTTTCTTGGAGTCTTAGTCCCCCATTCCTTCACTGCCTCAAGGCCCTTATACTGCAGTGTGACCATCTCCCTGGGCGTGCAAGTAGCTTTCAGTCTTGCAGATGCACCTCAGTGATTTCAGTTTCCACTAAAGTTATTGTCCAAAATTTTTCACTAAAATTGAGTCAGTTTCCCAGCATGAGCTAAAAGGATAGGAATTCTCAGGTAATACTTTGCTAGTTCTTTGATTTGCTCTTCTACTTCCAGAATTTTCTACGAAAAGCAGTGGATGACATATATGGATGGTCACAATGTAATAGAATGCATTTGTTTTAAATTCTTTCATGGGATATGGGTATCACTGGCAAAGCCAGTATTTGTTGCCCATCCCTTTTGCCCTCAAACTAAACATTTCAAGTTACAGTTCAGAGCCAGCAACATCGCTGTGGATCTGGAATCACATGTAGGCCAGACCAGGCAAGGGTAGCAGATTTCGTTCCCTAAAGGACATTGGTGTACCATCTAGATCTTAATGACAGTTGATAATAGTTGTTACAGTCACTATTACTGAGACTAATTTATATCCCAGATTAATTAGTTAGATTGGGGCGACATGGTGACACAGTGGTTAGCACTGCTGCCTCATGGTGCCAGGGATTTAGGTTCAACTCCGGCCTCGGGTCACTGTCTGTGTGGAATTTGCACATTCTCCCCATGTCTGTATGGGATTCCTCCGGGTGCTCCGGTTTCCTCCCACAGATGTGTGGGTTAGGTAAATTGGCTATGCTAAATTGAACCTAGTGTCAGGGTGATTAGCAGGGTAAATGTGTGGGGTTGTGGGGGTGCGGCCTGGATGGAATTGTGCTCTGTGCAGACTCGATGGGCTGAATGGCCTTTTTCTGCACTCTTTCTAGTTTATTAGCTTAATGAAAGGAGATTTCACTAAATTTATCACAAGTTATCACTTAGTCGTAATGTGGTTGTTGTTATAAAGCCTGATCATTTTAGAAAACAATTAATGAGGTTCCATCCAAGAATAATGAATAAGTGAAATATAAGATAAAAGAGGACATTGTAAATTGTATAATTAAATAGATTATCAGCAGAAAATCAAGAGTGGTTATGTATATTTGATAGATGTAAGTATATCCTTTAATGTTCGTTGTATTCATAAATAAATTATGTTATAGGCTTTGGCCTGCAAAAAATAGTGACTGCAAAAATAATTTATTGATTATGAAGTGTGCTGCATATTCTTCAGGACCTGTGCATTGGAGAGAGCACATCCTGAGTGAGACACAGCCAGGGAATATGTGTATTTGGGAATTTGGAGCACAGTGGGAATTCAGTGCTGAGGAGTAAGAGGAGCTTTTTTTATTTTTTCTTTCTAATGTTTTAATCTTCAGAGAATGGTCTTGCCATGCTAATCATAGAATCCCTACAATGAAAGAGGCCATTTGGTCTGTCGAGTCTACGCCGACTTTCTAATAGTCCCCTCCTCGCCCTATGTCTGTAACGCCACACGTTCACCTAATCCATCTAACCTACACATCTTGGGATCCTAAAAAGCAATTTAGCATAGTCAATCTACCTAATCTGCACATCTTTGGGAAAGAGGATAGTCAAGAAGACATTTGAGACACTTGCTTTTATCAGTTGTGGCATAGAGTAACAACCTGGAGTTGGCAACATTGGAGCTGCACAAAAGGTTGGTTAGGCCATAGCTGGAGTACTGTGTGCAGTTCTGGTCATGTCACTATAGGAAGGATGTGATTGCACTAGAGAGGGTACAGAAGAAATTCACCAGGATGTTGCCTGGGATGGAACATTTGAGCTACAAGGAGAGACTGAGGGGGGCATTATTGAGGTTATAAGATCATGAGGGATTTGGACAGGAAGCAGCTGTTCTCCTTGGTTGAGGGGTTTTAGGTGAAGGGGCAGGAGATTCAGAGGGCGTTTGAGAAAACAAAATTCACTCGAGAGGATGGTAGAAATCTGAAATACTCTGCCCAGGAATGCTTACAACCTTAAAAAGGTATTTCAATGAGCTCTTGAAACATCATTGTAAGAGGAATTTCTAAGGTGTCTCACTGGGATTTCTTGTACTCAGTCAAACTCACTCAACCAATACGTAGACTATGACAGTCAGCATGTAGTTGAAGAATGAAATGGAATTTTATTTCCTAGTGTATGCATCAGGAGGGAGAATAGTTGATGGGGATAGTGTGGTTAAGGGTATTGACACTGTCCTTTGTCACATAAGAACATAAGAACATAAGAAATAGGAGCAGGAGTAGGCCAACTAGCCCTTCGAGCCTGCCCCGCCATTCAATAAGATCATGGCTGATCTGTCGTGGCTCAGTTCCACATTCCCGCCCTCTCCCCGTAACCCTTAATCCCCTCTCTCATCAAAAACCCATCAACCCGCGTCTTAAAAATATTTAGCGAGGCAGCCTCCACCACTTCAACGGGCAGAGAATTCCAGAGATTCACCACCCTTTGAGTGAAGAAGTTCCTCCTCAACTCTGTTCTAAACCGCCCCCCCTTTATCTTGAGGCTATGCCCCCTAGTCCTACTATCCTTTCTGAGCGGGAAGAGTCTCTCCACCTCTATCCTATCCATCCCATTCATCATCATATACATCTCAATGAGATCTCCCCTCATTCTTCTAAACTCTAACGAGTACAAGCCTAATCTATTCAGCCTCTCCTCATAGCTCAACCCCCTCAACTCCGGCACCGGCCTAGTAAACCTCCTCTGCACTCCCTCCAAGGCTAAAATATCCTTGCGTAAGTACGGCGCCCAAAACTGCACACAGTACTCCAGCTGCGGCCTCACCAATGCCCTATACAGCCGCAGCAAGACCTCCCTACTTTTATATTCAATCCCCCTCGCGATGAAGGCCAGCATCCCAAGGGTGTGTTGTTTGCCTGGTGCTCGGGTCCAGGATGTCGCATCTGGGCTGCAGAGGAACCTGGAGTGGGAGGGTGAGAACCCGGTCGTTGTGGTACATGTGGGTGCCAACGACGTAGGCAAAATGCGAACTGAGGATCTGGGGAGGGAGTATGAAAAGCTGGGAACGGAATTAAAAAGTAGAACCGACAAGGTGGTTATCTCTGGACTACTGCCTGAACCGTGTGCAGACGGGCGTAGGGTTGATAAGATTAAGGAAGTGAATGGGTGGCTCAGGGATTGGTTTGAATTTATGGGGCATTGGCACCAGTATTGGGGTAGGTGGGACCTGTTCAGGTGGGATGGGGTTGGTCTGAACCGTGCTGGGACCAGAGTCCTGGCGAAATGTATAGATAGGACTGTAGATAGGGCTTTAAACTAATTAGGGGGAGTGGGAGGGTGCGAGGGTAGGTGAAATTACAGGGTCGAAAGTAAAGGAGAGGGTACAGGTACGGGAAGAGGCCAAATATGTCCCAATAATAAAGGGAGTAGGGGGCGTGAGTAAGGTTGGTGGCATTCCGGCAAATAGGGTACAGGTGAAGGCTGGGATGAAGGCACTTTATCTGAATGCACAAAGCATTCGGAATAGAGTGAATGAGCTGGTGGCGCAGATCAGCACGAATGGATATGATCTGGTGGCCATTACAGAGACGTGGCTGCAAGGTGACAGGGACTGGGAGCTGAATGTACAGGGGTATCAAGTGTTTAGGAAGGATAGGCGGGAGGAAAAAGGGGAGGGACGTATCTCTGCTGATTAAGGATAGCATCAGGGTGGTAGTAAGGGATGATATAGGAACCAAAGAGCAGAAAGTGGAATCATTGTGGGTGGAGATTAGGAACAGCAAAGGGAGGAAGACGCTGATGGGTGTCGTCTGTAGGCCCCCAAATAATGATCTGGAGGTGGGGCGGGCTATTAACGCGCAAATAAATACGGTGTGCAGGAATGGAACGGCAATAATTATGGGGGATTTCAATCTACATATTGATTGGTCGACCCATGCTGGACGCGGTGGGCTTGAGGAAGAGTTCTTGGAATGTTGCCAGGATAGTTTCCTTGAACAGTGTGTGTTGGAGCTGACAAGGGAGCGAGCTATCTTGGATCTGGTGTTATGTAATGAGGCAGGTAGAATTAGGGACCTTGTGGTGAAGGATCCTCTTGGGAAGAGTGATCATTGTATGGTGGAGTTTCTGATGCAGATGGAGAAGGAGAAAGTGGGTTCCCGGACCTGTGTCCTTTGTTTGAACAGAGGGGAGTACGATAGGATGAGAGAGGAATTGGCGAATGTTGATTGGGGGGGCACATTGGAAGGTAAGTCTGCTGAGGAACAGTGGACGATCTTTAAGGAGATCTTTCTTGGTGCTCAGCAGAAATTTATTCTGATGGTTAAAAAGGATCGTAGGAGGAGAGATAATCAGCCGTGGATAACGAAGGAGGTAAAGGAAAGTATTAAATTAAAAGCGGATGCGTTTAGAGTAGCTAAGAGTATTTGGCGAGAAGAGGATTGGGAGAGGTTTAAATATCAACAAAGAATGACGAAGAAGTTGATAAAGAAGGGTAGGATAAACTATGAAGCTGGGCTTGCGCTTAATATAAAAAAGGATAGTAAGAGTTTTTATAAATATATAAGAAGGAAGAGACTGACTAGGGTGAACGTTGGACCCTTAGAGGATGAGAGGGGGGACTTAGTGATAGGTGATGGGGAAATGGCTGAGGCCTTGAATAACTTTTTTGTTTCGGTCTTCATGGATGAGGACGTGAATAATTTGCTGGGTGTTAGCGATGAAAAGATGGTAGGAGTGGAGGGCCTGAATGACATTATTGTTACTAGACAGGCGGTGCTCGACAGACTGGAGGGACTGATTGTGGACAAGTCCCCAGGACCGGATGGAATGCATTCAAGGGTTCTGAAAGAAATGGCAGAGGTGATTGTGGATGCCTTGATGATTATTTTCCAAACATCGCTGGATTCCGGGGAAGTGCCGGAAGATTGAAAAACGGCTAATGTTACGCTGTTGTTTAAGAAGGGTGGCAGGAAACGGCCAGTGGATGTGGTGTTTCTTGATTTTCAGAAGGCGTTTGACAAGGTGCTGCACAAGAGGTTATTACAGAAGGTTAGGGGGCATGGAGTTGGGGGTAGGGTGTTAGCGTGGATAGGGGATTGGTTGTCAAATAGGAGGCAGAGAGTGGGGGTCAATGGGTGCTATTCGGATTGGCGGTTGGTGACTAGTGGAGTGCCCCAGGGATTGGTGCTGGGGCCTCAGCTATTTACCATTTATATAGATGATCTGGAGGAGGGAACCGAGTGTATGGTGTCGAAATTTGCTGATGACACCAAGATTGGTGGAACGGCAAATTGTGCGGAGGGTGTGGAAAGTCTGCAGAAGGATCTAGATAGGCTGGGCGAATGGGCCAGGAACTGGCAAATGGAATTTAATGTTGGCAAGTGTGAAGTTGTCCACTTTGGTAGGAATAATGGTAGGAAGGACTATTACTTACGTGGCGAAAAACTGCAGCATGCAACGGTGCAGAGGGACCTCGGGGTCCTTGTGCATGAGTCACAAAAACCCAGCCTGCAGGTGCAGCAGGTGGTCAGGAAGTCAAACGGGATGCTGGCCTTCATAGCGAGGGGGATTGAATATAAAAGTAGGTAGGCCTTGCTGCAACTGTACAGGGCACTGGTGAAACCGCAGCTGGAGTACTGTGTGCAGTTTTGGTCGCTGCTCTTACGCAAGGATATTTTGGCCTTGGAGGGAGTGCAGAGGAGGTTTACTAGGCTGATACCGGAGTTGAGGGGGTTGAACTATGAGGAGAGGCTGAATAAACTAGGCTTGTACTTGTTAGAGTTTAGAAGAATGAGGGGAGATCTCATTGAGACATATAAGATGATAAATGGGATGGATAGGATAGAGGTGGAGATGCTCTTCCCTCTCAGAAATGACAGTAGGACTAGAGGGCACAGCCTCAAGATAAAGGGGGGCGGTTTAGAACGGAGTTGAGGAGGAACTTCTTCACTCAAAGGGTCGTGAATCTCTGGAATTCTCTGCCCGTTGAAGTGGTGGAGGCTCCCTCGCTCAATATATTTAAGACGCGGGTTGATAGGTTTTTGATAGGCAAGGGGATTAAGGGTTATGGGGAGAGGGCGGGAAAGTGGAACTGAGCCACGACAGATCAGCCATGATCTTATTGAATGGCGGGGCAGGCTCGAAGGGCTAGATGGCCTACTCCTGCTCCTATTTCTTTTGTTCTTATATCTCACCCAACCTGTCATCCAAACTGGAGGGTTCAATTACAATATTACTCAATACTACCTTAGCCAATAACGTTCCACCTGTCAACAGAATTAGAGATCATTAGCTCATTGCACCTAAAGGTTCCTACGGCATTACCGAGGAATCTTAACCCACAAGGCCTCAGTTTAACTCAAAGGGTCGTGAATCTCTGGAATTCTCTGCCCGTTGAAGTGGTGGAGGCTCCCTCGCTCAATATATTTAAGACGCGGGTTGATAGGTTTTTGATAGGCAAGGGGATTAAGGGTTATGGGGAGAGGGCGGGAAAGTGGAACTGAGCCACGACAGATCAGCCATGATCTTATTGAATGGCGGGGCAGGCTCGAAGGGCTAGATGGCCTACTCCTGCTCCTATTTCTTTTGTTCTTATATCTCACCCAACCTGTCATCCAAACTGGAGGGTTCAATTACAATATTACTCAATACTACCTTAGCCAATAACGTTCCACCTGTCAACAGAATTAGAGATCATTAGCTCATTGCACCTAAAGGTTCCTACGGCATTACCGAGGAATCTTAACCCACAAGGCCTCAGTTAACATCTGTGAATTTTAATTGGTGAAAGGAGTTAATCTTGTGCCTGAATCTCTTATCAGTTCGAGGGACTGCACCAGCCTTGCTAACCAGGAATGAATATATTCTCATATGTTCCAGGCCTTTAATTAAATTTGCTGCTATGTATCCTAAACTGACAAGAAAATTTTCCCCTCTGTACTTCATTGTATCAAATGAATTTAGTCTGTCTACCACTGTGTTTCCCATCATGCTGAGCAGTTAGATTGCCCATTGGCCAAAGTTTACAAAACACATTAAGACTACAGTTTAATTTCATAATATTTGTTAAATTGTTTTTGATCTGATTTATTATCGTCGCATGTATTCATATACAATGAAAAGTATTGTTTCTTGCACGCTATGCAGACAAAACGTATTGTTCATAGAGAAGAAAACGAGAGAGTGCAGAATGTAATGTTACAGTCATAGCTAGGATGGAGAGGAAGATTAATTTAATGCAAGGTAAATCCATTCAAAAGCCTGATAGCAGCAGAAAAGAATCTGTTCTTGAGTTGGTTGGTGCATGACCTCAGACTTTAGTGTCTCTTTTCCGAAGGAAGAAGATGGAACAGAGAATGTCCAGGGTGCATAGGGTCCTTAATTATGTAGGCTGCTTTGCTGAGACAGCGGGAAGTGTAGACAGAGAGAATGGATGGGATGCTGGCTTGCATAATAGGTTGGGCTACATTCATAACCTTTTGTAGTTCCTTGTGGTCTTGGGCAGAGCAGGAGCCATACCAAGCTGTAATACAACCAGAAAGAATGTTTTCTATGGTGCATCTGTAAATATTGGTGAGGGTCGTAGCTGACATGCCAAATTTTTTTAGTCTTCTGAGAAAATAGAAGCATTGGTGGGCTTTGTTAACTACAGTGTTGGCATGGGGGGACCAGGATAGGTTGTTGGTGATCTGGACACCTATAAACTTGAAGCTCTTGATTCTTTCTTCTTTGTCCCCATTGATGTAGACAGGGGTATGTTCTCCTTTATGCTTTCTGAAGTCAAATGGCAATCTCCTTTGTTTTGTTGACATTGAGGGAGAGATTATTGTTGTTGCACCAGTTCACCAGATTCTCTATCTCATTCCTGTACTCTGTCTCGTCAGCAAACTTGAAAATCGAATTGGCCACACAGTCATAGATGTATAAAGAGTATACACAGCCTTGTGGGGCACTGGTGTTGAGGATGATCGTGAAGGAGGTGTTGTTGCCTATCCTTACTAATTGTGGTCTGCGAGTTAGGAAGTTCAGGATCCAGTTGCAGAGGGAGGTGCAAAGGCCCAGGTCACGGAGCTTGGAGATGAGTTTTGTGGGAATAGTAGTGTTGGGATTATACAGTTTAAAATATCTTTGCATATATTGTTCCAGGCACATTGTGAATTCTCACTCTACATAAGGCGCTTTATAACCTTAACCTAGTGTACTTATTATAGTAAATCTAAAATGAGGGGCTTCTATAATCTGATTTCAATTTACCCTTCTTCAATCAATACACTCAAGAATATGGGACAAGTGCTGGAAAATGGAATTAGCACAACTTTAGTGGTAGTTATTGTCAGAGCGGACTCAATGTGTTGTGTGACTCTGTGACTCGACAACAGTGCTGTCGTGCCCATTGGCTGATGCGCGGGTCGAGCCAGTAAGATCATGAGACAGCTGAGAAATCAGGTTGACACCCGATTTCTCACCTCTTGTGACCTTACAAGCACTGGATATCCGGCGTGATCAGCTTCATGCTATTTTCTGGCGCAAGACTGAATAAATTATTTAAATTATATTTAAATATCATTTAAATGAAATAAGCGAGCCCGAGACTCGGTCGGCACACTTGCCTGTGTGGCCTCATTGGGGAGAATCAAAGCAGGTCCTCAGCAAACTGCATGGCATCATGGCACAGGCACCCTGGCATTGCCTGCTGGGCACCCTGGCATTGCCCTTTGAGTACCAGGCAGTGCCAAGTGGATGGGGCATGAGGAGGTAGAGCCTACTGGGAAAATAGGGCCAGACCCGGGAACGGGCCAATCGGCGGGGGGAGCCACTACACACTCTGCAGTTGTGATCAGTGGGGGGAGGGGAGGGAGGAGTGCACTACTGCCACTTTACATAGCGTTCGGTTGGGGAGGGTAATGTGGGTTGTGGGGGTCGATCGGTTTAACTGGGATGAAGGGGGAGGGGTCAATCGGTGTGGCCGGGAGGAGGGGGTGGGGATAGGATGTGGGCCCCTGCGGTAGTTGGGGATAGGATGTGGGCCCCTGCAGTGGTTGGGGGCAGGCATGCTCTAGGCCATAGAGACCAGCTGAGAGCAGCAATGGCTGTATCAGAACTCTCTCTGTTGCTTATAACACAGGGACCTGCACATGTGCAATTACCCCTTTCGATGCTATCAGCCAACTTTCCAGTGATTTAAGCCTTGCCCACTCCCAGGTGGAAATCAGTTTTTAGGATTGTTTTATGCACTGAGTGCATAAGATACCAGGGGGTGATTCTCCCAGCCCATTTCACGGTCCCTGCACATCCCCCTCCCCCCCACCAAAGGATATTGCAGGCGCCCTCTGGGCTGTTTGGCACTGCCCAAGGGGAAAGTGGCAATGCCCAGGAGGAGCATTGGGGTGGGGTCAAAGAGGGCAGGGCCAAAGGGAGTGAGATCAATGGGTGGTCACGCTGCCATTCTGTAGTCGGGATCAGTGACAGAGGGCTGATCGATGCTGGCCATCAGAGTGCCAGATGGGGTGGGGTGGGGGTTGCCCTGCTGGGACAGTTGGGGCTGTGTGGGTTGCAGAGTCAGGAGTGCTGTATGTGTGGCGGGGGGGAGGGGTGCGGTGGTGGGATGAGATCAGGACTTTGGAGAAGGATGGGGGGGTGATGGGGGTGTTGGGGTTGGCTTGGAGACGTTGGAAGACCAGCGATCAGGAGGTGTACAGATCAGAGGGGCCAGGATGTAGTGTCGCGGGGCTGGCCAGCGATCAGGAAGCCGGCAGTGCAGGGCTACTGTGCATGCTCCAATCTCTGCAATGACAGATTGGCACATGAGCAATGGTCCACTCAGTGCTATGCTGATGGCCTCTCCAGTGGGAATGCATCCCAGCCAGAGATTTTTTTTAAATCAAGATTCACGCTAGGGCACTCTGTGATGCACAGAGTGTGGGAGATTTGTTTTGAAAGTCCCGCTAAAAGAACCAGCCGGATTTACTCCAGTTTTTACATAAATATGGCACCTAGATTTCTTTTGGGAGAATCCCAGCCCAGATTTGGACTACCTGCAAAAACGGATCCGAAACGCTCCTGTTTTTGTGCTCGTCCTGGAATTGGAATGTTTTTCATAAGATTGCCCCATGGTATTTAATGCATTGTAATATGTACAGTACTATTGTTATATTTATTTTATTATTATTACATTTCACATATTTTAAAGGGAGATGGTGGTAATATCATTGGACCAAAAATCTGGAGGCCCAGGTTAATGCTCTAGGTTCAGGTGTTCAAATCCCACCGCTGTAGCACATTGAATTTTAATTCAATTCATAGATCTGAATTGAAAACTAGTGTCAATAATGGTGAACATGAAAGTACCACCAATTGTCATTAAATAAAAAACCCATCTAGTTCACTGGTGTCCTTTAGAGAAGTAAATCAGCCATCCTCATCAAGCCCACATGGTACCCCAAAGCAACATCAATGTAATTGACTCTCTGCCCTCTGAATTGGCTGAGCAAGACATGCAGTTCAAGGGCAAATTTAGAAATAGAGGACAAATGTTGGTTTTGCCAATGAAGCCCACATCCCGTGATTGAATAAATTTTAAAACATCACCAATGCAAAGAGTGTTTAGCTTTTTCTTGTCCGTGATGTGATTATAAAAGGACAATTAGGGATGGACAATAAATGCTCGTCTTGTCAGCCACATCCACACCCTATGAATGAATATTTTTTTAAAAGCGACATTACAAATTATTTTGTTAACTAGCATTTCCAGCAGAAATCTGTAATCACCAGGAATGTGATTCAGAGATCGGGGCTGGATTTTATGGCTTCCCTCACCAAGCATGTTTCTGCAGAGGGTGGCTAGCCTGCCCACTCTTGACCCAGTCCCCATCACACATGTAAAACATTCACTAGATTGCCCACCCTTAGGCATTTTGAGGCCAATATTGTCCATATAAAGCCCCTAATCCAACTCCATTGCCATAATATACTGGGCAATACGCAAATGTAATGACTCAGGAAGTCTGACTGGAAAGGAACATAGTGGTTTTACATTGCATTCTGTAATAAACTACAATGGTACACACTCTAGTCCCGGCCTGGGACTACAGTGCAGCAGACCCAGTCCTGGGGTAATGAGTTCCAACTGGGCAGGCCACTGCCATTTACTATAAGAACGTAAGAACTAGGAGCAGGACTGGACTTCTGGCCCCTCATGCCTTCTCCACTATTCAATAAGATCATGGCTGATATTTTTGTGGACTTAGCTCCATTTACTCGCCCGTTCACCATAACCCTTAATTCCATTACTGTTCAAAAATTTATCTATCCTTGCCTTAAAAACATTCAATGAGGTAGCCTCAACTGCTTCACTGGCAGGGAATTCCACAGATTCACAACCCTTTGTGTGGAGAGGTTCCTTGTCAACTCAGTACAAAATCTGCTTCCCCTTATTTTGAGGCTATGCCCCCTAGTTCTAGTTTCACCCACGAGAGGAAACAACTTCCCTCCTTCTATCTTATCTATTCCCTTTATAATCGTTTATGTTTCTATAAGATCTCCCCTCATTCTTCTGAATTCCAATGAGTATAGCCCCAGTCGACTCAGTGTCCCCTCATAAGCCAACCCTCTCAACTCCAGAATCAACCTAGTAAATCTCCTCTGCACCCACGCCAGTGTCAGTATATTCTTTCTCAAGTAGGGAGACCAAAACTGTACACAGTACACCAGGTGTGGCCTCACCAGCACCTTATACAGCTGCCACATAATCTTGCTGCTTTTAAACTCTACCCCTCTAGCAATGAAAGACAAAATTCTATTTGCTGCCTTAATTACCTGCTGCACCTGCAAACTAACTCCTTGAGATTCCTGCATAAGGATACCCAGGTTCCTCTGCACAGCAGCATGTTGCAACTTTTTCACCATTTAAATAATAGTCCATTTTGCTATTATTCCTACAAAATGGATGATCTCACATTTACCAACATTGTACTCCATCTACTGGACCCTCGCCCACTCACTTGGATTATCAATATCCCTTGCAGATTTTCAACTTCCTTTGCACACTTTGCTCTTCCAGCCATCTTAGTGCTATCTGCGAATTTTGACGCACTACACTTGGTACATAATAAGAACGTAAGAAATAGGAGCAGGAGTAGGCCATCTAGCCCTTCGAGTCTGCCCCGCCATTCAATAAGATCATGGCTGATCTGAAGTGGATCTGTTCCACTTTCCTGCTTTCTCCCCATAACCCTTAACTCCCTTGTCTATCAGAAATCTATCTACCCGTGGCTTAAATATATTCAAAGGGGTAGCCTCCACCATTTCAATGGGCAGAGAATTCCAGAGATTCACCACCCTTTGAGTGAAGAAGTTCCTCCTCAACTCCGTTCTAAATTGACACCCCCCCCCCTTATTTTGAGGCTGTGCCCTCTAATTTTGTTTTCCTTTCTAAGCGGAAAGAATCTCTCTACTTCTACCCTACCTAGCCCCTTCATTATCTTGTAAGTCTCTATGAGATCCCCCCTCAGCTTTCTAAACTCTATCGAGTACAGGCCCTGTCTACTCAATCTCTCTTCATAAGCTAACCCCCTCATCTCCAGTATCAGCCTGGTGAACTTTCTCTGTATTCCCTCCAAGGCCAATATATACTTTCACAAATAAGGGGACCAAAACTGCACACAGTACTCCAGTTGCAGCCTCACCAGTGGCTTGTACAGTTGCAGCAAGACCTCCCTGCTTTTATATTCTACCCCCTCGCGATAAAGGCCAACATTCTATTCGTCTTCTTGATCACCTGCTGCACCTGCAGACTGAGTTTTTGCGATTCGTGCACAAGGACCCCCAGGTCCCTCTGCACCGTAGCATGCTGCAGCTTTTCACCCTTCAAATAATAATCCCTCCTACTATTATTTCTACCAAAGTGGATAACCTCACATTTGTTAATGTTATACTCCGTCTGCCAGGTCCTCGCCCGCTCACTCAGTCTATCCAGATCTTTCTGCAGACTTTCCGCGCCTTCCACGCAATTCGCTTTTCCACTCATCTTCCGGTCGTCAGCAAATTTTGTTACCCTACACTCAGCCCCCTCCTCCAGATCGTCTATGTAAATGATAAACAGTTGAGGCCCCAGCACCGACCCCTGCGGCACTCCACTAGTCACCAACTGCCAACCAGAAAAGCACCCATTGATTCCAACTCTCTGCTTCCTGTTAGATAACAATCCTCAATCCACGCTAATGCTTTACCCCCAACTCCGTGCACCCTAACCTTCTGCAGCAACCTTTTGTGAGGCACCTTATCAAACGCCTTCTGAAAATCTAAAAACACCACGTCCACTGGTTCCCCTCTGTCTACTGCACTAGTCACATCTTCATAGAAATCCAATAAATTTGTTAAACACAACTTCTCCTTAACAAATCCGTGCTGCGTCTGCTTGATCAAACCGTTCTTTTCTAGGTGTCTTGCTTTTTCTTCTTTGATGGATTCTAGCATTTTTCCAACTATGGACGTTAGGCTAACCAGCCTATAATTTCCTGCCTTTTGTCTGCTACCTTTTTTAAACAGCGGCATAACATTAGTTGTTTTCCAATCCTCTGGCACTTCCCCAGAGTCTAGCGAATGGAGTTGATCCCCAACTCCAAATCATCTATGTAAATCGTAAACAATTGTGGTCTCAACACCGATCCCTGAGGCACACCACTAGTCACTGATCGCCAACAGAAAAGCACCCATTTACCCTGACTCTTTGCTTTCTGTTAGTTAACCAATCTGCTATCCATTACATGTAACACTGTGCACCTTTATCTTATGTAACAGTCTTTGGTGCAGCACCTTGTCAAATGCCTTCTGGAAATTCACAGGTTCCCCATTGTCCACTACACATGTAATGTTCTCAAAGAATTCCACCAAATTAGTCAAACATGACCTGCCCTTCATGAACTCATGCTGCATCTTACCAGTAGGACAATTTAAAGAACAAAGAACAACCCAGCACGGGAAACAGGTCCTTCGGCCCAACGAGCCCGCGCCGCCATCTCAACAAAGCATTTTCCTGCACTTACCTTGCCCTGTGTGTATGCGAATGGTACCTCTATTGTAACCAGATTCAGGGGAGAATAGTGTAGGGACAATTTGGTACACCAATCAGCCTAAGAACACATCTTTGGGGTGTGGGAGGAAACCGGAGCACCCGGAGGAAACCCACGCAACCACAGGGAGAATGCACAAACTCCCACAGACACTGGCCCAAATGCATGTATCTGCACAGCTAGCAGTGATAGTCACTGAGCTGTTGTGGTGCCCATCTGCTGGTCCAGGTTTAAGCACACACAATGACGCGAAGTACTAGGCCACTCTTGATACATCCAAGAGCAGCCCACACACGACCCACTGCGTGCATGCCCCTCATTAGACAAGGTGGACCGACACACCTGCAGATTAAGAGACAAAACATCAACACATGTAGTATTAGATTTCCAGTATCATCCCGAGGCTCTGACCCTTTTTAAAACCATCTCCTATAACCCTCCATCCCTGTTTCACTCATGTTCCTATCTAAGTAAACCTTAAACAAGTCCAGCGTGCCTGCCTCCACCACCTTACTTGGTAGTGCATTCCATACCCCCATGACCCTCTGTGTGACAAACCTCCCTCTCGTATCCAAATTATACTTCTCCCCCCTCACCCTTAGCTCGTGACCCCTCGTAATATTTGTCTCCAATCTAGGAAAAAGCCTGCCACTGTTGACTCTATCTATACCCTTCATTATTTTATACACCTCTATCACATCCCCCCTTAATCTCTCTCTTTCTAAGGAGAAGAGCCCCAGTTTACCCAATCTTTCCTCATAACCCAGTCCTTCCATACCAGGCAGCATCCTGGTAAACCTCCTCTGCACTCGCTCCAGGGTCTCCACGTCCTTCCGGTAGTAAGGTGACCAGAACTGGACACAATATTCCAAATGCGGTCTAACCAACGTTCTGTACAACTGAAGCATTAGACGCCAGCTCTTATACTCTATACCCCTTCCTATAAAGGCTAGCACTCCATAAGATTTCTTTGCAACCTTCTCCACCTGGGTTGCCACCTTCAGAGACTTGTGCACTTGCACTCCCAGGTCCCTCTGCATTTCTATACTCTTAATTGGTCTACCTTTTATCATGTAACTCCTCCCTGCATTATTCCTTCCAAAATGCATCACCTCGCATTTGTCAGGATTAAATTCCATCTGCCATCTATCTGCCCAGTATACCATCCTATCTATATCCTGCTGTGTCACCTGACAATTCTCCTCACTATCCGCCAATCCTGCCATCTTGGTGTCATCTGTAAACTTGCTGATCACACCACGTATGCCCTCTTCCAAGTCATTTATATATATTACGAAGAGAAGAGGTCCCAGTACTGAGCCCTGCGGCACACCACTGGTGACAGACCTCCAGCTAGAAACTACTAGTCTCTGTCTCCTGTTGCCTAGCCAGTTTTCAATCCATCTAGATACCTGTCCCTGTAACCCATGTGCCTTAACCTTTTCTACCAGCCTACCGTGAGGGACTTTGTCAAACGCCTTACTGATTTCTTCCTTAATGATAGATACAAGCATTTTCCCTACTACAGATGTTAAGCTAACTGACTTCTCGTTACCTGCCTTTTGTAGATCTCCTTTTTTTTTAAACCGTCCCAGAGTCCAGCAAATTTTGATAAATTACCACTAGTGCATTTGTTATTTCTCCCGCCATCTTTTTTAGGACCCTGGGATGCATTCCATCAGGACCAGGAGACTTGTCTACCTTTAGCCCCGTTAACTTGCCCAACACTACCTCTTTTGTGATGATTATGATAGTTTCTAGGTTCTCAGCCGCCATAGCCTTCCTGTCATCAATTTTTGACATGTTATTTGTGTCTTCCACTGTGAACTATGAGTTCCACCAGAGGAACTTATACTCAGTGAGCCCCACAGGGAGATCAATCAGTGATCCACCACCCCCCACTGACCCCCGAGTCTGAACGTTCCCCCGTGCTCCCATCTCTTTGTAGGGTCTGGTCAGGAGGCGTATAGTGGATAGGTCGCAGGGCAGCATGATTGCACAGTGGTTAGCACTGCTGCCTCACAGTGCCAGAACTCCGGGCTCGATTCTCAGCTTGGGTCACTGTCTGACTGGCATTTGCATGTTCTCCCTGTGTCTGCATAGGTTTCCTCCGGATTCTGTGGTTTCCTTCCACTGTCCGAAAGGCATTCTAGTTAGGTGCATTGGCCATGCTAAATTCTCCCTCAGTGTACCCGAACAGGCGCCGAGAGCGGTGGCTAGGGGATTTTTACAGTTACTTCATTGCAGTGTTGGTGTAAGCCTACTTGTGACAACAATAAATAAACATTAAACTCTTCCACGAAGAGTGTCGAAAATCCACTACAGGCAGCTGGTCCTCGGTGCAGCCTCTGACTGGGAGTCCTTCGCTTCTGAGTCCATGTTAGAGCCAAATCCTTCATCATCCAGCTTACTGGCTCTTGAGTTTTTGGAGGGCAGAGTTTGCCATCCACAGGCCAGTGTGAAGGATGCAGACAGTGGCACATTCATAGAGACATTTGCCTCTATGGCGTTTTCCCTACAGGGGTGATCTATGTGCTTCTATCAGGTCTTCCCCCTGCTTTCTACCTTATAAAACACCAGTCCTGTCTTCCTGAAAATAACTCCTGAAATCAGATGTCATTATTAGCTATGTTATATCTTCCTTGGCTGTTCATATTTATGGAGGCTTATTTTTCAGGTTCATTATGACTGGTGGCGGCGGATCCTGAAGTATTTTTGGATTATTGTTGTTTCCTATACAATGCTGGTCTTGGTCCTTGTGTACACCTATCAGTTTGAGTCATTCCCGAATCTGTGGCAAAACATGACAGGAATGGATATTGAAAAGTGAGTAATCAAAAATGTCATAAAAAGTGTTGTGTAAGACAGACCAAAATAATGTTTTATTTAATCTCAAATGCCTGCTAATTTCAGAAAGACATTAAAATGGATAAGCTAAGTGCACAACTTCATTGAAATGAGTAGAACTGCACATTACATATTTAGTAATATGCAAGGGATAAGAAAGTTCACCATACCTTCTCAGGGCAACTAGGAATATGTAATAAATGTCGGCCTTGCAAGTAGCATCCACATCCTGAGAGTGATTTATTTTTAAAATAATTAACCTGTAAAGAACAAATAATGGTTAATAATCAAAGTGTCAAATTGAATACACTTCACATACAGTTGGTGTAGAATAGGTGCATTAGATTATGATTCAATTGAAACAGGACAAAATAAGTGAAATTATTGCTATCTATTCGCGTTAACCTGCATCTTTTGATGTTCAGTATTAAACTAGCTCTGTATTTCACATTTGGAAAAAAAAGCTTAGTTTATTTTGATCAGAATATGTTACATGTTTCTTTTAAAACCTTATGCATTATATTATTTATTTTTGTTAAAGATTGAAGGACCTTGGATTAGAACAATTCAGCATCACAGATCTGTTTACCAGCATTTTCATCCCCACATCTTTCTTGTTGGTCTGTGTATTACATCTACATTATTTCCATGATCGTTTTCTGGAGCTTACTGATTTAAAAGCTGTTACCAGCAAACAAGAAAGCACTATCTATAGGTAAGAAATAATCCCCATTGTATTGACAAATCACTTAATAGACCTGAATATCTTTTGATCATTATTCGTCATAATCTCAATTCTGGCTCTGATCTTTTTGGTCTGTTGCAATAAACAAGCATATGAAATACATTATTGTTGTGTATATATATGCCACATATTAAAACTGAAATATATGCATTTTTTAGCCATCATTTAATTACTTAAGATTTGAATATGAATGTGAAATATTACAGCTTCTTACCATTTTGTGTTAAAATTGTTGAAATTTAAAGTCTCAGTGGACAGGGTTACATTTTCCCTTCAACATCAGGGTACTAACCTGGTGAACTGGTTCAGAATCTTGTGAGAATGTTTGGCAGAGTGTTAGTTCTGATGAGAAAACTGGTGTGGAACTCTCAGCTCCACTGACCAGTTTTCTCTCTGGATCATGTCACTTTAACTGCCAAAAAAATGACTGGAGGTGGAGGGGGGAGACTTGTTCACATCTGTGTGACATCATGTTGGTAAAATATGAAAATCTAATAAGGGGAAGAAGAATTAGCTTGGGAGATGGTTAATTATATTTAAATTTATTAAAAAGAATGTAAATCAGGTTGTTACCCAGCAAATCAGGTTCTCGCCTATCTGGGCGAGAACCTGATCACATTGATGGTGAGGCCAGCAAAAATTGGAAATCGCTGTCTTGCTAACGATCTTGAGCCCCTGCCACCATTTCGCACGTGGGACTAGGCTCAAGATTCTGCCCGTATTTGAGATATTGGAGTAAATTTTTGTACCAGTCCAATTTCAGACCCTGACTTGGAAGTGTGGAAGACATTTTCTGACCCATAGCAATCCCCGTAGGATTGGGATGAGGGGCAGTGAAATTGGGGAGCTGAATCAGGATGTATTCATACTTCCTGAAGGTTTTCCTAGTGTGGGCAGCAACAATGGTAGTTTTGGGGGGTGGATGGAAAATTCTGGCTGTGGACTCAGTAGAGTTAGTGATGCCTTACCCAATGTCCGTAAAATTACATCACTATCCAGCAATGGGTGTGATAACCAGTCTATTTCAATATCAGGTAGAGGTAATGCTGGTCAACCATTCAAAGACACAGTTGTAAATTAAGTCAGGTTTTTTGAGTAAAACTTTCTTTCCCTGGTGTCCATATTGCATTGTAAGTGGGACAGTAAGAATACAAAAATTGCCTTCAGGATTAAAAATGATAAATCAGTACCTTACTCATTGCCTTTTATTATCACAGACTTAACAATCCTGCCTGATCTTCCTTTAGGTTAATAAAGCTCTTGGATTTCTCACTTTTTAATGTTCATTAATTACAGGTCAGGTTTCGGAACAGAATAAATGGGTTGGTTTGAGAAATAATTCTCCTTTTCAGTTTCCAAAATTCATTTATGGAAATTTATATATTTATAAAAAGGCCTAAAACAGGATCATTCATTTTATTTATATTTGATAGTTTGTGATATTAGGGTAAATGTAAAGTTACCATAGTCCCAGATGGACATAGACTGCACTCCCTATAAGGGGGGAAAGTTGACTGATGGTGATTTAATCTGAGGATCACCACACCTCAGGCAAGAGGTGAGGTTCAAAAGGCGGCCCTCATGTATAGCCTCAGTTGCTATAGGAATTGCACCCACATTGTTGGTGATGGCATGTTGGCATCACAAACCAGCTGGCCAGCCAACAAGACTGACATTACAGTAATAATGACCCAGATTTTGCTGTACAAACAACACTCACTGGCTTAAATTGACAGTGACATCTGACATTTGTACAGAAATCTGAAGTTGCTGTCAGGGATACCCTGCTTCTTTATGAGTTGCACTGTTACAGTCTTTGCCAATTCATGTAGGAACTATAAGATGCTTCTCATCTCCTGAATAACCACATGTACAGGAAGTGTTATTAGCTGCTGCAGCTTGAACTTAAGGTTTTGAAGCTTGAACAGCAGCTGGCATCACTGCGGTATATGTACTGAGGTTGAGACTTTCACAGATTGCACTTTTGTGGATGTGGCCACCCTGCAGTTTAAAGGCTTTATAGGGAGAGGGAAAATGGGTGACAGTCTGGCGATAAAGAAGGAACTGATAGGTCATGCAGTAATCTCCTGACTGCGTCTCATTTTCCAACCAGTACTTTGCTCTGAACACTGATGAGAGTGGACTCACATAGTGTGCAGTCATAGCCTTATCCATGGTTCCATGGCTGGCTTAGATGTACAAAGGATAAGAGGGAAAACTGGAAAAGCAATAGCGATAGAGGATTTGATAGTTGAAAGAATAGACAGGCTTTTTTCTGCATCCACAGAAGTGAAACCAGGATTGTATGTTGCCTTCCTGATACCAAGAACAAGGATGTCATTGAGCAGCAACAGAAATTCTGAGAGGGGTTGAGCAGCCAGTGGTCCTTATTGGTACCAATGACAATGAAAGAAAGAGGGATGAAGTCTTGCAGGCAGGGCTTAGGGATCTAGGAAGAAAAAATACCTCAAATGAAATAATCTCCGAATTACTCACAGGAGCATGTACAAGTGAATTTCGCAATAGGATGATAGAGTAGATGAATGTCTCAATGGAGGGATTGTGCAGGAGGAAGGGCTTTAGATTCCTGGAGTGTTGGGGCTGGGGAAGATGTGCAGGCTTGTGGGGCTGAACTGCCTATTCCAGCTCCTAGTTCTTACGTAGGGCAGACAAGTTGCACCTGTACAGAGCTGGGGTCATTGTCCTTTTGAGGCAATTTGCTGGTGTTTTTTGGGAGTGGTAGATCTAAGTTTCCAGTGGTGTGGGAATTAGGAGGTAATATTACAGAAGAAAACCAATATACACAGACCTTGAGAGTGATAGAACTTGAGTTGGAAATAGAAAGGTATAAATCAGAGTAAGAGAGAATACAATGAGGTCTAATTTGGGTTTATTGGACATGTATCTAAAAGCTCCGAATTATAGCAATTAAGGTTCCTGAGCTGCAGGTACAGATATCTACATAGAAGTAATGGCAATAATGGAGACCTAACTCAAAAAAACATCAGGACCGAGTACTTGGTTTGATATTTCTCGATATGAGGGGCTGGAATCACTTCGCCTGCGCCTCCCCCCCCCTCCACCACCACTACCACCACCACCACCACCACCACCACCACTGCTAGCAGGTTTGAAACTGGAGGGATTTGTTAAATCCAGCAGGCAGCCTGCCTATTGCCAACCTGTCCACACCAGACCTGTCTGAAATTTTATGGGAGCAGGTTAAGAGGAGATTTAACATGGATGTTCAAAACTTTGAGCAGTCTGAACAGAATGTGGTCACCCTGCGGATTAAAGGCTTTGCAGGGAGAGAGGAAATGGGTGACAGTCTAGTGATAAAGAAGGAACTGGTAGGTCATGCATCACAAGCCAGCTGGCCAGCCAGCAAGGCTGATATTACAGTAGATGATTCAGCATCTCAACCCCTTATTAAGTTAGATGCATGGCAAAAGCAGAAAATGATGGAAAATCTCAGCAGATCTGATAGCACCTGAGAAGAGCAAATAGAGACAATGTCTTGAGTCTGAATGACCCTTTGTCGGAGCTGTGACTCCAGACTCGAAACATTGGCTTTATTCTCTCTCCATAGATGTTGTCAGATCCTGCTGTGATTTTCCAGCATTTTCTGTTTTTGTTTCAGATTCCAACATCTGCAGCATTTTGCTTTTATCTTAACTTAGATGCAATGTTGGTTGTCTACTATCTACCTTAATTTTAACATTTGAATATTTTAATTCAGCTCAGCTTCAGCATGATGAATATCATGTACTTTTGTCCTTGTCAAAACAGTTAGTTGGTGAATCATGTTTTGGCATACTGATTGTTCACATCACTGCCATCAACCCTACAAATGGTGCAACATTATTTGGCCAAAGGATGGGCAGGTGACCTACTCAACATGCCCAACCCATGCACATGAGGTGCAGTACAGTCAATGACCAATCATTTGAAAATATTAATAATCACCATCCATAACCAAAAGATTTTGCATAGATAGTACAGCTGATTTAATATTGTAACAACATGAGAAATAAGAGTTAAGACCTTTTGGGACAAGTGTATCAGAACAAAGTTGAATTTTTTTTATTCATTCATGGACTGCAGGCATCTCTGACAAAGCCCATATATATTGCCCATGCTGAATTCCTCTTGCAAATGTGTTGGTGTACCATTTGAACTGCTGCATTACATGTGTTGAAGCTACTCCAACAGCGCTCTTAGAGAGGCAGTTCTAGGATTTGACGCGTTGGGGGTGATTTTGAGATTGCACTCTCTGTATGTAGGAATGGTGGTGCATGCTCAAAATCCAGAGAGTGCGATTCATGCAGGCAAGTTTCCAAGTTCCAACATTCCCAGCTCCTTGCCAGTGGAGTGGCCTGAAACATGCCGCGAGACTCCAGAATGCTAATTTTAAAACATTAGCATGTCATTAGCAAGCAGCTGTCCAGGACTTCCCCGCTCACTGGATATTCAGCAGTCCCCACATTGGCACCATTTATAACAGGCTGGCATGTAGGCAGCGTTTCCCATGTTCTCCTTTTTGGATTACTGTCCATTATCACAGCTGAGGGAGTGCTCTGCCTTAGTGGGGGCTGGGAAGAGGATGGGAGGGGCATAGCACTGCCATTTTCACATTCCACAAGGATAATGTGTCAGATGAGCGTGGGTGGTTCCCTAAGTTTGGTGACATCAACAGATAGGGTGGAAGCAATGTGGGTGAACAAAGTGAATTTTATTGACAATCATTCAGAACAACAAGATGACCTTTCTGCAATAGCGCCTATATTTACCCATGCCCATTAAGTGCTTACAGTTTTTTAATCTTCCTCACACTCCCACTACATCTAGGTGTCTCCCCAGGAGTCACAGCTGAGGTTGAGATGGCCTGCTGACTTCCATGCCCTTTTGCCTGAGATGACTTTGGCATATATCCCTTCTAGTGCTGGGACCTTGAGGGTTCAAGCATGCTTTCAGGCAGCATGGATGTTGAACTGCTGTCCTCTTCAGTGCCAGGGACTGGAAGCGTTACACTCACAGGGAGAGTGATATCAGATGAACCAGAGATACCCAAGGTTCCCTGGCTGTTGGACCTGGGCTGTACTCCTGCCAGTGCCTACACCATGCAGTCAAAGCCGTGAACCATGGTGTGGATATGCCCTGCCACAGAGTCACATCTTTCCTCAAGTTCTCTACCCCAGGGCCAACTTGGCTATGTTGGCCTTGGTGTGCTGCAGAGATAACACCATCTTCCTCGGATAGAAGGTGATGGGACTCCTCCAATGGCCTTACAGTCTGAGAAGTGCAGCTATCATCCCTTCCTGAGACACTCAACACTGACTTTGCAGCTCCAGCAGCTGTGGGACAAGTGGGCCCTGGGGCACATCTATTGGCTAGGGATCAGCAGAGTCTTAGGGCTCTGGCATCCTTCTAAATGCCAGTTTCCTGGGACATCCCTGCCTCTGCCTGCTTTAGATTTTCAGCTGAGAGATGTTCACAAGTGAGTAACCCAAAAGCTTGCCCACTTATTGGACACAAAATGTGAGTATCTACGCTGTTGCCAGCATGGGTGACATCCTCAATGGTGGGGTCAGAGAAGCCCCCTCTGTACTGGTTAGGGGAGCAGGGGGTAGGGGGAGCACAATGGTGGTCTGGCTTGTTTTGGTGCTCGGCCTGAAAGAGAACATAGAACACTACAGCACAAACAGGCCCTTCGGCCCACGAGTTGCACCGATCACATCAACACCTACCAATCTATAGACCTATCTATAACCCCCAATCCCATTAAATTCCATATACTCATCCAGAAGTCTTTTAAAAGACCCCAGCGAGTTCGCCTCCACCACCACTGACAGCAGCCGATTCCATTCACTCACCACCCTCTGAGTGAAAAACTTACCCCTAACATCACTTCTGTACTTGCCTCCCCGCACCTTAAATCTGTGTCCTCTCGTAGCGACCATTTCAACCCGGGGAAATAGCCTCTGAGAATCCACCCTATCTATTCCTCTCAACATTTTATAAACTTCTATCAGGTCGCCTCTCAACCTTCGTCTCTCCAGGGAAAAGAGTCCCAGCTCCCTCAACCTAACTTCATAAGGCATGCCTCCCAGTCCAGGCAACATCCTTGTAAATCTCCTCTGTACCCTTTCAATAGCTTCTACGTCCTTCCTATAGTGAGGCGACCAGAACTGCGCACAGTACTCCAAATGAGGCCCGACAAGGGTCTTATAAAGTTGCAGCATTACCTCCCGATTTCTAAACTCAATCCCTCGATTAATGAAGGTCAGTACACCATACGCCTTCTTATTTCTTATACGCCTTCTTGACCACATCCTCCACCTGCGAGGCCGATTTAAGAGTCCTGTGGACGTGGACCCGGACCCCAAGATCCTTCTGCTCTTCAACACTACTAAGACTCCTGCCCTTGATAGTGTACTCGTTCCTCCTGTTGGTTCTGCCAAAATGGATGACTACACATTTATCTGCGTTGAAGTCCATCTGCCACTTCTCCGCCCAGTCCTGCATCCTATTTATGTCCTGCTGCAACTTTTGACATCCTTCCAGACCATCCACAACACCACCAACCTTCGTGTCATCAGCGAACTTACTTACCCATCCCTCCACTTCCTCATCCAGGTCATTTATGAAAATGACAAACAGCAAGGGTCCTAGAACAGATCCCTGGGACACTCCACTGGTGACTGACCTCCATGCTGAAAAAGACCCATCCACAACCACTCTCTGCTGTCTGCAGGCAAGCCAGTTCTGGATCCACAAGGCCAAAGGCCCTTGGATCCCATGCCCTCTCACCTTCTCAAGAAGTCTTGCATGGGGGACCTTATCAAACGTCTTGCTGAAGTCCATGTACACCACGTCCACTGTACTTCCTTCGTCAATGTGTTCAGTCACATTTTCGAAGAACTCAACTAGGCTCGTCAGGCACGACCTGCCCTTGACAAAACCATGCTGACTATTTCTGATCATGTCAAACCTCTCCAAATGCTCATAAATCTTGTCCCTCAGAAGCCTCTCCATCAGCTTACCAACCACTGAGGTCAGACTCACCGGTCGGTAATTTCCCGGGCTATCTCTGTTCCCTTTCTTGAAAATAGGAACTACATCCGCAATCCTCCAATCTACCGGAACCTCTCCCGCCTCCATTGACGACGCAAAGATCATCGCCAGGGGCTCTGCAATCACTTCCCTCGCCTCCCACAGTATCCTGGGGTACATCCCATCTGGTCCCGGCGACTTATCTATCTTGATAGAATTCAAAAGTTCTAACACATCCTCCTCCTTAATATCCACATGCTCAATCTTTTCCGTCTGCTGCAAATCCGTAGCAAAATCTCCCAGATCAGTTTCCACTGTGAATACTGAGGCAAAGTACTCATTAAGCACCTCTGCCATTTCTTCTGGTTCCACACAGACCTTTCCCCCTTCACCTTTTATAGGTCCTATCCCTTCTCTTCTCATCCTTTTACTTTTCACATATTTATAGAAGGCCTTGGGATTCTCCTTAATCTTACCCGCCGAGGTCTTCTCATGACCCCTTCTGGCTCTCCTAATTTCCCTTTTAAGCTCCTTTCTACACTCCTTATACTCCTCAAGATCCTTAACATCTCCTAGTTCCCTGAACCTTTTGTACACCTTCCTTTTCCTCCTGACTAGGTTCACCACAGCCTTCGTGCACCACGGTTCCCGTGACCTACCAAAACCCCCTTGTCTCATCGGAACGTTGTCATGCAGAGCTCCAGACAAACATTCCTTGAATATCCACCACCTTCCTTCGGTACTTTTCCCTAAGAACGCCTCCTTCCAGTTTATTTGTCCAAGTAACTTCCTGACTTCTTCGTATTTCCCCTTACTCCAGACAAACACCTTCCTAGCCTGCCTGATCCTATCTCGTTCCAATGCAATTGTGAAGGAGATAGAACTATGATCACCATTCCCAAGATGCTCTCCTACCGAGAGATCCATCACCTGTCCTGGTTCATTCGCCAGTACCAGGTCAAGTACAGCCTCTCCCCTCGTAGGCTTATCCACGTACTGTGTCAGGAAACCTTCCTGAACACACCTAACAAACTCCTCCCCATCCAAACCCCTTACCCTAGGGATATTCCAGTCGATGTTTGGGAAATTGAAGTCTCCCATCACGACAACTCTGTTATTACTACATCTCTCTAGAATCTGTTTCCCTATCTGCACCTCAACTTCCCTATCACTATTGGGCGGCCTATAGAATACACCCAGCAAAGTTTTCAACCCTTTGCTGTTCCTAACTTCCACCCACAGAGACTCTGTAGACAGTCCCTCCATGGCATCCTCCTTCTCTGCAGCCATGACACTGTCCCTGATCAACAGTGCCACTCCACCACCTCTTCTGCCACCCTCCCTGTCCTTCCTGAAGCATCTGAATCCTGGCACCTGAAGTACCCAGTCCTGTCCCCGAGACATCCAAGTCTCCGTAATGGCCACCACATCACATTCCCAAGCAGCAATCCACACCTAAGCTCATCTACCTTATTCACTACACTCCTGGCGTTAAAATATATACACTTCAGCCCCTCAGTCTGGGCATTTCCCTTCTCCACCCCCCTGTCTAACCTCCCTCTCATACTGCCTGCAGTCCTCCCCTACCTGGGAGCTAACCTCCTCCATCCCAGTCTCCCCATCACAATTCCCTCCCCCCATCCTTTCTAGTTTAAAGTCCCCCCGGTAGCCTTAGCCAGTCTTCCCACCAAGATATTAGTCCCCCTGGGATTTAAGTGCCACCCGTCTTTACTGTACAGGTCACACCTGCCCCTAAAGAGGTCCCAATGATCTAGGAACCGAAATCCCTGCCCTCTGCACCAGTCCCTCAGCCACGCATTCAGCCTCCACCTCATTCCATTCCTGCCCTCATTCTCCCATGGCACAGGCAGCAATCCTGAGATTACTACCTTCGCTTTTCTCTTCCTCAGCTGCCTACCCAGTTCCCTATTGTCCCTTTTCACAACTGCCTCCCTCTTCTTGCCTATGTCAGCAGTACCTATATGCACTACAACCTCTGGTTCTTCATCCACCCCCTTCAGGATGTCTGGGACACGCCCAGAGACATCCCGGATCCCAGCCCCAGGGAGACAAACCACCATCCGCGACTCACGTCTGCGTCCACAAAAACGCCTGTCCGCCCCCCTCACTGTGGAGTCCCCATGGTCTCAGTATATTGTATGGGGCATGAGGGGAACATTGTTTACTCACGTGAGTCTTGATGAATGATAGCATTTGTAATCAGGATTCTCATGTTTCTTCCTGTCCCCACTTCACTAGCAGCGCTTCCCTGCAAATTGGACATGACTTATTCAGTTAATGGTAAGGCATTGAGGAGAGTGACAAAACAATGAGATCCAGGGGTACGTGTTCATAGCTCCTTGAAAGTGGAGTCATAGGTGGACAGTGTGGTGAATAAGGCATTCAGCATGCTTGGTTTCATCGGTCAGAACATTGAATACAGGAGTTGGGACATCTTGTTGAAGTTGTACAAGGACATTGGTAAGACTACACTTGGAATACTATTATATAATATAATACCTATTATATAAAGGGTACTATTAAACTAGAAAGATTGAAGAAAAGATTTACTAAGATGCTACCAGGACTTGATGGTTTGAGTTATAAGGAGAGACTGGATAGACTGAGAATTTTTTCTCTGGAGCGTAGGAGTCTGAGAGATGTTCTTATTGAGGTCTATAAAATAATGAGGGGCACAGATCAGCTGGATAGTCAATATCTTTTCTCAAAAGTAGGAGAGTCTAAAACTAGAGGGCATAGATTTAAGGTGAGAGGAGAGAGATACAAAAGTGTTGAGGGGGCAATTTTTTCACACAGGGTGACGAGTGTCTGGAGCAAGCTGTCAGAGATAGTAGTGCTGTTTGGTATAATTTTGTCTTTTATAAAGCATTTAGATAGTTACAAGGATAAGATGAATATAGAGGGATAAGGGCAAAATGCGGGCAATTATGATTAGCTTAGGGGTTTAAAAAAAAGAGTGGCATGAACAAGTTGGGCCAAAGGGCCTGCTTCCATGCTGTAAACCTCTATGACTCTATGACTTCAGCTGGCTACACCTGCTGACACCTGTTGAGCTCTTGTTTGCTCTGCAGTGACATGGATGGGGAGTGAGTAGGTGGAAGTGTGAACATTTAAGATTGTGATGAGGTTTGGCAGGCAGGGGTTGTAACTGGAGGGTATGGAGCATAGCAGGTACTAGTAGATAATGATAATTGTGGAGGGAGGCGGAATCTGATGCCTGTTGTTGGTAGAGACCAAGGTGGCTGAGTGCAGCAAGGGGTTGGGGTGCAAAGGATGCAGTGGGAGATTGGGAGTGATTCATTTATCCTGGTTGAGCAAAGAAAATCATTCATCTGTTGTTCCATCCTCTTATGTAGTGCAATTGCACTGACCAGGGCTGCCACTTCATTCTAGGCAGAGGTGGTCACCCTGTTGGACATCCATCTCCTGGAATGCAGGTTTAGGGTTTCCCACCTCTGTGCCACTCGATCGAGCAATCTGGTGAGGACCCACTCCATGAAGTGCGGTGCTAGCTTCTTGGCTACCATCCTCTGGTCATTATGGAATATGTGCTGGAGCACTATTTATGTGGAACTCCACTTATGGAGCTGCAGTCAAGTCGTTACGCGTGGGCAAATCAGAGGGAACACACTGCTGGAGCAGCATGAACCTCATGCAAATAAAAATTAATACTAATGAGCCATAAGATTTGGAGCAAAATCATGCCAGTGTCATCAAAGGGAATCGCTCAGTTTTTTGCACCAGAATCAATACTTGGCCATTTTTTGGTGAAATTTCATCCAATGGCAGTGAATGAGCCTCAAAATATTTCCAAGTCAGGGTAATGTGTAACTTTGAGGGAACCTTGCACATGATGGTGTTCCCATGCCCCTTTGTTCTTCTGGTTGGGAGCAGTTCTGAATTTGGAAGGTGCTATCAAAGGAACTTTGATGAATTGTGGCAATGCATCATAGAACATAGAACATTACAGCACAGAACAGGCCCTTCGGCCCACGATGTTGCGCCGACCAATTAAAAAAGCAATGACCCTCTAACCTAAACCAATCCCTTTCCATCCATAAACCTATCCACGGATCTCTTAAACGCCCCCAAACTAGGCGCATCGACAACTGCAGCAGGCAGGGCATTCCAATCCCTCACCACCGTCTGGGTAAAGGACCTACCTCTGACATCCGTCCTATATCTACCACCCCTTAATTTAAAGCTATGCCCCCTCGTGCTAGCTTTCTCCATCCGAGGAAAAAGGCTATCACTGTCCACCCTATCTAAACCTCTAATCATCTTATATGTTTCAATAAGGTCCCCTCTTAGCCGCCTTCTTTCTAACGAAAACAACCCCAAATCCCTCAGTCTCTCCTCATAGGACCTTCCCTCCATACCAGGCAACATCCTGGTAAACCTCCTCTGCACCCTCTCCAATGCCTCCACATCCTTCCTATAATGTGGGGACCAGAACTGCACACAATACTCCAAGTGCGGACGCACCAGAGTTGTGTACAGTTGCAACATGACATTGCGGCTCCTAAATTCAATCCCCCTACCAATAAACGCCAAGACACCGTATGCCTTCCTAACTACCTTATCTACTTGATTCCCAACTTTCAGGGATCTATGTACCCATACACCTAGATCCCTCTGTTCATCAACACTATTCAGAGTCCTACCGTTAGCCCTATACTCTACACATGTAGATGGCTCAGAACTTTTGCCTATGTGTGATTGTGCTGGAGGGAATGTACATTTGAGATCATGGATTTTGCCCATGCTTAAATGATATTGAACTTCTGACTGTTGTTGGAAGTGCAGTCGTCTATGCAAGTGGACAGCATTCCATTGCACTCCTGATTTCTTCCCTGAAAATAGTGGAAAGGTTTGGGAGAGAAAGAAGATGAGTCACTCATTGCAAAATACCCAGCCTCTGATTTGCTTTTCCAGCCAAAGTATTTATGGGACATTCGGTGAGAGATGCCTTTTTAATGTCAAGGGATGACTCTATTGGAGATAGTCATTGCTTGGCACTTAGTGACGCAAGCATTGCTTGCCACTTATCAGTACAAGCCTTAATGTAGTCCAGCTTTAGCTGCATCCAGCCATAGATGGCTTCATTTTCTGAGGAGTTGCTCTTGAACTTAACATTTTTCAATCATCAGTATAAGTCCCCCTTTTTAACCATATAATGGAAAGAAAGAAACATTTTTTAAGCAACTACAGATTGTTGGACCTCGAACATTGCCCTGAGGAACTCCTACAGCTATATTCTAGGATTTAGATGATTGGTCTCCCACAGCCACAACCAACTTCCTTTATGCTAGCTATGACTCCAGCTAGTGGTGACTTTTCCCCTATTTTTCATTGACTTCAATTTTACTTGGCTCCTCTGCCACATTTGGCCAAATGCTTCCTTGATGTCAAGGACAATCACTCTTACCTCACCTCTGGAATTCACATCTTTGTCCAAGTTTTGCTTAAGGTTGCAATGAGTCCTGGAGCAGTGAGGTCCTGATAGAACCCAAAATGAGCATCGTTAGGCAGGTTAATAGCACTGTGGATGATACTTTCCATCACTTTATGAATGATTGAGTGTAGGCTGATGAATGGTAACTTCAGGGTGGCAGTGGTATAGTGGTATTGTTGCTGGACTAGTAATGTAGGGACCAGGGGTAAAGTTTGAATCTCATCACAGATAATGTTGAAATTTGAACCCAATAAAAACCTGGAATTAAAAAGCTAATGATGATGACAAAATCATTGTCATTTGTTATAAGATCCCATCTGGTTCACTAATGTTCTTCAGGGAAAGAAATCTGTCGTCTTTACCTGGTCCAGCCAACATGTGACTCCAGACCACAACAATGTGGCTGACTTTTTAATGCCCTCTGAAATGGCCTATCAAGCCACTCAATTCAAGGGCAATTAGGAACATTCAATAAATGCTGTCCCTGCCAGTGACGCCCATATTCCATCAACAAGCAAAACAAAATTGTTCAGACTGAATTTGGCTTGTTTTTTCTTGACAGATCTGGCAAATTTCCATTTGTCATGTTGTAACTGTGCTGAAACAGTTTTGCTAGAAGTGCAGTTAATTCTGAGATTATGAATTCAGCAGTACAGCTGGGATGTTGTAAGGGTCTGTAGCCAGAAAGGCCATCTAAGTATGGCATATTATCCTTCCCTAAAGGTGAATTGGATCCAGATGTTACATGTTCACTATTTCTGATATTAGCATTTTGTCCCAGATTTATTTAATTTACTAGATTTAAGTTTCTCAGCTGTCCAGTGAGATTTTTCATTAGTCCATTACCACAATGCTATCATTCCCTCAATGTTAATAATACTATATCCTGCCTTACCTTTGCTAATATTTATTATTTTCCATTGCTTCAATGGTAACTATAAGCTTACTAATCATTTAACTATGTGTTGTGGTGTGTTGGCTAATTGTGATGGTTTGTGGTTTCTTATTACCTCTGTTTCTTTCCTCTTTCTCTCTTTGTCCATTTATGTGTTTGCCATTACTTCATTTTCCAGCCATGCCAAAGTTAATGGTCGTGTTTATCTGTTAGTAAATAGGTGGGTACTGTTGTGCTTTCCATTAGTAATATCAAAAGTTCATTGCAATTTTATTACTTGCCCCAAGTTGCAGCATGCAAGTCACTCTTATTTTGGAACTGCTTTTGCACGAGAATTCCAATTATCTGCACCATATTTTTAATTGCATCCTGGATATTGAGACCATAAGATGTATATAATGTTTTAACAGTAACTTTGGCATTTAAAGTCTTGTGTTTTCTATTAAATGTTTTACATTTCAAATATTAAGGCTTGCATTTACAATGTATATCAAACTATTTTAAATTTAAACTTCATCTGGCTAATTGTCCGACCTTATAGTCAATGTTAACTAGTGTGAAGTTTTAAACAAATGATTGGCCAACAGCGACAAAGAAATTTTAATTTTTTGATATCCATCGGGGTTTTCTCAGTTTGCACTTATAATTTAGTGGAGACCTACAAAGTTTCACAGCTTCATTAATTGAACCAGTGACTAATGTCACTTGAACACAATTCAGAGAATCTTGAATCTCCCCAATACAGTGCAGTTAGGTACCTTTGAACTTCTACCAACAGATAGATTTTGTTTTTAATTCTTAAATTAAAATAGTGAAAAGCAAATAGTTTACGCTGAAAGTAGGGGTGGGATTCTTTGGTCTTGTCTGTGGTGGGACCCATTGTGAGTGAGAACGGAAAATTTGTATTTCACAAAAATTCCATTTACCATCAGCAGCACCAGAAAACCCCAACCAAGAATGAGGACAGAAGATTTTGGCCCAAAATTCTGTTCCACTTCAATTATTATCAAAAAATATTATTATTGAATTTCCAGCTTTTAACAACTTGCCTAGATAGAATATCCTATATACTCAACACAGTACCCAAATTCCTGAAACCCAAATGCAGTACTAAAAAAAACAAGTAAAAATATAATAGCAATAAAACCTTTCATTTATTAAGCATCTTTAATGGAGAAAGATGTCTCAAAGCAAAAAGGTGGATGCCAAGCAGGCTTTCCTGCAGGATAACTTCTTGAATCTGAATTTAATTCTCGAGAACCAGAAAAAACCTAGCCCATCATAGCATACAGATTACTCACTTTTCATATTCACCATTTAACTGGTACAACTCAGAATAATTGGTCATCTGCTATATGTGCATATGTGTATACATTGAATCCATGAACATGGCTCAAATGGTGACTTACCCAGAATGCTTATTTTTCATATAAAGCTAGTCCCGGTTTTCTGTGACTGAAATTTTAGGCTCCAATAGGGATGAGTACAAAGGTGGGTGGATGCATAAATTTGTGTTGTTGTCAGGCTTGTCAGTTTCCCAGCACCATTCTTCCCCTGGCTCATTTCTGGTAGAATGGAGGTGGCCAGCAGGGTACAGACCCATAAGCAATTGATAACCAACTCAACTTGTCAAAGCCTATCATCAGAGACTGACAGTCAGGAGCCCTCCACACCTGCCTGGTTTCAGCTGCAGCCACAGGTCATCATATGGAGGGGTTTCCCCTGCAGAATGTGACTTGGCTATTCTAAAATAGTTGGAAAGCATCCCAAAATGCTGGTGCCCTCTCCCATGCTTAAATTAACAAGGCATCCTACTTCAGTGTTAAAGGGCTCTCTAATTTTAAAAGAAACAAACAAGCATTTTAAATTGAATTGCCAGCCCTTGAATAGGCCCTAACTGAATGATTCAAGGAAAATCAGTGGGATGACTGTCCCCATAGAGTGCAAGCATCTGACCACCCCCAACTCATTTCGATCTGATGGTGGAGTCCTGAAGCCTGTAGGGAAAATTCTTCCAGTGATGTAATTAGAAAAGGTGAACAGTTAGTCTGTGCACTCAAATCATGCTTTTACAGATGATAATCTCAGTTTCACCTAATGCTAACCTGCAATTTTACTAGATTGGAGTAATAATACCTTCTTTAGTCTGCTTAAACTTCCTTCATTACATAAACCGCTGTTCCTTAAGATATTGATGTTGTCATTGGAAACCCTTTAAAATTAGTACTCAGAAACACTGTGATGCTAAAACACAGTACAAGTTTTTGTCACAGGAATGGCTTCAGTGTACCTGAACTCATAACCAGATCTAATCCCACATGGAGTTCTTTCATTCTGCACTGAATCCTCCAGAGGCATCATCATCTCTGTCATTGTTTTTTTTTAAATAGCACAGGGTACATGGGAAAACTTGGAACAGAAGCAGTTTTAGAAGGTTAATTCAGAGAAATCCAGGAGAAATTGAAATTTCCCTTTCCTTTACATAACCAAAGTTGCTTCCAAATGTGAATTCAGGACTTGCTTTGTTTCCAACTTTACAATGACTGACTTTTAAAAAGGCTTATCTGACTTTAACTGTAAGTAGTTTCACAACACCAGGTTAAAGTCCAACAGCTTTATTTTGTAGCACGAGCTTTTGGAGCATTGCCCAGTGAGTGAAAAGTTTGCTTCACAGACAGGGCATATATAAACACAAACTCAATTACAAGGTAATGGTTGGAATGCGAATCTTAACAGGTAATCAAGTCTTTTCAGGTGCAGACAATGTGAGTGGAGTGACTTCAACTGCCTTTGTTCGGTAATTTTACCTCTTATTCAGGATGGCACAGTGTTAGCACTGCTACCTCACAGTGCCAGTGGTCCAGGTTCAATTCTGGTCTTTGGCTGTGTTTGCACATTCTGTTACCTCACAGTGCCAGTGGCCCAGGTTCAATTCTGGTCTTTGGCTGTGTTTGCACATTCACCCTCTGTCTGTGTGGGTTTCCTCCAGGTGCTGCCGTTTCTTCCCACACTCCAAAGATGTACGGCTTAGGTTGATTGGCCATGCTAAATACGTCAGGTTATGGGAATAGGGCCTGGGTGGGATTGTTGTCAGTGCAGGCTGGATGGGCCAAATGGCCTCCTCCTGCATTGTATGGATTCTATGATCTACAGATAGAATTAGAAAACCAGAGTAACAGTAATAGAGCAATTAGTCTAGATTTTTGTTACTGCAGCACATTCCTCAAATCAGGTCATTTCCAGCTCGCTGCACCTGCCTTGGTAGAAAGGATGGCAGGATCTTTGCTTCTGGGTGCAGGTGTTGGATAGATTTGGGATTGTGATCCTGGAAGTGGCTGGCATGGATCTGATGTGCCAAATGGCCACATAGCGGATGAGTTCTGAGGCAGGCTGGTTAAAAGGCCCACTTTAGTTCTCTGGAACTTCATCCCATTGTTTAGTCACATTTTCTAGCCCTCTTGTCCCCACCCATTACCATGCCACCTCCATGTCCCTTACCAACTTCATGCCAGCTCATGTTCCATCACCACCAATGGCCCCCCATAGCCCCATGCCAACTCATGCCCCTTCCATGTTCATTCACCCAGTTTATACTATCTACAGAATCAATGAATTCAACAGTAGCAATCATATGCGTGGAACTGTTTATTTCAAAATTGTTCTGACTTAATGAAAATCGAGGTCACAGTTTTTTTAGGGCTCAGAAAGTGGACATTTAGCCCACCAATTCCATGTCGGCTTCCCGCCAAACTGTCAGCCCCACTTCCCCAGTAACCCTGAAAGTACCCATCCAGTTTCCTTGTGAAGTCATTGATTGTTTCTGCTTCCACCAACCTCAAGGGTGGAGAGTTCCAGGTCCTTCCTGCTTGCTGTGCACGTTTCCCCTTCATCTCTTGTCCAAAGTTTTAAATCTGTGCCCTCTAGTCCTTGTACAATCAGGTAATGGGATAGAAATGAATCAAATGCTTATTACATCTTCTAATTGCCTTGTTCATGTTGTTGCTACTTGTCCAGTTCTTCATTAAAGTTAGTTGCCAAAGTAAAATATTGCTTTCAATTACCAACAGACCATGTCATGTACAGTACCTCAACAAATATCTTTATTCTTAAAGAAAATTGTAAAGGAATTCTTTGTTTGTGCACAGTGGTAGGGTGGCAGAGTGGTTAGCACTGTTGCCTCACAGCTCCAGGGACCCAGGTTCAATTCCAGCCTTGGGTAACCGTCTATATGGAGTTCCCATTTTCCCACAGTGTTTGCGTGGGTTTCCTTTGAGTGCTCCAGTTTCCTCCCACGGTCCAAAGATGTGCAGATTAGGTGGATTGGCCATGCTTAATTGTTGTTGGGTGTCCCAAGATGTATAGGTTAGGTAGATTAATTATGGTAAATGCCTGGGGCGACAAGATAGCACAATGGTTAGTACTGCTGCTTCACAGTGCCAGGGATCTGGGTTCGATTCCCACTTGGGTCACTGTCTGTGTGGAGTTTGCACATTCTCCCTGTGTCTATATGGGTTTCTTCCGGGTGCTCTGGTTTCCTCTCACATTCTGAAAGATGTGCTGGTTCGGTGCATTGACCCGAACAGGCGCCGGACTGTGGTGACTAGGGGAATTTCACAATAACCTCACTGCAATGTTTATGTAAGCCTTTACTTGTGACTAATAAATTAACTTTACAGGGATAGGATGGGGAAGAGGGCTAAAGTAACATACTCTATTAGAGAGTAGGTGCAGACTCGATGGGTTGAACGGCCTCATCTGCACTATAGGGATTCTGTGATTCTATCATTAAACTGCTGTGCTTTCAAATGCAGTTTGTGGAGAAAGTGCATGATGTATATTTTTCAAAGCATGCAAGTGTCTTCTTTCACTTAGTAAGATATTCAAATGCAACTGCAAATTGATAGTAAGTATTTTGCTATTTTTGATTCTAACAAAACAAGCAGAATAAAATGTTAACTCTTGAATGTATGCCTAAACAAATTAAGACAATGCAGTCTGAAACACATGTCAAATATGGAATGGCAATTAATATTTGAATGTGTTGATGTTTTGTAAATATAAGCAATGAATGATGGGAATTGCATGTACTATCCTATCAGAAAAGCACGCTGCTTTAGCACAGAAACTGCTGTTGTACCAAAAGAACACAATACAGAGAGGAACATTTAGCAGCACATTTTACAGGTAATAAACTGCTTAATGCAAATCCTTTTAAAAAAAACTTTCATAAGATCTCTGTTCTCATCCTCTTTTTCTTCCTATGTGAATTACTCTGTACAGAATCAAGCAGTACATATCAAATCGTCAGAATGCGTAAGTCTTCCAAAGACATGAAATGCTTGCTCTGATATGTTGTCATTTCATGCTCTCCACTTAAACTCTGACAGTTTTCTTCCCATGGAAAATGTCAAGTTTAAGCATGATTCATAAAAACAATGAACTGCAGGCTGTAAATTGATGCATCAATATTAATATGCACCTGCTTTAGATAATTGCTTCGTACAAGCAGTTATTTTAAATCTGCTGTATTCTGATGTAGAAATGATCATATGGAAAGACATCTGTCAAAAGTAGCATAAAGTGCTTGTAATTCTATGTTGAGAAATGTCTGCACCTGTTCCCAATAAGGGGAAAAAGCATGCTGGTTAATGTTTTCTTAACTGGCCTAATAACCTGCCAACAGGTTAGTAAACCAGGAGGGAAGTCTCCCAGACATTGGTATGATGAATCTTAACACCAGTACTCAAAAAGAGGAAAGAATGGAGGATAAAAAGCCAGAGCAGGGTGAAGAAGATGATGAAGAAGAGGAGGAGGAGCCAACAGGTGATCTGTTTTTCATTTATCATCCTTGGTTAAGCATTTTTTTGGTCTCAGTTAGTTTGGCAACACAATCCTTAGGGGTTATTCCTGTACTATTCTATTTATAAGTAAGTCCAGATAGTGAAATTAGTGAAAGGGCATTTGGTGCTCTATTGTTACAAGAAGATAATGAAAGGATAGGAAGACATAATGGTTACTTCTCAAAAAAAAACTATAGAACATAGAACATTACAGCGTAGTACAGGCCCGTCGGCCCTCGATATTGCGCCGACCAGTGGAACCAATCTAATGACCCTCTAACCTAAACTATTCTAATATTATCCATATGCCTATCCAAAGACCATTTGAATGCCCTTAAAGTTGGCGTGTCCACAACTGCTGCAGGCAGGGCATTCCACGCCCTTACTACCCTCTGAGTAAAGAACCTACCTCTGACATCCGTCCTATAATTATCACCCGTCAATTTAAAGTTATGTCCCCTCGTGTTAGCCATCACCATCCAAGGAAAAAGGCTCTCACTGTCCACCCTATCTAATCCCCTGATCATCTTGTATGCCTCAATTAGGTCACTGCTTAACCTTCTCTCTAACGAAAACAACCTCAAGTCCCTCAGCCTTTCCTCATAAGACCTTCCCACCATACCAGGCAACATCCTGGTAAACGTCCTCTGCACCCTTTCCAATGCTTCCACATCTTTCTTATAATGCAGTGACCTGAACTGTACGCAATACTCCAAGTGCGGCCGCACCAGAGTTTTGTACAGTTGCAACATAATCTCACGGCTCCGAAATTCAATCCCTCTACCAATAAAAGCTAACACACTGTACGCCTTCTTAACAACCTTATCAACCTGGGTGCCAACTTTCAGGGATCTGTGCACATGTACACCGAGATCTCTCTGCTCATCCACACTACCAAGAGTCCTTCCATTAGCCCTATACTCTGTAATCATGTTACTCTTTCCAGAGTGAATCACCTCACACTTTTCCGCATTAAACTCCATTTGCCACCTCTCAGTCCAGCTCTGCAGTTTCTCTATGTCCCTCTGCAAACTGTAACATCCATCCTCACTGTCTACAACTCCTCTGATTTTAGTGTCATGAATTCAGTTCAAAACTATATATTCATCAAAATAAATATTCAACCATCAAAAGGAGAGTTTACTATTGGCAGTGCAACATGTTAATATTTTTATTGCCAGTAATTCATCAGAGCCAAATCTGAGGACATGGGAGTTTTTTTTGTAACGTTATATATATGATGATAAGCAGTATATATCTTGGATTTTATGTTTCTGCAGAATGCTTAACATTTCAGCTTTATTTCATAGGCAGTGTGTTTAGTAAAAATATGGCTCAAGGGTTGTAAAAGCAAGTTAATTACTCATTTCAGCAAGGAATTTGTTACTTTTATAGAGCTAATGGAATTTTGTTTACACATAAGATTCCTTGGGAAGTTGATTGACAGTGCAATGTGATAATATGATGAATGTGCAGAGTTGAGTCTGTAACTGAGAGAAAGAAGATTTTGCAGTTTAGATTTGGGGTTTAGTTGGGAAGTGTTTGAAGATAAAGGTTTCTGCAAACTGCTCTAACACTAATAGAACATAGAACACTACAGCACAAACAGGCCCTTCGGCCCACAAGTTGCGCCGATCACTTCTATACCTACTAAGCCATAGACCTATCTAAAACCCCCAATCCCATTAGATCCCATGTACTCATCCAGAAGCCTTTTAAAAGACCCCAGCGAGTTCGCCTCCACCACCACCGACGGCAGCCGATTCCATTCACTCACCACCTTCTGAGTGAAAAACTTACCCCTAACATCTCCTCTATACTTGCCCTCTCGTAGCGACCATTTCAGCCTGGGGAAATAGCCTCTGAGAATCCACCCTATCTATTCCTCTCAACATCTTATAAACGTCAATCAGGTCGCCTCTCAACCTTCGTCTCTCCAGGGAGAAGAGTCCCAGCTCCCTCAACCTATCTTCATAAGGCATGCCTCCCAGTCCAGGCAACATCCTTGTAAATCTGCTCTGCACCCTTTCAATAGCTACCACGTCCTTCCTATAGTGAGGCGACCAGAACTGCTCACAGTACTCCAAGTGGGGTCTGACAAGGGTCTTATAAAGTTGCAGCATTACCTCCCGACTCTGAAACTCAATCCCTCGATTAATGAAGACCAGTACACCATACGCCTTCTTGACCACATCCTCCACCTGCGAGGCCGATTTAAGAGTCCTATGGACCCGGACACCAAGATCCTTCTGCTCTTCAACATAGCTAAGACTCCTACCCTAGATATTGTATTCCTTCATCCCATCGGTCCTGCCAAAATGGACCACTACACATTTATCTGCGTTGAAGTCCATCTGCCACTTCTCCGCCCAGTCTTGCATCCTATCTATGTCCCGCTGCAACTTCTGACATTCCTCCAGACCATCCACAACACCACCAACCTTCGTATCGTCTGCGAACCTACTAACCCATCCCTCCACTTCCTCATCCAGGTCATTTATGAAAATGACAAACAGCAAGCATTCTAGAACAGATCCCTGGGGTACTCCACTGGTGACCGACCTCCATGCAGAAAAAGACCCATCCACAACCACTCTCTGCCTTCTGCAGGCCAGCCAGTTCTGGATCCACTAGGCCAAAGCCCCCTGGATCCCATGCCCTCTCAACTTCTGAAGAAGTCTTGCATGGGGGCCCTTATCAAACGCCTTGCTGAAGTCCATGTAAACCACATCTACCGCTCTTCCTTTGTCAATGTGTTCAGTCACATTCTCAAAGAACTCAACTAGGCTCGTAAGGCACAATCTGCCCTTGACAACACCATGTTGACTATTTCTGATCATTCTAAACTTCTCCAAATGCTCATAAATCTTGTCCCTCAGAAGCCTCTCCATCAACTTACCAACCACTGAGGTCAGACTCACCGGTCAGTAATTTCCCGAGCTATCCCTGTTCCCTTTCTTGAAAATAGGAACCACATCCGCAATCCTTCGGAACCTCTCCCGTCTCCATCGACGATGCAAAGGTCATCGCCAGGGGCTCTGCAACCACTTCCCTCACCTCCCACAGTAACCTGGGGTACATCCCATCCGGTCCCGGCGACTTGTCTATCTTGATAGAGTTTAAAAGGTCTAACACATCCTCTTCCTTAACATCCACGTACTCAATCTTTTCAGACTGCCGCAAACCTGTAGTACAACCTCCCAGATCACTTTCCACCGTGAATACCGAGGCAAAGTACTCATTAAGAACATAAGAAATAGGAGCACGAGTAGGCCATCTAGCCCTTCGAGCCTGCCCCGCCACTCAATAAGATCATGGCTGATCTGTCGTGGCTCAGTTCCACATTCCCGCCCTCTCCCCATAACCCTTAATCCCCTCTCTTATCAAAAACCCATCAACCCGCGTCTTAAAAATATTTAGCGAGGTAGCCTCCACCACTTCAACGGGCAGAGAATTCCAGAGATTCACCACCCTTTGAGTGAAGAAGTTCTTCCTCAACTCCGTTCTAAACCGCCCCCCCCTTTATCATGAGGCTGTGCCCCCTAGTCCTACTTCCTTTCTGAGCGGGAAGAGTCTCTCCACCTCTATCCTATCCATCCCATTCATCATCTAATATGTCTCAATGAGATCTCCCCTCATTCTTCTAAACTCTAATGAGTACAAGCCTAGTTTATTTAGCCTCTCCTCATAGCTCAACCCCCTCAACTCCGGCATCAGCCTAGTAAACCTCCTCTGCACTCCCTCCAAGGCCAAAATATCCTTGCGTAAGTACGGCGCCCAAAACTGCACACAGTACTCCAGCTGTGGCCTCACCAATGCCCTATATAGCCGCAGCAAGACCTCCCTACTTTTATATTCAATCCCCCTCGCTATGAAGGCCAGCATCCCATTCGCCTTCCTGACCACCTGCTGCACCTGCAAGCTGGGTTTTTGCGACTCATGCACAAGGACCCTGAGGTCCCTCTGCATCGTCGCCTGCTGCAGTTTTTCGCCACGTAAGTAATAATCCTTCCTACCATTATTCCTACCAAAGTGGACCACCTCGGACTTGCCAACATTAAATTCCATTTGCCATTTCCTGGCCCATTCGCCCAGCCTATCTAGATCCTTCTGTAGACTCTCCACACCCTCCGCACAATTTGCCGTTCCACCAATCTTGGTGTCATCAGCAAATTTCGACACCATACACTCAGCTCCCTCCTCCAGATCATCTATATAAATGGTAAATAGCTGAGGCCCCAGCACCGACCCCTGGGGCACTCCACTAGTCACCAACCGCCAATCCGAATAGCACCCATTGACTCCCACTCTCTGCCTCCTATTTGACAACCAATCCTCTATCCACGCTAACACCCTACCCCCAACTCCATGTCCCCTGACCTTCTGCAATAACCTCTTGTGAGGTACCTTGTCAAACGCCTTCTGAAAATCCAGAAAGACCACATCCACCGGCTCTCCTCTATCCACCGCCCTAGACACATCCTCATAGAACTCCAGTAAATTTGTCAGACACGACTTCCCCTTAATGAAACCGTGCTGCGTCTGCTCTATCAAGCAATTCCTCTCAAGATGCCTCGCTATTTCCTCCTTGATGACGGATTCTAACATTTTACCTACAACAGACGTTAAACTAACCGGCCTATAATTCCCTGCCTTTTGCCTGGCACCCTTCTTAAACAATGGCGTAACATTAGCCGTTTTCCAATCTTCCGGCACTTCCCCGGAATCCAGCGACATTTGGAAAATAACCACCAAGGCATCCACTATCACCTCCGCCATTTCTTTCAGAACCCTCGGATGCATTCCATCCGGTCCTGGGGACTTGTCCACAATCAGCCCCTCCAGTCTGTCGAGCACCGCCTCTCTAGTAACAATAATGCCATTGAGACCCTCCAGTCCTACCACCTTTCCATCTCTAACACCCGGCAAATTATTCACGTCCTCCTCCGTGAAGACCGATACAAAAAAGTTATTCAAGACCTCAGCCATTTCCCCATCCCCTACCACTAAGTTCCCCCTCTCATCCTCTAAGGGTCCAACGTTCACCCTAGCCAGCCTCTTCCTTTTTATATATTTATAAAAACTCTTGCTATCCTTTTTTATATTAAGCGCTAGCCCAGCTTCATAGTTTCTCCTACCCTTGTTTATCAAATTCTTTGTCAATCTTTGTTGACATTTAAACCTCTCCCAATCCTCTTCTCGCCCACTACTCTTAGCTACTCTAAACGCCTCCGCTTTTAATTTAACACTTTCCTTCACCTCCTTCGTTATCCACAGCTTATTACCTCTCCTCCTACTGTCCTTTTTGACCATCGGAATAATTTTCTGCTGAGCACCAAGAAAGATCTCCTTAAAGATCCTCCACTGCTCCTCAGCAGACCTACCTTCCAACACGCTCCCCCAGTCCACATTCGCCAATTCTCCTCTCATCCTACCGTACTCCCTTCTGTTCAAAAGCACCTCTGCCATTTCTTCCGGTTCCACACAGACTTTTCCCCCTTCAATTTTTATAGGTCCTATCCCTTCTCTTCTCATCCTTTTACTTTTCACATATTTGTGAAAGCTTCAAGACTATCTACACTCATTACAGCAAGTATATTTATAATTGCTAACTGTGTTTAAAGTGGCATTCAAGCCTGAAAAGAGTATTGGAACTAGAACAATCATAAGCTAGAAAGTAAAGTTGCTTGCGTTCATTATTAAATATTGTTCAACTGTTAATGGCTACCAGCGAGAATGGAGAATTTGGAGCTCAGTTCAGGTTTTCTGCTGCAAGACCAGAGAATCTCAGCTCAGTCGGGCGAGATTGGGGAATTCAGCCTAATGTATAAAAATATATATCTTCATGTCATCTCTGGTTTCTTTCTTGCATGGAATTTTCCTATCCCACCCACAGTGAGTTCTAGAGAATCTAGCAGTAGGTCAAAAGTCGGAAACCCACTCTAAACTGCAAAATCTTCTTTCTCTCAGTTACAGACTCAGCTCTGCACATTAATCACATTATCACATCACACTGTCAATCAACTTCCCAAGGAGTCTTCTGTGTAAACCAAAGTCCATTACCTCTATAAAAGTAACAAATTCCTTGCTGAAATGAGTAATTAACTTGCTTTTACAACCCTTGAGCCATATTTTACCGGACACACTACCTACAAAATAAAGCTGAAATTTTAAGCATTCTGCAGAAACATAAAATCTAAGATATATAGTCCCTATCATTATACGTCTACCCTTAAAAAAAACTTTTCCCAGTCCTTGGCATATAAACAGTTAGCAGTTCTCCAAATGGTGGGTCAGTCATCCCACTGCCAAGTGGATGGAATTCCATTTGCATTCATTTACATCTCACAAATGTTGATTAAAATAGCTGCTCACCAGAATGTCCTCACGCCTTTCAATTGGAAAACTACGCCAGTCACAAACCCACTTGAAAGTGAGTGATGTTACAAGTCAGACTTCTGTTTACCTGTGACCTAGCAGTGAGTGCAAAACACATGGCGTACTACCATAGAGCTGCACCACCTTTGTTGCTTTCAAATTGACACTGTTGCAGCTTTGGGTTGGTCTCTTCCTACTCTTTGCCAATACTGTCTGCAAGCACATCATTGTGCTACAGTTCTCAGGCAGCCTCCACTTTCAGACACTGAATTGTGCCCAGGCTTGTGGGTTGCAAGGCTCCCAGTGGCTGCCACTACAATCTACAAGGATACTATTGTGATGGGGGACTCACAGCTTCCATTTTTATAGATTAGAATTTCAACTAGGGATGGAGTACTAGGGGAGGGTGGGGTAACTCAGACAAGGGGGAGAACTTACACAGGGAAGAAAAGCTGTGCGAGAGCCGTGGTGGGGTAGGATAAAGGAAAACAATGGAAGGCAGAAGGGCAAGAGAGGGTAGAGAAGGATGAGTAACAATGAAGGGCAAAGGAAAGACCAAGAGTTGCCAAGCTCGAACCCGACAGACTTGTGTTAAACATTTACAAACAAGGGGATCAAAGGATATCTGGGCCAGAATTCTCCAGCCTTGCATGCGCTGCTACCACTGCCAATGAGAATGGAGAATTTAACACCCAGCCAAGTCTCCATTCTCAGCAGTGGGACCTGAGAATCCCAGCTGTGGTCGAAGTTGGAGAATCCCCACCTACATCTTTCATTGGATGTAGACTTTAATGCATACTCTAATTGAAAAAGGTTTGTGGGAAGTGGGGGTGGGTTGCGGGGGAGAGGAGGGGGTGCATTGCTAGGGTTGTGGAACATAAATCTTTTACCTCGGTCAGTGACCACGCACAATGCCTTTAAATAGGGTGGGTTCATTACCAATCGTTTAATCGATGTTGTTAAAGGGATACACTTAACTCACTGGCTTCATATTGCAGTCACGTCTTCAAAAGATTATAATGTAGGGGTGTAAACTTGGTGAGTTCAGGCAATAGTGAAGGGAGCACAGCTGTATCATATATGGCATGTCGTCATGACCAGTAATATGTTCACCATAAATGCCTCTCAAAACTGGTCAAGCAGCATCTACTCATTGACCATGTGTCACTGATAGGTTATTATTATACCACTTCAGAGAACAGAGCACAGAACTGCTTTGCAAAACTTATCTCATTTACATTTCATCATCCCTCAGAGAGCTTCAGATTTCATGGGTGTGATTTAACTATCTCACCCTGCTCATCAATTAGCGTGGCGAGGCTGGAAAATAGTGTGCGATACTAAAAATCAGATTTGTGCCTGGAGCCAAAAAGGTTTGGTATCTTCCTGGCATGTACCATTTGCACCTAACAGTAGCAAGAACCAAGCCTGGCAGTTGTTGCCCCAATCAAGGGAACTTTGCAGTGTTAACAAGGTTCCTCACACTGCTTGGACCCTGCATTGCTGCCTTCGATGGGAACCCATCTCGTGATAGTTGTAGGGTTGCTTCTCCACCATATGCCTGAACTGCAAGCCATTCATGGAAACCATTGCACCAGACATCCAGGTCTATGCTTCAGGGATCACCACTGTGGATCCCCTCACAGCTACCTGCAAATATGGAACAAATAGACCTGGCAATAATTCACATGTCTGCTGAGGAGGAGGTGGGAGAAGGCCAGACCAGACCAGAGGCCATAGCATGGTGCCACTGTGATTAGCACTGCTGCTTTACAGTGCCAGGGACCTGAGTTTAATTCCAGCTTTGGGTGACTGTCTATGTGGAGTTTGCTCCCACAGTCCAAAGATGCGCAGGTTAGGTAGATTGGCCATGCTAAATGCACAGAGTCACAGAGATAGGGTGAAAGAGAAAGCCTGATTGGGATGCAGATTCGGTGCAGACTCAATGGGATGGATGGCCTATTCCTGACAGTAAGGATTCTCTGATTCTAGGAGGACAGCGGGTTACCAGACAGGACCAGGACATGGCTGCCCATTGGCTTGTAGGGGGATGCAGAGGATGCAGGAGACAGAGATCCAGGGTGTATTGGACCCAAATGGGCTGCCAGACACTTTGTTCCACCACAGGCTTCAGCTCAGTAAAGAGACACTGTGGCATCTGTGCCAAGTCCTCACAGACCTGACATCTTCTGCTGCAAGAGGACAGCTGGTCCCCTTGGCAGTGAAAATCATGGCGGACCTCAACTTGTACAACAGGGGATTCTTCCTTGCCTCCACTGGTGACCTCAGTGGTATCTCTCAGTCCTCCATGCACGTGTAACCAGATGGTGATGAATGCTCTGTACATCCAGGCAGGGCATTACATCAACTTCTATGTGTGCCAGGCCCAATAGGAAGGTGCAGACTTCGCTGCCGTCACCAAGACGCTGCATGTACAGGGGGCTGTAGATACGTCCAGGTTGCCCTGCAGTCCCCATATGATCATTGGCTGCCATTTCTTAACAGTAAGGGACACCATTTCCTGAATGTGCAGGTTGTTTGCAAACACCCTTGTATATCATGGATGTATGAGCATGCCACCTGGGGAATTTGCAGGATAGCTACATCCTTTGGACATCCCGGTGTCTTTGAGGACCGTCCCACGCTGCTGGGATGGTTCGTAGGGGACAAGGACTACCTGCAGCAGTCATTGCTGATGACATCAGCGTGGAGGTCTGAGACAGAGGTGGAGCCCTGCTACAATGAAACCCACCTGGTCTGTCGCCAAGCAGTGCAACAGGCTGCTGAAGGTGTGGTTCCACTGCCTGAACCACTCTGGTGGATCCTCCAATACAACCCTCCGAGGATCTCTCTCATCATTGTGATCTGCTATGAGCTCTACAACCTAGCGCAGCAACAGGGGGAGGAAGAGGACCAGACAGACGATGCTGAGGCAGAGGAAAAGACCAAGGAACAGCTTGAGGATGGACAACAGGCGGTGGTAAAGATCCTGAAGGGCAGAGCAGCGAGGGAGGTGCCCATCATACCAAATAGGAGGCGTGGAGCTTTTTTTATTAATTTGTGGGATAAGGGCATCACTGGCTGACCAGCATTTGTTGCCTATCCCTAGTTGCCCTTGGAGGGCAGTTGAGAGTCAACCACATTGTTGTAGGTCTGGAGTCACATGTAGCCAATCCAGGTAAAGACGACAGATTTCCTTCTCTAAAGAACATGAGTGAACCAGATGGCTTTTCTGACAAACAACAATTGTTTTATGGTCATCATCAGATTCTTAATTCCAGGTATTTTTTACTGAATTCAAATTCCACCATCTGCTGTGGCAGGATTCAAGCCCAGGTCCCCAGAACATTAGCTGGGTTTCTGAATTGTGGTCTCGCGATAATACCACAAGGCCATCACCTCCACTGCAGTCCACCAGCCTCAACCTCCACTTGTTCATAACCCCAGGGGCCTTCAAACCCCACCCTCTTGTCCACACCCGCTGCCATGGGTCCCATTGACATCACAGCAGGGCGATGGACCTGGATTGGCCCCTAGCGAGTTATTGTTCCAGGCAGGATGGTTGTGGTGATTTGCTGTGCGGCACACTGATGCTGCTCTGGTGCAACATGTGTCTGCATCGTAGAATAGAGTCATAGAATTCCTACAGTGCATAAGGAGCTCATTCGGCCCATTGAATCTGCACCGACCTCCATCACACCTAGGCCCTATTCCTGCAACCCCACACATTTAACCTACTAATCCCCTGACACTAGAGTCAATTTAACATGGCCAATCAACCTAACCCACACATCTTTGGACTGTGGGAGGAAACTGGAGCACCCAAAGGAAACCCATGCAGACACGGGGAGAACGTGCAGACTCCGCACAGACAGTGACTTGAGGCCAGAATTGAAGCCAGGTCCCTGGCACTGTGAGGCAATAGTACTAAGCTCTTTCCGACTCCTACTTGTTCCCTACCTGGAACCACGTCCAAGTGAAGGTAAGGGACACCACAACTCGGGGGAAGGGGTCCCAGAATCATCATAGTGGAGGAGAGGTGTACTGAGGGGGGTCACTTACAAACCTTACCTTTCTTTCTGTTCTTGCCACCCCTTGCTTTAAAAGGGGCTGTGAAGATTAGTATGCAAACAGTGCTTCCCGTGTCCTCCTTCCTGGCTTCTTGTCCATATTGCAGCTAAGAGACTGCCCTTCCTTAGTGGGAGCTGGCCAGAAGGTGGAAGGGTTTGGAAAAAAGAGACTCAGTGCTGGGGGCGACTATGAGTTACCTGAGTGGTGTCTCGTGACAGGCTGGGCTGTCAGTGCACAGTAGCATATTCAGGAATGGGCTACATCTTGCCTCATGTGGCCTGAAGGGCCTTGAACTTGGGGGAGGATGATTGCATTGATTGGAGCCCACACTCAGGCAGCAGTGTGAGGGCAAGTGGGAGAAGGCATCCAGCAATCAAGAAACAATTGTCAGTGATACTTGCATGTAATGGTAGATCTCAGTGGGTCATGGGAAAGCTACTCAGCTCTCCATCTCTTGTGACCTGTGAGAAGCAGGGAGCCCTCGAGGAATGCACTGGATGTGCTAATTGCTGGCCTCTCATGATTCAGCAGCATCTTGTCTGCTCTTGATAGACTCTTGACTGAACAGGCACTTCAGCCTTCCCTCACTAGTGATTATGCCAATAAATTGTGCGCAGTAAAAAGAAAACTTGTTTTGTGGAGTCCCAACATTTAACTCTTTGCATGCCAATGTCACAGGCATGGAGCTGACATTCCCAGAAAGGCTGCAACATGTCACATGTGCCCCCCTACGCAAGGCATGATAGTGATGTCTATCATCACGCAGCCCAGTTGAGGTCATAATGGGGTGCATCAGCCCCCTATCAGAATGCAAACACTAGCTACTTGACTGCCTGCTGACGTGACACCAACTTTTTTGCAGGGGCTTGGTGCTGGGGGAATGCGGGCATTTGGTGCCACTGAGACCCTGGTGGGTCAATGCACTGCATCCTGCTGGAGTTGACAATCAGTTTGGAGATATGGATGTAGTGTGTGAGGAATGACATTGAGGCAGTATTGAGTGTGCTGTGATTGGTGGTCCAAAGGAATTGAGGGATGAGGGCCGGGTATCTCACAAACCTTTGTAGCTCATTGTGGTCTTCTCTTCTTTGCAGTGCATGGTCTGGTGGATTATGGGGCTTGTCAAGTTGACTATCCAATTTATTGCCATAGAGCAACAACAGAGACACTGGTGTGCCATGGCCCTTGGCCAGGACTTTGTTTTGATTTATTCTTGTCACATGTATTAGAATACATGGAAAATTTTGTTTCCTACACACTGTACAGACAAAATATAGTGTTCATAGAGCACATTTTCACAGTAACCTCATTGAAGTGTTAATGTAAGCCTACTTGGGACACGAATAAATAAACTTTAAAACATAGAGGAGAAGGAAAGGAGAGGGCGCAGAATGTAGTGTTGCCGTCATAACTAGGGTGTAGAGAAAGCTTAGCTTAATATGTTATAGGTCCATTCAAAAGTTTGATGGTAGCAAAGAAGAAGTTCTTGAGTCGATTGGTATGTGACTTGCATCTTTTCCCTGACAGAAAAGGTGGAAGAGATTATATCTGGTGTGTGTGCAGTATTCGATATATACCCTGCAGTGGAGGAAATTCTATTTAAAATAGAATTTAAATATCACAAGCGAGCCTGTGACAGAATCATTTGGGTTCACTTGCCTGTGTGATCTCAGTGGTGGAGGTTCTGTCCAGCAAGGATCACGTATGGTCCCCACGGGAATGGAGGGATACAAGTGAATGGTCTAGTTGCACCAATGAGCGGCACAGGCTTGGAGGGCCGAAGGGCCTGTTTCCTGTGCTGCATTGTTCTTTGCTCATCAATGGGGACTGTTATGATGGCCTCACTGGTAGAACCAGGGGCAATTGAGACCCCCTCCGGGAGGTGTGGGGTGGGGGTTGCACCTTGTATGGTGTCAGCCTGGCACTCTGGCACTGCCTGCTGGGCATGAGGGGATGGATGAGGTGCTGGAGGGAACCTGAGGCAGACTGGGGGCAGGCTGTTCCGTGGGGAGGGGGCAGAAACTCTGCACGCTCTGCAATAGCAATTGGAGGGTGGTGGGGCAAAGTGGCGATCAGTCCTGACGAAGGGGAGGACGATCGGCCATGGAATCCCTTGTTAGGAGGGGGGGCTTTGGCCATGAAGGCTGGCTAGAGCTGGGGGATGGCCCTGGTGGGTTTCTGTGCTCTCGGAGCACTGAAATCTGCACATGCACAATTGCAAACTCTGCTTCTATCAGGCAGCTTTTGAACGATTTAACCAGGTAAGTCAGGAAAGATTTGATTTTTAAATCACCCAAAAAACAGTGCAAATTTCTCCCGTTTTCACGCTCATTCAGGACTTAGAATATTTTTGGTAAGATCTGCCTCCCCTGTTGAGGGGCAGTTTAGTTCTGAAAAAGAGCCAAATTGATTCAATACATTGCCCACAATTTTCTGTAAAAATGACTGTCATAACAGTGAGAAAATTAGAGCCTACTGCGCCGATCTGTCAGGCGCAATCCGGACAGTAGTTGTTCTACACCTAGTCATTTTTGGGACAGTGGTGATTTGTGCACTGGTTCTGGGAGGAATGGGGCCTAAACACACCAGTCAGCCCATCTGCAAAGCCATCAAGCACCAATGTCGAAAGGTGCCCAATTTCACAGTGCACTGAGACAACCTTCCCTTCCCCACAGACGGAACAACCCCGCCCGCCACCCACCCCCCACCGGCTGGTGTGCCAGATGGTGGAGATGAACAGTGATTCTTCCCGGGCTAGCTCAAGCTTTGGAAGAACCCAGGAGTGGTTCATGCTGCTGCCTCACAGCTCCAGGGACCCACATTCCATTCCTGACACTTTCTGTGTGATTTCTGCATATTCTCCCCATGTCTTCATGGGTTTCCTCCGGGTGCTCCGGTTTCTTCTCACACTCTGAAAGATGTGCATTGGCCATGCTAAATTCTCCCTCAGTGTACCCAATCAAATGCTGGAGTGTAACAATTTGGGGAGTTTGACAGTAACTTCATTGCAGTGGTAATGTAAGCCTACTTGCGACAATAATTAATAAAAACTTTGAAAATTTTGAGCTGGGAGATTCTAGCGACGAACAGGCTAGAAACATATAAAATAAGGCCATAGAGGCCTACAGCATGAAAACAGGCCCTTTGGCCCAACTTGATCATGTCACCGAGTTTTTACCATAAAGCTAGCCCCAATTGTCCATGTTTTGTCCGTATCACTCTATACCAACCTTGCCTATGTAACTGTCTAAAAGCTTTTTGAAAAGATAATTGTACCAACCTCTACTCATAGCTCTGGCAGCTTGTTCCAGATGCTCACCACCCTCTGAAAAAAATTACTACTCTGGATCCTTTTGTATCTGTCCCCTCTCACCTTAAACCTATGCCCTCTAGTTTCAGACTTGCCTATCTTTGGGAAATGACATTGACTATCTACTTTATCTATGCCCCTCATTATTTTATAGACCGCTATAAGATCAGCCTTCAGCCTTCCATGTTCCAGAGGAAAAATGTCCCAGTCTATCTAGCCTCTCCTTATAACTCAAACCAAGAAGTCCTGGTAGCATCCTAGTAAATGTTTTCTGCACTCTTCCTAGTTTAATAATATCCTTCCTATAATAGAGTGACCAGAACTGGACACAGTATTCCAATGTCTTTTACAACTTGGCAGCACAGTGGTTAGCACTGCTGCCTCGCAGTGACAGGGAGCCGGGTTCAATTCCCAGCTTGGGGCACATTCTCCCCATATCTGGGTGGGTTTCCTCCAGGTACTCCGGTTTCCTCCCACAGTCCAAAGATGTGTGGGTGAGGTAGATCAGCCATGCTAAATAGCCCTTAGTGTCAGGGGGACTAGCCAGGGTAAATGCATGGGGTTATGTGGATAGGACCTGGGTGAGATTGTGGTCCGTGTGGACTTGATGTGTCAAATGGCCTCCCCCTGCACTGTAAGATTCTATGAAAACTTCAACAAGACGTCCAAACCCCTATGTTCTGATCAATAAAACCAAGCATGCCCAGTGCCGCCTTTACCACCCTATCCACTTATGACTCCACTTTCAAGGAGCTACTTACCTAACTCCCTAGATCTCTGTTTTGTAACTCTCCCAAACCATTAATTAAGTCCTACCCTGGTTTGATTTATCAAAACGCATCATCTCATATTCATCTAAATAAAACTTCCTCTGCCATTCATCAGCTCACTGGCCCAATAGATCAAAATTCCATTGCAATCCTAGATAACTTTCTTCACTGCTCACTATGCCACCTGTTTTGGTGTTATCTGCAAAATTAACCATGCCTCCTAAATTCTCATCCAAATCATTAATATAAATGACAACAGTGCATCCAGCTCCGATTCCTGAGGCACACCACTGGTCACAGGCCTCCAGTTTGAAAAACAACCCTTTGTAACCATCCTCTGTTTTCTATCATTTTGTATTCAATTGTCTTCATCACTTTGGATCCCACGAGGTGGCTATTTGTCTCCTTCCTTAGAAGGATGAGGGGGGAATCTTATTGAGACATATAAGATGATGAAAGGGATGGATAGGGTAGAGGTGGAGAGGTTCTTCCCGCTCAGAAAGGACAGCAGGACACAGCAGGCACAGCCTCAAGTTAAGGGGGGGGGGGGGCGCAGTTTAGAACAGAGTTGAGGAGCAACTTCTTCACTCAAAGGGTGGTGAATCTCTGGAATTCTCTGCCCGTTGAAGTGGTGGAGGCTACCTCGCTAAATATATTTAACACGCGGGTAGATAGGTTTTTGGTAGGCAAGGGGATTAAGGGTTATGGGGAGAAAGCGGGAAAGTGGAACAGAGCCACTTCAGACCAGCCATGATCTTATTGAATGGCGGGGCAGGCTCGAGGGGCTAGATGGCCTACTCCTGCTCCTATTTCTTATGTTCTTATGTTCTCATATTCTTATTTGGCCCTTCAAACCTGCTCTGTCACTCATTATGATCATGACTGATCACCCAACTCAATATCCTGATCTCGCCTTCCTCCCTTATCATTTCACCTCCTTTACTTCCTTTGGGAAAAAGATACAAAAATCTGAGGTCACGCACCAACCAACTCAAGAGCAGCTTCTTCCCTGCTGCTATCAGACTTTTGAATGGGCTTATCTTGCATTAATTTGATCTTTCCCTACACCCTAACTATGACTGTAATGCTACATTCTGCACTCTTATTTCCTTCGCTATGAACAGTATGTTTTGTCTGTATAGTGTGCAAGAACCAATACTTTTCACTGTATGCTAATTTATGTAACAATAATAAATCATAAAAGTTTTAGTTAACTGCTTCTTGAAAACATTCAATGTTGTGTCCTCAACTACTTTCTGTGGTAGTGAGAGCTGATAACTCTGAAGAAACTTCTCATCTCTGTCCGACATGGTCCACCCCGTGATTGTGACCCCTGCTTCTGGAAACCCCATCATCAGGAACATAATTTTTGTATTTATGTTGTCTAGTCCTGTTGGAATTTTATAGGTTTGTCTGAAATCCCCCCTCATTCTTCTGAACGCTAGCAAATACAAACCTAACCTACTCGATCTCTCCTTATGCGTCAGTCCTGCCATCCCTGGAATCAGTCTGGTAAACCTTCTCTGTACTCCCTCTAGAGCAAGAACAACCTTCCTCAGATAAGGAGTCTAAAACTGCACACAAATATTCCTGATATATGAGCTTATCAAGCCCCCTGTATAATTGCATAAATCATCCTTGCTCCTGTACTTGAATATTCTCGCTATAAAGGCCAACATGCCATTTGCCTTTTTTTTACTGCCTTATAGCTATTCAGATAATAATCTGCCTCTCTGTTTTTGTTACCTAAACAGATAATCTCACATTTATCCAAATTATACCGCATCTGCCATTTGTATACCCACTCATTCACCTTGTCTAAATCACACTGAAGGATTTCTGTATCCTCCTCAGAGCTTTCCTTTCCATTCGACTTTGTGTCATCTGCAAATTTGGTGATATTGTATTTAGTTCCCTCATCTAAATCATTAATATATAACATGAAAGCTGGGGTTCCAGCACTGATCACTGCAGTGCCCCACTGCCTGCCATTTGAAAAAAGACCCGTTTACTCCTATGCTTTGTTTCCTGTCTGCCAACAAGTTTTCTGTCCAATTTAATACACTGTCCCCAATCCCATGCACTTTAAGTTTATGTGCTAATCTCTTATGCTGGAATTTGTCGAAAAACCAAATAAACCATATCAACTTGCTCCCTTCAACTCTACTGGTTACATCCTTGAAATTTTCCAGTAGATTTGTCAAGTTTGATTTCCCTTTCATAAATTAATGCTGACTCTGTCTAATCATGACACTGCTTTCCAAGTGTTTTGCTGTAAATAAATATTCGGTTATATTTAAATGCTACTTTAAATGTATTATTTGGCCTCTTGCCCTTTTTTGGGCATAATCCGGTTTGCGCCATTAGAAAGGGTCCGGGAGGATTGCAAACCATTTGGCTCAGGGCACAAAACCTGTTGTTAGGCTCGCACACTATGTTCTGGAATCGGAGTAATCTGCCCTGGGCACAACAAGGATGGAAATCAACCTCATTAATTCTGTTTCCCTCTCCACAAGTGCTGCCAGGTCTGCTGAGTTTTTCCAGACTTTGCCTTTATTATAGAAGGAGGGTCCTCAGCTTCAGGCTGGGTAAAACATCAGCAATTAATAGTTTTCCAACTTTCCTTCCTTGTTATTGGAACACATGTTCTATTATTCTGTGATTTGAGTTGAAGCTAATTGCTGAATTGATTCGACTGCTTTATATATATGATCTAAACACTTAAGAAAATAATTTACTTTTATCTTTCTGCTTAGAAGAAAAGACAAATAAATGGCACCTGGTAATTGACCGACTAACAGTGTTGTTCCTGAAATTTATGGAGACTTTCCACAGACTACAAGTTATGGTTTGGTGGATTTTGGAGCTACACATAATCAAAATTGTATCCTTTTACATCATTTGGATAACTTTGAAAGAGGTCAGTGTAACAGCAGAATGACCATTTCCACATGTCTTCATGCGTCGGCAGTCACAGAAGAATCTATTAATTTTCAGTCATCTACCACAACTTGGTGCAATTTAAACTTGTTTTGAATAAGAAATAGAGGAGTTGCAAAAAAATAAGTTTTGGATTAGGGAGTGCGAATTTAAAAAAAAGGCAGGATCTGGCCAATGTACACTGAAAACAGCTACTTGTGGGAAAATTTACAGAAAAGCAGTGTGGGACGTTAGAAAGGAAATGGGGAGGGTACAGGCCCAACATGTTCCCTTGACAGTGATAGGAAGGAGAAGCAAGCCCAGAGAATCATGGATGACCAGAGATATTCAGGATACAATATGAAGGATAATAGACGATTTTAGCAAGTACGAGGGGAACAAATCAGTGCAGATATTTGTGGAATACAGAAAGTGCAGAGTGGCACTTAAGAAAGCAATTAGGAGTGCAAACAGGGGATATGAGAATGCTCTGGCTGGTAAAAATGGGGAAAATCCCAAGGTATTCTTTAAATATTTCAGTGGGAAGAGGATAACCAGGGAAAAGTTAGGGTACATTAGTGACCAAAGGGCCAATCTGTGGGCGGAGCCAGAGGACAGTGGTAGAGTGTTGAACGAATCCTTCCCATTCATCTTCACCCAAGAGAATGAGGATGAAGTTATGGAATTCGGAGAGAGACCGTGAGGTTCTTGAGCAAATTGACATAGAAAAGGATAAGGTATTGGAGGTGTTGGCAGCCTTAAAAGTGGATGAATCTCCAGGTCCAGATGAATTATGTCCCAGGCTGTTGTGGGCGATAAGGAAGCAGATTGTAGGGACACTGAATCAAATTATTAATCCCTCTTTGGCCATAGGGGAGGTGCTAGAGCACTGGCTGATAGCTAATATGGTTCTGGTATCTAAGAAAGGTTTTAGAGATAAGTCAGGGAATTGTTGTTGTCCGTCCATCGTCATCGATGAGGACCTTGAACCATTAATCATTTTGAGGCTGGTTGCGGTGTGTCCAAAGATGACTGATCAAGCCAATTTGGGCACGGAATGTCCTGGCACATATTGGACAGACTTGTGTAGACACTGTAGTTGTCATGCTGGTGGCTCTGGACTTGCACAGCTTGCACTTAAGTTGTGCTTCAACAAAAAACCTTGCTTCATGAGCTTGACAGCCTTTGTGGATGAGGCAGCGCCAGATAGGGCGGTTTTGTGCCAGCATTTCCCAGGTGGTCATGTCAATGTCAAGCAACTTCAGGGAGGCTTTGAGTGTGTCTTTGAAATGTTTCTTCTGCCCTCCATGTGAGCGTTTTCCAGCAGAGAGTTCCCCAAAAAGGAGCTGCTTGGATATGCGCTCATCTGACATACGGATGACATGACCTGCCCACCGGGTCTGCGCTCTCATCAGCAGTGTGTGGACTGATGGTAGACTTGCTCTAGAGAGAACTTCAGTGTCTGGTACTTTGTCATACCATCGGATGCGTAATATTCTGTGAAGACAAGTCATGTGGAAATGATTGAGCTGTCTTCAATGATTGCACGCCTTCAATGCACAGTCCACGTTTCACAGGCATACAGGAGGGTAGGGAGTACCACGGCACTGTAGACCTTCAGTTTTGTTGCTGGGCTGATTCCTCAACAATCCCATACAGTAGAGCACAGTCTACCAAAAGCAGACCTTGCCTTTGCTATTCTGCAGTTAACTTCTACATCAATAATCACTGCTTGGGAGAGGGTGCTGCCAAGATAAGTAAACTGGTCACTGCCTGTAGTTTCTGCCCTTTGATTGTGATTATGGGTCCTGTGTACGGTGCATGAGGAGCAGGCTGGTGCATGACTTCGGTCTTTTTAATGTTGTTGGTGAGTCCAAAGTTGTCACAAGCCGTGGAAAATCTGTTCATACTGACTTGCATCTCTGGCTCTGAGCAAGCATACAGGGCGCAGTCATCGGCAAAGAGGAAATCTCTCAGAACAGTCTCCTTCACTTTGGTAATAGCTTGAAGTCTCCTCAGGTTGAAAAGCTTCCCAACCACTCTATACTTGAGGCTGATTCCAGCAACACTGTCTGAGAAGACATCATTCAGCATGGCAGTAAACATCATGCTGAACAGTGTGGGTGCAAGTACACAGCCCTGTTTGACGCCATTGGTGACTGGCAATGCCTCAGAGGATTCTCCGCCATCCAGTACTCTGGCTATCATGCCATCATGGAACTGGCGTACCATGTGAATGAATTGGGGGGGGGGGGGGGCAACCAAACTTTGACATGATCCTCCACAGTCTTGTCGGCTTACAGTATCGAAGGCTTTCGCGAGGTCAACAAAGGTTGTGTAGAGCTCGCGATTCTGCTCCTGTCACTTCTCCTGAAGTTGGCGTGCAGCAAAAATCATGTCAGTAGCCCAACGACCTTTGTGGAAACCACACTGTGACTCTGGAAGCAGGCCCAGCTCCAGATGAGTGATCAGACGATTTAGCAGGACTTTGCGAGGGTTTTTCCTGTGATGGAGAGCAGCGAGATTCCTTGGTGGTTGTCGCATACTTGCCGATTGCCCTTCCTCTTGTAAAGGTGTACGATGGAAGCATCTTTAAGTTCCTGAGGAATGGATCCTTGCTTCCAAAAGGACTGGAACAACTCAGTGAGCTTGTCAACAAGTGCAGGACCAGCAGCTTTATAGATCTCTGCGAGTATGACATCTGCCCCTAGGGTTTTGCCACTGGATAGCGGCTGACAGCTTTTGTGACTTCGGCTCCTACCGGTGGGTCATCCATGGCACTGTTGATATCAACCTGGGGAATCCTCTCTATTGCCTCATTGTTAATAGATGATGGTCAGTTGAGGATGGCTTCAAAGTGTTCAGCCCATCTCTGCAGGATCTGAGCCTTCTCTGTAATGAGAGTTGTACCATCTGTACTCAGGAGAGGGGAGCTCCTGAGAGATTGAGGCCCATAGAGAGTATTGAGGGCTTCATAGAACCGTTTCAAGTTGTTTCTGTCAGCATATCTCTGTATTTCATCTGCCTTGGCGCTCAGCCAGGCACCCTGCATTTTACTAGCTAATGTGGTTCTGGTATCTAAGAAAGGTTTTAGAGATAAGACAGGGAATTACAGCCTAGTGAGTCTCACATCAGTGGTAAGGAAACTATTGGAGAAAATTCTGAAGGAATGAATCTGTCTCTGCTTGGAGAGACAAGGTTTGATCAGGGATAGTGAACATGGCTTTGACTGAAGGACGTCATGCCTCCATTTGATTGAATTTTGTGAGGAAGTGACCAGTTGTATAGATGAGGATTGTATTGTTGATGTAATTTATATGGATTTCAGCAGTCTTTGACAAGGTCTGATGTCGGAGACTTATAAAGAAGGCAAATGTACATGGGACACAGGGTAATTTGATGAGATGGATTCAAAATTGGCTCAGTTGCAGGATGTGGGTATGCCGGCGTTGGACTGGCGTAAACACAGTAAAAAGTCTGACAACACCAGGTTTTAGTCCAACCTATTTATTTATTTATTTAGGAGTAAATAGGTTGGACTAAAACCTGGTGTTGTCAGACTTTTTACTCAGTTGCAGGAGACAGAGGGTGATACGCTTTGGAAGAAGTACTTTGACAAAGAAGTGTTCAACGAATGGCATGACACCAGGAAGTTCTGAGGAACAAAGGAGCTTGGCATACTTATGCATAGATCCCTGAAGGCAGAAGGGCATGTGAATGGGGTGGTGAAAAAGGCATATGGAACACTTGCCTTTATCAATCAAGACACATTACAAAAGCAAAGAGGTCATGTTGGAGTTGTGTAGAACTTTGGTGAAGCCACAGCTAGTGTACTGTGTGGGGTCTAGTCACCACATTATAGGAACGATTTGATTACGCTGGAGTGGGTGCAGAGAAGATTCACCTGGATGCTGCCTGGGATGGAACATTTAAGTTATAAAGAGAGGTTGGATAGGCTTGGATTGTTTTTGTTTGGAGCACAGAAAACTGAAGGACGACCTGATTGAGGTGTACAAGATTATGAGGCATGGACAGGGCGTATTGGGAGCAGCTGTTCCCCTTAGGTGAAGGGTCAGTTTCAAGAGGACACAAGTTCAAGGTAGGGGCAGGAGGTTTAGGGGGGATGTGAGGAAACCTTTTTTACCCAGGTGGTGGTGACAGTGTGTAGTGCGCTGCCTGGGAGGGTGGCAGACGCAAGTTGCCTCACATCCAAGGCTATGGGCCAAGTGCTGGTAAATGGGATTAGGTAAGTCAGGTGGTTCTTTAATGACGATGTAGACTCAATAGGCAAAAGGGCCTCTTCTCTGTAATTCTGTATTCTATAAAGTCAGTATTTGATTGTTGCCTTTCCACTTTACTATAAAAATAGTGAAACAGCAATTTAATTTGTACATTAAGTTGTAATTTCTTTCAGCACAAATGGAAGGCATTTGGTCCATTCTGTGTGATGTTTTCTTGCTGGAGGCCTTCACATCTAATTTTAATGTCTCATGGCCAAAATTTTAACACATGCTATCATTTCACTGTGGAAATTTATCTTCAGCCAATAAAGGCATTTCATCAGTCCTGTGCTCCCATTGGAGAACTACACTGACAGAGGAGTTGAAGTGAAAATGTTGGAACAGAGTTTGCTCTAGCAAGATATCCAATTACGTGTCACTCGCTTGACCCTCCATGTATCTTTGTGCTCCACCAAAAATTGTCCACAAAGTTGCCGAAATGGCAATCTGTACAACAGTGCTGCAAGGCACATAAGGCCTCTGTGACCTGATGAACAGGAAATTAACAAGTTATTTCCCTAACAAATCCAATTTAAGAACAGGGAAGTAAATAATAGAAGAGTTGGAAAGGAGGCAAATTAGAAGGAGTGAATTCATTCTCAAATCAGACGTAGAAAGTGAAATGAAAAGAGAAAAAGAAAGTTTTGATTGAGAGTAAAAGTTAAAATAAAAAAAAAGAAATGCAGTGTTTGACATTTTTAAGATCTACCCAAACTTTCAGAACCTTAAAGAACATGACTGCACACTTGATGGTTAATTTTCAATGGCAAATCTGTTGATTGGCAATTAGCTTGTTATTTAAAGGATACTTATGCTATTAACCTGTCCTATGCATCTTCAGCAGGCTTAGTTTGTATCAACCACATCATTTCCATTTATTCAGTTTTATGTGGGTATCACTGGCAAGGTCAACATTTGTTGCCCATTTCTTATTGTCATTGAGAAGGTTTCGTAATGAGCTACCATCTTGAATACAACTGAGTGACTTATGAGACCATTCCATAGGGAAAAACAAAGGGTTACAAATATTTGGAACTGTTCCACAAACAGCAATTGATGTTAAATTGTTTGGTAATTTTAAAACTGATATTGATGGATTTTTGTTAAACAAGGGAATTAAGGAATATGGAGCTAGGTCATAGATTAATCATGATCTTATTGAATGATAGAACAGACTCAAAAAATCAAACGGCATACTACTGTTTTTGTTTTCTTGCATATAAGGCAGAATGGATAAGGCCAACGGATTTCCTTCCCTAAAGTGAACCTAAAAGGCTTTTCCAATGTCAGCTTCTTAAGACAGATTTTTACTTAATTAATAAGATTCGTATTTCCTAACTGTCATGGTGGTACTCGAACTTCTTTCTCTAAATTACTAATGCAATATATATATAAATAAATAATGGAAGAATTGGAAAGGAAGGCGAATTAGAAGGAGTGAATTCATTGTCAAATCAGACATAGAAAGTGAAATGTAAAGAGAAGAAAGCTTTCATTGAGAGTGAAAGTTAAAGTAAAAAAAAACAAATGTACTGTTTGACATTTTTAAAATCTACCCAAACTTTCAGAACGAGACTGCACACTTGAACATAGAACATTACAGCGCAGTACAGGCCCTTCGGCCCTTGATGTTGCACTGACCTGTGAAACCAATCGAAAGCCCATCTTACCTACACTATTCCATTATCATCCATATGTTTATCCACTTGAGATGGTTACATCTCAGTATTAAATGTTACTGTGCAATATTTAATACTGAGGCAAAAAAACGTACTGTTTTTGCAAAACTAATGATGGAGCAAACAAACTTTAGGACATTTGTATTATATTGTGCATCTACTGACCTCCTGTGCCATTTGTACATAAATAACAATAAATGATGGCCCAAGATCTGTCTCCAGCCTAGAATCTCTATATGCATAACTTCCTTGCTAAGTTAATGGAATTGTGGCTTCTCCTCTTATAAGCATCTCAAATTATATAGATAATTAAAGAGTGGTGAAGGAGGTGGGGTGAGAGAGAAGATAACTGATACACTAGAAGAATTTACAGATGACAATGAGGAGATGATAGAAACATTATCTCCTCCGGACACTTTTGTATCTCTCCCCTCTCACCTTAAATTGTGATGAGGACAGCCTTGAATTTCAAAAGGATATAGACATATTTGTGGATTGGACAGGCAAGATATGGAGGGATCTTGATGTATATGTACATAAGTCATTAATGATGACATTAAGAGAGCAGTTAATAAATCATATAGTATTTTATGCTTAATTAATAGGGTCATTGAGTACAAGTAGGAAGGAGGTCATATTCATCTTGTATAAAGGCCTCATCTTGAGTACCAGGTCCAGTTCTGGGCGCTGTACTTGTGGAATGATGTGAGGCGTTGGAGAGAGTACTAGAAGGCATGGATTCTAATAATTGGCAAGAAGACTAAAGCTAATGAGAAGAATATTTTTTTTTCACCCAGAGGATGGTTGAAGTCTGGAATGAAGTTGGTATCAATGGGTGCTATTCTGGTTGGCGGTTGGTGACTAGTGGAGTGCGGCAGGGATCGGTGCTGGGACCTCAACTATTTACCATTTATATAGATGATCTGGAGGAGGGGGCTGAGTGTAGGGGGATGAAATTTGCTGATGACATGAAGATGAGTGGAAAAGCAAATTGCATGGAGGGTGTGGAAAGTCTGCAGAGGGATCTGGATAGGCTAAGCGAGTGGGTGAGGACCTGGTGGATGGAGTATAATGTCAGCAAGTGTGAGGTTATCCACTTTGGCAGAAATAATAGTAGGAGGGATTATTATTTAAAAGGCGAAAAGCTGCAGCATGCTACGGTGCAGAGGGACCTGGGGGTCCTTGTGCACGAGTCGCAAAAACCCAGTCTGCAGGTGCAGCAGGTGATCAGGAAGGCAAATGGAATGTTGGCCTTTATAGCGAGGGGGATAGAATATAAAGGTAGGGAGGTCTTGCTGCAACTGTACAGGGTGCTGGTGAGGCTGCATCTGGAGTACCGTGTGCAGTTTTGGTCGCCGCACTTGCGCAAGGATATATTGGCCTTGGAGGGAGTGCAAAGGAGGTTCACTAGGCTGATACCGGGGATGAGGGGGTTAGACGATGAAGAGAGACTAAATAGACTGCGTCTGTACTCATTGGAGTTTAGAAGGACAAGGGGGGATCTTATAGAGACGTATAAGATAATGAAGGGGATGGATAGGGCAGAGGTAGAGAGATTCTTCCTGCTTAGAAAGGATAGCAGGACTAGAGGGCACAGCCTCAAGATAAGGGGGGCAGCAGTTTAGATCAGAGTTGAGGAGGAACTTCTTCACTCAATGGGTGGTGAATCTCTGGAATTTTCTGCCCGTTGAAGTGGTGGGGGCTACCTCGCTAAATATATTCAAGTCACAGGTAGGTGGGTTTTTGATAGACAAGGGAATTAAGGGTTATGGGGAGAAAGCGGGAAAGTGGATCTGATCCACTTCAGATCAGCCATGAGCTTATTGAATAGTGGGGCAGGCTCGAAGGGCTAGATGGCCTACTCCTATTTCTTATGTTCTTATGAACTTCCTGAGAGGGAGGTGGAGGAAAGTTTGCTCAAGGTATTCAGAAGGGAATTGGATTGCTATCTGAAAAAAAAATTAATGTTATGGGGATAGGACAGGGAAGTAGGTCTAGGTAGAAAGCTCTATTGAAGAGCCAATACAGACTTCATAGGCCAACTTGTCTCCTGCTTCACTAAAGGTTCTATGATACTGTGATAATAACTTGCTTCTAATCCGACTGCTCGATCTGCATCTTTAAAATGTGTAAGACTGATACAAGTGTACTTCTTCTGCAGGTTTCCCTGTTGAATTACGTTTTCTTAATTTCTTGGGCCTTTGCTTTGCCTTATGTAAAGTTACGTCCATTGGCATCAAGTGTCTGCACAGTCATGACTTGTATAATCATTGTATGTAAAATGTTATACCAACTATCTTCTGTTCAGCCTTCAAACTATTCTTCTAACTGTACAATTGTAAGTATATAATTTAAATAATTTTCTATTTGTGTTCTTATGATTTCAACTGCTGATTACTTGGAATATGATTTTATAATTACGATGTTTTGTATCAACAGAGACCCTAACCTATATAGCCTGATGTATGTACATCTCCTTCACATAAGATACAACTTGAAAGTTGCTCAATTGCCTGCTTTCATCACCAACTCTGGCAATGTGTCCCAGCCACCCATCGCCTTCTATGTGAAAAACTTTCCCTGCAGTTCTGTCCTAAACTTACCCCCCTCTCACCTTAAACCTGTGCCCTCTTGTAATTGACCCTTCCACCCTGAGAAAAAGCCTGTCTATCCAGCTTACCTTTGCCTCTCATAGTTTTATAGACTTCTATCAGGTTTGCCCTCAGCTTCCATCCTTCCGGTGAAAACAGTCCAAGTTTATCTAATCTCTTCTTCTACCTAAAACCCTCCAGACCAGGCTTTTGCTTTCTTTACTATCTGCTGTACCTATATGTGTTCAGTGACTGATGCACGAAGGTATCAAGGTCTCACTGAGCAACTACCTCTCTCAATTTACACCCACTCAAATAATAATCTGCCTTCCCATTATTGCTATTGAAGTGGATAACCTCACATTTATCCATATTATACTGCATCTGTCATGCATTTGCCCCACTCATTCAGCCTGTTCAAATCATGCTGAAGCGTCTCTCTGACAGGTCACTCTCCCACCCAACTTTGTATCATCTGCAAATTGAGAGAACACATTTAGCTCCCTCTTCCAAATTATTAATATATAATTTGCACAGATCCCTGGGATACTCCACTAGTCATTTCCTGCCAATCGGAAAAAGACCCGTTTATGCCAAATCTTTGCTCCCTGTCCAGTAAACAGGCTTCTATGCATCTCAAGACACTACCCCCAATCCCATGCACTTTAACTTTACATAGTAGTCTGCTATGTGAGACCTTGTCAAAAGCCGCATCCACTGGTTCTCTTTTGTCACTACTTGTTACATCCTTAAAGAATTCCAATAGATTAGTCACGCATAGTCTCCCCTTTGTAAATCCTTGCTGATTTTGCCTGATTATACCACTGCTTTCCAAATACTGAGCGGTGAAATCCTTGATAATGAAATCTAGCAACTCCCCCAGTACCAACACGAGGCTCACTGGTCTATATTTGATTTGATTTATTATTGTCATATGTATTAACATACACAGTGAAAAGTATTGTTTCTTGCCCACTATACAGACAAATATACCATTCATAGAGAAAGAAACGAGAGTGCAGAATGTAGTGTTACAGTCATAGATAGGGTGTAGAGGAAGATCAACTTAATGCAAGGTAAGTCCATTCAGAAGTCTGATGGCAGCAGGGAAGAAGACGTTCTTGAATGGGTTGATACATGACCTCAGACTTTTGTATCTTTTTCCTGATGGAAGAAGGGGAAGAGATAATGTCCAGGGTGCATGGGGTCCTTAATTATGCTGATGCTTTGCCAAGGCAGCAGGCAGTGTAGACAGTGTCAGTGGATGGGAGACTGGTTTTATGTGATGGATTGGGCTACATTTGTCACCTTTTGTAGTCCCTTGTGGTCATGGGCAGAGCAGGAGCCATACCAAGCTATGATTCAACCAGAAAGAATGCTTTCTATGATGCTATAGTTCTGTTTTTTCCTCTACCTCCCTTTTTGAATGATGGGCTTACATTAGCTGTCCTCCAGTCCATGGTCCAAAGAATTTTGGAAAATGATCATCGATGAAACCACTATTTCCAGGGCCACTTCCTTAAGTACTCTGGGATGAAGATGATGATTATGGGATCTGCCTTCAATCCCATCAATTTCCCTACAACTAATTCTCCACACATACTGATTTCCTTTAGCTCCTCAGTAAAGTTTGTTTCTCTCATTACTTCTGGTACATTATTCATGTCTTCCTTTGCAAAGACAGAAGCAAAGTACAAATCTAGTTCCTCAGCCATTTCTTTGTTCCCCATTATGAATTCTCCCATTTGATTGTGAGGGGCTTTCATTCATTTTTGTCAATCTTTCTTTTGATGGTCTCATGGTATTATTGTTAGACTATTAATCAGAAGCTCAGCTAATGTTCTGGGGACCGGGGTTCAAACCCTGCCATAGCAGATGAAAGAATTTGAACCCCATTTTAAATAATCTTGAATTAAAAATGTACTGATGACCATGAAACCATTGTCAAATGTAGGAAAAACCCAAATGTAGGAAAAACCCATTCACTAATGTCCTTTTAGGGAAAGAAATCTGCCATCCTTTCTTGGTCTGACCTACATGTGACTCCAGAGCTATAGCAATGTGGTTGACTCTCTACTGCCTTCCAAGGGCAACTAGGGATGGGCAAGAAATGCTGACCAGCTAGCAATGCCCACTGCAAATGAATAAAACAGACCAGTGGAAACTTTCAGTCAGTTTTTATGTTCCTTGCCAGCTTACTTTCATGTTCTATTTTCCCCTTCTTCATTAATCCGTTGGCCCTCCTTTACTGAATTTTAAACTGCTCCCAATCCTCAAGTCTATTTCTTTTCCTTGCCAACTTGTATGCTTCTTCTTTGAATCTAATGCTATCTATAATTTCCCTTGTAAACCATGGTTTGACCACAGTTCCCTTTCCACTCTTGTGCCAGACAAGAATAAACAACTTTTGGGATTCACCTGTTTGTTCCTTAAATGCCTGCTATAGCCTGTCCACTGCTTTCCTTTCAGTAATGAGATTCAGGACCCTGCTCTCAGAATCAACTACATCAATATCCATCTTGATAAAGAATTCATTCATATTATGGTCACTCATCCCCAAAGAGTTATCGCATAACTAGATTGCCAACTAATCATTTTTCATTGCACAATACTCAATCCAAGATGGCCTGTTCCATTGTTGCTTCCTAAATGTATTGATCCACAAAACCAACCTGTAGACAGTCCAAAAATTCCTTTGTTGTCCTGTGACTAATTTGACCCTCCCAATCTATATGTAGATTGGAGTCATCCATAATCACAGATGTTCCTTTAACACATGCATCTGAGTTCCTGTCTGATGCTATTCTCAACATTACCACTGCAGTTTGATGGTCTGTATACCACTCCCACAAATGTTTTTTGCCTCAACCCACACAGATTCCACATTGTCTGTGCTACTATCTCTCCTCATTGTATCCATATCTTCTTTAATCAATAATGCAACTCCATCTCCTTGTCCTTTCTGTCAGTCATTCTTAAGTACTGAATAGACCTTAATGTTTAGTTCCCATCCTTGGTCACCTTGGAGCAATATTTCTGTAATGCCAACTATATCATACCCCTTTACATCCATCTGCATACATTTTGTTTCAAATGCTTTGAGCATTTTGGAACAAAATCTTTAATGTGAGCCATTTTCTTGTCCTGTTCCTATTTTTTCCCCCATCCCTTACTAACTCTAAACTTGATTTCTCTGTCTATCACTTTTCTTAGTCTCCTTGCTGTCTTTTCCTCTTGTTCTTAATTCCCCCTGCATTGAATCATTACGTAGGTTCCCATCCCTTTTCCATATTAGTTAAGCTCTTCTCCAACCACACTATCAAGTATCCCCCCCCGCCCCCCCAAAAAAGGACATCAGCCCTAGTTTTGAACAGGTATAACCCATCCAGTTTTTAACAGGTTCCACCTTCCCCAGAGCCAGTCCCAAAGCCCCAGGAATCTGAAACCCTTCCCCTATCTTTTCAGCCACATATTCATCCTATATTTTCTGTTGTTTCTGCTCTGACTAGCACATGGTACTGGTAGTAATCCTGAGATCACTACCTTTGAAGTCCTACTTTTCAGCTAGCTTCCTATATACTGCTTTTAGGACCTCATCTCTTTTTATACCCATGTCATTTGTACTAACATATACCACTACCACTGGCTGTTTACCCTCTCTCTTCAGAATGTCTTGCAACTGCTCTAAGACAGCCTTGATCCTATCGCCAGGGAGCTAACATACCCTCCCGGAGTCTTGTTTGTGGCCACAGAAACACTTATCTATCTCCCTTAAAATTGAATCCCCTATAACTATTCCCTTTTTATGCCTATTCCTCCTCCCCTATGCAGTAGAGCCAACCATGGTGCTATGAATTTGGCTGTTGCTGTATCCCCTGAGAGGCCATTCCTCTCAACAATATCCAAAACAGTTTATCTATTGGCAGGGGAACAGCCACAAGAGATTTCTGCACTGCCTGTCTAGTTCCCTTGCTCTGTCTGGTGGTCACCAATTCCCTTCTTGCCTGTGGAGTCTGAGCCTGCAGTGTAACCACCTCTCTATACATGCTATGCACAATAGTCTTCATCTCACAGATGTTTCACAGTGCTCTAGATGCTGCCCCAGTCCGAAACTCTGGCTTCTAGCACTGCACCTGGAAATACTTTCTGTACACACACAGCCCCGGGCACTAGAAATGATCCCAACCTCCCACATGGAGCACAAGAAGCAGACAATGGCTTGGAGCTCTCCTATCATGACTTTCATGCTTTAAATTAAACTTTTGGAAGATACTTGATATCAATTATAATCCAATTCTCAAGGGTCCTTCTTTCCTGCTCTTTGATACTACTGAACATAATGCTTACAAACTGTAAGCCACAAAAACAACTTCTGAAACTTATTGTGAAAGAAGTATTAAATACTTGCCCGACCTTATCCACTATTTACCATTCAGCTCTTTCCTTTGTGCCCTCTACCACTACGTGATGTGAAATTGCCAGCATTGGGCTATCACTGCAGTAGTGCAAGACCACTCCTAGGATTTAAAGGTTGGAAAGCAAGAAAAAAAAAGCAAAAAGCACCTCTTGACCCTCTGCACCAAATTCCCACTCAGTTCCAAATTCCTGATAGATCCCACTCCAGATGAGGTCTCTCCCACAGTTTATGTGCAAACTCACTGATTGCCACTTCCAAAAACCCCTTTCTTAAATACAGCTCAGGTGACTCTCACACCAGTTAACTTCTAATGTATTCACACCTATTGAGGCCCTAATCAGACTTCAAGTGATTGACAGTTAACTGCCACTCAATAATTGGTCAGCTCCTGATTGACCTTTTAACGGGACGACTACACATACAAGGAAAAAAGAACTTGGCCATGCTTCAGTTGGACCTGTCTCAGCTCGAGCTCCAAAGGCTCTCGGGAGAGAGGGAAGGAAAATCAGGAAGAGATGTCAGATACACTCCTCAGTTTGAAAGGCTGTATGGAGGAGTCGATCCTGCCGCCTTATGTCTGAGATGATTTTGCTGACATTCCAATGCAACAGCTAGAGTGGCAGCCGCTGCAAGACCTTTGTCCTGAACTACTGCAGGACACGCTCTTCATGGTGCAGGGCATTGAACTACAGTGCCAACAAGCCAGCTGTGCCAACACCAGAGAACAGTGGGCTTTTCGACCTCACTCCAGTTACCCTTCTACCCAAAGGAAGCCAGGGGTTCTCGGGCACCAATAGGGAAACATAGAAGGTAGGAGCAGTAGGAGGCCATTTGGCCCTTCGAGCCTGCTCTGCCATTCATTACGATCGTGGCTGATTGTCCAACTCAGTAGCCTAATCCTGCTTTCTTCCCATAGCCTTTGATCCCAGAGGATCAGGTGCTGCAGTTTGGCTTGGTGTAATCCTGGGAAATCATATTTCCACTTTTCCAGTCTGGATTGAGGCATAGTGTAACATGCCTCAAGAAGGAACAAGGAGTGATTGAGAATTCATTCATTATTAAAAACTGTCAGGTTATCAACACATTTTTCCATCAAGACTAAGGAGATAAGTGCTAAGAATATGAACATATGAAATGAACAGCAAGGAAAAGACTAACTGGTCCTTAGCCTGTCATGCATCATGATTACCAAATCACCTTGATTAAAAACTTCATCTTCACTCCTGAAAAAGCAGTATGAGATCAACTGGAGGAATTAGAAGGTTATCTTTCATCTTTGTGCTGACTCATTATTAGAACAATTCAAACCCAGCTTCACAACACTATTTTTCCCCATATTTCTGATCTTCCTCAACTTCAGATAGTAACTTTTTTTCTTCCCTTAAGCTCTGCAATGAACCTGTCGCATTGGAAATACATACTATAATGCCTCTATCGCTTTATTTTTCCGTTCATTTTTAGTCAAATATTTTAAAATATATTTATACTTATATTCTATAAGATATTAAGCAGAATTTTGACTGCCAAATGGAGGTGGGTTTGCGTGTCAGCTGGGGATGGAGGTGTCATTAAATCCCTAAAAAGAGAAGCATGGTTGGGAACCCAACATAAGCCCAATCATTTTGTATGGTTCAGGTGGAATTGTAGATCGGTAGAAGACCCCAGTGTAACCCTGTGGGTAAGTTATTATAACATTTAAACAGCCAGTCATCCTCTAACCTAGGATTGAGGTTTAAATAGCCAACTTACAAATTCCCCAGCTTCTCCGTAATTCACCATCATCAGCTAGAGAAGTGTACAGTGGGTAGTGCTTCTTCAGTAAAACTGATGAGCTGAGAAGCCTTTAACAGCAAGATATCTTGCTTAGGTAAGAGGCTGCTAGTCACAGGACCTCTTCTCGAAGTGCTGTTTGCTAATTTGCCGCACTATTTGCCTACCCTCTCTGATTGTCAGGGAACATGAAAGCAGGATGCTAATGACATGATTGAGTTAAAGAGCCATGGTAAAGCTAACTTCAACTGCAAATGGGTTTCTGTCCCACTGCTGGTCACCTTCAGTTGAAATTCTCCTTTCTGTTTTTTAATATCTGGTTTAACACTGGTCACTTTTTTTTACTATTTTAATAGAATAGTCTTTTTTGTAAGCTACTATTAGTCATTAAAATTAGTCAGCCAATTCCATTTAAAGGAAAAATAATTGAAAGTCAACGCATTTAGCAATATTAATTATTTATTATTTTAAAACTGCAAGTAACATATTTGAACATTTAATTCCTCAGCCACAAATCAATGAGACAAATGTAGAGAAAATGTCAAAATTGAACAAATCAGTGCTTTACGCCAGCCCAGTCGATCCAGCAAATTGGATTGGACTAAGAAAATCTTCTCCACTTCTGGTGTACCTTAAGGTATGGATTTGCTACAAATTCCCTAACTTTCTTTTTATATACAAGCATTTTTTCAAGAAAACAGAAAAGGGTTATCTCTCAGAATTTGGATTTGTTTTCATCATAGAAATTATGCCTCAGGTGGTCTATGATCATTTGTACATCCTTCAGCATTAATTTATGTATAACATTACCTGCAATAAAACAAATGAATGCTTGCATTATTGAATCAAAATGTGAATACCAACATCTGCTAAAGGCTTTAAAAAATATAGATAAATGTAAAATGTATTATTGATCAGTGAAAATTACAATTGTTGCATAAAGTGTTTGTGATCAAGCCCTGATTTTTCACATTTGACTCAGGTTTACAAAGTATACAGAATGTTTATATGATGTTGCCATGCTAATCACAACAAATATTGTGAGCCAAAAAAATTGATGCACTGGCACTGTCACATCAGGTAACTATTTAATCATTGGGCATTTAGCGCTGAAAAGATTCTCCCTGGTCTACTCCATCTTAGGCAAATTCTTCATGATTTCTAGCATTTTCTGTTCTTACCTCAGACTTCCAGCATCCACATTATTTTGCTTTTGTGTTGGTATGTGCTCCAAATAATTTGCTTGTTTTTTCGAGCTGAAACCAAATGCTCACGTAAACTAAATTAAGAAAGTAGTAATTTGGTGTTTTCCTAGATCAGTCACTAGATTATTTTAATTACATGACTAAGTGACGAATAGGCTTTTTGCTTCTTCAGGGGCAGTGAAATCAAATGTAAATACACATACTATATTTTAAAAATCTCTAATGAAATTTGATTTAGTATTGTCATTTCTGGGGCACTCCGTAAGTACATATATAGGAACATAGGAGCAGGAATAGACCGTTCAGCCTCTTGAACCTGCTCTGACATTCAACTAGATCATGGGTGATTATCTACCTTAATGCCATTTTCCCTTGCAATCCCTATATCTCTTGATGTCATTAATATCTAGAATATCTACCCTCTGAGTAAAGAAATTTCTTCTCATCTCAATTGTAAGTGGTTTGCCTTTATTCCAAGACTGTGACCCCGATTCTAGAATGCCAACCAGAAGAAACGTTCTACATCTACCCTGTCTAGCTCTTTCCAAATTTTGTAAGTTTCAATAAGGTCACCTCTCTTATTTTTCTAAATCCTAGATCGCTGTAAAGACAAATTTCAATGCGGAGTTCATCTTTTGAAACACTTAAAAGCAATTTTAACCAGCGGCACTGTAGCACAGTGGTTCGCACCGCTGCTTCACAGCTCCAGGGACCTGGGTTTGATTCCCGGCTCGGATCACTGTCTGTGTGGAGTTTGCACATTCTCCTCATGTCGGTGTGGGTTTCCTCCGGATGCTCCAGTTTCAACATAGAACATAGAACATTACAGCGCAGAACAGGCCCTTCGGCCCACGATGTTGCGCCGACCAGTTACAAAACAATGACCCACTAACCTAAACCAATCCCTTTTCGTCCATAAACCTATCCACGGATCTCTTAAACGCCCCCAAACTAGGCGCATTTACAACTGCAGCAGGCAGGGCATTCCAATCCCTCAGCACCCTCTGGGTAAAGAACCTACCCCTGACATCCGTCCTATAACTACCACCCCTTAATTTAAAGCCATGCCCCCTCGTGCTAGATTTCTCCATCAGAGGAAAAAGGCTATTACTATCCACCCTATCTAAACCTCTAATCATCTTATATGTTTCAATAAGATCCCCTCTTAGCCGCCTTCTTCCCAGCGAAAACAACCCCAAATCCCTCAGCCTCTCCTCATAGGACCTCCCCTCCATACCAGGCAACATCCTGGTAAACCTCCTCTGCACCCTCTCCAAAGCCTCCACATCCTTCCTGTAATGTGGGGACCAGAACTGCACACAGTACTCCAAGTGCGGCCGCACCAGAGTTGTGTACAGTTGCAACATAACGCTGCGACTCCTAAATTCAATCCCCCTACCAATAAACGCCAAGACACCGTATGCCTTCTTAACAACCTTATCTACTTGACTCCCAACCTTCAAGGATCTATGTACACATACACCTAGATCCCTCTGCTCATCCACACTATTCAAAGTCCTCCCGTTAGCCCTATACTCGACACATCTGTTATTCCTACTGTTATTCCTGTTTCCTCCCACAGTCCAAAAATGTGCAGGTTAGGTTGATTGGCCATGCTAAAATTACCCTTTAGTGTCCTAAGATGCTTAGGTTAGAGAGATTAGCGGGTAATAATATGTAGGGATATGGGGGTAGGGCCTGGGTGGGATTGTGGTTGGTGCTGACTCGATGGGCCGAAGGGCCTCTTTCTGCACTGTAGGGTTCTATGATTCTATGAATTTGAGGGGAGGGAAGCAGAGATGTAAAAAATTAGATCTGGTATCATTTCTCTAACAATATCACAATACACAATGAATTTTCACAATACACCACTTAATTGATTTTCAGTAATTTACTGCAAACATTAGGAACTGTGCTTCTGGCCATAGTAGGACTGGTTAGGCTCCAAGGGCAGTTATCATTGGTCTGTTTTAATGTACATCCAAGAAACAATAACAACATTACTTTTCGGGGCCATTGGAGATGGGTTCAGGGGTGAGTGGGGTGGAAAAATCTCAGAAACTAATGTCTGGACGAGTACTCAACATAATCCTGTCCCCTTCTGCTTTTCCAAGGGCAAGATTGAAGGAGATCTGGAAATGCTTTTTGATCTGTTGGCTGAGTATTTAAGTCATTGTTGAGGTTGTTAAGAAGCCAATTCTTTAGCCCTGAGTACTGGACTTCTCAGTTGTGAAACCTGTTTCCTGACCTGTCAGCAACTCATCAGGATCGCAGCCAGAAGAGCTTTTTCAGTGAAATTGACAAGCTGGGAAAGTTTTGATTAGTTAGATTGAAGAGCTCCAGCCAGAATCATTGAGCTAGCCTATACTGTTGAATAGGTGATTGCCCACTCTGTGAAAGGAACTTCACCTGTTCAGCAATTCAATCAAATACATCAGCCTTCAGCATGGCATGGGTGCAGCAGCACCCATGACCTTTTTCTCAGCTGCATGCCCCTCAGAGACAGATGGGATAGGCACAAAGATCCACCTGGGAGGAGGAAATACCCCAACAAAGGGACTGCAGGTAGAGGATCAGCTCTCTTGACCAGTGCCTCAGGAGGCTCAGGTGCATGGAAGGTCATCTTCAGCTATTTTACAGCTAATTCATTAATACTGAAATGTACCTGCTGTGTGCAATCCATAAGCTCCCACTATAAACTCTCTTAGTCCTCCAGTACACTCACTTTCCTAGAATTTGGCCTTATGAAGCAGGGTTCCTACTCAAAAGGTGTGCACCCTGTCAATTAGAAGTCTTTAGGCTCCATACTCATCTCTCACTTCCATTTTCAAAACCATCTTCTATGATCCCCAGGGATCTGTTCTAGGACCCTTGCTGTTTGTCATTTTCATAAATGACCTGGATGAGGAAGTGGAGGGATTGGTAAGTAAGTTCGCTGATGACACGAAAGTCGGTGGTGTTGTGGATGGTCTGGAAGGATGTCAAAAGTTGCAGCAGGACATAAATAGGATGCAGGACTGGGCGGAGAAGTGGCAGATGGACTTCAACGCGGATAAATGTGTAGTCGTCCATTTTGGCAGAACCAACGGGATGAACGAGTACACTATCAAGGGCAGGAGTCTTAGTAGTGTTGAAGAGCAGAAGGATCTTGGGGTCCGGGTCCACAGGACTCTTAAATCGGCCTCGCAGGTGGAGGATGTGGTCAAGAAGGCGTATGGTGTACTGGCCTTCATTAATCGAGGGATTGAGTTTAGGAGTCGGGAGGTAATGCTGCAACTTTATAAGACCCTTGTCAGGCCTCATTTGGAGTACTGTGCACAGTTCTGGTCACCTCACTATAGGAAAGACATAGAAGCTATTGAAAGGGTACAGAGGAGATTTACAAGGATGTTGCCTGGACTGGGAGGCATGCCTTATGAAGTTAGGTTGAGGGAGCTGGGTCTCTTTTCCCTGGAGAGACGAAGGTTGAGAGGCGACCTGATAGAAGTTTATAAAATGTTGAGAGGAATAGATAGGGTGGATTCTCAGAGGCTATTTCCCCAGGTTGAAATGGTCGCTACGAGAGGACACAGATTGAAGGTGCGGGGAGGAAAGTACAGAAGTGATGTTAGGGGTAAGTTTTTCACTCAGAGGGTGGTGAGTGAATGGAATCGGCTGCCGTCAGTGGTGGTGGAGGCGAACTCGCTGGGGTCTTTTAAAAGACTTCTGGATGAGTATATGGGGTTTTATGGGATTGGGGGTTATAGATAGGTCTGTAGATTGATAGGTGTTGATGTGATCGGCGCAACTCGTGGGCCGAAGGGCCTGTTTGTGCTGTAGTGTTCTATGTTCTATGTTCTATGATATTGGAAGGCAACACCTGGATCGTGATCTGGTGAACTGTACAGTGATGTACTTTAAACTACATCTTCAAGTTTGGGTTGAAAGTACGTAGCATACAGATTTGAAATAAAAACTTACCAGTGCTCCAGTAATCAATGACACAGTGGTTTTTCACGAGACTGTTAATCCAGAAACCCAGTTAATGTTCTGGGAACCCAGGTTCAAATCCCACCATGGCAGACCATAGAATTTGAACTCAATAAAATATCTGGAATTCAGGATCTACTGATGACCATGAAATTGTCAATTGTTGGGTAAATCCATCTGGTTCCCTAATGTCCTTTAGGGAAGGAAGTCTGTCATCTTTACCTGGTACAGCCAATATGTGACTCTGGATCCACAGCAATGAGAAATAAAAGTTGGAGTGTTATAGTAAGGCTGTATAAGGCATTGGTGAGGCCGAATTTAGAGTATTGTGTACAGTTTTGGTCACCTAGTTACACAAAGGATATAAATAAGATTGAAAGAGTGCAAAGAAGGTTCACAAGGATGGTGCTGGGACTTGAGAAGCTGAGTTACAGAGAGAGATTGAATAGATTAGGACTTTATTCCCTGGAGCGTAGAAGAATGAGAGGAGATTTGATAGAGGTGTATAAGATTTTGATGAGTATAGATAGAGTGAATGCAAGCATGCTTTTTCCACTGAGGCTAGGGGAGAAAAAAACTAGACGACATGAGTTAAGGGTGAAAGGAGAAAAGTTTAAAGAGAATATTATGGGGGGATTCTTCACGCAAAGAGTGGTGGGAGTGTGGAATGAGCTGCTGGATAAAGTGGTGAATGTGGGGTCACTTTTAACATTTAAGAAAAACTTGGATGGGTTCATGGATGAGAGGGCTGTGGAGGGATATGGTCCAAGTGCAGGTCAGTGAGACTAGGCAAAAAATGACTCGGCACAGACAAGAAGGGCCAAAAGGCCTGTTTCTGAGCTGTAATTTTCTATGGTTCTATGAGATTGACTCTCATCTGTCCTCGAGCACTAAGGATGGGCAATAAATGATGGCCAGCCAGAACACCCACATCCCATGCGTGGATAAATAAATAAATATTGAAGAAGCTGACAGGTTAAGAAGGCTTCGAAAAGCAAAAATGACTAGCTGCTATTTTGCATATATAAGAAACAGTAGATCACAGGTCTCCTTCACAAAGCATGCTTTTTGATATATTTTCCGCACCATCTGCCTACCTCCTCTGATTGGCAGAGAATGTGAAAACAAGATGCTCATGACATGATTGAGTTAAAGAGCCATGACAAAGCCCATTTCATTTGCAAATGGTCCAGCACGGTGGCACAGTGGTTAGCACTGCTGTTTCACAGCGCCAGGGACCTGGGTTTGATTCCGAGCTTGGGTTACTGTCTGTATGGAGTCTGCACATTCTCCCCGTATTGGGGTAGGTGGGACTTGTTCGGGCGGGATGGGGTTGGTCTGAATCGTGCTGGGACCAGAGTGCTGGCGAATCGAGTAAAGAGGACTGTAGACAGGGCTTTAAACTAATTAGGGGGGGGGAGGGTGCGAGGGTAGGTGATGTTAGGAGGTCTACAGTTAAGGATAGGGTACAGGTAAGGGAGGAGGCTGAGGATGTCCCAAGTGGTGGCGTTACGGCAAATAGGGTCCAGAAGAAGGCTGGGATGAAAGCGCTTTATCTGAATGCACGAAGCATTCGGAATAAAGTGGATGAGCTGGTGGCGCAGATCGACACAAATGGATACGATCTGGTGGCCATTACAGAGACGTGGCTGCAAGGTGACAGGGACTGGGAGATGAATGTACAGGGCTATCAAGTGTTTAGGAAGGATAGGCAGGAGGAAAGAGGGGGTGGCGTAGCTCTGCTGATTAAGGACAGCATCAAGGTGGTAGCAAGGGATGATATCGGAGCCAAAGAGCAGAAAGTGGAATCGTTGTGGGTGGAGATTAGGAACAGCAAAGGGAGGAAGACGCTGGTGGGTGTCGTCTATAGGCCCCCGAATAATGATCTGGAGGTGGGGCGGGCTGTTAACGCGCAAATAAGTGCGGCGTGCAGGAATGGGACGGCAGTAGTTATGGGGGATTTCAATCTGCATATTGATTGGTCGACCCATGTTGGACGAGGTGGGCTCGAGGAGGAGTTCTTGGAATGCTGCCGGGATAGTTTCCTGGAACAGTGTGTGTTGGAGCCGACGAGGGAGCGAGCTATCTTGGATCTGGTGCTATGTAATGAGGCGGGTAGAATTAGGGACCTTGAGGTGAAGGATCCTCTTGGAGAGAGTGATCATTGTATGGTGGAGTTTCTGTTGCAGATGGAGGAGGAGAAAGTGGGTTCCCGGACACGTGTCCTTTGTTTGAATAGAGGGGAGTATGGTAGGATGAGAGAAGAATTGGCGAATGTGGACTGGGGGAGCGCGTTGGAAGGTAGGTCTGCTGAGGAGCAGTGGAGGATCTTTAAGGAGATCTTTCTTGGTGCTCAGCAGAAATTTATTCCGATGGTTAAAAAGGACAGTAGGAAGAGAGGTAATAAGCCGTGGATAACGAAGGAGGTGAAGGAAAGTGTTAAATTAAAAGCGGAGGAATTTAGAGTAGCTAAGAGCAGTGGGCGAGAAGAGGATTGGGAAAGGTTTAAATGTCAACAAAGATTGACAAAAAAGTTGATAAAGGAGGGTAGAAGAAGCTATGAAGCTGGGCTAGCGCTTAATATAAAAAAGGATAGCAAGAGTTTTTATAAATATATAAAAAGGAAGAGGCTGGCTAGGGTGAACGTTGGTCCCTTAGCGGATGAGAAAGGGGAGCTAGTGGTAGGGGATGGGGATATGGCTAAGGTCTTGAATAACTTTTTTGTTTCTGTCTTCACGGAGGAGGACGTGAATAATTTGCCGGGTGTTAGCGATGGAAAGGTGGTAGGACTGGAGGGTCTTAATGACATTACTGTTACTAGAGAGGTGGTGCGCGACAGACTGGAGGGGCTGATTGTGGACAAGTCCCCAGGACCGGATGGAATGCATCCGAGGGTTCTGAAAGAAATGGCGGAGGTGATAGTGGATGCCTTGGTGGTTATTTTCCAGACGTCGCTGGATTCCGGGGAAGTGCCGGAGGATTGGAAAACGGCTAATGTTACGCCGTTGTTTAAGAAGGGTGCCAGGCAAAAGGCGGGGAATTACAGGCCGGTTAGTTTAACGTCTGTGGTAGGTAAAATGTTAGAATCCGTCATTAAGGAGGAAATTGCGAGGCATCTTGAAGGGAATTGCTTGATAGGGCAGACGCAACACGGTTTCATTAAAGGGAAGTCGTGTCTGACAAATTTACTGGAGTTCTATGAGGATGTGTCTAGGGCGGTGGATAGAGGAGAGCCAGTGGATGTGGTCTTTCTGGATTTTCAGAAGGCGTTTGATAAGGTACCTCACAAGAGGTTACTGCAGAAGGTCAGAGGACATGGAGTTGGGGGTAGGGTGTTAGCGTGGATAGAGGATTGGTTGTCAAATAGGAGGCAGAGAGTGGGGGTCAATGGGTGCTATTCGGATTGGCGGTTGGTGACTAGTGGGGTGCCCCAGGGGTCGGTGCTGGGGCCTCAGCTATTTACCATTTATATAGATGATCTGGAGGAGGGAACCGAGTGTAGGGTGTCGAAATTTGCTGATGACACCAAGATTGGGGGAAAGACAAATTGTGCGGAGGGTGTGGAGAGTCTGCAGAAGGATCTAGATAGGCTGGGCGAATGGGCCAGGAAATGGCAAATGGAATTTAATGTTGGCAAGTGTGAGGTGGTCCACTTTGGTAGGAAGAATGGTAGGAAGGACTATTACTTACGGGGCGAAAAACTGCAGCAGGCGACGGTGCAGAGGGACCTCGGGGTCCTTGTGCATGAGTCGCAAAAACCCAGCCTGCAGGTGCAGCAGGTTGTCAGGAAGGCGAATGGGATGCTGGCCTTCATAGCGAGGGGGATTGAATATAAAAGTAGGGAGGTCTTGCTGCAGCTGTATAGGGCATTGGTGAGGCCGCAGCTGGAGTACTGTGTGCAGTTTTGGGCGCCGCACCTGCGCAAGGATATTTTGGCCTTGGAGGGAGTGCAGAGGAGGTTTACTAGGCTGATACCGGAGTTGAGGGGGTTGAGCTATGAGGAGAGGCTGAATAAACTAGGCTTGTACTCGTTAGAGTTTAGAAGAATGAGGGGAGATCTCATTGAGACGTATAAGATGACGAATGGGATGGATAGGATAGAGGTGGAAAGACTCTTCCCGCTCAAAAAAGACAGTAGGACTAGGGGGCACAGCCTCAAGATAAAGGGGGGGCGGTTCAGAACGGAGTTGAGGAGGAACTTCTTCACTCAAAGGGTGGTGAATCTCTGGAATTCTCTGCCCGTTGAAGTGGTGGAGGCTGCCTCGCTAAATATTTTTAAGAAGCGGGTTGATGGGTTTTTGATAAGAGAGGGGATTAAGGGTTATGGGGAGAGGGCGGGAAAGTGGAACTGAGCCACGACAGATCAGCCATGATCTTATTGAATGGCGGGGCAGGCTCGAAGGGCCAGATGGCCTACTCCTGCTCCTATTTCTTATGTTCTTATGTTCTTATCTCTGCATGGGTTTCCTCTGGGTGCTCCAGTTTCCTCCCACAGTCCAAAAAACATGCTGGTTAGGTGCATTGGCCATTCTAAATTCTTCCTCGGTGTACCTGAATAGGTGCTGGAGTATGGCGACTGTCAGAATTGATGTCAATTACTATATGACTTCCTAAATTCAGGAACTTATGGCTTCAAGCTTCACTCCAGCATATGAAGGCCTAATATTAACATTAAGAGGGATACTGGGGACGACTCCCCATCCTTGCCTGCTTGACGCAGATCACAAAAAATTGTGTGTGCGCCTAAAAACAGGTTTAGTACCCAGCGCGAAAAGTTTTGCAATCGGCCCATTCCCTTCTACTGGTGCAAACCAGATCTTGCCCAGAAAGGGTGAGAGGCCAACTAACATATTTAAAGTAGCATTTAAACATGTTTAACCTGTTCGACACCGCATTCTTCCAGCTCCTGGGATCTTCTGACCCTCAGCAATAATCGCTTCTGGAATCTGAATATCACTTTTGGTCTTCACTAGTAGCCACCAGAAGTGATGACCACACCGGGGGACTCAGAGACCATTGAAGCCCTCGGGTGACTGGAGATGTGACTGAGCACTGCCCAACTGCCACATTGACAATGCCTTGACAATGGTTGTCAAATAGGAGGCAGAGAGTGGGGGTCAACGGGTGCTATTCAGATTGGCGGATGGTGACTAGTGGAGTGCCCCAGGGGTCGGTGCTGGGGCCTCAGCTTTTTACCATTTATATAGATGATCTGGAGGAGGGAACCGAGTGTAGGGTGTCGAAATTTGCTGATGACACCAAGATTGGGGGAACGGCAAATTGTGCGGAGGGTGTGGAGAGTCTGCAGAAGGATCTAGATAGGCTGGGCGAATGGGCCAGAAAATGGCAAATGGAATTTAATGTTGGCAAGTGTGAGGTGGTCCACTTTGGTAGGAATAATGGTAGGAAGGACTATTACTTACGGGGCGAAAAACTGCAGCAGGCGACGGTGCAGAGGGACCTCGGGGTCCTTGTGCATGAGTCGCAAAAATCCAGCTTGCAGGTGCAGCAGGTTGTCAGGAAGGCGAATGGGATGCTGGCCTTCATAGCGAGGGGGATTGAATATAAAAGTAGGGAGGTCTTGCTGCAGCTGTATAGGGCATTGGTGAGGCCGCAGCTGGAGTACTGTGTGCAGTTTTGGGCGCCGCACCTGTGCAAAGATATTTTGGCCTTGGAGGGAGTGCAGAGGAGGTTTACTAGGCTGATACTGGAGTTGAGGGGGTTGAGCTATGAGGAGAGGCTGAATAAACTGGGCTTGTACTCGTTAGAGTTTAGAAGAATGAGGGGAGATCTCATTGAGACGTATAAGATGATGAATGGGATGGATAGGATAGAGGTGGAAAGACTCTTCCCGCTCAAAAAAGACAGTAGGACTAGGGGGCACAGCCTCAAGATAAAAGGGGGGCGGTTTAGAACGGAGTTGAGGAGGAACTTCTTCACTCAAAGGGTGGTGAATCTCTGGAATTCACTGCCCGTTGAAGTGGTGGAGGCTACCTCGCTAAACATTTTTAAGACGCGGGTTGATGGGTTTTTGATAAGAGAGGGGATTAAGGGTTATGGGGAGAGGGCGGGAAAGTGGAACTGAGCAGCGACAGATCAGCCATGATCTTATTGAATGGCGGGGCAGGCTCGAAGGGCTAGATGGCCTACTCCTGCTCCTATTTCTTATGTTCTTATGTTCTTATGCCTGTTGGGCACTGTCAGGTGTGCACGGCCAGTATGCCAGCAGCAGTTGGCCCCTGTCTGGATCATGATGGGGACTCTATTGGGGGTGGGGGGGGGGGGGGGTTGGCAATGGCAGAGGCATGGGGGGGTGTGGTAACATGAATTCATGGGGCATGAAGGGGGGTGATGATCTGGGTCATTAATGGGGGCATGTCGAGGTTCATGAAGGGGGTCCCAATGGGAGGACCCTAATGCCGCAATGCTGAGAAGTGGTGGGGAAACATACTGCTGATGGGGAGGGTGAGCCGATGTCCATGGAGAGAGGGTGGTGGTCTTCCAGTGAACTGTGAGATCAGGATGCTTTTTCAAAACAACTCCAATCGCTTTGCAGCCAGGCTCACTGGCGTGTTTAGGCCCCACCCCTTCCAGAATCAGCACACAATTCACCACTCTCCCAGAAATTGATGAGGTGTAGGCCAATTGCGGTCTGGTCTACATCGGATAGAGTGACACGGATCGCTCTGGTTTTCTCATCCTCTCTTTTAGCTTACAAGATTCTGCCTGACTGTTCAGCTACATGTCAAAGATTCAGTGTTACTATTCTTGCTTAACTAAAATAGATGAAATATTTATTTCATTGTTTTTTATGGATGCTTGCTGATCACAATGTCACTTCTTTATTTACCTACATAACTGGCTAAGATCAGGTGTAGTATTGACATGCTGTGCTTGGTTGAAGTCATTAGGGTACATTTTAGCTTCATTTGAAGCAATTTTTAAAAGCAGCATCTTGGCCTTTTGGCTAAGATGCAAATGAGATCAAGCCTTGCAGGAGGAGCAATGCCAACTCCAATCAGTTTGGATCATGTAGATCAAACCCAAGACAGGAGATGAGAGCACTGTCTTGTCAGCTTGGTGTAGAGATGCTGGCGTTGGACTGAGGTAAACACAGTAAGAAGTCTGACAACACCAGGTTTAAGTCCAGTTTATGTGATCGTAATCCCACAAGCTTTCGGAAACGGTGTTCCTTCATCAGGTGTGTGAAGGCGGGAAAAAGCCATAAAGATGGGTACCTGGCATGAAAATAGCTGTGTGGCACATAAGGGGTTAAAAGGCATTCAGCCTGCACTGACTTCCAACATAGACACTGACTTTCAAACACAGACAACTACTTCAAATTTAAGCCACAGGACAGACAGTTAATTGAATTAAAACAGGGAACAGATGTTTCAGGAAGCCAGGCAGCTTAAAAGAGATAAAGATAGTCCTGGGACAATGGGGTCTGATAAGGAGGTTAAGAACAGGAATGCATAAACACAAAGGAACCACTTACTACAAGAATAGAATAAAATTAAGTCATTGATAAAGAGGAAATGTACCCATTCATGGAACAATGTAATATTGAAACAATCATGGCTGTACCTGTCCATAATAATGAGCTAAGGGATGTACCCATTTGACTATAACAATGTGATAATAGTGTCCGGTCCACCTATTGTGTAAAGGGTATAAAGATGGACCGTTTCATCGAGAGAAGGTAGCTGTCCAGTACTGCGGAGTGCTGGTGCCTTTTCTCCACGAAGCTTCGTTAAATAAAACTGTATTGTTGTTCCTCCAGCCTGACTCCGAAGTGGTAATTTTCCCACAACAAAATAAACTGGTTGGACTTAAACCTGGTGTTGTGAGACTTCTTACTGTGTTGATAGCTTGGATCAGGAATGTCTCATCTTGTTGAGACTCTGAACTGGATTTGATTTGATTGAACTGGAATAAAAAGAAAAAAAAGGTAACTGCGCCTTGAGATAATGCATTATGTAACATAGATACCAGGGCTACCTTCTGACTTTCTGGAATATCTGCAAATTTTAAGTATTGTCAGAATTAGTGCAGAATATATCTTCAGAAATTTCAAGCAGAACAAATGTATGTTTTTTTCTCTCTTTCCTAGAACAACCTGTTGATTCTTGCTGTTTTAGCATTTGAAGTGACAATATACCGTCATCAGGAGTACTTTAGGCTCCATAATAACCTTCCACCTCCAGTAACGAAAACCATCTTTCATGACATCACAAGGCAACATTTGGATGATGGACTGGTGAACTGTGCGAAGTATTTCATAAATTTTTTCTTCTATAAGTTTGGGCTGGAGGTATGGAACATATAGATTTTAACGAAAATCCTACTTACCTGCTGCAGTAATCAAATATTCAAAGCAACAAAGTAGTATATTAAAAATGTCAATGATTGGAAATAAATTGCAGAGTATTAAGACAGCACAGCATCACACTGTTGGGAATTACTGGTTTGACTTTTAATATTATTTTATGGCAGTATTGCCTAGCCCTAATTGCCCTTGAATCACTGTGCTGCTCAGTTTCTTATAAAATAGTACAATGTTACAGCACGGAATTGGCCAGGCTTGAAGGTGGAACAAAGAGGAAAGTCACGAAACATTTCACCAAATTAATGGTCTAATGTATTCCCACCTTTTGGCACTCTTGCTTGAGGCAGGTCATCACCATCAATGGCCATCCTCAAAAGTGGATTTGAATAAACTTAGGTTGACTGGGTACAACCGCAGGATCTTCCAAAGAGTGGATAGGTCCGCAATGAGGGTCAAGTTCCTCAGGTGCCTGGAGGCACGTTGCCAGTGCCTGGCCTGCCTGTTCTAACTTCTGTTCCTACACTACTGTAACCTCACCATCAGATGGCCACACTGTGGCTGTCAGCCAGCCTGTGGAGGATTTTACCCTTAACAGGGTTGCCGAATTGCTGATGGCTGCCATTTATTTTGTTAAAGTAAACAGCTATTCAGAGGGCACTTCAAGATGGAGGTGTTCTCGCAATCTACATCCCGCAGTGCTGAGAAGAATGTGCTTCCAAGGCTGCAGGCTCACTAATTGGTCCTGCAGTTTCAGGAACCTGATAGCTATTTTCTTAATTAGCCACATATGGGAAAATCTCCAAGAGGGCATTTGAACCACCATGCGTGTTCAGGTTATTTGAGAGAACTATCCAAGCTATCCCTTTCCCAATAGATCTGAACATTCTTTCCCTTCTTGTGTTTATCCCATTCTCTACTGAAAATTATAATGTTTTCACTCCTATTTGTTAAGTCTGTTTGTAAACAACATATCTCAAAAACTAATAAATAGATGTCAACAAACTTAAGATACAGATGGACATTAAGACATCACAAGGAAGGGATGTTTTTTTTTGCCGAAGGATCCAGTTCCTAGAATTTTTTGAAGGATCTGTTAGCATTGAGAGATGAGGCAAGCTGCCATTTTTTAAGAATACCTGGATTGTTTTATTTTGAGTCTTGTTGATTGTTTTAGAATGGTGTGGATTGTGTCAGCTACTGTGCTACAACTTGTAACAGCTATCAAACTATGAGCAGAGCTTCCAGAGCAGGTTGTTGGATGTGGATTGATCTGACACTCACTATGCCCAAAGTCAGTTCAAAACTGCATAAGTGCCCACTACAATCACTTCCAATTCCAGCCAGTCCTGTAACCTGACCTCTGGCTTGGGGCTGGGGGTTGGAGTTGAGGGGGATAGAGAGGGGAAGGAGGAAGAGAGAAAAAGGGAGCAGAAAAGAGAGATGGGAATGGGAAAAGGGGTAGTGGCAGCAAGAGACAGTGGTGGGGGGTTGAGGCAAAAAAGGGGGAGTGAATGTATGGGTGGGAAGAGAATGAAAGGTGGTAAAGGGAGAGAAGGGTTGGGCTGAGAGGGGGTAGGGAGAGAAAGAGGAGGGGAGAGGTGGGGGGATGGATGGGGAGAGTGGGGGACAGGGAGAGGGGAGAGAATGTGAGGGGGAAGACAAAGGTAGAAGGGAAGATGGGGGGGAGAGAACCGCTGCAATTATTGTCAGATGCGGAGTTCTGCTGTGGAAGAAAATTGCTTGGGGGTTGTAGGGGGAGAAGATTTCTCTCAGGACGATTGTGGTGATGAGAAAACTGCTGCAATCTGAGGGTGGGAGTGTGGTACAGGATGGGGGAAGGTAATGGCGGGGTGTTGTTGCAATATAAATTAGGAAAAAAAGCAGAAAATAGTTTGTTCAAAACATATGTTAAAACTGAGTCTTCTCTTTCTAAAGTTAACTCAGTTTAAGATATATGAAGCTATGGATATTCAGAATTAGCACTGCAATTTCAGGCAATTGATGGCAGTGATGTCAGTTACATTACTTACAATGTTAAATGATAGCTAAATAATTGCTTTTGAGTGCAATTGATATCAGATGAGTGCAATTGAATGTTATTGGAGACATGCTGTTCTCCTCCCATCCAGGGAAATAGCCTGTAGGAGAGGTGTCACTGAATATCAGGCTGGTGCCTGCTTCTTCCTAGGGGGCATATAAATGTTGCAGAGTCCTGGCATGATGCATAAATGAGTGTCCGGGTGCCTTTTAAATATGGTGTCCAGATATGACAGCAACTTCCTGCTCGCCTTACAACATGAATCAGCATCAAACCCTCAATTGCATAATTAATTAGATGAGCGGCACACGATTGGGCATGCTCACCCATCTCACTTACAGCAGGAGTCCCTCAGGGATGCCACTCCCACCACAAACATAAGGTAGAATTTTAAGGATAGTCAGCAGAAAATCAGCATCTTTACCTCAAGAAAAGCTTGTTTGATTGACTCCTAATTGCTCACTGTATAAATAGTTGAATACATTTAGATTCAGAAAAGGCACATCTTCATCAAAAAGAATCTTAACTCTTTGTTATGACCGACTGAGGCAATTAAATAGAGGGGAGCCAGTTCACTGCTTCTCACCTAGTCATAATACTAGTTAGTTAATCATTTGTTTCTCATGAGCAGGTTAATTATAAATTGGATCTGGTCCATGTTGCAAAGCATCTTCTCTTCTTTTGTTTAGGTGTACAAAAGAAAGCATCCCCACTTTATCCCTGCATACTTTATACCTTTTTAAACTGTAATACTCTCATATTGTGTTTCGTTTAGACCCATTTCATGTGCCATCAACAGGCCAGGGGCAGCTGGCCAATCAGATCAAAACACAGAGATACAGCCTAGAATTAAATGCTACAGAAAATATTTGCCTGGGCCCAGGCCTGATGAGTGCATAGGTCCCAGCACTTTGCAAAATGTTGGTAGGAGTCTTCCTTGCAGCAACTAGTGCCTCTCCGGCAGCACTGCTGAACAAAACAGCTCACCAGCCTCTGATTGGTCGGCAGATCTTAGTAGGTGAAATGTCCACGCACAGTATCCTGATTCTGGGGAATGGTCTGTCACTCTCCCCTCAACAGCCTGATTCAACTTTTAACATTTACATTTTCCTTAAAATAAATCATTTATTCGAAGGTCCAAATTTTGGGCAGAAGTTACAACCCAGTGAGCAATGTGGGTCTCTCAGCACCTGTGACAGGTGAACCTTGTATCTCCACACAATTCTGACCATTGTGCTATTATTACAGGAACTTTTCTATCAACAGATGAATAACTATCTCTGCCAACCCAGCCTCTGCCATGTAGTGATAAAAGCTCTCATTGGGGGAGCAATTCCACTTTATTTCACTCATTTTTAATCGTAAAACAAATGAAAACTTACTAAAATTGGGTTGTAACCTCTGTTCAAGCTATACTCAAAATTTGGACCTTTTAAGATGTTGTTTATTTTAAACAAAATATAAATGTTGGAAGTTGAATTCAGAATTCTTCTTCCTAATTCTGTGGGCATGATCTACGACCTTGTTCCATCTGACCATTAGCAAGATGAGGTGGTAAGATCGGGCTGGAGGTGAAAGATCATTTTTCACCTCCCGCTATTATAGCGGCACTGTTTTGTCGGCAAAACCAGCTTCATGGCCATGAATGTCATTAGGGAGTCCCAGACACTATCATCCAGGTTCAGTCTCTGAGGTTTTCCCCGACAAGAATCACATATGACCCTCATTAACAGGGACCAGTCATGATGACCTCGCTAGGAGATCAGTGGCCATTGGAGCCCCCAGGTGTTCAAGGGCAGGGTTGGGCAGTGCCCATGGAACAGTGCCAACCTGACAGTGCCTGCCTGGGACCATGGCACTGCTCATTGGACACCTTAACTGTGCCAGGTGAAGCGTTAAGGGGGCAGAGCCAGAGTGGGGTGGAGCCAGAGTGGGACGGATCCAGAGTGGGACAGAACCATGACAAGGGGGGAAAACAAGCAGGGAGTTCCGCAGGGATGGGAGGAAAGAAACTCTGCCAGGGTGGGAGAGAAAAGGGGAACTCTGCCAGGCAGGCGATTTGTAGGAGAAGAGGGAAGGAGGGAATTCTGCAGACTGGGTGATCAGTGATTAGGGAGGGAGGGAACTCTCAGGGGGAAGATCAGTGGCAGGGGTTGGATGTGGCGATGTCCTTGGAAGGGGGTCCCAATATCCACGGGAGGCTGGGGGGGTTCTGATGTACGTGGGGCAGTAAGAGATCCCCCAGTACTGAGAAATTGGGGCACTTACATAATGGTGCCCCTGGAGCTCAGCAATTGGCTTCCCTGACAAGCTGAGGCTCCGCCACCTCTCCCTCCCCTGCTGGTGACAGTCGCATCCTACCGCTTTTTTTCACTAAGTGTCATAAGGTTGCCTTTTCAAACTCGTCAAAAAAACAGATCTGTAACTCTCCCGTTTTCTCGCTCGTTTGGCACTTTGCCTTTTCCTGATGATACAATTTCTATTCATTCACATTTCCCGCAGATATGTTTTTTGATGACTGTCAATGTGATTGGTCAACGGATGGATCTATATGCTATGCTTCATGCATTTTGGTTATTTGCATTACTCTACCGACGCCGCAGAAAAGCCATTGCAGAACTCTGGCCTAAATATTGCTGTTTCCTAGCATGCATTTTGACCTTTCAGTATCTACTTTGTATTGGCATCCCACCTGCTGCCTGTAAAGGTACGTGTGCTGCATTTTAAAATTATTTGAACTAATATCAGTAAACTTGAATTGTGACAATAATGACTTGATCTTCCTTTGATTTAAGTGTCACGCAACCTGTGTAACATTGGCACAAAATAGTAATGAAAAGTCAGCAGTCAGGAGGTAATGATTGTTGAATAGAAATTCATATTATTGATTTTGACAATGTGAACACTTTCTTCATCTCTACTCAAGTTTTTACTATTGATTAAAATGCACAAATTCTGTTTCTGCTTGAGCAGGTGAATTTACAATTATTCACTTCTAGTGTGCCCAAAGATCAATACAACATAGGGACAGGCCCTTCAGCCCGCTAAAGCTGCACTAACACAAGATGCCATTCTAAACTAAAGACCTTTTGCCTCTATGTGGTCCATATCTCTCTACTCCTTGCCTATTCATGTATCTGTCAAGATGTTTCTTAAATATTGCTATTGTATCTGCTTCCATCACCTCCTCTGGCAGCACATTCTAGGCACTTACTATCATCTGTGTAAAAAGCCCACGTCCCACATCACCTTTAAACTTTTCCCCTTTTACCTTAAATTTGTGTCGTTTAATAGTTGATATTTCTACCCTGTGACTCTGACCATCCCTTCTATCCATGCCTCTCATAATTTTGTAAACTTCTATCAGGTCACCACTCAGCCTCCGATGTTCAAGTGAAAACAAGTTTGTCCAATCTCTCCTCAAAGCTAATACCCTCCAAATCAGGTAACAATCTGGCGAATCTTTTCTGTACCCTTTCCAAGGCCTTCACATCCTTCTGGTAGTGTGATGACCAGAACTGTATGTAATTTTCCAAATGTGGTCTAACTAATGTTCTATACAGCTGCAACATGACTTGCCAATTTTTATACTCTCCTGATTGATGAAGGCAAGCATGTCATATGCCTTCTTGACCAACTTAACCACTTGTGTTGCCACTTTCAGGGAACTGTGGACTTGTACACCTAGATCCCTCTGTATGTTAAAATTTCTAAAAGTTCTTCCATTTACTGTCTACTTCCTTCCTGCATAAGACCTTTCAAAATGCATCACTGTGCATTTGACCAAATTAAATCCCAATTGTAGAAGAACTCCACCCAAGTCACCAGTCTATCTATCTCTTGCTGTATCCTCTGGCAATCCTCCTTACTTTCCACAGCTCCCCCAATATTTGTGTCTTCCACAGGCTTACTAATCATACCACCTACATTCTCCTCCAACTCATAGATATTGCAAACAACAGGCATCCCAACACTGATCCCTGCAGAATAGCACTGGTCACAGAAAAACACTCTTCTACTGCTACTCTCTGTCTTCTAAGCCAGTTCTGTATCCATTGTTCCAACTCACCATAGATCCCATGTGACTTCACCTTCTGTATTGGCTACTGTGATTGTTTCTGTTTAGTATTAGCTATAAAGGGAGGGGGACAGGTTTCTCTTTAAGTATGAAACAGACTTACTTTTGAGTCTTGCTTTAAAATAACAAACTGATAGAAGAACCGTGTACAACATTTTGAGCAATATGCCGCCCTGCATTCACAGCTGAAGTAGAAATAATGTAATTTTTGTCACTTTTCTTATTCATTTCAGATAGCAGTCAGTGATTATTTACCAAACAAAATGTAAACAGAAGCGTTCCATTATCCAAATAAATAGCGATCAAAATGTCTCACAGTACTTTTATTGAATTGCAGACTATCCATGGAGATATGCCAGTGCCAAAATCAACTCAAACTTTATTAAGTGGTTGTACTTTCCAGACTTCATCACAAATCCAAATCCAATGTTTCTTATATGTGAGTACAAGAAATGTTTTAACTAGCATTAGTATTAGAGATTGAATTCACAACTACAATATGAATCTGGTTGGTGTTACTTGGAGTACAATAGCAAGACAGAGCACTAATATACCTATTGTTTTGTTTCATAGCTTCTTCCTGTTGTGCATTCATGCATAACCAGCTTTCATGCATGATGATAACATCTAAATTCAACTCCTTGAACAAATATTTTGAAATGCTTATTGTGCAAATGCTAGTTTGCATTTATATTTAACACATTTTGCTAATTTATAGCAAAGTAGCCAACCAAATGATCATAGCTTTAATATTCTTTTAACAATGCTGAAAATATTGATGACATGTTATGATAGTATTGTATCATAAAATAGCATAAACCCAGTCAAGTCGTGAGGCTAAGTCTAAACCACTACAACTGTCTCAAATTCCAGTTAATTTCGAAATGGACAAATCAACTGTCAAGTAGAAGTTTATTTTAATTCTATTAGTTGCAATTGCTTTGTAAAACGCACTTTGACTTGAATTCCCATTGGCAAGACAAGAGAATCCCTCCACTCCTTTCCATCTCTATGAATGTTATGCATTGTTTGTATAGCATGCAAGGTGGGAAACATGCAGCTGGGAGGCTAGAGAATCTCACCCATGATATTTAAATTTTTCTGTTCAAGTTGTGGAAATTGCAATTTTTACTTATTCAACAATTGAAATAATTCATTAAGATGCATATAAGAAGCTGAGAAATGGTAATGTTTGGGGATGTCTAGGAACATTCTTCTTCACAATCTAATATTAGCCCCTTTAAGAAATTTCTGTTACCACGAATTTAAAAACAGCCCTGCTTAACACCGGGATCGTCCAGTCCCACCAAAAGTCTATGGACATTTCTGGGCAGCTGAATCTTCTATGGCAGTCCCGCTGCAATGAGGCAGGAATATCCCGGTCTTCATCTTTTCTAGTTAGTATCCATGCTAAAGCACAGAAATGGGCATGGCAATTCAGCTAACAGTTGTTTCATTCTCCTAAATGAAATGCAATCTTGCTTCATGCTGCAAAATTGTTTTTGAAACGGATGCATAAGTATGTTTACAACCACAAATAACACAGCATTTTGACATAAGTCCCATAAAAATATCTATGATTGACTAATCAATTCAATGAGAAAGTTTGTATTTCTGCCTCTTTTCATCACTAGATTGACACCTCATTCTTTCTATTTATAATTTGTGAAAAGCAGACTAAGTTATAGAAAGGCTCACATTTATTTTGTAATGTCCAAAAGTAACTGTCTAGCTGATACCCACAACTATTATTCGACAATACTTGTAACAGATATTGATGCCAGTGACCTTTATTAGGTGGTCTAACTGTGCATAATTATACTGTCAGGATGACCAGATGAAGTTTTTGATTTGATTTATTATTGTCACATGTATTGGTATACGGTGAAAAGTATTGTTTCTTGCATGCTATACAGATAATGCATAATATTCATAGAGATGGAAAGGAGAGAGTGCAGAATGTAATGTTACAGTCAGAATTCCTAACTCTCAGACAAAATCAGTAAGGATAGGCAACAACACCCTCTCCACAATCATCCTCAACACTGGTGCCCCACAAGGCTGTGTTCTCAGCCCTTTACTATACTCCTTATACTTCTGTGACAATGTGGCCAAATTCCCCTCCAATTCGATTTTCAAGTTTGCTGATGACACCACCATAGTGGGACAGATCTCAAACAATGATAAGTCAAAGTATAGGAATAAGATAGAGAATGTGGTGAACTGGTGCAGCAACAATAATCTCTCCCTCAATGTCAACAAAACGAAGGAGATTGTGTTCTTATGTTCTTATGTCATCGACTTCAAGAAGCATGAAGGAGAATATGCCCCTGTCTACATCAACGGGGATGAGGTAGAAAGGGTTGAGGGTTTCAGGTTTTTAGTTGTCCAGATCACCAACAAGCTGTTCTGATTCCCCCATGCTAACACTATAGCTAAGAAAGTCCACCAACATCTCTACTTTCTCAGAAGATAAAGGAAATTTGGCATGTCAGTTACAATTCTCACCAACTTTTACAGATGCACCACAGAAAGCATTCTCTTTGTTGTATCACAGCTTGGTATGGCTTCTGCTCTGTTCAAGACTGCAAGGAACTACAAAAGGTCGTGAATGTAGCCCACCCATCACGCAAACCAGTCTCCCATCCATCGACTCTGTCTACACTTCCTGCTGCCTTGGCAAAGCAGCCAGCATGATTAAGGACCCAATGTACTCTGGAATTCTCTCTTCCACTGTCTTCCGTCAAGAAAATTATACAAACGTCTGAGGTCATGCACCAACTGACTCAAGAACAATTTCTTCCCTGCTACTGTCAGACTTTTGAATGGACTTACCTTGCATTAAGTTGATTTTTCTCTACACCCTAGCTTTTACTGTAACACTACATTCTGCACTCTTTCGTTTCCTTCTCTATGAACTGTATGTTTTGTTTGTATAGCACACAAGAAACAATACTTTTCACTATGTTAATACATGTGACAATAATAAATCAAATCAAAAATCATAGCTAGGGTGTAGAAAAAAAACAATTTAGTGTAAGATAGGTCCATTCAAAAGTCTAATAGCAGCAGGGAAGAAACACTTGATTTGATTTATTATTGTCACATGTATTAACGATGATGTGGTGATGTTGGCATTTGACTGGGGCAGGCACAGTAAGAAGTCTCACAACACCAGGTTAAAAGTCCAACAGATTTATTTGGTAGCACAAGCTTTTTAGGAGCACTGCTCCTTCATCAGGATTTGGTTCACAAACAGGGCATAGACACAAACACAATTACAAAATAATGGTTGGATGTGAGTCTTAACAAGTAATCATGCCTTTACAGGTACAGACAATGGGATTGGAGAGAGGGTTAAGCACAGGTTAAAGAGGTGTGAATTGTCTCAAGCCAGGCAGTTAGTGAGATTTTGCAAGCCCAGGCAAGTCGTGGAGGTTACAGATAGTGTGACGTCAATCCAAGATCCTGGTTGAGGTTGTCATCATTTGTGCAGAACTTGGCTAACAGTTCTGCTCGGCGATTCTGCGTTGTTGTGTCTTGAAGGCCATCTTGGAGAATGCTTACCCAAAGATCAGAGGCTAAAGGCTTTGGAGAAGATGTTGTAGCTCTTCCACTCCAGGGGAGTACTGGATGACAAAGGGTACTCTGTCCATCGTGTCCTCTGTTTGTTTTCTGAGGAGATTGGTGCAGTTTTTCGCCGTGATGCGGCAAAACTTTCGATCGATGAATCGAGCATCCAATCCTGTTCTTATGAGGGCATCTTTCAGTGTCTGCAAGTGATCCTCCTCATCTGAGCAGATCCTGTGTATGTGGAGAGCTTGTCCATAGGGGATGGCTCCTTTAATGTGTTTAGGATGGAAGCTGGAGAAGTGGAGCATTGTGAGGTTATCTGTGGGCTTGCGGTACAGTGAAGTGTTCAGGTGATCGTCTTTGATGGAGATGTGTGTGTCCAGGAATGCAACCAATTCTGTCCATGGTGAGTCTGATGGTAGGATGGAACTTGTTGATGTCATCAGATAATTGTTTCAGTGATTGAATCCAAAGGAAGAAAATGTCATTGATATATCTCGTGTAAAGCATCAGTTGGAAGTTCTGTGCAGTGAAGAGATCTTGTTCAAACCTATGCATGAAGATATTGGCATATTGAGCTGCGGATTTGGTGCGAAACACAGCTTCATCGTCCAGTACTTCGCTGGAGGGGATAAGCTACGACATCTTCTCCGGAGCCTTCAACATGTCATCGATGAAGATGAACATCTCGCCAAGGCCATCCAACACCCTCGCTACTTGCCTTCAAACAACCATGCAACCTCAAACAGACCATTGTATGCAGCAAACTACCCAGCCTTCAGGAGAACAGTGACCATGACACCACACCATTTGCCACAGCATGTCTACAAGACGTGCTAGATCATCGACACGGATGCCATCATCTCAGATGAGAGTACATTGGCACCCAGGCTGAGAAGGTTGTTAAGAAGGCGTATGGTGTGTTAGCTTTTATTGGTAGAGGGATTGAATTTCAGAGCTGTGAGATCATGTTGCAACTGTACAAAACTCTGGTGCGGCCGCACTTGGAGTATTGCGTACAGTTCTGGTCGCCACATTATAAGGAAGATGTGGAGGCATTGGAAGGGTTGCAGAGGAGGTTTACCAGGATGTTGCCTGGTATGGTGGGAAGGTCTTATGAGGAAAGGCTGAGGTACTTGAGGTTATTTTCAAAGAACAACACAGCACGGGAAACAGGCCCAACGAGCCCGCGCCGCCGTTAGAGAGATGAAGGTTAAGAGGTGACCTAATTGAGGCATACAAGATGATCAGAGGGTTAGATAGGGTGGACAGTGAGAGCCTCTTTCCTCAGATGGTGATGGCTAACACGAGGGGACAAAGCTTTAAATTGAGGGGTGGTAATTATAGGATAGATGTCAGAGGTAGATTCTTTACTCAGAGGGTACTAAGGGCGTGGAATGACCTGCCTGCAGCAGTTGTGGACTCGCCAACTATAAGGGTGTTCAAATGGCCAGTGGATAGGCATATGGATAACATTGGAATAGTTTAGGTTAGAGGGTCATTAAATTGGTTCCACTGGTCGACGCAACATCGAAGGCCAATGGGCCTCTACTGTGCTGTTATGTTCTATGTACATCTACCAGGTACATGGTACATACTCTTGCAACATGGCCAATGTTGTCTACCTGATATATTGTAGGAAAGGATGTCCTGAAGCATTGTACATTGGTGAGACCATGCAGACTCTGTGACAATGGATGAATAGGCATCACTCAACAACCACCAGGCAGGAGTGTTCACTTCCTGTCAGGGAACACTTCAGCAGTTGAGGGCATTTTGCCTCTGATTTTTGAGTAGGTGTTCTCCAAGGCTGCTTCAAGACACACGACAATGCAAAATCACCGAGCACAAACTGATAGCTAAGTTCCGTACACATGAGAACGGCCGCATTCGAGATCTTGGGTTCATGTCACACTATCTGTAAACCCTACGACTTGTCTGGTCTTGCAAAATCTCACTAACTGTCCTGGCTTGAGGCAATCCACACCTCTTTAACCTACACTTAACTCTGCCTCCAATCGCGTTCTCCGTACTTGTAAATACTTGACAATTTGTTAAGACTCGCATTCCAACCATTATCTTGTACTCGAGTTTGTGTCTGTATGCCCTGTTTGTGAATCAAATCCTGCGCTAATCTGATGAAGGAACCGTACTCCAAAAGCTCATGCTACCAAGTAAATCCATTGGACTTTAACCTGGTGTTGTGAGACTTCTTGCATGTATTAACAGCGAAAAGTATTGTTTCTTGCATGCTATATAGACAAATAATACCATTCATAGAGAAGGAAACGAGAGAATGCAGAATATAACGTTATTGTGATAGCTACATGTAGAGAAAGATCAGCTTAATGCAAGGTAAATCCATTCAAAAGTCTGACAGCAGCAGGGAGGAAGCTGTTCTTGAGTTTGTTATTACGTGACCTCAGGCATTTAGAACATAGAACATAGAACACTACAGCACAAACAGGCCCTTCGGCCCACAAGTTGCGCCGATCACGTCAACACCTATCTATAACCCCCAATCCCATAAAACCCCATATACTCATCCAGAAGTCTTTTAAAAGACCCCAGCGAGTTCGCCTCCACCACCACTGACGGCAGCCGATTTTGTATCTTTTTCCTGATGGAAGAAGGTGGAAGAGAGAGTGCCAGGGGTGCGTTGGGTCCTTAATTATGCTGGCTGCTTTGCCGACGCAGCAGAAAGTATAGACAGAGTCAATGAATAGAGGCTGATTTGTGTGATGGATTGGGGTACATTTACGACCTTTTGTAGTTCATTGTGGTCTTGGGTAGAGCAGGAGCCATTCCAAACTGTGATACAATCAGAAAGAATGCTTTCTATGGGCATCTGTAAAAGTTGGTGAAAGTCGTAGCTGACATGCCAAATTTCCTTAGTCTGAGAAAGTAGAGGCGTTGGTGGGCTTTCTTAACGATAGTGTCGGCATAGGGGAACCAGGACAGGTTGTCGGTGATCTGGACACCTAAAAACTTGAAGCTCTCGGCCCTTTCTCCTTCAACTCCATTGACATAGACAGGGGCATGTTCTCCTTCGTGCTTTCTGAAGTCGATGACAATCTCTTCCAACTCAAGAACAAACATGTTCTTGAGTTGGTTGGTACATGACCATAGACTTTTGCATGGTTTTCCTGACAGACATAAAAGAGAAAATACTGGGAAATCTCAGCAGATCTGGCAGCACCTCTAAAGAGAGAAAAGAGTTTATGTTTCAAGTCCAGATGCCTCGATAACTCTTTTAGCTCTTTTCTCCAGAGCTGCTGAAATTTTCTAGCATTTTCTTTTTTGGTTTCAGATTTCAGCATTTGCAGTAATTTGCTTTTAAAGTTTAAAAGTTTATTTATTTATTAGTCACAAGTAGCTTAAAACTGCAATGCCGTTACTGTGAAAATCCCCTAGTCACCACACTCTTGCACCTGCTCAGGTACACTGAGGAAGTATTTAGCATGGCCAGTGCACCTGACCAGCATGTCTTTTTGAACTGTGGGAAGAAAGCAGAGCACCTGAAGGAAACCTACACAGACACAGAGAGAATGTGCAGACTGCACACAGACAGTGACCCAAGCGGTGTCGTCAAACCAAGGTCCGTGGCACTATGAGGCAGTAGTGCTAACCACTGTGCCACCATGGAAGAGAGTATGTATGGAGTGTGGGGGGTACTTGATTATGCTGGCTGCTTTTCTGAGGCAGTTGGAAATGTAGACTGAGTCAATGGATGAGAGGCTAGTTTGCACGGTGGGCTGGGCTTCGTTAAAAAATGTGTGTAGTTTCTTGCGATCTTAGTCAGAGCAGATGCCATACCAAAGGTTGGTGAGAATTGTTTCAGATATGCTGAATTTCCTTAGCCTTCTGAGAAAGTAGAGGCATTGGTGGGTTTCCTTTACTACTGTATCTGTGTGGAGGGACCATGAGAGGTTGTTGGTGATCTGCACGCCTAGAAACTTGAAGCTTTTGACTATTTCCATTTCATCCCCGTTGATGTAGACAACAGTAGCAGCATATCCTCCACTATGTTTCCTGAAGTCAATGACTGTCTCCTTCATTTTATAGACATTGAGGGAGAGATTATTAATGTTGCACCAATTCACCCGATTCTCTATCTCTTTCCTGTACTCCATCTCGTCATTGTTTGAAATCCATCCCAATATGGTGGTGTCATCGGCAAACTTGAAAATCGAGCTGGAGGAGAATTTGGCCACACAATCATAGGTGTATAAGGAACATATTAAGGGGCTGACGGTACAGCCTTCCGGGCACCGGTGTTGAGGATAATTGTGGAGGAGGTGTTGTTGCCTGTCTTGACTGATTGTTTACCCTTTCCCCTTTCTGATGGCTATTAAAAGTCATAAATGAAGTGAAAACTGATGTCTTCAATTCAGTACCTACCGAGGAAATACAACTCAAATTTTAAACAAATAAAAATTAAAGATTAAGATCGGAATTTTATGACCTTGCTCAGATGAGGTTCATAAAATCTCTCCCACGACCAATGGTGAATTCCCTTCTGAGCGGGATGCCAGTAAAATTCCAGCCATAATATCCCAAGCAGTTCATAACACATTGCTGTACTGATGAGGAATGCTTGAGTAGCAAGAAATAGGATTGGTGTGAGCCAAACAGTTCAGGATCCTGCTCCACTATTTATTAAAACCATGGCTGAACTTCCCCACCAGCTCTGCTTTTCTGCTGTGTCTCTGTCTTCCGTAATTTCCTTTGTGCCAAAATATTTGTTAGGCTTTGCCTTGAATGTACTCAATGACTGACCATCCAATCCTTTTAGATATAGAATTCCAAAGATTCACATACTTCTGAGTGATGTAGTGTGTCCTCATCTAAGGCTTAAATAACCAACACCTTATCATGAAACTGGTTCCAGAATCTTTGCTCAGGACAAGTAACCTTTCATCATCAACCCAGTCAAACTCATTTCAAAATTTTATACATTTCACTGATATCATCTCTCATTTCTCTAAACTCCAGAGAACATTCCAATCGATTTTTTTTTGCCTGTATGGTGAGGTCCTTATCCAAAATTGATTCTTTTGTTTGTGGTGGGGAATGTGGTGAAAAAGACACTCGGTCAAGGTGCGCAGCCAGTGCTCTTTTCAGAGAAGGGAAGGAACATTGATTGCTATGCTAAGTTCTTTTCTTAATACTGATGTCATATTGCATCTTAAATGTTACAAAAAAGCATTCAGAAACTCATTCTTTCTGTGATGTGAATAGTTTAAAATGTAGAAAAAATGTCAAATAATAATCTAAGATGGCCTTGCTCTTTCTCAGATGATTTTATGATGTTGCTGTGTGCATCGCTGCAGTGGCAAGTGTTTGAAGATGAAAACAAAGCTGCGATAAGGATAGTTGCTGGGGACAATGTGGAGATTTGTAGAGATTTGGATGCAGCCACATTCAGTCAGCATAACCCAGTACCAGACTTCATTCATTGCAGGTAAAGCATTGAATCTGGTTGTAATGTTTCATACTTAGTGAGAAATAGTTATTGATCTTGGCATGTGCCAGCACATTTATTTTCTTTAATGGGTTTGTTGTAGCATAATATTCCTTATTACATTTTTAAATATGAAAAATAAAAATCACCAGCAAATTTAGTGGAGGTTTATTCATGGTACAGTTCTCTCCGTACAATATTTTGTATGCAACTGTAATTATGTTCCTAATTAAAGCACATTGTATAGTTAACAAAGACAACAGCCAGGATTTTCCCCAATATCAACACAGGCCAATGTTGGGCAGAAAAAGCAGCATTGAATGACAATCTTCTCTGTCTTATAATATGGAACTTCAAAACAAAATTTCAAGGCACTGATCTCATGACATATCGCAGGCAGGACAGTCCTCTGATGTGCCCGACCCACCACCAACTCAGACACTCGATGATCCAGGGCACCATTTCTAAAGGTTGTCCCAGCATACAGCAAGCAAAACAGTTCACGCATATGCCCTTTGACACACCCCTGGCACTACCCAGGCATTTGCTGGCACAACCTGTGCACTACCTTGGCACTGTCTGGCATCAATCATACACAAACCTGGTGCTCCTGGCACTACGTGGGCATGCCTGTGTGTGATGTATGAGATGTCAGTGTTGGACTGGAGTAAACACAGTAAGAAGTCTCACAACACCAGAGTTAGAGTCCAACCAGTTTATTTGATAGTAATCCCACAAGCTTTCGGAAACGGTGTTCCTTCGCCAGGTGTGTGGAAGGTTCTTCCTGCAACTTAAAAACCCGGACAGCTTCTGACTCTGAACCAAAACTGAAAGTAAGTCCTTGATACTTCTGTTGAGTAACCACCTGACTTTGATTTGTCAATCAATCTTCCCCCTAACAGTTCAAAAGGCCATAAAATCCAGGACACTGCATAAAACCTGGAGTAAAATAAACAAATCTACTTAAACCATTGAAGCAGCAATAAAAGGACTGTGAAGCAGGCAGCTTTGTGCAACAACAAAAAAAAGCTTAAAATCTGCAGAGAACATGATTTTTTAAAAAAATTCTTAATAGCACACTAGGCTTCTTTCAATAAACTCAGGATGATGATTTATTATAAAACAAAACTTATTTTAACAAGTTGGTTAACACACAGTTGTAATCAAGAAGAATGAAGTAAAAATTCCTCAGCAAACACACAGACACATACACACACAATGCTTTGTATGGTGCATCTGTAAAAGTTGGTGAGAGTCGTAGATGACATGCCAAATTTCCTTACTCTTCTTAGTATCACAGCTGCTATTTATCTAGATAGATGGAGAGAGGTAAGAGAACAAACATTGGCCAGGATTTTCAACTCTCATTGACGTTGGGTGGGGTTCAGCAATGGAGCAGTAAATATTGCGAGAAGTGCAAAGTGGTGTTTTATGTCAACTTGAAAGCATCGAGTGATTGTTCCCTCCTCCCATCAGTGACAGGCTGTGTTTTCTAATATTCACTATCAAAAACTTATTGTAATAAATAATCATATTATCATTTGCCAGAATCATACCCCATCAAAAAATCCATCCCCGCAGTGTGATCACAGATTTGCAGACAAAACAATTGGTCTTTGAAGGTTTGCACCTAGCAAGCTGTCCTCCCAGGGGAGCTCAAGTGAGTGCAGGGAAGAGGGTCATCCCAGAATAGTGCCAGGGCACCACCCTCACACTCAGCACTACCTTGGTCCCTTAAGAATTAACCTGGCGCTACCCAGGCAATGCTTGGTCTGCTTGATGCATGGGCAGTGCCTGGTTAGTGCCAGAGGGTGATTAGGTAGTCATAGAATCCCCACAGTACAGATGGAGGCCATTCAGGCTATCAAATCTGCACTGACTCTCTGAAAGAGTAACTTACGCAGACCCCATCATATAGCCCTACATATTTACCCAGTTAATCCCCCTAACATATCTTGGGGCAATTTAGCATGACCAATCAACTAAACCTGCATATCGTTAGGTTGTGGGAGGAAACCTGAGCACGCTGAGGAAACTCACGCAGACATGAGGAGAATGTGCAAACTCCACACACTTATCTAAGGCTGGAGTTGAACCCCGATCCCTGTTGCTGTGAGGCAGTAGTGCTTACCACTGTGCCACTATGCTGCCATTAGTGTTCCCTTGATTCCATGCTGTGCCAGGGTATTGCCTACTTGATGCCTGGGTAGCACCAGGGATGCTAAGGAGGGCCAGCTGTGCATTAGGCTGGCCTTTGAAAGTGGTGCCCTGGATCACCAATTCACTGAGTTGGTGGTGGGGTGGTCGAATCAGAGTCCAACCCACCAGCAATATGTTGTGGGAACCATGACATAGAATCATGTAATCATAAAATCATTTAGCACAGAAGAGGCCCTTTGCCCTATCGAGTCTGCGCCGGCACATTAGAAACCCAAATGCTCGCCAAAGCCCATCAGCCAGCACTTGGCCCCTGACTGTTATAATGTGTCAAGTATTCACCTAGATACTTTCCAGGGCAGCGCAGTGGTTAGCACTGCTGCATCACAGTGCCAGGAATCCAGGTTCGATTCCTGGCTTGGGTCACTGTCAGTGTGGAGTTTGCAAATTCTCCCTGTATCTGCATGGGTTTCCTCTGGGTGGTCCGGTTTCCCCCCACAGTGCAATGATGTGCAGGTTAGGTGTATTGGCCATGCTAAATTCTTCCTCAGTGTACCCGAACAGGCGCTGGAGTGTGGCAACTAGTAGATTTTCATAGTAACTTCATTGTAGTGTAAATGTAAGCCTACTTGTGACTAAAAAATAAATAAACTAAACTTTATAAATAAATAAACTTTTAGAGGATGTGTTTTCAGAGTTCTGCACTATATGGCGGAGAAAACTACCATTGCCATCAGCAGCTTCAATACCATTTTTGCCACCTGATATCGAGGAAATCATGGCTATCAACTTCTACTCCAGATCAAACCAAAATTAGCAGTGCAGTTCTGCATCCTTATCAGACTTCTGCTTGATCCATTTTGGGACTTGGCCTTATTTATATGCTTTTAGTATAAGACTATTATTTACAAAGAAGCAGAATAAATACCTCTCTCAATATTTAGAATCATTTTCTGAAGTGTAAAATCTTTCAAAATATTTTGAAATATTTTGAATAATAAAAGGAGTAGGGGGCGTGAGTATGGTTGGTGGCATTCTGGCAAATAGGGTGCAGGTGAAGGCTGGGATGAAGGCGCTTTATCTGAATGCACGAAGCATTCGGAATAAAGTGGATGAGCTGGTGGCGCAGATCAGCACAAATGGATATGATCTGGTGGCCATTACAGAGACGTGGCTGCAAGGTGACAGGGACTGGGAGCTGAATGTCCAGGGGTATCAAGTGTTTAGGAAGGATAGGCAGGAGGAAAAAGAGGGGGGCGTAGCTCTGCTGATTAAGGATAGCATCAGGGTGGTAGCAAGGGATGATATAGGAACGAAAGAGCAGAAAGTGGAATCGTTGTGGGTGGAGATTAGGAACAGCAAAGGGAGGAAGAAGCTGGTGGGTGTCGTTTATAGGCCCCCGAATAATGATCTGGAGGTGGGGCAGGCTGTTAACGCGCAAATAAATGCGGCATGCAGGAATAGGACGGCGATAATTATGGGGGATTTCAATCTACATATTGATTGGTCGACCCATGTTGGACGCGGTGGGCTTGAGGAGGAGTTCTTGGAATGCTGCCGGGATAGTTTCCTTGAACAGTGTGTGTTGAAGCCGACGAGGGAGCGAGCTATCTTGGATCTGGTGTTATGTAATGAGGCGGGTAGAATTAGGGACCTTGTGCTGAAGGATCCTCTTGGGAAGAGTGATCATTGTATGGTGGAGTTTCTGATGCTGATGGAGGAGGAGAAAGTGGGTTCCCGGACATGTATCCTTTGTTTGAACAGAGGGGAGTGTGGTAGGATGAGAGAGGAATTGGCGAATGTTGATTGGGGGAGTGTGTTGGATGGTAGGTCTGCTGAGGAACAGTGGAGGATCTTTAAGGAGATCTTTCTTGGTGCTCAGCAGAAATTTATTCCGATGGTTAAAAAGGATCATAGGAGGAGAGATAATCAGCCGTGGATAACGAAGGAGGTGAAGGAAAGTGTTAACTTAAAAGCGGATGCGTTTAGAGTAGCTAAGAGTAGTGGGCGAGAAGAGGATTGGGAGAGGTTTAAATGTCAACAAAGAATGACAAAGAAATTGATAAAGAAGGGTAGGATAAACTATGAAGCTGGGCGAGCGCTTAATATAAAAAAGGATAGCAAGAGTTTTTATAAATACATAAAAAGGAAGAGGCTGGCTAGGGTGAACGTTGGACCCTTAGAGGATGAGAGGGGGGACTTAGTGGTAGGGGTTGGGGAAATGGCTGAGGCCCTGAATAACTTTTTTGTTTTGGTCTTCACGGAGGAGCACGTGAATAATTTTCCGGGTGTTAGCGATGGAAAGATGGTAGGAGTGGAGGGCCTGAATGAAATTATTGTTACTAGAGAGGCGGTGCTTGACAGACTGGAGGGACTGATTGTGGACAAGTCCCCAGGACCGGATGGAATGCATCCTAGGGTTCTGAAGGAAATGGCGGAGGTGATAGTGGATGCCTTGGTGATTATTTTCCAAACGTCGCTGGATTCCAGGGAAGTGCCGGAAGATTAGAAAACGGCTAATGTTACGCCGTTGTTTAAGAAGGGTAGCAGGCAAAAGGTGGGGCATTATAGGCCAGTTAGTTTAACGTCTGTTGTAGGAAAAATGTTAGAATCCGTGATCAAGGAGAAAATAGCGAGGCATCTTGAGGAGAATTGTTTGGTAGAGCAGACGCAGCAGGGTTTCGTTAAGGGGAAGTCGTGTCTGACGAATTTATTGGAGTTCTATGAGATGTGTCTAGGGTGGTGGATAGAGGAGAGCCGGTGGATGTGGTCTTTCTTGATTTTCAGAAGGCGTTTGACAAGGTGCCTCACAAGAGGTTATTGCAGAAGGTCAGGGGGCATGGAGTTGGGGGTAGGGTGTTAGTGTGGATAGAGGATTGGCTGTCAAATAGGAGGCAGAGAGTGGGGGTCAATGGGTGCTATTCGGATTGGCGGTTGGTGACTAGTGGAGTGCCCCAGGGGTCGGTGCTGGGGCCTCAGCTATTCACCATTTATATAGATGACGTGGAGGAGGGAACCGAGTGTATGGTGTCGAAATTTGTTGATGACACCAAGATTGGTGGAATGGCAAATTGTGTGGAGGGTGTGGAGAGTCTGCAGAAGGATCTAGATAGGCTGGGCGAATGGGCCAGGAAATGGCAAATGGCATTTAATGTTGGCAAATGTGAGGTTGTCCACTTTGGTAGGAATAATGGTAGGAAGGACTATTACTTACGTGGCGAAAAACTGCAGCATGCGACGGTGCAGAGGGACCTCGGGGTCCTTGTGCATGAGTCGCAAAAACCCAGCCTGCAGGTGCAGCAGGTGGTCAGGAAGGCGAATGGGATGCTGGCCTTCATAGCGAGGGGGATTGAATGTAAAAGTAGGGAGGTCTTGCTGCAGCTGTATAGGGCACTGGTGAGGCCGCAGCTGGAGTACTGTGTGCAGTTTTGGTCGCCGCACTTACGCAAGGATATTTTGGCCTTGAAGGGAGTGCAGAGGAGGTTTACTAGGCTGATTCCGGAGTTGAGGGGGTTGAACTATGAGGAGAGGCTGAATAAACTAGGCTTGTACTCATTAGAGTTCAGAAGAATGAGGGGAGATCTCATTGAGACGTATAAGATGTTGAATGGGATGGATAGGATAGAGATGGAGAGGCTCTTCCCGCTCAGAAAGGACAGTAGGACTAGAGGGCACAGCCTCAAGATAAAAGGGGGGGCGGTTTAGAACGGAGTTGAGGAGGAACTTCTTCACTCAAAGGGTGGTGAATCTCTGGAATTCTCTGCCCGTTGAAGTGGTGGAGGCTGCCTCGCTCAATATTTTTAAGACGCGGGTTGATAGGTTTTTGATAGGCAAGGGGATGAAGGGTTATGGGGAGAGGGCGGGAATGTGGAACTGAGCCACGACAGATCAGCCATGATCTTATTGAATGGCGGGGCAGGCTCGAGGGGCTAGATGGCCTACTCCTGCTCCTATTTCTTATGTTCTTAATTCCTTAAGATTATATTCTTAGTGATTTGGCGGTCCAGACACCGAACTTACTTATATTGAATTTTACCTGCCATTACTATGCCATATATTTTGTTTCAAGGTGTGCAAGAAACATAAGTTAACCTGAAGCTTTATTTTAAGAGGTTTGAACTGTTAGAAGACAAGTTGATGACTGATTTCAGGAAGTAAAGAGGTGATTAATACCTGGAATATTTCTCTAGATAAGGTAGTAGAGATGAAACCCAAATTATTTGCAAGAACATTAGGGGCCAGATTCTCCGACCTCACCCGCAACTGTGATTCTCCGGTCTTGCTGCAGTGAACGGAGATTTAGCTGAGTGCCAATTTCTCCATTCTCGCCAGCAGTGGTGGCAGGGCATGAACAGTTGGAGAATTCTAGGTTAGATGTTGTGATTGGGGAACTGTAGATTGCTGTGAAAAAATACTTCGTGAGCTGAGTTACCTGGTCTTTATAATTTTATAATTTGATATTTCAATGTTTTCTTTCATCCAAACACAGATCCTACCTCGATATGATCAAAGTTATTGGATTCAGTTACCTATTTTGGTTCGTGCTTACAATCATCTTTATCACAGGAACCACACGAATCAGCATCTTCTGCATGGGTTACTTAGTTGCCTGTTTCTACTTCCTGCTGTTTGGTGGAGAGCTTTTACTAAAACCAATTAAAATAATCCTGCAATACTGGGACTGTCTTATTGCCTACAATGTTTTTGTGATCACAATGAAGAATATTCTATCTGTAAGTAGTGAATTATAAAAACCAGAACAGTTAGGGTCTAAGGTGTGTTAAAATGTATTTTTATTTTGTTGGTGAAACATTTACTATTGTATCATTATTGTTACATTGTTAAGGCAGTCAAACCCATTTTCTTCAGATGGTCAGGCATAGGGTGTGATGGCAAGAGAAACAGGTATTTCGAGGTAAATATATAAGAGCCTCAGTCCTTGTAATTATCAAACAGGTTTGATGTTCTTGTAACTTGTGTGGATGAGAGCAGGGCCTTCAGGGAGGATGAACAAACTGCCCACAGTACTGGGGTGTTATTCAAGTGGGGGGTTGTTGAAATGAATATAGTTGTGGTAGTTGACAGTACAGTTAGGAGGATAGATACTGTGCTCTGCAAATGAGAATGAGAGTCTGAAAGCTGTGTTGCCTGCTTGGTGTCAGGGTTAAGGACATTTCAGGGCAGAATTCAGGAAACTGTAGTCCAGTTAGTCTAGCATCTGTCATTGGAAAAATGCTAGAATTCAAAATTAAAGAGGTGAGAGCAGGACGTTTAGAAAATCATAATACTATCAGGCAAAGCCAGCATGACTTGCTGAAGGGCAATTATGTTTGACAAATTTATTAGTGTTACTTGCAGGGCAGATAAAAAGGAACCAATAGTTTTAAGCATAGATTTTATCACAGAGCAGATGCACCAAGTCGGGAGATTTATTAGCCCGACCCTCAAAAAATTCAATTCACAGGTCAGATTTTTAGTTGGAGGAAGGAGCACAGATTGAAATAAGAGAGGGACGGGCCAACCCTGGAGTAAATGCACAGCCTGCCAGATGTGGAGGCCAGCAGGGTGCAAGGCACACCTCCATGCCTTGGCGCTGTGTTTAAGTAAATAAAATTAATAATAACCAAAACAAACTTTCCTTTGTCCCTCAGCTTCTCTACTCCCATCCCCATCTATTCCTACCCATGCTTCTGACATAACCTCCATGGACCACATCCCTTCATGTAAACCTTATACCACCACCTATGCTAACTGAGTACCCCTCAACACATCCCATGGGCCCTGGGCCTCTATGCCAACTTGCTGCCAATTCATTCCCTTACCCACCATCTTTTGCCCTTAAGCTGTCCGTGCTAACTCACCTATCCTTAGACTTCCCTTGATAGCTTTGATACTTCCTGGATAGCTTTCACAGGTTTGATAACTTTTACACTTCCTGGACAGCTTTCAAAGGTTTGACAACTGGGCAAGTCCTTTACCATTCATTGACAGCAGGACAATTCCTTGACAGCTGTATAGTACTTTAAATGTTCCTTGATAACTGGGCAGTTCTTTGACAGCAGGAAAATTCCCAGACAACTTGACAGTTCCAATAATTTTGTGCGTAAAAAGTGCGCAATCATTTTCACTTTTAGCAATCCCAAAGGGTGCTTCACTTCTCCCAAAAGTGTAATTAGATGGTATGTAAAAGGATACCTTACCTCTCCAAAGGGATATCCTAGTTATGCAAACACATCCACTGAGTTCAGACTTCTTAACCTGTTCTAATCTGCGCACTCTGGATATAACTTTCCTGTTCTTTCAAAACCCCTTTCAATAGTGGTAGCTGTTGATTTAAATGGCCAACAGCTTTTGCTAATTGTACATGCACGAACCCTAGGATGACTTTAGTACTGCTCCAGGTTTAGAGGCAGAACTTCAAATTTTCAACCATTTCTGCGATTTTCATCAAGATGAGAGCTAGAATATTGAGTACAGTTCTGGAAACCATACTATAGGAAGGATGTGAATGCATTTGAGAGAGTGCAGAGGGGATGTCAAGGAGGTAAGTTCTCTGCCCAGGCACCCCTCTGCCACTGCCAGGTTGCAGAGGGAGGGCCCCCAAGGGACCTTAGGGCTGGGGATATTCAGGTGGGGGAGGCAAGTGTTTGGCCTTGGAACTGTCCCCTGGGAAAGAGGTCTCATGACTGAATGCCCCTTCTAGCCTTGGGAAACCTGAAGATTGCTCTTGGCGTGGAGATTTCAGACAGTTTTCTGATCAAAATCTTCATTCTTGTCTGTATAAAGCATTTTTTCAAGTCTTTCAGCCTTCCGAGAAAGCTCAAAATCTTTAAAGTTTTTGAAATCCATTGCAAATCTTTGAAAATCTTTGTTTTCATACAATTTCATGGTCCAGTATCTTTAACTAGCCTTTTACTGACAACGTGATGGTTTTTACACAGAAGTGTTGATGAGAGAAAATGTGTGAAAGGCAACAAAGTGAAAAAATGGAGAAAAGACAAAGTGGAAATGAAACAGAAAGACTGAGAAGGAAATAGAAAAAGTTGTAGATTAGAAGTCAAGAAAGACAGAGGCATATTTCTTTTTGTTTTTGTCTTTTAGTAATACAGTTATCAATTAATTTGTTCAATGTTACATTAATAATTTTGGTTCTTACTTAAAAAAGTATGAATTAGCATCAGAGGGAGTGCAACAAAGATTCAGATTGTTTTAAAAATAAAGATTGAATAAGCCCATTTTGTGTGAAATTAAAAAAAAGCGGTAGAATAAAATAATAGAAGGGTATAAAATTCTTAAGTTAAAATTCTTAACAGGAATGATGCTCGGAGGATTGCCCTCTGGTTTGAGAGTCTAGAACTGGGACTTACAGTCTCAGAATAAAGCATCAGCCATGGAGAACTTAAATGAGAAGAAATCTCTTCATTCAAATAATGTAAATCTTTGGAATTCTCTATTCTAGAAGACAGTGGGTTTTCAGTTGTTTAATATATTTAGGATAGAGATCAATAGATTTTGGTTAGCACTGCTGCCTCACAGTGCCAGAGACCTGGGTTTGATTCTGGTCTTGGGTGACTGTGTGGAGTTTGCACATTCTCTCCGTGTCTTCCTCTGGGTGCTCTGGTTTCCTCCCAGAGTCCAAAGATGTTCAGGGTAGGTGGACTAGTCATATTAAATTGCCTCTTAGAATCCAAAGATGTGTAGGTTAGGTGGATTAGCAGTGATAAATGCAGGGGTTTGTGAGATAGTTGCAGACTCATTGGGCTGAATGGCCTTCTCCTGCACTGTAGGGATTCTATGGTTAAAGAAATTAGGAAACATGGGGTAATGTGCAAAGGGTGGAATTGAAGTAGAGGATCAGCCATATCATATTAAATCACAGAGGTATGTCTGAAGGACCGAATGGCCAACTCTTGCTCCTGTTTAGATGTTTTTATGTTGTAAACTCCAATCAGCAATATTAATAGTTAAAATAGGCAATAGTTTTCTTTCCCTCATATGCCAAGAGCCAAGACCAATGATTCCTCGATTTCTTTTTTGTTGTGCATAATTTGTGTGTTGTTTGTGAAAATATGTTTGAGACTGCTGCGGAGCCACACAAACCTGTGTCTCTAAAAAAACTTTTTGTGCAGCTTTTTTGTTGTACTGCATAGTACATTCCTGATTGCTGCATGCAACTTACAGGTACTGTATAATCGTGTCATTGAGGTCTATAGCATTGTCAAGGTTGTTGACATTTCGCCACCCACTCTTTTCTTTCAGTGAGTTACGTTTACAGTTGCTGCCACCCATTTTCTTGATTGAAATCCTTAAATTTTCCTGGGTGGAGGGTATGTTTCCATTCTAAGAACATAAGAACATAAGAAATAGGAGCAGGAGTAGGCCATCTAGCCCTTCGAGCCTGCCCCGCCATTCAATAAGGTCATGGCTGATCTGAAGTGGATCAGTCCCACTTTCCTGCTTTCTCCCCATAACCCTTAATTCCCTTGTCTGTCAAAAACCTATATTCAGCGAGGTAGCCTCCACCACTTCAACGGGCAAAGAATTCCAGAGATTCACCACCCTTTGAGTGAAGAAGTTCCTCCTCAACGCCGATCTAAACTGCCCCCCCCTTATCTTGAGGCTGTGCCCTCTAGTCCTGATATCCTTTCTAAATAGGAAGAATCTCTCTACCTCTACCCTATCCATCCCTTTCATTATTTTATACGTCTCTATAAGATCCCCCCTCATCCTTCTAAACTCCAGCCAGTACAGACCCAGTCTATTTAATCTCTCTTCATAGTCCAACCCCGCTTATCTCCAGTATCAGCCTAATGAACCTCCTCTGCACTCCCTCCAAGGCCAAAATATCCTTGCGCAAGTGCAGCGCCCAAAACTGCACACAGTGCTCCAGCTGTGGCCTCACCAGTACCCTGTACAGTTGCAACAAGACCTCCCTGCTTTTATATTCTATCCCCCTTGCTATAAAGGCCAGCATTCCATTCGCCTTCTTGATCACCTGCTGCATCTGCAGACTGGGTTTTTGCGACTCGTGCACAAGGACCCCCAGGTCCCCCTGCACCGTAGCATGCTGCAGCTTTTCACCCTTTAAATAGTAATCCCTCCTACTATTATTTCTGCCAAAGTGGATAACCTCATACTTGCCAACATTATATTCCATCTGCCAGGTCCTCGCCTACTCGCTCAGCGTATCCAGATCCCTCTGCAGACTTTCCACACCCTCCATGCAATTTGCTTTTCCATTCATCTTCGTGTCATCAGCAAATTTCGTCACCCTACGTTCAGCCCCCTCCTCCAGATCATCTATATAAATGGTAAATAGCTGAGGCCCCAGCACTGATCCCTGCGACACTCCACTAGTCACCAACCGCCAATCAGAATGGCACCCATTGATACCAACTGTCTGCCTTCTATTAGACAACCAATCCTCTATCCACACTAACACCTTACCCCCAACTCCGTGCACCCTAACCTTTTGTGAGGCACCTTATCAAACGCCTTTTGAAAATCTAGAAACACCACATCCACCGGTTCCCCTCTGTCTACCACACTAGTCACATCCTCATAGAAATCCAATAAATTCATTAAACACGACTTCCCCTTAATGAATCCGTGCTGCATCTGCTCTATCAAACCATTCCTTTCTAAGTGCCTCGCTATTTCTTCTTTGATGACGGATTCAAGCATTTTTCCAACTACAGACATTAAACTAACCGGCCTATAATTCCCTGCCTTTTGTCTGCTACCTTTTTTAAACAGCGGCGTAACAATCTTCTGGCACTTTCCCGGAATCCAGTGAATTTTGGTAAATAATCACTAAGGCATCCACTATCACCTCTGCCATTTCCTTCAGAACCCTGGGATGCATTCCATCCAGTCCACCATCAGTCCCGTTAGTCTATCAAGCACTACCTCTCTAGTGACAGTAATTGCATTCAGGCCCTCAACTCCTACCATCCTTCTATCTTTAATATTTGGCAAACTATTCGTGTCCTCCTCCGCGAAGACCAAGGCAAAAAACTTATTTAAGGCCTCAGCCATTTCCTCATCTCCCACCACCAAATCCCCCCTCTCATCGTCTAAGGGTCCAACATTCACTCTAGCCAGCCTCCTCCTCTTTATATATTTGTAAAAACTCTTACTGTCCTTTTTTATATTTAGTGCTAGTTTAGCCTCATAGTCTATCCTTCCTTTCTTTATCAACTTCTTAGTCATTCTTTGTTGATTTTTAAACATTTCCCAATCTTCTAATCGCCCACTAATTCTAGTATATACATATTTGGAAAAAATAGTGCTGTGAAATAGTATTTCACGAGAGTTAGTTATCTCAAGGGCTGAGTAAAGGCACTAAAAATACAATGCAGTTGTGTTAGTCAAATCTTCACTGATGTCATCTAATAATATACTTAAAGTTGTTTAAACTATTCACTAATTAATTGTCCTTAGTAACAAAATTAAAGAAAGAAATCAACACTGCTTTTTGTCTTTAAAATGTATACTTGAATATCTGTTTTTATTCCAGATAGGAGCATGTGCCTACATCAATTCTTTAATTTTGAAAAGCTGTTGGTTAATCCAAACATTTGGTCTCGTTTGCACTGTTAAGGGCTATGATGAGCGTAAGTAATACATTTATCTTTTATCCTACAAAAATATTTATGCCAAAGAAATATATTCTCCAAAAGGCTCAAGGTACCAAATCTGAATCACAAAATGGACAAAATTAGGATTTAATGTTTCTAGTATAGTATATGTGCTTATATAAAATTACAAACACCATGCAAAGTGTACAATTGATTCAAAATTGAGATCTGCATGTAGAAAAGCATGGACTCATTTCTAAATTCAATTAAATTGATGCCATTGTACAGGGTTATCAAATGCATAGTTAGAATCCATTTATGCTACCCAACAACTGACAATAAGCTAACCCTAACGCATTACTGAAACTAATAACCCTGAATTTTATTACCTAATGAAAGTTTTCTAAATGCTTAATAAACCCATCAGATTTCCTAGTTTCAGCACACTTTCTAGTAATGTATTTTACATTTTGTCATTTTGCTTTTTAACCCAATTTTTTGTTGTTGTTCTTGATTTGTAGACACATATACCTGAAAAGTTAGCAATTCAATAAATAGTATAAATGTGTTGGTGAAATCTTAAAAAAACATAAAATTTACAATAAGAACTAGTAGGCTGATCATTTCCATAATTAGGTTTTGACTTATTGCTGTGTTGAAATAATATCTTTTTCTCTAGCCCCTCCTGAGAATCTTAAGAAATGTCCATTGCCCAAAGATGAAGCAGGCATTATATGGGACAGTATATGTTTCTCCTTTCTGTTGCTGCAGCGGAGAGTTTTCATGAGTTACTACTTCTTGCATGTAGTGGCTGACATAAAATCTGCCCAAATCCTTGCATCAAGGTAGGTTAAAAATAAATAAATCTTTATGTAATATAGAAAAATCCATAAGACTATTAGAATTAGTGTTTATCTGATTCAATCATTAATGTAGTTACATTATATTTCATTTCTGCTCATGATCAATTGTTCAGATACCTTCTAAAAGTGTAAATATTAATTACATTTCAGTTTTTGGAAGAAACAACATCAGACTATACTAAAATTTTGTTGCATCAGCAAAGATCTTTACATTACACAAACTTTAAGTTTGTGATAATTTTTAATGTGTATATTGCTTACTAGTCATGCTTTATGTCCTGTTTTAGAGGCGCAGAGCTGTTTCAAGCTACAATTGTAAAAGCTGTGAAGGCAAGGCTTGAGGAGGAAAAGAAGTCAATGGATCAACTCAAAAGACAGTAGGACCACATTCTAAGTGACTATTTTTATGAATGCATGTTGTCATGTCATGATTGTGACCTTGCATTGAGTATGATAAGACTAAGAACCTTTGTATTGTGTATTGGTTGCTGCTAATATGCCATTCACACACATACTTCTTCTATCCTAAATAGGATGGATCGCATCAAAACAAGACAACAAAAATATAAAAAAGGCAAAGAGAGAATGCTCAGTTTGACTCAATCAGTAGATGCTCAGGGTTCCCAGGTGAAGCAGGAAGATGATGATCAAGATGATGATGAAGGTATTTCAACTGGGAAGCAATAAGTCAAAATGTGTTGCATGCATTTGTTAATTCCATTGTTGACCTGTGTTATTTATGTTATACCACATGTCACAACTATTACGGATATGCAGCATGGTCATCCTCTTAATATTTTATCAATAAGATACAGATACAGAATTTAGAGTTAACAATGCACATGAATTAACAATTTTGCAAAGAAAAGTTTCAGTTATGTCTACACAAATTTGATTTGAGTGTAAGCTCCTGATGTACCATTCTGATTTACTCCCATTAAGAAGATATTGGAGCTGGTCATCCTTTGGCTGATTTTCTGACAGACCACACCAGCTGGTCTTCTGTACTTGCAGTGAAGAGGCAGCCATGTTAGGTTAGGCTACATTACTTCCATTGGACCAGCCATTTATATTGGAATGCATATTTGTCACCCTGCAGCTCACTGGCTATGTATACGGTTTGGGCAGGTAAATATTGACTGTCTTGACCACCATTGAAAGTGTGGTAGTGTGGCCCCTTTAAGGGGTGGGAACGCATGGGTCACAGGACCCTACAGGTATCTATCAGGAGGAAGCGCACGAACCATTACCCATCAAGTGTTAAGGTGTGGGAGTTGGTAGGAGGAATCTTTAGTGTGAGCCCGGGCTTCAGTGGAACTAGACTTGTATCTGCATTGAATTTAGTGCATGTGGTTTTATCTTTCCTTCAATAAATCATTGCTGTGATTCAAGGCTGTCTCATCATGATACCTCATGCTACAACGCTGGCAATTAGAATAAATTAACAGTGACTAATGTGCCTAAATCTGGAAGGGAAAAGGTGAGTCCCTGAAAGACAAACCTGCAAGGAAGTGAAAAAAGGTCACAGTGCCAACCTTAGCCGTGCCACAGTTCGGGAAAATCGGTCTGATCGAAAGCTTTGATACTTTCTCACAGCCAACGAAATAACATTTGAAGAAAAGCAGAAAGTTATTTTACTTGCAGTTTGTGGACCTTAGACATATAACCTGTGAGAAGCCTTACATCTCTGAAAGCACCGAATACAAAATTCATTGACCAGTTATTAAGGGGCCACTTTAATCTTCGACCCTCCATTTTTATGCAGTGATATGAATTCCACTCAGCTATTAGGGACCCAGAGGAGGCACTTTCTGCTTTAGTCACTAGACTTCACAAATGGCAAAAACTGTGCGATTGTTTAAAGTTTATTTATTAGTGTCACAAGTAGGCTTACGTTAACACTGCAATGAAGTTATGTGAAAGTTCCCTAGACGCCACACTCTGGCCCCTGTGTGGGTACATTGATGGAGAATTTAGCATGGCCAACACACTTAACCAGCACACCTTTCAGACTGTGAGAGGAAACCAGAGCACCCAGAGGAAACCCATACAGACATGGGGAGAGCATGCAGACTCCATACAGACGGTGACTCAACCTGGGAATTGAATCCAGATCTCTGACACTGAGCCAGCAGTGTGAACCACTATGCCACTATGCTACCCCACAGTTTGGTCCATCTTTAAGTGATATGTTACATACTCATCTCGTATTTCGTGTTAACAGTTTGAATACTCAAAAGAAACTCCTTGTCAAAACTAAATTTTCACTAGATAAAACGGTTGAATTGGCTCAAGCGACTGAGCGCACTGAAGAAAGCATTCTTGAATTGCAAGGCATGCAGGGCAATGTGAATGAAATTTGACGGAAAATGGAGGCTGCTTGAAATACTAGCTACAAGAGCCCAGCGGAGCCCAAGAGGAGGAAGAGAAGTCACTAACCACAAGTGGTTAATGAATATTACCATCACCCATTCCCAAGACAGATGCAGATGTAAAGAGTTCATTTGTTACAGATGTAATTGGAAGGGTCACATAAAGCCAGATGCTGAGTCAGATAGTCTGTGCCCAGTTCGCAAAAAAATTAAGGATTCCATTTACAAGATTAAGGAAGATTCAGAAGAGAAGTGTAAAGTTAGACAAACATCTCCAATTAAAATCTTCCTTATGGTCAATGGGTGTCCATTAACTATGGTACTTTGGCCTTGGTAATAGGTGAATAAACATATAAGTATTTGCAAAGAGGTCTACAACCCCTGAGACACAACAAAACTTTGGTAAAGTTGGTAACCTGTATGGGGAGGCACTAAAGTTATTGGGCACAACATCAAAACCAATGTCTTAGCAGCAACAGTCTGTTGTTACTCCTGATGATAGTGAAAGAACAGAAGCCTAGCCTTTTGGAACAAGACAGATTGAGGCAAATTAAGTTGAATTGGGTGGTAATAGTCAAGGTCACAGATGGGGTTTTCCAAGAACTCTTGTGTACATATCAAGAAGTTTTTCAAAGAGAGCTGGAGTATCTATGGGGTGTAAAACTAAAATTTACATAAACCCTGGGTCAACGCCAAAATTTTTAGAGCCCAGCCTGCCCCTTATGCATGACATCAAAAAGTTGAGGTGGAGTCAAAGATATTGGAAGACCTAGTGACAATCAAACTGGTACAGTTTTCAGTGTGGGCTGTGGCAAAAATTTCAGTGCTAAAACCAGTGAGGATTTGCAGTGATTACAAGCTGACTGTAAACAGAGCTGCTCAAATAAATAGCTATCCTATCCCCAGGGTAGTAGACCTTTACACTAAACTGGCAGGAGGCTATGAGTACATGAAATTGGACTGGTGTCATGCCTACCAATAGCTTGAGTTGGAAGAAGACTCAAGGAAAGTTGTTGCCATTAATACGCATAAAGACTTATTCCAATATATGAGATTACCCATCAGCATTTCATCTGCTATCACTATCTTTCAGTGCACCATGGAAAGCCTCCTGCAAGGGAACCCACAGTGGTCATGCATCTAACCAATGTCTGAATAACAGGGCCATCACCCAAGGAGCATAGGGTCAATTTAGAGGAAGTTCACAAAAGATTCAAAGAACATAAGAACATAAGAAATAGGAGCAGGAGTAGGCCATCTAGCCCTTCGAGCCTGCCCCGCCATTCAATAAGATCATGGCTGATCTGTTGTGGCTCAGTTCCACTTTCCCGCCCTCTCCCCATAACCCTTAATCCCCTCTCTTATCAAGAATCCATCAACCCGCTTCTTAAAAATATTTAGCGAGGCAGCCTCCACCACTTCAACGGGCAGAGAATTCCAGAGATTCACCACCCTTTGAGTGAAGAAGTTCCTCCTCAACTCCATTCTAAACCGCCTCCCCTTTATCTTGAGGCTGTGCCCCCTAGTCCTACTGTCTTTTTTGAGCGGGAAGAGTCTCTCCACCTCTATCCTATCCATCCCATTCATCATCTTATACGTCTCAATGAGATCTCCCCTCATTCTTCTAAACTCTAACGAGTACAAGCCTAGTTTATTCAGCCTCTCCTCATAGCTCAATCCCCTCAACTCCGGTATCAGCCTAGTAAACCTCCTCTGCACTCCCTCCAGGGCCAAAAGAAGCTGGTGTCCACTTGAAAAGAGAATTTAGGATTCTGAGTAGATGCAAAAGACTTGAACCCAGGAGAGGTAAAGGTAAAGGCAGTAAGAGATTTGCCTCTACCAAAGAACATAGCAGAGTTGAAGTCCTTCTTGGGTGGTGAACTATCATGGTGGTTTTTTACCCAACTCGTGTACCATTTTGGCATCCTTACACCATTTTCTAAAAAAAAAATCAATGTTGACAATGGGAAGATGTCTTTGACCAAGTAAAACAAGCCCTGCAATCATCTATTTTACTTGTTCATTTTGACCCAGGTAAGCAGATCATAGTAATGTGCAATGCATCACCTTATGGCATAGGGGTCATACTTCCCCATCGGATGGAGCATAGAATGGAGCAGCCTGTCATTTTTGCTTCCAGGACCTTGTCAAATGACAAAAAGGAGGATTCACAGATTGAAAAAGACAGCCTAGCAGTTGTATTCACTGATGAGAAGTTTCATCAGTATGTGTATGGCTGCCATTTCACCATTATTTTGGATCATAAGCAGTTGCCAGGGCTATTCTGCATAGACATACCAGTCCGGCGGATTGCATCAGCTGAAGTTCAAAGATGGGCCTTGCTGTTAGCTGCCCATGGTTACATATTTCAGCACAGGCCAGGGGCACAAATTTCTAATGCTAATGCCCTAAGTTGGCTCACACTTCCGCAGCCAGTATCTTTGCAACCAGTCCCGCAGAAGATAGTCTTTGCATTGAATTTTCTGGGCACACTACTCATTTTGGTCAGCCCACATCAAGACGTAGACCCAGAGGAACCCAGTCCTTTTGAAAGTGAAGAAAATGGTTTTGATAGACTGGCATTTTGACAAATCTGAGCAAGTCCGGCTCTTTTGCAGCATCATCATGAAATCACCCGCAAAGATGGGGTGTTTTTGTGGAGGAGCCGAGTGATAGTACCACATCAGGAGCAACATCCCTTCCTCCAGGAGTTGCACAGTGCAGATCTTGCACAAACCAAGATTGAAATATTGGCCAGGAGTGACATTTGATGGCCAGGAATTGACAAGGATGCAGAGGGTGTGGTCAACTCCTACCAACATTGTCAAACGCAATTTCACCGGGTGCAAACTCTCACGCTAGTTGCCATTGGACAAGGCTCCACTTTGACTTCACTGGCCCTTTCATGGGGAAGATGTTTTGATTCTGGTGGATACCCATTCAAATTGGCTAGGTGTGCAAATCATGAACTCCACAACCTCAGCTGTCACTATATGGACAAGCTATAGCAAATTTTCAAGGTTCACGGTATTACAGAAGTAATTGTTTCCAACAATGGCACTGCTTTTACAGCTGAGGACTTTGTCCAGAATGAATGGCATCAAGCATATACAAACAGCAACTTATCACCCTGCTTCTAATGCTTTGGCAAACAAGGCACTGCAGACTTTCAAAGCATTGATGGGAAAAAAGTCCAACAGACCACTGCCCCTCCAATTAGCCAATTTCCTACTTTCCTGTAACACCCGGTTTCGTCCAGGTGCTCTGGTTTCCTCCCACATTCTGAAAGACATACTGGTTAGGTGCATTGACAGGAACAGACACCGGACTGTGGCAACTAGGGAATTTCACAGTAACTTCATTTCAGTATTAATGTAAGCCTTACTTGTGAATTGGTAGATGGAACATAACATGGGAAAATGTGAACTTGTCCACTTTGGCAGGAAGAGTAGAAAAGCAGTATATTATCTGAATGGAGTGAGGCTGCAGAACTCAATGATTTCAGAGGAATTGAGTGTCATGGCACATAAATCATAAAAAGTTGGTATACAGGTGCAGCAAGTGATTCAGATACCAAATGTACTGTTGACATTTATTGCCAGGGGAATGGAGTATAAAAGTAGGGAGGTATTGATGCAGTTTTAGGGTCATAGCTATATCTTATTTGAAGTATTTTGTACAGTTTTGGTCTTCTTATTTAAGAAAGGATATAATTGCATTAGAAACTGTTCAGTGAAGGCCTGTGTAACTGATTCTTGAGATTAAGGTGTTAACATATGAAGGGAGGTTGAGCAACTTGCATCGATGCCCATCGAAGTTCAGAAGAATGATTGGTGATCTTATTGAAACATAGGAGGGTACTTGACAGAGTGGGTTCTGAGTGGATGTTCCCTTAGAGAATCTAGATCTAGAGGGCACATTGTAAAAATTGGAGATGTCCCATTTAAGACTGCAATGAGTTTTTCTTTCAGGGGGTTGTTCATCTGTGAAATTCTCTTTTCCAAGAGCTGTGGAGGTAGAGTCATGAAACATATTCAAGGTTCAGCTAGATTCTTAATCAACAAGGGAGTCAAGGGATATAGGGAGTAGACACACAATTGGAGTTGAGGCCAAAAATCAAATCAGCCATGATTGCATCAATTAGTGTACTCTTGTTCTAATTCTTGTGTTCTTATGTGAGTTCTTTTGAATACTACTTACCCCAAACAGAAAATGTTCAATTCCCCAGCACTGAGACATCTTCAGCTTAATATTTACAAAACTTGCAATATTACAGAATTCACTTCTATTGTGATCAAAGAGTAAGTTTTTTTTATTCTTTCATGGGATGTGAGTATCGATGGTTGGGCGCCTCCATTTACCCCCCACTCTAATTGCCCTTGAACTGAGTGACTTGCTAGGCCACTTCAGAGTCAGCCACATTGCTGTGCATAGGAGCCACATTTAGGCCAGACCGAGTAAAGATGACAGAGTGAACCAGATGAGTTTTTACAACAATGATCTTATGGTCAGCATTAAACTTTTAATTCCAGATTTAAATCAGATCTCCAGAGCATTTCCTTGGGTCTCTGGACCCCTAGTCCGGTGACAATACCATTACAGCACTGCATCCCGTGGTGATTTTTTTTTTCAACACAGCATAGTCCTTGCTATGGTGAAGTAGCCTGCATTCCTATTATAGAACCCACCAGGTTTTCATCTCAATGATTTAAAATACTTATTTACTTCTCTGCATTCACAGTAATATATCTTTTACTTAATGGCATTTAACAATAAGCATTTCACTAAATTATGTTAAAAATATTGTATAATAATAATTACTTTTTCAACCAAAGAACATATAACATATAGAGGTTGAGATGGCTGATAGAAAATTAGAATCTCCGTTCAATCAATTACCATTGAGACATAAACCACAAAGGTAATAAATATGGATGTATAATATTAAAGGATAATATTTCACTTGATGAATAATGATTTTATAGGCAAAATACTAGAGGAGTTTACTGATAAATGATTTGGTAGATACTGCACTCATGGTTATGATCCATTTACAGTAATTTTATAATGAGAATAATTTGTAACCATTATTGATCCTGCTATAGGTTGAAAAGTTCTGATCATGTACTTTGAGCTTTGTGTAAGAACGTCAGTTTCCTAATGCAGGATTATTAGAACTTGTGCTTTTGTTGATACATCATTCACCCTAATTAATGTTATTTCAGTTTCATTTGTGCTAGATGCATGATACTTTTTCATATTTTACCAAATTTACAATTATATTTCCTTACAATGAAATAAGTATATACTTCAGAATTGTTGGATTTTTTTTCTGTTTGAGCCTTAATTAAATTTCAGCCTTGGCAACAGGCCAATTTCTTTGTCCCAGATACTTGAAGGAAGGAAGGAAAAAATATTGGGCTTCCATGAGTCATATTTACCTTACTGTTGAGTGGAGTGTAAATTTGAATGGGATATAAAAAACATTGCACCCAGTTCTGTCAGCTTTTAATGGGCAGGTTAGGTTAAAATTGCCTCCCTGAGTCATTAACCATTGCTAAAAGTGTATACATGTCTGGATGCCAGATGAGAATAGGTTTTGGATCATATTTGATATTGAATAGCCCACTGCTACTCTTATTTAGCATCACAAATGAAGAATGGCCACTTTGGTAAAGGAAACAGTAACATCTTTGCAAAACTAGACAAGATTTTAACTCACTCAAAATCAATTCACTCAGAGTTAAAATCAGGCCCCAAAATCACAATGTGAGAATTGGAAAAGGAAAAAAAATCAGCAAACGAACTGGAGTGCAATTCTCATTTTCAGAATCATCCACACAAGCAATGTGTTATTTGTCCTAATGTCATGAACTGATATGCATTCAGATGAAAAACTTTTCTTTAATTTAGAAATATCTTTTGATTACTTGTTTTCCATTTTTATTAAGTTGCTCTTGTTAGTACATGCTCTATTAGTAGCAAAAGCCTAGGAAATATTGCTGGCACTACCAGTAAACAAATATTTAACACATTTGTATGACATTCCTCTGCCCATTAATTTAATGCATACATTAACCTTATTATTTTAAGTGTGTAATCTTCCCGTTAAAACAGGGGTAGAGAAATGCCATATGAATTATCAACAATAATTGCTAGGCTAAAATTAGCACAGCTAATATTTTAACAAGAAGCTTGGATTCACATTTGTCTGGTGCTGAAGTTAGTTGAAGTAATCTCAAATTGTTGAATTAACATTGGTAAACTCAGTGAAATGTTTTATTTCTGTTAATTCTAAGTTTCTGTTAGCTAGGAAAATAAGAATGAACTTTTTTTATTGAAAGGTTTTGAAAAACAGGATTGATAAAATATAAGCTGCATAATAACAAGACAATAATAAATATGCACGATGATATGCTAGTAAATTATTCCTACTTTATGGAAGACTTGCAGCACATTTAAAAAATTAGTCAATGTAATAAGTGTGCCTGTGTTATTTTCTTAATTTTTGAAACTATTGGAACAGGGAACTCATGCTGCTAGCTATGATATTTCTGATGGAAAGTATGTATTTTCCAAGTTAACAGAGAGGACGTGAATATAGTAAGAAGCATCATTAAAATATACAATACTTTAATTTATTTAATGGTACAATGAAACATGGGGAGGTGCATCTTTTTGTTAGCAGATCATAGAATTAACAAAATAACATAGGAGAATGTATAATGATGAATTGAGAAATGGCAGAGAAACTAACCGATTACTTTGACTTTACAAAAGAAGATACAGAAAATCTTCCAGAAATACTAAGCGAAATAAATGACTCGTAAAACTGAAGAACTAAAAGAAATCAATATTAGCAAAGAGGTAGTACTTCAAACGTTAACTCGGTTGAAGGTTGATAAAACCCTTAGACCAGATGAGCTTCTTTCTAGAATTGAAGGAGTTGGTTAGAGAGACAGTGGATACATTGTATAGATTCTGGAAAGATTCCTGAAGACTGGAAAGTAGCAAATGTAATCCCACAATTTAAGAAGTTGGAAAGAGGGAGAATAGAGAACAACAGACCTATTAGATTTAATCATTTTAGGGAAAATTTTAGACTCTATAATAAAGCTATGTTCCTTGTCCATGTTTAACCTGATGCCGTGAGACTTCATGAGTTCGGAACTGATGTTTAGGACTCTCAGGACTCTTGACTGTATGTTACTGTGCCACCACCTCTACTAGGTTTGTCCTGCCTATTTCATTCCTTTGGGACTTTGTAGAGATTTGATCAAATTGAGTGGCTTGCTAGGTCGCAAGAACATAAGAACGTAAGAAATAGGAGCAGGAGTAGGTCATCTACCCCTTTGAGCCTGCCCCGCCATTCAATAAGATCATGGCTGATCTGTCATGGCTCAGTTCCACCTTCCCGCCCTCTCCCCATAACCCGTAATCCCCTTGCCTATCAAAAACCTATCAACCCGCGTCTTAAATATATTTAGCGAGGCAGCCTCCACCACTTCAACGGGCAGAGAATTCCAGAGATTCACCACCCTTTGAGTGAAGAAGTTCTTCCTCAAGTCCGTTCTAAATCGCCCCCCCTTTATCTTGAGGCTGTGCCCTCTAGTCCTACTGTCCTTTCTGAGCGGGAAGAGCCTCTCCATCTCTATCCTATCCATCCCATTCATCATCTTATATGTCTCAATGAGATCTCCCCTCATTCTTCTGAACTCTAACGAGTACAAGCCTAGTTTATTCAGCCTCTCCTCATAGTTCAACCCCCTCAACTCATTTCAGAGGATGGTTAAGAGTCAACCATATTGCTGCTGCTCTGGAATCACATGTAGGCCAGATCAGGTGAGGACATCAGGTTTCAAAGAACAAAGAAAAGTACGGTACAGGAAGAGGCCCTTTGGCCCTCCAAGTCTGTGCCGATCATGAAGCCCAAACTAAAAAATAACCTTCTGCCCTTCCTCAGTGCATATACCTATCCATGTACCCATCCCAATGCTTCTTAAATGTTGCTAATGTGCCTGCTTCCACCACATCCACCGAAAGCACGATCCAGGCACCCACCACTCTCTGCTTGGAAAACATCCCCCACACATCTCCCTTAAACTTTCTGCCTCTCACCTGTGCCCCTTTGTAATTGACAGTTCCACCCCTGGAAAAAGCTTCTGACTATCCACCCTATCTATGCCTTTCATAATTTTGTAAACCTCTATCAGGTCTCCCTTTAGCTTCCTTCTTTCCAGTTACAACATTCCTTATTTATTCAACTTCTCCTCAAAGCCAGCATCCTGGTGAACAACCTTCTTTGCACTCTCCCCAAAGCTTCTGTGTCCTTCTGATAGCATGGTGACCAGAACTGCATGCAATAGTCCAAATGTGGCCTAACCAAGGTTTTATATGGCTGCAACATGATTTCCCAACTCCTGTAATCAATGTTTTGGCTGATGAAGGCAAGCATGCCATATGCCTTTTTAATCACCTTGGTAACCTGTGTTGCCACTTTTAGGGAACTGTGGACCTGCATGCCCAGATCCCTCTGTATGTTAATGTTCCTAAGCATTCTGCCATTTATGGTATAATTCATACCTAAATTTGATCCTCCAAAATGCATCACCTTGCATTTGTCCAGATTAAACTCCATGTGCCATTTCTGTGCCCAAGTCTCCAATCTATCTATATCTTGTTGTATCCTCTGACAATCCTAGGCACTATTAGCAACTCTGCCAATCTTTGTATCATCCGCAAACTTACTAATCAGACCACCCACATTTTCCTCCAGATCTCTTATATATACTACAAAAAACAGAGGTCCCAGCACGGATCCCTGTGGAACACCACTAGCTACAGATCTCCATCCTGATAAATACTCTTCTGTAACCAAGATGTGGAGATGCCAGCGTTGGAGTGGGGTAAGCACAGTAAGAAGTTTCACAACATCAGGTTAAAGCCCAACAGGTTTATTTGGTAGTAAACACCACTAGCTTTCGGAGTGCTGCTTTTTTGTCAGGTTCAGGACACTCACCTGACAAAGGAGCAGCACTCCAAAAGCTAGTGGCATTTACTACCAAATAAACCTGTTGGGCTTTAACCTGGTGTTGTGAGACTTCTTACTGCGATTCTGTAACCAAGCCAGTTCTGTATCCATCTAGCCAACTCACCCCAAATCCCATGTGATTTTAGTTTTTGTACCAGTCTGCCATGTGGGACCTCATCAAACGCCTTCATAATGTTCATATATGCTACATCCACAGCCCTTCTCTCATCAATTTTCTTTGCCAGCTCTTCAAAAAAACTTAAGTTAGTGAGACATGACCTTCCCCGAACAAAACCATGCTGTTTGTCACTAACAAGTCCATTTTCCTCCAGATGTGCATATATCCTGTCCCTTAGTATCTTCACCAAAAGCTTGATGTCAGGTTCACCAGCCTATAATCTGCTGGATTATCCCTACTTCCTTTCTTAAACAAGGGAACAACATTGGCTGTTTGCCAGTCCTCTGGAACCTCGCCTGTGATGAAAATAAATGTGAAGGTATCAGTTAAGGTCTCAGTTATTTCTCCCCTTGCTTCCCACAGTAACCTGGGATAGATCCCATCTGACCCCGGGAACTCGTCTACCTTAATGCAATGTAAGGTACTCAACACTTCCTTCTTTGATATATTGCATTCTCAAGGATGTTCACACACCTATCCCTGACCTCAACATCCGTCATGTTCTTCTCCTTGGTGAATACCAATACAATGTATTCATTAAGGATTTCACCCATTTCCTGTGGTTCCACACTTAACTTCCCTCCATTGCCCTTGAGTGGGTGTATTCTTTCTTTTGCTACCCTCTTGTTCCTAATATATGCATAAAAAGCCTTGGGATTCTCCTTGATCCTGTTTGCTAAAGGCATTTCATGGCCCTTTTTAGCCCTCCTAATTTCACGTTTAAGTTCCTTTCTGCTTTCACTGTACTCCTCAAGGGCTTTGTCAGTTTTTAGATGCCTTTTTCCTTTTGACTAAACTTACGATTTCCCTTGTTCCCATGGTTCTCGATTCCAGCCATTTCTATCTTTCATTTTCGTGGAGGCATGCCTTCATGTCCTGCACTTCAATCAACTTTAAACGCCTCCCACATGCCACACGTGGATTTGCCCTCAAATAGCTGCTTCCAATCCACATTCCCCAGTTCCTGTCCAACGTGGATTAATTGGCCCTCACCCAATTAAGGACCCTTACCCGAGAGCCACTCTTGTTCTTATCTACGATTACCCAAAATCTTATGGAATTATGGTGGTTACGCCCAAAATGCTCCCCTACTGAAACATTGGTCACTTGGCCTGGCTCATTCCCCAATCCCAAGTTTAGTATGGCCCTCTCCCTGGTTGGATTGTCAACAAGCCCTCCTGGACACATCAAACAAATTGCTCTCCATCTGAGCGCTTGGCTGTAAGATTCCCAGTCCGTAGGGGGGAAGTTAAAGTCACCCATCACAACTACCATGCTTAATTCACACCTTTTCAGTATCTGACTACACACTTGCTCCTCTGTCCTCTGAGGGTTGTTGGGAGGTCTATAATGCACTCCCAACATTGTGATTTCACCCTTCTTACTTCTGAGCTCCACCCATAATGCGTCACTATAAGATTCCTCCAAATTGTCCTCCCTGAACACAGCTGTGATTTGTTCCCTAATCAGTAATGCAATTCCCCCACCTCTTTTGTTTCCACTTCTGTCTGATCTAAAACAACGATATCCCGGAATATTAAACTGCCAGTCTTGTCCCTCCTTTAACCGTGTCTCTGTAATTGCAATTACATCATAATTCCATGCAGTAACCCAGGCTCACAATTCATCTGTTTTACCGGTTATATTTTTTGCATTGAAGCAAACACAACCCAGACCTACAGCCCATCTGAGCCCCGTGGCTTCCCTCTGCCTGCTCTAGTTCTGCGCTATGTTTATCTCAGTCTCACTTTTTTCCCTAGTCTCTATACTTACTGGCTTGCTGTTCCAGTTCCCACCCCTGCCACACTAGTTGAAATCCTCCCAAACAGCACTAGCAAATCTCCCGTCCAGGATATTAAGAACATAAGAAATAGGAGCAGGAGTAGGCCATCTAGCCCTTCGAGCCTGCCCCGCCATTCAATAAGATCATGGCTGATCTGTCGTGGCTCAGTTCCACAGTCCCGCCCTCTCCCCATAATCCTTAATCCCCTCGCTTATCAAAAACCCATCAACCCACGTCTTAAAAATATTTAGCGAGGCAGCCTCCACCACTTCAACGGGCAGAGAATTCCAGAGATTCACCACCCTTTGAGTGAAGAAGTTCCTCCTCAACTCCGTTCTAAACCGCCCCCCCTTTATCTTGAGGCTGTGCCCCCTAGTCCTACTGTCCTTTCTGAGCAGGAAGAGTCTCTCCACCTCTATCCTATCCATCCCATTCATCATTTTATATGTCTCAATGAGATCTCCCATCATCCTTCTAAACTCTAACGAGTACAAGCCTAGTTTATTCAGCCTCTCCTCATAACCCAACCCCCTCAACTCCGGTATCAGCCTAGTAAACCTCCTCTGCACTCCCTCCAAGGCCAAGATATCCTTGCGTAAGTGCGGCGACCAAAACTGCACACAGTCCTCCAGCTGCGGCCTCACCAGTGCCCTATACAGCTGCAGCAAGACCTCCCTACTTGTATATTCAATCCCCCTCACTATGAAGGCCAGCATCCCATTAGCCTTCCTGACCACCTGCTGCACCTGCAAGCTGGGTTTTTGCGACTCATGCACAAGGACCCCGAGGTCCCTCTGCACCGTCACCTGCTGCAGTTTTTCGCCACGTAAGTAATAGTCCTTCCTACCATTATTCCTACCAAAGTTGACCACCTCGCACTTGCCAACATTAAATTCCATTTGCCAGTTCCTGGCCCATTCGCCCAGTCTATCTAGATCCTTCTGCAGACTCTCCACACCCTCCGCGCAATTTGCCGTTCCACCAATCTTGGTGTCATCAGCAAATTTCGACACCATACACTCGGTTCCCTCCTCCAGATCATCTATATAAATGGTAAATAGCTGAGGCCCCAGCACCGACCCCTGGGGCACTCCACTAGTCACCAACCGCCAATCCGAATAGCACCCATTGACCCCCACTCTCTGCCTCCTATTAGACAGCCAATCCTCTATCCACGCTAACAACCTACCCCCAACTCCATGCCCCCTTACCTTCTGCAATAACCTCTTGTGAGGTACCTTGTCAAACGCCTTATGAAAATCAAGAAAGACCACATCCACCGCCTCTCCTCTATCCACCGCCCCTCCTCTATCCACCGCCCTAGACACTATAGCATTACAATATAACAGACAGTTTATGGTCGTACTGGTTCACTATTATGTCTATCAATTCATTGAAAGATTTTGAATCTGGGTAGGTTAAACCTTTTATGATGCTGAAAATTGGGACCCAACAAATATTCAGGATAAAAATAGTTCCCTTCTATCTCATTTGCCCGGAAGAAATATCTCATTCTTTTAACATATTGGGGCCAATCCTCCATACCCACATCGTAAGGTTCCAGTTTCCCACACAGTGGCATTTTCAATATCTCTCTATCACTGTCTTATTGAGTTTGTTAAAAGACAAGGCTGTCGAAAGCTTTTCTTGTTCCTTGTTGCCGATGTAATAACTCAGGAAGCCTGACTGGAAAGGAATATAATTTATTTACAGAATGCAAAGTAAAACCACTACCATGGTCCTTGCCATTCTTTCTGACAAATCAAATAAACTAAATTAAACAAACTGAGAGACAGTTCTGCAGACCCAGTCCTTGGTATGCCTTATAAAAGGCTTAGGTAATGAGTTCCAGCTGAGCAAGCCATTGCATGTTACCAGGGGAATTCTTACTCAACCAGCCCCCCAGGGAGTTCAATCAATTATTATCCAAGGATACTGTATGCCGTGGTTAGAACAAAGATTGATAAGCATTTTTAATGACAAACTACTGGTTAGTAAGGGGCAAGTGAGACCCTTTTTCAGTCAATTTCAGCCCAAAGATGATAGCAATAAATTGAAAGTGAATCAACCTTTTGTTGCAGTAGTTTTAAAATCTAAGAATTGATCAGCTAACTAGGCATACTCTTTGCTTGGGTTTGGAGAGGGATCTTGTTACTGAAAGTTGGAATCCCTCCTTTTAGACTTGGTAATCCTGTAAATCAAAGCCTACCAGGGAGAGCCATCCTAGGCAGCAGATAAAGTTGCAAAAGTCCCAGATGACCAGAGGCTGCTCACCCCTTTGAAAGGGAGAACTGACTGGTGGTGATTTAACCTGAGGATGACCACACTTCAGCTAGTACAGTAATTGAACCCACGCTGTTGACATCACTCTGCGTCTCAAGCCAGCTGTCTAGCCAACTGAGCGAATACATTAGTGCTTTCGTTCTGCTGATAAACTATAACATTTTTGCTAGTTATAATCAAAACATTTTGATGGAGATTGGGCCTCTTACTAACGTGTTCTTTGGGCTTAAATGAAGCAGTGTATCTCTACATGAGAATATATGCACTTCATAATGTAGGGCAGGATATTCACTCTGATGTCCTGATCCTGCTGTCTGGATGAAATGCAACCAGGAATCCAGAAATGCTGGCGTAGAGATCCAGAGGGATATTTTGGAGGAAATGGTCGACTGCTAGTCCCATTAAATCAAGGACAATGGATAGGTTCTCAAGTCTGCAGAGCAAATCTAAGGCATTCCACTGAAAGATCAACAGATGGACGGCACGGTAGCACGGTGGTTAGCACTGCTGCTTCACAGCTCCAGGGATCTGGGTTCAATTCCCAGCTTGGGTCACAGTCTGTGTGGAGTTTGCACATTCTCCTCATGTCTGCATGGGTTTCCTCCCACAGTCCAAAAATGTGCAGGTTAGGTTGATTATCTATGCTAAAATTGCCCCTTAGTGTCCTGAGATGCATAGGTTCGAGGGATTAGTGGGTAAATATGTAGGGATGAGGGGGTAGGGCCTGGGTGGGATTGTGGTCGGTGCAGACTTGATGGGCCAAATGGCCTTTCTGCACTGTAGGGTTTCTATGAGATGGAGTTGCTGAAGTAGATGAACAATCATTAGTGTGTTTCAAATTGGAGGAATTCTCTGAAGGCTTTACACTATTTATACATAAAATATGGCTACAGATGTTCGGCCAGAATTACAGATGGAAAACCTCAGCTGTGGCCCTCTTCATTTGTGACTGGATTAGTTAAAAGAGGCATCAGTGGCCCCAGTGGCCTCCATCCAACAAGCCACAGTAACAGCAGGTGGGCCATTTGTATTCTAGAAAAATCTAGATGGTGTGTGAAGAGTGTCCTCAATTGACACTTCAATTGGCTACCTCTGTTGGAAGCATAAATAAAACTAAAAAATCAAATTATTCAGGAGCAAATCTTTAGGTGACTCTGATTCATCAGTTCTTTTAAGAGTGAGGAATAGTGTTGAGAGGTTGTGAAGGAATCTTAAAAAGCATTGGAAAATAACTCACATATGCAGATGATTTCATGAGAGAAAATGTGATAATTAAAATAGGTACTTATGTATTAAGTATTATTTATTTCTTGCATAAAGTTCTCATTAATATGTTACTCCATTTGTAATTCTCCAGTTAAAACTCAGCCCACCTAATTATTTTGTTTTTGATTTTCATAATTAATATTTGGACCTATTTTATTTTAGGAGAACCAGAGAAAGACAAAGCCAAGGGCAAAAAAAAGCAGTGGTGGCGGCCCTGGGTTGACCATGCTTCTAGTAGGTTTGCCTCAATCATCTGTTAGTTGTGTATGCTAATCATGTACCAAATTTCCTTGAATAGACAATTGTGGTTTTTTTTTAGTTTAATTTCAAACAGAACTTAATAAGTAAAAATGTTTTTAAAAATCATTGCCTATTCTAGTTTGATTTAAAGCATGAATTTATTTTAGCCCAGTTGTTATTATTTTGATGGGCTTTATGCTCGGTTTCAACCAAGGTTGGAGTTATGCAAGAAGGTCCTTCTGCACTAACTCACCATCACTATAAGGGTCCACCTCGAATGCACAATCAACTGTGAAACTACAGTATGCTGAATATGATCATCTAACCGTTTTGCATTGTGCTTCAAATAAATTCTACGCGTATTAATTTGAAGTAATTCTTTACCTGACAAATTTTGAATTATCCAGTATTTGGAATTAAGCAATTTTAATAATACAGCACAAGTGTTTTCATTTTGAATTAGCTGATTATTTGCATTACGCAACTTCAGGTTAAGAGGAACAGACTATGTGCGTAAATGATTAGATGAAAGCCAATGTATAAGCTATCTTTATGCCATCTGTTTATCTGTTGTGAACAAAACTGATAAATCCATGGCTGATTACTGAAGAACACAGTTTTTTAGCTGCATTGATGTTGTTTTCTGATCTGTAAAACTACTTGTGTTAATTGGTACCACTTAAATACATAAATGTATACAGGAAAGACAACAATGCTGTTTTGCCAGACTGCAAGGAATCATTACTTGCAGCTGTTTGTCTCAATCAAACAGCCAGTTGCTCCATTATTTATATTTTTGGGTTGGCCTTTACCTTTATGACTCTGTTACAAAATGAGGCATGAAAGTAATGAATTCTTGATCTATTCAAGGAAATAAGGTATCTGTTCCATGCGTGATATCAAACTAATTGGTTATTTCGGAGGCTAAGGTCAGTTCCGGGATGCTGTGAATTTTCAGTATGTGGATCCGTCAAGACCATTTTGTGACTGCTTCATTTTCACGAAGAATTGTCATTAATTTTGACCACTGTTTCATTTTTTTTTCTGTCTATTTATTGATTTTTAGGATTGATTCAATTTATCCGTAAAGGTATTGGTTTGGGAGGTTACTGAGTTTCTTATCAGGAAAATGAATTACAGTCGTTGTAGGTAAAATTTGTAGTAAAACCATAAGCTTTCTTTATAAGTGTTTTAATAACATTGTTACTGGTGCGCAAGATAGAAAATTTCTGTTAATTCAGCTTATCTTTTAATTCCCTCATTCTATCATCCCAGTAATCTTTCCAATCAAGCACTTACTATTTAAACAAAAATGAAAGCAAAGCTATAAATATAAATAGATAGAAAAAACATGAAGTTAATGACAATTTATTTTAATTATGAGATTGTGTTTTATAAGGGTTTATAGCATATATAAATTTCAAAAGGATATTTATAATGCAGTGCATTTGGAATTAATAAGTTAACTATTTTTAATGACTGAAAAGAACACTGTGCATTCTCTTTTATTTTATTTGGTACAAATCCAGGGTTTGCTTAGTTTATATGGTTATACCCAGTCAAATGTAAATCTGAAAATTTAAAATGTACAAAAGAAAGCTTGATATGCATTATGTTATGATGAAATGCCGTGTCATTTTTATATGATCTGTTGGACAGATTTTGTATTGTTTGAAATCCAATTGAAATGCATGTTTCTGCATGGATTATTTAAAACTGAATTTCAGAAATATAAAACTAAAAGTTATATTTCACTGAGCCTTAGCCACAACTTCTCACTTCCTTATTCACAGTACTTGCACCGAAATATTACCTGTCTTTGCAATATTTATTCTCTTTTACTCCACCTTCACATTTTTCAACTATAGCCACCCTTTTTGATGTTGTGTATTCTGCTACTAATTCCTCATTAAACTTTGCTATCCTGGCTACTATTTCTTGATTTTTCTGTGCATTCTCTTGAGTTGGATGTTAACATTCAGGTAACCATTTAGGTAGTTTAGTGCTGTACATTCTTTACACTCTGCTGTCTATTACATTGTTGATATGGTTCAATCTTTAATTTATCATTTGTTTTATTAATGCCAGCTCATAAAGTAGAATGAAATGATTTTAAGATATATTTTAATAAAAGTAATTGAAGATCCATTCAGAAGTCCACAAATTGCAATGTTTCACCTTTCCTTTTACTAGTAATGTTATCTTCTCCTACTTAGTGGTACGAAGTGGAGATTACTATCTCTTTGAGACAGACAGTGAGGAGGAGAATGAAGAAGAAGTAAAGGAAGAAGAAGAAGAACAACAACCCAAAAAATCAGGTTTCCAGGTACTATTCTGGAATGCTGTTATAATTTTTCCAAGAATAAAATTTGTAAAACAAAAATCAAAAAACATTAAATCTAAATGCGTACAGTAAATAAGAGCTAAAATATTCTCTCAGCTCATGGAAATAAAAGCTGTCAATGCAAAGGTTAATTTAGCATCTGAAACTTAAGTTGAAACTTTGGATCAGATTCTGTCAGCTCTGACAGGGATGTTAAGACAGTAAGAAGTCTGAAAACACCAGGTTTAAGTCCAACCGATAAACCTGGTGTTGTCAGACTTCTTACTGTGTTTACCCCAGTCCAATGCCGGCATCTCCATATCAGGGATGTTAAGAGTCACACCTGAAGCTACCTTTTGTCTTTCAGATCTTGGCTGACCAAAAGTTTATTTCCAAGATTTTGAGGGGGTTGTTATAGCATTCATTATTTTTATATTTGTTCATGGAATGTGAGCATCACTGTCAAGACCAACATTTATTTCCCATCCTTAATTTGCCCTCAAGAATGAATAGTAAAAGAGCCACTTTATTGAACCACTTTAGTGGGTGTGGTGTTGCTGCATCCACAGTATCATTTGGAGGAGGGCTCCCAGATTTTGACCAGCAATAATGGAGGAATAATGATACAATTCCACATAAGGATGGTGTGTGGCTTGGAGACAAGTTACAGATGGTGATGTTCCCATGAGTCTGCTGCCCTTTTACTTTCAGGTGTAGCGGTTATGAGTTTGGAAAGTGCTGTTGAAGGAGCTTTGGTGAGTTTCTGCAGTGCATCTTGTATATGGTACGTATGGCTGCCTCTATATGTCAATCATGGAGGAAGTAAATGTTGAAGGTAGTGAATCAAGGGGGCTACTTTGTCCTGGATGGTGCCGATCTCCTTGAGTGTTATTGGAGCTACACTCATTCAGGCATTTAGACAGCATTCACTCACACTTCTGACTTGAACCTTGTAGATGGTAGACAGACTTTGAGGAATCAGGAGGTAAGTTACTCTTCAAAAATTCCTAATCCCTCAGCTGCCCTTGTGGCCACAATATTTATATCACTGCTCTAGTTCAGTTTCTGGTCAGTGGTAAACCGAGGACTTTGCTGGTAGTTGATTCAGTGGTGGTAGTGCCGTTAAATGTCATGGGGAGATGGTTAGATTATTTCTTATTGGGAATGGCTATTGTTGACAGTTTTATGTCATAAGAACATAAGAAATAGGAGCAGGAGTAGGCCATCTAGCCCTTCGAGCCTGCCCCGCCATTCAATAAGATCATGGCTGATCTGTCGTGGCTCAGTTCCACTTTCCCGCCTTCTCCCCATAACCCTTAATCCCCTTGCCTGTCAAAAACCTATCTACCCGCGTCAAACCCATGTCGTTGAAGTTATTTGCCTCATCAGACCAAATCTAAATGTAGTCCAGATCTTGCTACAAATGGGCATAGAGTGCTTCAATATCTGAGGAGTTGTAGGTCATACTGAACACTGTGTAGTCATCAGTGACCACTTCTGACCTTCTGATAGTGGGAAAGTCATTGATGAAGCCTTTAAAGATGGTTGTCCCAGGACTTTACCCTGAGGAACTTCTGCAGCTTGAGGCTCTTTATTCGTTCATGGGACATAGGTGTCGCTGAAGAGCCAGCATTTATTGTCCATCCCTGGTTTCCCTTGGAGGGCAGTTGAAAATCAACCACATTGCTGTGGCTCTGGAGTCACATGTAGACCAGACCAGATAAGGACAATAGTGAAATTGAGGCTGAAATAATTGGCCTTCCAATAAGCACAATCATCATTATCCTTTGTGCCAGGTATGACTCCAATCAATGGAGATTTCTTTAGACTGTATTTTTGCTGCGGGCCATGCTGCCACGTTTGGTCAAATACTACCTTGATGTCAAGAACAGTCACTTTCATTTCACTTCTTAGGTTAACCTCTTTTATCCATGTTTGGACCAAAGATGTAAGAAGTTCTGGAGTTGAGTGTCCGTGGCAGAACCTAAACTCAGCATCATTGAGCAGGTTACTGCTGAGTACTGCTTAATAACGATGTCGATGATGCCTTCCATCAATTTGATGATGTTTGAGTGTAAATTGATAGAGCAGTAATTGGTTAGGTTAAATTTGTCCTGGTTTTTGTGCACAGATATACCTGGTACTACAATTGAAATGTTTTTGGGATTTATAGGGTGGGATTTTCCATTTTCTGCTCAGAATCCTGGCTGAGGCAACAAAACCTGCACCTAGCTCACAGACTGCACAGCGGGCTTTACTTGTGAGATAATCCAGCAAGCTGTGTGGAAAAAATCTAGAGGCATGGCCCATACCGTTATGCTGATGGGGTGGGGCCCAAAAAAGTCAGCAACTGGGAATCCCATGATCACGGTGCCCTTTTTAAAGGGCATCCTGATCTCTAATAAGCAACATAGGAAATCCCTCCACATATTTACATGAAGATCCTGTGGACACATGAACTCCCCACGTGATCAAGGGGAATCTCCCACTCCCACTAATATCAGGACCCCTGCCCATGGAGATCCCCAGAGTGTATGCCTTTGGTACACTCCATGGCACTACCTCCAGTGCATTGACTAGTGCCGTGGTGATAGGAACAGTGCCCGGGTACGTTATCTGTCGATTGGCTTTTTGACTATATCACTTAATTTATAACAGTAATATGTAATTGTCATCTACATTCCCCTGTCCATATTACAAAACAGTTGAACCCAATCTCAGATGATCAGAGGATTGCGTAATAAAATGCTTCAAAAGCAGGATAGAAGGATATGCATTTTCCCATGTCTAATATGAAAGCGATATAGTTCTATTAATTCTTACCAAAGTTATTATCCCCATGGGAGTGTTGTTCATTAAAGGTAACAAGAATTACAGAAATAAAGTTCATTATAATTTTAATTTTTTTGAAGGCTTGAACAAATCAGATCAATCCTGCTGATAGCAGAATCATTGAGAGTGTCAATGTTCGAAGAAACATATTCCACCCTCAAGGCAACAATATGAAAAGGAAAAAGGGGAAAATTGGCAAGAAACAGAGAAATCGTTCATAGAAAATGTTCCCAAAATATCACTATTAACCACAATAGATGTTTAGTGGCACTGTGAATACTGTTAACTGTACATCTAGACAAAAAGATTTTCTATGTGATCTCACCTTGGGCAGTCACTGGCTTCAGTTGCTTTGAACTAAGGAATCAGAGCCAAGTTTTCCCTTCCTGTCTTTGGGCCAGTTGAACCACTGAAAGTATGTCAGTATTGATGAGGGCAAAATCATGATTTGTGACTACAGTTGAATTCTCTGATGACTCTCACTACTTTGGTTCACATGTGAAAAGTGACCATTTAATCAAGTTATTTAGCATCTGCTACTTTCCATGCAACTATATCTAGTGTATGTTATGGTTTGCAGGAGGATAAAAAAAAGATAAGGAGAGAAATATACTTCAATATTTTAATAAAAGCAAATTACTGCAGATGCTGGAATCTGAAACCAAAACAGAAAATCTCAGCAGGTCTGGCAGCATCTATAAGGAGAGCAAAGAGCTGATGTTTCGAGTCCACAGAGTTTTGACAAAGGGTCATCTGGACTTGAAACATCAGCTCTTTACTCTCTTTACAGAGACCTGCTGAAATTTTCCAGAGGAGCTCAATATTTTAAGATGGTTGCAAATTATTATTTGATAACCTCAATTGGCTTTTAAAGAAGAGGTGGATTTTCTAGGGGCTGTACCAGCTCTGTTGCCATAACTTGGGAGAAAGTTAACTGAAAACGCCTTTTATGTTTGTAAATTGGACTAGCTGAAAATCTTGATAAAGTTTAGGCAGTCAAACAAAGGAAGCTTCAAGGAAACTCCTGTGAAAAATTTGATTTGCAGAATACGTATTTCTGGAAACACACGGTGTAGCTATTTAAATGTTCTCAGAGAACTGTACATTCATCACAGCAGTTGTGATGAATCGCCCATCAATGTGAAACCCCATTGGTAAGTATTGTCAAGCAGGGTTGTAGGCATGACTTTGTTGCTGCTCTCATCCTCCAGATTGTGTAGGAGAAGTGTTTTAACTAAGAATAATTATTGATGATCCAACCACTTCACTATCAAGTAGCTTTCAAATATAGTGCAGCTATTTGCTAAGTGTTTTCAAATTTCTATGTATTTAAATAAAATTGTATGTCTTGTTCATACAAAGATCAGTTAGAAGGTCTGTACTGATGCACAAATACATATTTTGCTCTTTTCTATCTTTCATTATAAATGCTGTTTGCTTATAATGACTTTTTGCTTGTTGTTGCACCCAATTATGCAGACAGACTGGGATGTAAGAATGTCTTCTTCCCACATCGAAACATGAAAAATAAAGTTTCAAGTCAAACTTTATTTTCATGATCATAATAATTGAAGTAGTAACTGCTTACATCACATTTGTGGCAATGCTTTTAGTGTGGCTTGTACAACTGAAATAATAATTCGACATAAATCCCTGCAGATATGCTATTGATATAAAGCAGGATTTTGTCAAATATCTTAGAACAATGTGTGTTGTTATATTACTATATATTTTTACTTTTTTTGTCTTGATGTATCCTAATGCAATAAATTTTGTAAGATTGTGATAACCTTTTGCTCTGATTTGCCAATGTCCATGGTTAACAGAATAGACTTCTTGTACAATTCGTTAAGATTCCTGCCATGTGAATGATTGAAATGCCTTGTGTTAAACATTCTTTGATAATGGAGAAACCGAGTATTGCTGATGATCTCAAGGTTGACATTCTAGTTTGAGATTAAATGCCAAATTATTGTCCTAAACCTCATTTTTTTCAAGGTTTAGTCACTCATTTTTGTTTTTTAATTAAGGTTCTGCATTCATGGATGTAGTCATTGCCAACATATATTGAGAGACAGAAAAATAATACAACAAATTTCAAGGGTATTTGTAAAAAGAGGAATACAACTTATTAAATTAGAATTTGAAACTTAAACCATTGCGCTTGGTATTTAAATTTTTATCACTGATTATAAACTTTTGACTTTATCTGAAACTTTTGACTTAATCTGATATGTGACCTAATACCACTTAAATTTCAAAAATTAGTGAATTCCATACTAATTGTCTGTTAATTTTTGAAAATGCAGCAAATACTACAGGCCAACAATTATATCAAGATACCATATTGTTCCAATCTTCACCTTATGTTCTAATTTGAATTCCAAAATTGTGACCATCTTTTTTGTGACTGCACTCCTATATTGCCTTCAGCGCTCCATCATGACCCTGTTCCCTCACAATTCCCATACACCCCAAGCTACTCAGCTGTTCTCCACATAAATATGTCTACATTTTACATGTTCCTTATAATTTCTCTGCCATCTTCCCTGTATTCTTCAGTTCTCTTATTTTGTCTGTGAAGTCCACCACTTGAGCTTCTGATCACTCAAAGACACCCCGTTAACATAGGGTCATCTGGACTCGAAACATCAGCTGTTTTCTCTCCTTGCAGCTGCTGCTAGACCTGCTGAGATTTTCCAGTATTTTCTCTTTTAGTTTCATCCCTTCTTTACCTTGTTCACCACCAACAACAACAACAACAACCTGTCTCCCTTGTCTGGCATTGACATTCCTTTCCGCAATTTGTATTTCTTCTTAAGCAACTTACTTTTTCAATTTGCCCAGCTACTTCAAAGTCTCAAAGCTTGTCATTCAAAGTCCTAGAATGTAATATAATACTTAAGCAATGCTTCAACTTCACTTAGTATTTTGTTTTCAGTTTGGTTTCTAACCTGCATACTGCATAAAAATTATACCAATTGTTGCTGAAAAAGTAGATATTTTTTGTCAAAATTTTCGTATTGCACTCATCGGCACGTTTGCAAGAATAGTATCAGGGAAATCAATACATTTGTACTGTATGAGAGAAGAGTGCTAATTGGTTGATATCTTGATTAGGAGAGATGTTGCCATGGGGCATGCATCAGTTGATGGTAACTGACAGTTAACTGCCATGCATTATTTGGAATTTAAACTAAAGTGACTTTGGTCACATATTATTACTGTGAAGAGTTTTCAGTTCCAGGTTTTATGAATTGAATTTAAATTCCACCAGCTTTTGTGGTGATATTTGAACCCATGTTCCCAGAACATTAGCCTGAGCCTATGGATTATTATTCCAGTTACATTCCCACTAAATCACCATCTCCACCATCTTTGATTGATATCTTGAGGTTTACCAGTGGCCTAATCTATGTTGGGAAGTTTTCCCTCTACTCATGAGTGACTTAGGTCTACAAAACTATTTTGTTCAGTTATAAACTGCTTGTTCAAAAAAAGAGACTGTTTTCTATGCAGGTTTAGCTCTTCCCGTTAAGAACTTAAGCCTATCTCTGTTAATCAACCTGATCAAGACTCCATTCTGAAACCCCAGGGGAAAAACCAAGTAAACACAAATGCACTAACTCCATTTAGACAAACATATCATTAGCTAAAATGAATTATTATCCTGAATCTCAGTATGAAACTGCATGGTTTTTCAGACAAAGCGACTCCTTGCAACAAAACACTCTTACAAGCAACGTGATATAAATTTATTTCTTAAAAGCACAGTATTATCAGACAATGTTATGTTGTGATACATATTACTATCTCATTGCTATAAATATTAACCCATTATTCTATACCTCCTGACAAGTATAATCTCAACTTTTGTAATAATCACCTTGAACTAATTTCTTGAATATTTATATTATATATTCAAACCTTTGTAGCATCTTCTATCATTACAGATTCTATCCAATTCCTACTCTTACTGTGCTTTCCATTGCAGCCGCCTCCCCAGTCTCCCAAGTTCATACGTTATAGAGGAGAATTATGCCTTTCAGCCCATCAAGTCCGCTCTGCCATTCGATCATGGCTGATATGCTCCTCATCCCCATTTTCTTGCCTTCTCCCCATAACCTTTCAAAACAATTCCAATTAAAAATATGTCTACACCTCCTTAAATTTACCCACTATCCCTGAATCCACCGCACTTTATGACTTTATATGTCATAAAGGATTCAATCTCCCATGGTGTTCTTGGCTCTCTGGTCTGAACTCATGGATACATGTGACTGCTCACCTTTTCCCTTGGATGACTACTGGATCAACAAGTGAGACAGCAACTTTTCACGACTGCTGGTAACTGGGCTGTGATCTCCACAACGACTGAAGTGTTAAGGATCGTGAAACCTTTTCAAAGAAAAACTAATCCAAGAACAAAGACTGCAGGACATAGACAATCGTTCACTCTTGAACAGGAAGAAGACAAACTTGCATTCATTCAGGAAACCTCTGCTCCCTTAGCATATTGGAGAAAAGCCTGAGAAGATGATGTATTTTCAACTCCAACAAAGAATTACGTAGCTGAATGATTCACTGCTACATGGCAGATAAAAAATATATTCAATATATGAGATTGAACAAATCTGGATGATGATGAGAAGAAGGACAAAAATTATGTAGACAGGATATCTTTGCAGAAGATACGGAGGCCAATTCTACCAGCCTGCTGCACAGTTTTTATAGCACAACAGGCCAGGAGACTCAAGTGGAGGCCATTTTGCGGGCTCCCTGCCGGATGCCACGGCCTCCACGTGTCTCCGGCAGTCGGATTTACAGTGCCATCAGCGCTGTGCTGATTTCTGGTATAGAGCTGTATAATTTATGCAAATACACATCTCAATCGACTTTAAATGTCACTAGCAGGCCCGGGACTGAAATCTCTGGGCCCACTAGCGTCTCTCCCCCCGCTACCTGCCAGGTGGGAGTGGCTCACTCCAGTGAGGTTTAGTGTAGCTCCCAACTTGCAGGGAGCTGGCAGCCCAACCCTGCTGGAGTGAAGAGAGGTCATCAAGATTGACAAGGGCTGGTGGGGGCAGTAAGTGCAGCCTAGCAGATCGGCGCATGCGCAGGGGCCCACTCAGCGCCATGCTGGCGATCTCTCCAGCAGTAATGGGCTCCTCCACTTATTTTCAATGGGATTTACGTGAGGGCACTCTGCAGTGCACAGAATGTGGGAAGTTCATTTTGAAATTCCAGCTGAAAAAGAAGTGTGATTTACTCCACTTTTTACACAAATTTGATACTTATAGTTTTCTGGGGAGAATCACCCCCATGATTTCCCTACTGCATTTAGGAATCTAATTTCACTCTGTGGTCCTGCTAATCTTGCCAAATGTGGATCAGCATGGGGCTGCTCTGCTGTAGGCAATGTGATGATTGTGGTAGAACAAAAATATAAGACAACTAACTTTTAACAACAGAATGAATTTCCAGAACTAAACCTAGATGAATTCTTGGATAAGACTCTTCAGCTGTGGAAGTTCTAATGTTTTGGCTTCTGCACTGAAAGAAAAATTTCACGGAAGGATGATTTTCTGGTGAGAGTGAAATGTGGGCATCTGCTTACTTCTATTCAAACTAATGGGCTCCAGCAACACTCTGGCAGTCTAATCCACTATGGAATCAAACATTTTGTTCTCCCTGGACAACCCTCTATGGTCAGCCAACAGCACACAATGTTTCTCATTGGTTTGTTCAATGAGTCAAGTATATGAATTCTGTGCTTTGACAGCACACACAGCCAGCCGGTCCCTTAAAAAAGACAACTGATAAGTTTCATGCAAGCCTCTATAGTTCAACCTGTAAATAAACAAGTTTTGTTTTCTTAAATTGGTGAACGGGCATCTTTACATTTGGTGATGAAGTTAAAAATGCAATCCTAAGACTGTGAGTATCCAGTTTACATTGAAGATGAGAAAAGAAAAGAGTCCTTGCTAAGATGCCCCTCTTTGGATTGATAATCCATTTGATTCCCCTGTGGAGAACTCCAAAGATTCAAGCTTAATCAGGCAAAATGATTGTAACTTATATCATCAAATTGAAACAAATATTAGAGTGTTGCAATTTGTGAGCCACCTTGAATGATAAGTTATGAGACAGATTAGTCTGCAGGGTGAATAATGAGGTGATTCAATGCAGATTACTTGCAGTGGTCGATTTAAATTTTAAATGAACAAAAAAGATGGGAAATGCTGGAAAAAATGTACAAGAGTCACAGTACATACAAAATGGCACTCTCCACCAATTAGGTTGGGAATGTGCAGCGAGCAGTGGCCTTAAACTTAAATAGCCATAAAGCAGGAAATAAGTTAAGTCACAACTAAGACAAGAAGATTGAGGAGTCACCAATTGTATAATGAGTCACCAGCATACAATGTGGAAGAGTATAGCACCATGATTTAAATATTCACTCAATATTTAATATAAAAGTGTGCAAGATAGCCCCGATTACTGTATTGTTCCAGGTAATTTGGAAGCTTTTTAAGATGGTGGTTGATTGAGGGGTATCAGCTAGTGTGATAGGTGAGCATGCTTATCAGTATTTGAAAGATGGAGTTCAATCTTTGGATTTGAAGGCTACTATAACTTATATTGGAGAAGCAATAAAATCAGTGGGCACTGCAATGGTACCGTTAAGCTACAGGCAACAATCTGCCCAACATAATTGCAGGTGAAGGACCAAGCCCTCTCGGCCACTACTGGCTTAAGGAAATCAAGTTAAATTAGACTGAAGTTTCCAAGTGCATGAAGGAGCACTGCTTGAACTGATGAGTATGAGAGCATCTTGAAGGATGAATTAGGCAACATAAAAGGCCTGCAACTGAAGAACTATGTGGACCCAGAAGCAACCTCCCTCCTCCCCCCCTAGTTGTTTAAAGAAAGACCAGTACTATTTACCGAGAAAGTAGATACTGTGTTAAAGTGATTGGAACAATTGGTCATTATTCAGCCAATCTACTTCTCAGAATGGGCAGCAGCCACAGTTCGTATATTGAAACCGGACAAGACCATCTGCATTTGTGGTGATTACAGGTTAGCAGAATCGAGCTGCCAAATTGGATAAATATCTAATCCCAAAGATTAAGATCTGGATGTAAAGCAGGCTGGAGTTCAATGCTGTATAAAGCTGCACGAGTCATGTATCAGCAACTCAAATTAGACAATGCTTCCTGAGGTTAAGACATGATAAACACACACAAGAGGTTGTTCCAATGCTTTGGTGTGTCTTCAGTATGTGCAATTTTCCAGAGGACAATGAAGAGTCGACTGCACAAGTTGCATTATATCTCAACGATATTTTAATAACTGGAGTGACAGAAGCCAAGCATCGAGTAAATGTAGAGAAGGTGCTGAAATGATTTCAAGAGGCTGAAGTTCACCTTAGGAAGGAGAAATGTATTTTTCAAGCCACTGAGGTAATCTACCTGGGGTACTTGTAGATGCATGAGGATTACAGAAAACTAAGCGCAGAAGAAGCCCTTTGGCCCATCTAATCTGCACCAACGCCTGAAAGGCCCTGACCTGTCCACGTAATCCCACTTGCCAGCACTTGTCCCATAGCCTTGAATGTTATGGAGTGCCAAGTACTCACTCAGACACTTTTTAAAAGATGTGAGACATCCTGCTGATACCACCCTCCCAGACAGTGCATCCCAGACCACCACCCCCCTCTGAGTAAAAAAGTTTTTCCTCAAATCTTCCCTGAAGCTCCCACCCCTCACTTTTAACGTATATCCTTTTGTAACTTACCTTTCAACTAAGGGGAACAGCTGCTCCCTATCCACCCTGTCCATGTCCCTCGTGATTTTGAAACCTCAATCAGGTCACCCCTCAGTCTTCTCTGCGCCAAAGAAAACAATCTGAGCGTATCCAACCTCTCTTTATAACTTAAATGTTCTATCCCAGGCAATATCTTGGTGAATCTCCTCTGGACCCCCTCCAATGTGTTTATGTCCTTCCTATAATGTGGCAAGCAGAACTGCACATAATATTCTAGCTGTGGCTTCATCAAACTTCTATGCAACTCCATCATGACCTCTCTGCTTTTGTAATCTATACCCCGATTGATAAAGATGAGCGTGCCAAATGCCTTTTTCACCACCCTATTAACTTGCCTTTCTGCCTTCAGAGATCTACGGACAAAAACATCAAGGCCCATTTGTTCTTCTGATCTTCTTTGTGTCAGACCTTTCACAGTATACTTCCTTGTCAAATCACTCCTTCCAAAGTGTATCACCTCATGCTTTTCAGGGTTAAATTCTATCTGCCACTTATCCGCCCATTTGACCATCTCGTCTATATCTTTCTGTAACCCAAGACAGTCAACCTCATTGTTAAACACACAGCCAATCTTGAGTCATCAACAAACTTACTGATCCTACCCCCCACATAGTCATCTACGTCATTTAAATAAATAACTAACAATAGGAGCCCAGCACAGATCCCTGTGGTACGCCACTGGTCACTGGCCTCCTGTCACCAAAGCAGCTGAATGCCACCACCCTCTGCCTCCTACTGCCAAGCCAATTATGAATCCACCTTATCAGATCACCCTGTATCCCATGTGCATTTGCATTCTTAATATGTCTCCCATGTGGGACTTTGTCAGAGGCTTTGCTGAAATCCATGTAAACTATTATCAACCGCACTACCCTCATCCACACACTTGGTTACACGCTCAAAAAATTCAATCAGATTGTTTTTAGGCATGACCTCCCTCTGACAAAACCATGCTGAATATCCCTGATCAAACCTTGCCGCTCCAAAGTGGTGAGCTTGAGGAAGAGTTCTTGGAATGCTGTTGGGATAGTTTCCTTGAACAGTGTGTGACAGAACCTACGAGGGAGCAAGCTATCTTAGATCTGGTGTTGTGTAACGAGGCAGGAAGAATTAGGGATTTTCTTGTGAGGGATCCTCTTGGGACGAGTGATCGTTGTATGGTTGAGTTTTTGATGCAGATGGAGGATGAGAAAGTAGGGTTCCGAGCCTGTGTCCTCTGTTTGAACAGAGGGGAGTACGATAGGATGAGAGAGGAATTGGCAAATGTAGATTGGGGGCGCAGATTGGTTGGTAGGACGGCTGAGGAACAGTGGAGGATTTTTAAGGAGATCACTTTCGGTGCTCAGCAGAAATATATTCCGATGGTAAAGAAGGAATGTAGGAGAAGGGATAACCACCCGTGGTTATCGAAGGAAATAAAGGAGAGTATTAAATTAAAAGCTGATGCATTCAGAGTGGCTAAAAGTAGTGAGCGATTAGAAGATTGGGAAAGGTTTAAAAATCAACAAAGAATGACGAAGAAGTTGATAAAGAAAGGAAGGATAGACTATGAAGCTAAACTAGCACTAAATATAAAAAAGGACAATAAGAGTTTTTACAAATATATAAAGAAGAGGAGGCTGGCTAGAGTGAATGTTGGACCCTTCGAGGGTGAGAGGGGGGATTTAATGGTGGGAGATGAGAAAATGGCTGAGGCCTTAAGTAAGTTCTTTGCCTTGGTCTTCACAGAGGAGAACACGAATAGTTTGCCAGATCTTAAAGATAGAAGGATGGTAGGAGTTGAGGGCCTGAATGCGATTACTGTCACTAGAGAGGTAGTGCTTGACAGACTAATGGGACTGAAGGTGGACAAGTCCCCAGGACCGCATGGAATGCATCCTAGTGTTCTGAAGGAAATGGCAGAGGTGATAGTGGATGCCTTAGTGATTATTTACCAAAACTTGCTGGATTCTGGTGAAGTGCCGGAAGATTGGAAAACGGCTAATGTTACATCGCTGTTTAAAAAAAGTAGCAGACAAAAGGCAGGGAATTATAGGCCGGTTAGTTTAAAGTTAGTTTGAAGTGGTGGAGGCTACCTCGCTAAATATTTTTAAGACGCGGGTTGATGGGTTTTTGATGAGAGAGGGGATTAAGGGTTATGGGGAGAGGGCGGAAATGTGGAACTGAGCCACGACAGATCAGCCATGATCTTATTGAATGGCGGGGCAGGCTCGAAGGGCTAGTTGGCCTACTCCTGCTCCTATTTCTTATGTTCTTATATTATCTGTAGTTGGAAAAATGCTTGAATCTGTCATCAAAGAAGAAATAGCGAGGCACCTAGAAAAGAATGGTTTGATAGAGCAGACACAACATGGATTCATTAAGGGGAAATCGTGTTTGACAAATTTATTGGATTTCTATGAGGATGTGACTAGTGCGGTAGACAGAGGGGAACCGGTGGATGTGGTGTTTCTAGATTTTCAAAAGGCGTTTGATAAGGTGCCTCATAAAAGGTTGCTACAGAAGGTTAGGGTGCATGGAGTTGGGGGTAAGGTGTTAATGTGGATAGAGGATTGGTTGTCTAATAGGAAGCAGAGAGTTGGTATCAATGGGTGCTATTCTGATTGGTGTTTGGTGACTAGTGGAGTGCCGCAGGGATCGGTGCTGGGCCTCAGCTATTTACTATTTATATAGATGATCTGGAGGAGGGGGCTGAGTGTAGGTTGACGAAATTTGCTGATGACACAAAGATGAATGGTAAAGCAAATTGCATGGAGGGTGTGGAAAGCCTGCAGAGGGATCTGGATAGACTGAGCAAGTGGGCGAGGACCTGGCAGATGGAGTATAATATTAGCAAGTGTGAGGTTATCCACTTTGGCAGAAATAATAGTAAGAGGGATTACTATTTAAAGGGCGAAAAACTGCAGCATGCTATGGAGCAGAGAGACCTAGGGGTCCTTGTGCATGAGTCGCAAAAACCCAGTCTGCAGGTGCAGCAGGTGATCAAGAAGGCGAATGGAATGCTAGCCTTTATAGCGAGGGGGATAGAATATAAAAGCAGGGAGGTCTTGCTGCAACTGTACAGGGTACTGGTGAGGCCACAGCTGGAGTACCGTGTGCAGTTTTGGCGCCGCACTTGCGCAAGGATATTTTGGCCTTGGAGGGAGTGCAGAGGAGGTTCACTAGGCTGATACCGGAGATGAGGGGGTTGGACTATGAAGAGAGACTAAATAGACTGGGACCGTACTCGTTGGAGTTTAGAAGGATGAGGGGAGATCTTAGAGAGACGTATAAGATAATGAAAGGGATGGATAGGGTAGAGGTAGAGAGATTCTTCCTGCTTAGAAAGGATAGCAGGACTCGAGGGCACAGCCTCAAGATAAGGTGGGGGGGCAGTTTAGATCAGAGTTGAGGAGGAACTGCTTCACTCAAAGGGTGGTGAATCTCTGGAATTCTCTGCCGTTGAAGTGGTGGAGGCTATCTCGCTAAATATATTTAAGTCATGGGTAGATAGGTTTTTGACAGACAAGGGAATTAAGGGTTATGGGGAGAAAGCAGGAAAGTGGAACTGATCCACTTCAGATTAGCCATGATCTTATTGAATGGCGGGGCAGGCTCGAAGGGCTAGATGGCCTACTCCTGCTCCTATTTCTTATGTTCTTATGTTCAAATGGAGGTAGGTTATCTCCTTCGGAATCTTCTTCAGTAGTTTCCCAACTACAACCTTTCTTAAATAGCTTTTCTCCAGTCCTCTGGCACCTCGGTAACCAAGGAGGAATTAAACATTTGGGTCAGAGCCTGCAATTTCCTCCCTTGCCTCCCACAACAGCCTGGGACACAATTCATCTGGACCTGGAGATTTGTCCACTTTTAAGCCCTCCATGAAAGCAGACTAAACTATGCCTGAAGAGACACCTGTCATTGTGGTTTTGGCTGACAGCAATTCTGTGGAAGTGCCAGTCCATGAGAATTAGGAAACCCTCTGAGAAACTTATAATTGACTAAATGTTTAATTATCTTGACTGTATAAATTGAGTATTGATATTTGCATAAAAGGACTTAGTGGGAAGGATATGTTGATTGTTGTCCCTTTAAGGATCCATCTGCAGAGTAAGGGTGACATGACATGACCCAGGGAACCATTCGGGGAGCAGGGTGGAGTAAGTGCGGTGTTCTGTACTCAGTGTCATCTTGGGAGCTCATTGCAGCCACACTGATGTCTGTGGACGTTTGAGGTTTTTGAATGGGCGTGAAAGGAGCAGTGATTGCTCAACTGGTGCTGCAATCCCTATGAATCCTCAGTTTGCCACAGAGCTAAGTGAAGTCTTTTGATTCTTCCTGTAAAGAAGCCTTCTCCCAATTTCTCTCCATGGGTGTGCTATCATGGCACCAAAGTCTGAGGACATGCACCGACTCAAGAACAACTTCTTTTCTGCTGCCATCAGACTATTGAATGGATCTACCTTGTATTAAGTTGATCTTACTCTACACCCTGGCTATGACTTTAACATTACATTCTGCAGTCTTTCCTTTCCTTGTCTACGTACGATATGCTTTGTCTGTGAAAGAATACTTTTCACTGTATACTAATACAATAATAAATCAAATCAAATCATTGTTAGATTGGTGCCACCACCAGTGCTACCATGTTTTGCAGTTTAACATGTGGCCTAATCAATATTTGGAAGGTTTCCCTTTTCACTTGAGTGACTTAGGTTTAAGAACATAAGAACATAAGAAATAGGAGCAGGAGTAGGCCATCTAGCCCTTCGAGCCTGCCCCGCCATTCAATAAGATCATGGCTGATCTGTCGTGGCTCAGTTCCACATTCCCGCCCTCTCCCCATAACCCTTAATCCCCTCGCTTATCAAAAACCCATCAACCCGCGTCTTAAAAACATTTAGCGAGGCAGCCTCCACCACCTCAACGGGCAGAGAATTCCAGAGATTCACCACCCTTTGAGTGAAGAAGTTCCTCCTCAACTCCGTTCTAAACCGCCCCCCCTTTATCTTGAGGCTGTGCCCCCTAGTCCTACTGTCCTTTCTGAGCGGGAAGAGTCTCTCCACCTCTATCCTATCCATCCCATTCATCATCTTATACGTCTCAATGAGATCTCCCCTCATTCTTCTAAACTCTAACGAGTACAAGCCTAGTTTATTCAGCCTCTCCTCATAGCTCAACCCCCTCAACTCCGGTATCAGCCTAGTAAACCTCCTCTGCACTCCCTCCAAGGCCAAAATATCCTTGCGTAAGTACGGCGACCAAAACTGCACACAGTACTCCAGCTGTGGCCTCACCAATGCCCTATACAGCCACAGCAAGACCTTCTTACTTTTATATTCAATCCCCCTCGCTATGAAGGCCAGCATCCCATTCGCCTTCCTGACCACCTGCTGCACCTGCAGGCTGGGTTTTTGCGACTCATGCACAAGGACCCCGAGGTCCCTCTGCACTGTCGCCTGCTGCAGTTTTTCGCCACGTAAGAAATAGTCCTTCCTACCCTTATTCCTACCAAAGTGGACCACCTCGCACTTGCCAACATTCAATTCCATTTGCCATTTCCTGGCCCATTCGCCCAGCCTATCTAGATCCTTCTGCAGACTCTCCACACTCTCCGCGCAATTTGCCGTTCCCCCAATCTTGGTGTCATCAGCAAATTTCGACACCATACACTCGGTTCCCTCCTCCAGATCATCTATATAAATGGTAAATAGCTGAGGCCCCAGCACCAACCCCTGGGGCACTCCACTAGTCACCAACCGCCAATCCGAATAGCACCCATTAACCCCCACTCTCTGCCTCCTATTTGACAACCAATCCTCTATCCACGCTAACACCCTACCCCCAACTCCATGCCCCCTTACCTTCTGCAATAACCTCTTGTGAGGTTATGTTGGCATATGTATTCAATCTCAGGTTTAGCTTTCTCTCTCAACTGTGTCGAACTAAAAAAATGCTTCCTTGCACCTCTGCAATAATAGCTGCACTACCCCATGTCTAGTTTTCTATCACAGAAATTATTGTCCACACCTTCATCACCTCAAGGCTTGGTATCTTCAATTACTTTGCAGCTGGTTGGCCACCACACATTAGTCCTCCAATAAATTTCAACTCATCCAAAATGACATAACAAGTGTTTTCACTTGCACAATGTCCAACATTCTCAATACGGTTATTTACCCCCAAGGTCTAACTCCCATGGCACAAAATGTCGATTTCAAAATTGTTTTTTGTTCGGGAAGTCCGCTGTGGCCTTATATGGCTACATAGTCAATCCCTCTAAAGCCAAGGGACCAGACCTGAATGATCTCTTCCTACCTTACCACTTTCTAACTTTATTCCTCTAACATTTGACTGTCTTCATGCCTCACTGTGCCTTCTGCTTCATTTGAAGTCATTTCCCAATTGCTATAGTCCCAATTTTAGCAGCGATGACCCAGTTTGAAGTGGATGCCCATTTTCATCCTCATCAACTTTACCCAGCAATAAAGTAAGTAGGAAACAAACTCAGATGAGCCATAAAATGGTAATGTTCTGAATTGCCCCTTGCTCCCACTGGGCAAATTAGGTTTAATTTGAACCCATATACTCTGTGAAAGTGATTATAGTTCACTGCTTTTCTGCCTGCTTCCAAAAGCTTGGTCAAAAATCTTGTTTTCAGTAATGCTTTAGATTCCCCCAACCTAGCTTCTACATTTAACTCCCCTTTTTCCCATTGTCAGTATTCAATACATTTCTTTTCTTCACTATTTACTGTCTCTGATGTGAGACACATCATTTGGATACAAGTTTTTATTTTAATCAATAGTTAATTTAGAAAGTCAAATTCTCTTTAGTTTTTTTCTGTGTAGAGTTTGCCTTTTTGTAGATTATGTAAACTTCAAAGATAAATAACTTCCAAATGAATGTGAAACCTTGAAATATTGACATGAATTACTTTTCAAAAAAACTCAAGTATTAGGAACTTCCTTTCTACTAACAATTGCCTTGCTTTATCCTTCTCTATAGAGAGCAATTCGGAAGTTTGCTTCAGCCATAATAGCATTGCCAAAGTCTATCCTAAAACTACCAAAAACCATACTTCAGTTGATAGTCAGAGCTGTAAAGGTATTTCTTAGATGTTTCATGTGTGTGCAATGATTATGCCTCATTCTGTAGAATGCCAACACATTTAATACAGTACACCCCTACCAGTTGACAACTCTTCAATATATTTGGTTGAGTTGTAGTTCAAATGAATTTTTTCTGCAGTGTTTATTGTGTAGCTTAAAACATTTGTAGAGATGATGTTTTGGTGTGAAAACATAATGTTAGAATTACCAAGTAATATTTATTCTCCTCAGTGAAAGTACCCAAAAAAAGCTAAAATGTGATGTCACCCATCTCCTAAGATTGCCAATTGGTGGAGGTGTACTGGACTTCCCTTACATATCAGTACCATTCTGCCTTTTAATAACTGGCTTTTATCTGCATGTTTAGTTATCCTTCAATAGAATTGTTCAAGCATATTAGTAGAGAGCTTGACAGCTGAGGCAATTCAGATAAGAGAAACAAACCATTTAACATTAAATTTAAAATAAACAAAATTGACCTGAAGAATTTTATTTTCTGAAGTTTTTGTTTATTCAGATCAGTTGATTGGTGCATTTTAAGAGTTTGTTTACATAAACTAGATGCTCAATTCAACTGTGTAACACCTACTGTGATTATAAGAGCTTATTATTAAAGTTAAATACACTGAGGCTAATAAAAAGTACTTTCATAGTCAAAAAGGTGAATATTGTACTAGCAGAGACCCTTTTTGCGTTAATGTTTAAATATTTATGGGTTATGAATACACAAGTCAAAATCTTGTGGTTTAGAGTTGTCACAAATATTAATACTCAAATAAAATGGAGAAAATCAAAATGATAGATTCAGACTAAGTTCTATGTAATATTTTAAGATAGAGGTTGATGATATTGTCTGAATGCTAATTGATTTTATGTAGTTCTTTGTTGATTTTTCTGCACACCAGCTCAACTAAGAGTTGGAAAATACTTTGGCTTCTGTACATCATAATATGCATGTCTTGCTTCCATGCTTGCTTTAACCCAGTGCTGCCTTTTTGTGCTTTTGTTGCTCTTGCTTTGCATGCGTGATTATATCTACGAAATAAGGGAAATGTACTACTTAACAAATAGAATTTTCCTGTGCCATCAAAAATCACCATAGAGATAAATTAAGTTAATGCTGCTGATAAATTATTTGAACTAACCACTAATTATGCATTTTTGCTAACTACTAACAACTCCTAAAAAGTAGCAAACATGTATTGTGGTTTTCTTTTTCCTCAGTCATTTACTTATTATTGTGTTTATATTTGTGTAGTGCTGTGCATTGGTATTTCAAAAATGGAAACCTAGCCAAATTAAATACAGAATTGTTGGTTTTTAAGTAAACTTCCACAAATTGCCTTGAGATAGGCTTTATAGAATGCATCAGCCACTGTGCCAGCAACCAATGGACATGTTGAGAGGACTCTTATTCACTGTTGTGTCAATCATAAAAAATATTTAAAATGTTAGTTAAAACAACATTGTCTTTTAGACAACAGGCATCAGCGTCTGCTGCCATCAGACTTTTAAATGGATCTACCTCATTCAATTGATCTTTCTTTACATCTCAGCTATGAGTGCAACACTACATTCTGCACCCTCTTTCTTTCTCTATGAATGGTATGCTTTGTCTGTAGAGCACACAAAATACTTTTCACTGTATACTAATGTGATAAATCAAAGTACTCTCAGACCCAATATAGTATATATAGTTTATTTTATGTGCTTTGGAGTTCTCGCTATTTTGTTCCAGTCCAAACATACTGCTAAATCGTAATCTCAACAGATCAACCCTAATGTACTAGTCTGACATTTTCTTCTATCCATTTTGTGGCTTCTTAGAATGAAATTGCCAGAATAATGCTAATTTTGTGCAGGATAATCATATTACTAGGATATAGATTGTATATATTCCCCTATCATTTCACATGCACCCCTTATAACCAGCAGGAAGGCAAAGGAAGATTTTCAATGACAGTGTCTCTGAAAATATGTATGTTGTTACATTTCCTTTTGGACAAACCCTTAATCTGTGTGTCCAGCAGTAAAAAAAATGGTGGATTTTAATTTTTACTTTTATTAATGATTTTACAGTGCCTGATTTTTGCATACCAATACAGCACTATAGTTAAAATAGTTAATAAGGATTGAGAGCCAAAATAAGCAGCAAAGTCTCATCTAAAACTTGGCTATTCCAGCCAGTAAGCTGTATATTCCATTGATGTTTTGAACCCAATTGCTACAGTGTTTTCAATAAACTTAATGCTGTGATGAGTTTCTGGGTGTCACTTGTATTCTGTAGTATGGCTATGCACTGAATGTTGTCACTTTAATCTGGTGAAGTTATGTGAACTTTGCTTTTCCAGTTCATTTATCAGACCTGGATGAAAGATTCAAAATCGGTGCTAAAAGAAAGGGATCAAAGCAAGCGGAAAGGATGGGAGCGTGGTAAAAAAGAAGCAGGAGGTAATGTTGGTGCAGCATTTTGTCATTCACCTGCAACTTTGAAAAAAGTAACAATCTTAAATTATACATGAAGATACTACTTAAAATGGAGGTGCTGGATTTGACTCCCTGTTCACACTTGGTCATCATTTATTGCTGACTCTTCCAATTCTTTACCTGTTTCCCTTCTGGCAAATAGAGTTGAATTCAGGTAATCTCACTGCAATTATTCTTGAGTGCGGAGAGACCTCATTATGTTCTGAATGTTAAATAGAAAAACATGTGTTTCCAATAGTAGAATCTGTTCATACTTTCCATGGTAATTCCATGCTTCTGCTGCCCTTATCCTTCTGGCAGCAGTCATGGGATTCGAAAATACTGTCTAAGGAATTTGCATCTGTGCAACAGTGCATCTGTGCTTCAGTGGTGGAGGGAGAAATTGTTTGTGGATGAGATGCCAATCAAGCAAGTTGCTTTGTTCTGGATAGTGTTAAGGTTCTTGAGTGTTGTTGGAGCTGCACTCATCCAGGCAAGTGGAGAGTATTCTATCATGTTCCTGGTTCATGCCTTGTAGATAATGGACAAGCTCTGGGGAGTCAGGAGATGAGTTATTCACAGGATTCCTCACATCTAACCTGATCTTATACAGTATTTATATGACAAGTCCAGTTCAGTTTCTGGTAAATGCTAATCCAGAAGATGTTGCTAGTGGAGGAATTCAGTGAAGGTAATGTCATTGAACATCAAGTGGCAATGATTAGATTATCTCTTGGAGATCTTTATTGCCTACTACTTGTGTGGCATAAACATTACTTGCCACTTATCAGCCGAAGTCTGGACATTGTCCAGTTCTTGCTGTATTTGGACATGACTGTTCTGGTACTGAGGAGTCACGAATACTGCTGATCACTGGGCAATCAGTGAATACCTTCTCCACTGACATTATGATGCAAGGAAGGTCATTGATGAAGCAGCTGAAAATGGTTGGACCTACAACACTACCCAGAGAACACCTGCACTGACGTCTTGAAACTGAGATGATTGACTTTGTGACCAGAACTATCTTCCTTTGTGCTAGGTATTACTCCAACCAGCAGAGTATTTTTCTCTTGATGCCCATTGACTCGAGCTTTGCTAGGTTAATTGATGTTACATTTAAAGTCAGAGCCTTGGAGGTTTACAGCATAGAAACAGGCCCTTCTGCCCAAATTGTCCATGCCACCCTTTTTAAACCCCTACACTAGTTCCAAATCCCTCTATACCATCTTACCCATGTGACTGCCTAAACGCCTTTTAAAAAACAAAATTGTACCCTCCTCGACTATTATCTCTGGCAGCTTGTTCCAGATACTGCACCTTCTGTGTGAAAAAATTGCCCTTATGAACCCTTTTGTATCTCTCCCCTCCCACCTTAAAAATAGTTTTAGACTCGCCTATCTTTGGAAAAAGATATTGACTATATAGCTTATCTACACCCCTCATTATTTTATACATCTCTATAAGATCATCCCTCAGAAAAAAATGTCCCAGTCTTTCCAACTTCTCCTTATAACTCAAACCACCAAGTCCCAGTAACATCCTAGTAAACCTTTTCTGCACTCTTTCTATAATACGGTGACCAGAACTGTACACAGTATTCCAAGTGTGGCCTTACCAATGTCTTATGCTACTTCAACAAGACTTCCCAACTCCTGTATTCGATTTTCTGACAATGAAACCAAGCATGCCAAATGTCGTCTTCACCACTCTGTCCACCTGTGACTCCATTTTCAAGGAGCTATGAACCTGTACCCCTAGATCTCTGTTCTATAACTCTTCCCAATACCCTATCGTTAACTTCGTAAGTCCTACCCTAGTTTGATTGACCAAACTTCATCACCTCGCACTAAATTAAACTCAATCTGCCATTTGTCAGCCGACTGACCCAATCGATCAAGATCCCATTGCAATCTGAGATAACCTTCTTCACTGTCCAATATGCCACCAATTTTGGTGTCATTTGTAAACTTACTAACCACACACACTAAATTCTCATCCAAATCATTAACATAAATTACAAAAACAGTGGACCTAGCCTGATTCCTGACACACACCACTGGTCACAGGCTTCCACTTTGAAAAACAACCCTTTACAAACACTCTCTAGCTTCCGTCAAGAAGCCAATTTTGTATCATTTGGCGACCTCACCCTGGATCCCGTGAGATTTAAATTTATGCAACAACCTCCCATTTGGGACCTTGTTAAAGGTCTTGCTAAAGTCCATGTAGACAACATCAACTGCAATGCCCACATCTACCTTCTTGGTTACCTCTTCAAAAAACTCACTCAAATTTGAGAGACATGATTTTCCACCCAAAGCCCTGCCTGACTGTCCCTAATCAGTCCTTGCATTGCTAAATGCCCCCATAGATTCTGACTCTCAAAATATCTTCCAACAACTTACCCACTATAGATGTGAGGCTCATCGGCCTATGGTTCCCAGGCTTTTCCCTACAGTCCTTCTCAAACAAAGGTGCAACATTTGCCACCCTCCAATCTTCAGGCACCTCAGCAGTGACTATTGATCATTCAAATTTCTTTGCTAGGGGACCCTCCCTAGCCTCCCACCATATCTTGGGATGCATTTCATCAGGTCCCGGGGATTTACCTACTTGATGCGCTTTGAGACTTCCAGCACCACCTCCTCTGTTGAGTACATTCCTTAAGGCATCACTATTCATTTCCCCAAGTTCCCTAACATCAATATTTTCAGCAGTATTTACTGTTGAGAAATATTGATTCAGGATCTCACCCATCTCTTGTGGATTCACACACAGATGACCTTGTTGATCCTTAAGAGGCCTTACTCTCTCCCTAGTTACTCTTTTGCCCATTATGATTTGTGGAAGCTCTTTAGATTTTCCTTTGCCTTATCTGTCAAAACAATGTTGTGTCTCCTTTTTGCCCTCCTGAGTTCTTTCTTAACTCTACTCCTACACTCTCTATACTCTTCAAGGGATCCACTTGATCCCAGCTACCTATACATGTCACGTGCCTCCTTCTTCTTGACCAGGGCCTCAATATTCTGAGTCATCCAGGGTTCCCTATATCTATCAGCCTTGCCCTTCACTCTAAGAGGAATGTGCTTACCCTGAACCCTGGTTACACACTTTTGGAAGCCTCCCACTTACCAGTCATTCCTTTATGCCCACAGACAGTGAGGATGGATGTTATAGTTTGCAGAGGGACATAGATAAACTGCAGAGCTGGGCTGAGAGGTGGCAAATGGAATTTAATGCAGAAAAGTGTGAGGTGATTCACTTTGGAAAGAGTAACATGATTACAGAGTATAGGGCTAATGGTAGGACTCTTGGTAGTGTCGACGAGCAGAGAGATCTCGGTGTACGTGTGCACAGATCCCTGAAAGTTGGCACCCAGGTTGATAAGGTTGTTAAGAAGGCATACGGTGTGTTAGCTTTTATTGGTAGAGGGATTGAATTTTGGAGCTGTGAGGTCATGTTGCAACTGTACAAAACATTGGTACGGCTGCACTTGGAGTATTGCGTACAGTTCTGGTCGCCGCATTATAAGAAGGATGTGGAGGCGTTGGAAAGGGTGCAGAGGAAGTTTACCAGGATGTTGCCTGGTATGATGGGAAGGCCTTATGAGGAAAGGCTGAGGGACTTGAGGCTGTTTTCATTAGAAAGAAGAAGGTTGAGAGGTGACCTAATTGAGGCATACAAGATGATCAGAGGGTTAGATAGGGTGGACAGTGAGAGCCTTTTTCCTCGGATGGTGATGGCTAACACGAGGGGACATAGCTTTAAATTAAGGGGTGGTAATTATAGGATGGATGTCAGAGGTAGGTTCTTTACTTAGAGGATAGTAAGGACGTGGAATGCCCTGCCTGCAGCAGTTGTGGACTCGCTAACTTTAAGGGCGTTCAAATGATCAGTGGATAGGCATATGGATAACATTGGAATAGTTTAGGTTAGAGGGTCATAAGATTGGTTACACTGGTCGGCGCAACATCGAGGGCTGAAGGACCTGTACTGCGCTGTTATGTTCTATGTTCTATGTCTCCCCCAATTAACTGTTGAAAGTTCCTGCCTAATACCATCAAAATTGGCCTGGCTCCAATTTAGAATTTTAACTTTTGGACCAGACTTATCATTCACCATAGCTGTCTTAAAACTAATGGAATTGTGGTCACTGGTCCCAACATGATCCATCACTAACACTTCTGTCACCCGCCTTTCCTTATTTCCCAAGAGGAGATTAAGTTTTTCTCCCTTTCTAGTCGGGCCATCCACATACTGAATGAGAAACTCTTCCTGAATACAGAAATTTCTCTCCATCTAACCTCTAATACTATGGCTGTCCCAGTCAGTGTTGGGAAAGTTAAAATCCCCTACTATTGCCACGCTATTTTTCTTGGAGCTACTTGTAATCTCCTTACATATTTGCTCCTCAATTTCCTGCCAACTATTTGGGGGCCTATAGTGCTACCCGATCAAAGTGATTTCCCTCCTTATTTCTCAGTTCAACCCATGTAGATTCGGTGGCCGAACCCTCAGATATATCCTCTCTCAGTACTGCCGTGATGTTTTCCTTAATTTGGTCAAATGCTGCCTTGATGTCAAGATTAGTCAAACATTTCACCCATTGGGTTCAGCTCTTCTGTCATGTTTGGACAAAGGCTGTAATGGGTCCAGGAGCTGAGTTGCCCATGCCGAACCTGGCAGACTTTTAAGGGGCGTCTTGACAAATACATGAATAGGATGGGAGTAGAGGGTATGGTTCCCAGAAGAGCAAGGGGCTTTAGTTCAGATGGGCAGCATAGTCAGTGCAGGTTTGGAGGGCTGAAGGGCTTGTTCCTGTGCTGTAATTTTCTTTGTTTTGTAACCCACACTGAGTGTCAGTGAGCTGGTGATTGCAAAGCAATGGTACTTGATTGCATTGTGGAATTACCCCTTCCATCACTTTACTGATGATTGAGTAGACTGATGGGCATGACTGCTTTTTGTTTGCAGCATATACCTGGGCAACTTTCCACATTGCTTGGTAAACAGCACTGTTTTAGCTGAACTGGAACAGCTTTCCTAGGGCAGGGCAACTTCTGGAGCACAATTGTTTAGTAGTATTGCCAGAATATTGTCAGGGTCCATTGCCTTTGCAGTATCTAGTGCCTTTGACCATTTCTTGATATCATGTGGAGTGAATCAAATTGGCTGAACAACTGGAATCAGTGATGCTGGGGAATTCCAAAGGAGGCCAAGGTGAACCTAGAACTTCTGGCTGTAAATTGTTGTAAATGCAAGATTGCCTTATTTTTTGCATTGATGAGCTGGGCTACCCCCATCATTGAACCACCTTCTCTACTGAGTTGTTAAATTATACACCACCATTTATGACCACATGTGGTAGAACTGTAGAGTTTAGATCTGATCCATTGGTTGTGGAATAGGTCTATCCCTTGCTGCTTTTGCTGTCTGGCATACAAGTAGTCCTGTGTTTTAGCTCACCAGGTCAACACCTCATTTCTATGTATGCCTGGTGCAGCTCCTGGTGTCTGTCTTGCGCTCATCATTGAACCAGGTTGTTCCCCTGGCTTGGTGGTAATGTTAGAGTGGAAGGTATGCCAGGCCATGAGATTATAGATTGTGGTTGAGGACAATTCTGCTATTACTGATGGCCATATTGCTGATGCTAGGAACGCAAGACTAGACAAAATCATTCAACTTAGCATGGCAATTGGCCATCATGGCCACTGTCCTCTCCGTGCAGGCAGGATCTTGTGCTCAATCCTCCCGATACTGTCATGGACAGGTGCATCTGCAGCAGGCAGTTTGTTGAGGATGAGGTAAAGTATGCTTTCTCTATTGGTTCCCTTACCACCTGCCATAGACCCAGGCTAGCAGCTATGTCCTTTAGGACTCAGTAAAAAGTCTGACAACACCAGGTTTTAGTCCAACCTAATTATTTGATAATATACTCACAAGCTTTCGGGGTTAGCCCCTTCGTCAGGTGAATGGAGAGTTCTGGCCTCAGACAGAGCATATAAAGCACAGACAGTTTAGAGATTACTGATTAGAATGCGAATCCTTACACCTAACCTGCTGTTCAAGACCTGAAGTGGCTGATAATGTGAGTGGAAGGAGCACTGATCACAGTTTAAAGAGATGTGTATTGTCTCCAGACAGTATAGTGAGTGAGGTTTTAATCCCGAAAGCTTGTGAGTATATTATCAAATAAATAGGTTGGACTAAAACCTGGTGTTGTCAGACTTTTTACTGTGTTCACGCCAGTCCAATGCCGGCATACCCACATCATGACTTTAGGACTCGGCCAGCTCAGTGTGTGGTGGTACTACCAAGCAACACTTGGTGATGGACATTGAAGTCCCCATTCAGCGTACATTCTGCATCTTTGTATGTACTGAGGGGTACAGTACATGAAATAGGATGTTTCCTTGTGCATGTTTAACCTGAAGCCATGAGACTTCATGTGGTTCGGAGTCGATGTTTAGGACTCCCAGGACTCTTGACTGTATGTCGCTGTGCTACTACCTCTGCTAGGTTTGTCCTGCCTATTTCATTTCTTTGAAACTTTGATTTGATCAAACTGACTTACTAGGCCATTTCAGAGAGGGTTAAGAGTCAACCATGTTGCTGCCAGATCAGGTGAGGACATCAGTTTTCAAAGAACAAAGAGAAGTACAATACAGGAACAGGCCATTTGGCCCTTCAAGCCTGGGTCTATCATGATGCCTTTACTTGTTCCATATACCTCTATTTCCTCTTGATTCATGTACCCACCCAAATGCCTCTTGAATGTGCCTATCTCCCTGCTTCCACCACATTCACTGGCAGCACATTCCAGGCACCCACCACTCTCTGCATGAAAAACATCCTCTGCACATTTCCCTTAACCTTCCCCCTCTCACCTTGTAATTGACACTTCTACCTTTAGAAAAAAGCCTCTGACTATCCACTCTATCTATGCCTCTCATAATTTTGTAAACATCTATCAGGCCTCTCTTCAGCTTCCTTCTTTCCAGTTAAAACAATCTTAGTTTATTCAATCTCTCCTAATAGCCAACACTCTTGAGACCAGGCAACGTCCTGGTAAGCCTTCTTTGCACTCTCCCCAAAGCTTCTATGTCCTTCTGATGGTGTGGTGACCAGAACTGCATGCAATAGTCCAAATGTGGCCTAACCAAGGTTTTAGATGGCTGCAACATGATTTTCCAACTCCTGTAGTCAGTGTTCTGGCTGATGAAGGCAAGCATGCCATATGCCTTCTTAATCACCTTGGTCGCCTGTGTTGCTACTTTTAGGGAACTGTGAACCTGCATGCCCAGATCCCTCTATGTTAATGTTCCTAAGCTTTCTGCCATTTACAGTATAATTCATACCTAAATTTGATCCTCCAAAATGCATCACCTTGTTTTTGTTTGAATTAAACACCACCTACCATTTCTGTGCTCAAGTCTCCAATCTACCTATATCCTATTGTATCCTCTGACAATCCAAGGCATTATCAGCAATTCCACCAATCTTTATTTCATCTGCAAGCTTCCTAATCAGACCACCCACATTTTCCTCCAGATCACTTACCAGCCTCCAAACCAGCCTCCCATCCATTGATTCTGTCTACACTTCCCGCTGCCTCGGCAAAGCAGCCGACATAATTAAGAACCCCATGCATCCTGGACATTGTCTCTTTCACATTCTTCTGTCGGAAAAAAAATAGAAAAGCCTGAGGTCACGTACCAACCGACTCAAGAACAGCTTCTTCCCCGCTGCTGGCTGACTTTTGGATGGACTTACCTTGCATTAAGTTGACCTTTCTCTACACCCTAACTATGACTGTAACACTACATTCTGCACTCTCTTGCTTCCTTCTCTATAAATGGTATGCTTTGTCTGTATAGCTTGCAAAAGACAATACTATGTTAATACATGTGACAATAATAAATTATTTATATATACATTATAAACAGAGGTCCCAGCACTGACCCCTGCAGAACATCACTAACTACGAATCTCGATTTTGAAAAACACCCTTCCACTGCTACTCTGTCTATAACCAGTCCTGTATCCATCTAGCTAGCCCAATCCGAATCCCATGTAATTTTACTTTTTGTACCAGTTTGCTATGTGGGACCTTGTCAATTACATTACTAAAGTCCATATAAACTACATCCACAACCCTTCCCTCAACTTTCTTTGTCACCTCTTCAAAAACTCAATCAAGTTAGTGGGACATGACCTTCCCTGTACAAAATCATGATGCCTGTCACTAATTAGTCAATTTTCTTCTAAATATACGTGTATTGTGTCCCTCAGTATCTTCTCCAAAAGCTTCCCCAGTATTGACATCAGGCCCACCGGCCTATAATCTGCTGGATTTTGCCTGCTTCCTTTCTTACAACACGGGAACGTTGGCTATTCTCCAGTCCTCCAGAACATCGCCTGTGGTCAATGGGGATGCGAAAATATCTGTTAAGGCCCCTTGTCCTCGTCTCCCGCTGTAACCTGGGATAGATCACATCTGGCCCTGGGAACTTGTCTACATTAATGCAATTTAGGATACTCAACACTTTCTTCTTTGATACATTGATGTTCTCAAGGGCATTCTCACATATCCCTGACCTCAACATTCATCATGTCCTTTACATTGGTGAATGCCGATGCAAAGTAGTCATTAAGGATTTCACCCACTTCCTGTGGTTCCTTGCACAACTTCTCTCCATTGTCCTCGAGTGAGCCTACCTTTTCTCTTGCTACCCTCTTGCTCCTAATACATGCATAAAAAGCTTTGGGATTCTCCTTGACCCTGTTTGCTTAAGACATTTCACGGCTCCTTATTGTCCTCCTAATCCCATGTTTAAGTTCCTTCCTAATTTCACTGTACTCAAGGGCTTTGATAATATACTCACAAGCTTTCGAGGGACACCCTCTTCAGTGTCCCTCGAAAGCTTGTGAGTATATTATCAAATAAATAGGTTGGACTAAAACCTGGTGTTGTCAGACTTTTTACTGTGTTTACGCCAGTCCAACGCCGGCATACCCACCTCAAGGGCTTTGTCAGTTTTTAGATGCCTAGACCTATCACAAGTTACCTTTTTTCTTTTGACTAGGCTAACAATTTGCCTCATCATCCATGGTTCCCGAATCCTGCCATTTCTACCCTTCATTTTTGCAGGGGCACGTTTGTCCCGCACGACTGTCAAGTGGCCTTTAAAGCCTTCTATATGCCAGACATGGATTTGCCTTCAAATAGCCACTCCCAATCCACATTCCCCAGTTCCTGTCTAATTAGGATGTAATTGGCTATCGCCCAATTAAGCACCCTCACCCTAGGGCCTTATGTCCTTATCCATGATTACTCAAAATCTTACGGAATTATGAACGCTAACCCCAATATGCTCCCCCACTGAAACATTGGTAGCTGATTCCCCAATACAAAGTCTAGAATGGCCTCCTCCCTTGTTGGATTGTCAGCATACTATATCAAAAAAGCCCTCCTGGGTACATCTAACAATTGCGCTGCATCTGAGACCTGCCCGAAAGGGATTCCCAGTCACCCATCACAACTACCCTGTTTTTTTTTCCACACCTTTTCAGTAGCTGACTACACAGTGGCTCCTCTGTCTCCTACAGGCTATTGGAAGGTCTATACTACACTCCCAGCATTGTGATTTCACCCTTCTTATTTCTAAGCTCCATTCATAATGCCTCAATATAAGATTCCTTCAATGTGTCCTCCCTCAACATAGCTGTGATCTGCTCCCTTATCAGCAATGCAACTTCCACCTCTTTTGTTCCCCCTTCTGCCCCATCTAAAACAATGATATCCCAGAATATTAAGCTGCCAGTCTTGTCCCTCCTTTAACCATGTCTCTGTAATTGCAATTAGATCATAATGCCATACAGTTATCTAGGATCTCAGTTCATCTGTTTTACCTGTTATACTCTTGCATTGAAGCAAATGCACTCGAGACCTACAGTCCTGCTGAACCCTGCAGCTTCCCTCTGCACCACGTTTACCTCTGATTTGCAGATGCTGGCATTGGACTGGGGTGGGCATAGTAAGAAGTCTCACAACACCAGATTATAATCCAACAGATTTATTTGGTATCACAAGTTTTCTGAGTGTTTCTCCTTCATCAGATGAGTCTGAACTAAAACCCTCCCTCCTACACCAGCCCTTTAGCCACATGTTCAACTGTACTATCTCCATGCTCCAAGCCTCAGTAGCACGTGGCACAGGAAGTAATCCTGAGATTACTACCCTGGAGGTCTTGCTTTTTAGCTCCTAACCTTACCCCCTGGATTGTCTTCACAGGACCTTTGCCCTCTTCCTGCCTATGTCATTAGTACCAATGTGGACAATGACATCTGTCTGTTTACCCTCCCATTGTAAGATGCTCTGTAGCTGCTTAGAGACATCCAGAACCCTGGCACCAGGGAGGCAACACACCATCCTAGACCCTTTGTTTGCAGCCACAGAAATATCTGTCTGTGCCCCTGACTATCAAATCTCCTACTACTATCACTCACCTGGGCTTAGCTCTAACATGCTCCACAGCAGAACCAGTTGTGGTGTCACAGGCCTAGCTGCTGCTGATATCTCCTCCTGAGAGGCTATTCCGCACCCCCCCCCACAGTATCCAAAACTATATACCTGTTTCCTTCTGAACAGGGCATTAGTGAAAGAGATGGGTCTTTCTGACAATCAATCAATAATGGTTTCATGATCATCATTGGACTTTTAATTCCATATTTTATATGGAATTTAAATATCATCACTTACTCTGGTAATCAGCCATGATTAGAACTTGGTCTCTGGATTTCTAGTCCAGTGACAATATGGGCTCAATGTGTGTTCAGATAGTTGCCGTGTCTATTATGAAAGCGTTATGAGCTCACTTAGGTGTCTGTTTGAAGGACTATAAAAAAAAGGAGCAATTGTATAGATGACGCAACTAGAACAATTTGAGTTTGTTCACATGCCACTATACTCTTTTGGCTAGGTCACGTTGCAATTGAATGCGAAGAGACAGAAGAGCTGCCAACACCAGAAGAAGTGCGTAAAAATTCAAATGCACCAGGTATGACCTTTTAATTAAAATAGAGACAACTTTATGTAGAAATCGGTCTGGAAGAGAAATTAGGCCAATTCTCAATTGTAGAGTAAAGTTTAACAATTAGAAGCAATGGCATCAAGCTTCACGCAATGAAGATATCTCTTCAGAGTTCGGACATGGAGAATAATAATTTATCACAGAACATGTGATAAATATTTGATCTCTGTATCTATATGCTTATATTCCTGTGCACCAAATTCAGCATCAAGCATGTAAAATCTACCCCAGCCTGTTCTTACTGTTACAGTATTGGAATAATCTTTTATGACTGTTATTAACACAAAATAATCAAAGAGCAGAACAGTGTAGTTGCTGGAAAGCTGAAAAGAAAGAGAAAATGCTGGAAATAAACAACAGGTCAGATAGCGGAAAGAGTAACTGGGTGGAATTTTCTGGCCCTTCCTGCAGTTGGGATCTTCTGGTCCAGCTAAAGGCAACCCCCCAGGGCACGTTCCTCAGCAGCACAGCCAGTACAACGCAAATGGCCTTTGACATTGGTGACACCGCCAGCAACAAATGGCAAGCCGCTTCCCCCAGTCATGGCCTCCCTGTTATTGCCCCAGATGGCCCTCTCTTCCCCCCTGCCACTGTCATTGTCCCTATTCAGCCCCATCCTCATTCAGGCCCCATACCTTGGCACTGCACCTGGCAGTGCACACCTGGCACTGCCAGGGTGTCTGGAGGGTACTGCCAAGGTGTCCCAATGGGCATTGCCCCCAGTATGGCCATCACACTTGGTCTCCGCTACTGGAGCCAAGTATTGATTCACGCCCATGTGGTGTTCCGCCAGAAAGGAACATTCCATGAGGGGGTCAATCATGTGCTGAACTTGCTAATGTGATTGAAGTCAAGTCAATCTCATTAATCAGCCTGATTCCCTTTCTGGGTGCCACCCAGTTGCGCCAATGGAAAGGGGCCAGGATGATTGCAAACCATTTGGTGCCAGGCGCATAACCAATTCTTAGGCCAGCATACTATTTTCTGGGATCAATGCAATTTGTGCCAGGTGCATCAATGTTGGAAAATCACCCTACTTATTCCAATACAAATTCCAGCTTTAAATTTTTCAATTGGCCTAGTTCATTTCAATGGATAAAAAATTTTGAGGGCCTACTTCTATGTCTGAATTTCCTATGTGCAATCAATGCTGGAAAGGCTAAATTCACTCCTACAATTTTTAACTGACTATTTCTAATAATGCTTCTCTTTTTTTCAGATAATGTCATCAAGCGAGTGTTTAATCTTCTGAAGTTCACGTGGGTTCTCTTTTTGGCTCTGGTGGACAGTTTTACAAAATGGCTCAATTCCATCTCAAAAGAGTGCATTGATATATCTACAGTGCTGAGGATTGAGAGATGTATGCTTACAAGAGAAGTGAAGAAGGTATGACAAATTGGGATAATCTTTCTTAAAATCCTGTTTATTGACTGAAGAGATTTAATTCAGAAAATCAATTTTGTTTCTAAAATGCTGCAGCCTATTATCCTGATGCTTATGCTCACTATATTACTGTTATCTAGACTTAGTCCATTTGATGATAATAGGTGTGATATTGAAATGGTAGCCAAACAGGTTGAACCTGGGTTCAGTTCTCGCATTGGTTGACTGTCTCCAAAAGTTTCCTCCAAATGCTCCGGTTTCCTCCCATGGTCCAAAGCTGTGCAGGTTAGTTGGATTAGCCATGGTAAACATGTGGCATTATGGGAATAGGGCTGGGTGGTGGGCCTGGATAAGACTCTGTCAGAGAGTTGGTGCAGGCTCGGTGAGCTGAATGGTCTCCTTCTGCACTGTAGCAATTCTATGAGGTACAAATTTAATACAACAGCACTCGACTTGTTTGTTCATGGTGGTCTAGTAAGGCCCATAACTGGGCCTAAGTAGCATACCAGCAGAGAATTGTAGGCTTCAAACAGGTGACCTGCTGTAGACTGATTCCAGTTGGGCAGGATATCATCCTATGCCAACCACCTGACAAAGCAATGCAGAGGGCCTAGGTGGGGAGGGGAGGTCTTGAATAGTAGAGTGAAAGGGCAGAGATATTTAAAACTTTGGCTTTCTGGTTAGGTTGGTCAATGACTTGTACTACTACATTGGAAACATTAGCTCACAAAGAAAACCTTTCAATTATATTCATTTCATAATTCCAGAATTATACTTTTCCATTGTAGCTATTCCATTCTAACTTTTCCTTCTGAGCCCAGTATGCTCAACCAATCTTCCTGGCAACACATATCAAATTCTTGATCATCCTTTGTGACAATTATAGGTTAGAAAAGTAATGCATTTTGGACCGTTTTTCCTCCCAAGCAGATATTAGTCCTACAAATAAAACATTCCGATTTTGAAATTGCTAAATTACATCACATTAACTGTTACATTTACAAAAGCTGTTCCATGTCATCTTTTGTAATTAGCAGCATATATGAATCACAACATAGTTAAACAATTAGACAAAATGAGCAGAACAATCCGAATTATGTAGTATTTTTAAATAAGTCTCAAATTTGTTTCAGTGGTGCCACTGTTTTGGCATGACTGGAGACAAATAAAGGTGGGTTAGTCCATTCTGCCAGTGTTTGGCTGGGCCAATGCCAAATGCCATTTTGAAGGGTGATATTACAAGTACACAATCTGCCATTTTGAACCTTGCTTGCCTTATTAATGCTGTCTGTTAAACATGTAAAGCTGAATAAGCATTCAACTGTGCAGGAGACACTCTATCACGAGTTCTATTGAAAGGCAAGAGCATTCAACTTTCAGGTGAGGTTTTGCTGCTGCAGCATTTGTAGAGGAGTTGACAGAAGTTCTTACAGTCAGGAGGAAGTGCTGCTGTGTCTTTGTATGGGAATGTGTGAATTTAAAAGGCCTCTGAGTTTATCACTTACTTCCGGCCCTACCGATCTAGGGTGTTTTTCTAATTGCACCTCAGCCATGAGGAATGTCAGTTACACTGCATGAAAATTGCTCTACCTTCCCAAGCCTGCCCCTTAGCCACAGAGTACTGCTAGGATATCAATGCGAAAAGCAATCAAGGTTATTGTTGCCCTCAGTTTCTATGCCAGTTGAGCCCTAGGGTCCAAGATACCATCAACATATCAGTTTGCCATCAATCACAGCATCTGTGATAAAACAGAAAATGCTGGAAATATTCAGAAAGGGGGAGCAGTCCGGTAACAGCAGAGGGTGACAAATTTTAACAAACATGGTCTGATTGGCACGGCAACAATTCTGTTTCAAGTCGATGATCTTTCATTAGAAGTAGAGGGACATAGGTTAGAGTAAGTGAGGGGAACAGGTTTGAAATGACCAATGGTACACTGGCAATTCTCAATGAAAAGGCAAGAGGGTGAAGAGGTCAGAGGGAGGGGTCCAGGTGGAAGGAATATACTGAGCACGGAAGGACTGCTGACCAAAGAAGTGGGCACAGAAGCAAAACTCATTGAGGCAGGGTTTTTTTTAAAAATTCACTTCTGAGATGAGGGTGTCACTGGCCAGGCCAGTATTTAGGGCGGCACAGTAGCACAGTGGTTAGCACTGCTGCTTCACAGCTCCAGGGACCTGGGTTCAATTCCCGGCTTGGGTCACTGTCTGTGTGGGGTTTGCACGTTCTCCTTGTGGCTGCATGGGTTTCCTCTGGCTGCTCTGGTTTCCTCCCACAGTCCAAAGATGTGCAGGTTAGGTTGATTGGCCATGCTAAATTGACTGTAGATGCATAGGTTAGAGAGGATTAGTGAGTAAAATATGTACAGATTGGGGGTGGGGCCTGAGTGGGATTGTGGTCGGTGCAGACTCAATGGGCTGAAGGGCCTCTTTCTGTACTGTAGGGATTCTATTCTATTTATTGCCCATTCCTACTTACCCTTGAGAAGGTGCTGGTGAGCTGTCTTCTTGTTTCACTGAGGTCACAGGTGTAGTTACACTTTTAGTGCTGTTAGGGAGTGAGTTCCTGTATTTTGACCTAATGACAGTGAAGGGCTGGTGATAGAACATAGAACATTACAGCGCAGAACAGGCCCTTCAGCCCTCGATGTTGCGCCGACCAATTAAGAAAAAAGCAATGACCCTCTAACCTAAACCAATCCCTTTCCATCCATAAACCTATCCACGGACCTCTTAAACGCCCCCAAACTTGGCACATCTACAACTGCAGCAGGCAGGGCATTCCATTCCCTCACCACCCTCTGGGTAAAGAACCTACCACTGACATCCGTCCTATAACTACCACCCCTTAGTTTGAAGCTATGTCCCCTCATGCTAGCTTTCTCCATCCGAGGAAAAAGGCTATCACTGTCCGCCCTATCTAAACCTCTAATCATCTTGTTTCAATAAGGTCTCCTCTTAGCCGCCTTCTTTCTAACGAAAACAACCTCAAATCCCTTAGTCTCTCCTCATAGGACCTTCCCTCCATACCAGGCAACATCCTGGTAAACCTCCTCTGCACCCTCTCCAATGCCTCCACATCCTTCCTATAATGTGAGGACCAGAACTGTACACAATACTCCAAGTGCGGCCGCACCAGAGTTTTGTACAGTTGCAACATGACGTTGCGGCTCCGAAATTCAATCCCCCTACCAATAAACGCCAAGACACCGTATGCCTTCCTAACAGCCTTATTGACTTGATTTCCAACTTTCAGGGATCTATGCACATATACACCTAGATCCCTCTGTTCGTCAACACTATTCAGAGTCCTACCATTAGCCCTATACTCTACACATTTGTTATTCCTGCCAAAGTGAATTACCTCACACTTTTCCGCATTAAACTCCATCTCCCACCTCTCGGCCCAGCTCTGCAACTTGTCCAAGTCTCTCTGTAAACTATGACACCCCTCTTCACTATCTACCACTCCTCTGACTTTGGTGTCATCAGCAAATTTACTAATCCATCCTTCTATACCCTCATCCAGATCATTTATAAAAATTACAAACAGCAGTGGCCCCAAAACAGATCCCTGAGGCACACCACTTGTAACCAAACTCCATGACGAATACTTTCCATCAACCACTACCCCCTGTTTTCTGTCAGCTAGCCAATTCCCGATCCAATTAACTAAATCACCCTCAATCCCATACATCTGCATTTTCTGCAGAAGCCTTCCATGGTGAACCTTATCAAACGCCTTACTAAAGTCCATATATACCACGTCAACTGCCTTACCCCCATCCACCTCTTTGGTCACTTTTTCAAAAAACTCAATAAGGTTAGTAAGGCACGACCTACCCTTCACAAAACTGTGCTGACTATCTCCAATCAATTCATTACTCTCTAAATAACTATAAATGCTATCCCGAATAATTTTTTCTAATACTTTGCCCACAACAGAAGTAAGACTATAATTCCCGGGGAAGTCTCTATTCCCCTTCTTAAACAATGGGACAATGCTCGCTATCCTCCAGTCTTCTGGCACTATACCTGTGACCAACGACGACCTGAAGATCAGAGCCAGAGGCTCTGCAATCGCCTCTCTTGCCTCCCAGAGAATCCTAGGGTAAATCCCGTCCGGCCTAGGGGACTTATCTATTTTCAAACCCTCAAGAATATCTAGCACACCCTCCTTATCTACTTCAATACTATCCAGTTTACAACCCTGTAACCCAGTGTTCTCCACAACTACATTTACGTCTCCCTGCGTGAATACCGAAGAGAAATATTTGTTCAGTGCCTCTCCAATCTCTTCCGGTTCCACACATAACTTCCCACTGCTGTCTCTGACTGGCCCTGATCTTGCCCTAACCAATCTAAAGAAAGCCTTAGGATTCTCCTTAATCCTATCAGCCAAAGTCTTCTCGTGTCCTCTTTTAGCTCTTCTTAACTCACTCTTTAACTCCCTCCTGGCTAATCTATAGCTTTCCAGTGCACTACCTGAGCCCTCAAGCCTCATCCTGACATAAGCCTCCTTTTTCCTTTTAACCAGCGAATCAACTTTTTTAGTGCACCACGGTCCCCTTGCTCGACCATTTCCTCCTTGCCTGACAGGGACATGCTTATCAAGGACTCGCAGTAGCTGCTCCTTGAATAAACTCCACATTTTGGATGTTCCCAGCCCCTGTAGTTTCCTAGTCCAACCTATGCTCCCTAATTCTCTCCTAATAGCCTCATAATTACCCTTCCCCCAGCTATAACTACTGCCCCTAGGTTCAAGCCTATCCCTTTCCATCACTAAGGTGAACGTAACCGAATTGTGGTCACTATCACCAAAATGCTCACCAACTTCCAAGTCTAACACCTGGTCTGGCTCATTTCCCAGCACCAAATCCAATATAGCCTCACCTCTAGTTGGCCTATCTACATACTGAGTCAAAAAACCTTCTTGCACACTTTGTGTAAAAACTGACCCCTCTAACGAGCTAGAGCTATAGCTATTCCAATCAATATTAGTAAAGTTAAAGTCTCCCATAACAATTACCCTATTACTTTCACTCCTGTCCAGGATCGTCTCTGCAATCCTTTCCTCTACCTCTCCAGAACTTTTAGGAGGTCTATAAAAGACTCCCAACAGGGTGACCTCTCCTCTCCTATTTCTAATCTCAGCCCAAACTACCTCAACAGACAAGTCCTCATCAAACTTCTTTTCTGTCACTGTGATACAGTCCTTGACTAATAATGCCACTCCTCCCCCCCCTTCTACTCCCTTCTCTACTCCGACTGAAGCATTTGAACCCCTGAACCTGCAACAACCATTCCTGTCCCTGCTCTATCCATGTCTCTGAAATGGCCACAACATCAAAGTTCCAGGTACTGATCCACACTGCAAGTTCATCCACGTTATTGCGAATACTCCTCGCATTAAAGTATACGCATTTCAAACCATGCTCTACTCCACCCCCACGATGCCGTGCTTTACAGTCCTCATCTATGACTCCCTCGATCTCATGCCTGCTACTCAGGATCCCACCCCCCCTCTGAATCAGTTTAAACCCCCCTGCATAGCCTTTGCAAATTTTCCCCCCAAGATATTGGTTCCCCTCTGATTCAGGTGTAGACCATCTCTCTTGTAGAGGTCCCACCTACCCCAGAATGAGCCCCAATTGTTCAAGAACCTGAACCCCTCCCTCCTGCACCATCCCCTCAGCCACGAGTTCAAACTTTCCCTCTCTCTGTTCTTCTCTAAACTATCCCGTGGCACAGGCAAGAGTCCCAAGATAACCACTCTGTTTGATTTGGCCCTAAGTTTCCACCCCAACTCCATAAATTTCTGTTTAATATCCCCTTCCCTTATCCTCCCTATGTCATGTGTCCCCACATGAACTATGACTTGGGGCTGACTCCCCTCTCCCTTAAGAGTCTTGAACACCCGCTCTGAGACATCCCAGACCCCAGCCCCTGGGAGGCAACACACCAGCCCTGAGTCCCGTTCATTACTGTTGACTCTCCTATCTGTCCCCCTAACTATGGAGTCCCCAATCACCAGGCCCAATCTTTTACTTCCCCTACCCACCTGAAGGCTCAGGTGGGTAGGGGACCTGCTCCCTTTGGCTATCTCCAGTTGATTCTTCCTCAACTGTAGCCTCCAGGACAGAAAACTTATTTTGGAGGGGAACAGCCCTGGGGGATTGTCTCCCCGATTGCTTCTTACCCCTCTCCCTAGCAGTTACCCAAGACTCATTTTTAGGAGTGACTATCTCTTTGTAACTCCTGTCAATGTCCGCCTCAACCTCCCGAATTATCCGGAGTTCCTCCAATTCCAGCTCCAGCTCCTTAACACGATCCTCTAGGAGCTGCAAGTGTACACACTTCCTGCTGGTAGAATCAGCAGGAACACTACTGGTGTCCCTCACCTCATACATACCGCAGGAGGTGCAGCTTACTGCCTGAACCGCCATCTCTGAAACAATTTCCAGGAGGGAAAAAAAACTTCCCACACACTTATTATTAGGTTAGAGGAGGGGGGAGGGTGGGATACTCTACCTGTGTAGAGGATGGGGTATCCTCTCTATACCAATTAATAGGGTCAGAGAGACAAAAAAAAACAACTACCGGTAAGCCTCCTTATGACGACTTCCGGTTTCTAGCGAATTTAAAAAAAAAGATACAGAAAAACCACCGCTGCTCGCAACTTTAACTAAAAAGAAAAAGTTTAAAAATTGCCTTAATCACGAACTCCACACTCGCCCAAATCGGTGCCTCTCCGTGCTGCTCCACAGGAACAATGAGGCCGATACCCGGAGGTAAGTACTTATAAAGTTAAAAAAAAAGCTACAACTACCGGTAAGCCTCCTTATGACGACTACCGGTTTCTAGCTAACTTTAAAAAAAAGGGTACAGAAAAACCACCGCTGCTCGCAACTTTAACTAAAAAGAAAAAGTTAAAAATTACCTTAATCTCGAACTCCACACTCGCCCAAATCACTGCCTCTCTGTGCTGCTCCACAGGAACAATATACTTCCAAGTGATATATTTCCAAGTACTGCTGAAGAATTAAGTCAAGGACGTGCATATGGTGGCTCATGGTGTTGATTGAGAATTTCAGGGTGCAGTGAGAACAATGGTTTGAGGAACATTGAATGTCTCAGATACCTTTAATAATGAACAAAACAGGAAGAGTGAAATTTTAATTGGAGCTGGAGAAATTGATGATTAAGGAAATATTGGTAGGGGGATTGAATTTAGGAGTCGCAGCGTCATGTTGCAACTGTACACAACTCTGGTGCGGCCGCACTTGGAGTACTGTGTGCAGTTCTGGTCCCCACATTACAGGAAGGATGTGGAGGCTTTGGAGAGGGTGCAGAGGAGGTTTACCAGGATGTTGCCTGGTATGGAGGGGAGGTCCTACGAGGAGAGACTGAGGGATTTGGGGTTGTTTTCGCTAGAAAGAAGGCGGCTAAGAGGGGATCTTATTGAAACATATAAGATGATTAGAGGTTTAGATAGGGTGGATAGTGATAGCCTTTTTCCTCAGATGGAGAAAGCTAGCACGAGGGGGCATGGCTCTAAATTAAGGGGGGGTAGTTATAGGACGGATGTCAGGGTTAGGTTCTTTACCCAGAGGGTGGTGAGGGATTGGAATGCCCTGCCTGCTGCAGTTGTAAATGCGCCTAGTTTGGGGGCGTTTAAGAGATCCGTGGATAGGTTTATGGACGAAAAGGGATTGGTTTAGGTTAGTGGGTCATTGTTTTTTAACTGGTCGGCGCAACATCGTGGGCCGAAGGGCCTGTTCTGCGCTGTAGTGTTCTATGTTCTATATGATGAGGAAAGCAAGTTTAAGTTGAAACCTGATCAAACAGAAGAAGGGAAATAGGAAGCAGTGAAGGATATGGAAATCCCATTGGAGAGAAGGACAGAACTTCAAGGTGGGCATTCTTGTTTCAGAGGTGGCAGTGAATTAAGCACTGAAGGTCCTCACTAGCAAGGATCATGTATGGTTCCCATAAATGGACCTGCCCGCTGGATATTGGGCACTCCCAAAGGGGAAGGGGCCAAGGGGGTGTGACCTGAAGGCAGCAGGATTACCGGGGAAAACACTGCGCGTTCTGCGACCGTGACTGGGGGGCAGCGACACCGCACAGTCTACAATCGCAATCAGGGGAGGCAATGCTGTGCACTCTGAAACTGTGGCCAGTTGGTGGGGGAGAGTGGGGGCACGATGCTGCACTCTCTGCAACTAACAAGCAGCTGGTCTGTGCACAGAAGGGGTTGAATCGGCCAGGGAGTCGTAGAAATGTGGCAAATATGTGCAGGAAGAAGCCATTTGGCCCTTCGAGCATGCACCACCATTCAGTATGATCATGCACTTTCAGTATCCCACTCCCACTTTCTGTTCCTACCCCTTCATCCGTTTAGCCACAGGGGTTGCGTCCAACTCCCTCTTAAACATATCTAATGAACTGGCCCCAAAGCTTTCTGTGGTAGAGAATTCCACAGGTTCACAACTCTGAGTGACGAAGTTCTTCCTCATCTTGTTCCTGAATGGGTTACCCCTTATTCTTACTCTGACCCCTAGTTCTGCACTTCCCCAACATCAGGAACATTTTTCCCTGCATCTAGCTTGCCCACTCTCATCAGGATTTTATATGTTTCTATGAGATACTCTCATTCTTCTGAATTCCAGTGAGTAGAAGCCCAGTCAATCCAGTCTCTCCATATGTCAGTCCTGCTATCCCAGGAATCAGTCTGGTGAACCTTTGCTGGATTCCCTCAATAGCAAGAATGTCCTTCCTCAGACTAGGAGACCAAAACTGCACACAACACCCAAGGTGTGGGCACACTCAGGATATTGAGGCCCTGGTCAAGAAGAAGAAGGAGGCACATGACATGAATAGGCAACTGGAATCAAGTGGATCCCTTGAAGAGTATTGAGGGTGCAACAGTAGAGTTAAAAGAAAAATCAGGAGGGCAAAAAGGGGATACAACATTGTTTTGGCAGATAAGACAAAGGAGAATCCACAGAACTTCTACAAATACATAATGGGCAAAAAAGTAACAAGGGAGAGAGTAAGGCCTCTTGAGGATCAACAAGGTCATCTATGTGCGAATCCACGACAGATGAGTGAGATCCTGAGTCAATATTTCTCATCAGTATTTTTGTTGATGAGAAAAGCATGGACATTAGGGAACTTGGGAAAATAAATAGTGATGTCGAGGAATGTACATATTACAGAGAAGGAAGTGCTGGAAGTCTTAAAGCATATCGAGTAGATAAATCCCTGGGACCTGAAGAAGTGTATATCCCAAGACACTGTGGGAAGCTAGGGAGGAAATTGCGGGTCCCCTAGCAGAGATGATATTTGAATCATTGATAGTCACAGGTGAGATGCCTGAAGATTGGAGGGTGGCAAATGTTGTGCCTTTGTTTAAGAACGGCTGCAGGGAAAGCCTGGGAACTACAGACCAGTGAGCTTCACATCTGTGGTGGGTAAGTTGTTAGAAGATATTGAGAGACATAATCTACAGGTATTTAGAGAAGCAAGGACTGATTAGGGACAGTCAACATGGCTTTGTGAGTGGAAAATCATGTCTTACAAATTTGATTGAGTTTTTTGAAGAGGTAACTAAAAAGGTAGATGAGGCAATGCAATTGATGTTGTCCACATGGACTTTAGCAAGGCCTTTGACAAAGTATCACATGGTAGGTTATTGCATAAGGTTAAATCTCACAGGATCCAGGGTAAGGTAGCTAAATGGATACAAAAGTGGCTTGATACTTCACTGGAACTCTTCCAGAGCATATAAAATGCTGGAAAATGATCAGTGCGTCCACTATTTCTGAGGCCACGTCCTTGAGTACTCTGGGATGTAGAGCATCAAATCGTAGGGTTTAATCCCAGTAATTTCTCCAATACAATTTCCTGAGTAATAAGGATTCCCTTCAGTTCTTCCTTCATGTTTGACCCTCTGTCCCATAGAATTTCTGGAAGGTTATTTGTGTCCTCCTTAGTGAAGACAGATCCAAAGTATTTTTTCAGCTGGTCTGCCATCTCTTTGTGCCCATTATGAATTCACCTGTAAGGGACCTACATTTGTCTTCACCCATCTTTTTCTCTTCACGTATCTATAGAAGCTTTTGCAGTCAGTTGTAATGTTTTCTGCAAGCCTACTCTCGTATTTTGTTTTCCCCTTCTGAATTAAACCCTGCGTCCCCTTCTGCTGGATTTTAAATTTCTCCCAGTCCTCAGCTTTGCTGCTTTTTCAGGCCAATATATTTGCCTCCTCTTTGGCTTTATCACCAACCCTGTTTTCCCCTGTTAGCCATGGATGAGCCACCTTCCCCATTTTACTCTTACATCAGATAGGGATGTACAGTTGTTTTAAGTTCATCTGACGTTGCCTATCCACTGTCAACCCTTTCAGTATTCTTTGCCAGCTTAACCTAGCCAATGCAAGTCTCATATCATCAAAGTTAGCTTTCCTCAAGTTCAGGACCCTAGTCTCAGACTTAACTGTGTCACTTTCCACCTTGAAGAATTCTGCCATATTATGGTCACTCTTTCCTGAAGGATCTTGCAGCGCAAGGATGCTAATTAATCCTCTCTCAGTACACAATACCCAGTCTAGGATGGCCTGCTCTCTAGTTGGTTCCTTGACATATTTGGTCAAGAAAATCATCCATTGTACATCCTAAGAAATCCTCCATCCCATTGCTACTGTCATGACTTAACCCTTCAGTTAACTTAACAACAACAACAACTACAATGCCAAGAAGAAAAAGAAAAGAAAAACTACTTACCAGTTACCAGCCAATCACTTATCTGTTGGCTGCGACTTCACAATTCAATTTCTTTCTATTTCTCACTTGCCCTCGAGTCTCCCTCACAGATCTGCCTCTCCACTACTCCCAAAATGAGCACCTCTTTTCCATCAGCACTAAATTTCCAATACCCTCACTCTGGCTGAATCTCACTCTAGCTGCAGTCTCTCTCCACCAGCAGGCGCAAGCTCACTGGTTATGCGCTTGCTAAAACCACTGCCTTAAATACAGCTGACGTGAGCTGAGATGACCCATACCAGTTTAAAATACCTATGTGTTCACACCTCTTGAGGCTCTAATCAGGCTTCAGTCAATTGACAGATAATTGCCACTTAGCTACAGGGTTGGTTGCTTGCTAACACCTACTCTGCCAAGGACCTTTGCATTATAAAACCATGCGAGCATAGACAACATCATATTACACGAACTGGCCTTTAAACCTGCTCACCATCTTTTGTGTTATTATACCACAGGGAAATGTTCCATGCCGTGACAGTATCCATAATTACTACAAGTACCAGATGAAATTGCACAGTTCACGGGAGTCAGGTCTGGATAGAAATGACGATGGTGCCAGATGTGCTGCTCTAACGATCCACGAAGGAAACCGAGAAGTGAGTGCTGAAAGAATGGATAGCACGGATTCTGTAGGTTCTCGTGATAGTCTCTCCAGGTAATTGCTTCAGAAATGCTTGTTCCTAACATTTTATCGCTTGTGTCCTATTGGAAAATATTTAAATTCAATTGTCTGACCAGACCTGAATTTAACTAATGTTCATTAACATTTAAAAAAAAACTGAATTCATTATAAAGGATCTTGCTTAACTCTATGCACATAATCTTCAGGCTATTGTTTTTCATTAAATATGTACATATGACTTGGGCACTGAACACGGGGATGAATGCCTGTGCCTGAATGTTAAGGCCCAAGATGCATCCTCAAGCCTCATTATCATCTAGCCAGTAAATTATGGATGCTTAGAGATTGCCCATTGGCACAGGGGAATAGAAAATCAGGCTGCTGAAACTTCAGCAACAGTGCTCTGGTAGGTGACTTAAAGGGAATGGTAATGAAAGTGTGTGAGTGAGGAAGAGAATGATCGATTAGGGATGTAGCAGTGTTCTGGTATTCCAGAGTATTGCCCATTCAGGTGTGGCTACCTCAGATCGAAGAATTCTCGTAGCAGTTGCCTCAAACAGATTTGAGGTTTGATGTAAATAAACTAACATCTATTTCAGATATAGGCATAACATACAACCATAAGTGACATTACACGATGAAGCAATTCATGTAAACAATTTCTGATTCTGAACCAAAGAGATAGAACCCAATCAAGGAATATCATTCCATTAACAACAATGAAGCATAGAATTTAGAAGTTATGCTTTGCACTTTAGACCAACTTGTTATTGTAATTCACAAGAACAGAGCAAACCAAATCCTGGGATTCTTTTCCCCTGGTAAATATGACTAGTACTAATTCACTAAACAAATGGAAAATAATGCTTATGACATTCTATATTTTAAGTGATAAGTTCATATTTCCAGTTGAATTAGGATTGCCGCTATAATGGTTTATCTTTGTCCATGCTCAAACTCATGGACCAACAGATGTGGCACTGTTGCAAACTGATTTTGATGAACCTTTATCAATGTGGTGCAAAGTGTACTTGCTTCTAATAAACCTGAATTTCCTGCCCTCCATACTGGACGCTTATCAGGCTATATTAAGTCCACAAAATGATTGTTGTTGATTTAAATGTTGCAGCCTATAGATCTATAATAAGCCACCTTCTTGAACCACTGCCGTCAATGTGTTGTTGATCAATCCAAAATGGTGTTAAGGAGGGAGTTCTAGGATTTTGACTCAGCTACAGTAAAGGAACAGTTATTATTCCCAAGTCAGAATGACATTAACTTAGAGCATTTGCAAATGGTGATATTCCCATTTACCTGCTGCCCTCTCCTCCTTGGTGCTCGAGGTTGTGTGTATGGAAGGTACTGTCATGGCATCCTTGGTGAGTTGTTGCAGTGCAACTTGTACATGGTACCCACTGCAGCCATTAGGGTAGAGGAAGCAGCAAATATTTAAGATGATGGATAGGAGACAGATCGAGTGGGCTATTTTGTCCTGGATGAAGAACTCTTGCATGAAGAAGCTCAACTCATCCAGGCAAATGGAAAGTGCTCCAATATATTGTAGATGATGGAAAAACTTAGAAGAATCAGAAGATGAATTACTTGCCATAGATCTTCCAGCCTCTGACCTGCCAAGGATACCATCATGAGTTATGGTGATTCATCTCCAACAGCCACAACTATCTTCCCCATTCTTCCTCTTTGCTAGGTAGTGGAGTGTTTCTCCCTGTTTCGCACTGACTGCAACATTGATGCCACACTCAGTCAAAAGGTGCCTTAACATCACCTCACCTCTTGAATTCAACTCTTTTGATTATGTTTGGACCAAACTTGTACTGAGGTATGGTGCCAAGTTCTCCTACAGGAACCCAAACTGAGCATTAATGGGCAGTAAGTGGTGATTGAAAGCACTGATTTCAATGATTTCAATGATTTCAGACCAACAGCTATTTGGTGCAGCCATATAATAGAGGAAAACACTGAAATGTGACAAAAGAGCAAGATTCATCACAGCCTATGAAAAGACCTCAATATCAAAATGACTAGTTTCCAGAGATTCATCATCAAACAGCAACAAAAAGAATACCATTAAGTTACATTGACAACATGGATAAAACATGCACAAATTTTCATATGCCCAGCAGCTGAAATGTAAAGGTTCCTAAACAGTTATAGTGAAATAACAGGACATGAGAAGACAAGATTCATTTTGAATAGTAGTAGACAATAATATTGTAAGCACACCAACTGACAGTTTCATTGACTACACCTTCTCACATCCTTCCTCCTCATAAGGATTCAATTTCATTGACTACTCTGTCTCAGTCTTATTTATTTTGGTGATGAAACCTTCCACAGATATATCTTCCATTTCCAACAATCAACGATTCCACGCCACAATAGTTGACAGGTCCTTAACTGTATTTGACCTAATTCCTGAACTTTCATCCCTTCTGCTTCCTCCAGAACCATTCACTTTCCACCCACCAGCCTCACGTTCAAAGAATCATACCCCATCATTTCCACCAGCTCCAACACAATGCCACCACCAACGTAACCATTCGTTTTTCCTCTCCCTTCCCCTTTCAAAAGCCTAAAGCCCATATTTCACTTTCTTCAGTTCTAAAGGCTCGAAATGTTAACTGTTTTCTCCCCAGAAATACTACTGAGTATTTCAACTACTTACCCATATTTCAAAAAATATTCATAGTTTTGGTTCCAGCTTAACTGATAAATTATACTTTATAATAACTAAAGATTAAGGCCAGGATTCACTAAGACCGCTCGCCCCTAATGGGAATCCTAACAGCCTGTTGAATCAGGTGACCCTGAGCAAGTAGGAACCCAATAAATATGCAAAGCCCTTCATTTTATTGCCATTAGAGGGCTGAAAGGCCGATTCTCCATCTTGCCACAATGCATCCACCTCCCCAGCTGGAAATCTGTGGGTGTTATTTGGTGCAGGCCCTAAAAAGTGGAGACATGGCGCCAAGGAATCCAAGGGGGATCAAGAAGGTAAGTGCTCTTCTAAACATTGTCGTGGGCTGCACAGGGGGTTGTGCAAATCAACAGGGGGTGGGGAGGTTTCATCTTGGTGCAAAGGGGTGACTTCGGAGGAACCCTCAGGATGAAAGTGCTTTGGCTGAACTTCTTTATGGTGCAGTTAAACAATAGCAATGCACTCAATCCAGTATGTTTCCTACAACAATCAATTCACAATGTGGCATTGCCCTGGCTTCATCCAATGAACCACAGTTGTCGTCTCTCCTCTCTGAACTCCTTTCATCCACCAGGTACATCACTTTCACGAAGGCTCTCCCTCTTTCAGGTTTCACTGAGCCCAAGCTGCACACCTCTTTGATCTCTCTTCATTGACAGCCCCACAGCAGATGAAAAAGGATATGGCCAAGGTTACTACACACAAGGATTGAATGCCCCAATAGCAGATGAAAACTCTGTTGCCAGACAGCCCATGTCAAATCAAAAATTTCATTGTTCATACCATCAGTCAGTGTTCCATGATGGCGTATGCACTCTCGCTTTGTCCTACAGCTGATCACTGCCCTAATTTTTTCCCCACTGGATCAGGTTAATAGTATTGGGCCATTTCTGCAGATCACACCAGCAGTTTGACAGGGCTCTCATTTTATCCATTGGCTACATCATTGTATGGTGTGAAGCTTCCAGCAAAAGTACACATATCTGAGTTTCACTAAGCTAAAGTCAGTGGCACCAGTTCACCTTTTTCCGAAGGAATCACATTCCTGCCCAAAATTTGCATCAGCACCACACAGTTGCCACAACTCATCCAAGAAGGCACAAGGATCCCTCATTGAAGGACTGTAGTGTCAACTCTGTGTCCTAGAAGGGGCTGAGGGCAAGGGTTGATTGGTTGGTTAGTGGTCTGTCACTCGAGTTGAAAATGCCAGCTCATACTGTGGCTGTGCAGCTGATTGGAGTGTGGCAACTACTTAAGAAGAAGGTGGGTTTTATTTTTAATATTTTAAGCGTTTGCCATGCTTCTTTGTCTCTAAGAGCAACTGTGCCTTTCACACGCCTGCTTGCCTAGAGCCTCCTATCAGCTGTTCATCAACATCGTAGATCGGTAGTATCCAGGCACTAAATCTAAGTCTAGGTTAGTCTGGGAAAGAGGTAGTCACAGGCAGGGCCACGAGGCTCTTGGCCACGGAGCCACTAAGGAGTGCGCTTGTACCAAAATATGATGTGCATCATAACTGGTAAGGTAAAGGGGGGGAGCGACCAGACTAAAGGCTCTGATCGAATATGAGGGGCCATGATGCAAGCTAGATGGTGTGGGCAAAAGCTGCTCAAACCTGCAATGGGCAGCAGGAATGGTGAGGGTTGATCATCCTTCATATGCTGAATCATGATGGGATTAGGGAGGACCATCTGGTTCACTGATGTCCTTTAGGGAAGAAAATCTGCTGTCCTTACCTGGTCTGGCCTACATGTTACTCCAGAGCCACAGCAATGTGGTTGACTCTCAACTGCCCGTGGGTAATTAGGGATGGGCAATAAATGCTGACCAGCCAGCGATGCCCATGTCCCACAAATGAATAAAAGAAAACTTGAGGAGTAAGGGATGGATGAACTTGCTGACAGGCTCTCGCTTTCGCTCGTTCCTCTCTCACGCTCTCTCTCTCCTTTACAGTTCTTCACAGATTGAAGATGAATATTGTTCTTTTTCTTGCTGAGGCAGTGAGAGTGCTAGGGCCAACCCAGTGCCATACGAACCAGCACCCAAACATCAGGAGGCTGCGTGACTACTGCCTGACTATCAGACTGAGGAGGGGGAAAGAAGACATTGATACTGTAGGCTATGTGTCTACAGGGGAGCTGGTCTTTTCACGAGCTGATGGACAACATGTGTTACTGAAGACTGCACCTTCCTTGGGACACAGTACAGCACCTTAGCTAGGTTTTCACACAGCTGGTACCAAGAGGAGGTGGAGGATATCTATTCCAGATGACCGTGGGAGTGACCATTGCCCTGAACTTCCTCGCCAGAGGGTCTTTACAGGTCGCGAGTGGGAACATATGCAGAATATTGCAACCAGGTGCATCCGGGAGGTGACGGATGCCTTGTATGCCTGGGTGTCAGATTTCATCATCTTTCACCTAGATCAAGCCCACCACCCCCTGCCCAGGCAGTAGGATTTTGTGCCCTTGGCAGGTTGCCTCAGCTCCAGGGATAATTAATGGCACCCATGTCACCCTGCGAGCACCGTCGCATCATTGAGTGCCTTTCCTAGAAAGGAAAGTGTTCCAGTCCTTTAACATCCAGCTGGAGTGCAACCACCAGCTGAACATCATGAATATCTGTGTGCGCTACCCTGAGAACATGCATGATGCCTACACCCTGGGACACTCCTGGGCCCTGGTGGGGGGATTGGAAGTAAGGTTCAGCTTCTTTCAGTGCTGTATGGCTCTATGGCCACAATTCACCCAAATTGACATTAGATGTACAGGCCAGTGGAAGCTTAAGTATTCCGAGAAAGCTGACTGCAAAGCATTTGGGCACCATTGCACAGGGTGCCCTGGTATCCTACTGAAGTTGGAGACCTCCTCACTTGCATAGCACTTCCCTTGTATAGAGACCCTCCCCTTACAGAACTCACTCTTTGCATAGCCCCTCCTTGCACAACTCCCCCCCCCAACTCCACCTTGCACAGCAGCCCCTGGAAAAGCCAACCCCCTGCCACTGTGCACACTACCCTTTTGTCATAGCCCTACCTCCACTTAGGCCCCACCATCCACTCAGCCTCCACCTCCTTTGCAGTGTCCCTGGCACACTTATAGTGCCCATCCAGGCACTGCCAGGATGTCAACTGGGCACTGACAGGTGGATACTACCAGGCTGGCACTGTCCAGTCATGCCCCTGACCACCGCAGACTTGAACAGTATTCAAAATGGCCATGGCGCCTGGACCCAGCTACTGCAGAACAGTAGTGATTCTCTCACTGCGCGATGTCTCATCAGTGAGGAGGAAGATTCTGAAAGGTGGGAAGAAGCCACGCGGGAGCAGTTAACTGCTTTTAAGTTAGATTACCTTCACTTAGTAGGCATCACGCCCTTTGTGGTGGCAAAATAGGGTGCAAATCAATTTTTTATCCTCACCCAATATCTTTTCGGCTTGCCACACTGAATGGCTGGCATGGTGAGCCGGTAAGATCATGCCCTATAACTTAACATTCAACCCAGGCAGAAATCCAATATGAACATACAATACAGTGGATGCTGGAAATCTAAACAATTTTGAGCCGATCATTTAGGATTGAGATGAGGAGGTATTACTCACTCAAAGTGTTGTGAATCTTTGGAGATCTCTACCCCAGATGTTTGCAGATGCTCCCTCATTGGATTTGTTTAAGGCTGGGGGAAAGCAATTTTTTGGTCTTTCAGGGAATCAAGGAATAGAGGGAATGGGCAGAACTGCTGATGGATGATTGGAGGTTCCCTTAGAAAGAATTTAACACCTTAGATAGAATTTTGCATGGTCCCACATTACCAGCTTGGTTTTATATGATGGAGGTTGCTTATTAGAAAATCACAAATAAATTTCCCAAGACCTGTCATCCATTAATGTAAAATTGCACACACACAACTTTCAAATAAATTTCACCCTGTCTATGAAGCCCCACCAGTATGGTACTGCCATGGGAAATTACTCCTTTATTCTTCTACAAAATATTCCCTATTTCAATCATTTTACTTTAGAAAACGGTGCAGTTTATTTTCATTCTGTCAGTTAATAATCTATGTTCTTGTGTTTTTTTAATTAAGCTAGTGCTTATTATTTAGCTTAATAATTTTTCTTATGGATCGATGCTAAATAGCTCTTTCATTTCAGAAAACCTCTTTCTGAGCAGAGAGGAACAAAGCACGACATACCCCTGTCTCATTGTATTAGCCTATATATATATTGGTTTATTATATTTGAATTGGTTTTTAATAAGGTATTGGTGGGAGTGGGGGGGTGGTGCCTACAAACCTTTTCAATACTGATCTAAAATATATAGAGCGTTCTCCAATCTCGTTGGCACCATTCCCTCTGCCAGTGCGAACAGAGAATTTGGCACACAGCCAAAACTCCGTTTACTGCAGGAGCATTGGACAATCCCAACCACCGGTGAGTTTGGAGGTTTCTGGTGATGTTTATTATATCCTGCAGTTTTTCATCTCTCAAGAGATACATTTAGGCTGGGATTTTCTGTCCCCACCATTGTGGGACCCTCTGTGAGGGATGCAGCGAGCCAGCCACAGTCCATTGACAATGGGCGGGACCAAAATATTCTGACGGCGGGCAGGGCTGGAAAATTCTGCCCTTGGTTTCTTTGCATTTTTACCATCTAAAATATAAGTCATAGTAATGGCTTAATTATATCTTTTTAGATTTTAGTGTATAATTGAGAATAGCTGATCAGTGAAAGACAATTGCTGCTATATTATTCATTGCTAATACTTTGTTGATTCTTTGAGATTTGCCTGTACATTTAGTTTGACAAATGCTTAAAATATTAAAAATAAAACCCACCTTTTAATTTGACATGGCATTTGAGGAAAGCTGAATAATTTCCCCATTGATGACATTAACAAGCAAATACCAGCTGTTACCTCACTTACTGTTCTTTTTATTAAACATTTATTTTAAGGGAAAGAATCCCTTAAACCTAAGGTAACCAAAGTGAATAATCTTTTCCATGAAACTCCTTTTGTTTAGGTGGACCTTTTCTTCAAATTGTCAGAGGACAATACAGCCCTAAGATATGGGTGCATCAACAGAATCTTGGAGATTCTTTTAAATCTTTTGTGCATGCAGCTGTTTTGGGCACTTTTGTCTAATTTCAATGTCATTTTAATTTTTTGTACTGCTAGCTGCTACACTGAAGCTACCATGCTATACTCACGGCAGTCAACTCTAGATGATATAGATGATATTCCTAAAACAAGTGAGCGTGCTCGGCCTAGGCTTCGTAAAATGTACAGCGTTGATATGTCCTCCTCATCGGTTGAAAGTTGCAGTATAGTGTCAAGGTGCCTTATTCATGCATGCTTAATTTCAAAAATTAATCAAATATATTTATTATATATATAATATATATATATGTTTGCATAATGGATGCTGGCATGATTCCTAGTTTGAAATACAGGTTTCTCCTTTGCAAAATGTCACAAGACTACAAGTTATTCAATGCTGGATAATAAATATAATTTTAGAAAATGGCTATCAGTGATGCTAAAATAATGTGCTCAAACCCTACATCATTCAACTCTACATAAATCTTTCTGTACATGCTACTTAATCTGCTGACTACACTTAGAATTGCAGAGAATTGCATAAGAGTCTAGATTCTATTCAACTGGCTAATGTCAGTGTTCATACAACACATGAGCCCCCTCCTACTCTAATTCCCTCTTCCCAACCTGCCCTCATATTCCTCTATTGCTTTCAACTCAAATATGCATCAAATGTTCCATCAAATACACCAATACTAATTGCTTCAGCCACTTCATGTGGCGATGAGTTCCGCATTCTTGTCTGAAGAATGTCTTCCTGCATTCGTTATTTGATGATATTGACTATCTTATATGTATGCCCTCTGGTCCTAGACTTCCTCAGAAGTTGAACCAATTTCTCCATATCCACAATATGAAACCCTTTCAGTATTTTAAATAGTGTATTGGGTCACCTCTCAATCTCTTTTACAGAGAAAAGACTACCTGCTCAATCTTTCCTGATAGGTGTATCCTCTCAATTCTGGTATCATCTTATATATCCTTTATATCTTCACTTTCTCCAATGTTTTAATGTCCATTAACATTGTGATTAGAACTACACAGAATTTTCTGGCTGTTCATGCCCTGTGCTGCTGTAAGTGAAGACGGAGAATTTGGCACTCAGCTAAATCTCCGTTCACTGAAACAGGACCAGAGAATCCCGCTGGTGTGAACAGTTGGAAAATTCCAGCCGGCAACTCCAAGTGTGGTTGAACAAAATATCCACATGAATGTAACATTTTACCACTTGTCTACATTGTAAACTGTGCATTTGTACCAGCAGATATTTATAGTAAAGATTCTAGAAAATGTTCCATAAAAATATTTAAAACAAGGGTATCTTTTTTAGGCCACTGTAAATGCTTTTAATTATGTGCTGGTTTAGATTGTTTTCTGCAACATCTTAGTTGGTGTGAGAATGTGCATGATTCCAATAACTAATTTCCAAAGATGCTCAAGTATATTGTAGTCTCAGAATAAAATGAATATTAAACAACTTACAATAACATACTTCCCCAACAATGCTTATAATGGATATGTTCTATAAAGACTCTGTGACATGGTGGCACAGTGGTTAGCACTGCTACCTCATAGCACCAGGGACATGGGTTCAATTCTTGGTGTGGGTCACTGTCTGTGTGGAGTTTGCATGTTTTCCCTGTGTCTACATGGATTTCCTCTGGGTGCTCTGATTTCCTCCCACAGTCCAAAAATGTGCAGGTTAGGTGCATTGGCCATGCTAAATTGCCCCTCATTGTCCCAGGATGCATTGGTTAGAGGAATTAGCAGGGTAAATACATAGTGTTATGGGGATAGGGCCTAAGTTGAATTGTTGTCGATGCAGACTCGATGGGCCAAATGGCCTCCTTCTGCACTGTAGGGTTTCTATGATTCTATGACTCCTGCTTGAATAAACACTTGAACAGTTGAACTAGAATCTATAGAATAGTGATTTGCATGCACATTTTCTTGGCCATTTCAGTTTTGGTTTTGTACTATGATAAGATAGTTTTGTACTATGATACAATAGTTACAAGTTTGAGTGAGAGGAAAAGAACTTCTTCCCCTTTCGTTTCTTAAGTAACCAATGTGCACTTTGTAGTTTAACACTAAAGTGTGCAAAAAAGGTAGGTATAAAATTCTGTCTCTGATCTGGTCTGAATTAATTAATCTAAATGAAATTGTGGTGGAGATACTGCAGATGATCGTCGTGCCTTGAGAATGGAGGAAACCAATAAGGGCTCTTTATTCTGCTTGCTGCCTGATCAAAGTGTGTGCATGTTGGGTGAGAACTGATTTGGACCCATTTGTGATGTCTTTCATTATTAAATAACCTGCTGACATGTCAAAAATGGTTGCTTTGGCATGGGACTGGAGGGCTACCAGTTCCAAAGAATTTGTGCAATATGATGAATTGTTCCCTTCCAAGGGAAAAGGAAGAAAAAAAAAATTCCGATGAATAGAGTGCAGCAATTGGATTATAACAATACATGTACAATATTATCTTTACCTTTTTGTTATATTTTCACATTTTAATCACATCAATATTATTTGACACACAAGTTTGGGCCCATGTATAAATAGGTTTGCAATATTGGCATGTGCATGAAACTGGTGCCAAATAAACAAATAATCTTTTCCTAGTCAAAGCTATCAAAATCCATTGCAATTTCATGCTTAAATACTAATGGAAATTTCAAAACTTTTGAATGGGAAAAGGTTAAAAATCTAAAATATTTTTGAAAGGAAAATGATTAAATCCAAACTGAATCTTATAAAAGTGAATGTTTATTTTTCTTAGTGAGCCAACACAATGCACAATGTTGTATTCACGTCAAGGGACCACGGATACAATTGAAGAAGTAGAAGACGAGCAGGATGAAGAAGCAACAATTCCTGTGTGCACAGCAGATATCATGACTGAGGAAGTTCCTCCCTCATATAGCAAAGCTGTTAGCCTTGATCGTATATCCTTTAGTTCAGATTCAGCTGGTGAAAAACACCTCATGGCACTGACCCCAGATAGCAGAATGGATCTACTGGAAGATGATATATTTCCAAACTTGAGCCATGAACTAACAGCCAGTGAACTACTTCTTAACAAGTAAGGTGAAAATTCAGATACATATCTGTTTTTGTTTAATTGAGATAGTACATTTCTTTAATGTGATTCCAATATCTTACATTACAGAATGTTTTATGACGAAGAGTTAGAAGATTCAGAAAACTTTTACAAAGCGCAGCCCCGTGCTCTGCTTCTGTTCTTTGCTCTATATAATACCTTGGTAGCTCGTTCAGAAATGTTATGTTTCTTTGTTATTATACTGAACCACATGGTTTCAGCTTCCATGATTACACTGGTGCTACCTATCCTCATCTTCCTCTGGGCTATGCTATCTGTACCCAGGCCAAGCAAACGCTTCTGGATGACAGCCATTGTGTATACAGAGGTATGTATAATTTTTGGATTTTGATAAACTTAGTTTACAATTATTGTGACTAAGCGTAGCTCTATAATATTGAAAGAACCATGAAAAATTGCCAATTCAATTTACTGAAATGAAAATGTAAAACATAATATAAAGCTTTGAAATATCAAATTAAAGCACAAATGTGTGAGGTTAGAGGCAGGATGGGGGTGGAAAGAGGAATGGAAAATCACCCTAAATGGATGCAGGATGCAGTTGTGGGTGGGGCGGGAGGGAGATCTTACGAAAAATATTCTAGGTCCTGAATGAGCGTGAAAACAGGAGAATGTCACACCGCTTTTATGAGCGACTTAAAAATTGAATTTAGCCTGACTTAGGCAAAAATATCTTTACAAACCAGTTTTGTAGCAGAAGGGGGATTGGACATGGCCTAGAAAGCTGGCTGATAGCAGCAGAGGGCACAGTTGTGCATGCTCAGATCTGTGTGCTCTGAATCTTTCATGAATTGCCACCCCCCCCCCCCCCCCCAGTTCGGCCACATGCCCCTCAGACCCAACCCCTGCAACAGCCAGGGTGCCAGACTGGCAGTGCTGGGGTCCCCAGTGAGCACTACCAGTGTGCCAAATTAGCACTGTGTGCCACGCTGGTAGTGCCAACCTGAGCACTGCCCAAGAGGCACTCCCTTCCCCTGACCTCCCAGGGGGACCTCAATGGCCTCTTGTTCTACTGGTAAGGTCACCACATCTAATCCCTGTTGATGGAGACCATGAGTGATCCTCGCCAGAGCGAACCTTCCTCGCAAGACCACAAATGCAAGTGAGCCCAGACGATTCCGTCCTGGGCTTGCCAAGTCTATTCAAATTATGTTTTAAATATATTTAAATATTGTAATCAACCTCACGCCAGATATCGAGTGCTGCTAAGATCACGAGAGATGAGAAATCAGGCACTGATTCCTGATTCCTTGGCTCTTGTGATCTTACCTGTTCGCCCCATCCATTGGCAGGCAGAGTGCAATGGTAAGATCACTCCCATAGTGTTAATGGTATTAATAAATGCACCTATTGTTTTGGCTTAGTTAGCCTTACTTTTGTCTGATGCAGAATTCCAAATAAAATTCCATGAATTGAATACGTCATCCAGCCTGAAATAGCAGTGTGAATGCATTGGTGAAGATAATACCATTTAATCATCCAAAGATGTGCAGGTTGATTGACCATGTTAAATTGCCCCTTGGATTGTACCTGGATGCGTAAATTCGGGGGATTATTAAGGTAAATACATAAGGTTGCAAGAACTGGGTAGGATTGCTGTCAGTGCAGACTTGATGGGCTGAATGGTCTCCTTCTGCAATGTAGGGCTCTATGATTCTCTGACTGTATCTGCTGTTTGTGCACCCTTGCTGTTGTGCTTTCCTATAAAAGCATATTTGACTATACTTCAAATATAAATCCATTGGTCTCATTTTTAATTCACTAAGGGTGCATAAGGTTATTTGAAGTGGAAGAGTTTTCTTAAATAATTATTTACATGAACCAATTCTATTTTGTCTCTAATAGGCAGAAAGTTCAATGGCCTCATGCATATTTCAAATTGGATGAGGTAGTATCAAAATGTACCTGGACCTGTCAAAACTTCCAAAAACGTTTAAGATATCTGGCCAGATGCAAAATTGAGAAATTACTTTTAAAATTTTCACCCCACACATTTGTTTTAATTTGATATTTCAAAGCTTTGTAAATAAATGCCATTATACTTTCCATTCTCATTTCAGTAAATTGAATAGGTAACTTTTCCATAGTTCTTTCAATATTGTAGATTGAAATCAATATACAAATTATTATTTTAAAGATATTTTGTTCAGAATTTGTTTTGATCAAATTTTCAGAATGTGAGCTTTAACTGTATTTAATGCCATTTTAATAAAACTTCAATAAAAGCTATTGAAATTCACTTTGGCATAAGAATAAGAGCAAAGATGTGATAGATTTGGACAGGGCTACAGTTAGAGTACTCCAAGTTTTAGGTACCTGTTGGAGAAAAACAATTAAAGCCATAGATTGCATATAGTATAGATTAATAAGAATAATATCAGATATAAGAGACCATAATTAAGAGAAGATACTTAAAATGCATTGGAATAGTCAAGGCTAAATGGAAATTTAGTAGTTTTTTTTAAAGTGTAGTTTTATTTAGTCAATTGGTGAATTAGTCACGAGTTCATCAGTGAAAATTGCCACTCCAAGAGTCAGAAATAAATTTAGTAGACAGTTAATTTCACAGTAACCAGATAGAATGCTTTACCAAAAAGAGTAGTTCATAGAACATAGAACATTACAGCGCAGAACAGGCCCTTCGGCCCACGATGTTGCGCCGACCAGTTAAAAAACAATGACCCACTAACCTAAACCAATCCCTTTTCGTCCATAAACCTATCCACGGATCTCTTAAACGCCCCCAAACTAGGTGCATTTACAACCGCAGCAGGCAGGGTATTCCAATCCCTCACCACCCTCTGGGTAAAGAACCTACCCCTGACATCCGTCCTATAACTACCCCCCCTTAATTTAAAGCCATGCCCCCTCGTGCTAGCTTTCTCCATTGGAGGAAAAAGGCTATCACTGTCCACCCTATCTAAACCTCTAATCATCTTATATGTTTCAATAAGATCCCCTCTGAGCCGCCTTCTTTCCAGCGAAAACAACCCCAAATCCCTCAGTCTCTCCTCATAGGACCTCCCCTCCGTACCAGGCAACATCCTGGTAAACCTCCTCTGCACCCTCTCCAAAGCCTCCACATCCTTCCTGTAATGTGGGGACCAGAACTGCACACAGTACTCCAAGTGCGGCCGCACCAGAGTTGTGTACCGTTGCAACATGACGCTGCGACTCCTAAATTCAATCCCCCTACCAATAAACGCCAAGACACCGTATGCCTTCTTAACAACCCTATCTACTTGATTCCCAGCTTTCAGGGATCTATGTACACATACACCTAGATCCCTCTGTTCATCCACACTATTCAAAGTCCTCCCGTTAGCCCTATACTCAACACATCTGTTATTCCTACCAAAGTGAATTACCTCACACTTCTCCGCATTAAACTCCATTCGCCACCTCTCGGCCCAGCTCTGCAACCTGTCCAAGTCTTCCTGCAAACTATGACACCCTTCCTCACAATCTACCACACCTCCGACTTTGGTGTCATCAGCAAATTTACTAATCCACCCAACTATACCCTCATCCAGATCATTAATAAAAATTACAAACAGCAGTGGCCCCAAAACAGATCCCTGAGGCACACCACTCGTAACCGAACTCCATGACGAATATTTACCATCAACCACCACCCTCTGTCTCCTATCTGCTAGCTAATTCCTGATCCAATTTCCTAGATTACCCTCAATCCCATACATCTGCATTTTCTGCAGAAGCCTACCATGGTGAACCTTATCAAACGCCTTACTAAAATCCATATATACCACGTCAACTGCCTTACCCCCATCCACCTCTTTGGTCACTTTCTCAAAAAACTCAATAAGGTTAGTAAGGCACGACCTCCCCGCTACAAAACCATGCTGACTATCTCCAATCAATTCATTACTCTCCAAATAACTATAAATCCTATCCCTAATAATTTTTTCTAAAACCTTGCCCACAACAGAAGTGAGACTCACCGGTCTATAATTCCCGGGGAAGCCTCTGTTCCCCTTCTTAAACAATGGGGCAACATTCGCTAACCTCCAATCTTCCGGTACTATACCAGAGGCCAACGACGACCTGAAGATCAGAGCCAGAGGCTCTGCAATCACTTCTCTTGCCTCCCAGAGAATCCTAGGGTAAATCCCTAGGATTTACTGGTAGAAAAGGTTAAGGCGCATGGGATACGAGGCCAGGTAGCTAGGTGGATTGAGAACTGGTTGGGAAATAGGAGACAGAGGGTAGTTGTGGAGGGTACCTTGTCGGGCTGGAGGCCAGTGACCAGTGGTGTGCCGCAGGGCTCGGTACTGGGACCTCTCCTCTTTGTAGTCTACATAAATGACTTAGAAGAGGGAGTAGGTGGTGTGATCAGCAAGTTTGCTGATGACACCAAGATGGCAGGGTTGGCGGGTACAGAACTGGATTGTCAGGTGATACAACAGGATATAGATAGGTTGGTGCAGTGGGCAGATAGGTGGCAGATGGCATTTAATCCTGACAAATGCGAGGTGATGCATTTTGGAAGGAATAATGCAGAGAGGTGCTATGTGATAAAAGGTAGGCCGATTAGGAGTATAGACGTACAGAGAGACCTGGGAGTGCAGGTTCACAAATCCATGAAGGTTGCGTCACAAGTGGAGAACGTTGTTAGGAAGGCTTATGGGATGTTAGCCTTTATAGGAAGGGGCTTAGAGTATAAAAGCTGCCGTCTAATGCTTCAGTTATACAGAACGTTGGTTAGACCGCATTTGGAGTACTGCGTCCAGTTCTGGTCACCTTATTACCGGAAGGACGTGGAGTCTCTGGAAAGGGTGCAGAGGAGGTTTACCAGGATGTTGCCTGGCATGGGGGGACTGGGTTACGAGGAGAGACTGAAGAGACTGGGGCTATTCTCCTTGGAAAGAAGGAGATTGAGAGGGGACATGATAGAGGTATATAAGATACTGAAGGGAATAGATAGAGTTAATAGTGAGAGACTGCTCCCTAGACTGGGTACGAACACAAGAGGTCATCACTTAAGGGTGAGGGGGGGGAGGTATAATTTGGAGGTAAGAGGAAGGTTCTTTACACAGAGAGTTGTGGGGGTCTGGAATGCGCTACCGAGTAGGGTGGTGGAGGCAGGAACGTTGGACTCGTTTAAGATGCAGTTAGATAGGCACATGAGTGAAACGAGAATGGAGGGATATGGTAGGGGCTATTAAATAGGGTTAAACCTCGGGAGACACCGGAAGGGCAGGCTGTATGATTAATATTTTTTGTCTTTATTCCACAGGTGGAGGTCCACCTCGTGTCAAGCGAGGGGCATGCACACGGCGGGTCGTGCGTGGGCTGCTCTTGGAAGTCCAGGAGTGGCCTAGTACTTCATGTCGGTGTGTGTGCTTGATCCTGGACCGATAGACGGGCTCCACAACAGCTCAGTGACTAGCACTGCTAGCTGTGCAGATACATGGATTTGGGCCTGTGTCTGTGGGAGTTTGCGCATTCTCCCTGTGGTTGCGTGGGTTTCCTCCGGGCGCTCCGGTTTCCTCCCACACCCCAAAGATGTGCTCTTAGGCTAATTGGTTTCCACCAAATTGACACTATTTCTTCCCTGAATCTGACTGAGTAGGGTCCCATTCGTAGACATGCAGGGTAGAATAGGTGTAGGGCGATGCGGCGGCGCGGGCTCGTTGGGCCGAAGGGCCTGTTTCCCATGCTGGGTTGTTCTTTGTCTTTGTTTATCCCATCCGGACCAGGGGACTTATCTATTTTCAATCCCTCAAGAATATCCAGCACATCCTCCTTATCAACTGTAATACTGTCTATTCTACTCCCCTGCAATCCAGTGTCCTCCTCAGCTATATTCTTGTCCCCCTGCATGAACACCGAAGAGAAATATTGGTTCAATGCCTCTCCAATCTCTTCCGGTTCCACACATAACTTCCCTCTGCTGTCTATAACTGGCCCTAATCTTGCCCTAACCAACCTTCTGTTCTTGACATACCTATAGAACGCCTTAGGATTCTCCTTAATCCTATCAGCCAAAGTCTTCTCATGTCCTCTTTTAGCCCTTCTTAACTCACTCTTCAACTCCCTCCTAGCCAATCTAAATCTTTCTAGTACACTACCCGAGGCCTCAAGTCTCATCCGAACATAAGCCTCCTTTTTCTTTTTAACCAACGAATCAACTTTTTTAGTGCACCACGGTCCCCTAGCCCTACCAATTCCTCCTTGCCTGACAGGGACATACCTATCACGGACTCGCAGTAGCTGCTCCTTGAAAAAACTCCACATTTCGGACGTTCCCAGTCCCTGTAATCTCCTAGTCCAACCTATGCTTCCTAATTCTCTCCTAATGGCCTCATAATTACCCTTCCCCCAGCTAAAACTACTGGCCCGAGGTTCATACCTATCCCTTTCCATCACTAAGGTGAACGTAGCCGAATTGTGGTCACTATCACCAAAATGCACACCAACTTCCAAGTCTAGCACCTGGTCTGGCTCATTTCCCAGCACCAAATCCAATATAGCCTCACCTGTAGTTGGCTTATCTACATACTGACTCAAAAAACCCTCCTGCACGCTTTGTACAAAAACTGACCCCTCTAACGAGCTAGAGCTATAGCAATTCCAGTCAATATTAGTAAAGTTAAAGTCCCCCATAACAATTACCCTATTACTTTCACTCCTAACCAGGATCGTCTCCGCAATCCTTTCCTCAACCTCTCTAGAACTTTTAGGAGGTCTATAAAAGACTCCCAACAGGGTGACCTCTCCTCTCCTATTTCTAATCTCCGCCCATACTACCTCAACAGACAAGTCCTCATCAAACTTCCTCTCTGACACTGTGATACAGTCCTTGACCAATAATGCTACCCCTCCCCCCTTCTACCTCCTTCTCTACTCCGACTAAAGCATTTGAACCCCGGGACCTGCAACAACCATTCCTGACCCTGCTCTATCCACGTCTCTGAAATGGCCACAACATCAAAGTCCCAGGTACTGATCCACGCTGCAAGTTCATCCACTTTATTGCGAATACTCCTCGCATTAAAGTATACGCATTTCAAACCCTGCTCCACCCCAGCCCCACGATGCCGTGCATTGCAGTCCCCATCTATGCCCCCCTCACTTTCACCCCCTCTACTCAGGATCCCACCCCCCCTCCGAATCAGTTTAAACCTCCCTGCATAGCCTTTGCAAATTTACCCCCCAGGATATTGGCTCCCCTCTGATTCAGGTGTAGACCATCACTCTTATAGAGGTCCCACCTTCCCCAGAACGAGCCCCAATTGCTCAAGTACCTGAACCCCTCCCTCCTGCACCATCCCCTCAGCCACGAGTTCAAACTTTCCCTCTCTCTATTCCTCTCTAAACTATCCCGTGGCACAGGCGAGAGTCCGGAGATAACCACTCTATCAGACTTGGCCTTTAGTTTCCACCCCAACTCCATAAATCTCTGCATAATACCCCCTTCCCTTAACCTCCCTATGTCATGCGTCCCCACATGAACTATAACTTGGGGTTGATCTCCCTCTCCCCTAAGAGTCCTGAATACCCTTTCCGATACATCCCGGACCCCAGCCCCTGGTAGGCAACACACCAGCCCCGAGTCCCTACCATTACTTCCGACTCAACTATCCGTCCCCTTAACTGTAGAGTCCGCAATCACGAGGCCCAATCTTTTACATCCCCTAACCACCTGAGCTTTCACACTAGGCTCATCCCCAGAGACCTGCTCCCTTCGGTTATCCCCAGTTGATTCCTCCTCAACTGTAGCCTCCAGGACCGAAAACCTATTTTGGAGGGGAACAGCCCCAGAGGATTGTCCCCCCAATTACTTCTTTCCCCTCTTCCTGGCAGTGACCCAAGACTCATTTCGAGGAGTGACTATCTTCTTATAACTCCAATCGATGTCCTCCTCCACCTCCCGAATTATGCGGAGTTCCTCTAATTCCACCTCCAGCTCCTTTACACGCTCCTCCAGAAGCTGCAATCTAACACACTTCCTACAAGTAAAGTCACCTGAAACACTACTAGAGTCCCTCACCACATACATCCCACAGGAGATGCAGCTTACTGCCTGAACTGCCATCCCTGAAACAATTACCAGCAGAAAAATAAAAATATATAAAAAAAAACTTCCCCCACACTTATAATTAGGTTAGAGGAGGTGGGAGGGTGGGATTCTCTACCAGTGTAGAGGATCAGGTATCCTCTCTGCACTAATTTATAGGGTTAGGGGCCCGAGAAAAAAAAACTACAACTACCGGCAAGCGTCCTAGTGACGACTTCCGGTTTCTAACTAATTTTAAAAAAACCGCCGAAACTCGCGACTTTTAAAACTATAAATAAAAAGTTAAACAATATAAACAGAAAAATGTACCTTTTTGCTGCCTCCTCACACGCCCAAAAATCGCTGCCTCTCGATACTGCTCCTCAGGTAGAGATTATTGTTCTTTCAAGAGAAGAAAAAACATTTGAAGTAAAGGAACTTGAGAATAGAGCATGATAGTGAGATTCATTTTACATTGTTGTTGCAAAGAGCCAGCTCAGATGTGTTAGGCTGAATAGCCTCTTTCTGTACCTTCAGCTTCAATGGCTCTATGGAAAACAATCTCATATTCTTTGGGTAATTTAACCATATTTCTGGGAGGCGATTTTCCAACCTCACTGCCCCTGGAAGACACCAGGCATGATGGCCATGCAACGGGGATCAAATCCATTGAAGTCTTTGGGTTGTTGGGGGCATGGTCGGGCAGTGCCCACCAGACACCCCAGCAATGGTCACCAGGCCAGTTGGGCACTGCCAGGGCAGTGCTAAGAGAGTGGGGCGTGGGTGGGGCTATGATGGAGATGCTATGTAGGGAGGCCGTGCAGGGGGTGCTGTGCAAGAGGTTGTGCAAGGATGGAGTGTCAGGGAATCATTCAGGGATGGAGTATTAAGCGGTTATTATAGGGGGCATATTGGGAGTCATGATGGGGGTCACGTCAGGGACTAGGCGGGGGGGACACAGTGAGTGGGCCCCAATGCTCCGATGTTGATGACCCATGTTAGGAAGGGATGGAGGAACATGGATGAGGTGAGGGGTCCTGATGTCCTTAGGGGGAAGGAGAGAGTGCAGTGTGAGATCAGGATGCCTTTGAGAAAAGGCGCCCAAATGCTCTGAAACTGGGCTCACTATTGTTTTCAGGCCCCACTCCTTCCCCAAGTAACTCGCTACTCTCGCAAAAAATGGAACTCTTAACTGTGAATCCTGGAATACAGACTTGTAATCAGTTACTAAAAGAAAATTCTGATCCTTTCCCATACTTCCCAGCATACTAGTTTTTTAAAATTTTCTTGAATAAGGCTAAGTGATGAAACAAATGTGACTGCTCCACAAAACAATGGTGTTTCATCTTCCTACAGGTAACAATTGTGATCAAGTACTTTTTCCAGTTTGGATTTTTCCCATGGAATGAAAATTTGAGTCTCAATCGAGAAAAACCTGAATTTCCCCCAAATATAATTGGTATTGAGAAGAAGGAAGGCTATGTGCATTATGACCTAATACAGCTGCTTGCATTGTTCTTTCACCGATCCATTTTGAAGGTAATAGGCTGTCATTTCCCTTCTTGAAGGAAAGGTATGCTGTCATTCCAGCATCTTTATGCATTATTGTACAGATTGTTGGAATAGTAGATGTACATGTCAACACAACATAATATGTAGAAAAAGTAGGAAGAACACATAGCTGCTGAAGGGTTATAAGTGGAGCATTAACCAATCTATTATCTCAGATTTATCAGCCTACTCTGTAGTTTTAGAATTGTTTGTTCTGATTTCAGCATTTGTAGTTTATGTAAAGCAGGCTTATCCAACCTTATTGTATGATGGGAAGGGGGGAGCACGTTTCAGTCTTTTTCACATGTTGGAGGCTGATGAGCTACTTTCAGGAAAGTAGGGTTTGGCACAACATTAAACCTGAATTTCAAACAAAAAGCTGATGTATGGAAAGAAACAACTTGCTGAGCATAAAAAGTGAAAATAATAAATTAATCATTTAAAAAATAAGTGAGAAATAAAGATGATCATTAGAGTGTTGATGTGTGGAAGCGAGGATTAATGAGAACCCTGAGATTGGAAGTGAGTCAGACATGAACTCTCCTTTTCTTCTCACCCCTCTCTCTCACACACTTTGAACAATTGTTCCAGGGGCCACATATAGGGGTTTTGCCCAAGGGCTGTATAAGCCTGGTGTAAAGGATGCTTTTCCCCAAACCACAAACCCCACATGGAAGTTAAATGCGAGCATGTACGTGTCCACAGATTAATGATAGGTTTCTGCTTTGAACGTAATCAACGATAAATTACTCTACCTGTGATAAATGTTTTCTCTCAGGCTTCCAATCAAATTTATTTGCATTTTGCCAAATGTAAGGACTGGATTTTAGGGAAGTGGTTCAGCCCATATCCTAATGTAAAAGTCAGCCTGCTCACTCTATGCCATTTAGCAGCCATGGGACCATTAATTGTGTTGAAGAGGGCCTTCAACTTGCATCTAGGAGTATGACCTGCCTCCATGAGCAGCTGGCCAATGAAATGGTCAGTAGCTCTCTAGTTTCCGTAAGTAGTCTCGCAACATTGGGTTAAAGTCCAACAAGTTTATTTGGTAGCGTGAGCTTTCAGAGCATCGCTCCTTCATCAGGTGATGAAGGAGGAGCAGGTGACTCACCTGATGAAGGAGCAGCACTCCGAAAGCTCATGCTACCAAATAAACCTGTTGGACTTTAACCTGGTGTTGTGAGTCTACTTACTGTGCCTACCCCAGTTCAATGCCGACAACTCCACACCATGGCTTTCCTAGTCCAGCAGCTCAAGTAGCAACAATGGCCACCGCTGGAATTTCAGCCAGTTCCGAAGAAGTCGAAGTGCAATGGAGCCATATCTTTATGGAGCCAGGTCTTGCCTGGACCAAGCTGGCAGGCCCCAGTGAGGGGGTGCTGAAGGAAGGAAAACAAGGGAGTATGAAGACCTGGAGCAGAATCTCTGTTGAGCATGGGGACCCAAAAAGGTGGCACCCACTTCCTTCCCTTGATGGATCACCAGACTGACTAAGGAAACCCACCAGGCTGGCATGGGCCCTTCTATCATTTTTCAACTTTTTGGACTCAAGGGTGTAATAAAAGGAGAATGAAGCCTAGGCTGGATGCGGAGTTAGGAATTTCAGGGAGAGAGTTGAGTTGATGTTTTGTGGTTTTGAAAGCGTGATTTCTGTGTTAGGTTCATCACAACGTGGAGGCCTCTGGACATTGCTGTCCTCTCATGCCGAAAGTTTGGTTCCTTCTGTCATCCTTCATGCACTGGTCAGCTCCATCTGCATATCCACAGATGGGTATTATTTATTCAACAGGTTGCACCTATTCTGAGGAGGAGGACAGGGAACAAAGAAGGAAGAGGCCTGGTGATCACAGGCATACACTTCTGGCAGAGGCATAAGGACTGGATCACGATGGACAACAGGGAAGACAAGGAACACGCCCCCACAGAAGATGTCATGATCTAGGGTGGTCAGGCAGCATTTAAATTACTTGGACACGATACAAATCCTGTTGAAGTTAATGGCTTTCGTGGGGATCCATGATGAGTGTATACCTGGCCCAAAGATAGCCTTCAATTGTGTGGGTGGACAGCCAATCTCGTGGCTTTCAAGGTCACTGTGGCACTAAGCTTTTATGCTTCCGACCATTCCAGAGTGCAGTGGATGATCTTTGCAGAGTCTTGGGGCCTGATTTTACCATCAAGTTTTGCCTGTTTTCTGGCACAAAAACTTGGTAATGTTGGGCGTGAAGTGAGTACAAAGAACAAAGAAAATTACAGCACAGGAACAGGCCCTTCGGCCCTCCAAATGCACTGACAATGCTGCCTAACTTAACTAAAATCCACTACCCTTCCAGGGACCATAGCCCTCTATTCCCATCCTATTCGTCCCATTTATCAAGACGCCTCTTAAAAGTCACTACTCTATCCACTTCTACTACCTCTCCCCAGCAACGAGTTCCAGGCACCCACTACTCTCTGTGTAAAAAATCTGCCTTTAAACCTTGCCCCTAGCACCTTAAACCTATGCTCCCTAGTAATTGACTCTTCCACCGTGGGGAAAAAGCTTCTGACTATCCACTCTGCCTATGCCTCTCATAATCTTGTAATCTTCTATCAGGTCTCCCCTCAACCTCTGTCACTCCAATGAGAACAAACCAAGTTTCTCCAACATCTCCTCATAGCTAATGCCCTCCATGCCAGGCAACATCCTGGTGAATCTTCATTGTACCCTCTCCAAAGCCTCCACATTCTTCTGGTAGTGTGACAACCGGAATTGAACACTATATTCCAAGTGCGGCCTCACTAAGGTTCTATAAAACTGCAATATGACTTGCCAATTTTTAAATTCAATACCCCAGCCGATTAAGGCAAGCATGCCGTATGCCTTCTTGTCTATCCTCTCCACGTTCATTGCCGTTTTCACTGACCTGTGTATCTGTACACCCAGATCCCTTTGGCTATCAATACTCTTAAGGGTTCTGCCATTTACTCTATATTTCCTATCCGTATTAGACCTTCCAAAATGCATTGTCTCACATTTGTCTGGATTAAACTCCATCTGCCATCTCCATATCCTCTGTATCCTCTGATGGTCCTTATTGCTATCAGCAAATCCACCAATGTTTGTGTCATCCGCAAACTTACTGATCAATCCAGTTACATAGAACGTAGAACATAGAACATTACAGCGCAGAACAGGCCCTTCGGCCCATGATGTTGCGCCAACCAGTTAAAAAACAATGACCCACTAATCTAAACCAATCCCTTTTCGTCCATAAACCTATCCACGGATCTCTTAAACACCCCCAAACTAGGCGCATTTACAACTGCAGCAGGCAGGGCATTCCAATCCCTCACCACCCTCTGGGTAAAGAACCTAACCCTGACATCCGTCCTATAACTACCCCCCCTTAATTTAAAGCCATGCCCCCTCGTGCTAGCTTTCTCCATCCGAGGAAAAAGGCTATCACTATCCACCCTATCTAAACCTCTAATCATCTTATATGTTTCAATAAGATCCCCTCTTAGCCGCCTTCTTTCTAGCGAAAACAACCCCAAATCCCTCAGTCTCTCCTCATAGGACCTCCTCTCCGTACCAGGCAACATCCTGGTAAACCTCCTCTGCACCCTCTCCAAAGCCTCCACATCCTTCCTGTAATGTGGGGACCAGAACTGCACACAGTACTCCAAGTGCGGCTGCACCAGAGTTGTGTACAGTTGCAACATGACGCTGCGACTCCTAAATTCAATCCCCCTACCAATAAACGCCAAGACACCGTATGCCTTCTTAACAACCTTATCTACTTGATTCCCAACTTTCAGGGATCTATGTACACATACACCTAGATCCCTCTGTTCATCCACACTATTCAAAGTCCTCCCGTTAGCCTTATACTCAACACATCTGTTATTCCTACCAAAGTGAATTACCTCACACTTCTCCGCATTAAACTCCATCCGCCACCTCTCGGCCCAGCTCTGCAGCCTGTCTAAGTCTCCCTGCAAACTATGACACCCTTCCTCACAATCTACCACACCTCCGACTTTGGTGTCATCAGCAAATTTACTAATCCACCCAACTGTACCCTCATCCAGATCATTAATAAAAATTACAAACAGCAGTGGCCCCAAAACAGATCCCTGAGGCACACCACTCGTAACCGAACTCCATGACGAATATTTACCATCAACCACCACCCTCTGTCTCCTATCTGCTAGCTAATTCCTGATCCAATTTCGTAGACTACCCTCAATCCCATACATCTGCATTTTCTGCAGAAGCCTACCATGGCGAACCTTATCAAACGCCTTACTAAAATCCATATATACCACATCAACTGCCTTACCCCCATCCACCTCTTTGGTCATTTTCTTCCAAACCACTTGTATATATTACAAACAGCAAAGGTCCCAGCACTGATCCCTGAGGAACACCACTTGTCAGAGCCCTCCTTTCAGAAACATACCCTTCCACTGCTAACCTCTGCCTACTTTGACCGAGCCAGTTTTGTATCCACCTTGCTGGCTCACCTCTGATCCCATGCAACTTCACCTTCTGCATCTGTCTGCCATGAAGAACCTTGTCAAAAGCCTTATTAAAGTCCATGTAAACAACATCCACAGCCCTACCCTCAACAATCATCTTCATCACTTCCTCGAAAAACTCGGTCAAGTTCGTGAGACGCAACCTCCCCTTCACAAAACCAACTAATATGTCTACTTATTTCCAAGTGGGAATAAATCCTGTCTCGAAGAATCCTCTCCAATAATTTACCTACTACTGATGTAAGTCTCACCAGTCTGTACTTACCTGGATTATTCTTGCCACCCTTCTTAAACAAAGGAACACATTGGCTATTCTCCAATCCTCTGGGATCTCCCCTGTAGCCAGTGAGGATACAAGATTTCTCACAAGGCCTCAGCAATTTCCTCCCTTGTCTCTCTCAGTATTCTGGGGTATATCCCATCAGGCCCTGGTGACTTGTCTACCTTAATGTTTCTTAAGAACCTCAATACCTCCTCCCTTTTGATCTCAACATGATTCAAACTATCTACACATCCTTTCCCAGACTCATCATCCACCAAGTCCTTCTTTTTGGTGAATACTGACGCAAAGTCCTCATTTAATACCTCACCCATTTCCTCTGGCTCCACGCATAGATTCCTTCCCTCGTGCACATCCTTCAGCTGGAAGTGAGCTGAGTGCACTAGGACCCAGCAGTACTGCAAGACCCGAGGTCAGTTCTGAGACCTGGGTCCATGCTGCAAATTGGACATTGGAGACCCTGAGTAGTGCGTTTGGAGCCGACCTCCGCACCAGGTCCCTCTGCCAAGGCTCGAAAATGGCCGCAATTGGGAAAGTGTCCGAAACAGGCACCATGGTCATTTAAATGCACTTAAATCAAATTAATGGACTGCATCCCCAACTTTACCAGCACTTCCCCCTTTATCACCATGTTTGCCAATCTGGAATCGGCGCGAAACAGACATGCTCCTAAAAATTCGATTTGGGTACTCTGTCAGTGCGGGGTTAGTGAGGAGGTAAGTGTATAGCCTCCAACGGCTCTCTGCTGCTCATGGGTGTCCTTTTGTTGAAGCCATTTTTTTTCTCGGGTCAGTGACGGGTCTGCAATGTGTGGGGTATGTGCAGGGGCACTGTTGCTCTGTAGGGTCTCTGATGTCTGACTTGCAGCACGGATCCGGGTCTCACCACTGACCTTCGGTCTTGCAGTGCTGCTGGGCCCTAGTGCACTCAGCTCACTTCCAGCTGAAGGATGTGCACAAAGCCCTTACAAATTGCACTGCTGCAATCTCTCAACATTGCAATAAGCTGTGATTGTGGGGAGCATGTGGCTAGGGGAATTGGTGGGGGAGGGACAGGGGCTGTGATTGTTGGAGCATTTGGCTGAGGGAATTGGAGGGGGTGACTGTTGATGTGCTAGAGCAAGCAACGTTTCTTAACCTCTATATGTGGTCCTTGCCATTTCCTTCAATATGTCCGTGCCCCCCGCCCCCAGGAGTCTTTTGTGATGTAACCAATCGATCTTGCTATTCTTTTGGTTGCTGCTGGAGCTGAGGAGCAGGAGTTGTTGGAAGAATTGTGGGCACAGGAGTCCTGGGCCTTACCAATTGCAGGAGTAGAGGGAGGTGACTGCCAGAGGCAGGAGGTTGACCACCATTCACCCAGTGGAGGGGAGTGGGGGGTGGGGGGGGACAGGAGAAGGAGGGAGTAAGAACACTGGCAGTTCCATGCACTAGTGTCAATTGAACAGGTGTTGTATACCGTGTGCTGCCGATGTCTCCAGCTCTGAAAGAAATCTAGGCAACACTGTGCAACCTGTTGCAGGATCTGGCATCTAGAGGCAGTGTGGCACCCACTCTCAGTGGCTGTCAAATTGACAGCTGCTCTGAACTTTTATGCGACTGGCCCCTTCCAGACTCCTAGCGGAGATGTCTGTGGCATCACCCAATCAGCCATGCACACCTGTGTCAAGCAGCACACTGAAGCCCTGTATGCCCGGGCTGGGCTGTACATCAAATTTGACTTGGACCAGGACCATCAGGAAGCCCAAACTGCAGGATTTGCAGCCATTGCGCGGATGCCTACCGTACAGGGGGCCATCGACAGCACACATCATCCTCAAGGCCCCCCTACAGAATCCATGGAGATTCAACAACAGAACAATACTGTCTGAATGTTCAACTCATGTGTGACCATAATGTGAACAATACAAATGCCTGCGCAAGACACCCAGGTACTCTGCACGTCAGCTTCATTGCCAGAAGCTCAAACATCCTGGAGGCATTTGAGGAGGAGCCCAGGCTGCAGGGGTGGCTCGTGGGTGATATGGATTTCCTGTTTGGACATGGTTGATGATGCCTGTGTCTGAGGCAGAGACCTGCTACAATGAGGCCCATGTAGCCACTCAGGTGATAGTGGAGAGGTGCATTGGGCTCCTCAAAATGCAATTCCGGTGCTTGGACTGATCCAGTGGGGCCTTCCAATACAGCCAATGATCTCTTCCTCCATAGTGGTCGTGTGCAGTGCCTTGCACAATCTGTACGGACAAGTGAGCTATTGGAGGAGGAGGGCATGGAGGCTGACCAGCTGGGCATCGCTGGGGATAATGACCAGCAAGAGGAGGAGGAGGAAGTTGAGGAAGAGCATGCTGAATAACACCAACTAGGCGCTTAAGCATCCCTCTGGTGATCATCAATTGAAGAGAATTCCTATTCAAGACAAATCTGAGACAAATTAGTCACAGGTGGGTGGTGAAAAAACATTCAATTGCAATAAAGGTGTTTAAATAAGACATTCCAACATAAAAACTTGTGAACAGAAAATGTTAAAATAGTTAAATATCTTTTTAACTAGTGCAGCCCTTCACCCATTCCATCTCAGTGCCACTACAACTTTCTAATCTTACGTGGCCTACCACTACATCTCAGTGACTCCTCAGAATGTGCATCAGAGGCGGAGGGGGCCAGATGCCTATCATGTTCTATGGCCTGTGATGCAGAGGCCCTGGACCTTGAGGATCCTGGCCTGCTCCAGGTGTCTGGGATGTCTGCCCCTGAGATGCCCCAGTGTCAGGAAGGGGGGCATCAGAAGGTGCAGCCACAGTCACAGTCTCCTGGCTGTAAGGCTCCAGTATAAGCTCAAGGTCTTCCTCCTTTCTTGGTGTTCCTTACGGCCCCTGGGTCACTCCATGGGTCGGCGGTACTTCTGCAGTGAGCCCCAGAAGCTCCGGCATCATCTGGTACTGCCAGTCCTGGAGGACCACCTACGTCCTACCCATGGTGGTCGAGCCCTCTGTGATGGCCACTTGAGTCGGGGACCACCTCTCAATGGCTGCAGTAAGTGCCCTCTGAGATTGGGCCACACTCTGCAACCCCTCTGCGACTGGGCCACGTTCTCAGGAGTTGCTGCCATAGCCTGCTGTGTCTCAGCGCTGTCCCACTGGGTCTCCTGCAAACTCTCGAGCCTCTCAGCCGTGGGCCACAGAATCTTGAGAGGCCTGTTCAGTCCCTCAGCTGTGACCTGCTGTGACTCAGTCATCGCATTGAGCCTGCCACTCATGGTGAGGAGCCCCTGCCACAGGCTTTCCATTGCAGATGTCACCCTTGCAATGTTGGCCTGGGAAGCAAGCAAGATGGGCAGTAGCTGGTCTGCCTGAAAGTCTTTGCACTCCTCTCAACAGCCTCACAATTGGTCCAGGATGGACAGGACTGTGGCTGTCAGTCCCTCCTGCATTCCCTAGTTCTATTGCTGCATCTCCAGCAGCTGAGGGAAAATTGATCTCAGAGGCCCAGCATGTAGCCTGGGGCCAGCTAAGTCCTCGTCTCCAGCAGGCCCACCACACGCCAGAGGTCTCAGACGTTCCCTTCTCCATCCGATTACTTTATCAGATGTGTTGTGTTCACCAGAGGCTGACCCAGAAGCCTCATCACTATCTGAATCCACCAATGTGTCAGTGTCTGGGATGGTGAATTATGAGGTGGAAGCTGATGTCAATATAGTACCACCTTCAGAGGTCCCTTCACCCATATCCTCTGAGGACTCATCCGAGCTGCCTGGACCAGGATGGGCGGGAGCTGCAGCATGGGCAGTACAGTCCAAAAGGTCCCGGGGTGTCCAGATCTGTCCCTGGACATAAAGTTAAATGCAAAGGACGGAAAGGAATCCGGGATGCCAAACATGTGATTCAGACTTCTCCATTGAACATAGAACAAAGCACCAAAAAAATTATATCACAGGAACAGGCCCTTCAGTCATCCAAGCCTGTAGTGACCAGGCTGCTCATCTGATTTGTTATCCCCCTACCCTTCCAGGGACCATTTGCTTCTATTCCCATCCCATTCACATAGCTGTAGAGATGCCTCTTAAAGGTCACTATCATATCTGCATCTGTGAATTCCCCCTCACAATGAGTTCTAGGCACTCACTACCCTCTCTGTGCAAATAAACATGCCTAGTACATCTCCTTTAAACCAAACCTCATGCCCTGGAGAAATTGCCTCAAAGTGAGTGGAGGAAAGACAGGTGCTCACATCTGAACGGCAGCCTGACCACGTTGTCGCTGACAACCCGCATCTCCCCTCCCCTTGACAGCTCCAGCACCCGCTCCTCAAAGGGTGTGTGCACCCAGAGGTCAGGCTCACCACCCCCTGTCTTCACCCTCTCGTAGGTGCTATGGTCAGTCTTCTTCTGTGGAGGCAGAGAAGCTATGAAAAAAAATGATGGCGTGACTCCTGCAGAGTATCACATGGTGGCCCTTAGAAGGCAAGCATAGTGGAGCCTTTGAGAGGATAGGAAGAAGCTGTTTGGGTGTCAGGAGCTGGAAGCATGCAGGATGCTGGCGATGGGAGGATCTGGGGGAAGATGCAAGATGCAGATCAGCACTCACCCTTGCTACGCGGATGAGGTCATTGACCTTTTTCCGGCACTGCTTCACGGTTTGGGGTTGGGTGGGGGGAGGGTGGCAGTGCCCTGGCATTGACTGAGATGGCAACTTTCTCCCAGGCCACATTTCCATCAGCCCGCCCATCCCCCACAAGTCTCTGTCCTCTTGGGGGGGGGGGGTGGAAGAAGGTTTCCCACCTTGCCTCTGCTGCATCCAGTAGACTCCCCAGGTCACCCTTGTTAAATTGGGAGGCTGGTCATGCGCACATCTTGTGCAGGACTGCCTGCCTGTCCATTCTCGAGTTTTTAATAGAGCTACCCCTTGTTAGGGCAGAACAACTGCAGGCAGTTTGGCAGAGCATTCCAGCAAGTTCCGTGCAATTTGTTTGTTAGCATTGAGGGGAAGGCAAGTGAACACTTGCAGGTGTGCTGATGGAGTGGATCAGTGCCTCAATGATAGTGACAGAGGAGAGAGAAGGAGGTGTCAGACAGCCATCAGAGTCCAAAGGAGATGAGAGCCTTGTGAGAGAGGGTCTGGGAGGGGTATCACCCTGCCTGATATCTGTACGGTGGAGGGGGAGGGTGGATCTCTCTGCCTGAGATTGGTGTGGAAGAAGGGAGAGCCCACTGCCACTTTTCCTGAGATCACTGGGGGGATGGAGGGGGGTTTGCTGCTACTCTGCCTGAGATCATTGGAGAGGGGAAGGGGGGATCTGCTGAACTCTGTGAGATCATTGGGGGGAAAGGGGAGTCTTCTGCCACTCTGTGAGATCACTGGGGGAGGAGGGAGGTCCACTGCCACTCTGCCTGAGACCATTGGAAAGGGGATTGGTGGGGGGAAGGAAGGGAAGGGCCTGGGATTGTTCTGGGTGGGGCGATAAAGGGGTCAGTAATGTGGGGGTTGGGCAATGTCTGTGGGGGCCAGAGGAAGGCATTATCCGGTGAAGTGGTAGGGGAGCCGCATTCTATCTTTTTTTTAGTTGAAGCGCTGATCGGAGCTGTAGTGTTTTGGGTGCAATAAGCCCCGCCCACAGGCTTGTGCCGTGCAATTTGGACTCGTTATATTTTTGCAGGCAGAGTGCATAAGGGGGTGCCAGAGAACGGGTCTAAAAGTCGGATCTGAAACACTCCCAGATTCAAGTCTGCCCAGTACTTAGAATCAAAATGGTAAAATAGGGCCCTTTGTATCAGTTGCACAGAGCTTGTCAAGCTGGTGACTGGCTCTGTTCAGGCATATTTGAATATGTATTCATTTTGAGATGGACCAAGCCATACAAGCTGACTGGGCCAGAGTTGTTGCCATTGTAGCTTTCCCTCGCGTCCAGGGTTCCATAGATTGCACCATGGCCATCAAGGCATCAATTAGCCAGTCAGGTGCATTTAAGAACAGGAAGGAATTCTGCTCAATGAATGTTCAGATAATCTGCAACCACAGGACCCAGATTCTGCATGTCTGTGCAAGGTATCCAGGTAGTTCTCACGATGTCTATATACTATGGCACTATGCCACTGTTGGTTAATTGATGACAAGGAGTATCCACAGAAGAGGAGGTTGATGACACCTGTCAGGTGACTGAAGACAGAGGCAGAGGAGAGATACAACTGCCATGTATTCACAAGTGCAGTGGTAGTGAGGAACATTGGGCTGCTGAAGATAAGGTTCTGATGCCTGGACCAATCCGGGCGCGCCCTGCAGTATTCGCCCGAGTGAGTGATACTCATCAAAGTTGCTGCGGTCTTCATAATCTTGCTCTCTCCAGGGGGGAACCTTGGACCAGGAGGGCAATGTGGCTGATGTATCTACATCAGATATCGACTTGGATGCAAATCCCAGGCAGCCAGAAGGGAGGCATCAGGGATGTGGGTGGGGCTGGGGGGGGCACGGGAGGTGGGTGTTGTCACAAGGGAGACCCTCATTCAGCACATTTTCAGGGAGCCTATCCTGTCCTCTGACAGAGCCCATGGGCATCACCCCAATCTCAAATAACTCAGTGAACCTCTCCATGAGCCCAAATGCCTGGCTAATGAAGGTTTATACCCTGGATATCTATCCATAGTCATTTATGAGAATGAAACTGCTCAAGGACACGGGACACTGTTGGGTTTGTGACCGATAAGAATTTAATGATGGCAACAATCATATAAACAGTGTGCAGCTGGATAATCTAGAGAAAACAGGGAGAAGGAAGGAATTTAGAAGTACCCTGTGCAAATCCCTGGTTGTGCTCCTTGTAACTTACGTTTACATTAATGGTGCGATGTCTAAGTTACCAGCTTGTGGTGGTACAGAGGTCACTTGGCATATTCACTAGCTGTTCATCCACATAAGCAGTCATTGTTTATATCAACATGTTATTTTCCCTTGATTGTGAAATTTTACTTAAACGTTCCAGAAGTTTTACATAGATTTACATAGTCCTTACACCAGTAGCGTGGTGGCACAGTGGTTAGCAATGCTGCCTCACAGCACCAGGGACCGGGTTTGATTCCCAGCTTGGGTCACTATCTGTGTGGAGTCTGCACATTCTCCCCATGTCTGCGTGGGTTTCCTCCAGGTGTTCCAGCTTCCATGTCTGAAAGACATGCTGGTTCAGTGTATTGGCCATGCTAAATTCTCCCTCAGTGTACCCAAACAGGCGCCAGAGTGTGGTGACTTGGGAATTTTCACAGTAACTTCATTGCGGTGTTAATGTAAGCCTACTTGTGACACAAATAAACTAAACTTTAAACTTGTGATGAGACGGTTAACCTTCAGATGGATCCCTTAATTACCCATATTTACAATTTGCCATAAGAAATAATTGTAATAAACTATATTCATTATTTTGCTCTAACACAACATAAAGGAAGGCAGGGATGTGTGGTGTTGTTGCTGGACGACTAATCCAAAATTAGAATCTCACTATGTCAACTGGTGAAATCTGAATTCAATAAAAGTTTGATAAAAAGTCTAATAATGACCATGAAGCCACTGTCAATGGCCATAAAACCCATTTGGTTCATTAATGCCCTTGAGGGAAGAAAATTTGCCACCCTTAACTGGACTGGTTGATATGTGACTCCAGACACACAGCAATGTGGTTAAATGGCCTCAGGGATGGGCAATAACTGCTGGCCCAGCCAGTGACACCCACATCCCTGGAACAGATAAAACAAATAGTCTCAGTTGCATTGAAGTGTCTCAAAGACAGTTACATAACTGGAGTCATAGAATCACTGCAGTGCAGAAGGTGGCCAGTTGGCCCATCGAATCTTCACCGACTCTCCGACAGAGTATCTCACCAGGCACACTCCGCCCTATCCCCATAATCCATGCATTTACCATTGGATAATCCATTTAACCTACACATCTTGGGAAAATAAGGGGCAATTTAGCAAAGCAAATCCACCTAACCTGTACCTCTTTAAAGAGGCAACCTGACACTGCCCACCAGCCACTGGTCAATGCCAAAGGAATGGGGCCAGAGCCTACTAGGGGGCAGAGCCTTTTGGGGTGGGAGACAACCGATGGGGTGGGGGGGGGAACATGCTGCCACTCTGCAAGAGGATCGGTGAGGAAGGGAAGAGGGAGTAAGGGCTATTGGGACTGGCCATCGAGGGTGGGAAATGGGAGGGTTGGGGCTGGCCTGGGGAGGTTTGGGGGGAAATCAGTTGAGGAGGTGGGAGTGGGCTGGAAGGCCAGCAATCAGGGATGGCGGTCAGCGATTGTGAAGATCGGCAATGGGGACCACTGCGCATATGCCAATCTCCACACTGACAGATCGGCGCAGTGGTCCACTCAGCATTATGCTGCCAGTCTCTCAGGTGGGAATAGACCCTGGTCCTTGCTTACCAGAGGGAATCACACTGAGGCACTCTGCAATGCAGTGTGTTGGAGAGTCGCTTTAGTAATTATGCTAAAAACAAAGCGGGAAGTACTCCCGTTTTACCCCACATTGGAAACTTAGACTTTTTTGGAAGAATCCCAGTCCACATACCTGTGTCATCTGCCAGACAAATTCAATCAATTCATTTTGTTACTGTCCTTCAGTTGAAGCACTGAACCAGGCCTTTTCATTTGATTTGTCATTTTTGTGGATTATTCATGAGCAGAAAACAAAATATTGTGGTTCATTATTGTTCTGGCTGCAACAACATACTTCACTTTTAAAAATTTTGTTTTAGTGTCACGGTTTATGGGATGAGGATGATAAGAATGAAAATACTTCTGCCAAAGATGACATGGAAGAAGATAATCTGAATGAATCTCAGAGAAAGAACTCTCTAGGTTCTTTAAAGTCAATTAATTTGCAAGCATCTATGGATTCCATACATGTTCATTTTCCAGAACAGACAACAGCCAGAAGATTAAGCTCAACAGGTTCACAGATCTCAAATCGATCATCACATAAGTCACAAAGAGGTAAGATTTTGAGATAATTGGAGTATGAGAAAAAATGTATGAAGTTTTGAGAGTGCTAAAACATCTTAATGTTTGGAAATATCTCAAAATGACTATCTTGTGATTTTTGCCATTGTGCAAAACTATGTGAATGCATCATGTTAAGCATATCACTAAGTAGTGAAGACAACATTAATTAACAGTGAATTTCCAATATTGTTACTTTTAGCTTATTTATCAACAAAATGTGACAGTTGCAGAGGACTCAATGTAGTAACACTAGATGAGGTTTTCACCAATGTAATTGAAGAAACTTTCAAATTAAATTAATTGAAATAGAATCACTGTATAAAAAAATCCAGCAATTAATATCATTGCTTCATATTGTCAAAGGCATAAAACTTTTGTTAATTGAGTTCGGTTTAACTGGGTCATTTTATACTTCTGGAAAGCAACCAAATTTGCATGCAATTATTAACTGAAAATACAAGAGCATGTTAATGACTGGGAAGTCTCATCGTCTAACTCTCCACCATCTACAAGGCACAAATGATGGAGTACTCTCCACTTGCCTGGATAATTGCAGTTCCAGCAACTCAAGAAGCTTGGCATATCCAGGATAAAGCAGCTTGCTTGATTGCATCCCATCCATGAATCTAAACATTCACTCCCTCCCCCACCAACTCACAGTAAAAATTGCATGCAAAATTGGTTACTGCGTTAAGCATGGTATTAAAGGGAATGGAACTTGTTTTTAAGGTCAAGTATAATTTTGTTTTAAAAACATTTTTGAAGCTGGCATTACTCTTTAGCAAGTAGTACACGCAGGCAAAATGGGTCTTCTAGCTCTAAGTCTGGCTTAACTTGATCTCAAACCGATTCACAGAGATGTGAGAAGTATGGTACTACATAAGTGTCGACCACATGTTTTTTCTTTTTTCATAAGCTGTGGGCATCACTAACAAGGTAAGAAGTCTCACAACACCAGGTTAAAGCCCAACAGGTTTGTTTGATAGCAAAAGCTGCCAGCTTTCGGAGTGCTGCTCCTTTGTCAGGTGAGTGGGAGTTCTGTTCACAAACAGGGCATATAAAGACACAAACTCAATTTACAGAATAATGATTGGAATGTGGGTCTTTACGGCTAATCAAGCCTTAAAGGTACAGACAATGTGAGTGGTGAGAGCATTAAGCACAGGTTAAAGAGATTATAATTCTGTAAATTGAGTTTGTGTCGTTATATGCCCTGTTTGTGAACAGGACTCCCACTCACCTGATGAAGGAGCAGTGCTCCGAAAGCCAGTGGCTTTTGCTATTAAATAAACCTGTCAGACGTTAACCTGGTGTTGTGAGACTTCTGACTATGTTTACCCCAGTCCAACACCGGCATCTCCACATCATCACTAACAACGCCAACATTTGTTGCTTATCCTTAATTGCCCTGAGATGGTGGTGATGAGCCACCTTGTTGAACTGCTACAGTCCAGATACACCCTCAGTGCTGTGAACAATAGAGTTCCAAGATTTTGAACCAGTGACAATGCAGGAATGATGATATAGTTCTATTTCAAGATATTGTATGGTTTGGAGGGGAACTTGCATATGGTTGTGTTCACATACATCTGCTGCCCTTATCCTTCTAAGAGATAAGGTCCCATGTTTGGAAGATGGTGTCAAAGGAGATTTAGTGAGTTGGTGCATTGTACACAATTAGCCATTGCTTCCACTATGAGTTGGTGGGGGAGACAGTGAATGTTTAGATTCGTGGACGGGATGCAAATCAAATGAGCTGCTTTATCCTAGATATGCCAAGCTTCTTGAATTGTTGGAACAGCACCTATCCAGGCAAGTGGAGAATATTCCATCATTTGTGCCTTGTAGTTGGTGAACAGATTTTGGAAAGTCAGAGGATGAGTTACCCTCTGCAGATTTCCCGGTCATTAACCTGCTCTTGCAGCCTCAGTTAATATGACAGGTTCATATACTTTCTGTTCAATGTGGGGCCTGGAAAAATAGCATTTTTCCATTATGTTGAAGGGTGGAGGATGGAGTTGTTATCACTCAAAGGCCATTTGGAAAAATAAAACTACTGAGAGTTCCATTGCTGCTTTTCTAATGATAGTCACTTGAGTCAGCAGACTTTAAGTGGCCAATAAGTGGAAGGTCTTTCTTAACTTTTTGTCTCATTTTTCACTATTGTTGGGAAACAAAAATTATCCCAAATATAACCACAGTTGATGTATAGGATGGGAAATCTATCTCTGGTCATTATTAAAGATCTGACTCAGTCTTTCTTCTTCAACCGTGGATAATAGCTATTGGAAGTTAAGTGCAATTTTCCCATAGTTTTCTATCCGGGAAATGAATGGATAAATAAATAGCTTGTATCTGCACCTGAGTGTTGAAGAGGAAATCTTAGGCCATCTATGTTTGATGAGCCTGATTCAGTTGCTGCTGTCAACAAAATAGTTACATGTCACAGCAAAGAAGGTCCCAATATCACATTTACTTTGAATCCCAGAAAAGACAGTGAAAATGAAAGTCTTGCATTTATAGCTTGCTTGTGATGATCTCAAGCCTGTATAATATACTTGCAGGGAGGTTTGCTAGTGTTTTGGGGAGGGTTTAAATTAGATTTGCAAGGGGATGGGAATCAGAGTGTCAGAGCAGATAGTTGAGCGGGGGTGAAAATAAATGATGTTAATAGTTCATGCAAACTCACAAATAGGACGGTTGTGTGTGGTGGTAATAACCTTCTGAAGTCTGTCTATTTCAATGCCAGGAGTATTGTGGAGAAGGCAGATGAGCTGAGGGCATGGATTTACACATGGAATTATGACATTATAGCCGTTAGTAAAACTTGGCTACAGGAGAGGCAGGACTGGCACCTTAATGTTTCAGGGTTCTGATGTTTCAGATGTGATAGAAGCAGAGGGATGAAGGGTGGGGGGGTTAGCATTGCTAGTCAGGAAAAACGTTACAGCAGTGCACAGGCAGGACAGATTGGAGGGCTTGTTTACCGAGGCCACATGGGTGGAGGTGAGAAACAGGAAAAGTATGACCATATTAATGGGGTTGTATTATAGACCCCCCCAATAGTCAGCGAGAATTGGAGGAGCAAATCTGCAGAGAGATAGCAGGCAACTTCTTGTGATAGGGGAATTTTAATTTTCCACATATAGATTGGGACTCCCATACTGTTAAAGGTCTAGATGGGTTAGAGCTTGTAAAACATGTTCAGGAAAATTTCTAAATCAATATATAGAGGTGCCAACTAGAGAGGATGCGATATTAAATCTTCTTTTAGGAAATGAGTTAGGACGAGTGACAGAAGTGTGTGTAAGGAAACACTTTGGTTCCAGTGATCATAACGCCATAAGTTTCAACTTGATCATGGATAAAGATGGACCTGGTTCTCAGGTTGAGGTTCTAAACTGGAAAAAGGCCAAATTTGAAAAAATGAGAAAGGATCTAAAAAGCGTGGATTGGGACAGGCTGGCAAGGATATGATTGGTGAGTGGGAGGCCTTCAAAGGGGAAATTTTGAGAGTGCAGAGTTTGTATGTTCCTGTCAGGGTTAAAGGCAAAGTGAATAAGAAAAAGGAACCTTGGTTCTCAAGGGATATTGGAACTCTGATAAAGAAGAAGAGAGATGTACGACATCTATTGGCAATAGGGAGCAAATAAGATGCTTGAGGAGTATAAAAAGTGCAAGAGACTACTTAAGAAAGAAATCAGATGAGATTGTTTTGGCAGTCAAGGTGAAGGATAATCCTAAGAGCTTCTACAGGTATATTAAAAGCAAAAGAATAGTACAGGACAAAATTGATCCTCTTGAAGATCAGAGTGGGGGAAATATTAACTGGGATTTTTGCTTCCGTATTTACTAAGGAAGCTGGCATAAGAACATAAGAAATAGGAGCAGGAGTAGGCCATCTAGCCCTTCAAGTCTTCCCCGCCATGCAATAAGATCATGGCTGATCTGTCGTGGCTCAGTTCCACATTCCCGCCCTCTCCCCATAACCCTTAATCCCTTTGCTTATCAAAAACCCATCAACCCGCGTCTTAAAAATATTTAGCGAGGCAGCCTCCACCACTTCAACGGGCAGAGAATTCCAGAGATTCACCACCCTTTGAGTGAAGAAGTTCCTCCTCAACTCCGTTCTAAACCGCCCCCCCCTTTATCTTGAGGCTGTGCCCCCTAGTTCTACTGTCCTTTCTGAGCGGGAAGAGTCTCTCCACCTCTATCCTATCCATCCCATTCATCATCTTATACGTCTCAATGAGATCTCCCCTCATTCTTCTAAACTCCGAGTACAAGCCTAGTTTATTCAGCCTCTCCTCATAGCTCAACCCCCTCAACTCCGGTATCAGCCTAGTAAACCTCCGCTGCACTCCCTCCAAGGCCAAAATATCTTTGCGCAGGTGCGGCGCCCAAAACTGCACACAGTACTCCAGCTGCGGACTCACCAATGCCCTGTACAGCTGCAGCAAGACCTCCCTACTTTTATATTCAATCCCCCTCGCTATGAAGGCCAGCATCCCATTCGCCTTCCTGACCACCTGCTGCACCTGCAGGCTGGGTTTTTGCGACTCATGCACAAGGACTCCGAGGTCCCTCTGCACCGTCGCCTGCTGCAGTTTTTCGCCACGTAAGTAATAGTCCTTCCTACCATTATTCCTACCAAAGTGGACCACCTCACACTTGCCAACATTAAATTCCATTTGCCATTTCCTGGCCCATTCGCCCAGCCTATCTAGATCCTTCTGCAGACTCTCCACACCCTCCGCACAATTTGCCGTTCCCCCAATCTTGGTGTCATGAGCAAATTTCGACACCCTACACTCGGTTCCCTCCTCCAGATCATCTATATAAATGGTAAATAGCTGAGGCCCCAGCACCGACCCCTGGGGCACTCCACTAGTCACCATCCGCCAATCCGAATAGCACCCGTTGACCCCCACTCCCTGCCTCCTATTTGACAACCAATCCTCTATCCACGCTAACACCCTACCCCCAACTCCATGTCCCTCGACCTTCTGCAATAACCTCTTGTGAGGTACTTTGTCAAACGCCTTCTGAAAATCTAGAAAGACCACATCCACCGGCTCTCCTCTATCCACTGCCCTAGACACATCCTCATAGAACTCCAGTAAATTTGTCAGACACGACTTCCCTTTAATGAAACCGTGCTGCGTCTGCTCTATAAGCAATTCCCTTCAAGATGCCTTGCAATTTCCTCCTTAATGACAGATTCTAACATTTTACCTACCACAGATGTTAAACTAACCGGCCTATAATTCCCCGCCTTTTGCCTGGCACCCTTCTTAAACAACGGCGTAACAATTAGCCGTTTTCCAATCATCCGACACTTCCCCAGAATCCAGCGACGTCTGGAAAATAACCACCAAGGCATCCACTATCACCTCCACCATTTCTTTCAGAACCCTTGGATGCATTCCATCCGGTCCTGGGGACTTGTCCACAATCAGCCCCTCCAGTCTGTCGAGCACCGCCTCTCTAGTAACAGTAATGTCATTAAGACCCTCCAGTCCTACCACCTTTCCATCGCTAACACCCGGCAAATTATTCACGTCATCCTCCGTGAAGACAGAAACAAAAAAGTTATTCAATACCTTAGCCATATCCCCATCCCCTACCACTAGGTCCCCTTTCTCATCCTCTAAAGGACCAACGTTCACCCTAGCCAGCATCTTCCTTTTTATATATTTATAAAAACTCTTGCTATCCTTTTTTATATTAAGCGCGAGCCCAGCTTCATAGTTTCTCCTACCCTTCTTTATCAACTTCTTTGTCAATCTTTGTTGACATTTAGACCTCTCCCAATCCTCTTCTCGCCCACTACTCTTAGCTACTCTAAATTCCTCCGCTTTTAATTTAACACTTTCCTTCACCTCCTTCGTTATCCACGGCTTATTACCTCTCCTCCTACAGTCCTTTTTGACCATCGGAATAAATTTCTGCTGAGCACCAAGAAAGATCTCCTTAAAGATCCTCCACTGCTCCTCAGCAGACCCTCCCTCCAACGCGTTCCCCCAGTCCACATTCGCCAATTCTTCTCTCATCCTACCGTACTCCCCTCTATTCAAACAAAGTACGCGTGTCCGGGAACCCACTTTCTCCTCCTCCATCTGCACCAGAAACTCCACCATACAATGATCACTCTCCCCAAGAGGATCCTTCACCGCAAGGTCCCTAAAACTACCCGCCTCATTACATAGCACCAGATCCAAGATAGCTCGCTCCCTCGTCGGCTCCAACACACACTGTTCGAGGAAACTATCCCAGCAGCATTCCAAGAACTCCTCCTCAAGCCCTCCGCGTCCAACATGGGTCGACCAATCAAATCCCCCATAGCTACAGCTGTCCCATTCCTGCACGCCGCACTTATTTGCGCGTTAACAGACCGCCCCACCTCCAGATCATTATTCGGGGGCCTATAGACGACACCCACCAGCGTCTTCCTCCCTTTGCTGTTCCTAATCTCCACCCACAACGATTCCACCCTCTGGTCCTTGGCTCCAATATCATCCCTTGCTACCACCGTGATGCTATCCTTAATCAGCAGAGCTACGCCACCCCCTTTTCCCTCCTGCCTATCCTTCCTAAACACTTGATAGCCCTGTACATGCATCTCCCAGTCCCTGTCACCCTGCAGTCACGTCTCTGTAATGGCCACCAGATCGTATTCATTTGTGTCGATCTGCGCCACCAGCTCATCCACTTTATTCCGAATGCTTTGTGCATTCAGATAAAGCGCTTTCATCCCAGCCTTCACCTGGACCCTATTTGCTGTAACGCCACCAACCATACTCACGCCCCTACTCCCTCTATTATTGGGACATCCTCGGCCTCTTCCCTTACCTGTACCCTCTCCTTAACTTTAGACCTCGTAACATCACCTACCCTCGCACCCTCCCCCCCCCTCTAATTAGTTTAAAGCCCTGCCTACAGTCCTCTTTACTCGATTCGCCAGCACTCTGGTCCCAGCACGGTTCAGACCAACCCCATCCCGCCTGAACAGGTCCCACCTACTCCAATACTGGTGCCAATGCCCCATAAATTCAAACCCATTCCTCCCACACCAATCCCTGAGCCACCCATTCACTTCCTTAATCCTGTCAACCCTACGCCCGTCTGCCCTCGGTTCAGGCAGTAGCCCAGAGATAACCACCTTGTTGGTTCTACTTTTTAATTCCATTCCCAGCTTTTCATACTCCCTCCCCAGATCCTCAGTCCGCATTTTGCTTATGTCACCGGCACCCACATGTACCACAACGACCGGATTCTCACCCTCCCACTCCAGGTTCCTCTGCAGCCCAGATGCGACATCCCGGACCCGAGCATCAGGCAGACAACACACCCTTCTGTGCACTTTGTCATTGTGACAAAGGACAGTGTCAATACCCTTCACCCCACTATCCCCAATCACTACTACATTCCTTTTCCCCCTCTCTTTGCCTATGTCATGCTGCATCACTGTACCGTGTGCAGTTTGCTCACCAACCTCACCTCCCTTGTTCTCGTCCAGCCTGGAAGCAAGAACCTCAAACCTGTTATGCAGATTAAGAGGCTGAGGCCTCCGCTCCTCACCCCCCTTCCTCCTCCCAGCAGCCCCTTCTTGTCCCTGACCCTTAGAGTTAGCCACTCTAGGGGGGGTGGATGTCACTTGCACCCCATTGACAATGGCACCCTCTCTCCCCTTGATGAGCCTCAGTGACTGTAGCTCAGAGGCCAGCTCATCCACCTTGAGCTGGAGCTCCTCCAGCAACCTGCACTTACTGCAGACATGGTCACTGGGATGGACCCTGGGGTCCACCAGTTCCCACATCATACAGAAACCACACATCACATGCCCCTCCATTATTCACTGTAGTAGTCTTGAAAAAAATTTTTTTTTTTCCTTGTTTTTTCAAACGAACTCACCTGGCCTTTTTGCACTCCAGCCCTTTTTGATCTTAAGCCCTAATAACTCACTCTGCTTCCCCCTCACTCCGCTGCCCGCTCCGACGCTGCCCGCTGTCTACACCAGGCCTCCTTTTAAACCTGGCGCTGATTTAAAGCTGTTGGCCCACAAATCCCTTCTAACCACTCCCTCAGAATTCTTAAAGCAGTAAATACAATAAATAAATGCTTTAAACAGTTCTACAAAGAACAAAGTGCTTTAAACTTATTTTAAACAGGTTTTTAACAGGTAAAATCTTAGCTCTCTCTCTGCTCCTTCACTCGTCTGCTCCAGCAAACAATGGAAGGCTTCACCGTGTGGCCAGTTGATAATTAAAGCTGTTGGCCCACAAATCCCTTCCAACCACTCCCTCAGAATTCTTAAAGCAGTAAATACAATAAATACACATCCTCATAGAACTCCAATAAATTTGTCAGACACGACTTCCCCTTAACGAAACCGTGCTGCGTCTGCTCTATCAAGCAATTCCCCTCAAGATGCCTCGCTATTTCCTCCTTGATGACGGATTCTAACATTTTACCTACAACAGACGTTAAACTAACCGGCCTATAATTCCCTCTCTTTTGCCTGGCACCCTTCTTAAACAACGGCGTAACATTAGCCACTTTCCAATCTTCCGGCACTTCCCCGGAATCCAGCGACGTTTGGAAAATAACCACCGAGGCATCCACTATCACCTCCGCCATTTCTTTCAGAACCCTCGGATGCATTCCATCCGGTCCTGGGGACTTGTCCACAATCAGTCCCTCCAGTCTGTCGAGCACCGCCCCTCTGGTAACAATAATGTCATCGAGACCCTCCAGTCCTACCACCTTTCCATTGCTAACACCCGGCAAATTATTCACGTCTTCCTCCGTGAAGACCGAAACAAAAAAGTTATTCAAGACCTCAGCCATTTCCCCATCCCATAAGAACATAAGAACATAAGAAATAGGAGCAGGAGTAGGCCATCTAGCCCTTCGAGCCTGCCCCGCCATTCAATAAGATCATGGCTGATCTGTTGTAGCTCAGTTCCACTTTCCCGCCCTCTCCCCATAACCCTTAATCCCCTCTCTTATCAAGAACCCATCAACCCGCTTCTTAAAAATATTTAGCGAGGCAGCCTCCACCACTTCAACGGGCAGAGAATTCCAGAGATTCACCACCCTTTGAGTGAAGAAGTTCCTCCTCAACTCCGTTCTAAACCGCCTCCCCTTTATCTTGAGGCTGTGCCCCCTAGTCCTACTGTCTTTTTTGAGCGGGAAGAGTCTCTCCACCTCTATCCTGTCCATCCCATTCATCATCTTATACGTCTCAATGAGATCTCCCCTCATTCTTCTAAACTCTAACGAGTACAAGCCTAGTTTATTCAGCCTCTCCTCATAGCTCAATCCCCTCAACTCCGGTATCAGCCTAGTAAACCTCCTCTGCACTCCCTCCAAGGCCAAAATATCCTTGCGCAGGTGCGGCGCCCAAAACTGCACACAGTACTCCAGCTGCGGCCTCACCAATGCCCTATACAGCTGCAGCAAGACCTCCCTACTTTTATATTCAATCCCCCTCGCTATGAAGTCCCCCCTCTCATCCTCTAAGGGTCCAACGTTCACCCTAGCCAGCCTCTTCCTTTTTATATATTTATAAAAACTCTTGCTATCCTTTTTTATATTAAGCGCTAGCCCAGCTTCATAGTTTCTCCTACCCTTCTTTATCAACTTCTTTGTCAATCTTTGTTGACCTTTAAACCTCTCCCAACCCTCTTCTCGCCCACTACTCTTAGCTACTCTAAACGCCTCCGCTTTTAATTTAACACTTTCCTTCACCTCCTTCGTTATCCACGGCTTATTACCTCTCCTCCTACGGTCCTTTTTGACCATCGGAATAAATTTCTGCTGAGCACCAAGAAAGATCTCCTTAAAGATCCTCCACTGCTCCTCAGCAGACCTACGTTCCAATGCGCTCCCCCAGTCAACATTCGCCAATTCTTCTCTCATCCTACCGTACTCCCCTCTGTTCAAACAAAGTACGCGTGTCTGCGAGCCCACTTTCTCCTCCTCCATCTGCACCAGGAACTCCACCATACAATGATCACTCTCCCCAAGAGGATCCTTCACCGCAAGGTCCCTAATTCTACCCGCCTCATTACGTAACACCAGATCCAAGATAGCTCGCTCCCTTGTCGGCTCCAACACACACTGTTCAAGGAAACTATCCCGGCAGCATTCCAAGAACTCCTCCTTGAGCCCACCGCGCCCAACATGGGTCGACCAATCAATATGTAGATTGAAATCTCCCATAATTATGGCCATTCCATTCCTGCACGCCACACTTATTTGCACATTAACAGCCCGCCCCACCTCCAGATCATTATTCGGGGGCCTATAGACGACACCCACCAGCGTCTTCCTCCCTTTGCTGTTCCTAATCTCCACCCACAACGATTCCACGTTCTGCTCTTTGGTTCCTATATCATCCCTTGCTACCACCCTGATGCTATCCTTAATCAGCAGAGCTACGCCCCCCTCTTTTTCCTCCCGCCTATCCTTCCTAAACACTTGATACCCCTGGACATTCAGCTCCCAGTCCCTGTCACCTTGCAGCTACGTCTCTGTAATGGCCACCAGATCATATCCATTTGTGCTGATCTGCACCACCAGCTCATCCACTTTATTCCGAATGCTTCGTGCATTTAGATAATGCGCCTTCATCCCAGCCTTCACCTGGACCCTATTTGCCAGAATGCCACCAACCATACTCATGCCCCCTACTCCCTTTATTATTGGGACATCCTCGGCCTCTTCCCTTACCTGTACCGTCTCCTTAACTTTAGACCCTGTAATGTCACCTACCCTCGCACCCTCCCCCCCCCAATTAGTTTAAAGCCCTGTCTACAGTCCTATTTACACGATTCGCCAGGACCTGGTCCCAGCACGGTTCAGACCAACCCCATCCTGCCCGAACAGGTCCCACCTACCCCAATACTGATGCCAATGCCCCATAAATTCAAACCCATTCCTCCCACACCAATCCCTGAGCCACCCATTCACTTCCTTAATCTTATCAACCTTACGCCCGTCTGCACTCGGTTCAGGCAGTAGCCCAGAGATAACCACCTTGTCGGTTCTACTTTTTAATTCCATTCCCAGCTTTTCATACTCCCTCCCCAGATCCTCAGTTCGCATTTTGCCTATGTCGTTGGCACCCACATGTACCACAACGACCGGATTCTGACCCTCCCACTCCAGGTTCCTCTGCAGCCCAGATGCGACATCCCGGACCCGAGCACCAGGCAGACAACACACCCTTCTGTGCACTTTGTCACTGTGACAAAGGACAGTGTCAATACCCTTAACCCCACTATCCCCAATTACTACTACGTTCCTTTTCACCTTCTCTTTGCCTATGTCCTGCTGCATCACTGTACCGTGTGCAGTTTGCTCACCAACCTCACCTCCCTCGTTCTCATCCAGACTGGAAGCAAGAACCTCAAACTTGTTATGCAGATTGAGAGACTGAGGCATCCGCTCCCCACCCTCCTTCCTCCGCTCCCCACCCCCTTTCCTCCGCTCCCCACCCCCCTTTCTCCGTTCAGCAGCCCCCTCTTGTTCCTGTCCGTTAGAGTTAGCCAGTCTAGGGGGGGTGGATGTCACTTGTACCCCATTGACAATGGCACCCTCTGTCCCCCTGATGAGCCTCAGTGTCTGTAGCTCAGAGGCCAGCTCATCTACCTTGAGCTGGAGCTCCTCCAGCAACCTGCACTTACTGCAGACATGGTCACTGGGAAGGACCCTGGGGTCCACCAGCTCCCACATCATGCAGAAACAACACATCACATGCCCCTCCATTATTCACTGTAGTAATATTGAAAATTTCCACATGAACTTACCTGGCCCTTTTTCTCCCCAGCCCTTTTGATCCTAAGCCCTAATAGCTCACTCTGCTTCCCACTCACTCCGCTACCCTGGAGACTATGAAAATAAGACAAACAAGTAGGGAGGTCATGGAACCTATACAGATTAAAGGGGAGGAGGTGCTTGCTGTCTTGAGGCAAATCAGAGTAGATAAATCTCCAGGACCGGACAGGGTATCCCCTCGCACCTTGAAGGAGACTAGTGTTGAACTATCCACTATCGACAGGTGAGGTGCCAGATGACTGGAGGATGGCTCATGTTGTTCCATTATTTAAAAAAGGCTCAGAAAGTAATCCGGGAAGGCAGTGGATTTTGTCTACATGGATTTCAGTAAGGCCTTTGACAAGGTCCGGCATGGGAGGTTAGTTAGGAAGTTTCTGTCACTAGGTATACATGGAGAGGTAATAAATTGGATTAGACATTGGCTCAATGGAAGAAGCCAGAGAGTGGTAGTGGAGGATTGTTTCTCTGAGTGGATGCCTGTGACTCGTGGTGTGCCACAGGGATCAGTGCTGGATCCATTGTAGTTTGTCATCTACATCAATGATATGGATGATAAAGTGGTAAATTGGATCAGCAAATTTTCTAATGATACAAAGATTGGAGGTGTAGTGGATAGTGAGGAAGGTTTTTAAAGCTTGCAGAGGGATTTGGACCAACTAGAAAAATGGGCTGAAAAATGGCAGATGGAGTTTAGTGCAGATAAGTGTGAGGTATTGCACTTTGGAAGGACAAACCAAGGTAGAACATACAAGGTAAATGGTACGACACTGAAGAGTGCAGTAGAACAGAGGGATCTGGGAATACAAATACATAATTCCCTAAAAGTGGCGTCACGGGTAGATAGGGTCGTAAAGAACGCTTTTGGTACATTGGCCTTTATAAATCAAAGTATTGAGTATAAGAGTTGGAATGTTATGGTGACATTGTATAAGACATTGGTGAGGCCAAATTTACAGTATTGTGTGCAGTTTTGGTCACCTAATTACAGGAAAGATATTAATAAAGTTGACAGGTACATGGATGAGAGGGGTGTGGAGGGATGTGGTCCAGGTGCAGGTCAGTGGGACTAGGTAGAAAAATAGTTCAGCACAGCCAAGAAGGGCCAAAAGGCCTGTTTCAGTGCTGTAATGTTCTATGATTCTAATAGAGGGAACAAGGGCAGGTGACTGCCCTCCCAATCCCCAGCAGAAGCAAAGTTAGTATGCAGATGATCCAATTCACATCCGCCCACCCCGCTATCATAATGCATTGTTAAACAAGGGTCGAGTGAGACTTCTGCCGTCACTGGGATTGGCTGACAGGTCTATCAGTCACAGTAGTGCCAAGAACTCATTAGTGGCTGCTGCAGATGCTGCAAGAGAAAGAGGAAGAAGGTCCTTGGATCCTAGGAACCAGATAATTGGGTTTGGGGGGTTTGAGCAGGTCAGGGGTGGGTTTAAGGCTGCCAGAAGATCGGAAGAAAGGGAGGGGTGGCACAGTGACAAAGCGATTAGCATGCTGCCTCACAGCACTAGGAATCAGGTTCGATTCCTGGCTTGGGCCATTGTCTGTATGGAATTTGCACATTCTCCCCATGTCTAAATGGGTTTCCTCTGGTATTCCAGTTTCCTCCCATAGTCCAAAGATGTGGATTGGATTTAAATGGATTGGCCACATTAAATTGACCATTAGTGTCAGGAGAATTAGCAGGGTAAATATATGGGGTTGCTGGGATAGGACCTGCATTGGATCATTGTCAGTGCAGGCTCAACGGGCTGAATGGCCTCCTTCTGCACTGTAGGGATTCTATGGATTCTATTTTATCTTTTCGGAACAGCCCTCGATCTATACATATCACCAAAGCTAGAACACCCATCCCCCGCAATTTATTCCCACCCTTTGATGAAATTGTTTTAAAAATTGGGCTGTCCATGCCAAGCATTTCTTGGCATGGCCAACGTAGTATCAGGGCTAGTTGGCTTGATAACACATTTAGTTGACTATTGATTACCTTATTATATATGGCAAGCAGGCTGTCAATTCCTGTGCAAGCCCACCATTCTTGTATTATAGGGTGGGAGAGAAGGTGGTGAGGTAGGCTCTGGCTCTATTTTACATGTCCCACCACACTGAAAGCATGTTCAGCAGTGTTCATAAAATGTAGCCCTGGGACATCCCAAATGGTTTTATAACCAGAGATCCTTTTGAAGTGCAATTTACGAACTGCATGGACTGCGTTTTGAGTGGCTTAGTGATATCATCCAGCAAAAATATATCATTTTTATCTCAGAAGCAAAGGAATTATTAGTGTAAGTACAGACTTTTGGTTTTTTTTAAATCACGCGATGGTCATTCAACTGTGTAAATTTTGATAATGCTGTTTTTTTGTGACTAATCTTCATAATTAAAAGCTTTGCTGCAACATCAAGCAACTGTTTAATCGAGATGAATGCTTTTCCCCCTATTTTCATACAGGCAGTATAAGTACTCGAAACAGTAGTAGTCGGAAAGGAAGTGGGTCACTCAGTGTCCACCCAAAGAATAAAAAGGAGCTTTTATTGGAAAAATTAAGGGAGCAAATGATCAAGGCAAAAGCCATTGCCATTGCAAAGTAAGTGATATAATTCTGATTTCAGAAAATATCCATCCATACAGCATGTTAGGGTCATTATAAATAATTCTGCCCTTTAATTGAAGATGCAAGACATTTGTAGGAAAGGTGATGTTTCACCTCAGTACCTTGTCTTTACGTCCAGGCTAGGGAAATGATGGAATTTTCCTTCTATTATGATTATGATGGGTTTAAAGTATAAGAAGTTAGACAATCTCAATTATTTTGCTAAGGTATGTCAATCTACAGCAGAAAATAGCCCTTAGTTCAATGTTAGTTGCTGCTGGCTTGCCAATTAACTTAGACAGCAATATTGATCGATCTTTTTCTGGGAAAGGGTACTACTCTGATCTGAGGATACATTTGGGATCATTTAAACATAGAATAGAATCATAGAATCCTGATAGTGCATAGAATCCAGGACTTGGCCCATCAAGTCTGCACTGACTCACCAACTCTGTTGGTTGTTGGGAACAGGCGGGCAAGTGGAACTGAACCATTATCAGATCGGCCATGATCTAATTGAATGGCAGGGCAGGCTCAAGGGGCTAGATGGCCTACTCCTGCTCCTATCTCTCATGTCCTTATGTAAAATGAAGGTGAATTTGAGAACACAATAGACATCAAAACCAGGTTACTGCATGAAATGGCTTGATGAGACAGTTCCCAGAGAAAATTCACATAACTCACTAAAGAACAGAAAGATGGAGGTCAACAAACATGCTAAATCCTGAACTGAGCTGTTGAAAGGACAAAGTATACATATACAGGATCCAAGCATGAAAACATGGAACCCAGCAAAAGTTATTTCTGAAGCTGAAATGCCAAGTTCATAAATAATTGAGGCCAAAAATGGCAAGCAGATGAGAAGAAACAGAGCCCATATTTGATCTACGTTGGAGCAGGAAATATAGAAAAGATCATCCGCAATTCTGGAAGCATCAAAATTCAGAGAGACAATGTTAACAACATCACCAACAAATGACACGTTAGCGTCAGCAAGTGTGATGCCTGCAACACCACAGACAGGAAGCACAACATTACCTATGCAACGTGCCAACTCAACCACTAAGGAATTTTCAGAAGGCATTTGATAAGGTGCCGCACAAAAGGTTGCTTCAGAAGGTTAGGGGGCATGGAGTTGGGGGTAAGGTGTTAGCGTGGCTAGAGGGTTGGCTGTCTAATAGGAGGCAGAGAGTTGGTATCAATGGGTGCTATTCGGATTGGCGGTTGGTGACTAGTGGAGTGCCCCAGGGATCGGTGCTGGGGCCTCAGCTATTTACCATTTATATAGATGATTTGGAGGAGGGGGCTGAGCGTAGGGTGTTGAAATTTGCTGATGACACAAAGAAAGTGGAAAAGCAAATTGTGCGGAGGGTGTGGAAAGTCTGCAGAGGGATCTAGATAGGCTAAGCGAGTGGGCGAGGACCTGGCAGATGGAGACATAATGGTCAGAATTTTCTGCTCTCATATGCCCTACTGCCACCAACAATGGAGAATTCAACCAAATCTCCATTTACTGCAGCAGGGCTGGAGAATCCCAGTCATGGACAAGGTCAGACAATGTGAGATCATTTGGTAGGAATAACAACAAAATGGACTATTATTTAAATGGTAAAAAATTGCAGCATGCTGATGTGCAGAGGGACCCGGGTGTCCTTGTGCATGAATCACATAAAGTTGGTTGGCAGATGCAGCAAGTAATTGAGAAAGAAAATTGAATTTTGTCCTTTGTTGTGAGAGGGATGGAATTTAAAAACAGGGAGGTTATGTTGCAGCTGTATAAGGTGCTGATGAGGCCATGCCTAGAGTACTGTGTACAGTTTTGGTCTCCTTACCTGAGAAAGGATATACTGGCATTGGAGGGGGTGCAGAGGAGATTCACTAGGTTGATTCTGGAGTTGAAAGGGTTGGCTTATGAGGAGACACTGAGTAGGCTTTACTCATTGGAACTCAGAAGAATGAGGAGAGATCTTATAGAAACATATAAGGTTATGAAGGGAATAGATAAGATAGAAGCTGGGAAGTTGTTTCCATTGGCAAGTGAAACTAGAATTAAGGGGCATAGTATCAAAATAAGGGGAAGCAGATTTAAAACAGAGTTGAGGAGGAACTTCTTCAACAAAGGGTCGTGAATCTGTGGAATTCCCTGTCCAGTGAAGCAGTTGAGGCTACTTCACTGAATATTTTTAAGGCAAGGATAGATAAATTTTTGAACAGTAAAGGAATTAATGGCTATGGTGAGCGGGCGGGTAAGTGGAGGTGAGTGTATAAAAAGATCAGCCATGATCTTATTGAATGGCGGAAGAGGCTTGAGGGGCCAGATGGCCTACTCCTGCTCCTAATTCTTATGTTATTGTATTTCAGCCAACATCTTACAACCTAAGTGACACCATGAATAATATTTTTAGAAAATAATACACGTACGCCATGAAAGACTCCTAAGAAGGGATTCAGCTATTTCCAAAAGTCAATTAATTATTTTCTTTATTTTACAAGAAAAATGTTGTATATTGTTATATTATCTGTGAAGAGCTAAGACCTAATTAGCTAAGAACCAATTGTTATAGAAACCATAGAAAATTTACAGCTCAGAAACAGGCCTTTTGGCCCTTCTTGTCTGTGCCAAACCACTTTTTGCCTAGTCCCACTGACCTGCACTTGGACCGTATCCCTCCACATCCCTCTCATCCACGAACCTGTCCAAGTTTTTCTTAAATGTAAAAAGTGAACCTGTATTTACCACTTTATCCGGCAGCTCATTCCTCACTCCCACCACTCTCTGCATGAAGAAGCCCCCCTAATATCCCCTTTAAACTTTTCTCCTTTCACCCTTATCCCATGCCCTCTGGTTTTTTTTTTCTCCTCTAGCCTTAGTGGAAAAAGCCTGCTTGCATTCACTCTATCTATACCCATCAAAATCTTATACACCTCTGTCAAATCTCCCCTCATTCTTCTATGCTCAAGGGAATAAAGTCCTAACCTATTCAATCTCTCTCTGTTAGTCAGCTTCTCAAGTCCCAGCAACATCCTCGTGTGCATCCTCTCTGCACTCTTTCAACCTTATTTGCATCCTTCCTGTAACTAGGTGACCAAAACTGTACACAATACTCTAAATTCGGCCTCACCAATGCCTTATATAACCTTACCATAACACTCCAACTTTTATACTCAATTCTCCAATTTATAAAGGCCAATGTACCAAAAGCACTCTTTACGACTCTGTCCACCTGTGATGTCACTTTTGGGGAATTCTGTACCTGTATTCCCAGATCCCTCTGTTCAACTGCACTCTTCAGAGTCCTACCATTTACCCTGTACGTTCTACTTTGGTTTGTCCTTCCAAAGTGCAATACCTCACATTTGTCTGCATTAAATTCCATTTGCCATTTTTCAGCCCATTTTTCTAGTTGGTCCAAATCCCTCTGCAAGCTTTGAAAGCCTTCCTCACTGTCTACTACACCTCCAATCTTTGTATCATCAGCAAATTTGCTGATCCAATTTACCACATTATCATCCAGATCATTGACATAGATGACAAACAACAATGGGCCCAACACCGATCCCTGTGGCACACCACTAGTCACAGGTCTCCACTCAGAAAAGCAATCCTCCACAATCACTCTCTGGCTTCTTCCATTGAGCCAGTGTCTAAGCCAGTGTTATGTATAAGTGTTCTAAGCGGACACATTTAATGGCTGCATTAGAGATTCATGTAACAGAACTGGTCCTGTTCAAGGCAGCATGGCAAGTATTATACATAAAGAGCTCTTTCAAAGCTTAAAATGTGATTAGTGCCAACGTTATGGCTCCAAAAGACAACAAGAACTCATTGCACACCAGCCATCACCACTTCTGCAAACACGCCTGTTGACAAGGGATACCTACGATGGCACAGTGGTTAGCACTGCTGCCTCACAGTACCAGGGACGCAGGTTCAATTACCGGTGTCACTGCCTGTGCAGAGTCTGCACGTTCTCCCTGTGTCTGCGTGGGTTTCCTTTGGGTGCTCCGGTTTCCTGAAAGATGTCCTGATTAGGTGTGTTGACCATGCTAAGTTCTCCCTCAGTGCACCCAAACAGGTGCTGAAGTGTGGCAACTAAGGGATTTTCACAGTAACTTCATTGCAGTGTTAATGTTAGCCTACGCGTGACACTAATAAATAAACTTAAACATTAAAAAATTTAAACTTAAAGATGGCTGCTGACATCAGTGAGGAATTCAAGACTAAGACGGAGGAATGCAGTAATACAAGTTATGCTGTGACTAGAATGATTGTCGAGCAGACTATCAGATAACTGGATCAATTCAGTATGCTTCATCGAAGGTCTCCCAGAAAGTGGTAGTCTGCGGCACACAATCTGATGCTGCAGTGAGGAAGGTAGTGCATGCTGAAAACATAATGGAGGATGAGGAGGATGATGAGTCTGCACAGCATCTTGTTAGACGTGAGGGGACACTTGCAAGGTGCTAAGATATCGGCTCAAGGAGACTCACGAGGCACTTGCACCTTCTACTTTCGGCTGAGCCTTACCATTGCAGCCAACCAGCCAAAATATACTGCGCACTCCAAGTACAACTTAATGTCAGTCAGCTCTGCTGTAACCCCAGAGCCTCCAGCCAACCCTCAAGTTGACACATGCCACTTTTGCAGAGTAGAGTACTAATGACACTGGATAGAAACTTCCATTAATCAGATGTTTATTGGATTAATCATAAAATACAAGTAGAAAATCAGTAGCTGTCTAATCATCTGGGAAGCCCAAGTGCATCTAGTGTGTTTCCTTAAATCTTTTGCAGGTGTTCCCCCTTCAATGCCAGCTTGCTACATCATGGGTTTGGGATGTACTTCGTGGCAGCCTTCTGACTACCTGAGTCATAGAGGTTTACAGTATGGAAACAGGCTCTTCAGCCCAACTTGCCCATGCTGCCCTTTTGTTTAAACTCCTAAACTAATCCCAATTGCCCGCATTTAGCCCATATCCATTTATACCGATCTTAGCCATGTAACTATTTAAATGCTTTTTAAAATTCAAAATTGTACCCGCCTCTACTACTACCTCTGGCAACGTGTTCCATTCACTCACCACCCTCTGTGTGAAAAATGTGCCCCTCTGGACACTTTTTATTTCTCCCCTCTCACCTTAAACCTATGCCCTCTAGTTTTAGACTCCCCTACCTTTGGAAAAAGATATAGACTATCTACCTTATCTATGCCTCTCATTATTTTGTAGACCTCTATAAGGTCACCCTTCAGCCTCCTACGCTCTAGAGAAAAAAGTCCCAGTCTATCCAGCCTCTCCTTGTAACTCAAACCATCAAGTCCCAGTAGCATCCTAGTAAATCTTTTCTACACTCTTTCTGGTTTAATAATATCCTTTCTATAATAGGATGACCAGAACTGCACACAGTATTCCAAGTGTGGCTTACCAATGTCTTGTGCAGCTTCAACAAGATGTTTCAACTCCTGTATTCCATGTCCTGACCGATGAAGCCAAGCATGCCGAATGCCTACTTCACCACTCTGTCCACCTGTGACTCCACTTTCAAGGAGCTATGAATCTGTACCCCTAGATATTTTTGTTCTGTAACTCTCCCCAATGCTGTACCATTAACTGAGTAAGCCTGGTTCAATCTACCAAAATGCAGACCTGGTGGGCTTGGAATATTGAGGGGCTGTTGCATGGTTGCAGGAATCTCCTCTGTCGTCATGGCACCCTGAGGCACTCAGGTCACTGATAGAAGGGCTGAGAAGATCCTATCAACACTCAGAACGCCATGAGAGCAGCCCTCAGAAACAGAAGGGCACACTTGTTTCTCCCTGGTTGAGACTCCAGGTGCTCTGTCCCCTTTTTGATGTTATCATACCCTTCAGCTCATGGACAAGGCAATAGCATGCAGGTCTGCATGCATCTCCAGCATCCACTGATTGGTCTGTTAGATGTTGCATTAGACTCACAAATTAAAGTCACAAATCTCTCAATAAAGAGATGGCTCGGATGGCCTCCTCCAATGTTGAAGCCAGGGCATAGATACATTGAGGAAGATCTGCCAGATCCTCATGCACCTCACAGTAGACAGTAGACACAGTAGCATTGCCAACACATGGATAACTCCAGAGGCAGATCATCAGCCTGGAGTTCAGAATGGGTCTTGCCTTCCACAGTCCTCTAAGTGTCAATACCTCCAACATATTTTCAAGTCAGGATGGTGAGTGGCGTGGAGGGGAACATGCAAGTGGTGGTGTTCCCTGTATCTGCTGCCTTTGTCCTTAAAATCATAGAATGACTTTTAACCAGGCTTACTGCATAATCCCACATATTTACTCTGCTAATTCCCCTAAACACTAATGGGCAGTTTGACTTGGCCAATTAACTTAACCTGCATATCTTCAGACTGTGGGAGGAAACCAGAGCACCCAGAGGAAACCCATGTAGAGGTGGGGAAAATGTGCAAATTCCATACAGACAGTCACCAAGGCCAGAATTGAACCTGAGTCCCTTGTCTGTGAGATAGCAGTGCTAACCAATGTCCCACCTTCCAGCTTAAGAGCCCCCTTCTCCTCCATGGGATTCAGGATAATGATGATCAAGACTCCACCACCAATTTATGCCCTCTCTCTGGCGTTCTGGTCCGTCTTCTACTGTGGCAACAGAATAACAATAATAATAGTCATTTGAGAGCAAACACAATGCCTAATTGCCTTGCACTGTTGCTGCTGTGTCTGCTGCCATTGCCATTCATGTGGAATTGGGCCACTTTGGAGTGACCTTGTGAGAGTCACATCCCTTAACAAAACTGAAGCTAACCCCCCTCCTATTAAGAAGATGCTGCAGTCTCCAACTATTGCCACTGACAAGATGAACTTTCCCTCCCCAACAGTGACACCTTATCTCATATCCATTTATTGACCTGTTTGTTGTGTTGCAGCCAGGTTCTCCAGATGACCCTAGAGCTACTGACCACCTTTCCAACCTCTGCACAGGTTGGCCTCCTCCTTCTGCCCCTGGGGAAGAGAACCTCCAGCCTTCCCTCAGTGGTCTGAAGAAGATCATGCAGGGAGTTGTTACTGAGCCATTAGGTCACTGGGACCTTTTTTCTACCAATCCAACAAGCGTCTTTCTGCTGTGGTTTTCTTGTGAGGATGCTGGGGGAGTGTCTAAGTCTCCTGGAAGCTGAGGGTTTCAACGATTTCTGGATGTTGGGGATAGTTGGGGGAGTGAGGGGATTGGGGTGGGGTGGTAGGTGATCCAAGGCATCTGGATGCTGTGGAAAAAGAGCAAATACTATTGAAAGTTTAGGAGTGTAGGTAGTCAAAGGCTCCTTGATTCTGTGGGGAGATGAGGTGCAGGAATTTCTGGCTCCAGGATTCTGGTAGGGCGTTAGTCTTCTGAGAATTGTTACAGAAGGATTGCTGAGACAAAGACCATTCAGATTATGGCTTGAGTGCTTTCAGCCCTTTAAACATGGCGCCAGCATTTCCACTTTAGGGAACAATGCGGCCATTGCCCACTTCCAGCCACTGAGAGGTGGGTCACCCCATCTTTCCAGCTACAAGATTGTATCACAGATGGAGTTGGTGCAGGAGGGCCTTCGCTACTCCCTTCAGATTCCACATCCCATTTCCTGTCAGTTCCTGAAAAAATCCCAGTCACTATCTTAGCCACAATTTTATTACCATTGGAAATGAGAAATTGAGGGGCGTGTCATTCCAACTACAGATTTTAATGTAATGATAGTTGAATAGAAACGTAAATGTTGTTCGATGCATCTATTCTGCAAGATTGTCTCATGGTTACTCTAATACTCAGTTTAAGTAGTCTTGGGAAAGAGAGTCAGCATCAGAAAGTAAGGCCGTGATGGGAAAATTGTCTTGAGATTGAGGAAATGGACTTGAAGAAATTCTGGTTTGACTAATGGCTAGTGCTTTGCTAGTGAAAATGATGTACTCTAGAACTGCTTATCTCTTTTAACAAAAGTTTTGATAATTAATTGGAAAGTTAAAATGACTATTAGAAATAATCAGTATGCTATTAATATATTCTAATTATTCTGTATTTTAATCACAAATTACAATATTAATTATGACCCTTTATGATATGCATATTTTACAGGATGAAAACAATGCTACATTGACAATAATAGATAAAAGGGTAACAAACTTAGCCTGGTCTTTAATCTTGATGACCATTATTTAAGTCATAGAGAAATCAAATCAGTTTGATGCCAGTGAACTATCAAATCCTATGTTACAAGTGACTTTGCTTCAAAAAGACTCTATTGACTGCAAAGCACTTTGGGTTAACCTAGGTCATGATGTGTGTGTATAAGTGCAGCTTTATTCCTGTCCTTTACTAGTTTGTGCACTAAAGAAGAATTAGATCGAGTATTACATTTAAAATTAAAATGTAATATAATTTATGATTGTTAACTTGAATTTCATTCAATGTTTTATTCTTTTTCAGAACACTTCAAATATATATCCCAATCAAGCATTTCTTCCACAACATTATCCATCCAGAATATAGTGCAGTAACAGATGTCTATGTGTTGATGTTCTTGGCTGATGTTGTAGACTTCATTGTCATTGTCTTTGGTTTTGGGGCATTTGGGGTAGGTAATTTTTGTTTTATTTTGTAGAATGTTTGACATTGTCTAATTAATTGTGGTAAAGTTTCTGTAGATTTCCTAATCTCTCATTAGAAATTTGACCTTTTGCATTGTTTCTCTAGGGTTTCCATTGATCTTGGCCAAAGTAAGAGGTCAGGAGAAACCCCAAGAAAATATTACCCCATTATCTTTTCAAATCTATTCACAGTAAATATTTTATCTCAAGGTATTGTGGTACATTGTTTATATTTTATCCTAAGGTATTGTTTTTTGGTAAATTTCCTAAAAACTTCTGTCGTGGAAGCATAATGCTGATTTAACAAAGCACAAGTCTTGTATATGTTCCTTAAAAAATCTGAAGAGCACATAATAGGCATTGGGCTGTTCAGGTTTGCCCTGCCATTCAGTAAGACCATGGCTCATCTTCTATCTCTATCTTGCTGCACTATCAACATGCCGCTTAATTCCCTTAGCATCCAAAAAGCTATCAATCTCTACTTTGAATGTACCGAATGACTGAGCATCCAGGGCCATGGGGGTAGAGAATTCCTAAGACTCACTGCCCTATGAGTGAACATGCTTTTCCTCATCTCAGTCCTAAATTGCTGATCTCTTATTCTGACACTGTGACCCCATGTTCTAGATTCCCCAGCTAGAAACATTTTTTCAGCTCTAACCCTGATAAATAACCCTTAAGAATGTTTTATATTTCCATTCAATTACCCTTCATTCTTTTAAACTCCAGGGAATATAGGCCTAGCCTACTCAATCTTTCTTCTTAGGATAATCCCCTTATGCCAGGCACAATTCTAACTAATTAGAATAACTATCTAATTAGCATGGTGGCACAATGGTTAGCATGACTGCCTCACAGCACCAGGGACCCAGGTTCGATTCTCAGCTTGAGTCATTGTCTGTGGTGCATCATGTATTTATAAATATCCCAACACATTTTTGTCATGGAAGCGTAATGCTGTCTGCACATGACCTGTCTGTACATTCTTCCTGTGCCTATGTGGGTTTCCTCCAGGTGCTCTGATTTCCTCCCACAGCCCGATAGACATGCTGGTTAGGTGTATTGGCCATGCTAAATTCTCTCTAGGTGTACCCAAACAGGCACCAGAGTGTGGTGACTAGGGGATTTTCACGGTAACCTAATTGCTGTGTTAATGTCAGCCTACTTGTGATGCTAATAAACAGACTTAAAAAAAAATTGAACCTTTGTTGCATTCCCTGTAGAGCCAATATATCCTTTCTTGGGTAAGGAGACCAAAACTGTTCAGTTCTCCAGATGTGCCTTGTCAGTGCCTTGTGATCACTTTTTTATTCCTATACTCTAATTCCTTTGTAACAAAAAGACACAGAACATTTGCTTTCTTAATTGCATATTATACCTGCATGTTACTTTGTGATCCATACGCTTGGTCAAACTGATGCATGTAAGTGCAAACATTTCCCAATATATTTTCTTTACTGCATTATATTTCAGCTGCCATTTTCCTTCGCATTTGCCCATCTTGCTTGGGCCCCTCTGCTGCCTATTTGAGCCCTCCTCAGTCCTTCCTTTCCACCTAACCTTACGTCATTGGCAAACTTGAATGTGTTATACTCAGCCCCCTCAACTAAGCTGATAATTTCGATTGTTAATAGTTGTTGCTCTAATACTGATCCTCGAGGTATCCTGCTAGTCGACCCAAAAATATCTGTTTATTCCTATTCTGTTTTCTGTCTATTAGCCAGTTCTCATTATGCATCTCTATGATAGCCATCCTACCACCCATTTCCATAATTTTTTTTTTACTTTTTGTTCATTGTTTTTTTGTCTATCTTTATTTATTGGTGTTGCATTCTCAGATCTCTAGTAATGTTCCGCTGTAAAATAAATAGTCAACTCTTCAGGAATGTCTACTGATTATCTAGGATGGTATGTTGCCTGCCTGATGCCAGGGTGAAGGATGTCACTGAGCAAAAGCACATTAGTTGAGCAGGGAGGGGATAGAGATTGGAGTCTAGATAGAAAGAGAGATTTTTCCTATTGGCAAAATATAAGGAACTAGGAAGAATCTCTTGATTTTTGATTTGATTTATTATTGTCACATGTACTAACATACAGTGAAAAGTATTGTTTCTTGTGCGCTATACAGACAAAACATACCATTCATAGAGAAGGAAACGAGAGAGTGTGAAATATAGTGTTATAGGACTTGATGGTTTGAATTATAAGGAGTGGCTGGATAGACTGGGACTTTTTTCTCTGGAGCATAGGAGGCTTAGGAGTGATCTTATAGAGGTCTGTAAAATAATGAGGGACATAGATTAGCTAGGTGGTCAATATCTTTTCCCAGAGGTAGGATAGTCTAAACTAGAGGGCATAGGTTTAAAGTGAGAGGAGAGAGATACAAAAGAGTCCAGAGAGATACACAGAGGTTGGTGAATGTCTGGAACGAGCTGCCAGACATCGTAGTAGAGGCAGGTACAAATTTGTCTTTTAAAGAGCATTTAGAGAATTTTATAGGTAAGATGGGTATAGAGGGATATGGCCAAATGTGGGCAATTGGGACTAGCTCAGTGGTTAAAAAAGGGCGGGATGGACAAGTTGGGCTGAAAGCCCTGTTTTCACACTGTAAACCTCTGTGACTTTATGATGAGGCCAAGGGCTGCTGAGGGGCTGCCAGGCTGCCCACCATGGTTGTAAGGTGCATCTGAACACCAGAACCCCTGAAGTGTTCTTCACTGATGTTTGTTGCTGCTGCACTGGTATCATCTGCCATCTCTTGAGTGGGTATGTATTGTTCCCGAGGAGCCATCCCTCCAGCTGCCACTCTCCCTCAAAGACAGCTGCATTCTGAGAGTGCCCCAAGATATAGCTGTTATGGATTCTCCCTGTGAAATGGGCACATGCCTGCATGAAACACATCATGCGGTCACAGATGAGCTGCACATTGAGAAAATGAAATCTCTTGCAATTGATGAATGGTGCCACATGATGCCCTGAAGCATGCAGGGACACCTGGAAGCAGTCAATCAAACCTTGCCACTGGGGAAAGCCTGCTATGTGGATGAAGCCCATGGTCCTGGCATCTTGGCTCATGTGGTTCCAATCCAAGTTAATATACTTGTGACCCCTCACATAAAAGGGCATCTGTTACCTCCCGGATGCATTAGTTTATGGCCAACTAGGAGATGTGACACAGGTCATCTGTGCTGCCCTGGAGTGAGCCACTCGCATAGAAACTCAGAGCGGCTTTGAGTTTGAGAATCACAGGCAATGGGTGTCCTCCCATTGCATGTGGTGCCAGCCCCTGCAGGGCCTGGCAGACGTGGTCCACTTTGACCAGGGACAGACACAGTCTTTTACATCACTGCATCTCTGACAACTGCAGACTTGATGACTAATGTGGTGCTGCTTCTGGAACAGCAACTGGCCCAGCCCCTCCTTCCTCTACAGGGTACATGTTCTGGGCAAATGCCACAGCGTGTTGGTTCCTCTGCCACTGTTCTTTCCAATAAGGAGGATAGCCAACTCAACAGGTTCCATGATCCTCCAAACCGTGCACAATAAAGAAAACCACAGTGAGCTCTAAGTATTCAGAAATTCCCGACCCTCATTCCTCAATTCCTCTGGGACTATCATCCAACGACAGCACACTCAGTAGATGTATCAACGGCATACCTCACACCCTCCACTCTGCCACCAAAGCCACAACTCCACAATGGTTTCTGTCAATTCCAGCAGGATGCAGCATGTGGACCCACCAGGAGCTCAGTGGCACCAAATACTGGCATGTCCCAGTCCTGTCCCCCGAAAGAAACAAGGCGTTATGTTAGAGGGCAGTCAAGTAGTTGCATGAGACCAGTGATTGCATCCTGAAGGGGGGCTGATGCACCCCATCATGACCTCAAACTGGGGTGTGGGATGATAATCATCACCATCGCACCTGGCATAAAGGTTCACATGATGTGGAGATGCCAGTGTTGGACCGGGGTAAGCACAGTAAGAAGCCTCAGAACACCAGGTTAAAGTCCAATAAGTTTATTTGGTAGCACAAGCCACAAGTTTTCAGAGCACTGCCCCTTCATCAGGTGATTGCCACTCACCTAATGAAGGGGCAATGCTCCAAAAGCTTGTGGCATGTGCTACCAAATAAACCTGTTGGACTTTAACCTGATGTTATAAGGGTTCACATCAGCGTAACCTATGAGATGTTGCAGCTTTTTTGGGAATGTCAACTCAATTCCTGGGATATATGCTTGCAAGAGGTTCAAAGCTGGCCTCTGCTAAATGGCTGTGCTGTTTGGCTGTGCAGCATTTATTGGCATAAGCACTAGAAGGAGAGACTGGAGTGGCTGTTCAGCCAAGTGTCTTCCACTTGTGGCATTGCCAGCATTGGATTGTAAGAAGTCTCACAACACCAGGTTAAAGTCCAACAGGTTTATTTGGAATCATAAGCTTTCGAAGTGCTGCTTCTTCATCAGGTGAGTGGAGAGGTCGGTTCACAAACACGGTATATATAGGCAAAGACACAATTGCAAGATAATTACAGATTGGAATGTAAAGAATGGTTGGAATGCGTAATCTGTAGTCCTTTCAGGATCTTGTTTGCTTTCTTGCATCTTTGTAGAAACTTGACATCTGTGTCAATATGCGCGATCTTCTTGGAGATCCTCTCCATTTTGAGCAGGCGGTTTGTAGTCGATAGTAGCCATGATGTGGACACATACTATTCCTCTTGTGCCAGATGAGGTATAGCTGAATCATGCGAGGCTAGCAATTAGCATGTCCAGCGGATTCCCAGAGGGCACCTTTGGGGAAATTCTGTCAGTCTGCTGCACTGTTTTTGTAGCACAGCAGGCTGGGAGTCTCAAGCAGAGGCCATTTCGCCGGATCCCCACTAGGCATCATGGCCTTTGCGATTTCCCAGGCATTGGATTTCCAGCATAATTCATTAAAATTCGAATTGTAATACAGTTTAAATCCCGTTAACGGGCCCAGGACTGAAGTCTCTGGGCTCAGTAATGTCTACCCCATTAGAAGTGGTTCACCTCAGTGGGGTTTAGTATAGCTCCCAAATCTGGCTGAAGGGGGGCCACCAAGGCCCTCCCCCCCACCAGAGGGCACTTTGGCACTGCCCAGAAGGAGGGGCCTAATGGTGGGCAGAGTCTGATCAGTGGGGGTGGGGGTCCCGCTGCCACTCTGCAGTGGGTGGTGACAGAGGGAGGGCAGCCTGAAATCAGAGCTGTGGGGAAGGTGGGAAATGGAGGCTGGCCCAGACATGCCAGGGCACTCAACAATTGAACCATGGTGGGGGTTAGCAGCGGGGGTTGGTCACATGGCTGGCAATACGGGGGTCATGGGGCTGGCCAGTGATTGGGAGGCCAGCAGTGTGGGCTACTGTGCATGTGCCAATCTTGGCACTGACATATTGGCGCGTGCGCAGTGGCCCGCTCAGTGCTATGCTGCCGGCCTCTCGGGTGGGAATAGGCCCTTTAATTTCAGCGTGATTCATGCTGAGGCACTTTGCAGTACACAAAGTGTGGAGATTCATTTTGAAACTCCCTCTGGAAAAGTCTAGCATGATTTACTCCAGTTTTTATGTGAATTCAGCACTTCAAATTTTTTTGGAAGGATTGCCAGCCCCTGTTTCTCCCAGGTCACAAGACGTGCAGGCTGAGCAGCTTTCTATGAACCGTTGAGATCTATCATTACACACAAGTACCCCTGACAATTAGTTTCTGATTGCCAACCAGTTCTGCCTTTTGTCCTCATGTTGCTGCGGAAGTATGGGTTCCAATCACTGCAGTCATCCTCCCCGAAGTGTGAGGCCCTTCAGGCTGCATGAGGCGAGACGTAGCCCATTCCTGAAAACCCCCCACTCTTCCCTGACAGCCCAGCCTGTCATGGGACCCCACCCAGGTAACTCACAGTTGCCCCAATGCTGAGCATCTTCTTCTGAAGCCCTCCCACCTTCTTGTCAGTTCCTACGAAGGAAAGGCACCACCCTTTGGACAGGATATGATATGGACAAGGACCCAGGAAGGAGAACGTGAAAAGTACTGCTTACACACTAGACTTCACAACAAAGAAAGGGACGTCCCCGACGTGAAAGGAAGGTGAGACCTGCAAGTGACCCTCCTGACCCTTCTCCCTAAAATGGCAATTCTGAGACCCTTACTCCTGGTCCTGAGTTGCTCGAATCCTCTCCTAATCAGTGCACACCATAGAGGGTTCTTGCTACCTTAGCACTCGCCTTCAAACTCCTCCTCAGAGTTGAAAGTGCCAGATTCATGCTTATGTAGACCTATTGTAAACAGCAACAGCACCAGCCTGATATCATGCTGGCGCCTGCTGAATATCAATGGGCGTGGCAGGCTGGGGAGGGGTGGAGCAGGGGGAGAGGGATAAAGAGAGTACTCGCGAATTACTGATGTATTAAAATCAGCTTTCTGCAGTCCCACGGCATGTTTCACTCCACTCTGCCAGTGAGGGGCTGATAAGATCAGTACTTGAAAACTCACTGGCATGAATCACACTTTCTGGATATTCAGCATGTGCCACCATTCCAGCAAATGGAGAGTGCGGGCTCAAAATGCCCCTTCAAGTCAGTTTTTCCTGCAGCTTTAGATGTTTTCATTTTTTTTGCATTTTAGGGATAGCAGAATTTTTTTTGCCCCAATTGTTTTTTCTATTCCGGCATTTCCCCACTGAGTGTCCAACTGCTCACATTGATGACTTGCCAGTTGTTCCGCAGACTTATTTTTAATGGTCTCCATTTTGTGGATCTTTGCACCTATTTGCGAAACCTCTTTCACAGCCTGCTCCATTGACACTGCAATGTTCATTGTTAATTTCAGGGTAAGTCTTCTTTCCTTAAGCAGCCTTTCCTGAAAAGCTTCATTCTGGAAAGCACGCACCAACCTATCATGAAGAGTATCTTCGAGCATTGCACCAAATTCACAGTATTTACCTAGCCTTCTTAAGATCGCCACAAACTGTAAAACGCTTTTGTCTTCCTCCTGGCTTCAGCAGGGGATCCTAAATTTTACTGCATTAATAAGCAGTCTAGGTGAGAAATGCTCCTCTAAGACTTTTGTCAGTAGGTTTTAATTCCTGGCTTTGTCGGATGGACAAAACTTTGTACTATTGTAAAAGTTTTGCCTCCTACTGAGAAATGTTACAACCATTAGGTCATCCGGTACTTGATTTGATTGGAAATAATATTGGAATTTTTTTTCATCTGAGTTCAAAACCTCATAATCCTCATCAAATACATTAATGGCGCAAACTTTTTCTACCATTTTTGGTTATTAGTTCTTGAGTTTTATACTTTCTTCAGTTTTTCCCCTCTTTCTCACGCAATGCTACAGAGTCCCTTAGCTAACAGTGTCACAGTTTCCTTTTCCTGGAACGTTTCCTTTGTTTCAAGTAGTAGCTTCACGTTAAAATCTCTCAGGCTTTTTTGCTTCTCTGAGTCTCCATGCTCACTGCCCATTCCCCTTCCCTACGTACGATGTCTCTGCAGTTTAGAAGTTTACCCACTTATTGAATGATAAGTAAGTTTAACCTTTGTTTCTTTCTTACTCTTGGTTTCATTTTCTTTTAAACCTTTTTGTAGTGCATCAGAGTTTCCTTTTCCTTGCCTTCGATCAACTTTTCAATTTGAAGTGCCGGGTTTTGTTTTCTTCAATCTGGTTAAAAATATTTTCTTTATTTTCTGACCCTCATCATCAATTTCTTTTTTGTAACATATTGACTGGTAGTTATCACAAAGAGAAAAATGGTGAGGTGCAATGCTAGAGGATTTTCACAGTAATTTCACTGTGGTGTTAATGTAAGCCTGTTTGTGACACTAACAAATAAACTTTAAACTTAGTGGGTTGTAGGGAAACATGATGCAGATTTATTAAGAAGGTGTTGCTTGATCAAGAATGGAAGAACCACAGAAACCCGTGAATTTCTCTGCTTAAGTCACCACTGATCATGTGACATTAGACACAGGAGAGATAGGACAATGGGAAGATCCGTTAACCTTGGCCGGGACACAAGGCCGTAAAATCCTGCCCAACGTTGAGTCCATATGACCCTTCCATGGAACTGAAAAGGGATAGAAATGTGAGGAATTATATACTTGGAGATGGGAATAGGACAAGATGAGAAGTCAGTGATAGGTCCGAGTTAAGGAGTGATCAACACATATCTCATGGACATGAGACAAACAGGCTGTTAATGTTGACATTAGGAACAGGAGTAGAGTGTCAATTGTGCCAACGGTAGTATAGCAAATGTATTAATAGGAGAACAGGAGTTAGTGCTCAGAGGGAGTAAAACTGAACAATAAGGGACACACGCTATACGGGGGAGGTTTGGGGTTGTGTTGGGGCAAACCTGGGGAGTCAAATAACAGAGAAAAAAGGGGAAAGGTCAAGATGGAGGGGAAAGTTCAGAGTCTAAAATTATTGAGTCGTGAAGGCTGTAACGTGCCTAATTGGAAAATTAGGTGTTGTTCTTCCAGTTCGTGTACGGCTTCACTGGAGCTTGCAGCAGGCCAAGGACAGATGTGTGGGCATGAGAACAAGATGCTGAGTCGAAATGACAAGCAAAGAGAAGGTTGCAGTCATACTTATGGACAGAACAAAGGTGTCCACAAAGCAGACACCCAGTCTGTATTTCGTCTCCCCAGTGCGAGGGGAGGCAACTGCATTGGTAGCAGCAAATACAGTGGACCAAATTGAAGAAGGTGCAAATGCAATGCTGCATCATCCAAAGGGAGTGTTTGGGTACTTGGATAGGGATGGGAGAGCAGGAAAAGGGGAAGGTGTTGCATGTCCCATGATTGCATCTTTTTTCTTTAGACAGTCCATTTTCTTTCTTCAATTGTGGGTCAGTGATGTTTTTGATATAGTACCCAGGTATGATGGTAGGACGGATGTCAGGGGTAAGTTCTTTACCCAGAGGGTGGTGAGGGATTGGAATGCCCTGCCTGCTGCAGTTGTAAATGCGCCTAGTTTGGGGGCGTTTAAGAGATCCGTGGATAGGTTTATGGATGAAAAGGGATTGGTTTAGGTTGGAGGGTCACTGTTTTTTAGCTGGTTGGTGCAACATCGTGGGCCGAAGAGCCTGTTCTGCACTGTAATGTTCTATGTTCTATGCCCTCAAGCAAGTCCCACCTTAGAAGATGGTGCAAAATCCCTGGATGCATAATTAATTACGCCAGGGATGGAAGCTATAATGTGGTTTCCCATCAGCCTCCAAACAGGAACACTTCTCACCTTGCCACAGGACTTAGTCTCAGATGGGAGAGTTCTGCCCAGAGCATGTGGCTGAAATACTAAATGAAAACTTTCTCAGGACTAGAGTTGTAAAGTACTGTTAACTGTGTAAAGGTATTCCTGTATCTTTAAAAGTCTCTTTGGTTAATAAATGTTTAAATGTACCTATTAAAACTGTCAGGATTCCCTTGCTATGTGCAAAAGAGAAATAATTTGATAGCTCCCACAAATTAGGGGCGGCATTGTGATTAGCACAGCTGCTTCACAGCACCTGCAATCCGGGTTCAGTTCTGGCCTCGGGTCACTGTCTGTGTGGAGTTTGCACTTTCTCCCTGTGTCTGAGTGGGTTTCCTTCAGGTGCTCCAGTTTCCTCCCACAGTCCAATGATGTGCAGGTTGGGTTGATTGGCTATGCTGAATTGACCCTAGTGTCAGGGGGATTAGCAGAGTTAATATGTGGGGATACAGGAATGGGGCCTGGGTGGGATTGTGGTGAGTGCAGACTTGATGGGCCAACTAGCCTCCTTCTGCTCCATAGGGATTCGATTAACATGATTTATCTCAGATAGTTACTATTTTCACTTTTTTATAATCAGGTTGGTTATTTTTCCCCCCAAATCATGGAGTCGTGATGTGAACAAAAGTTGCCAGCTTTGAAGATCTCTGTTATAGAAATAGTACAGTATAGAAAGAGGCCAGACAGCCCATCGAGTCTGCACTGACCACAATCCCACCAAGGCCCTACCCCCATATCCCTACATATTTTACCCACTAATCCCTCTAACTAAACATTTCAGGACACTAAGAGGCAATTTTAGCGTGGCCAATCAATCTAACCCGCAGATCTTTGGACTATGGGAGGACGCAGACATGAGGCACGTGGAGAACGTGCAAACTCCACACAGACACTGACCCAAGCAGGGCATCAAACCCAGGTCCCTAGAGCTGTGAAGCAGCAGTGCTAATCACTGTGCTACCAGGCCGCTGTGTAGGTTCCCTCTGGGTGCTCCGGTTTTCTCCCACAGTGCAAAGATGTGTGGATTAGGTTGATTGGCCATGCTAAATTGCCACTTACTGTACTGGGAGCATAGGTTAGAGGGGTTAGCGGGGTAAATATGTGGGGTTAGGAGATAGAGCCTGGGTGGGATTGTTGTTGGTGATCATTGTGATCGAGTGATCAAATGATCGAGTGATCATTGTATGGTTGAGTTTTTGATGCAGATGGAGGATGAGAAAGTAGGGTCCCCAATCTGTGTCCTCTGTTTGAACAGAGGGGAGTACGATGGGATGAAAGAGAAATTGGCAAATGTAGATTGGGGGCGCAGATTGGTTGGTAGGACAGCTGAGGAACAGTGGAGGATTTTTAAGGAAATCTTTTTCGGTACTCAGCAGAAATACATTCCGATGGTAAAGACGGAACATAGGAGAAGGGATAACCAGCCGTGGTTATCGAAGGAAATAAAGGAGAGCATTAAATTAAAAGCTGATGCGTTCAGAGTGGCTAAAAGTAGTGGGCGATTAGAAGATTGGGAAAGGTTTAAAAATCAACAAAGAATGACTAAGAAGGTGATGAAGAAAGGAAAGATAGACTATGAAGCTAAACTAGCACTAAATATAAAAAAGGATAGCAAAAGCTTTTACAAATATATAAAGAAGAAGAGGCTGGCTAGAGTGAATATTGGACCCTTAGAGGATGAGGGGGGGATTTAGCGGTGGGAGATGAGGAATTGGCAGAGGCCTTACATAGGTTTTTGCCTCAGTCTTCATGGAGGAGGACATGTATAGTTTGCCAGATCTTAAAGATAGAAGGATGGTAGGAGTTGAGGGCCTGAATGCGATTACTGTCACTAGCGAGGTAGTGCTTGATAGACTAATGGGACTGAAGGTGGTCAAGTCCCCAGGACCGGATGGAATGCATCCCAGTGTTCTGAAAGAAATGGCAGAGGTGATAGTGGGTGCCTGAGCAATTATTTACCAAAATTTGCTGGATTCCGGGGAATTGTCGGAAGATTGGAAAACGGCTAATGTTACGCCACTGTTTAAAAAAGGTAGCAGACAAAAGGCAGGGAATTATAGGCCGGTTAGTTTAATGTCTGTAGTTGGAAAAATGCTTGAATCCGTCATCAAAGAAGAAATAGCGAGGCACCTAGAAAAGAATGGTTTGATCGAGCAGATGCAGCACGGATTCATTAAGGGGAAGTCGTGTTTGACGAATTTATTGGATTTCTATGAGGATGTGCAGTAGACAGAGGGGAACTGGTGGATGTGGTGTTTTTAGATTTTCAAAAGGCGTTTGATAAGGTGCCTTATAAAAGGTTGCTACTGAAGGTTAGGGTGCACGGAGTTGGGGGTAAGGTGTTAGCGTGGATAGAGGATTGGTTTTCTAATAGGAAGCAGAGAGTTGGTATCAATGGGTGCTATTCTGATTGGCGGTTGGTGACTAGTGGAGTGCTGCAGGGATCGGTGCTGGGGCCTCAGCTATTTACCATTTATATAGATGATCTGGAGGAGGGGGCTGAGTGTAGGGTGACAAAATTTGCGGATGACACGAAGATGAGTGGAAAAGCAAATTGTGTGGAGGGTGTGGAAAGTCTGCAGAGGGATCTGGATAGGCTAAGCGAGTGGGCGAGGACCTGGCAGATGGAGTACAATGTTAGCAAGTGTGAGGTTATCCACTTTGGCAGAAATAATAGCATGAGTCGCGAAAACCCAGTCTGCAGGTGTAGTAGGTGATCAAGAAGGCGAATGGAATGCTAGCCTTTATAGTGAGGGGGATAGAATATAAAAGCAGGGAGGTCTTGCTGCAACTGTACAGGGTACTGGAAAGGCCGCAGCTGGAGTACTGTGTGCAGTTTTGGGTGCCACACTTGTGCAAGGATATATTGGCCTTGGAGGGAGTGCAGAGGAGGTTCACTAGGCTGATACCGGAGATGAGGGGGTTGGACTATGAAGACAGACTAAACAGACTGGGTCTGTACTCGTTGGAGTTTAGAAGGATGAGGGGGGATCTTATAGAGATGTATAAGATAATGAAAGGGATGGATCGGATAGAAGTAGAGAGATTCTTCCCGCTTAGAAAGGATAGCAGGACTAGAGGGCACAGCCTCAAGATAAGGGGGGAGCAGTTTAGATCGGAGTTGAGGAGGAACTTCTTCACTCAAAGGGTGGTGAATCTCTGGAATTCTCTGCCCGTTGAAGTGGTGGAGGCTACCTCGCTAAATATATTCAAGTCACAGGTAGGTTTTTGACAGACAAGGGAATTAAGGGTTATGGGGAGAAAGCGGGAAAGTGGAACTGATCCACTTCAGATCAGCCATGATCTTACCGAATGGCGGGGCAGGCTCGAAGGGCTAGATGGCCTACTCCTGCTCCTATTTCTTATGTTGGTACACACTTGATGGGCCAAATGGCCTCCTTCTGCATTGTATGACTGACTGAGCTGTCACACTCATGGGATTGTTACTAATTGAAATGGTTCTGTGGGAGATCAGTTGCCATTGTGAGCTGGTGTATATGTACCTTTAAGGGAGAGTATCAATCACTACCACCTTGACACAGAATGTGCTGTAGTATTCCTCTCAGTACCCTGAACTCAGCGGAATTTTTTCCGGGAATTGTAGTGGGCAAGGGTGGACCATGCAAAGGTCCATTGACCTCAGATGGGATTTCCTGGTCTTGAGTCAACACTGCTGGAAAATCCCACCCTCAGTTTACAATGGCAGCTTGTAGTAGTCAGACTTTGATATGCAGAATCCCAGTTACCGTTAGGTGTATTTATTCTTACCTTCTAATAAAGAACCCACATTATTGTTTAGTAATAAACAATGACTGAAAGGTGTACAAGCTTCAATCCTTCAATGTACAGCAGCAGAACTGCTTGGAAGTGAAATAATTGTCAACTGCTAATTCAGCCTATGTATGTGATTCTACAGCTCTGAAGGAAGCCTACACACCTTCATTCTGGAATATCACGCCTCATTCTAGCCAGCAGGGACTTGGCTCCATTTGATTTGATTTATTATTGTCACATCTTTTAATATAGTGAAAAGTATTCTTTCTTGCGTGCTATACACACAAAACATACTGTTCATAGAGAACAAGAGAGTGCAGAATGTAGTGTTACAGTCATAGCTAGGATGTAGAGAAAGATCAACTTAATGCAAGGTAAGTCCATTCAAAGGTCTGACAGCAGCAGGGAAGAAGCTGTTCTGGACGGTTAGTATGTGACCTCGGACTTTTGTATCTTTTTCCTGACGGAAGAAGATGGGAGAGAGAATGTCTGGAATGCACAGGGTCCTTAATTATGCTGGCTGCTTTGCCAAGGCAGCGGGAAGTGTAGACAGAGTCCAGTAAAGTTGTTCAAATTTTGGAGAACTTAACTGGCATAAGTCTACCTATAGCAAGGTTTGTGCAAGAACAGAGATTAAATAGCAGGCTCCAGAGGGTCTAGCTTTAGACAGAGCTCTACAGAAAGGAAATAATCCATTATTGCTTCTTGCTGTCCCTTCAGCAGGTTGGGGAGAATTTAAAACACTAGACACTGGGCTAGGGTAGAAGTGTCAATTTGGTAACAGTTCCCAACAGCTCCTAACTAATGTAAAGGTCTTTTAAAACTGTTCAATTTGAAACTCTGCAGTTTTATTTTCACACCTCAGTCACTATTTTCTGGGAGGAGCTTCAATAAGCCTGGGAAGAGCAGAAACAGCTCAACAGTGCCACCCTTGTAATCAAGCAATAACCTATGACCAGCTAAGGCAGTGGCTAAAAGTACTGAAATTCAAATGAACCAAAATAGCTGTCCTGTTCTATGAAAAGCATTATATAACTACAAGGCTGTTTTTTTTCCTCCTTTAGTTGTGCTGCTCACCATGTTGCTCAGAAGGGATTTCTGGTGCTTGCTCTTCATTTAGCAAGGACTAAAATTAGCAGCTGTCAGAGGTCTAATGCTGATCTAGTGACTGTCTACAGTACTATCTTGAGGTTAAATTGGCTCCAAGATAGCCAATCAAAGGTGGTAAATTCAAATTGAGCCAATAATCTTTTTTTTTAATCAAGTACCTTTGCCAAATCCCAGTAATCCAGGTTATTGTTGCTGATTAACCAGGAGCTTGGACTCCTTTCATTTAACTGCGTGCCAGATAATCCTTCAGTTGGGGTTGATATGTAAGTAATTGAAGTGCCAACTTCTAATGAGTTTGTACACTTAACTGCTAAGTCCAATAATTTCTCAATGTAACCAAGGAGCCCTTAACATGTAGCCTGTTCTTAAGTTATTGAGGCCTAAGTATGATGTGTTCCTATGTAGACTATGAAGTCCATGGAAAGCAAAGGAAAACATTTTTTAATCTGGATTTTTCCATAATGTAATTGAAAAACTCCTTTGGTTGCTGTTGAATTTCTTTGTATCCCAGAGATCTAATTGACTAAAAGTAACTGTGTGCAGGAAGTCAATAGCTCAGTGATGCCTGCTTTGTCTTCCACAGAAACATTCCGCAGCTGCTGATATCACATCCTCTTTGTCAGAAGATAAAGTACCGGAGGCGTTTTTGGTGATGTTAATAATTCAGTTTGGAACAATGGTGGTAGATCGAGCACTGTATCTCAGAAAGACAGTCTTAGGGAAAGTTATCTTTCAAGTCATCCTTGTTTTTGGAATTCACTTCTGGATGTTCTTTATCTTGCCAAAAGTGACAGAACGGTAAGGTCTTTAATTTGTTGAGCTAGATGGAAATTTCAAGAGGCAAAAAGCTTGGGTTTTATAGACAAATTACTCAGTTATTTCACTGTAGGCTAGTAATCGTCAATAGTGACAAATGCTTCATGTATCTTCCACCATCATTTAAATGTGTTTGGTGTATTCATATATACTAGCATAGCACTCAACATAGCTTTCTTTGTTATTTTCTTACAGGAGGTTTAGCCAGAACAAAGTTGCACAGATTTGGTACTTTGTTAAATGTGTTTACTTTGGATTGTCAGCTTATCAGATACGTTGTGGTTACCCGACACGTGTGCTTGGTAACTTTCTGACAAAAAGCTACAACTACATCAACTTGTTTCTCTTCCAAGGGTAAGAAAATTTCTTGTTAAATGTGGTAATCAATTCATACACCTTCTCAGTTTGACTAAATATTTACTGAAATTTATAGTTATAGTTCCCAAGTATCTCAATGATACAGTAAAAATTGCCTGAGGTCACACAGCTTTCAATATAAGTGACAATATATAGATTTATAATGAAAGAAGCAGTAACCCATACATAGGTAAATTTTATAAACATTAAGAATATATGGCCTCATAACTTGTTTTCATATCTTTGTATCATCAGCAAATTTGACTACAATACAATCCATCCCTTCATCCAAGTCATTAATGTAGATTAGAAATAGTTGAGACCCCAACAATGATCCCTGCAGCACTCCACTAATTACAGGCTATACACTGAGTACTTCCCATTCCTTCACAGCCGTTTTTCTCAAAACATCACCATTGACAAGGAGATCAACACCAGATCAGCCAACTCGACCTTCTATAAACTATAGCACAAATATGACAACAGAGACGACCTCATGTCAAAAAAAAAGTACTAGTATACAGAGCAATTGCAGACACCACACTCCAGTTCTTCAATTAGATCGGGGGCTGGATTTTCATCCTAGAAATGGGTACCTCACATCAGGAAATTTTCCAGTTCAGCACACCCACTTAAAGAAAAAGTAGCCTGACTGGCAAGCACCATATTTATCTGAGGAAGATGGGTATGGGAAATGGTTGACCAAACCGCTATTAGCACAGATCAGAGGCAGCTACAGGAGCTGCTGAGACAGACCGGTTAAATGAAACTCGTCAGTCCTCTGGGAGTTCATCCCACTTGTTTTGTACGATATTAGACCTTCTACCCTCACCCCCTCCACACATTCCTCATGTCTTCACGGAGGAGGACGTGAATAATTTGCCGGGTGTTAGCGATAGAAAGGTGGTAGGACTGGAGGGTCTTAATGACATTAGTGTTACTAGAAAGGCGGTGCTCAACAGACTGGAGGGGCTGATTGTGGACAAGTCCCCAGGACCGGATGGAATGCATCTGAGGGTTCTGAAAGAAATGGCGGAGGTGATAGTGGATGCCTTGGTGGTTATTTTCCAAACGTCGCTGGATTCCAGGGAAGTGCCGGATGATTGGAAAACGGCTAATGTTACGCCGTTGTTTAAGAAGGGTGCCAGGCAAAAGGCGGGGAATTATAGGCCGGTTAGTTTAACGTCTGTGGTAGGTAAAATGTTAGAATCTGTCATTAAGGAGGAAATTGCAAGGCATCTTGAAGGGAATTGCTTGATAGAGCAGACGCAGCACGGTTTCATTAAAGGGAAGTCGTGTCTGACAAATTTACTGGAGTTCTATGAGGATGTGTCTAGGGCGGTGGATAGAGGAGAGCCGGTGGATGTGGTCTTTCTAGATTTTCAGAAGGCGTTTGACAAAGTGCCTCACAAGAGATTATTGCAGAAGGTCGAGGGACATGGAGTTGGGGGTAGGGTGTTAGCGTGGATAGAGGATTGGTTGTCAAATAGGAGGCAGAGAGTGGGGGTCAACGGGTGCTATTCGGATTGGAGGATGGTGACTAGTGGAGTGCCCCGGGGGTCGGTGCTGGGGCCTCAGCTTTTTACCATTTATATAGATGATCTGGAGGAGGGAACCGAGTGTAGAGTATCGAAATTTGCTGATGACACCAAGATTGGGGGAACGGCAAATTGTGCGGAGGGTGTGGAGAGTCTGCAGAAGGATCTAGATAGGCTGGGCGAATGGGCCAGGAAATGGCAAATGGAATTTAATGTTGGCAAGTGTGAGGTGGTCCACTTTGGTAGGAAAATGGTAGGAAGGACTATTACTTACGAGGCGAAAAACTGCAGCAGGCGACGGTGCAGAGGGACCTCGGGGTCCTTGTGCATGAGTCGCATTCATAGCGAGGGGGATTGAATATAAAAGTAGGGAGGTCTTGCTGCAGCTGTATAGGGCATTGGTGAGGCCGCAACTGGAGTACTGTGTGCATTTTTGGGCGCCGCACCTGCGTAAAGATATTTTGGCCTTGGAGGGAGTGCAGAGGAGGTTTACTAGGCTGATACCGGAGTTGAAGGGGTTGAGCTATGAGGAGAGGCTGAATAAACTGGGCTTGTACTCATTAGAGTTTAGAAGAATGAGAGGAGATCTCATTGAGACGTATAAGATGATGAATGGGATGGATAGGATAGAGGTGGAAAGACTCTTCCTGCTCAAAAAAGACAATAGGACTAGGGGGCACAGCCTCAAGATAAAAGGGGGGCGGTTTAGAACGGAGTTGAGGAGGAACTTCTTCACTCAAAGGGTGGTGAATCTCTGGAATTCTCTGCCCGTTGAAGTGGTGGAGGCTGCCTCGCTGAATATTTTTAAGACGCGGGTTGATGGGTTTTTGATAGGAGAGGGGATTAAGGGTTATGGGGAGAGGGCGGGAAAGTGGAACTGAGCAGCGACAGATGAGCCATGATCTTATTGAATGGCGGGGCAGGCTCGAAGGGCTGGATGGCCTACTCCTGTTCCTATTTCTTATGTTCTTATGTCCTGTCCATGCCAAGCCAGGACCTTCCACCCATCCCCAATTGCCCTTCCTAGTCTTCGTGTCTCACCCTCCATGCAAAACCATGCCCTCCACTCACTCCCAATGGCTATTATAGACTCCAAGACAACCCATGCACCCTTGATGATGCTCATAGTCTTCCACTCAGCTGCAGTGGTCCCTCACATCCTATATGTCCTTCATGTCAATTCCTAGCACTTGAGTGCCCTTTTACTTAGTATACACTGTGCAGAACTAATGACCTGTGGTAATGATGCCATGTATGTAAATGTTTAAAAGCAACCATTTGTAACTTTATTTTAAAAAAACTGTTATTACTATACTCCTATAAAACTATCAATCAACTAAACTTTTAAAGTATTAATAACAGAAATTATTGTTACGTTACACCTCTTTACCATGTATAAGTAAACACTGAGCCAGTGACAAAATAGATCACAAAGAAAACATCTTTTAAACATAAACTTGCATCACATTTTCCCTTGTGTGAACCTGTTTTATCAAATTAATGGAAATCTAGGATCTCATTTGATTGAAAGAGAACTGTAGATGTGGTATACCTGAATTTCTAGAAGGCATTTGATAAGTTGCCAAGTAAAAGATAAGAGTACATGTACAGGGCTCAATGTACTAACATAGATAAAGGATTGGCTAGCTAATGGAAAGCAGATAGTGGGTACAAATGGGTAGTTTTCAAATTGGCAAGCTGAAACAAGTGTGCTACAGGGACCAGTGCCGGGGTCTCAACTATTTATAATATATATCAATAATTCGGATGAAGGGACTGACTGTATGTTTGCTAACTTTGCTGATGATATCAAGATAGGTAGGAAAGTTGTCAATTGAGGCAAAGAATCTGTAAAGACTGATTACGTGTGGGAAATAAAATGACAGGTGGAGTATAATGTGTGAAAATATAAACTTAGCCACTTTGGCAGGAGGAATAGAAAAACAGTATACTATTTTACGGAGAGAAATTGCAGAACTTGGTGCAATCTGGATGTCCTGGTACATAAATTATAAAAACTGAGTATGCAGGTATAACAAGTGATTAGGAAGACAGATGAAATGTTGACATTTATTGCAAGGGGAATGGATTATAAAAGTAGGAAAGCCTTACTGGAGCTGTAGAGGGCCTTTGCGAAACCACATCTAGAATACTGTGTGCAGTTTTAATCTTCTTTGTTAAAAGATGACAGAATTGCATTAGAACAAGGGAATGGCGGAGGTGATCGTGGATGCCTTGGTGGTTATTTTCCAGTCGTCGCTGGATTCCAGGGAAGTGCCGGATGATTGGAAAACGGCTAATGTTACGCCGTTGTTTAAGAAGGGTGCCAGGCAAAAGGCGGGGAATTATAGGCCGGTTAGTTTAACGTCTGTGGTAGGTAAACTGTTAGAATCTGTCATTAAGGAGGAAATTGCAAGGCATCTTGAAGGGAATTGCTTGATAGAGCAGACGCAGCACGGTTTCATTAAAGGGAAGTCGTGTCTGACAAATTTACTGGAGTTCTATGAGGATGTGTCTAGGGCGGTGGATAGAGGAGAGCCGGTGGATGTGGTCTTTCTAGATTTTCAGAAGGCGTTTGACAAAGTACCTCACAAGAGGTTATTGCAGAAGGTCAAGGGACATGGAGTTGGGGGTAGGGTGTTAGCGTGGATAGAGGATTGGTTGTCAAATAGGAGGCAGAGAGTGGGGGTCAACGGGTGCTATTCGGATTGGCGGATGGTGACTAGTGGAGTGCCCCAGGGGTCGGTGCTGGGGCCTCAGCTTTTTACCATTTATATAGATGATCTGGAGGAGGGAACCGAGTGTAGGGTGTCGAAATTTGCTGATGACACCAAGATTGGGGGAACGGCAAATTGTGCGGAGGGTGTGGAGAGTCTGCAGAAGGATCTAGATAGGCTGGGCGAATGGGCCAGGAAATGGCAAATGGAATTTAATGTTGGCAAGTGTGAGATGGTCCACTTTGGTAGGAAGAATGGTAGGAAGGACTATTACTTACGGGGCGAAAAACTGCAGCAGGCGACGGTGCAGAAGGACCTCGGGGTCCTTGTGCATGAGTCGCAAAAACCCAGCTTGCAGGTGCAGCAGGTGGTCAGGAAGGCGAATGGGATGCTGGCCTTCATAGCGAGGGGGATTGAATATAAAAGTAGGGAGGTCTTGCTGCAGCTGTATAGGGCATTGGTGAGGCCGCAGCTGGAGTACTGTGTGCAGTTTGGTGTCTTGGCGTTTATTGGTAGGGGGATTGAATTTAGGAGTCGCAGCGTCATGTTGCAACTGTATACAACTCTGGTGCGGCCGCACTTGGAGTACTGTGTGCAGTTCTGGTCCCCACATTACAGGAAGGATGTGGAGGCTTTGGAGAGGGTGCAGAGGAGGTTTACCAGGATGTTGCCTGGTATGGAGGGGAGGTCCTATGAGGAGAGGCTGAGGGATTTGGGGTTGTTTTTGCTGGAAAGAAGGCGGCTAAGAGGGGATCTTATTGAAACATATAAGATGATTAGAGGTTTAGATAGGGTGGATAGTAGTCGCCTTTTTCCTCTGATGGAGAAATCTAGCACGAGGGGGCATGGCTTTAAATTAAGGGGTGGTAGTTATAGGACGGATGTCAGGGGTAGGTTCTTTACCCAGAGGGTGGTGAGGGATTGGAATGCCCTGCCTGCTGCAGTTGTAAATGCGCCTAGTTTGGGGGCGTTTAAGAGATCCGTGGATAGGTTTATGGACGAAAAGGGATTGGTTTAGGTTAGTGGGTCATTGTTTTGTAACTGGTCGGTGCAACATCGTGGGCTGAAGGGCCTGTTCTGCGCTGTAATGTTCTATGTTCTGTGTTCTATGTTTTGGGCGCCGCACCTGCGCAAAGATATTTTGGCCTTGGAGGGAGTGCAGAGGAGGTTTACTAGGCTGATACCAGAGTTGAGGGGGTTGAGCTATGAGGAGAGGCTGAATAAACTGGGCTTGTACTCATTAGAGTTTAGAAGAATGAGGGGAGATCTCATTGAGACGTATGAGATAATGAATCGGATGGATAGGATAGAGGTGGAGAGACTCTTCCCGCTCAAAAAAGACAGTAGGACTAGGGGGCACAGCCTCAAGATAAAAGGGGGACGGTTTAGAACGGAGTTGAGGAGGAACTTCTTCACTCAAAGGGTAGTGAATCTCTGGAATTCTCTGCCCGTTGAAGTGGTGGAGGCTGCCTCGCTAAATATTTTTAAGACGCGGGTTGATGGGTTTTTGATAAGAGAGGGGATTAAGGGTTATGGGGAGAGGGCGGGAAAGTGGAACTGAGCAGCGACAGATGAGCCATGATCTTATTGAATGGCGGGGCAGGCTCGAAGGGCTAGATGGCCTACTCCTGCTCCTATTTCTTATGTTCTTATGTTCTTATGTAGAACAAAAGAACAAAGTACAGCACAAGAACAAGCTCTTCAGCCTGCCAAGCCTGCGCCGATCATGATGCCTGCCTAAACTAAAACAGGCTGCACTTACAGAGCCCATATCCTTCCATTACCATCCTATTCATATATTTGTTTAGTTGCCCCTTAAATGCTGCTATCGTATCTGCTACCACCACCTCATCGGGCAGCACGGTACAGACATTCACCACCCTTTGTGAAAAAAAACTTGCCTCTCACATCTCCTCTAAACTTATCCCCATGTACCTTAAACCTATGTCTCCTAGTACTTGACTTTTCTACCTAGGAAAGAGCATCTGACTATCTACTTTGTCCCCCATGCCATTCATAATCTTGTAAACATCTATCAGGTCACCCCTCAACCTCTGTCATTCCAGTGAGAACAAGCCAAGTTGGGCTATTTACGTACTGTTTCAAGAAACCCTCCTGGATGCTCTTTACAAATTCTGCCCCTAGCAAAAAGTGAGTCCCAGTCAATAAATTGAAAGTTAAAATCACCCACCGCAACAACTGTGTTGTTTTGCATCTTTCAAAACCTGTCTGCACATCTGCTCCTCTATCTCCTGCTTGTTGTTGGGAGGCCCATAATAAACTCCCAACATTGTGACTGTACCCTCCTTATTCCTAAGTTCTATCACATTGTCTTGCTGCCTGAACCCTCTGAGGTATCATCTCTGAGTAGGGTTCTGATATACTCCTTAACCAGTAATGTAACTCCCCCATCCCCTTTACATCCCCCTCTAGCCCGCCTGAAACATTTGAATCCTGGAATGCTTAGCTGCCAATCCTGTCCCTTTTTCAATCAAATCTCTGTAATAGCAACAACATCATAGTTCCAAGTACTAATCCAAACTCTGAGTAATCTGTTTTACCTGTTATACTCGCTGCATTGAAACAAATGCACTTCAGACCACCAGTCCTGCTGTGTTAACAGTACTCCCTGACTGCTTTTTCTTGTAATCTCACTGGCCTTCTTCTGGAACTCCTCCTCAGTTATTTCTCCTGCTGACCCACTGCTGTGGTTCTCATACCCCTGCCATGCTAATTTAAACCCTCCCAAGTGATTCTCGCAAATCTTCCTGTCAGGATATTGGTGCCTCTTCAGTTTAAATGTAACCTGTCCTTCTCGTATAGGTTTCACCTGTTCCAGAAGAGATCCTAATGATCAAGATATCTGAACCCCTCCCTCCTACACCAGCTCTTTACCCATGTGTTCAGTTGCACTATCTTCCTATTCCTATCCTCACGGGCATGTGGTGCACGAAGTCATCCTAGAGGTTCTGTTTTTCAACTTACTACCTAACTTCCCTTGCAGAACCTTGTCACTCTTCCTGCCTATGTAGATAGTACTAATGTGTACCATGACCTCTGGCTGTTCATCCTCCTCTTTCAGAATGTCCCATTAGAAGTACAAAAAAGGTTCACTCAACTTTTTGGCTTAGTAGTATTATTGCTAGACTATTAATCCAGAAACTCAGCTAATGTTCTGGGGACGTAGGTTCGAATCCTGCGAAGGCAGATGGTGGATTTGAATTCAATAAAAAAATAAAATTCTGGAATTAAGAATCTACTGATAACCATGAAACCATTGTTGATTGTCAGAAAAACCCACCTGGTTCACTAATGTCCTTTAGGGAAGGAAATCTGCCATCCTTACCCGGTCTTGCCAAATAGATTAGGACTTTATTCCCTGGAGCGAAGAAGAATGAGGGGAGATTTGATAGAGGTGTATAAAATTATGATGGGTATAGATAGAGTGAATGTAAGCATTCTTTTTCCACTGAGGCTAGGGGAGAAAAAAACTAGAGGACATCGGTTAAGGGTAAAGAGGGAAAAGTTTAAAGGGAATATTTGGGGGGGTGTTCTTCACACAGAGAGTAATGGGAGTGTGGAATGAGCTGTCAGATGAAGTGGTAAATACGGGCTCAGTTTTAACATTTGAGAAAAACTTGGACAGGTACATGGATGAGAGGGGTGTGGAGGGATATGGTCCAGGTGCAGATCAGTGGGACTAGGCAGAAAAATGGTTCAGCACAGCCAAGAAGGGCCAAAGGGCCTGTTTCTGTGCTGTAGTGTTCTATGGTTGTATACATGTCACTCCAGAGCCACAGCAATATTGTTGACTCTCATCTGCCCTCTGAACAAGGACAGCTCGGGATGGGCAATAAATGCTGGCCAGTCAGCAATGCCCAAGTCCCACAAATAAATAAAACAAAATGAATTTTAAAAAAGTCATCCTGAGATGAGTGCACATGAAGTATAGGTGCACAGGTTGGGCCTTTACTCATTGGAAGTTAGCAGAATGAATATCATTGAAATGTGTAAAATCCTGAGTGGATTTGATAGGGAAGGTATTTGGGGAGGATGTTTCCCCTTAAAGAGGGTGTTTCACTTGTGGGAGAGACGAAAACCAATAATACAAATTACAAACAAGAAGTCTACCATTAAAGACTCGGATGAGGTGAATTCTCTCAGATGGCTGTTAGTATGTGGAATGTATTTCCCCAGAATGCAATGGAGACCAGGTCATTGAATTTTTTTTAAGGCAGAGTTAGACAGATTTTCGGGAGCCAAAAGTCATGGAGGGGGTCGACAGCTTGGTAGAGTTGAGACCACAACGCAGATCAGTCTTGATCTTATTGAAGCGGGCTTGAAGAGCTAAATGGCCTCCTCCTGTTCATAAGTCCTTTTCCTGATGATTTTCAAATGTCCTGCTACTATCTCTTTGATAATGGATTCTAACATTTTCCAACGACAGATGGTGGATGTATAGACAGTAGTTTCCTGCTTTCTGTTTCTCTCCTTTCTTAAATAGCAATGTTACATTTGCAGTTCCATTTAAACTGGATCCTTTCCAAAATTTTGGAAGATTACATCCTATATATCCACTATCACTGCATTTCACACTACCAACTTCACCCTTATTGACTTCTCAACAAGAGTAACTAGAGAATGACCAACTTTAATTCACTATTTTTCTTTACTAGTCTAGGTGCTGCGGGTATCTTAGTGTTCCATCAGCTATCCTTGTCTGAGAACTATTGACTCAGAACAGTTAGCACACACATGATATTTCTGGAGTGATGTGAGGATGTTTGTGAAATCAATTAAATTTTATTAATTATCCAGTGCCAGACACGCGGCACCTGTTCAATTCCGATGTAACATGATCTCCACAGATTTCGACTAGTTCCATTCCTGACTGAGCTCAGAGCTGTGATGGATTGGGTCTGGACAGACACAACCCTTAGTCTCTCAAGTTGGATCTGTATAGAAGACATTTACGCCCATATTTTTATTCTGAAATGCTGGCGTGAATCTGAGAAGGTAGGAAAGAAACATATAAATCACAGATCAATAATGTTTACAAATACATTTTTGAAAAAGGAAAACATTTATTTATCTGATAGCTTAATAATTTTCTGAAACATTCACTAAATGTTCTTGATTATTTTTCTCTGAGCTTTGCATTATTTCTGAACTTAGAACTGTTGCACATTTTTCATATTTCACATTAGTAAAACAACATTGACACAATGGATGTAATTCTCCAACAAAATGACTAAGGGAGTGATCTTCCCAGCTTGTCACACTGGTCGAACACTGTGGTGAGCTGGTAAAATAGGGTGGGAGGGGAGTGATCCCAGCTGCTCACCCACTGCACCTGATTTCTCACCTCTCATGATCTTACCAGCACCAGATATCTGGTGAGATCAGCCTTGCCCCCAAAGAGGATGCAAGGCAGATCTCACTGTTTAAATACCATTTAAAATATTGGACCGTGCAGGTGGATACCAATTGGCCGCAGAGCCATGCAGCTGTGGCAGGGTTTTATGGGCCAGCTATGGCTGGGGGAGGCAATGACAGGTTTCTGCACTTGTGCAATTGCGCCCTATGCTGCGATCAACTGGTTTTTGGGCAATTTAGGCTATACCACTCACCCTGCTGGCAGATTCCAAGTTTGACAAGGTGTTTTTGACCAAGTCAAATAAAATTCAATTTTTAAGTTGCCCAAAAATAGCATGAATTTCTCCCGTTTTCACGCTCATTTAAGATTTAGAATTTTTTGGCAAGAGAGGCAAAAAATCAGGCCTGCGTCTATTTTTCGCCTCTCACGATGTTACTGTTTTGCTGGTGAAAATCAACCTTGCACCTGGAAAGAGTGCAAGATTGATTTAAATATTCATCAGTTAATTTAAATATGATAAGTGAGTCTCAGACGCAATCATCTGGACTTAACTGCTTGCCAGTGGATATTCCTCACCAATAGTGACCAGACGTGATGACCTCGCCAATGGGACTGGAGGCCTTTGAAGCCCTCAGGTGGTCAGGCAGTGCCCTTTGGGTTAACAATCATCCAGAATGGAGGGATATGGGGTGGCAATTAGCCATTTGGGGAAATTGGATGTGGTGACTTGAAAGTAGCGATTGGCCAGGGGTAGATAGGGGGTGGCAAATCAGTGATCTGGCAGGGTGCTGGAGATTAGATGAGGTGGCAATGGGAGAGCAGTTGGTGAGGGAGGGGTGGGGGGTGGTGGGGGGTGAGGGAGTGACAGATCTCCCAGTACACTGCGTATGCACTGTACACAACGCAGTGGGAAATCAGGGTGCTGAGCAACAGCACCCCTACAGCTCAGCAGGTAGCTTCCTCAGCATGAATAAACTCAACCCTCTTCCCCCTACTGGCAATGACCATATCTTGCCTCTTTTTTTTCTAAGTGCCAAATGATTGTGTCTGGGAGCTCACCCAAAAAATAGGTGTGATTCTCTCTCGTTTTCATGTTTATTTGGCACTTCGAAATTTTTTAATAAGTTCGCCATCTCCAGCATGAAACAATGCAATTCCCATCGGGTCAGTTGGTGCAATCCTGATCGCAATTTTACAACTTTTATTGAGTTGCAATGTGAGTGAGAGAGATAGGGCTTAAAGACACTGACAAGGACTGCTCTTCAGAGAACAGAGCACCTCAGATTAACATTTAGGCCATACCTTGATCACTGGCATCAAAAGCCCACTCCTTAATCACTGGCAATATCAGGACCCCCCCCCCCCCCAATCTCTGGCATCAAAGGCCCCCTCTCCCTCTCACTTGTGCAAATCACCACTGTAGGCTCGCTACAGTCTTTGGCCTTTCAGCCTTACTGTTTGGCAGTGCCAACCTGACAATATCCCTGGCACCATGCTAGGTTGGAACTGCCCATCCATGACCACCTAGGGACTTCAGTGGCCTCCAAGCAACCAAGCATGGTCATCACATTTGGTCTCCATTTATAGAGACCAGTAGCAGTGATTCCCACCAGCTTCCTGTTGTGCCAATGGGTTGGTGAAATCCAGATTAAATGAAGATTTAAATATGTTAACCTGCTTCACGCCCTCATGAGGCAAGAACCAAATTATATTGCCACAGGTAGAGTAGAAAGAATCCCAAAAGAGGTTCACCGCAACGCAAATCGCATTTGACCCCTTTCACGAGATACTCCGGCCATCATGCTATTTGCAGCTGGGCACGTAAGGCTGGAGAATCAGCCCCACTGTATTTACTAGCATAATGGTTTATGTGCTTCAGGATTTGTATAATCATGGAACAGGGTTGGTGGCTAGTGGATGAGAGGGAATGAACCATTTTGCAATTCATAAGCACAAAAGTGCTTTAAAATCCTGCAGATTTATTTTAAATTAATTAATTTGTTTTAATAGTTTTAGAATGCCTTTTAGGTAACATGTATTAGTATTGAGGAATGGAACTCTTCCAATGCTGGCATCCAATGTCAGCATGAACTATACAGCAAGATCAAGTGTTGTACAGTTGGGTGAAACTTAAGTGCTCTCTACACAGCCCCAAAACCAAATCTCAGCTCACCCTTAAGAGTACATCCTAACGGAACACTTTATTTTCTGTTTCCAATACCAACCACGTAGGGACCTCTCTGAATGAGATTGATAGTCAATTACTACTAAATTATAAAGAGTTTTTAAGTTCCTGTCCAAATTAAATAATGTACATGATCGATGCCTTCAGGTTTGACACTACTTTCATATGGCAGGTGCTTGGATCATTCAGTTTAACACCCCAACTGAAATGGCTCTAGGATGTCTTGTTTAATGATTTTTTTTTAACTTTTGTTTGGGTTTCATTACAGAGATATCCTCAGCCACGTGGGCAGAAGAAAAAGAAAGTTGTAAAATATGGCATGGGTGGTCTTATCGTCTTCTTGTTAATATGCATTGTATGGTTCCCACTCCTCTTCATGTCCTTAATCAAATCTGTTGCTGGTGTGACAAACAAACCTTTGGATGTTTCTGTTAAAATAACCATCGGAGGTTATCAGGTAAAACAAAAGCTGCATTCTTTCTGAAACAAATTGTATACCAATGTAAACATTTAAAAAAATGCCAGAATTTTACGATCCTCCCAGTGGGTTTTGAGGTTGGGGCAGAGGTGGAAGGATATTGCATGGCTGGGAATCCCTTTGAATGGGACCCAGTTTGAATGGGAAGCAATTTTTTTAGTTAGAAATTTATTAGTGTCACAAGTAGCTTACATTAACACTGCAATGAAGCTACTGTGAAAATCCCCTAGTTGCCACACTCTGGTGCCTGTAGGGGATCAGGGAGGGCCTCCATCTAAAGCATCCTTCCCATCCCTCTCATCAAGCCAGGAGATTTCTGGACCACCCTCTGTCCTTTGGCCTACCCCCTGAGATAACAAATGCCACCCCATGACTCTCCAGGCATCCCCTACCTTCCCCTCCCGGCATCCCCTATCCTTGCCTCCCCTGGACCCTGCCACTTATCTTCACTCCAACTCCCTGCACTTAGTTCCAGGTACATTACTTTGGTGTTTCTTTCAACTATTGCAGAGCTGTGTTTGGAGGGGCTGGAGTATTGCTGGCCAATCTGATTTGCTGGAGGCTTTGCAAATCAGGAATTCTGCCTAAGTTAGGACAGATGTCCAACCTTCTGCCAATCAATGCTCATTAGGGCGTGAAGTGGGCAACAGGTCTTCGGAGTGGGCAGGAATATGTTCCCTGCCAACTCTCCAAAATGACAGGGACCGAGAACCACATCCCATCCTAAAAAATCAGACACAAGTGTATTCAATAAGGTATGAAGTAAACTGTGAAAATTTAGCTTTCATTTCCATACAAAGATTTCCATAATTGTAACAAATCTCAGCTGGATCCATTTTACTTCATTTCAGATGTGTGAAGGAAAGCGATTCATTAATTTAAACCAAGTTACAACAGAGAACAATAAGTTGCAAATTAACCAGTCTGGGATGGCACGGTGGCACAGTGGTTAGCATTGCTGCATCACAGTGCCAGGGACCTGGGCTCAATTCCTGGTTTGACTGACTGTCTGCATGGGGTTTCCTACGGGTGCTCTGGTTTCCTCCCACAGTCCAAAGATGTGCGGGTTAGGTGCATCGGCCATGCTACATTCTCCCTCAGTATATCTGAACAGGCGCTGGAGTGTGGCGACTAGGGGATTTTCACAGTAATTTCATTGCAGCATTAATGTAAGTCTACTTGTGACAATAATAAATAAACTTAAACTATATGATGTTGAGGGGAATACAAATTAAATCCAATTCAAAATTCTTTTGTCACAAATCTGATTTTAACTTGCAGTATTCCCTTGAAGAAAATTGAAAGGAGTGTAATATTTACTAAAATAAACATTTAAAATGTAGAAACATAGGAAACAGGAACAGAATTTGACCATTCAGCTCTTCAAATCTGCTCTGTCATTCATTATGGCCATGGCGATCTTCCAACTCAGAAACATGTTCCCGCTTTCCCCTATATCCTTTGATCCCTTTAACCTCAAGAACTATATCTAATTCTTTTCTGAAAAAATTGATGTAGAGCAACCATGTCAATAACGAGGCAGCTCAGATGCTAACTGACTGAGTGGGCAACTCAGAGGTCTCCTGCTTAAAAGCACCGCAGGAAAGCTGCTCTTTGAAGGCCCTGGGTAATAGACCAATCCAGGCCACAGGAAAGTATGGTGAGGGTTTTTGCAGGGTGCAATCACTGGTTTGGGGTGCTCTGAACACCCCCCATACCCACACCTAACTTCTGATGCTGGGTCTCTTGAGCAGGCACTGAATGCTCTTTGAAAGAAGGTCGCTCTCCCACTCCTCAAACTGACTTTCAAGATGAAAAGCAGCCCACACAGGTTTACTGCCTTCTGGAAACATAATTCAATCCCCCATTATATGGAGTGAAAAAACAGAAGTTTTATGTAGATATTTGGAAGCTAAAATAGCAGAGTCTCAGGAAATGAATGAGCCGCAGTATAGCCCAGTTGGTCTGAATGATCTGTATCTGTGCTATATGTCTCCATGTATCTCATAAACTGTTTTTTCACTGGAAGACAAAAATCACCACCCGATGTGTTATTCCCCTGTGAATCTCTTTTCTGGTGAATTTTAATATGTTGCCATATTCAGACACAGGTTCCAACATCTAGAATAATTTTTTATTTTAGTGACATATTCAAATCTGTGTTTCTTTTCCTCAAGCCTATCTTTACAATGAGTGCCCAGCAGAAGCAGCTGCATGATCTTACTCCAAGTCAGTACAACAGACTCTTAAGAAAATATAATGACAATTCTGTAAGTACTTTCTGCATCATTATCATTTATATGCTGTGTGGCACACTGTGGCACAATTTCAAAATTTCCAGATGATATGAAACTTGGAAGCATTGTGAACAATGGGGAGGATAGCATGGAACTTCAAAAGGGCATAGACATGTTGATGGAACGGGAGGACAGTTGGCAGATGACGTTCAGTGCAGAGAAATGCGATGAAAAGGAGCCCACACAAGTTTACTTGCTTTGCATGCCACATGGCAATAGGCCTGCCCACAGCAGGCTTGATACCAAATACCATTGTTTGCTGGGGACAGTATGGAGACAGCTTTCCTGTGTATCTGACCCCATGTTGTACCTGTCCCGTGAGTGTTTGATGGGGACAGTGTAGAGGGAGCTTTACTCTGTATCTAAAAGAAAGTCAATATCTTTTCCCAAAAGTTAGGTAGTCTAAAACTAGAGGCATAGGTTTAAGGTGAGGGGAGAGATACAAAAGATACAGAAGGGCAATGTTTTCACAGAGGGTGAACAAGCTGCCAGAGGTAGAAGTAGAGATGGGTACAATTTTGTCTTTTAAAAAGCATTTAGACAGTTACTTGGGTAAAATGAGTATAGAGAGATTTGGGCCAATTGTGGGCAATTGGGACTAGCTTAGGGTTTGAAAAAAAGGTGGCATGGACAAGGTGGGCCTGTTTCCATGTTGTAAATCTCTATGACTCGCTGCAGCAGGAAATGGCCCTTAAGGAGTCATTAATTTTTCATTTATGGGCCTCACTTGATGGTGGGTAGGAGGTCAGGAACCTGTGATAATTTGCAACAGGCTTTGCCAAGACTACTTTGTTTCTTCATAGCAGTTGAAGGTCCAAAATCAGTTGAGAATGGCATGGATGCGTGGAGTTCACAAAGTAGAAATTGAAATAGGATGCAAACCCACACAAATGAGGAGAATATGCAAGCTCCACACAGTTACCCAAGGGCAGAATTGAATCTGAGTCCCTGGTACTGTGAGGCAGCATGTCTACTGTGCCACCATGTCAGCATAAACTCCAACCTTTTTCTCTCTTGCTCAAAAGACAGCATATCAGGTTATAATGTATCTTAAAAGGCTATTCAAAAATATTATGAATTTTTGTCCCACTCATTGTAATTGAACCATCCCTTTAAATTTGACTTATGTGCATTATATCCTCCCTTATCGATGGTGTCATGTGGAGATCCAGCTGAGTTTGCACCTGAATTTGTGAACTTAGATAAGAGATTTGAATGCATTTTACAGTTTAGATTCAAATATCTCGTGATGTCTTGATGGGAGACTTTAATTTCCCAAACATCGATTGGAATATCCCTAGGGTAAGGGGTTTGGATGGGCAGGAATTTGTTAGGTGTGTTCAGGAGGGTTTCCTGACACAGTATGTGGATAAGCTTACACGAGGAGAGGCTGTACTCGGTCTAGTACTGGCTAATAAACCTGGACAGATGTCAGATCTCACAGTGGGAGAGCATCTTGGGGATAGTGATCATAACTCTATCTCCTTTACGATAGCATTGGAAAGAAATAGGATTAGGCAAGCTAGGGAAATGTTTATCTGGAGCAAGGGAGAGTATGAAGCCATCAAGAAGGAAATTAGACGAGTAAGTTGGAAGGAGGTATTCTTGGGGGAAAAGTACCAAAGTAAGGTGGCAGATTTTCAAGGAATGTTTGTCTGGAGCTCTGCATAACAACGTTCCAATGAGACAGGGAGGTTTTGGTAGGTTACGGGAACCATGGTACATGAATGTTGTAATGAACCTAGTTAAAAAGAAAAGAAAGGCGTACAGAAGGTTTAGAGAGCTAGACAATGTTAGGGATCTAGAGGAGTACACGGCTTGTAGGAAGGAATTTAAAAGGGAAATTACGAGAGCCATAAGGGGTCATGAGAAGGCCTTGGCGGGTAAGATTAAGGAGAATCCTAATGTGTGCTACAAATATGTGAAGAGTAAAAGGATGAGATATGAAGGAATAGGACCTATAAAATGTGAAGGTGGGAAAGTTTGTACGGAACCGGTAGAAATAGCAGAGGTGCTTAATGAATGCTTTACCTCAGTATTCACGGTGGAAAAAGATGGTTGTACTGCAGGCTTGCAGCTGACTAAAAAGATTGAGTATGTGGACATTAAGAAAGAGGACGTTTGGAAACTTTGAATAGCATCAAGATAGATAAGTTGCCGGGACCAGATGGGATATACCCCAGGTTACTGTGGAAGGCAAGGGAAGAGATTGCAGAGCCTCTGGCGATGATCTTTGCATTGTTGATGGAGACGGGAGAGGTTCCGGAGGATTGGAGGATTGCGGATGTAGTTTCCATATTCAAGAAGGGGAATAGGAATAGCTCAGAAAATTACCAACCGGTGAGTCTAACTTTAGTGGTTGGTAAGTTGGTGGAGAAGATCCTGAGGGACAGGATTTATGAATATTTAGAGAAGTTTAGTATGCTCAATAGCAGTCAGCACGGCTTTGTCAAAGGCAGGTCATGCCTTACGAGCCTGGTTGAATTCTTTGAAAACATGACTAAACACATTGACAAAGGAAGAGCGGTAGATGTGGTTTATATGACTTCAGCAAGGCGTTCGATAAGGTCCCCCATGCAAGACTTCTTGAGAAATTGAGAGGGCATGGGATCCAAGGGGCTGTTGCCTTGTGGATCCAGAACTGGCTTGCCTACAGAAGGCAGACAGTGGTTGTGGATGGGTCTTTTTCTGCATGCAGGTCGGTCACCAGTGGAGTGCCCCAGGGATCTGTTCTGGGACTCTTGCTGTTTGTAATTTTCATAAATGACCTGGATGAGGAAGTGGAGGGATGGGTTAGTAAGTTTGCCGACGACACGAAGGTTGGTGGCTTTGTGGATAGTCTGGAGGGATGTTAGAAGTTGCAGCATGACATTGATAGGATGCAAGACTGAGCGGAGAAATGGCAGATGGACTTCAACCTGAATAAATGTGTAGTGGTCCATTTTGGCAGGTCAAATGGGATGAAGGAGTATAATATCAAGGGTAACACTCTTAGCAGTGTAGAGGATCAGAAGAACCTTGGGGTTCTAGGTTCTTAGGACTCTTAAATCAGCCTTGCAGGTAGAGAATGTGGCTAAGAAGGCGTATGGTGTACTGGCCTTCATCAATCAAGGGATTGAGTGTAGGAGCCGGGAAATAATGCTGCAGCTTTATAAGACCCTTGTCAGGTCCCACTTGGAGTACTGTGCTCAGTTCTGTTCGCCTCATTACAGGAGGGACGTGGAAGCTATTGAAAGGGTGCAGAGGAGATTTACGAGGATGTTGCCTAGATTGGGTGGCATGCTTTATGAGGATAGGTTGAGGGAGCTCGGTCTTTTCTCCCTGGAGAGATGAAGGATGAGAGGTGACCTGATAGAGGTTTATAAGATGTTGAGAGGTATAGATCTGGTGGATTCTCCAGAGGCTATTTTCCAGGGCTGAAATGGTTGCTATGTGAGGACACAGGTTTAAGGTGCTGGGGAATAGGTACGGAGGAGATGTCAGGGGTAAGTTTTTTACTCAGAAGGTGGTGGGTGAGTGGAATCAGCTGCCATTGGTGGTGGTGGAAGCAAGTTCAATAGGGTCTTTTAAGAGACTTCTGGCTGAGTACATTGGACTTAATAGGATTGATGGTTATAGGTAGGCCTGGTAGAGAGGGATATGATCAGTGCAACTTGTGGGCCGAAGGGCCTGTTCGTGCTGTAGTTTTTCTATGTTCTATGTTCTATGTCTTAAAGCAGTGCTAAATAAATTAGAACTGACATATCTAAAGGGGAAAGTCATCCCCATTGGATCACAATAAATAACATCGATGTTTATTGCTCTCAAAAAATGAAGTTGATAGAAATAAAATTCACAGTGAATTCAAGAGCTAATTGTATTTTTTCTTAGGCTGCTATGCAGTTCTTGGAAGCGTACATGAGAGAAGATATTCTGATTGCACAACTTGAAGGAAATTCAAACTCTCTCTGGACTATCAGCCCACCAAGTCGGGAGAAGATGATAGAAGAATTAAACCATAATGCTTCAAAAATCTCCATTGTTGTATCTTGGTCTGTCCAAAGGTAAAATAGTTTGAATGTTTGATTACTATTAAATTTCATTGTACACATGATGAGTTGAAATTTATCAGCCCTTCGGAGACAGACTGGGAGGCAAGATGGCTCAAAAAATATTGCAGGTAGTTGGCAGGGTAGTGCACCTGTTGTTTTCCTACCACCATGGCAATGGCAGGGAACAAGGCAGACAACTGTCCTGCCCAGAGCCCAGTTGAACAACCTTAAGGGCCTGTTCCCATATCCGCTGGCATTTAACCAGCAGTGAGGGAAGACCGCCAGGTAAATCCAGGCAGTCCCCCAACAGATGCCAGAAGTGGGAAAGGGCTCTCTATTTTTTCGTCACTTGTTAGGCCTCTTAGTAGCCCCCAAAGAGCAATGGTATTGCCGGCACTCTCAAATTCCATTTCCCTGTCCCAATACAGTCTCCCAGATGGACACCAGTGCTCCCAGACCCTGTTGATGTGATTGTGAAGGCACTACATCCACCTTCCTCTTTCTCCTGGTACAGTTCCAGCAATGGCCATTGCTCCTGTTGGATTTGTTGAGGAAATACCTGATATGATTTAATATTCATTTTCTGACTTACATAACAAAGTATAACCAGATTTTCTGCTGCTACATAATTCATCACATTATTTCCAACCAGTAAAATAAGTGGATGAAAAATCATGTCTTGGTGAACACATTTCCAGAAAATCCCAGTCTATAACTTAAGAGTCATAGTCAATTTCAAATAGATTCTCCAGGTCTGCTAGCTTCCAGCTAAAATTGCAATGGCCAGGAGAATTGGGAATGGAAAACCAGGTTTCACTTCAGTTGCCAAACCCATTGCAACCCTCCCAGGCCCCCATCGGGGTCCTGCCCATAGTATATATTTAAATTCAGCACTTTCAATATAATTAGCAGGCTTGAATTCCAATTCAAACAGCTGTTGCTATTCACCCTTCTCCAAGATGTGATCTGCACTGGGCGGGCTTTCATGCAGGTGGTCACAAGAGTTGAACCCCGAGGGTTGAGGAAGCACCACTCAGCAATGAGAGGCACCGCCTCCACATCACACAGGTATGAGTTTTATCTGACCTGACCCCCTACTCCGGTCCCCTCCTCCCAAGACCCTCCCCCCACTCAACCTCCCATCAGGCTATGTGCCATGACAGTGCCAACAGTGCAGTGCTTCCTGGCATCCTAGCACTGACATCCTGGCGGTCCAGTGGCCATTTGCCCCATTGCTTTTGCCAGGCTGAAAGGACAAGATCCTCGAGGGTCCTGGGATTGGGTAGGCTTGGGCTTGGGCTGGGACTGTGCCACTCTCCACTGGGGCAGGGGTGTCATGGCTTGAATGCTCCTTCTAGTCCTGGCAGACCTAAAGATCACCCCTAGCACGATGATTTCAGGCAGCCCTGTTCAAATACATCTGTCTGACAGCATTGGCAGAAGTGACTATCACAAAGTAGGCACTGGGAGACCAATTCTCATCTTCGTACTTGGGGGCACCGTCCAAAATATTGTGTGACAATACAACTGTACTAAGTGGGATGGATTAAGGTCAGAATATAGCAGCTCCAAACTGGACATCCATGAGGACCTTTGTGCAATAACAGTAGCAGAGTTGTATTTCAGCACTTTCTATAACTTCATGGCCAGCATATTCCTCACACCTCCAGTAACATTAAGCCAAATGATGAATGCTCGTTCAACAAGCAGTACAGAAGAACATGCCATAATCATCACCAAGCTTGTTCTCCCAGTGTCTATATGGGTTTTCTCTGGGAGCTGTGGTTTCCTTTCACAGTCCAAAGATGTGCAGACTGGGTGGATGGACCATACAAGATTGCCCCTCTGTTTCTAAAGATGTGGAAGTTAGGTGGATTGGCCATGGTAAATGCACAGGGTTACAGAGGGGGTGTTAGGCCTGAATGGGTGGGATGTTCTCTGAGTCGATGCAGGCTCGATGGGTTGAATGGCATCCTTCTGCACTGTAGGTATTCTGTTCTAACTAGTTGAACCTCTATTCCTTTGGTTAGGTGTTTGCCCAAATGATCACCTTAAAAATAGCATCCAACTACTAATTACCTTTTTACAATGAAAGTATACATCAACTGATTTTGTCACATTATACCCACTTAATATTTCATTACAAATTATGAGCCAAGACTTAATATTGGAGATTATGGACTAAATTTTACTGATTCCTAAATTGAGGAAGCAGATACAGAGGGGCTTGTAAAATGGTAGGAACCCTTTTGGGTCAGCTTCTCTATCAGTGGTGATGTTTTACAGTGGCAAGCAGGAAGCAGGCTGACAACCCCTTAGAAATAGCCTCCCTGTGGCAACCTGGGGCAGTGGAGCCATTGGTTCTATGGCCCAAAGAGAAGGCCGTGGACAGAAAAGGTAATAACACCCCATGGTTCCAACTATATATCCAGAAGGGTTGCCCCTTCGTACTGTGGTATGTAAAGTTTAATTGCTGTTTTACCAGTTAGGAGACTGCATTGGTAAAATTAACCAACCAATTCTGCTGTCTTCAAGTGCTGCCATGCACCTCGATTTTTGATTCAACCTCAAGCTTGTAAAACCCACAGGAACATTCAGCCCTTTATTGAATGCAAATAAATTGAGTTTGCACATTCTTCCTGTGTCTACGTGGGTTCTTTTCAGGTGCTCCAGTTTCCTGCCATATTCCAAAGATGTGTGGGTTAGACTGATTGACCATACAACATTGCCCATTAATGTCATGAGGACTAGCAGTGTAAATAGGTGGGGTTATGAGGATTGGATTTGGGTGGAATTGTTGGTGCAGGTTCAGTGGGCCAAATGGTCTCCTTTTGCACTGAAAGAATTCTATGATGTATTTCCTTCCCAGATTTTCATTATATTTCATTATATATAAAGACAATTTAAGTTGTTTTTGGTTCAGACACATTTTATGAAGCAGAACATTTTCAACTTATAACATTGTTAACACTTTGTCCTAGTCAACCAAACCATTTCATCATTTTATCTTATGATTCTTTGCTTATTATCTGAGAGTATTCATGTTTCAATATTCATGGTGTACACTACAATCAGCTTTCAGTACATTCAATTCACAGGAATATCAGTCTTGGTGGAAAGGCAGAAATTGCTTCCGATAAACTCTCGTGTGAAATTCAACCGCAGGCCAGAATAGGACTTGCTGCATTGCTCGAAGGAAGTGAGAACAAATCTGTGTAAGTTAATAATTTTAGTTAACTACACAACTAATATTTCATGTTTCAAGGTTTTTTTAATCAATAATCTTTACATTAATTGCAAATCTTATTTTTAAAAAATCCAACACTTGAATTCCTGGCATCTATATTTTTATCATAAAGTGCTGGGTTTGGACTTTGAGTTCTGTCATCTGATCTCAGCAAGAGAATTGTTTTGTTTGCTGAATGTAACCATATGGTGGGCACATTCTTTGTGAATGTATTTTTAACAGCAATTCAGAACCAGAACCATTCCATCATGCTATATGACAATGTATTTTATTAAAATGTTTCTTTATTTAGCACAATGCACATACTTTGAAAATTTCTGAAGTATAATAAATGGATTGAAGGATTTTACAGCATAAACACCTTGCATGTATATGCTGTTTATGTTGAAGAATATACCAAGAGGATTTATAGAAGCATGAAGAACATAAAAGATGAGCAAACATTAGTACAGATGACCAAGACTGGGTGAAAATGGATGATCTTAATGGAGGAGAGAATGGTACTGGCAGTGTTTAGGAAAAGAATTGCAAAGGTGACATCTGGACAACTAACAACATGGTCATCAATAGGTGGGGTGGGAGGGGTTAGATGTGGTGAAAGAAGGAGGAATGCATTAAAGGAACAGAACTTGATGTTTGGGAAAGGTGGGGATTGTGAATGGAGTGGCAATTAAAACACTGGAGAAAGTCACAGTGACATGGAGGACTGTGGCCATTGGAGGATTTTAATCCAGGGATGAGAATTTTGGATCTTGAGGATCTCAGAAACTAATGCAGGTCAGCAAGAACAGGGTGGTGTGTAACTGTGAGGGTAACATACAGGAAGCAGTACTTTAGATGAAATCAATAATGTTTTATAGAATCAAAAAAAATGCTGGAAAATCTCAGCAGATCTGGCAGCATCTGTAAGGAGAGAAAAGAGCTGATGTTTTGAGTCCAGATGACCCTTTTGTCAAAGCTGGTTTTATGGAAGATGAGAACAATCGATAATTTTAGTCTGGAAGTAACAAAGGCATGACAGTTTTTTATCAGCAGATATGTGAGAGTAAGAACAAGCATGGGTTATTTTAGATGGAAATCAGCTATTTATGATGGAGAGCATATTAACTTGAAAGCTGAGCTCAAAGTTAACCAGATGTCAATGTTGTGAACAATCTGGCTCAACTTTAAACATGCATTAGCTGTAGGAGGGACCCTCCCTGCACCACTGACCTCATTAGCCCTGTTTAAAAATATTAGCATGGAATTCTGAAATGAGGTGCTTTAGTCATTCTTCCAGTTTTGCAGAAATAGTAGGTTTATTCATAATGTTGAAGGAGTTGAAAATTTGTTAAGGGTCAAATAAAGTGGTGTTGCAAGTTTCTAATGAGTCCAATGAAGGTTGAAGGCTTAGTGGCAGAAAACCTGCTGTGACTCATGGGATCTATAGTTGCTGCCCCTCTTAGGGTGCAGCACTACCAGAAAAATGGAGCACAGACAGCAGCGAGGGGAAGCTATGAGCAGAGGAAATGGAACAGGGCATTCAATAGAATATGTATTCAACCATGATAGCTACAAAGCACTTCTGCTTCTTCCACCACAGACAGGGGCAATGTCTGACGTAGCTATAATTTAAAAGAATATGATCATTCAACTGACTCTCTGGCACTGCTACTCCAGATGAGTCTATAGCAACAGAGCAGTGGAAGGATGACTCTATGCATGGCCGATTTGATCACAGTGTCCTTTGATTTCTGTGTCTCAGAATCCTACCAGACTGAAGCCAACAACATTGGCAGCATCTCACAGTTTGCCATGCATCATTGCACTAATGAGATAACGGAGGTTGTGTACACAAGGAGAGAGGACTGTCTTCTCTGAAGCCAGAGAAAAGCAGGAGGGGCAAGAATGTGGTTTTTCTAGGATGGTAGGATTTTTCAATGGTGCAGGGTGCCATGGACTGCAGAAACATGAGAAACAAATGTCAACAGGAAAACATGTTGGAGTCTAAAGGATACCATCCTCTTACCACGCATTTGGAGTGCAGCCATGCATAAAGCTTCATGTTGGTGAGTGCCTGTTATCCTGTCGGCAGCCACAATGAAGTTCCTCTATACCAGTCTGACATTCAAACTACCACAACAAATCAGAGGCTGACTGGTGACAAGAGCCACCTCCCAGATCACTTGATGTTTAATCATTAGCTTTGAATTACCCTGACAACTATTGGGCTCTCTTCCAAGGTTAAAAGCTGTTGAGGAACTGGTGAGTTTTCTTTTGCAGGTGTTGCATTCCACCTTGTGGAAAAAAATGCTTTTTCAGTGGCTAAAGATTACCTGGATGTGGAAGAGATCACTCGGGGTGGTTTACAGAGGGTGGTTGAAACAAAGCTTTTGGATTTGGTGAACAAGCTGCAACTGACTGTAACTGAAGGGGAGAGCAAGGCAGAGATCATTTTGGCAGAGATAATTTGATAGCTCAGCATTTCAATTCACCAGAAACACAGATTGAATCATTGGAACTGGCTAGAATTCAATTATAAATGAAACAGCCGCAACACGAAAAGTATTCAAACAGTTTGAATTGCAATTAAATTAAATTAAATTAAACTCGCTAGAGTTTAGAAGAATGAGGGGAGATCTCATTGAGACGTATAAGATGATGAATGGGATGGATAGGATAGAGGTGGAGAGACTCTTCCCGCTCAAAAAAGACAGTAGGACTAGGGGGCACAGCCTCAAGATAAAGGGGAGGCGGTTTAGAACGGAGTTGAGGAGGAACTTCTTCACTCAAAGGGTGGTGAATCTCTGGAATTCTCTGCCCGTTGAAGTGGTGGAGGCTGCCTCGCTAAATATTTTTAAGAAGCGGGTTGATGGGTTTTTGATAAGAGAGGGGATTAAGGGTTATGGGGAGAGGGCGGGAAAGTGGAACTGAGCCACAACAGATCAGCCATGATCTTATTGAATGGCGGGGCAGGCTCGAAGGGCTAGATGGCCTACTCCTGCTCCTATTTTTTATGTTCTTATGTTCTTAAATGCAAAAGAAAGAGAGAGATAGGTAAAGATATTAAGATCTTAAGGGATGCAGAATCAAGTCAATTAGTAATGATGAAGAAGTATTTCCAGAAAAGGTGGAATATGTGAAATTAATGGTGAAAAGACTAGTGTTTCATTGTCTAAGCTAAGGTTAGAGATTCCAATGAAAAGTGATGAATTGTAGTAGAAATAATAGGGAAATTACCTTTTTCAGAGATTCAGTTTACCCTGGGTAACAAATAGCTAGATCACAGGTGGAAGTGATGCCTACTGTGGTTGAAAAGTCAGGGAAAATCAAACAACTGAGTGTTGTGGGAAGAGTATCCTGGGCTGTTTCCCAACAAAGAATGAGACAGAAAGAGGGGAAATCAAGGAGTAAAGATAAGGAGGCTGAGGTTCAGTTATCAGAAACATTTTTTTTCCCAGATGGTTGATAAAGAGCAAGAATGGGATGAAATGGGTATCTTTAATTCAGGAAAGCTGGTAGAATTGCAATAGAATGATGTAGGGATAGAGCAGTTCTACCAGAAAGCAGACACAGAAGAAGGAGAGTATACCAGAGTGTTATTATATTAGAAATATGGTGGGATTTTATGGCCTTGCTCATCCCAAAACTGAAAAATCCCACCCAAGGTCAATGGTCCGCCCTTTGCCTGCTGTGGCAGGCAGGATAGTAAAATATTGGCTAATATCTGAATGAGGAAGTAGAGACCTTTACATCTTTAGACAGGTGAAAAATGCGCGGTGGTTCATCAAGTTATATTACTGGTAGGTTTTAGGAAGGAGTATTGTGGGTAGCGCATGAGGTGCCAGTAGGAAGTCATTTGGGAGTAAGGAAACTCAAGTGAAAATACAAAACAATTTATTGGCCTGGATTGCATAAAGATGTAGTAGAATTTTGCTGTACATGTTACAAATGTAAGGTAATGGGAAAATCTCAACTGGCAATCAAACCAGAACCCTCAATGCTCATTCTGGCATTTGAGGAACCTTTTACTAGGATCCTAATTGATTGTGTGGGTTCCCTCCCTAAATCAAAAAGTGGGAATCATGATTTGTTGACCATAATGGCTGTGTTTACTGTTGTGGTTCAGGTCAGAAACTCCAAAGTGTTTTGCAAAGTCAGCCTGAATCATAAGTTTTGCATCTTGCATTTGGCTAGGATAAGCATGAGGTGTTTCACTTTAGGTATGATTCAAGTGACCCACTAGGGAAGTTTTATCAAACAAAATTTATTTAAGAATGTGGTCAACATGTATAGTAAGAAAATTAGCAAGAACTTTTATCAATTGCAAGCAGAAATAAAACAATCACAATAATGTATAACACTTAACCAATATATATATCAGATATTCCAATCAAAACCAACATCCAATAAACAAAATCCTTCAAACAGATTTAACACTGCACAGGGTAAAGCTCTCATAATACTGGAATCTAGTTCCCTGGCTTGAATGCTGATTTTGAAATGATCTTGAAAACTCAGAGCGGCTTGTAATCATCAGCTCCCTAAAACACCAAAAACATAGATTCTTTACTGCAGCAAGACAACAAGCCTTCCTTTCAGTTAACTGGTAAAACTTTTGAAGCAAAACCAAAAAGAGAGACTTCTTTCAGCTGTGCTTCTAACATTGCAGCCAAAACAAAACTAAAAACAATCCTTGTCACCTGACCGAAACACAGCTTTTTTTCTCCTTCCACTATGACATCACCCAAGGCTATGATCATGATTTTAAAAAACCTCTTAAAGATATACAAACCTCCACATTACTAGATTTCTAGACACCCTTTCATTATGTAATATTTCAGCTAAAAGAATTGTAGACAGACAGAAATCCAATTAGATCAAGGATCAAATTTTACATAAGTTATCCAAGGAGGTTATGGATAGCTTAGGAGTGAAGCAATTTAAATCAATTATGTATCATCCATAATCGCAGGGAGCATTAGGACAGTGGCATTAAACTTTAAAGACTGAATGGGGGTGGGGGCGAACATTTGAGTTGTTGGGGATATTAGAAAACCCAAATTAGAGGAGGAGGTAAGAGTGCAGATTAGCAATGTGGTGGATGGTTACCAGGCAATAAAGGTGAGGGACAGAATAGGTGAATGTCTTTATGCACGAAGGAATTATAAAAGAGTAGGGAAATTTACCAGTAGAACAAAGATAAAAGCTTTGTATCTAAATGCATGAAGCAGTTGGAACAAAATTAATGAGTTAATGGCGCAAATGGAAACAAAGGGGTATGATTTGGTGGCTAAAAGCAAATTGCTGCAGATGCTGCAATCTGAAACCAAAGGAGAAAATGCTGAAAAATCTCAGGTCTGGAAGCATCTGTAAGGAGAGAAAAGAGCTGATATTTTGAGTTCAGATGACCCTTTGTCACAGCTAGTTGACGTTGGTTTATGATTTGGTGGTGATTACTGAGATTACTGGAGGAGGAGAAAGTGGGTTCCCGGACATGCGTCCTTTGTTTGAACAGAGGGGAGTATGGTAGGATGAGAGAGGAATTGGCGAATGTTGATTGGGAGAGTGTGTTGGAAGGTAGGTCTGCTGAGGAACAGTGGAGGATCTTTAAGGAGATCTTTCTTGGTGCTCAGCAGAAATTTATTCCGATGGTTAAAAAGGGTCGGAGGAGGAAAGGTAATCAGCCGTGGATAATGAAGGAGGCGAAGGAAAGTGTTAAATTAAAAGCAGATGCGTTTAGAGTAGCTAAGAGTAGTGGGCGAGAAGAGGATTGGGAGAGGTTTAAATGTCAGCAAAGAATGACAAAGAAATTGATAAAGAAGGGTAGGATAAACTATGAAGCTGGGCTAGCGCTTAATATAAAAAAGGATAGCAAGAGTATTTATAAATACATAAAAAGGAAGAGGCTGGCTAGGGTGAACGTTGGACCCTTAGAGGATGAGAGGGGGGACTTAGTGGTAGGGGATGGGGAAATGGCTGGGGCCCTGAATAACTTTTTTGTTTCGGTCTTCACGGAGGAGGACGTGAATAATTTGCTGGGTGTTAGCGATGGAAAGACGGTAGGAGTGGAGCGCCTGAATGACATTATTGTTATTAGAGAGGCGGTGCTCGACAGACTGGAGGGACTGATTGTGGACAAGTCCCCAGGACCAGATGGAATGCATCCAAGGGTTCTGAAGGAAATGGCAGAGGTGATAGTGGATGCCTTGGTGATTATTTTCCAAACGTCGCTGGATTCCGGGGAAGTGCCAGAAGATTGGAAAACGGCTAATGTTACGCCGTTGTTTAAGAAGGGTGGCAGGCAAAAGGCGGGGAATTATAGGCCGGTTAGTTTAACGTCTGTTGTAGGAAAAATGTTAGAATCCGTGATCAAGGAGAAAATAGCAAGGCATCTTGAGGAGAATTGTTTGGTAGAGCAGACGCAGCACGGTTTCGTTAAGGGGAAGTCATGTCTGACAAATTTATTGGAGTTCTATGAGGATGTGTCTAGGGCGGTGGATAGAGGAGAGCCGGTGGATGTGGTCTTTCTTGATTTTCAGAAGGCGTTTGACAAGGTGCCTCACAAGAGGTTATTGCAGAAGGTCAGGGGGCATGGAGTTGGGGGTAGGGTGTTAGCGTGGATAGAGGATTGGCTGTCAAATAGGAGGCAGAGAGTGGAGGTCAATGGGTGCTATTCAGATTGGCGGTTGGTGACTAGTGGAGTGCCCCAGGGGTCGGTGCTGGGGCCTCAGCTATTCACCATTTATATAGATGATCTGGAGGAGGGAACCGAGTGTATGGTGTCGAAATTTGCTGATGACACCAAGATTGGTGGAACGGCAAATTGTGCGGAGGGTGTGGAGAGTCTGCAGAAGGATCTAGATAGGCTGGGCGAATGGGCCAGGAACTGGCAAATGGAATTTAATGTTGGCAAATGTGAGGTTGTCCACTTTGGTAGGAATAATGGTAGGAAGGACTATTACTTACGTGGCGAAAATCTGCAGCATGCGACGGTGCAGAGGGACCTCGGGGTCCTTGTGCATGAGTCGCAAAAACCCAGCCTGCAGATGCAGCAGGTGGTCAGGAAGGCAAATGGGATGCTGGCCTTCATAGCGAGGGGGATTGAATATAAAAGTAGGGAGGCCTTGCTGCAGCTGTATAGGGCACTGGTGAGGCCGCAACTGGAGTACTGTGTGCAGTTTTGGTCACCGCACTTACGCAAGGATATTTTGGCCTTGGAGAGAGTGCAGAGGAGGTTTACTAGGCTGATTCCGGAGTTGAGGGGGTTGAACTATGAGGAGAGGCTGAATAAACTAGGCTTGTACTCGTTAGAGTTTAGAAGAATGAGGGGAGATCTCATTGAGACGTATAAGATGTTGAATGGGATGGATAGGATAGAGGTGGAGAGGCTCTTCCCGCTCAGAAAGGACACTTGAACTGGAGGGCACAGCCTCAGGATAAAGGGGGGGCGGTTTAGAACGGAGTTGAGGAGGAACTTCTTCACTCAAAGGGTGGTGAATCTCTGGAATTCTCTGCCCGTTGAAGTGGTGGAGGCTGCCTCGCTCAGCATTTTTAAGACGCGGGTTGATCGGTTTTTGATAGGCAAGGGGATTAAGGGTTCTGTGGAGAGGGCAGGAATGTGGAACTGAGCCACGACAGATCAGCCATGATCTTATTGAATGGCGGGGCAGGCTCGAGGGTCTAGATGGCCTACTCCTGCTCCTATTTCTTATGTTCTTATGACATGGCTACAAGGAGACCAGGTCTGAGAATTGAATATCCAAGGATATTCAGCATTTCAGAAAGATGGACAGAAAGGAAAAGTAGCTGGTATAGCTTTGCTGGTGAAGAAAGAGCTCAGAGTTGTAATGAAAAAATGACATAAGCACAAGAAATCAAAATGTGGAATCAGTCTGGTAGAAATAGGAAATAGCAAAGGGAAGAAGTACTTAGTTGGAGTAACTTAGAGGTCCCTAAGCAGTAGTTCCACAGTAGGGCATAGTATAAAACCAGGAAATACTGGGAACTTGCAAGAAAAGTACAGAAATGATCATGGGTGATTTTAATATGCAAATAGATTGGAAGAATCAAATTGGCAAGGTTAGCTGGAGGCAGAGTTCATTGAATGTATTTGAGATTGTTCCTTGGAACAGTATGTTATGGAACCAACCAGGGAGGGGGCTATTCAGGAACTGGGGTTGCGTAATGAGGAGGGATTTATTGGTGACCTCATAGTTAGGGATCCTCTAGGGAGCAGTGACCATAGAATTTTGAATTCCGTCGTACCATCATACTATGATAGAAAGTGGAGTCCCAAACTTTCGTTCTGGAATTAAACAAAGAAAATTACATAGGTATGAGGATAGATTTGGCCCAAATAGAGTGGGCAGGAAGGCTAAAAGGTAAGACAGCAAATGTGCCGTGGCAGTTGTTTAAGGAAGTACTGAATTCCTCACAACTGAAATATATTCTAGTGAGGAAGAAAGATGTAAGGGGGGTAAAAAAACATCCATGGCTAAACAAGGAAGCCAAAGATAATATAAAGACAAAATCTAATGTATACCATATTGCAAATGCCAGTAGCAGGCTGGAAGATTGGGAAACTTTCGAACATAAACAAAGGGATACCAAAAAAGTAATAAAAAGCGCTAAGGTAAATTACAAAAAAAACTAGCACAAAATATGATAAAGGATAGCAAAAGCTTCACTTAGTATATAAAAGGGAAGAGAGTCACAAAGCTGAATGTTGGTCCCTTGGAAGATGAAGCCAGACAGTTAATCGTGGGGAATACTGAAATGGCAAAGTCAATAAATCAAGACTTTGCCTCACTTTTCATGGTGGAGGACAGTAGTCCCATTTCTATAGGAATGGGCAAGTCAAAGGTAATAGAAAGGGCAGAACTTGGGCAGCACGGTAGCACAGTGGTTAGCCATTTCACAGCTCCAGGGACCCGGATTTGATCCCCAGTTTGGGTCAGTGTCTGTGTGGAGTTTGCACATTCTTGTGTCTGCATGTTAGGAGTTAGGAATAATTTATTAGCCTGGATAGGTGATTGATGGACAAAAGACAGAGAGTTGGGATGAATGTTTTTTTTTCCCAGATGGCAGAAAGTAACTAGTGGGGTGCCGCAGAATTCAGTCCTTGGGCCCCAGCTATTTACGATTTATGTGAACGACTTTGATACAGGGACAGAAAATGACACAAAAATAAGCAGGACAGTAAGTTGCAATGAGGGAATAAGAATCTTACAAATGGATATAGATAGGTTAGGAGAGTTGGCCAAAATGTGACAGATGGAGTTTAACGTGGATAAATGTGAGGTCATGCATTTTGGTCAGAGAAATGGAAAGGCAACTTATTATCTGAATCGAGAGAGCCTCCAGTGCAGAGGGATCCGGGTGTCCTCATTCATGAGTTACAGAAAAGTAGCATGCAGGTACAGCAGATTATAAAGAAAGTGAATTGAATGTTGGCATTTATAGCTAAAGGAATAGAATTTAAAGGTAAGAAAATATTGTTGCAACTATACAAGGCATTTGTGAGACTGCACCTGGAGTATTGTGCACAGTTTTGGTCCCCTTGTTTGAGGAAAGATGTAGTGGCATTGGAGACAGTGTAGAGGAGGTTCACTAGATGATTCCAGAGATGAGAGGTTTGTCATATGAAGAAAGATTAAACAGTTTAGGCCTAAACTCTCTGGAATTTAGAAGAATGAGTGGAAATCAAATTGAGGTATACAAGCTGATAAAAGGTATGAATAAAGTAGTCATGGAGCAGATGCTTCCTCTTGTGGGGCATTCTAGGATGAGAGGTCTTAAAATAAGGGGTAACAAACTTAAAACAGAATTGAGGAGAAACTATTTCCCCCAAAGGGTTTTGAATCTGTGGAATTCACTACCCTAAGGTGCGGTGGATGCTAGGAATGAGTAAATTTTAAGGAGGAATTAAACAGATTTTTAATTGGTAATGGGTTGAAGGATTGTAGGGAAAAGACAGAAAAATAGGGATGAGGAAAATATCAGCCATGATTGAATGGCAGAGTAGACTCGATGGGCTGAATGGCCTAAATTCTGCTCCCATATCTTATGAACTTACAAGACCATATTGATGGCCTATAGTCAGCAATATCCAGAGGATTGGGATAAAGGAATTTCGTTTGTACTTTTTGCAATTAATGATCCATCTAATGAATCAAAAAAATTCAGTCCCTCTGAATTAATTTTTGGCCATGAGATAAGAGGACCACTTAAGATTGATCAAGGAGACATTGGTGAGTCAGCATTCTGAGACTGCATTATTGGACTACGTGAAATTTTAGAGAAGGATTGAATAGAGTAGGTGAGTTGGCTAGACAGTGGCACTGCATGTGATGAAAAAAGAAATAGATAAGAATCAAAATTTTGTAGTTTTGTTAATGGGGAGAAAATATTTGAACTATTGACAGTGGTAGGTGAACCACTAAAAGTAAGGTTTAGCGGGCTTTATGAAATCAAAACAGCTAATTGAGGTGAGGTGAATTATTTGATACGGCTGCCAGATATGAGGAAGATTCACAGAGTGTGCCACGTTAATACGTTCAAACTGTATCTTGATAAGGAAGGAAAGTAAAAGAAGGATGTGTTCATTGTTACAACTCAGAGTGAAGAAACAAATCCAGTGAAGCAGTTGAGACTGCCTTGTTGAATGTTTTTAAGGCAAATATAGCTTTATTTTTACAAAGTAAAGGAATTAAGGGTTATGATGAGCAGGTGGATAAGCAGATCTGAGTCCACAAAAAGATCAGCCATGATCTTATTGAATGGTGGAGCAGGCTCAAGGGGCCAGATGACCTACCCCTGCTTCTTGTTCTTATGTTCAGATACTAAATTGAACAATGATGAAGTAATCAAAATTTGGGACAATTTACTGAGTTACCTTTCAGAGAAAAATCAAAATGATTGGAAAGAGTTGTTGCAATCATATAAAGCTATATGTGGGAATAAACAGGAAAGTACTAAAGTAATTGTGCATGATGCAGATTAGAAAATGCTATTCAAATTGAGCAATATCCATATAGGCTCATTCCACCAAATTGACAAAAGTTCAGAAGTTGAAGTTAACACTTGCTCAGTGTGAGATGCAGCACAAAATCTTGATCAAACACTATGAAGGGCTGGTCAATAGTGCCAAATCTCAGTTAATGAATATGCAAATCGAGACAAATGAGGGCAATGTAAAGTGGTGAAGGCAAAGAAGGAAAACAAGTTTTACGACAGTGATGCAAATAAGGAAGAGGAATGGAAGAAAAATTGATTGATCTGAAGCCTGTTCCTGAGTTGTTGAAATTAACTGAGCATAAACTGCAGTTCTGTCAATAGCAACTTGTCTTCTATGAAAGGAAAAATACAGATAAGTCAGTAGTCATGTGTGATCTCAAGATGGAGATTGAGGAGCGGAAGCATTTTACTATTGCAGACTGAAGAAAAGGACAACGAGACTGTTTGATGAAACTGTACCATCATTCCTAATGAATTGCTGGGATAATGAATCTATACAGCTTGCACAGACATGGATACCCAGAGAAACAGCGCTGTTCACAACTGATATTCGAGCAAATTACAATGGTGTTCACAATAACATAACTGCTGCAATGATCACTAAAACCATAATTAAATCCTGACACTGAAGAAGCCAATCTGTTATATATCATTTCCAAAGAATGTGCAGAAAATGACGAAGATCCAGAACAAACTAATCACTTAACTATACTGGAACAGAAAGATATACTTCTATTTTCACAATCCAAGATTGTCCAATTTATATTTTCCAAGGTGGTGAGGAATAAAAAAACTATCTAACAGTTTCAGAATTGAGAGTTGTGTTGTAATTGACAATCCACTAATGCAGGCCAACGCTGCAGATAAAGAAGAAAATCATAATCCACAACTAAAAATTTGAGGTTAGAGAGAATTTTGTGCTTAGCATTTTGCAACAGAAAGTGGAGTTGGATTCACCGACAGAGGAACTAAGGCCAGTTAGCAAAGGAGACTGGGATAAAGTGACCCCTCTGGATGGTCCTGAACACACATGTGAAGTTGAGAAAATATGCTAAGGGACTGGTTGTCTTTGACAAAATCTGTGAGCAGCTCAACCTTCTGCAAAGATTGCTTCAATTCGACATTTCAGGACTCTGAAATTCAAAAGAACTGATTCGACTCAACAAAGGAAATTACAAAGCAAATCTGAATTGTTTTGTGCCAGTTTGCATTCAGTGTAAAGTTTTATCCTCCAGACCCTATCCAGCTCTCTGAGGACATTAATAAAACTAATTTGCAATTATGACAATAGAACCAAGCTCAGACTCAGAATTATAACAGGATCGAAAACAGAAGACCTCTGGAAAGACGCAGCTGAACAACCTAGCCCTTATCCTTAAATTATGACTTCTTGATTTGATTTATTATTGTCACATGTATTGGGATACAATGGAAAGTATTGTTTCTTCCATGCTATACAAACACGACATACTGTTCATAGAGTGCATAGAGGAGAAGGAAAGGTGAGAATACCATGCAGTCACAGGGTGAAGAGAAATATCAGCTTAATATATGGTAGGTCCATTCAAAAATCTGATGGCAGCAGGGAAGAAATTATTCTTGAGTTGGTTGGTATGTGTTATGAGACCTTTGTATTTTCCTGACAGAAGAAGGTGGAAGACAGTATATCCGGGATGCATGAGGTCCTTGATTATGTTGGCTGCTTTTTCGAGGCAGCAGGAAATGCAGACAAAGTCAGTGGATGAGAGGCTGGTTTGCTTGATGGATTCGGCTATGTTCATAACCCTTTGTAGTTTCTTGTGGTCTTGGTTAGAGCAGGGGCCATACCAAGCTGTGATACATCTGGAAAGGGTGTTTTCTATTGTGCATTTGTAGAGCCATCCAGATTCAAAATGCTGGCTCTGTTTTCCTTCCACAGATACTGTTAGACCTGATGAGATTTTTAGCATTTCCTGATTTTGTTTCAGATCCCAGCATCCACAGTAATTTGCTTTTATTTTACTGAGACAATGTATCTTTATCAAAATAGTGCCATGGAAACTTTTGCAGACAGAACAGCTGAGGTCTCGAATTAACATTTCACCTGAAAGGTGGCATGGGCATCTGTTCCTTAATAGTTACTGTCAGTCTACATCTTGTGCCCAAGTTACTTGGATGGGACTTTAATACACAACTTGCTGTCTCCAACTGCTGCAGTAAAGATCACAGGCTGCAATTCTCCCAAAAAGATTCTAAGTGCTGAATTCACAGAAAAACTGGTGTAAATCATCATTATTTTTTCAATGGGAATTCACACTAGAATCTCCCACACTCTGTGTAATGCAGAGGCCACAATCGTGAATCTCATTAAGTTTCAAGGGTCAGGGCCTATTTACAGTGGCCCCGAGCTGTCAGCTTCCCATTTTTGCTGGTCAGCTCAATCGCTGGCTGGCCCAGGACCCCCATAGTGCTGCCCCCCCAAAACCCCCAATGGCCTGATCGCAGCCCCCCCGCCAATTCATGCGCTAGCCCTGACCTCCCTGCCCTGAGCCAGAGAGCACCGATCTCCGAAACTCCCTCCCAGCAGTGGCGATTCCACCCACCCCCACCCCCCACCTCGGCAGACACCTCCCTAATGGCCACTGGCCCCACCCCCAGCACATCCTGGTCTCTGGCCTCTCGCTACCCTGACCAATCCCATGCAGAATGGTAGCAAGACGCCCCTACTGATCACCCCTAAGCCTCTTGGTACTGCCCCATGACTGGTGAACAGTGCCAATGTGCCCTTTGGGCATGGACACTTTGCCTCTTGGGCAGTGCCAGGGGGCACAGACTGACACTGCCAAGGTTCTCATGATGTGGAGATGCTGGCATTGGACTGGGGTAAACACTATAAGAAGTCTCACAACACCAGGTTAAAGTCCAACAGGTTTATTTGGTAGCAAATACCACTAGCTTTCGGAACACTGCTCCTTTGTCAGGTGAGTGGGAGTTCTTTTCACAAACAGGGCAGATAAAGACACAAACTCAATTTATGGAATAATGATTGGAGTGTGAGTCTTTACAGCTAATCGAGTCTTAAAGGTACAGAAAATGTGAGTGGAGAGAGCATTAAGCACAGGTTAAAGAGCTGTGTATTGTCTCCAGATAGGACAGTTAGTGAGATTTTGCAAGTCCAGGCAAGTCGTGGAGATTACAGATAGTGTAACATGAACCCAAGATCCCAGTTGAGGTTGTCCTCATGTGTGGAACTTGGCTATCAGTCTTTGCTCGGTGACTCTGCGCTATCGTGTGTCGTAAAGGCCGCCTTGGAGAACACTTACCCAAAGATCAGAGGGCAGATGCCCTTGACCACTGAAGTGTTCCACAACAGGAAGAGAACAGTTTTGCCTGGTGATTGTCGAGCAGTGTTCATTCATCCATTGTCGAAGCGTCTGCATAGTCTCCCCAATGTACCATGCCTTGGGACATCCTTTCCTGCAGCATATCAGGTAGATATGCTCAGTTGCAAGAGTTCGTACTGTGTACCTGGTAGATGGAGTTCTCATGTGCAATGATGGCATCCGTGTCGATGATCCGGCACGTCTTGGAGAGATGGTTGTGGCAGGGCGTCTCCATTAAGGACGGTCACCTCAGCATCTCACTGTACCACAAGCCCATGGATAACCTCACGATGCTCCACTTCTCTAGCTTCCACCTTAAACACGTTAAAGAAGCCATCCCCTACATACAAGCCTTTGTATACATAGGGGCTGCTCAGATGAGGAGGATCATAACAGACACTTCCAGATGCTGAAAGATGCCCTCGTAAGAACAGGATATGGCACTCGACTCATCGATCGACAATTCCAACGCGCGACAGCGAAAAACCACACCGACCTCCTCAGCAGACAAACACAGGACACAGTGGACAGTGTACCCTTCGTTGTCCAGTACCTCCCCGGAGCGGAGAAGCTATGACATCTCCTTCGGAGTCTTCAACATGTCATTGAAGGTGAACAACTCATCAAGACAAAGAACAAAGAACAAAATCAGCCCGGGAAACAGGCCCTTCGGCCCAATGAGCCCGCGCCACCATCTCAACAGCACCAGTCCCCCTCTCCACCCACGACCCCTGTCTAATGTTTTATGGCCATCCAGATTGAGGGAAACTGATTTAGGGACAATTTATTCCTGCCAATCAGCCTAACAGATCATCTTTGGGGTGTGGGAGGAAACCGGAGCACCCGGAGAAAACCCACGCAAGCACGGGGAGAATGCGCAAACTCCCACAGACACCGGCCCAAATCCATGTGTCTGCACAGCAATCAGCGATAGTCACTGAGCTGTCGTCTTGCCCAGTATCTTGTCCAGCTTAGGCACACACTAACGACATGAAGCAATCTCGAACAATCAAGAGCAGCCCCCGTGACTTAAAACCTAAGACCATCCCCACACCCCCACATCTTGCCTTCAAACAACTGCACAACCTTAAACAGACCATTGTTCGCAGCAAACTACCCAGTCTTCAGGAGAACAGTGACCACAACACCACACAACCCTGCCACAGCAACCTCTGCAAGACGTGCTGGATCATCAACATGGATGCCATCATCTCACATGAGAACACCATCCACCAGGTATACAGTTCATACTCTTGCAACTGAGCCAACGTTGTCTACCTGACATGCTGCAGGCATGGTACGTTAGAACATAGAACATAGAACATTACAGCGCAGAACAGGCCCTTCGGCCCACGATGTTGCGCCGACCAGTTACAAAAACAATGACCCACTAGCCTATACCAATCCCTTTTCGTCCATAAACCTATCCAGAGATCTCTTAAACGCCCCCAAACTAGACGCATTTACAACTGCAGCAGGCAGGGCATTCCAATCCCTCACCACCCGCTGGGTAAAGAACCTACCCCTGACATCCGTCCTGTAGCTACCCCCCCTTAATTTAAAGCCATGCCCCCTCGTGCTAGCTTTCTCCATCCGAGGAAAAAGGCTATCACTATCCACCCTATCTAAACCTCTAATCATCTTATATGTTTCAATAAGATCCCCTCTTAGCCGCCTTCTTTCCAACGAAAACAACCCTAAATCCCTCAGTCTCTCCTCATAGGACCTCCCCACCATACCAGGCAACATCCTAGTAAACCTCCTCTGCACCCTCTCCAATGCCTCCACATCCTTCTTGTAATGCGGGGACCAGAACTGCACACAGTACTCCAAGTGCGGCCGCACTAGAGTAGTGTACAGTTGCAACATTACACTGCGACTCCTAAATTCAATCCCCCTACCAATAAACGCCAAGACACCGTACGCCTTCTTAACAACCTTATCTACTTGATTCCCAACTTTCAGGGATCTATGTACACACACACCTAGATCCCTCTGTTCATCCACACTATTCAAAGTCCTCCCGTTAGCCCTATACTCGACACATCTGTTGCTCCTACCAAAGTGAATTACCTCACACTTCTCCGCATTAAATTCCATCCGCCACCTCTCGGCCCAGCTCTGCAACCTATCTAAGTCTCCCTGCAGACTATGACACCCTTCCTCACAATCTACCACACCTCCAACTTTGGTGTCATCAGCAAATTTACTAATCCACCCAACTATACCCTCATCCAGATCATTAATAAAAATTACAAACAACAGTGGCCCCAAAACAGATCCCTGAGGCACACCACTCGTAACTGTACACACCACTCGTAACTGTAAACCGTTGGGGAGACCATGCAGATGCTACGACAACAGATGAATGAATACCGCTCGACAATCATCAGGCAAGACTGTTCTCTTCCTGTTGGGAAACACTTCAGCGGTCACGGGCATTCGGCTACCAAATAAACCTGTTGGATTTTAACCTGGTGTTGTAAGACTTCTTACAAGGTTCCCATGCCCAGGGTGCACTACCCCCCCAGCCACCTTCACCCCTGGGGTGCCCCAATTGCCACCCCCCCACCCTCGTCCCCCTACTCCACTCCAGCAGTGTCGTCCCGCTCATTCCCTGAAAGTGGGGAACTAGTCTGAACCCCACTGGAGCATTCTCCAAGGTGGCCATCATGACACAACAGCGCAGAGTCGCTGAGCAGAGACTGATAGCCAAGTTCCGCACACATGAGGATGGCCTCAACCGGATCTTTTGTTCATGTCACACTAGCTGTAACTCCTACAACTTGCCTGGACTTGCAAAATCTCACTAATTGTCCTGTCTGGAGATAATATACATCTCTTTAACCTGTGCTTAATGCTGTCTCCACTCACATTTTCTGTACATTTTTAAGACTTGATTAGCTGTAAAGACTTGCATTCCAATCATTATTCTGTAAATTGAGTTTGTGTTTTTATATGTCCTGTTTGTGAAAACAATTCCCACTCACCTGACAAAGGAGCAGCGCTCCGAAAGCTGTTGGCGTTTGCTACCAAATAAACCTGTTGGATTTTAACCTGGTGTTGTAAGACTTCTTACAAGGTTCCCATGCCCAGGGTGCACCAGTCCCCCAGCCACCTTCGCCCCGGGGTGCCCCAATTGCCACCCCCCTAACCCTCCTCCCCCCACTCCACTCCAGCAGTGTCGTCCTGCTCATTCCCTGAAAGTGGGGAACTAGTCTGAACCCCACTGGAGTGAAATACTTCTGATGGGATGGGAGATGCTAGTGGGCCCAGAGACTCCAGTCCTGGGCCTGCTAATCACATTAAAAAGAAATGTAAAATATATTAAAATGACTTACCTGCTGTTCCAGCCGGTTTCTAGTGCGGTTCCAATGGCACTGGATGTCCGGCACTGGGAGGTCTGTGCATGTCAGGAATGCATGCGTGAATCCTGCCAATCGGCCAACATGCAATTCTCCTGACCCACTGCGCTGAAGGATTAGTGCGGCAGGATTGGAAAATTGCCCCCAGTCTTTACAGAAGTGGGACTGCCTATATACTGAAGTTTCCTGGGGTCCAAATTTCTCTCCATGCTTTTAAAACATGCTTTTTCAGAATATTCTCAACTCATTCTGAGGATGAAGGGCTTTTATCTTATGAGAAAAGATTGAACAGATTGGACCAGCACCGACTGGAGTTCGGAAAAATGAGAGGCAATATTATTGAAACGTATATCTTGAGGAAACGTATTAGGTTGGATACAAGGAGGATGTTTCCTTTTGTGGCGAGACTAGAACTAGGGGACAGAGTTCAACAATAAGTTGTGTCCATTTTAAGATTGAGATGAGGAGAGATTTTTTTTTCCTCAGGGTTGTTAGACTTTAGAATTCCCTTCCATAGAAAACAGTGGAGGCAGGGGGTCATTGAATTTATTCAAGACTGATTTAGATAGACAAGATAGTCAAGGATATGATGACCGATAGGAAAGTGGATTTGAGGCCACAACCAGATCAACAATGATCTTATAAAATGGCAGAGCAGGCTCAATGAGCCTACTCTAGTTCCTTAATCCTATGTTCCTTTCATTAATTTGTTGGTCAATTAACTCACAAAATAGACTTGCACGCTTCTGGTAAATGGGGCACTGTGGAAATTCATGGCCATTATTTAGTTCGTTAGGAAGCAAGAGTGTTCTTCTTATATTTCATAAACTATTAAAAAAATGTTCTTATTTTACAGAGAACTTGAAAAAATATTCCCAAACTATATTAGGGCTCCCTCTGGTTCGGAAACAAAACCTGTGAAACAGCTTTATGAAAGTAAGTGTGCATGTGCTTCATGAACACACATGAAAATATGAATCCAGTGATACATTGGATATGAGTAACTGAGTAAATAACACTTGAAACAAAATTACTGGTGGGGATTTGCTCAAAGCTGCTCCCAATTCACCTCCATAATTTCTCTAGAAATACAGCACCCACCCTGTTTATCCATTTGGATGAGGTTTCTTCCACTTCTGGGTAAATTACAAAAGAACATTATAAATGGGTGCACGAGTAGCCCGTACAGATCCTGAAGCCTGCTCTGTCAGTCGTTAAGATTGTGGTTAATTTTTGATCTCAACTCCATTTTTCCTACCATGGCCGGAATTCTCCCAAAAATTCTAAGTGTCAAATTCCCGATGAAAACTGCAGTAATTTGGATTGTTTTTGTTTTCAGTGGGAGTTCAGAGAAGAATCTCCCACACTGTGTGCACTGCAGAGGTCACTAGCATGTATACCATTATGAAACTGGGGGCAGAACCTTTTCCCGTTGGAGAGGCTGATAGCATGGCAGTGAGCGGGCCACTGCATTATGTGCCAAGATCGGTGCATACGTAGTGGCCCCATACTGCCGGCTTCTTGATTGCTGGTTAATTCCACAATCCTTGCAACGCTGGCCCTCCAACCCCAGAGCCCGATCGCTGGCCCCTCCAACCATTTTCAGGCCGGCCCTAAACCGACCTTGATTTCCAGTTCCTGTTTTTCACTGCTCCCGATTGCTGGACTCCCTCCTTCCCCCATTGTTCCTGTTTGCAGAGTGGCAGTGAGTACCCCATTCTCACTGAATTGCCCCTGCAGGTCCCGCCCCTTCTCACTGCCCCATGCCTGATGGGCAATGGCAAGGTGCCCCATGAGCATTGGCAATTTCCCCTTGGACAGTGCCAGCACATACCCCCTGGGTGCCAATGCCCCAGGGCATACTCCCATCCCTGCTGCCTGATGCTCTGGGGCCCCCCAAAGGTCCCCCCTTCAATTCAGTAGGGTTAGGCCACTAGTTCCTTGAAAGTGAGGAGCTACTGTAGTCTGCCCTGGAATGAACCACTCTGGCAGTGGGTGGGGGAGGGGTTTGGTGGGGGAGTGATGCAAGCTGGCCCAGAGATTTCAAATAAGTATTCAAATGATTTCCCCACTGATTTCCGGTGAGGAGCTGATGCTGCTGGAAATCCAGCACTGGGAGACACTATCACAGCGGGTACCCATGCGTGAACTGCATGAATCACCCAATACAAGAATCTTCCAGCCTGCTGCGCTGATTTATTAACATCGTGACATGGGAGAATCGCAGTCCTTATTTTCATATCCATTAATTCTCTCATTGAAGCATCCAAAAATGTATCCATCTCAATATTGAAAATACTTGATGACTGAGTATCCACAAACCTCTAGAGTGGAGAATTATGAAGATTCACAACTGTCCAAATAAATAATAATTCCAACTGTCAGCCTTCAACAATCAGCTGCTTATTTTGAGAGGGTGACCATTAATTCTAGACTCTCTAGCCATCGAAAAGAACCTCTCAACAATTACCCTGTCAAACCCCTAAAGAATTTTTTACGTTTTACTGAGGTCACCTTATATTCTTCTAAACTCTGGGGAATGTACATCCATTCCACTCAATCTCACAGCAGGAGCAGCTCTGAGGAAATAACCGATCAATGTTTCAATTCTGTTGAAATTTGATTCTAAAATAACATCTGTTATTTCTGTTCAAAATATGCCCAGTTCCTCTTAAAAATTATGCCTCACCAAACATCACACCTTGGAATTGGTCCATTATCCAAGCACATTTTCAGATGTGACAAAAATTCTGTTATCTAGTATGTAATTTTTAAAAATGCAAATGTATATTATTCTTTCTTGACTATGTTGAAATCAAAGCTCTCTGTACCTACCAATGCTGTAACTCCCATCTTTACCAGGTCCACAAAATATTACAATTTTTTTTGTAATTCATTCTGGAGGTTTGAATATCACTGTCAAACAGCTTTATTGACTATCCCCATTAGCCTTAGAAAGTGTGATGGTTGTAGGATTGTTGCAATCCACAAAGTGGTTGTTTTCTTATCAGTTTGTGATTCTAAGCAACTTATGAGCTGAACACAAGAACACAGTAAAAACATTGCAGGTGGAGCAGAAGTAGACCACTTGCCCCTTCGTGCCTGCTCCAGCATTTGATAAGATTGTGCCTGATCTGGTTCGCGGTCTCAACTCCACTCGCTGTCTGCTCCCTGTAACTCTTACAATCATAGAATGCCTACAGTGTCAAAAGAGGCCATTCAGCCTGCACCAACAATAATCCCACCCAAGCCATATTCCCATAACCTCACACATTCACCCTGTAAATCACCCTAACACTAAGCATGGCCAAATTAGCATGGCCAATCCATCTAATCTACACATCTTTGGAGTGTGGGAGGAAACCCACACAGACAGGGGAGAACATGCAAACTCCACACAGACTGTCATCCAAGGCCAGGATTGAACCCAGGTCCCTGGCGCCATGAGGCAGTAGTGCTAACCATGCTGCCCATTTTGCTAATCAAAATTCTATCTAACTCGGCCTTGATTATTTTCAATGACCCAGCCTCCACTGGTCTTTGGGAAACAGACTTCCCAAAAACACTCTGAGAGGAAAAGCTTTCTCCTTATCTCGGTCTTAAATGAAAGCTTCATTTTTAAACTGTGTCCCCTACCTCTACACTTGCCCACAAGGGGAAACATTCTTTTTGCATGTACTCTACTGAGTCCACTCAGAATCCTATGTTTGTATAAGCTTATCTTTCATTTTTCTAAACTCCAACATATAGGCTCAATCTGCTCAAACTTTCCTCGTAAGATAGCCCTTCATAGAATCATAGAGATTTACAGCATGGAAACAGGTCCTTTAGCCCAACTTGTCCATGCCGCCTTCTTTTTTAACCACAAAGCCAGTCCTAATATGTTCAGCCGATATCCCTCTATACCCATCTTGCCCATTTAATGGTCGGAATGCTTTTTAGAAGACAAAATTGTACCCAGCTCTACTATCCTCTAGCAGCTTGTTCCAGTCAATCACCATCCTCTGTATGAAAAAATTGCCCCTCTGGACACTTTTGTATCTCTTCCCTCTCACCTTTAATTTATGCCCTCTAGTTTTACCTTTGGGAAAAGATATTGTATAGGTAGCTGAACTGTGCCCCTCATAATCTTATAGACCTCTATAAGATCATCTCTAAGCCTCCCACGCTCCAGGAAAAAAAAAGTTCCAGTTACACAGCCTCTCCTTATAACTCAAACCATCAAGTCCCGGTAGCATCCTAGTAAATCTTTTCTGCACTCATTCTTGTTTAATAATATCCTTTCTATAATAGGGTTGCCAGAACTGTACACAGTATTCTAAGTGTAGCCTTACTCATGTCTTGTACAACTTCAACAATCCATCCCAACCCCGTATTCAATGTTCTGACCAATGAAACCAAGCATGCTGTTTACCTTCTTCATCACTCTGTCCACCTGTGACTCCACTTTCAAGGAGCTACGAATCTGTACCCCTAAATCTCTTTGTTTCATAACTCTCCCCAACAACATACAATTAACTGAGTAAATCCTGCCCTGGTTAGATCGACTAAAATGCATTACTTGCATTTAACTAAATTAAACTCCATCTGCCATTCATCCGCCAAATGGCCCGATTGATCAAAGTCCTGTTGCAATCCTAAATAACCTTTTTCACTGTCCACTGTGCCGCCAATCTTGGTGTCATCTGCAAACATACTAACCATGCCTACTACATTCTCATCCAAATCATTAATATAAATGACAAATAACAGTGGACCCAGTACCAATCTCTGAGGCATACCGCTGGTCACAGCCCTTCAGTTTGAAAAATAACCCTCTAAAACCACCCTCTGTCTTCTGTCGTCAAGCCAATTTTATATCCAATTGGCTACTGGATCCCATGAGATTTAACTTAATGCAACAATCTACCATGCAACACTTTGTCAAAGGCCTTGCTAATGTCCATGTAGATGACATTAACTCCACTGCCTTCATCCACCTTCTTGGTTACCCCTTTGAAAAGCTCAGTCAGATTTGTGAGACATGATTTTCCACTCAAAGCCATGCTGATTGCCTCTAATCAATCCTTGTGTCTCTAAATGCCTGTAGATCCTATGTCTCAGAATCTCAGAATACCTTCTAACAATTTGCCACTACAGCTGTTGGGCTCACCAATCTGTAGTTCCCAGGCTTTTCTCTGCAGCCCTTCTTAAACAAAGGCACAACATTTGCCGCCCTCCAATCTTCAGGCTCCTCACCTGTGGATGTTGATGATTCAAATATGTCTGCTAGAGGACCCACGATTTCCTCTCTAGCCTCCAACAATGTCCTGGGACATATTTCGTCAAGTCCCGGGGATTTATCAACCTTGATACACTTTAAGATTTCCAACACCACCTTCTCTGTAATATGTACACTCCTCAAGACATCATTATTTATTTCCAAGTTCACTAACATCCATGCCTTTCTCAACAGTAAATACCGATGAGATGTGTTCACTTAGGATCTCACCCATCTCTTGTGGATCAGCATATAGATGACCTTGTTGAACCTTAAGAGGCCTTACTGTCTCCTTAGTTACTCTTTTGGCCTTTGGCAGATACGGCAAAATTCTCCTTTGCCTGATTTGCCAAAGCAATCTTGTGTTTCCTTTTTGCCCTCCTGATTTCTCTCTTAACTCTACTCCTACATCCCTATACTCTTCAAGGAATCCACTTGATCCCAGCTGCCTATGCATGTCATATGCTTTCTCCTTCTTGACCAGGCCTTCAAGATCCCAAGTTCATCTCAAGAGGGTGGTGAGTGAGTGGAATCGGCTGCCGTCGGTGGTGGTGGAGGCGAACTCATTGGGGTCTTTTAAGAGACTTCTGGATGAGTACATGGGATTTAATGGGATTGAGGGTTATAGATAGGCCTGGTAGGTAGGGAAACAATCGGCGCAACTTGTGGGCCAAAGGGCCTGTTTGTGCTGTAGTGTTCTATGTTCAATGTTCTAAGAATCAATTGGGTGAATGTTCCCTGAACTACTTCCAAAGCAGTTAAATCCTTTCTTAAATAAGGTGAACAAAACTACGTAGTACTCCAGATGTAGTATAAGTAAGACCCTGTACAGCTACAGCAACACATCCCTACTTTTATAATTAATTTCCCTTGTAATAAACACCAATATTTAATTTGCCTTCCTTATGCATCTGCATTCCAACTTATTCTGAATCATGTACAAGGCCACCCAGATCAGAGTTCTGCAATCTCTTTATATTTAAATAAAATTTTATTTTTCTGTTCTTTCTGCTGAAGTGGACAAGTTGATAGTTTCCCATTTTATACTTCGTCAGCCAAGTGTTTTGGCCCAGTCTTAGGGGTTTCTAAATTTCTGAACTCATGTGGTCTTTTTTATGTTGGTGGCACAGTGGTTAGAACTGCTGCCTCACAGCTCCAGGGACCCAGGTTCAATTCCTGTCTTGGGTCACTGTCTGCACAAAGTCTGCACGTCTTCCCTGTGTCTGCGTGGGTTTCCTCCAGATGCTCCCGTTTCTTCCCATAGTCCAAAAAAGATGTGCTGGTCAGGTACATTGGCCGTGCTAAATTCTCTCTCACTGTACCCGAACATGCGCTGGAGTGTGGTGACTAGGGGAATTTCACAGTAAATCCATTGCAGAGTTAATGTAAGCCTACTTGTGACAGTAATAAATAAAATTTAAATTAGAAGCTTGAAGGTTGCAATTTTAAATCCAGGCTTGATGTTGCATTGTCATTAATTTACTTAAAGTTTTAATTATACATTTTATTAATTATTTATTGCTGCATTTTTTCCCCCATTTTAAAATCTGGTGGCAATCCAGCAGTATAGTATTGATGAAAATGTGTAACTTTTTCAATGTTATGTTTCTTATATGTTTATCCAATAGATGATGTTGACTACAGTAGACTTGTTGTAAGACTGGCTCAGAAAAAAGACAACCGTACAGGACAAATTCAGGAATGGTGGACTGTTAATCAGACTGAAAAATTCAACAGCTATGATAATAAAGAAAGCTTAGAAATTATTGTATTCAGTGATAAAGTTAGCCCACCTAGCCTTGGGTTTCTTGCTGGTTATGGGTAAGAAGATACTTTTACTTTGTTTATAGTTATTTGATATATGTTTGTTACAAAACATCAGTTAATTAATGATGGCATCAAATTTCTTTGCTTTCTTCACATGTACACCTTTATTATGTTGTAACTGTATTGAAAAGATTGAGAAAATATATGTTTCCATAAGGATACTTTTACCCCCAGTATTGTGCTCAGCAGCATCCCAAAGACATAAAATGGCCTGGGCTGGGCTGCTGGTTACTTCTAGAGTACCCTGTAAGCTATTGACATAAATATGCCATGTATGCATTTGTGCTATGAGCAAAGGTTTGTTGGTCAATTTCATACACAAAGTTGAAACTTCAGCCATGCATGCCCACTGAATGTCTGCACTGATCACTCACAGCTAAATAGGCATCCAACCACATAAGGGACCACCACGCCCTCCAAATTATATTATTTAAAGAACCAGACATCCAAATTTCACGTGAGGTGCTTTTGACTTACTTATGCTATTGCAAAGTTGGTAGAAATTCTGTGGCTTGTTAAAATCCAGGCTAAAGACTCAAGTGTTTTATGAAGTTAACTTAGACCCTAAGCTTTACATTTGATTTTGGCATTGGTTTCAGTCTAGGGACACTCCAAATGTCTCACCAGGAAGTTTTTATCAAACAAAGTTTATTAAAGGCCACAGTTAAAATACAACAAAAAGAATTAGTGTAACTTTTACCAATTACAAGACTTAAACATGATACCATTTAACTGCCAGCTATTTCTGTTGTTCTAAATTAAACACCATTCCAGAGACACACAACCTTCTTCTGATTTAACACAAACACAAGTATGCTTATGTGATGCTGGACTTTCAGTTTTGTAACACCTATGGACAGAAATACAGGCTAAATGTTTGAGTGAAGGATATTTCCTCAAACTTTATGAAGTAAAAATATCAGACAACTTGCAGTTCCCAGAGAGGGGAAGAACCACTGTTTCTCTCACAGCTTCAAGTAGCTTCTGAAAATGAAGCTAAAACTCAAATGCTCTGTGAAAAATAGCTGTCCTTAGTCACATGACATAACCTGTCAATCATCCCCAAATCAAGCACCACTCAGCAAACCCAAGGGACTATTAGATTCACAGAATACTGCATTCATCCAGATTAAAAATAAACATGTCAATTACATTGCTTCAGTAACAATGAAAGACACTGGCTGCAAAATGGTGTTGACAAATTGCCAAGGACTGCAGAAACATCCTGCAGAGAAATGTGATTAAAATACATTTTGATTTGTTTTATTATTGTCACATATATTAACATACAGTGAAAAGTATTGTTTCTTGCACACTATACAGATAAAGCATACTGTTCATAGAGAAGGAAATGAAAGAGTGCAGAATGTAGTGTTACAGTCATAGCTAGGATGTAGAGAAAGATCAACTTAATGCAAGGTAAAAGCACATTATCATTGCAGCCTTGTTAAACCATAGAAAAACCATAGAAAAATTACCGCTCAGAAACAAGCCTTTTGGCCCTTCTTGTCTGTGCCAAACCATTTTTTGCCTAGTCCCACTGACCTGCACTTGGACCATATCCCTCTACACCCTTCTCATCCATGAACCCCTCCAAGTTTTTCTTAAATGTTAAAAGTGACCCCGCATTTACCACTTTATCCGGCAGCTCATTCCACATCCCCACCACTCTCTGCATGAAGAAGCCCCCCATAATATTCCCTTTAAACTTTTCTCCTTTCGCTCTTAACCCACGCCCTCTGGTTTTTTTCTCCCCTAGCCTCAGTGGAGAAAGTCTGCTTGCATTCACTCTATCTATATCCATCAAAATCTTATACACCTCTATCAAATCTCCCCTCATTCTTTTACGCTCCAGGGAATAAAGTCCTAACCCTATTCAATCTCTCTCTGTAACTCAGCTTCTCAAGTCCCGGCAACATCTTCATGAACCTTCTCTGCACTCTTTCAACCTTATTTACATCCTTCCTGTAACTAGGTGACCAAAACTGTACACAATACTCTAAATTCAGCCTCACCAATGCTTTATATAATGTTACCATAACACTCCAACTTTTATACTTGATACTCAGATTTATAAAGGCCAATGTACCAAAAGCACTCTTTACGACCCTATCCACCTGTGATGCCACTTTTAGGGAATTCTGTACCTGTATTCCCAGGTCCCTCTGTTCAACTGCACTCTTCAGACTCCTACCATTTACCCTGTACGTTCTACTTTGGTTTGTCCTTCCAAAGTGCAATACCTCACACTTGTCTGCGTTAAATTCCATTTGACATTTTTCAGCCCATTTTTCTAGTTGGTCCAAATCCCTCTGCAAGCTTTGAAAACCTTCCTCACTGTCTACTACACCTCCAATCTTTGTATCATCAGCAAATTTGCTGATCCAACGCACCACATTATCATCCAGATCATTGATATTGATAACAAACAACAATGGACCCAACACCGATCCCTGCAGTACACCACTCGTCACAGGCCTCTACTCAGAAGCAATCCTCCACAACCACTCTCTGGCTTCTTCCATTGAGCCAGTGTCTAATCCAATTTACTACCTCCCCATGTATACCTAGCAACTGAACCTTCCTAACTAACCTCCCATGAGGGACCTTATCAAAGGCCTTGCTGAAATCCAAGTAGACAATATCCACCGCCTCCCCTTCATCCACTTTCCTGGTAACCTCCTCGAAAAACTGTAATAGATTGGTCAAGTATGACCTACCATGCACAAAGCCATGTTGACTCTCCCTAATAAGTCCCTGTCTATCCAAATATTTGTAGATCCTATCCCTTATCACACCTTCCAGTAACTTGCCCACCACCGACGCCAAACTTAAAGGCCTATAACTTCCCAGATTTCTTTTGGAACCATTTTTAAACAATGGAGGATGGCTCATGTTTTCCAATCATCCAGCACCTCCCCCGTGGATACTGACATTTTAAATATGTCTGCCAGGGCCCCTGCAAGTTCAGTACAAGCCTCCCTCAAGGTCCATGGGAATACCCCGTCCGGTCCTGGGGATTTATCCACTCTGATTTGCCTCAAGACAGCCAGCACCTCCTCCCCTTTAATCTGTAAAGGGTCCATGATCTCCCTACCTGTTTGGCCTGTTTCCTTAGACTCCATGCCCGTTTCCTCGGTAAGTACAGATGCAAAAAACCCATTTAGTATCTCCCCCATCTCTTTTGGTTCCATACACAGTCTACCACTCTGGTCTTCAAGAGGACCAATTTTATCCCTCACTATCCTTTTGCTCCTTACATACCAATAGAAGCTCTTTGGATTTTCCTTCACTCTGTCTACCAAAGCAACCTCATGTCTTCTTTTAGCCCTCCTGATTTCCCTCTTAAGTAGCTTCTTGCACTTCTTGTACTCCTCGAGCATCTGATCTGTTCCTTGCTGCCTGTACATTTCATAAGAACATAAGAAATAGGAGCAGGAGTAGGCCATCTAGCCCTTCGAGCCTGCCCCGCCATTCAATAAGATCATGGCTGATCTGTCGTGGCTCAGTTCCACTTTCCCGCCCTCTCCCCATAACCCTTAATCCCCTCTCTTATCAAGAACCCATCAACCCGCTTCTTAAAAATATTTAGCGAGGCAGCCTCCACCACTTCAACGGGCAGAGAATTCCAGAGATTCACCACCCTTTGAGTGAAGAAGTTCCTCCTCAACTCCGTTCTAAACCGCCTCCCCCTTATCTTGAGGCTGTGCCCCCTAGTCCTACTGTCTTTTTTGAGCGGGAAGAGTCTCTCCACCTCTATCCTATCCATCCCATTCATCATCTTATACGTCTCAATGAGATCTCCCCTCATTCTTCTAAACTCTAACGAGTACAAGCCTAGTTTATTCAGCCTCTCCTCATAGCTCAATCCCCTCAACTCCGGTATCAGCCTAGTAAACCTCCTCTGCACTCCCTCCAGGGCCAAAACATTTCATACAACTCTCTCTTCCTCTTAATCAGTGTTACATCTCCCTCGAGAACCAAGGTTCCTCATTTCTATTTACTTTGCCTTTAATCCTGACAGGAACATACAAACTCTCCACTCTCAAAATTTCTCCTTTTGAAGGCCTCCCACTTTCCATTTACATCCTTACCAGGGAACAGCCTCTGCCAATCCACACTTCCCAGATCCCTTCTCATTTCATCAAATTTGGCCTTTTTCCAGTTCAGAACTTCAACCCGAGGGCCAGATCTATCCTTATTCATGATCAGGTTGAAACTAATGGTATTAAGATCACTGGATCCAAATTGTTCCCTCACACTCGCATCCATCACCTGCCCTAACTCATTTCCCAATAGGAGATCCAATATCGCATCCTCTCTAGTTGTTTTTGAAGGTCTATTGAGACGTCATTCATCCATTCAGATAGGGAAGAGGATTTTGCCACCTGTTTGTAAAAGGAATGGGGATTATGATTGCAATACCTCTGTATTTGCCACAACACTAACAAATGGAACAGAGGTTGAATAGAGGGGAGGCTCTATGAAGTGGGAGGAGGAGAAGGACTCTTCCCAGAAGTCCCGACCCATCATGTGTTTTTCGAGTACACTTATCTGAGCTAGGAACGATGGCAGAGATGACTCAGATTCACTAAGGACATGGTTATATGACTGTGCCACCTTCTTCTGCGCTACCTGGAGTGTCACACTGGGACCAAGGAAGGCACTGTCAGTGGTCAGACAGGTCAGTGTGGCAGTAAGCATCTACATGAGCAGGTCTTTCTGGGCAGGAGTAGCCAATGGTCCAATATCTCCCAGTACACTGCCTGGTGACAAATCCAGGATATGCTTATATGCCAAGAGAGATGATTACATCATATTCTGCTTAAGGTGTAAGGTGCAGGGCGAGGGAGTCGCACACAATTGCAAGCATAACAGGATTCCTAATTGTGCAGGAGGCCATTGACTGCATGTACATGGTTAAGGGCCATGTCAACGGTGCAAGATAAACAAAACAAAAAAAAAGCTACCTTTCTGTCAGTGTGCAGTTGGTGTGCTACCATACACAAAACATCATATTAGTGAATGCTCACAACCCTAATCAGGGGAGATGGTGGCATCATGGCAATGTAATTATACACGTAGGAGAGAATGTACTGTACTAGTTATTCAGAGGCCTAGACTAATGCTTTGAAGACATGGCTTCTGTTTCTATGTTTTTTGGATAAAAATGGACAGGTTACTTTTTTGTAGGTTTTATTGTAGAATAGTGGCCTAAGGAATATATTTTAGATAAATGATGAAAGGGGAATAGGGGAATCATGGTGACAAAGGGAAATGGTAGAATGGTGTCAAGCTACAGTGTTGTTGCAGCTATACTCATCTGGGCCAGTGGCGAGTATTCCATCACACTCCTGATTTGTGCCTTGTAAATTGTGAAGAGGCTTTTGGGAGTCAGGTGCTGAATTACTTGATGCAGGATTTCCTAGCCTCTGACCTGCGCTTGTATCCATAGTATTTCTATGGCTAGTCCAGTTCAGTTTCTGGTCAATGGTAACCCCCAGGACTTTGATAGTGGAGGATTCAGTGATGATAATTCCATTGAATGTCAAGTGGTGATAGTTAGATTCTCTGTTGTTGGAGATGATTATTGCCTGTCACTTGTGTGGCACAAATGTTATTTGCTACTTGTCAGCTCAAGCCTAAATATTGTTTAGGTCTGTAGCAATTTATATATACTGCTTCAGTATCTGAGGAGTCATGAATGGTGCTGAACATGATGCAAACATCCCCAGTTGTGATCTTATGATGAAAAGGAAGATCATTGATGAAGCAAGTGAACATGTTTGGTCCTAGGACACTGCCCTGAGGAACTTGTTTGTTCGTTATGCCTCTCATAGCTGGATTGCTGGAAGAATTTGGAGGCAACAAAGAATGGCTGTGATGCTTTAAAGTGTGTGAGGGTGAGGAAGAATATTTGAATGTTAGGCAAGAGTTTTGAATGCTCAAAACTGTTGATGGGTGAGTGACAGGGTTTTTTAAAATTAATTTATGGAATTTGGGCATCGCTGACTAGGCCAGTATTTATTGCCCATCTCTTGTTGCTCTTGAGAAGGTGGTGGTGAGCTGGGTGGAAATGGTGTGGCACATTGAGCAGCATGAGACATTGGTGGCGCAGTGGGTATGGGATGATCTTTGAAGTACAAAGAACAAAGAACAACACAGCACGGGAAACAGGCCCTTCGGCCCAACGAGCCCACGCCACCGTCCTACTGTCTCAGTGACCTATTCATGATTTTAGTCTACGCCTAACGTGCGAGGATCAGGGAGGTCCAATTTAGGGACAATTTAGTACCCAATCAATCAGCCTAAAAGCACATCTTTGGGGGATGTGGGAGGAAACCGGAGCACCCGGAGGAAACCCACGCAACCACGGGGAGAACGTGCAAACTCCCACAGACACAGGCCCAAATCCATGTGTCCGCACAGCAACAGAGATAGTCTCTGAGCTGTCATGTTGCCCTCGAGATGGTCCAGTTTAAGCACACTAACGACATGAAGCAATAGGCAACTCCCGAAGCAACATCCAAGAGCAGCCCACTACAACCTGCCGCATGCATGCCCCTTGCTGGACTTAAATGCCTGTGGAGACAAAAAAATTCATTATTAAACAGGCAAAGACTAACATTCCTGAGGCAAAACGTATTCCCAAGCCTACAATGTTCAGTAAGGCCTACTATATCCCCCTATATGTAGCCCGCTCATATGGCTGTCTAAGTGACTCTTAAACAACCCTAGCGTGCCTGCTTCCACCACCTTACTCGGCAGTGCATTCCACACCCCCACTACCCTTTGCGTGAAAAACTGCCCTCTAATATTTGTCTTATACCTAGCCCCCCTCACCCTAAGCCCGTGACCCCTCGTTCTATCCATTTCTAGTAGCGGAAAAAGCTTACCACCATTTACTCTATCTATCCCCTTCATAATCTTATAAACCTCTATTAGATCCCCCCTCAGCCGACGTCTCTCAAGGGAAAACAGCCCAAGTTCATTCAATCTTTCCTCGTAAGACAGCCCTTCCATACCAGGCAACATCCTGGTAAATCTCCTCTGCACTCTCTCCAGGATCTCTACATCCTTCCGGTAGTACGGCGACCAGAACTGGACGCAGTACTCCAAGTGAGGCCTAACCAACGTTCTATACAACTGCAACATCAGACTCCTACTCTTATATTCTATACCTCTTCCTATGAAGGCTAACATACCATTGTTATGTGATATTGACTGACCACTCATTTGAAATCGTTAAACTTTTCTCTTAGTGTTGTCAGGTCCTTACGGCCAGGCACCATAAGTGGGATTTTCCAGCCGTGCTCACCCCAAAATCAGAAAATTTTGCTGAGGTTAACTGATCTTTCCATGGTCTGCCCCTCACCTGCTTCGATTCCTGTGACAGGTGGAACGGGAAAATTTGCCCCCAGGTGTTCAGCTCTGGCCACCTGCTCCCATTCAGAGAAGTCTGTGACAGAACCTTAGAAAAGAACAATGTTTGGGTGCAGTTGAGGTTTTCCCCAACCCACCACCCCGGAGGAGGAGAGCTAGGAAAACCAAAGCCAGAGCTCCCTGGATGATGAAATGAGAAGAGAGTAAGACGAAATCCAGGGAAAAAAAGAGGCAGTGGCAGTATGGGTTCAAGAACATAAGAATTAGGAGCAGGAGTGGACCATACAGCCTGTCAAGCCTGCTCTACCATTTAATATGACCATGGCTGATCTTGGGTTTTAGCTTCATTTTCCCACCTGCTCCTCATATCTCTTTAATTCTCTGAGACCAAAATTCTGTCTGAGAATTACAAAGATTCACAGCCCTTTGAGTGAAGTAATTTTTCCTTATCTCCAAATGATTATCTCTAAATCTTTATCCCAAGACTGTGCCTCCGTATTTTAGACTCACCAATTGACAGAAACAATCTATCTGCTTCTACTCTATCAAGCTCCCTCAGAATTTTGTAGGTTTCAATGAGACCATCCTCTTATTCCTCTAGACTCCAGGGAATATAATCCAGTTTACTTAGTCTTTCATCATAGTACAATCCTTCAGCCCATGGACCAATCTATTGAACCTGCGCTCTAATCCTCCAATGCAAGTAAATCCTTTCTTAAATGTGGAGGCCAGAAATTGAATACAGTACTCCAGATGTGGTCTCACCGAAACCCTCCTTTATTCTTGTACTCCAATTCCCTTGCAATACAGGGCTGTGTCTAAGTTACAGGAAACAAAGAATTGTGTTTGTTTTTTGAACAGGAGGATGGTATAATGTGGTGTTCTCAAGGGGTTGGTATGAAGACCACCGTGTCTATTTATGGCCTAAGCTTGGATGTATGAAATGAACTTCAAAATTTGCCGATGTCATAAAACCAGAAAGCATTGCAAATTTGGAGGAGGGAAGTACAAGACTTCAAAATGTCATAGGTTGATGGAATGGCCAAACTTGTGGCAGATGAAGTTTTAAAAAATTAATTTGTGAGTTGTAGGTGTCACTAGCTAGGTCAGCACTTAATGCCCATCCATAATTGTCCTTGAGAAGGGAGTGAATCACTGCATTCCATGTGAGATCGATACATCCACAGTGTTTTAGGAAGAGAGTTTCAGCATTTTGGACGAACAGCAGTGAAGGAACAGCGATATATTTCCAAGTCAGGGTGGTGAGTGGTTAAAGAACAAAGAACAAAAACAGCCCAGGAAACAGGCCCTTCAGCCCAACGAGCCCGTGCCGCCATTTTAACACTACCAGTACCCCCCTCCACCTATGACCTTTATCTATTGTTTTATGGCCATCCACATTGAGGGAAACTAATTTAGGGACAATTTATTACTTCCGGAAGCCGGAGCACCTGGAGAAAACCCACACAAGCACGGGGAGAATGCGCAAACTCCCACAGACACTGGCCCAAATCTATGTGTCTGCACAGCAAACAGTGATAGTCACTGAGCTGTCGTCTTGCCCAGCATCTGGTCCAGTTTAAGCACACACTAACGAAGCACTAGGCCAATCTCGAACAGTCAAGAGCAGCCCAAGTACAACCCATCGCGTGTATGCCCCTCATTGGACAATAAGGTGGACCGACTTAAAACCTGTGAATGATAAGAGAAAAAACATTATTATCATACCATATCCATTTACCAGGGATGCCCCAATGCTAATGAACCTTATTTATGAACAATCTCCTATATCCACCCATCTCCAACCCACTCGTGCCTGTCTAAGTTACTCTTAAACAGCTCTAGCGTGCTTGCCTCCACCACCTTACTTGGCAGAGCATTCCATACCCCCACTACCCACTGTGTGAAAAACCTCCCTCTAATATCTGTGTTATACCTCTCCCCCCTCACCTTAAGCCCATGGCCCCTCATACTGTGTGTCTCTAACATAGGAAATAGCTTACCTCTGTTTACTCTATCTATAGTGAAAAGTCTGACAACACCAGGTTTTAGTCCAACCTATTTATTTGATAATATACTCACAAGCTTTCGGGGTTAGCCCCTTCGTCAGGTGAATGGAGAGTTCTGGCCTCAGACAGAGCATATAAAGCACAGACAGTTTAGAGATTACTGATTAGAATGCGAATCCTTACACCTAACCTGCTGTTCAAGACCTGAAGTGGCTGATAATGTGAGTGGAAGGAGCACTGATCACAGTTTAAAGAGATGTGTATTGTCTCCAGACAGTACAGTAAGTGAGGTTTTGCAAACCCAGGCAAGTCACAGGGGTTACAGATAGTACGACATGAACCCAAGATCCCTGTTGAGACCGTCCTCATGTGTGCGGAACTTGGCTATCAGTCTCTGTTCAGCGACTCTGCGCTGTCGTGTGTTGTGAAGGCCGCCTTGGAGAATGCTTACCCGAAGGTCAGAGGCTGAATGCCCGTGACCACTGAAGTGTTCGCCAACAGGAAGGGAACAGTCTTGCCTGGTGACTCTATCTATACCCAAGGTTCAAGGGGAATGTCTAGGTAGAGATGTTCCCATGGGAACTGCCCTAATCCTTCTTGATGGTAGTGATTGTGGGGTTGAAAGGTGATGTCTAAGAAGCCCTGGTTCATTCTCATGATTCATTTTGTAGATGGTACTCACTGCTGCCCCTGTGGAGTGTGAAGTGATACATTTTGCTTGGAAAAACATGGAGAGACAATGTAAAGAATATAGCAAGCGCAAGAACAGAAATGTTTGGGGATTATGTGTGCACAAATTGTTGAAGGTGATAGAGTATTTGAGAAAGTGGTTAAAAAGATTTAAGGGGTTGCAGGCTTTATAAATGAAGGTGTGGAGTGACCTCATCAGATGGTCAGTATCACAGTAGAAACTTCAAATAGGCATTAGGACAATTGGAGGAGGGAACCGAGTGCAGGGTGTCGAAATTTGCTGATGACACCAAGATTGGGGGAACGGCAAATTGTGCGGAGGGTGTGGAGAGTCTGCAGAAGGATCTAGATAGGCTGGGCGAATGGGCCAGGAAATGGCAAATGGAATTTAATGTTGGCAAGTGTGAGGTGGTCCACTTTGGTAGGAAGAATGGTAGGAAGGACTATTACTTACGTGGCGAAAAACTGCAGCAGGCGACGGTGCAGAGGGACCTCGGGGTCCTTGTGCATGAATCGCAAAAACCCAGCTTGCAGGTGCAGCAGGTGGTCAGGAAGGCGAATGGGATGCTGGCCTTCATAGCGAGGGGGATTGAATATAAAAGTAGGGAGGTCTTGCTGCAGCTGTATAGGGCATTGGTGAGGCCGCAGCTGGAGTACTGTGTGCAGTTTTGGGCGCCGCACCTGCGCAAGGATATTTTGGCCCTGGAGGGAGTGCAGAGGAGGTTTACTAGGCTGATACCGGAGTTGAGGGGATTGAGCTATGAGGAGAGGCTGAATAAACTAGGCTTGTACTCGTTAGAGTTTAGAAGAATGAGGGGAGATCTCATTGAGACGTATAAGATGATGAATGGGATGGATAGGGTAGAGGTGGAGAGACTCTTCCCGCTCAAAAAAGACAGTAGGACTAGGGGGCACAGCCTCAAGATAAAGGGGAGGCGGTTTAGAACGGAGTTGAGGAGGAACTTCTTCACTCAAAGGGTGGTGAATCTCTGGAATTCTCTGCCCGTTGAAGTGGTGGAGGCTGCCTCGCTAAATATTTTTAAGAAGCGGGTTGATGGGTTCTTGATAAGAGAGGGGATTAAGGGTTATGGGGAGAGGGCGGGAAAGTGGAACTGAGCCACGACAGATCAGCCATGATCTTATTGAATGGCGGGGCAGGCTCGAAGGGCTAGATGGCCTACTCCTGCTCCTATTTCTTATGTTCTTATGTTCTTATGTTCTAATACAAAGGCACAAACATTTATGATAGGTGTGGTCATTGATAGAGTAAAAAAAGGGCATGCAATGTGGCAAGTGATTTGGCAATGATTGCTTAACATCCTAAACAGCCAAATTTCTGGGCTCTGATCTTTTTTCAATACAGGGAAATAATTTTTTCATGCTGTTTTCATTACTTTTCAGTATTGTGGGCCTGTATGCATCAGTTGTGCTAGTCATTGGAAAGTTTGTACGTGAGTTCTTCAGTGGAATCTCTCATGACATCATGTTTGAAGAACTGCCAAATGTGGATCGAATTTTGAAATTATGTACAGATATCTTCCTGGTTCGAGAGACTGGAGAACTTGAATTGGAAGAGGACCTGTTTGCCAAGCTCATCTTTTTGTATAGATCACCAGAAACTATGATCAAATGGACACGTGAAAAAACAAAGTGAAAGCTTCTGCTGGTGTGGATGTAAAAGGTTTTTTTAAAATTAAAAAAGCACAATGTCACTGAAAAGCTGAGCTTATCAGTTAGATGACAACAGCTTTTCCTTATGGAGCCCAGGCAGTTGCACGTTTCTTAAGTCCTCTCTGCCTACAGTCTCTCCGCTGATACTAAAGGCTGGTGCTTGTTCTAACGTTCAGCATCAGTTATGGAAATGATTCTGCGTTGCAACTGAATCCAGTTGCTATTTTCTATTTTTAATCAGCCAAAATCAGGACTTCCAAAATGCTTATGTTCCTTGCAGGTATCAACTGTATCAGTCCTTTATATTTCTTCATGCAATGCAATGGTTTTGTGCCATGTAATCTGCTGTCATTATCACCCAGTCACAGAGGAACAAGGCCTGGAGTGATTCAATATTGACGAGGACATCATCAATGAATAAGAATTCTTGGATATCACAGGTGATGCAAGTATATACTGACTGTCCTGAGCAAGGAAAATAATTTGACAATTTGTTTTGAATGCCTTATTTTATTTGTACTGTCAATAGAAAAATATGACCACGTCAGTAATCTTTCTCAGGAAAAAAGTTCATTTATCAAAAGGCTTGTGTGTCTTCTGTAACTTCATTATATTATAGAAACAATGTGAGTACACAATATTGCAATACAATCAAAAGTACTCCAACTTGAGCAAATGTTTCTCCAAGGTGAAAGACCCTGGTGATATTGGTAAAAGTACATGAAATTAAAAGTCAGCAAAGTGTTCAGAATTCACCTGAACTTTTGAAACGCAAAGCCTTCAACTGTTTTTAATTATTTGATTCAACCAAAAGCAACACTACTCTTGCTTGATGGTCCCATAGTTTCATCAGTTTACTTTTATGATGGGAGAAAAATAATAACTGTCTTTCCTCTTCCCTGATTTTTCCATCTCGCTGAGACATCTATCCTTTCATCTACAACATTTGTCAGCTGAGAGCTTGGGCAATTGATTGCCATGTCTCTGCCTGTAGTGGTCTTTAACAAATCTTTCAAAAGTACATAAGAGCCCAGGGCCGTTCATTTCTGATTTTGTTTTTGTTGGGCTTCATTTATTTTCATCCATTGCCTATCAGTGTGAAAGCCTAACCAATATCAAGAACCTATTTGTGGGAGTCAAGGGCACAACTGTGTCACCCTCTCTTGTGTTACAGTAAGTTGGAATAACAATATCATGGGTCTCATCTATTATTGTGTCTCATATCCATTATTGTGCAAGTAACATTTTAAATGGACAAAAATAATTTCTGTTCATGCTGAATAGAAGAAAACGGCCAACTGAGATCCAAATGGTTTGGATAGATTTTGCTGTACTTAGTGCATTTAAATTTTATTTCCATGCCTAATGATCAACAAATATGCACAACAGTCACATGATCAGGTTCCAAAACTAATAATTGCTATCTTTTTATTCTAAATCGAACTTTAAAGGTAACAGTGTTGAGCACAGTATATAGAATATGAAATAATGAGTTAAAAGGAAGTTATGTAACCATTCAATATTGCATAATATTTTGACAACCTAGATTGCCTGCTAGAAAATATGGATTTCTGCATTGAAGCAGATCTGTTTGACGTAAATTTTGATTCTTTTTCTACATATTTCCATATGCAAATTGTTATTGCTACAATGGTTGAAGTCCCTACAGACCTGTGACAGGACAAAATATCAATCTGACGGATCTTAATGTTTATTTTTATTGACTTACCAAAATGCAAACATGTTGAATTTGCTTTAGAAATTGAGCGGTATTACTAAGGATTATGACATCATCAATAGGAATGATCATAACACAGTCATTGGACCTTCAGCTTATTTGAAAAACCCTTCTAAAAATGAATCAGTTGTTGCAGCAAGGATCATTGCAATATAATGTTGCAGTGTATAATTGTAGAAATTTTAATTGGTTGTGCTTCTCAAAAGATTACCACTGACTCAATTACTTGAAATGGTCAGTTCTCAAGATGACCATTCTGTTTCATATATATTGTATTTAGATAAACCAGTTGGTTTCACAACTAGGACAAGCTTGTATCATTAAGTCATTATTAGTAATGTGAAGCAGGGATTAAAATTTACCTTTCTCATTGGTAGATTTTCTTCTTAATGACCTAATTCAGTGGCTGATGAATTTTTTCTGTAACTTGCTACACAATCCCAAGACAGCCCATTTGTTAAAACTTACAGGGCTCAATAGATTGTGTGTTTACATTGGCATACTGATTAACCTGATTTCATTTATTGTCACATATATTGATATACAGTGTAAAGGATTGTTTCTTGCATGCTATACAGACAAAGCATTACCATTCATAGAGAAGGAAACGAAAGAGTGCAGAATGTAGTGTTACATTCATAGCGAGGGTTTAGGGAAAGACCAACTTAATTAAAGATAGGTCCATTCGAAAGTCTGACAGCAGCAGGGAAGAAGCTATCATTGAGTAGATTGATACGTGACTTCAGATCGTTGTATCTTTTTTTCTGAAAGAAGAAGGTGAAAGAGAGAGTGACTGGGATGCGAGAAGTCCTTAATTATACTGGTTGCTTTGCCGAGGCAGCGAGAAGTGTAGACAGAACTAATGGATGGGAGGCTGGTTTGCATGATGGATTGGGCTACATTCGCAACCTTTCCTTACAGTCTTTGGCAGAGCAGGAGCCATACCAAACTGTGATTCAACCAGAAAGAATGCTTTCTATGGTGCATCTGTAAAAGTTGGTGAGAGTTGCAGCTGACATGCCGAATTTCCTCAGTCTTCTGAGAAAGTAGAGGCATTGGTGGGCTTTAACTATAGTGTCGCATGAGGGAACCAGGACAGGTTGTCAGTGATCTGGACACACAAAAACTTGAAGCGCTCGACCCTTTCTGCTTCATCCCTGTGCTGTAGACAGGGGCATGTTCTCCTTTATGTTTCCTGAAGTCAATGACAATCTCTTTCATTTTGTTGACATTGATTATTTATTTAAACAATGTTGGAGTGCAGGTTTAGTCACTTCAAACAAATGCCTGCTTTTGTGTTTTCATGAAGACCTGGACAGAATATCTTGGTAATAATCTGCATATGAAGAAAAGTGGTGAATAATTTGACTCTATGATCCTGCAAGTTATTACAAAGGTAGTCTACTATGAATTACTGTGAGGCTACTATGATTTTCAAATACTGCTGACAGAGGGTCAAAACTAACAGAAAGAGAAGCTAAGTAAACCTGCAAAATTCTTTTAATCTGCAACATTATAGTCATGGTAACCCTTTAACATCATTTTATAAACTCCATGCAAGAGTGAATGTTCATATCCAAATATTCTAGAGTTTTCACCTTTTGGAAGGAATTAATAGCAATTCCTACTGCTTGGAAGGCGATTGGTTGGGGGGGGGTGTTAGTGGAGGGAGCAGTGAAACTATTGCTTTAATTTGATTTTTTGTGATTACCTTAACCATGTTTATTGAAATGAAATAGCTATTTTCAATCTGCTTGATGACAGTGCAGCTGCATGTTCCAACCCTCTCCACCATGTGCACTGTCTCGGATGATTTTAAAATGAACATTTCTGAAGATACATTATAGTGGTTTGAGCAACCAAGTTTTGTATGACACAGGAGTTATGTTATTCCATAGTAGATTTCAATATTACAATGTGTGTTAATTTGTATTTATATTTCAAGTTTATTCATAAACTTCTGGAATAGTTATAGAAAATATGCAATAAGCTTTGTTTCTAGTTGGGTTACTCTGGTTTTCCTCTGAACAAGATGCTGTCTACCAGACTCATACAATTCTGACCCTGCTGTAACAGGAAATATGTCCCTGTTTTATATTTGTTTCTAAGACATCTCACTAAGTGATGAACATTTTCAATAAAATTTCTTGAAAAATTGATTTTCTCTCACCATTAGATTTGTAAGGTCTGAAAATGCCAGGGGCTTTCATCCCAAGTTGCTCTGAATGCTTTTCTTTGTTGCAGACTCTGTATTAAACCACAGGTATCTGGAAATTTCAAAAATTACAACTTCATTGTCCCTTAATATTCCAGATCAGAACTGCCATGAGTGATCATTCTCGTTATTTAAAAAGCTAAACATTTGTAAGATGTGTTTAAATGATGGTGAAATTATCAGTCCTGATATCTCTGATCAAGATAATTTGTACATACTACATAACATCTTATATAATCACTGTTTGTTTCCCTGAGAAGGCGATTAATTATGATGGGCAATAAATATTTGGCTTGTCAGCGATGATTGTATCCCATTAATTACTTCTTTTGAAAAGCGGTGTTGAGAACTTTGAGTTGCTTGATGTAAGCTCACTGCCTGGTGTCCTGGATTGACACCATAATTAATCCTCTCAGTTATAGGGTGGAATGCTCCATGTGGGGACACAGGGAAACCTAAGGACTTGACATAGGTATCCACTGCCATCCCACAAAAACACAACCTGCCTCCATCCCCCACTGGCAGTGAGTGGAATTCCACTCTCAAATTTAGCCCAACCCTCCTGGGACTGCAGTAAAGCTGCAGAAGCCACCTCCTGCTCCCCAAATTCTTGATACAACCCCAGACCAGTCAGGTGTTTCTTGTTCAGTTCAAGCTGAAGCCTGATTCTGAATACGAAGTTACAATCTCTGGGACAGCCAATGTGTGCGCAGCAAAGAGCAATGTAATGACCAAATTGTAATGGCCTAGCTATATTAGGGGTTGTGGGTTTAACAGCAAGATGAGAGTTAGATACTGAGATTCAAACTAACACAATAGTTCTTATTAAAAGAAATGGTTTCAGCACTGCAGAATACAAAATTGCCACCGTGATTTGATGATGATACTATTAGTTGTGTCACAGTGGCTAACAGTGCTGCCTTAGTGTTAGGGACCTGAGTTTGATTCCTGGCTTGGGTCATTGTCTGTGCTGAGTCTCCACATTTTCCCCTTGGGTTTCCATGAGTTCCCTCTCGCAGTTTGAAAGACATGCTGGTTAAGCACGTTGGGCCGTGCTAAATTCTCTCTCAGGTGCCAGAGTGTGGCAACTAGGGGATTTTCTTAGTAACTTCATTGCAGTGTTAATGTAAGCATACTCGTGACTAATAAAGAAACTTTAACCTTGAATCATGTTATCAGCTCTTAAAGCTACCTACACAACCCTTTAAAATATATAACATCCCTTCCCCTTCACGTGTGGCCCTGACAAATTACTATGACTCATTATTATCATTCATTTGTAGGACACAGGCATCACTGGCTGGCCAGCATTTAGTACCCATTCCGAGTTCCCCGAGGGCAGTTGCGAGTCAACCACACTGCTATGGCTTTGGCATCACATGTAGGCCAGACCAGGTGAGGATGACAGATTTCCTTCCCTACAGGACATAGAAACTAGAAGCAGGAGCTGGCCATTTGGCTCTTTCAACTTGCTCTGCTATTCATTTTGATCATGCCTGATCACTGAATTCAATATTCTGATTGCCCCTTCCTCCGAACATCAGTGAACCAGATGTGTTTTTTTGATAATGGTTTCATGGTCAACAGTAGATTCTTAATTCCAGATTTTTTTATTGAATTGAAGCTCCACCATCTTCCATGGTGGATTCAAACCTGAGTCCCCAGAACATTAGTTGAGTTTTCTGGATTAATAATCCAGTGATAATACCGCAAGGCTATCATCTCCCCTGTGATCAATAATACTCTCGACACAGCACGATGCATTAATGATCACTATACACAGCTAGTAAGGCAGTCAATTAGAGGATGTCTATTCCCCTTTTGTTGTACATTACATTCTGGAATTTGTCCTTGTCCCTGAAAGTACAAAGAACAATACAGCACAGGAAACAAGCCCTTTGGCTTTACAAGCCCACACCACCATTTTAACATTCAGTGAGTGCCTCAGTCCAATCCCTCGTCTACCTATGACCTTCGTCTATGCCTATTGGAATCCACAATAAAGGTGCACAAATTTAGAGAATTATAACCAGATTGAGGGACGCTTAATTTAGGGACACTTTGTTAACACCAATCAGCCTAAGAGCACGTTTTTGGGGTGTGGGAGAAAAACCAGAGCACCAGGAGAAAACAGAATGATTTGGAACTTCGTAGACACCTCTTGGAGCTAATGCTACATCACGCTTACTCGGTATAGTAACAGAGACACAATTATCAGGCAACTCAAATTCAACTAAGTCTTCAGCAGCATTCACAACACTGGAGACTAAAGAACGTGATGTTTCTGAAGTTATTCCGAGAAATTGTTTTGATATGATAACAATTGGTCAGCACGGTGTCGCCAAACCAGTTCACAGCAACTTAAATCGTGTAAGAAATTGGACCTGTTTTTGCTAACACTATGCCTAGTACCCATTTCTCACTTGTGGCGTAGTTACAGACCAACACAATCCGTGTTAAAATGAGCATCATTTTACCCTCACTTCTTGTCTAACAGCTTGACATTATTATTGATGTTCTATTATTGCTGAGGTTTCTGGAGGTAATAACAAATCAAACTTAGTGCTCAACTTTATCTTTAAAAGTAGTAATGCAGTTGGAATTTGGGTAGTCACAAGTAGTGTTTCTAGAAGATGCTAAAAAAGCTATTCACATACTGATAACAAACCTTGCTCTTTTGACGATTTTAAAGAACAGTTCAAGGATTATACAAATCTTTCAGCTGCTCCATTGGTTGATGGATGATAACGTATGGATTTTATATGTTGCATACCATTCCCTGACAGTCTGTTTCTCGTGACCAAATCCTGCCAAGATTTTGTCAGGTTTTTCAACGGTTTGTTCAAATATAATAGATTGCATAACTTCTGGCCACTTTGAGTGTGCATCAAGTACAATTAAAAAGGAGCACCAGCAAAATCTACATGTAACTGTTGCCATAGCATTTTAGGCCACTCTCAAAGGTGTAAAAGAGACAATAGTGCTTTATTTCTTATTCACACCAAGGATACTTTCCCACTTCTCTTCAATCTGCGCATCTAGAACTGGCCACCAAAAATAACTTGTGCTAATTCTTTCATCCAGACTATACCAGGATGTCCTTCGTGAGGTTGTTCAAGAACTCTAGGTAGAATGAGCACTTGGATTCCCCACAATGGACACCCTAACTTGGATAGTCAACTCCAGCTTTCTTGACAGATTTGGTTTCAAATCAGGATGCGGAAGGTGCTTTCCAGTTATCATATTCATCTCCTGCCCCATCACAGTTTAATTTCTGGTATGTCTCTGATCTTGAGATGTTGTCACAGTTAAATGATCTACTTGTGAAAATACAGAATACTAGCAAAACTAGTTGGTGGTATCTGCTCAGTAGGTAAACAATACTCTGATTGATATTTTTATATCCTAAGAGTGTGCAGATAAGATCAGTGACCAGCTAACTGTTGAATGCCATTATACGACCCACATCAATGATCGGTCACTAATATGAAATGAGTGCATACTGAAAATTATACTCTGCTTTTTCCAACTGAACATACTTAGATTCAGCATTAGTCAACAGTATGTGAAGCAAAAGCTCATTCTGCTTCTGAAGGCACAATATATGAAACTACTGCCCCTACTCCATAACAGCTTCAGATTAAAATGAACCAATACATCAGATTTCAGCAAAGCCTCTTTGACATCCTTGTTTCTTTCTCATTCTGTTGACCAGTCCTAGGACTATTTCATACATAGTAAATTATGCAATGGCTTCAATAATGTAACTAAGGAACAAATTTTCCAGAATAATTCATTACTCCTAGAAAGATCCTCAATTGCATCACATTCATCGGACGTGATGCTTCTAAAAAGCATCCATATTTTTAGGTGCTTTATGTGGGCCTCTTTTTAACCCTAGAGACTGTTGACTTGATTTTTTTTTCAAATGACCTCAGCTATACAGCAAAGCATCTACTTTTTTGCCATGCCAGAGTTTGTTGATGCAGGCTCAATGGGCTGAATGGCCTCCTTCTGTACTGTAGGGATTCTATGATTTTGCCTGGAATTACACCTTTCTCTAATTAAGAAAATACTCTCTAAAAAATCACACAAAGAGCTTTTTCTTTCTTGGCTCCCTGGCCCTTTACTCTTCAATTCTGTTGTTGCTTCTCCTGAGCTTTCTAATATTCTGAGGACCTACAATCTTTTCTAACTCAGGACTTTTTTTCTCAATGAAACAAAATCCTGTCTCATCACCAATTGTCTTTCTGTAATGTCCTATGTTAAGGGGTGGGTGTTAACAAATAAACTTGGTTTGCACATGTGGATTCAAACTAACTCAGAATAGGTTTTATTGAAAGGTGTTCTCTACACTGCAGAAAACGTAAAACAGCTGCTTGCAACACCCTAATGACATCACCATCAAATCATGTGATCAGTCTTTAAAACAACCTGCATCCCTTATAAATATATATCACTGATTATCCAGTTTAATGATCCTGATAAATATTGGCCACACACCAGAGTACTGCCCACCCCAGCCCTAGCTCTTTTTTGGCGGGGACAAACTAGAACTTGGTTTAAAGTTTCATCTAAAAGACAACACTCCAAAAACAGTTTTTCCTCAGTATTGCATTGGACTGTCAGCCTAGATTTTTTTACTCCAGTCTCCTAAATGGGATGTGAACCCTCTGACTGAGTGGTGACAGTACCACAAAATGAGCCACAAGAGCAGTAACAGGATTCCAAACCTAACTTATAGGATTTTATTTAACTACGCTCTGGCAATTTTAGGTACAAGTACTTGAACACCTTATTTTCAAAGCACTTCAAGTGCACCCTGCTGTCTGCAATGCATTATAGTTAGAATCACAGAATCCCTATAGTGCAGAAGGAGGCCATTTGGCCCATCGAATCTGCACCAACAACAATCCGCCCCAGGCCCTGTTCCTGTAACCCCATGTATGTATCATTCTAATCCCCTGACACTAAAGAACAATTTAGCATAGCCAATCAACCTAACCCACACATCTTTGCACTGTGGGAGGAAACCAGAGCACCCAGAGGAAACCCATGCAGACACCAGGAGAACATTCCACACAGACAATGCCCTGAGGCCAGAATTGAACCTGTCCTTGGCGCTGTGAGGCAGCAGCGCTAATCACTGTGCCACCGTGCTGCATTATAAAAGTTATAAAACAATTAGGTGGCTTTGTATTAAACTGGAACACATAAGCTGAGAAAATAAAAAGAATCGTTGACAATGTACTTCAAGTATGGATACCAATGACAACTTAAAATAGGAATGGTTAAATTGCTGATTCAGCAAAGAATGAATGAATAAAAACTAGACATGGAGCCAGAATTGAAATGAGCAGTTGGAGTGGAGCTGAGGGCAGGCACATGAAGTCTGAATGATACTGTGTTACTTGACACCACTGTGTAATTTTTTGCACTTTTGTAATTATTAACACTGTTTGCTAGCATATTTTATAATTTAGGAATACTTAAATCAACACAACTCAGACGTGCTTTGTGAAAGCCCTTTTTCCAAAACGGAGAGGAAAACCAAGTCCAGGGAGTCCGTAGGGAAGCAAGATCATCACTTGAGACAGTGGCGCTGGGCTGGGGGGAGCTGTCTTCTCAAGTGTAGCCTGTGGCCTGCATAGCACATATCCATCTGCCCCAAAACTGTCTTCCATTTTATGGGGTCTGGCAGAGGCAGCTCACCCACCCATCCTTAGGCCCATTTGAGGCCCTTAAGAGGCCAGTCAAGGGCCACATTTGCCACTATTTTATTTGCAGTGGGGCAATGCTAGTCTGGTAGCCTAGGAGCTTTAGCTGCTTGGGTTGATGTCGTGCAAGGGGGGGGATTTGAAAGAACTACTTTTTGGTTTCATCCTGTGTTCAATGTAGGGGATCCCTCAAGATCACCTTTCACCACTACCCCTCCAGGCCTCTCAAACCCAGCTCCTAACTTCCTCAGTCTCCTAACTGAGGCCAACAAAGCAGGCCCTACCGATACCCCGGGCTTACCTTCAGTCTGGCCTCCATTCATTTCTCTTCTCTAGGGACTGGCTGCAGTTCCAGCAATGGCCACCACCCAAACCTGGTGCTGCTGGCCATATGGTGGGATTTCCCCCTTAGATGCCACCAGAGTTTCATCTTTGGCTAATTAACACTCCACTGATCATAAAACACAGCCTGTATTGGTGGGGATGCGGTCCCGCTGACTTTTTGAATGGTAGGCTGTAAACTTGACCACAGGAAAAACCCTGCCCCGTGTTATAATGATGATAGCAATGGCAGATTCATTAAATAGACAGAAGAATCTTGCAAAGTGTCAAATAGTTTTATAAAGGTCATTTCAAATACAGAAAAATATACAAAAATTGCTTTACATTTGGGCAAGACAAATCTTCACAAATTATTTTAGAGGTATATACGAGGTAGAGCCGAGACTATTCATCGTACAAATTTGATAAACCTATTGGCTATTCTAGAATTAATCAGACAAGGTTTAATTTCCTAAAGTTAAACTGAGCAGCAATCAGAGAATTTATTTTCAAAAATTTGATTTTTGTTTGGTTTGCAACAGGGAGAAAGACAGTTTGCAACGCCTTGTAAGCAACTGATATGAACTCCAACAGTATAAGTTTTATGGACTCCACTGTACAAATCTAGCACAGTCGTTTTTAAAGTTAATACATTTCATAGAAGTGAAAAACCTTAGTCCAAAGTAATGTAAGCCCCAATCCTTATAGGACACCATGTAAAGAAATGGTGGGTTAAAGGCATTGCAATCTTCAGTGAAGCTCATATTTGGATTATCAGTTAATTTAATGGTGCTTATATTTGTTATTTTAAAATTCCATTATCTTTCAGCCATTGTACACACACAAAAGGGTCGATAAATTCCTTAAAAGTTGCATACTTAAGGCATTGATCAAACCAATTTAAAATGTTTTGTGAGGCTAATAAGATACAGCATTCCAAAAGGGAATGCAAAGCTGAGAAAAAAGGAAGGTATGTATCTTCTGCACGACAAAACAAATTCATCAACTAGAATTTGCTGACATTTTTGGAAGTAAGTCACTCTCATGTCAACCTCGATTAAGGACCAGTCCTTGTTCCACTAATCCAATGGCTTCTTAATAGTGATCACCCCTATGCTGACAGAGAAGAAAGTGCTAAGCAACTTCATACTGATTGAGAATTATTTTAAATGTATGAGCCTCTGTATGCCACGCAATCAGATTAATACTCTGCACCCAAGGGGAACACCATCATTCTTGGGACTCTGATCATTCTCACTGACGGCTCTCACTGGTCTCAGGCCCCAGTCCCCATCCACACTGTTTCGGACAGTCTCGTTCCTGGACCCAAGGAGACATGCTAAGTTGGCAAAACTATCACAGTGGCTTAAAAAGCACAGATATTCAATTGGACAGTCTTCAACAACATTAATTTTTAAAAAAAAAGAAAATTCTGCTATGATTTTAAAATGAAGCATGCCCTTCCAGACTTTATAAATGAAGTATCGTGGAAATAGAATTGCAGCATTGCCAGCCTTTTCTAAATACTTGAGAGGATGCCAACTGACGACATTTTCCCCAGCAACATGGAAAACCAATTCCTGGATTCAGTGACACTCCTTCAGTTTTGATACAGACCCTTATTTGCTCAAAGGTGATGGAACTGCCCTGCCATCCTGCTCTCATTACAGGACTGAAAACCTCCTCTGGTAACATCTGACAGTACGGCAGACTGGCTGGAATGACGTACAAAAGCAATAGAGCTGCTGTGAAGATGGAGTGATCCTTGGTCAGTTTATAAACAAAATTACAAATGCTGTAAAATCCAATCTCCAAGATAACATCAGCTAGATCAGTGACCTTTAGTCTTAGAACAGAAAAGGCTGAGGCGGGCTTCATAGAGATGTACAAAATTGATGGATATAAACAGGAAAAAACTTTTCCCCTTAGTAGAGGGGTCAATAACCAGGGGACATATCTTTAAGGTACGGGGCAGGAGATTTAGAGGGGTTTGAGGACAAAACTTTTCATCCAGAGAACGGGTGGGAATGTGGAGTTCACAGCCTGAAAGGATGCTTCAGGCGGGAACCCTCAACATTTAAGCAGCATTTAATTGAACCTTTATACACCATAGCATATCAGGATATAAACCAAGTGTTGGAAAATGGGATTGGAATACATAGGTGATTGATGGCTGGTGCAAACACAATGGACCGAAGGGCCTCCTTCTGTGCTGTAAAACTCTCGACTCTATGTCAACTTAAGTCAAGTGAAACTGAAAACAAAATGTTCAAATATCTTAGAGTGTGCCTGAAAAATCATATTTAAGTTACATGAAAAATTGCAATTGTTTTGCAAGTCAGCAAATCACAAGTTACAATAATAAAGCCAAGGTGATATCGATTTCTACAGGGCATTGAAACTTAATTTTGAAACACGATGCAATTTATGTCTATAAATGCCAGTTTCTGACAAATCTACACCATCAGGGATGTAGTCAGAATAGATGCGGTGTGATTCTAAATTCTAACACGTAAGCATAATTCAAAACGGATGCCTCACAGCAGCTCAACATCCAAATCCATACAACAAAGAATGAAGATAATCACAAGTGGAATTCATACAAGTCGCCTCTTTTTGCAGCAATTTTCCATTGAATCACCACCTTCTGTTGTGAAATTAACACCAGCTGGTGAAATAAAGTTCAATAATGCATCATCTGTTGCACGACCAAACAACGCTAGAAGAAGTGCCACCCCATAGCCGGTAGCACGTGCTCCCTGATGGAAAAATTGTAAACATTAGTTTGTCTGCTCTTGCCCTGCTTCCAGAAAAATGTAAAAATCAGCTGCAACGGAACTGGAATAAGAGAAATTTCTTTACACAGAGTGTTGTAAATTTTTGGAATTCTCTAGAGAGAATCCTCAATACATGTTCACATATTGATCATTTGTGAATAAAAATACAGAATGAAATGGAAACTAGTTTACAGATAGTCTTATAAAAATCACAGAAATACGCAGCACAGAAGTCATGGCCCATTATGTCTAAAGTAAGAGCAGAAAATGCTGGATAAACTCAGCAGATCTAGCAGTATCTGTGGAGTGAGAAACAGATAATGTATTGAGTCCGTATGATCCTTCTTCGAAGCCCATCATGTCTGATCTGGCTAAAAAAGCACTATCTGGCCTAATCCCATGCAAATCCTCAATCTTTGATCATTATCTGTGGTCAGCAGAGTTTTGGACACTAAGGGAATCATTGGATATAGCAATAGGTTGGCAAAGAGGATTAGGGTAGAAGCTCTGATATGAGCTGATTGAATGGCAGAGCAGGCTCAAGCAGCCACAGTGGACTCTAATGCTTCATGCTTTCACTGTGGTATTTCTTCCATAATGTTCATTTAGAAACAAAAAATCCACCACACAGAGTTAATTTGCATTATCCCCTCTCTTTCAGCAATTAAAAAGACTTTTACAATAGTATAAATTAAACCTCTAACTAAAAAGAAATGATTCAATGTTTCAAAATTTCAGTATAACCCAAGTTCATAGACACTTTTGAGAGTGAAATAGTACAGTGGACTTGAAATGATAATCACACTGAACCCACCCTCTCCCTCCGCCCCCACACAATCCCAACCTGGGCATCCAGTGCTTTCCAAGACCCAGGCATTATTAATCATCCTCCTCCCAACAATAATAAATGTAGAAAGAGTTAAAAAATAGAAGACAAGCATAGATGCAGTTGCAGGAAGACGTTTCGCTGAACACCAGCACAGAGGAAATAGTTATATAAACAGATTTTACTGAATGCAAACATAACTCATACAACTGCTGCAGAGAGTTAAACTCATATTACTTACAGTGTGAGCTGGGGAAGCCATGTCAATGTGCACCCAGACTCCTGGCCAATCAAATCCAATATGAGCTTCAATAAACAAGCCTGCACACGAACTCATAGCATTGGCTCGATCCTGCAATAAACCAACCAGATTACATACAGTTAAATCCATTCAACTGGTTATCTTCAGCAATTAGACACAGTTTGTAAGAAAATGCTTGTTCATAAGTAATCTTTGCATGTTCACATGTTGATTATTTGTGAATAAAACTACAGAGTGAAATGGAAACTAGTTTACAGACAGTCTTATAAAAATCACAGAAATACGCAGCACAGGAGTCATGACCCATTATGTCTAAAGAAAGAGCAGAAAATGCTGGATAAACTCAGCAGGTCTAGCAGTATCTATGAAGAGAGAAACAGAGATAATGTATTGAGTCCGTTTGATCCTTCTTCGAAGCCCATCATGTCCAATCTGGCTAAAAAAGCGCTATCCAGCCTAATCCCATGCCATAGCTCTTAGCCTGCAGATTGTCTAAGACAATCTGCAATCGAGTCGCTATCTGAGTACTTGCTGAATACACTAAGGATTTTTGCCTGAACTCCACTTTCAGAAAGTTCCAGACCATATTAATATCTCAGAAAATTTTCAACTCCTCTCTAATTCTTCAATCAACTGCTTTAAATCTAGCTCTTTTATTTATTGACCTCTCTGCTATGGGAAGTCCGATTTATTTAGGCTACTCAATTTTACACAACCCAAAATCAATTTATACACTTTAGTGCAAAATGACGAGATTGAAGCATTGGTAACCAACCTCAGCCAAAATTGTTGAGTGAATGATCCAGTCCTGTAGAGGTCCCTAGCATCACTGATGCCAGTCTTTAGCCAATTCAATTCACTCAATGCAGAAGTGGCTGAAGGCACTGGACGCGGCAAAGGCAATAAACCCTGATAACATTCCAGCAACAACACTGAGGAGTTGAGCTCCAGGACCAGCTATAGCCCTGGTCAAGACCTCCAAATTCCTCAACACTGGCACCTACAGGCAATGTGGAAAATAGTCTGGTTATGTCCTGTCCTCAAAAAGCATGACAAATCCAACCAGGCTGATTATCATTTTCTCAATCAGCAGCAATGTGATGGAAGGTATTGTTGAAATGCTATCAAGAACTCAGCAATAAGCTGCTCACTGATGCTCAGTTTGGGTTCCACCAGGGGCAGTCAGCTCCTGACCCTCTTACAGCCTTGGTCCAAAAATGGACAAAAAAGAGGTGAACTGCAGACGTGAGGTGACAGTCATTGCACTTGCCTTGAAGCTGTTTCAAGTAGTGCTCTGCAGGACTTGCAGTTGGGACACCTGATGTTTGTTTTATATATTAATGATTTGGACTTGAATGTGGTGGGCAAGATTAGAACATTTGCAGGTGACACAAATTTTGGAGCTTACAGCTATCCTCTACACTATCCATGTCGTGGGTAGTGTAGTGGATAGCATTGAGGATAGCTGTAAGCTCCAAAATGATATAGATGGATTGGTGGAGTGGGCAGGAAAGTGGCAGACGGAGTTCAACTCAAACGGAGATCAAACAGGAGAAGAAAATGCACAATAAACAGGAATATACTGAGAGAGATAGATGAAGTGAGAAACCTTGATCTACAAGTTCACAGGTCAGTCCAAGCAGATAAGGTTATAAAGAAGGCATATGGAATACTCTCCTTCATTTGCAGAGCTACAGAATACATAAAGTAGGGACATAATGATGAAACTGTAGAAGATACTGGTGAGGCCTGTAGAAAGATAGAAAAGGGCTACTATAAGATTGTCAGACTCCGCTACGGTTTTTGTTTAATCAATTTAGACATGCCGAATCATCGACACAGATGCCATCATCTCACGTAAGAACATGCACCAGGTACATGGTACATACTCTTGCGACCAACGCTGTCTACCTGATGCACTGCAGGAAAGGATGTCCCAAGGCACGGTACATTGGCGAGACCATGCAGACGCTACGACAACGGATGAATGAACATCTCTCGACAATCACCAGACAGGAGTGTTCTCTTCCTGTCGGGGAACACTTCAGCAGTCATGGGCATTCAGCTTCTGATCATAGGGTAAGCGTTCATCAAGGCGGCCTTCACTACATATGACAGTGCAGAATCGCCAAGCAAAAACTGATAGCCAAGTTCTGCACACGAGGACGGCTTCAACTGGGAACATGTCACATTACCTGTAAACCCCACGACTTGCCTAGGCTCGCAAAATCTCACTACCTGTCCTGGCTGGAGGCAATATACACCTCTTTAACCTGCATTTAACCCTCTTTCCACTCACATTATCTGTACCTTTAAGACTTGATTACCTGCAAAGACTTGCATTCCAACCATTATCTTGTAAATTGAGTCTGCATCTAAGTATGCCCTGTCTGTGAACACAGCTCCTCACTCACCTGGAGGGACAGTGCTCCGAAAGCTTGTGCTAACAAATAAAGCTGTTGGACTTTAACCTGGTGTAGTGAGACTTCTTAGCGGCATCCAACGTCAGAATCCCCACATCATGTCTACAGGATAGCATGGACAAGATAGGAAAATTGACTCCTTTCTGTGCTGTATTATTTCTATGGTTCTATGGCTGAATATTGCACTAATAACATCCGAGGTGTTGCTATCAAACAGAAGCTTAACTGAACAAGCCATATGAAATAGTGTGGTTATAACAGCAAGTCAAGCAATGGGAACTTTGCAATGAATTACACACCTCTGACTTCCCAAGTCTGTCCACCATCTACATGGTATAAATCAAGAATGTGATGGAATACTCTCCACTTGCCTGGACGAGTGCAGCTCTAACTGAACTCAACTAAAGTGCAACTCAATTCACTTGTTTGGCACCACATTCACTACCTTAAACATTCCACTACCACCATAGTGAGAGAAATGTGTACCATATCCAAGATGTACTGCAGCAACTTACTGCACCTTTAACAGTCACCCAAGGCCGGAATTGAACCTGGGTCCCTGGTGCTGTGAATCAGAAGTGCTAACCCACTGTGCTACCGTGCCGCCCCGTGACCATGAAACCACTGTCTGAAGAACCCAACTGGTTTAAGACTCTAAGGCTCATCCTATATTGATACAATCACACTTTTACAATTGAAAGTCTGAAGCAAACACTGGGTGCTTAGATGTTCAACTTACCAATTCTGACATTCCTCACTTAGACCCTTAGTAAATTACAGCTCAGAAACAGGCCCTTTGGCCCTTCTTGTCTGCTTAAAAAAAGCTGTTTTTAAACCTTCACTTGCTGCAAACGTTAGTACCTCTGAACTAAATAGCTGCTACTTAGTTTCTTGGATATGGTAAAGGTAAGAAGACTGGATTGACCAGTTAGTATTTAAAGTTAAATTTTACATTAGATTATACTTTTACAAATCAATGAAAAAATGTTCATCTGTATAGAACAGCTATGTCTCAAAGAGAAGCCACACAAATCTAAAAGAACAAACAAAGCACAGTCATCCCAACTAGTGGTGCTCGTTTGGTTTGCTTCATGTGGTCCATTATTAACTTACAGCCACAAAATTTTTCATGTCTGCCACAGCAGATGTAAACTCGCTGAAATGCAGTTCAGGACAGTAAACCATTGGCTGCACAAGATCACCACTGTTCTGCCCAGCTTTTACACAGGCATGTTCCCATTCTTCACTATTGGTCAGCAGTCCAGCATGGTACTTTCCAGTAGCAACACCCTAGTTGGAAAAAGGAAAAATCATACACAAGATTTGTTCGCTCAGCTACAAACATACCATTTCAGTAATTGGATGTTATCATAGAGGTATTACCTATTAACCATACAGGAACCAAAATCTCAAAGTAGGACAAGTTGGACTGGTGAAAGACAATTAGTACACCAGCTTTATAAATTGCTTGCATCCAAAAATTGTATTGGAAGCCACTACAATGCGACAGAGGGTTGGTTGGGGAGTATGTATCTTCTAAATAAGAATAACAGAAGTGCTTAACATTTTTGACATTTGGGTTGATGTTGCACATGTTGGAATCAATGGGTGCTATTCTGATTGGCAGTTGGTGACTCGTGGAGTGCCGCAGGGATCGGTGCTGTGGCGTCAACTGTTTACCATTTACATAGACAATCTGAAGGAGGGGGCTGAGTGTAGGGTAACAAAATTTGCTGATGACACAAAGATGAGTGGAAAAGCAAATTGCATGGAAGGCACGGAAAGTCTGCAGAGAGATCTGGATAGGCTGAGTGGGCGAGGACCTGGCAGATGGAGTATAATGTTGGCAAGTGTGGCCTTGGAGGGAGTGCAGAGAAGGTTCACTAGCCTGATACTGGAGATGAGGGGGTTAGCCTATGAGGAGAGATTGAATAGACTGGGTCTGTACTCGTTGAAGTTTAGAAGGCTGAGGGGGGATCTTATAGAGACATATAAGATAATGAAGGGGTTAGATAGGGTAGAGATAGAAAGATTCTTCCCGCTTAGAAAGGATAGCAGAATTAGAGGGAACAGCCTCATAATGGGGGGTGGCAGTTTAGATCAGAGTTGAGGAGGAATTTCTTCACTCAAAGGGTGGGGAGTCTCTGGAATTCTCTGCCCTTTGAATTGGTGGAAGCTACCTCGCTGAATATATTAAAGTCATGGGTAGATAGGTTTCTGACAGACTGGGGAATTAAGGGTTATGGGGAGAAAGCGGGAAAGTGGATCTGATCCACTTCAGATCAGCCATGATCTTGTTGAATGGCCAGGCAGGCTCAAAGGGCTAGATGGCCTACTCCTGCTCCTATTCCTTATGTTCTTATGTTCTTATCTCATCAATAGTCGCCAGCAAGTGCCACTAGGAGCAGGCTGCCTTCTTGCCCAACAAGTGGCATTCTACAGACAATGCACATTGATGAGGGGCATATTTATAAAAGAATTCTGGTGTGACTGACTCCTAAAACCAACTAAGTTTCCTAAAACAAACAATGCAATTTTAGTCAAACCTTGTATTCCACAGTAGTTGGGTTTTCGCAGTAAGCAATTCTCATATATGACCATAACCATCCTCCACCCTCAACCCAGGTGATGTTGGACAAATTCCAAATAACTCTATTGTTGACAGACTATTAAATAAAAAATAAAATGCTTGCTGGTGTAAGGCTTGATACCTTAAAATTACCAATCAATTAAGAATGAAAAAGTTGATCTTGAACAACAACTCACTCATCTTCAGTTGTTTAAAATGATGGCCTCAGTCAATGGAAACTACTACTTTCAGTTAAAACACCAATTAGTGCACTGCAACATCAGGTGATCCTTGCAGTCTATGTAAAGTAAGACTAGGATCAGAATATATGAATGATTGTCTACAATAATTGGAAAGTTTACCTACCTGAGCACCAGTTAAAGTGGCGATATCTAAGATGATATCTGCTTTGAGGTCTTTACATGCATACGATACCCCATCAGCCAAAACTAGACGACCCTCTGCATCTGTGTTATTGACCTCAACAGTTCTATTGAGCAAAAATGTTTTTGTAAGTAGAAAATCAGAACTGATCTTGCTTATGTAGCCACTTAAATTCATAAGATATAGGAGCAGAATTAGGCCATTTGGCCCATCGAGTCCGCTCCACCATTCAATCATGGTTGATATGCTCCTCATCCCCATTTTCCTGCCTTTCCCTCATAACCTTTCAACCCATTACCAATTAAAAATCTGTCTAACTCTTCCTTGCAGTTACTCATTGTCCCAGCATCCACCGCACTTTGAGGCAGCAAATTCCAGAGATTCACAACTCTTTGGGAGGAGTAGTTTCTCTTTAATTTTGTTTGAAATTTGCTACCCCTTACCCTAAGACTATGACCTCTCGTCCTAGAATGCCCCCACAGTGGAAGCATCTGCTCCACATCTACTTTATCCATACCTTTCATCATCTTGAATACCTCAATTTGATCTCCCCTCATTCTTCTAAATTCCAGAGAGCATAGACCTAAACCGCTCAATCTCTCTTCATATGACAGAACCCTCATCTCTGAAATCAATCTAGTGAACCTCCTCTGAACTGCCTCCAGTGCCACAACATCTTTCCTCAAATACGGGAACCAAAACTGTGCACAATACTCCAGATGCAGCCTCACCAATGCCTTGTATAGTTGCAACAATACTTCCTTACCTTTATATTCTATTCCTTAAAGCTTCACTTTATTTTGTTCATCCAGCCACAGTATTTGCAAGATTAGTACGAGGTAAGCATAGTATTAAATTGCAAATATCCAAGACGATAAAGCAATCTGAGCTCCTGACCAAAATATTAACAAGCAGCATTTAAGGCAAATTCATAATCTCTTCTAAAAAAAACACTGCTGAAATAAAATTCCAACACAAAAGTGATTTTACTATTGTATAACCCATATTATGATTACACATGGCAAAATATTACGAAGGAAACTAAATTTAAAATCTTTCTCTGCTTCTAATACTTCCACTCTTGCTTTTAACAAAATTGGAGGACGATTCATTTTAGCACGTCAATTCATTAACTTACTTTCCAGAGTACAGTCGATGAATGTCATCTGGTCTTGTTGCATTAGCTCCAACAGCATTCTCAGCCAAGCAGAACAATGCATGCAAGTTCTCTTTAAAACCCTAATTGAAAAAAATTAAATTGTTGAAGCTGTGCCATTAAGCACAACAGATGATTCACCAGATATCTTTAAAGTAGACTCTAATTGCATTATGTGATTTAGTAATCTGCAACATGTTTTGCATTGGAATTATATCAAACATAATAAGTCACAGACATGTAATTTTTCTTCATTGATATGTACCACTAATTAAGCACCACATTAGACACTTATATGGTGGGACTGGTTTAGTTCAGTTGGCTGGACTACTGGTTAGTAATGCAGAGTGACGCCAAGTGTGGGTTCAATCCCCGTTCTGACTGACGCTATTCACGAAGGCCCCTTGCCTGAGATGTGGTGATCCTCAGGTTAAATCGCCTCCAGTGACTGCTTACGGTTACTGGGACCACAGTAACATAAAAAAACCACATTTTAGGAAGATAATATATGAACTGATGTGAATGTGCCAAATGTTTGGGGAACACAGCAGAATGCAAACACGTTTTCTTATGTACATCAAAAAATAGGGGAATGCCAAATTGTGAAATGTTTTGAAAGAAAGATTAGGAAAATAAACAACATCTTAAATGGTAACATTTTAATATGAAGCTGAGGGAGCTTGTTGAACAGATAAAAGCAATTTCCTGCGGATGCTGGAATCTGAAACAAAGACAAAAAATGCTGGAACATCACAGTGGGTCTGACAGCCTCTGTGCAAAGATGCTGACCCTTTGTCAGAGCTCACAGATCAATGAATCCATGGAAAAGACAAATTGAGTCTTGCTTTAACATCTTTGGCAAGGATGTAATAACAAATTAGATCATTCGGTTAGACAGGATTGGAAGTGTTTTAGAAACCAGCCAGGAATATAAGAAACAGATAAGAGCTTTTCTAAGAATATAAAAAGGAAGAGAGTAGCTAAAGTAAATACTGGTAACTTAGGTTCAGGCACAGGAAAAAATTATCATGGGAAAAGAAAAAATGGCAGAGGCATCAAACAAATATTTTATATCTGTCTTCACAATAGAAGACACAAGTTCCATCAGAAATAGACGATAACCTAGGGGCAAAAAAGTGAAGAAATTAGGGAAATTAATAACAGCAAAGCTATTTAAGATTAAGAATGGCATGGTAGCACTGCTGCCTCACAGCGCCAAGAACTCAGGTTCAATTCTAGCCTCAGGTGGCTGTGTGGAGTTTACACGTTCTCCCCATGTCTGCATGGGTTTCCTCCGGGTTCTCTGGCTTCCTTCTACACGGTCTTCATGTTTTAGCTCCAACCTCAGTCTAGGGTGGGATGAAAGTCAGGGCTCAAATAAAATTAAACGTGCGCCTGGAGACTGAGGTCTATGTATCATCGCACTACACAGACACTTGTGGCATAGCTTTTCCACTGATGTTTCTTCTTTACAGATCAACATCTCTCTCAGAAAACTCCACAGTGGCTGTCCCACTGAGGGAGGGCGTTGAAAGCACGAGCCCACACATTCCCTTTGCTGGGTGACCATCCTCCTCCCACTCTCCCCCACAGCACTGAACCCTTCACAGAGCACATCTCACATCGTACGGCCGTTAACTGGCCAGCCAGTGTAATAGCGCGTTAACAACACAATCTTGGGTGAAACCCACTCTCACCCATGGCCACTTTGTGTGCACCCCAAACGTAAAATTTAGGTTTTAGGTTAAGAGGGGTAACTGCAGAGATGGTGGGTAGTAGCTCTGATCTTCCAAAATTCCATAGGTTCAGGAGCAGTCCTACAAGATTAAAGGTTGGCAAGTATTGCACCACTTTTCAAGGAAGGAGGGAGAGAAAATAATGAGCCTTCTTCTTGGTCAATACCCCCAACTCCTTCCCTTTTCTTCTTTTCCTACCTTTCCTGAACACGTTACATTCCGGACTAATTAACATCTAGTTCTGTCCTCCTTTGAGCCAGATTCCTGTGAGGCCACATTATCATATTTCCTGATATACCTGTGTCTGTAACACACCAATCTTATTAACCACATTTCTCACATTTGCATACATACACATTAACCCTGATTTAGACATCATTTTCTCCCTGATGCCAATCAGACCCAATAATTTATTATTCCATACTCTCAGCATCTTTTAAAGATGCATCATAGAAAGCATTCTTTATGGTTGTATCATAGCTTGGTATGGCTCCTGCTCTGCCAAAGACCGCAAGAAACTACAAAAGGTCATGAACGTAGCCCAATCCATCACACAAACCAGCCTCCCATCCATTAACGCTGTCTACACTTCCTGATGTCTCGGCAAAGCAGCCAGCATAATTAAGGACCCCACGCATCCCAGACATTCTCTCTTCCACCTTCTTCCTTCGGGAATAAGATAAAAAGTCTAAGGTCACGTACCCAACCCACTTAAGAACAACTTCTTCCCTGCTGCTGTCAGACTTTTGAATGGACTTAGCTTGCAATAAATTGATCTTCCTCTACACCCTAGCTATGACTGTAACACTACATTCTGTACTCTCTCGTTTCCTTCTCTATGAACGGTATGTTTTGTCTGTATAATGCGCAAGAAATAATACTTTTCACTGTATGTTAATACATGTGACAATAATAAAATCAAATCAAATCTAGTGCTATCTTTCTCTCTCAGTATTTTGTACATCTTGGTATTCCTCTTTGATAATTCCTCCTGGTTCCTGCACCCCTACTGAGTTAATTTAAATCTCTCTCGTGGCATTCACAAATTGCTCCACAAGGAACTCAGACCTGCCTCTGTGTAGCTGCAACCCTGTCCTTCCAAAACCACTAAGATCAGTAAATATGGGCCCCTGCTCATTAATCTGTATCCAGCAAGACTCAGCTTCAGAAAAGGAAGTGTCTTGGAAATGTCAAAAATTGGAAAAAAAACTAATTTGATACCATTTCTAGGATCCCTTAGTACCGATAAGAGAAAGGTGTAAACTCACCTGTTTCACGGCAGCTCTGAAGGCTCCCAGGACAGCAGCAGCACCCCCACAATCCCTCTTCATGCCTGGCATGTAAGTCTACAAAAGGAAACCAATTCAACTCTCATGCTGACAGAGGTATAATTAAAATCCAGTAAGTTAATTCCAAACATGCAAAATAAGTCACAAAGTTTAATGCTGATGCTTTACTACATTAGTAAAGGATAGGTTTATTTAACCTATTATTGGTTACCAAGTTTTTCACTGAATTCATCATACTGTACCATTTAACTAAACAGATTCAAGTAGCATTCTGGACTATAAAAGAAAGTCACAAATTAAGATCATCAATGCCAATACAGTCTTAATCTGGAGCTAATATTGCTTCAGTTGGACTATTGGTAATTTGTTACCGGATCAGATTGGTAAGCTATGGCATTTGACCTTGCCCAAACATGCAGCCTTGCACTTGTACAGTTTTTTGTTAGTCAGTCAGTGAAAATTTTCTAATATTTGCAGAGGTGTGCTCAACAAAATACCAAACTGTTTTTAATGAAAGACAGCAACACTTTTTAAACAGTATCTGTGAGTTAAGAACCAATTAAGGAATTCAGGTATATGCGACAACATATACTCAGTGTGATATTTTAAGAATACTGTCCATCAAAACATAGTGATGTAAACCCTTTATTATTATGTTGGGTATGCAAGCCCCATGTACATTTGTCTCCTCTAAATGCACAGAAAATAAAACATGTTGGATTTCATCTGACTTGCATACCTTTTAGTTCATAAAAGCTGCTATATTTAACAGTTAAAATGTTAGGTCAGATTTGATCATTCTAAATTTGGTCTAGTGAGTGATCAGCAAAGGTAAGAACAGATAGAACAGGAAAGTTGCATCACCTTTGATTTGATGCTGAGACCACCAGTGTCATAAACAATACCCTTGCCAACCCAAGCTATAGTTTGTGTAGCATCCTCTGGCTTGTGACTAAGTATTGCAAGAGCAGGTGGGTTCACTGCAGCTTTTCCAACTCCATAGATACCTAAAAATTCAAACAAATACAAATCAAATGTATACTCGATTGAAGTGAAGTGAAAGGATCATACTGCAATGATCCAAATACAATGAGAGTGAAATTCCAATGAACCTTGCAGTCAGGATCTCAGTTCACACTTAAATAATACTGTTTAGCAATGAATTCAAGAGACCAGATATAAGAACATAAGAACTAGGAGCAGGAGTAGGCCATCTGCTCCACCATTCAATAAGATCATGGCTGATCTCTTAGTGGACTCAGCTCCACTTAACCGCCCGTTCACCATAACTTTTAATTCCTTTACTTTTCAAAAGCATATCTATCCTTGCCTTAAAACATTCAATGAGGTAGCTTCAACAGCTTCACTGGGCACAAATTCCACAGATTCACAACCTTTGTGTAAAGAAGTTCCTCCTCAACTAGGCTTGTACTCGTTAGAGTTTAGAAGAATGAGAGGAGATCTCATTGAGACGTATAAGATGATGAATGGGATGGATAGGATAGAGGTGGAGAGACTCTTCCCGCTCAAAAAAGACAGTAGGACTAGGGGGCACAGCCTCAAGATAAAGGGGGGGCGGTTTAGAACGGAGTTGAGGAGGAACTTCTTCACTCAAAGGGTGGTGAATCTCTGGAATTCTCTGCCCGTTGAAGTGGTGGAGGCTGCCTCGCTAAATATTTTTAAGATGCGGGTTGATGGGTTTTTGATAAGAGAGGGGATTAAGGGTTATGGGGAGAGGGCAGGAAAGTGGAACTGAGCCACGATAGATCAGCCATGATCTTATTGAATGGCGGGGCAGGCTCGAAGGGCTAGATGGCCTACTCCTGCTCCTATTTCTTATGTTCTTATGTTCTTAACTCAGACCTAAATCTGCTCCCCCTTATTTTGAGGCCATGCCCGCTGGTTCCAGTTTCAAATCTAGTAGAAGTTCTAGTACAAATCCAAACACACCAGGGCTAATAATTCTGTATCTCAATGTTATGCTTTTTAAATTAATTTACAGGATGTCAGCACTGACAAAGTAATTGTTTATTGCTCATTCTTTTAAAAAAAAAATTTGCTCAATTCTTAAAGTTCCTCCAATTTAACATTTACAAAGCCAATGTGCAGAGTAGACTGGGAAACCCAAATCCATCTTCTTGCTTGCTCCAAAAACCAAATGCAAATTGAAACCAATTCATAGTCCCATAAAAAGGACAAATAAGATCCAAGCAGCCAAGACGAGGAACTTCTTCATCCAAAGGGTTGTGAATCTGTGAAATTCCCTGCCCAGTGAAGTAGTTAAGGCTACCTCATTGAATGTTTTTAAGGCAAGGATAGATAAATTTTTGAACAGTAAAGGAATTAAGGGTTATGGTGATCAGGCAGGTAAGTGGAGCTGAATCCATGAAAGATCAGCCGGAGGGGCCAGATGGCCTACTCCTGCTCCTAGTTTTTATGTTTCAAGATGAGACATTGCACCCGATCTTGGGCTTGATCGGACGCTTGATTTAACCAAAAAGGCGAGAAGCACACTCTAGCCAGGAGATCAAGGTTTCACCACTGAGCATAAGTTGCCCTCTTGACAATGGTGTGACTTGCTCGGGCCATCTCAGAAGGTAGTTGAGAGTTCACCACAATGTTGTGGGCCTGGAATCACAAAGCCCAGAGTGGGTAAGGACAGCAAATTTCCTTCCCCAACAGATTATTAGTAGCAAATTTCCTTCCCCAACAGATTATTAGTAAATCAAATAGGCTTTACAATAAACCATTAGTTAAAGGGCAACCTTTCCTAACACTAGCTTTTTATTCCAGATTCATTTAATTAGCCCAATTTAAATTCTCCAGCTGCTGTGGTGGAATTTAAACTCATATGTCCAAATCATTAGCCAAGATCTTTGGACTATGATTCCTAATATAACCATTATGCTTCCATTCCACGATGGTCTAAGTAGCACAATGAGCTAATCCCAAGGTTATAAAAGATTACACAAATTTTCTGCAAAGAATATTTCATTCTGGCAACAGGAATACTAATCACATAAAAAAAAGAGAACATTGTTTTTTTAAGTTTTTTTATTGGAAAGTTGAACATACAAAACATGGAGAACTGGGAACAGTTGTGGTCCATTTGGCTGGCCCCAAAGTTTATTTTTTAAATATCCAGGCTTGCACTCTATATCTTAGTAACTGTTTGCTTGAGAATTGACAATACGGTGGCACCGTGGTTAGCACTGCTGCCTCACAGCACCAGGGACCTGGGTTCAATTCCAGCCTTGGGCATCTGTCGTGTGGAGTTTATGTCTGTGAGTTTCCTCCCACAGTCCAAAGATGTGCAGGTTAGGTGGATTGGCTATTCTAAATTGCTCCTTAGTGTCCCAAGATATGTAGGTTAGATGAATTAAACATAATAAATACACAGGGTTATAAGAACATAAGAAATAGGAGCAGGAGTAGGCCATCTAGCCCTTCAAGCCTGCCCCGCCATTCAATAAGATCATGGTTGATCTGTCGTGGCTCAGGGAGAGGATCTGTCAGAGAGTTGGTGTAGACTCAATGGGCCAAATGGCCTCCTTCTGCACCGCAGAGATTCTATGATTCAGCAACACTGGACATCATTACTATTTCCCTTTACAGTCTATTCCACAAATATTTCCAAGCTCAAAAGCATTTCCTTGGTCACAGCTCATAGCTACAACAAACAATTTACCAGGGATAATTTTACTTATGCATCTTCAAATCCTGAAAATGTCAGTAAGCCCTCCCTTACATTTTCTTTCTTTCAGCGTAAATACTTCCATTTCTGTATTTTCTCAAGTCCCTCATCCCAAGCATCATCCCCTTCTCTGTACGCATTAATAGTCCGAATGTCCCACTCCTGTCACCCAAATTGCACAGAATTACACCAAACAGGGCTGAACAAGTTCGCCATTGCTCTTTGCTAACCAAGAGCTACACACTCAGAGCATAGTAATTGCACATTCCTACGTAATGAGCCTCACGATCAGGGAGTATGGATTCTGTAGCCCTCTCACGTCTAAGCTTTAGGGAGAATGGAGTCATCCAGATGTTGCTTACAATTTGAATATGCTGTCCAACAATAATCTCAGCATCCTTTCCTCTGTTTTGTCCTACTACCATTCATCTTAAAATATTTATTCCAGTTTTCTAGTCCCAGCACCTTGGTAGCTGTTTACATCAATTATCACCAGCCTGTTGTCAGCCTAGTTCCCTAAACTAAATATCTCTGTATTCCTTTGACAGCCAACTTCTCACTCCTGCGTTCAAACATTCAGAATGATGTCTACAGGGAGCAACTGACAGGAAACCACAGATAATTTTCTTCATTACGAGTTACACTTCCTGACGCCTGCCACCTCCTACAGTTTTTTTTTAAAAAGTACAGAAAGTCTTCAGTAAGGTCATGAGTCCAATCTTGATTTAGCCACATCTGGCTGTACAATGTTTACCTTCCAGCTTTAACAGTGCCATAATGCCGATCTCTTAAAAGCAGCATTAACTCAACGATAGACATTACCTCCAAATCCCCTATGATTAAGTTCTTCTCCACGAATAATGGTGGGAATAATGCCCAGCTCAGATCCAACTTGTTCAATTTCCTAGTCAGAGAAAGAATAAAGTCTTAAACGAATCTCTCAAGGAAAAAAGAGTAAAATCAAAAGTCAAAATGTGGAAATAAAACAAGCTCATGCTCTAAAATCTAATCTAATTTTAAAACCTCAAGTATTCACTACTCAAGTGAATTAACAAGTAAGCTATTTCCTTACTACAATAAAATTAACATAGCTAAGGGATCAGGGCTACTTATTTCAGGCACTGAGCTCCATAAAGAGCAATGGACTCAATGGCTATTATTACACAGAGCAAGGAGACAAATTTTTAATCCAGAAACAGCCAATGCATGCAAATTGGAAAAACAAAATTCATAAATTGGTAATCAGCAGAAAAGCATTACAAATTCTTTAAAGTAATCCAACATGGCACTTCTACCTTACTGAATTTGCAACGGCCACAAACATACAGTACTCCCACCATCAAGAGGATTCACAGATACAATTAATTTATAGAACATAGAACACTACAGCACAAACAGGCCCTTCGGCCCACAAGTTGCGCCGATCACATCAATACCTACCAATCCATAGATCTATCTATAACCCCCAATCCCATTAAATCCCATATACTCATCCAGAAGTCTTTTAAAAGACCCCAGCGAGTTTGCCTCCACCACCACTGACGGCAGCCGATTCCATTCACTCACCACCCTCTGAGTGAAAAACCTACCCCTAACATCACCTCTGTACTTGCTTCCCTGCACCTTAAATCTGTGTCCTCTCGTAGCGACCATTTCAACCCGGGGAAATAGCCTCTGAGAATCCACCCTATCTATTCCTCCCAACATTTTATAAACCTCTATCAGGTCGCCTCTCAACCTTAGTCTCTCCAGGGAGAAGAGTCCCAGCTCCCTCAACCTATCTTCATAAGGCATGCCTCCCAATCCAGGCAACATCCTTGTAAATCTCCTCTGTACCCTTTCAATAGCTTCTACGTCCTTCCTATAGTGAGGCGACCAGAACTGCGCACAGTACTCCAAGTGGGGCCTGACAAGGGACTTATGTTGCAACCTCAATGTATGCACAAGACACATCTACCGGATCAGACATCTCGTGTCCCCCCCTCATTAAGCATACTCATCTTGCTCAACTTCCAAACCTGTTGGGAGCTTGCTGATTTTTCTCTATGGTAACAGAGAATCAATCTCTGAATCAAAATATTACAGGTTCAAGTTCCACTCTAGAGAGTTAAGTGCACTTTAGTGCAGTACTGAGGGATTTATAAACTGTCAGAGATAGCGTTCTGTAGCTCCACCTTCCCTTCTCGAAATGTAGAAAAGAATTAATTTTAAAGAAGAACTGGAGAGTCCTCCCAGTGCCCTAGCCAATATTTATTCCACAATCAACATCACACAAACTGATCCTCCGGCTGTTACTCACTGCTGCTTGTGAAGGCTTGCTGTATGTTAATTGCCTGCTATTCCCTACATTACAGTAATGATTACATTTTGCTAACTATAAGGTGCTTTCGGATGTCCTTAGGTTGTGATAAGCACAATATAAATGCAAGTTCTTTCTTCTGATGCTTGTATTTCACATTGTTCCTGACAATTTTTAAACCAACATAATAGATACACTTACACATCCTGAATGTAGTTTAAAAAAAAGGTACAAAAAACTAATTTATGTCCCAGCAGATTCACAGGTGATGTTTTTCTCCTCTCTCAACCCCTCTGGTTACACAGACAAATCTAAGATATTAAGCTACTTGAATCAGCAAACCGTGATGTCTAAGCAGGGGTCAATGGAAGATGCCTCCCAATATTCTGATGCCGCATTGAATAATATGTACAGGGAAAGACTGACTGAAGCTCAGCACTATGGCAAAATGATTTAAGGACAACAAATTTAAGCATTTGGGAAAATCTGGATTATTCATACATGAATAGAATATTCTAACTTGCTAGACACATAATAACACAATACATTATCCATTATTGCTGCAGTCCTGACAAAGTTTGCCATAGTAAGAAGTCTCACAACACCAGGTTGAAGTCCAACAGGTTTATATGGTAGCAAAAGCCACTAACTTTCAGAACGCTGCCCCCTGTCAGGTGAGTGGGAGTTCTAATCACAAACAGGGCACATAAAGACACAAACTCAATTTACAAAATAATGATTGGAATGCAAGTCTTTACAGGTAATCACGTCTTAAAGGTACAGATATTGTGAGTGGAGACAGCATTAAACACAGGTTAAAGAGATGTGTGTTGTTTCCAGACAGGGCAGTTAGTGAGATTTTGCAAGTCGAGGGAGATACAGATAGTGTGACATGAACCAAGATCCCGGTTGAGGCTGTCCTCTTGTGCAGAACTTGGCTATCAGTTTCTGCTCCGCCACTCTGCGCTGTCATGTGTCATGAAGGCTGCCGCCTCGGAAAACGCTTACCCGAAGATCAGAGGCCGAATGCCCATGACCGGTGAAGTGTTCCCCAACAGGAAGAGAACATTCTTGCCTGGTGATTGTCGAGCGGTGTTCATTCATCCGTTGTCGTAGCTTCTGCATGGTGTCCCCAATGTACCATGCCTTAGGACATCCTTTCCTGCAGCGTAACAGGTAGACAACATTGGCCGAGTTGCAAGATTATGTACCGCGTATCTCATGGATGGCGTTCTCATGTAAGATGATGGCATCGATGTCGACGATCCGGCATGTCTTAGAGGTTGTTGTGGCAGGGTTGTGTGGTGTCGTGGTCATGTTCTCCTGAAGGCTGAAAGCTAGTGGCTTTTGCTACCAAATAAATCTGTTGGACTTTAACCTGGCATTGTGAGACTTCTAACTGTGTTTATCCCAGTCCAACGCCGGCATCTCTACATCAAAGTTCAGCATGACAGGAAATGGAGAGTTGATGGCTTTTGACATTAAGTGACAGTACAGAAGAAAAATAGCTGTTTATGTTTCTGCTGTCTACATTAGCTGACATTTCAAACATTCTCACCACAAGGAAATCATCTGTATTCATCTCATTGCATGGTGTATCCACAATACGAGCAGCTATTTGAATGCCTTCAGCAGCACTTATCAGACACTATGGAAAAATAATGGCAAGTACTGAAAATCTATTAGAACAATCAATGCATATACCTGAATAAAATTACTGTATTCATATTATAACCTAAATAGGTTGTTTTTCTCTACAGAAAAAAATGAAATCATCTCAATTTTTCTAGATGGGGCTGTTCAAGTCACCACTGCAGTTTATATTACGGCATCAGAAAGCAATTATTCCAAACAATACTTGAGATATTATATAAACTGCAAGGCTGCTGTTCGCAAATTGTTACTCCTTCTTAAAAAAAAATTGATAAACAGGATTGACAAAAACAAATATAAGCTCCATACAGTCAGAAACAGGGGTATTCATAATAGGTAAAATTAAAGACTGAGGAACTAAATTTATACTTTGCTTCTGTCTTCACAAAGGAAGTAAGAAGTCTCACAACACCAGATTAACGTCCAACAGGTTTATCTGGTGGCTTGTGCTACCAAATAAACCTGTTGGGTTTTAACCTGGTGTTGTGAGACTTCTTTCTGTGTTTAGCCCAATCCATCGCCGGCATCTCCATATCATTCACGAAGGAAGACATGAATAATTTTTGAGAAACACAAGTTTTGGTGAGGAGCTGGAGTTAATCAGTTTTAGAGAAACGGTTTAGTGGAAATTGAAGGCGGATAAATCTGCAGGGCCTGATAATCTTTATCCCAGAGTATTTAAGGAAGTGGCTCTAGACAGTAGTGGTCATTTTTCAAAATTCTTTGGACTCTGGAATAGGTCCTACAGATTGGAGGGTAGCTAATGCAAGCCCGCTATTCAAAAAGGGAGGTAGAGAAAAAAACGGGGAACTATAGACCAGTGAGCCTAACGTCAGCAGTAAGGAAGTTGCTACAGTCCATTATTAAGGATTTCACAGCACAGCATCTGGAAATCAATGATATAATTAGGCAAAATCAGCATAGATTTAGACAAGGGAAATCAAGTTTGACAAATCTACTGGAACTCTTTGAAAATGTAACTAGTAGAGTGGATTTGGTTTATTTAGACTTTCAGAAGGTTTTTCATAAGGTCTCACAAAGAAAAAAATGGAATTAGGTGAGAGGAATTCCACCTTGCCAGATGATAGTGGAGAGACATTGGAGGTGAATGGCATGGTTAACCATGTCAAAGGTATTCTAGAAGAATGAGGAGAAAGTTTACCTTTTGCATGATTGCATGATTTTAAGGATAGAAGAAACCAACCAGGTGGTCAACATCAAACAAATTAGCAAAGAATTCTATAAGCATAGCCTGAGTGGAAAAAAATAAAACTTGAAGCAAGAGTGAGACCACAAAAGATGAAAGGGCTGTCTGGCACTTTGAGATGAGGGAATGGCAAAGACAATAAAATATTTTAACATTTGTTTGTGTAGAGCAAGGAAAAGCTGGGACTCCAGGAGTACAGTAAGAAGTCTCACATCACCAGGTTAAAGTCCAACAGGTTTATTTGATAGCACAAGCTACTAGCTTTCAGAGCACTACTCCTCCATCAGGTGAGTGAGTGTTCTGTTCACAAACAGGACACATAAAGACACAAACTCAATTTACAAAATAATGGTTGGAATGTGAGTCTTTACAGTCTTTATGCGTAAAAATGTTAATATGACAAAGTTTCAAGGCCCAAGGTGACAGCATCCCAGGATAATGAAAGGAGACTAGAAAGTATATTGAGACGGTACCAACCATAGGATCTGTGCTACAAGACTTCAAAATGCAAGTGTTAACCCTATCCTTCTTCCTCCCCTATACTCCAGCTCAAACTGGATTAGCAAGTCAGTAATGGCAAAATTAATCTGACCACCACTGTGCATAAATTTATACAGGATATAAATGCTACATAAAGATGGGACTGCAGGAACAAAAACAGCATGACTAAATATACATCAATAATTGCATCATCTCAGATCCTCTGAGCATCATGCTAATACTCACCTCAAGTGTAGATTCAGTAAGTGGGTTGGCGTTCTCTCCCACCAGAATAAACTCTGCAGTAACAGTGAGTTTCTCTCCGTGTTCCGGCAATCCAGTGCATCGAGTAAACAAAGGAAATGCCCTTGTTAGCGCACAAGCTGATGCAAAAACCTCTGTGTATTCACAAACTAACTGAAATAAAAGTTATAATCACATTAAGTTAAAACTATTTTTTAAAAGTGCACATATTATTTATCAGGCACGTCCAATACTGTTTACTCCTGCAATTGAGAACATGGTTGCTCTTGTCTAAAAGTGGGTCCAGAAAGTTTCTCACTAAAGTCAAAGCAGTTCATAGAATCCCTACAAGGGCAGAAGAAGGCCATTCAGTCCACCAAGTCTGCACTGACAACCCAGGCCTTATTCCCATAACCCCATGTATTTACCCTGTTAATCCCCTGACACTAGGGTCTAAATTGGCTAACATCCCATGAAACAATAAATAATAACATTGCCAGAGTTTTAAAAACATCAATTTTTTATGGAAACGTCAACTTGGAGTTCAGCACGATGGAACTAGAACCATGAGCATTTGCTGAAGTAAATATTTTGAAAATGTACTGTTTAGGAAATACAACGGACAAACCCAGTCCAACTGAGGCTAGTAAATTAGTTTGTAATCTCTGGCACCAACCGTCAGGGAAAGTCAGTCACTTAAAACTGAGAGCAACAATTTATAAAAAACAGTCCGAGGTGACCAGCACATTTGGAAAGAGCCTTATCACTTAACTCAGCATAGAATCTGAAAACCCTTTTCATTTTTTGTGGTCCCATACTTGCTTCAAATTTTACTTTCTTTCCACTCAGGCCATGCTTATAGAACTCTTTGCTATTTTATTTAATGTTGACCACCTGCTTTCTTTCATCTGTTCTTATAAAATCACACAAACACTCACTAAGAAGGTCAACTTTCTCCTCATTCTTCTAGAATGCCTTTGACATGGTTAACCATGCCATCCATATACGGCCAAACAACCTAACCTGCACGTCTGGACTGTGGGAGGAAACTGAAGCACCTGAAGGAAACCCAAGCATACATGAGGAGAATGTGCAAACTCCAGACAAACAGTGACCCGATGCCAGAATTGAACCTGGGTCCCTGGAGCTATGAGACAGCTATGTGCCACTCTGTTGTCCATCCGACAGAAAATGCTGGAAACAATTCAGAAAGTTCAGCAGAGTCTGTGTAGAGAGAGAAACAGAACTAATGGGCAGAATTTTCCATGTTGGGCAGGACTGGAAAAATCAAATTGAAAATCAATGCTCTCCAACAGTTTCCATCCCACCGATAATGATGCCCAGCCGTGTAAGGGCCGGAAAATCCCAACCAATGTTTCAGGTCTGTGGCTTTTCATCACCAAGCTGAGACGTTATCTCTGCTTCGTTCTCTACACAGATCCTGCTTAATCTGCTGGGATTCTCGCCAGCATTTTCTGTTTATATTTCAAATTTCCATCATCTGCAGAACTCTGATTTTCGATTTTCAGACTTTATGCTGAGCTAAGTGACGAGACTCTTTCCCAAACTTGATCATCTCGGACCATTTTTTATAAACTGTTGCTCTCAGTTTTATGTAATTGCCTTTCCCTGATGGTTGGTGCCAGAGATTATAGTCTAATTTACTAGCCTTGGTTGGGTTGGGTTTGTCTATTGTATTTTCTAGACAGTACATTTTCCAAATATCTAGTTCAGCAAATGTTCATGGTTCTAGTTCCATCATGCTGACTGACAGGTTGACATTTCCTTAAAAATTGATGTTTTAAAAAACTTTGGCAATGTTATTATTTATCATCTCATGGGATGTGGGTGAGCATTTGTTGTCCATCCCTAATTGCCCTCGAACTGAGTGGCTTGCTTGGCCGTTTCAGAGGGCAGTTAAGAATCAACCACATTGCTGTGGGTCTGGAGTCACATGTAGGCCAGCCGGCAGATTTCCTTCCTATTAGGACATGATTGAACCAGATGGGTTTTTACAATGACTGATTATAGTTCCTTGGTCACCATTACTGAGACTAGCTATCAATTCCAGATTCAATTCATTGAATTTAAATTCCACCAGCTGCCATAGTGCGACTTGAACCCATGTCCCCAAAGTCTTCACCTGGTCCTCTTAATGTTACAGTAATCTGTAAACTGTCTGTGCTGTTATGTGCTCTGTCTGAGGCCAGAACTCTCCATTCACCTGAAGAAAAGGGAAACCCCTCGAAAGCTGGTGAGTTTACTATCAAATAAATCGGTTGGACTTAAACCTGGTGTTGTCAGACTTTTTACTGTGATCACCACTATTCACCAAAGTTTCTGAGAACTAGAGGTGATGCCAGCGTTTTACCTCAGTCATGCAGAATTTTTTTATAAATTCATTAAAAATTTGGTAACATACAGCACAAAGTAGACCACTTGATCGGCATGCTGTCACCTTAAACATTTACTTCCCACCACCACTAGCACACAGTTGAAGCAGTGTGTACCATCCGCAGATGCACTGCAACAACTTACCAAGGCTCCTTCAACAGCACATTCCAAAAACACGCCCTTTAGGACAAGGAGAGCAGACACTCGAACATCACTGCCTGCAAGATTCCCTGCCAAACCACATACACCATCCTGTTTGAAACTATATTGTCATTCCTTCACTGTCAATGGGTCAAAACCCTGGAACTTCCTTCCTGACAGCACTACGAGTTCACCAAGACTCATGAATGCAGTGGTTCAGGGAGGAAGCCTGCTACCACCTTTGTAAGGGAAATTAAGAATGGGAAATTAAGAATGGGAAATAAATACTGGCCTTGCTAATGTGCTTGCATCGTATGAAGGAATAAAAATACTATTACAAATGAGCTAGGGAACAGCAGAAAATCTACCTCATCTGAGGTAGATTCTTCACTCAGAGAGCGGTTGGGGTGTGGAATAGACTGCCTGCTGTGATAGTGGAGTCGGACACTTTAGGAACTTTAAACGGTTATTGGATAGGCACATGGAGCACACTGGAATTATAGGGAGTGAGATAGCTTGATCTTGGGGTTGGACATAGCTCGGCACAACATTGAGGGCAAAGGGCCTGTACTGTGCTGTTATGTTCTAAGTTTATGTAGAAAGCAGAAATCAGACTCAACAGAAAAGTACATTAGAAGAGAATTATCCCTCAATCTACAAATTGCTCAATAATACTGATCTAAAAACAATATTAAACCTGCCTGCACATTACTTTCTTTGACAATTCCTTCAGCTTTTAAAATGGCAAAATTATTAGGAATGCACTCTGAAGGAGACATTCCGTTGATACTGAATATCTTTTATGATAAATTAAGGAAACATTAAGTTATAGTTTTAGAAACGAGAATGGTTGTGAATAAAAATTAGGAAGAAAGTACATACAGCGTACATGCATGGGAGCCTAGTCGATCACTCACCACAATGCACCGGTTAATTCTTCTAGACGAACAATTGCAAATCAGTCGTGTGAGAAAGTGAGCTGAAGAAGGGCTGTTGTGGCGGCTGACTTTGGACGGGAGCGCTGCCACAACAGCATAATCGAGCCAAAGAGAACAAGTATCAATTGGATTTGGATTCAAAGCGTTCAGTGCAGCCTGCCAGACCTGAATGATAAACAAGGTGTTAACACTGTAAATTTGGAATTTCACAGGAAAGAATTACTATGATCATAGACACACTGGTCACATACAACAGAGTAAGAAGTCTCTCAACACCAGGTTAAAGTCCAACCATTAAACTGGTTGGACTTTAACCTGGTATTGAGAGACTTCTTACTGTGTTTACCCCAGTCCAACGCCGGCATCTTCACATCATGACACAGAAACAGGCTGTTCAGCTTTAGGGCATGCAGCAGATTTCAGACTGGACAAGTTATTGGGAAAAACACATGAACCCAAGTTTTATTTGAATTGAGCAAAGTAATTAGGACCAACTCATTTATAATCACACAAAACATTTTTTAAAAGAAATGTTAAGTACCTCCCTTGCCATAGTGGCTAAATATGCTAGATGATGGGCTACACAGTAAACCAAACCATAAGGATTCTTGCTTCAATTTGTAGAGTTACCTATCTGGGTAGCATGGTGACACAGTGGTTAGCACTGCTGCCTGCTGCCACATAACACCAGGGACTCATGTTCGATTCCCTGCTTGGGTCACTGCCTGTACGGAGTTTGCACGTTCTCCTAATTTCTGTGTGGGCTTCCTCCGTGTGCTCTGGTTTTCTCCTATAGTCCGAAAGACGTACTGGTTAGATGCATTGGCCATGCTAAACTCTCTCTGTGTACCTGAACAGGCACCGGAGTGTAGCGACTAGGGGATTTTCACAGTAACTTCATTGCAGTATTAATGTAAGCCTACTTGTGACACTCATAAAATAAACTTTAAACTTGTGGTCATAGCTGCAGTTGGGGTATTACAAATGGCTACAGTATCACTGGAGTCATCAGCGCAGTGACACTGACAGAAAAAGTTAGCCTTGGCTCCTTCCTTAAAATGAAAGGACAGAAAGGACTCAGAAAGGACGGTAGGACTAGGGGGCACAGCCTCAAGATAAAGGGGGAGCGGTTTAGAACGGAGTTGAGGAAGAATTTCTTCACTCAAAGGGTGGTGAATCTCTGGAATTCTCTGCCCGTTGAAGTGGTGGAGGCTACCTCGCTAAATATTTTTAAGACGCGGGGTTGATGGGTTTTTGATAAGAGAGGGGATTAAGGGTTATGGGGAGAGGGCGGGAATGTGGAACTGAGCCACGACAGATCAGCCATGATCTTATTGAATGGCGGGGCAGTCTCGAAGGGCCAGATGGCCTACTCCTGCTCCTATTTCTTATGTTCTTATGAAAGAGACGATGAATGATTTCAAAAGGAAACTCTATGGGCAATAAACTTCCAGGGCTAGGGGAATAGAGAAGGGAAATGGGATTGACTGGATTGCTCTACAGACTGCCAGTATGGACTCAATGGGTCAAATGGCCTCCTTCTGTGCCGTTATGATGCAACGAGAATGATTATCCAGTAATCCCTGTTAAAACATATGCATTAATGAATATCAAGTGACATTTTGGCAACAACAATATTAAGCCAGAGTTGAAAAGAATAGAGGCTGTGAACTTGAGGGTGGCATGGTAACACAGTGGATAGCACTGCTGCTTCACAGTGTCAGGAACACGGATTTGATTCCCGGCTTGGGTCACTATCTTCGTGGAGTTTGTACATTCTCTCCGTGTCTGCGTGGGTTTCCTCTTGGTGCTCCGGTTTCCTCCCACAGTCTGAAAGACACGCTGGTTAGGTACATTGACCCGAACAGGCACTGGAATAAGGCAGCTAAGGAAATTTCACAGTAACTTCATTGTAGTGTTAATGTAAGCCTTACTTGTGACTAATAAATAAACTTTAGCCACATCTCGTCCTACAAGTTAAAAATCTGTGCACAAGCATTTTGCATATGTGCAAAAATAGTGCACAAGCTCTTACCTCAATAGATTCAGGATTAAACGTATGTCAACATTTCTGAGGCTTCCCCCCATGAATGTGCACATATAAAATCAGATCTGTAATTTCAACCGTAGTATGGGTTTCTCTATGTAACCAAGAATTACTCCAGCAAGTTAAGGAATGCAGATACACCAAGCACAGCGGACATGGCTGTACATAAACTTAAACATTTAGTTTTGCCTCAATAGTAAGGTGGTGATTACACCCCCAAGCACACTAACAGCTTCCTCTAATGGTCTGTCATACAAGATCGCACAAACGTTTCTTATTAAAAAATGCTCTACTAGACTTGCTTGGGATCTTCATAGACCAATTTTAAAAATTATTCTCAACGTTTGGAAAAAGAAACACAGCTCTATCGCTCTTCTATAATTAGCTGACCATGCAATGTACCTCTGCATATATAGAAGCATTGAAATTCTGGATCATAGAAATCATACAAAATGTACAGTACAGAAAGAGGCCAATCGGCCCATCAAGTCTGCACCGACCACAATCCCACCCAGGCCCTACTCCCAGATCCCTACGTACTTACCCACTAAATCTCTCTAACCTACACATCTCAGGATACTAAGGGGCTTTTTTTTTGTTGCATGGCCCATCAACATAACCTGCACATTTTTGGACTGTGGGAGGAAACTGGAGCACCCAGAGGAAACCCACGCAGACATGAGGAGAATGTGCAAACTCCACACAGACAATGACCCAAGCCGGGAATCGAACCCAGGTCCCTGGAGCTGTGAAGCAGCAGTGCTAACCACTGTGCCAACGTGCCGGATATTTGAGTTTAGGACGAGATGTAACTTGGAGTCTGCCAAATTCACTTGAAACAAGCCTCTGTAATGCAACTTTCAGTGGCAAGAATTCTCCTTAAACTTGTACTGAGTTAAAGTAAATCCCTATCTTTCAAAGCTAAGCTACTTTGTTTTCTGCTCACAGGCTACTATGACAAAAAACAGCATCTCTAACATAATAAAATATCCCAAAGAAATTCATATAAAACACTGAGCCTCGTAAGAAGAAATTAGGAGAGATGTCCAAAATCTTGATCAAAACGGTAGATTTCAAGGGGTGTCTTTAAAGGGGGAAATGAGGCTTACAGAGAGATTTCCAAAACTTAGGGCTTAGACAGTTTAAGGCATGGGCACCAATGGAGTGTTTAAAATCAAGGACACTTAACAGTCCAGAATTAGAGGAACACATATCTCAGGAGGTTGAGAGTTTGAAGGAGATTAGAAGGATTTGAAAACAAGGGTGAGAATTAAAAAAAAGGCATTGTTTGACTTGTTTGGATGGCATGGTGGCACAGTGGTTAGCACTGCTTCCTGGAAGTGCCAGGGGACCCGGGTTCAACTCCAGTCTCAAGTGACTGTCGATGTGTGGAGTCTGCAAATTCTCCCCGTATCCACGTAGGTTTCCTCTGGGTGTTCTGGTTTCCTCCCACAGTCCAAAGATGTGCGGGTTAGGTTGATTGGCTATGCTAAATTGCCCCTTAGTATCCCAAAATGTGTAGGTTAGGGGGATTAGCAGGATAAATATGTGGAGTTATGAGGATAGGGACTGGGTGGGACTGTTGTCAATGCAGACTCAATGGGCCAAATGGTCTCCTTCTGCACTGTAGGGATTCTATGACTGGAATACAATGTAGGTCAGCGAGCAAACGAGGGTGAACGGAACTTGGTGCAAGTTAGGACAAGTCGAGTTTTGGATGATGTCAAAATAATCAAACGAACATGAATAACACTGTTCAAACTTGAACCAAATACAGTTACAATGAAACTAGATTCAACTAAACCACAGGGAAGTAACATGTAAGCATACAAAAACTGAAAAAAAATTTACAAAACAGGCACAAAACTCAGTGGAATCTATAATGTCGCTTTCTACAAGGAAAGGGGTAGTGGCACTATAGACGCAATTAAACAGTGAAATGCAGTTTATAGCAACCAGTTTCATTGATTATCTATTGGTCTAAATCTACAGTTGATGCTCACTAATTACAACATTTAGCACTGCCTCCAGTAAAAAGTGTCCATTGTAGATACTCCTCCTATTAACAACGTAAAAGGAAGAGGGGGGAATTGCACCTTGGCTAGGACGCTCATTAAGTTGAAAAATACACAAGCGAAAATTATTTAGCAACCCAACTCATGCAGCCTTTACAAAAAAGGTCTTGGCAACCAGCACAATTCAGTGAGGAGGCAACTTTAATTTACATTACAACTTTAGCATAGTAACATATTCTAAAGTGCTTCACTGGACAGTTATAAAACAAATTTTCAAACCAAATCACATGAGATAGTAGGCCAGGTGACCTAAAACACAATCAAAGAGGTAAGTGTTAAGAATTTTAAGAAGGGAATTCTAGAGGATAGGACGCTGGCAGCTAAGGCATGGCCACTCCTAAAAATAAATACTGTATTTTATTCAAGAAACACATTCGTAGTCCAAAGGTTGAATTGCAATATGAATTGCATCAATCAGGTTAAAGATGTCTGAATTTGTAACAAGCGTATAGTAACAGAAATAATCAAGTTACAAACGAAAATTCAAGATTTCATGCTGTGATGTTTCCATCATGCCAAAGTCTGAATGCTGGAGTGATTGAAGTTGCCATTCTGCAAGAGGACAGAAATGGAGGTGCTGAAATATCTCAGGTTGTGGATATGAAGGAGATTGGGAGGGCGAAGGGCATGCAGGGATTTGAAAACAAGGAAGAAATTTCTCAAAAAAAAGTGAAGAATGAGTTTGTTTTGAATTTACTTATGCTAAATCCAGATCGCTGTAGCTTGAAATTTAGCCAGTCAGTGAAGAAGTGGATCAGTCAGGATGAGTTAGCAAGCTAAATGGATGGGTGATCAGTTGGGGTGGGCTAGTAGGTCAGATAGAAGGTCTGACTGGTCGCAGTGGGCTAGCAGGTCAGGTTGAGGGGCTGAACTGGGCAAGGTGGGAAGTCTCACAACACCAGGTTAAAGTCCAACAGGTTTATTTGATAGTAAACGCCACTATCGTGCGTTTACGATCAAATAAGTCTGTTGGACTTTAACCTGGTTTTTGTGAGACTTCTTACTGTGTTTACCCCAGCCCAACGCCAGCATCTCCACATTATGGGCAAGGTGGGCCAGCAGGCCAGGTAGAGGGGCTGACTGGGCAAGATGGGCTAACAGGCCAGGTAGAAGGGCCGATTGGGCAAGGTGGGCCAGTAACCAGGTAAAGGGGCAGACTGGCCTCCTCCTGTTCTTGAGCCAAAGCCACCATTTTGGAGTCACTCACCTCCTGACTGACCCGGGGCTCCAATTTCCCCTTCACTTGGCTCCAGGTGAGCTTTTGTAGATTTGGCAGCTGTCCCACCAGCAGCACCGGCCGGGCCTGAGGGTCGGCATCCCCGGCGCTGCCCGTGAACACCAGCTGCTCGATCACCCGCGCAGCCCCGGCCCCACCGCCACCTTTCATCGCACCGCCTCTGACAGCTCCACCGCGCCTGAGCGGAGCCGGCCGCCGCCGGCCCCGGGGAGCATGCGCACCTCTCCTTCCTTCCAGAGCTAAGCGCAGAGTGAATTGCAACATTGCCAAGTGTCGATGTTATCTACAAGTTGTTCCATTCGTAGTTGATTTAAAAGTTAGGGTCCAAAGTTTTATTTTAGAACAAAATTAGGTGTTGGTTACTTGTAGACAAAGTATGTGAATTATAGGTAACGTTAAAGCCTAATACATTTTATGTCTAGTAAGCTTTCATTATTTCCCCCACAGTTTTGCATTTTATCTAAAAGAATCATAGAATGGATACGGCACATAAGGAGGCCATTCATCCCGTGTGTGTGCCGGCCCTCTGAAAGAGCCATCCCCAGTATTTTTTCCCCGGTGGCCCTGAAAATTCTGACTTAGATGATCCATTAGTTCCCTTTTGAAAACCTTATTGACTTTACCTCCACCCACTCTCGTGCAATGCCCTTCAGAAGGTATCTAGTGGGTGCGTGAGAAAGTCTCCATGCACTATTGTTTGTCAATGTTGTTAAATCTGTTTTTCAATCTTTCCACTGACGTAAAGTTTTTCAATTTCTACTCTGTCCATATACCTCATGATGTTGAACTTCTCAATCAAATCTTCTCTCAATCTTCAACTTCAATATCAACTTCCCCACTCACTCTACTAAATAAGTCGAAGATTGCGCATATCGACCCATACATCAAGTTTCTACAAAGATGCAAGAAAGCAGTCAGGGCTACACATGAACCCACTCAAGTTGACCTATAACACAGACGCTGCTGAGACTTTGACGTATCTCTCTCACACTCCTCAACCACTTCATACACCAGCTCTACAGCAGACACCACAACCTGGAAACCAAGAGAGTCCATATTCTCAACTTGCGCTCAGGACGCAGCAGAGCACTTGCGAAACATCGCCAAGTACACAAGACAATAGAACTATGCTGCCTACATGCACACCAACATCAGGAAACTTGAGGAACTCAACATCATCACCAGCAGCAACCAAGCCTCCACCAGTACCACAGAAGAAAACAGCATCACTACAAGAAAGTCCATTGTCAATTTGTCAGACTACATCCATCAACCAGACAAAATCAAAGTTTGCAGCCGAGAGCTCAATTTCTGCCCCATCACCAAAATGGACACCATGGTCTCGCAGCAGACCCAGAGGAATTCATCAGGTGAATGAGGCTCTGGGAGTTCTGCCACAAAGCCCAAGAGGCCAACAGCCCAATAAATGAATTGGACAATGAATGAACTGAAACAGCCAACAGAGAGATCTGTGGTGCAGCATTCAAAGAGATTGAAGAAGAAATTGGCTTCCACTGGAAGGCCGCTGCCCTCAACTTGATATGTATGCCCAAGCTGTCAGGAGATGCATCAATGCCAGATTCATTAGCCACACTCAAGGCAGTCCTGAACATCACCCAAGCACAATGCAATGTCATCTGCACGCTCAAGATCAACCGTAACATTGTCATCAAACCAGCAGAGGGGTCACCGTCATACTGAACGGAACAGATTACTGCAAAGTGTCCCAACAACTGAATAATGAGGAACACTACAGACAGTTACCCCCAAGTCTGACCAAAGAACACCCACCAACCCATCAGACTGAACAAGACTTTTGAACTGGACTGTTAGAGCACCCTCTGTGCTCTCATCCCAAGTACTCCCTGCATTAGAGATCTCTACTGCCTTGCGAAGATGCACAAGGCCAACACACCCAGCCTTCCCATTGTATTATGCAATAGGACTCTGTGTGAGAACTTCTCTGGCTACTTTGATGGTATCCTGAAATCCATCGTACAAGGAACCCTCAGCTTCTGTAACGACACTACAGACTTCTTACAGAAACTCAGCACCCATGGATCAGTTGAACCAGGAACACTGTTCATCACAATGGACATCTCGGCACTCTACACCAGCATTCCCCATGACAATAGCATTGCTGCAACAGCTTCAGTACTCAACAACTGTCAATCTCCAGTTGCAATTCGACAACTCATCCGCTTCATCCTGGACTATAATGTCTTCACCTTCAACAACCAGTTCTTCATCTAGACACATAGAACAGCCATGGGGACAAAATTTGCACCTCAATACACTAACGGCTTCACGGACGAGTTCAAACAAACCGACACTATACACTAAATACATTGATCACATTTTCTTCCTTTGGACTAATGGCAAAGAGTCATTGAATCAACTATATGATGCCATCAACAAGTTCCATCCCACCATCAGACTCACCGTGGACTACTCTCCAGAATCAGTTGCATTCTTGGACACATGCATCTCCATCAAGGACTGTCACCTCAGCACTTCACTCTACCACAAGCCCAAGGATAATCTCACGATGGTCCATTTCTCCAGCTTCCACCCTAAACACATTAAAGAAGCCATTCCCTATGGACAAGCCCTCCATATACACAGGATCTGCTCAGAGGAGGAGGAACAAAACAGAAGCCTACAGATGCCCTTGTAAGAACAGGATATGGCACTCAACTAATCGATCTACAGTTCCAATGTGCCACAGCGAAAAACCGCACCAACTTCCTCAGAAGACAAACACAGGACACAGCAGAGTACAGAGTATCCTTCGGCATCCAATACTTCCCCAGAGCAGAGAAACTGTGACATCATCTTCAGAGCCTTCAACATGCCACTGAAGACGACAAATGTCTCGCCAAGGTCATCCCTACACCCCCACTACTTGCCTTCAAACAACCATGCAACCTCAGACCATTGTTCGCAGTAAACTACCCAACCTTCAGGAAAACAGCGACCACAACACCACACAATCTTGCCACGGTAACCTCTGCAAGACATGTCAGATCATCGACACGGAAACCACCATCACATGAGAATACCACCCACCAGGTACACAGTACATACTCATCTGACTCAGCTAATGTTATCTATCTGATACGCTGCAGGAAAGGATGTCCCAAGGCATGGTACATCAGTGAGACCATGTAGACAGTACGACAACGGATGAACGGACACCACGCGACAATCACTAGGTAGGAGTATTCCCTTCTAGTCGGGGAACACTTCAGCAGGCAAGAACATTCAGCCTCCGATTTTCAGGTAAGTGTTCTCCAAGGCGGCCTTCAAAGCACAGTACAACACAGAATCGCCGAGCAGAAACTGATAGCCAAGTTCCGTACATGAGGATGGTCTCAACCGGGATCTTGGGTTCATGTCACACGAATGTAACCCCTACCATTTGGTCTTGGCATACAAAGTCCTATTAACGGCCCTGGCTCGCGACAATTCACACCTCTTTAACCTGTGATTATCCCTCTCTCACTCTCACTGTCTGTACATGTAAAGACTTGATTACCTGTATAGACTTGCATTCCAACCATTATCTTGTTATTGTGTCGCTGTCTATATATGCCGTGTTTGTGAACCCACCTCTTCACTCACCTGATGAAGGAGCAGCACATTGGAAACTTGTGATTCAAAATAAACCTGTTGGACTTTAACCTGGTATTGAGATTTCTTACTCTACTAAATAAGATTTTCATCCCTGCAACCATTCCCATGAATCTTTACTGCACCCTCTCTAAAACCTTCACATCCTTCTTGAAGTGGGATAACCAGAGCTGGACGTAATACTCCAGAAACCAGATTTATCACAATGGCAACTGCATTACTCATACACAGTAATATGCAAGTACACAGTTTGTGTAAAAGTAGAAGTCTGCTAGTTTTTTTTGTTATGCAAGATTTCATAACGTAGCGCACGTGAATATGTACTTCTATAGGACGGGCATACTAAGAACAGGGAATAAAATATTGAGTCATCTTGTATTTGTTAGTAAAAGCAGGAAACACTGTCAACAAATATCCAGAAACAGAGAAAGGCAAGTGTGAAAGTAGCTTAGATATCATTTGTATGTAAACTGGGTTTAATGTTGGCACTGTGATTAGCACTACTGCCTCACAGCACCAGGGATCCGGGTTCGATTCCCAGCTTGGGTCATTATCTGTGTGGTGTTTACACATTCTCCCTGTCTGTATGGGTTTCTTCTGGGTGCTCCTGTTTCCTCCCACAGTACAAAGATGTACAAAGGCGGATTTGCAATACTAAATTGCCCCTTAGTGTCAGGGGGACTAGCTAGGGTAAATGCATGGGTTTGTGGGAATAGGGCCTGGATGGAATTGTGGTCTGAATGGCCTCCTTCTGCACTGTAGGTTTCTACAAACGGGAAATGAAGATCCAAGTAGAACAGATAACCACATTGCTAATGGAGGGAGCAATGTCTAAAATTACAGTTGGCCAGTAGTGCCCCCAGGGAAGGAAGATTGACTCAATCGTATTGATTATATTCACTAGAGTTTAGAACAGTGAAACTTATAAAATTCTAACAGTGTTAGACAGGATAGATTTAGAAAGAATGATCCCTATGGGGGGGGGGGGGAGCGGGGGGGAGGGGTGTCCACAACTACGGGTCATAGTTTGCGGATCAGGAGTAAACCTTTCAGGACTGAGGTAAGGAGAAATTTCTTCACCCAGGGGGTGGTGAATGTGTGGAATGCACTACCACAGAATGTAATTGAGGCCAAAATGTTCTCTGATTTGAAGAAGAAATTAGGTATATCTCTTGGGGCTAAAGGAATCAAGGGATATGAGGAATCAGAATATTGAATTCGGTGATCAGCCATGATCAAAATGAATGGCGGAGCAGGCTCGAAGGGCTAAATGGCTACTCCTGCTTCTAGTTTCTATGTTCATATAAACACAAAGATATGCAATCTCAAATCTTACAAACCAGATGGGATTTCCAAAATGGCTGTCAAAAGTTATTAATTTGTCAATCTTAAGAGTTTATTTCACCAATGTAATAATCTGACTTGGTTCATTGCAGTAGTTAATAAAAAAAGCATGCATTAATACTCATATATAGCAATACATTGACCTTATGTAAGTAACACTGTCAGTTAACAATTGGCTAATCAGATTGCTAGATAACTCTGACTGCATACATTCATTTTTATTATATGGTTTTATCATCAATAAGAATTCTTTTCTTAGCTTTTATTGGTCGAGGGATTGAATTGGAGCCGTGAGGTCATGTTGCAACTGTACAAAACTCTGGTGTGGCCGCATTTGGAGTATTGCATACAGTTCTGGTCGTCGCATTATAAGAAGGATGTGGAGGCATTGGAAAGGGTGCAGAGGAGGTTTACCAGGATGTTGCCTGGTATAGTGGGAAGGTCTAATGAGGAAAGGCTGAGGGACTTGAGGTTGTTTTTGTTAGGAAGAAGAAGGTTGAGAGGTGACCTAATTGAGGCAAACAAGATGATCAGAGGGTTAGATAGGGTGGATAGTGAGAGCTTTTTTCCTCGGATGGTGATGGCTAACACATGGGGGGCTTTAAATTAAGGGGTGGTAATTATAGGACGGATGTCAGAGGTAGGTTCTTTACTCAGAGGGTAGTAAGGGCGTGGAATGCCCTCTGAGTAGTTGCGGACTCGCCAACTTTAAGGGCGTTCAAATGATCAGTGGATAGGTATATGGATAACATTGGAATAGTTTAGGTTAGAGGGTCATTAGATTGGTTCCACTGTTCGGCGCAACATCAAGGGCCGAAGGGCCTGTATTGCACTGTAATGTTCTAATCTTCTAATCTAATTTTCGTTCTCTAACTCACGATTTCTTTGATTTAGTATTATTTTATAAACACAGCTTGAAGACAGCCTAAAGGAAGATTCAATAAAAACCTAACATTATCAAAATTAATTGACCTACTCTATAAAGCACACAAATATATTTACCATTCAACTTCTTTACTCCTAGTCTCTGTGGTTACATATCAAGATAGAATTAATCTTTACAAGATACCTGCCCCAAAATATCACATCATCTCAGTACAGTCAGGAAGAAGTGAAACTTGTCAGTGAGGGTAGATGAACTCCCTTCATCTCTAATAATTCTCTGGCAAGTTCATGATTCTCTGAAAGTTTAGACAGTTGCTGCAGAGGCTCGAAATGCAGATGATGAACGGAGGGATCCATTCTGTTTCCGGTTATATAATTTCAACCTCATATCATTCATTCAAATGTAGCTTAGCCAAAATATATACTGGCTTCTGTTAACAGCTTTCCAGTGGCTGTGGGTGTTTTGTTTAAGTAATCATATGGAATTCTGTCTGGGGATGTAACAACATAAATGTGAAAAGGTTTGAACAACCCAATGGTCTCTCGACTGTAAGTAACCATTGATTCTTTCTGAGGATAACATATTTTCTTTTGTAATATCCAATCAAGCTTGTAAACATAATAGTCACTTTAGTATATATTTTTTTAACAAACTCAGCATGATATAGGGCAGTGCTTTTGCAATTCAGTCTGAAAAAAGTAGCTGAATTCAGGAGGAATTGCATAAGTAAGATCACAGGATCACTACAGTGCAGGAGGAGGTCATTTGGCCCATCGAGTCAGTACCAACTCTCTGTAAGAGAATCTTACCCAGGCCCACCCTGCCCACCCCCCACCCTATCCCCATAAACCCATGCATCTACCTCACTAATCCCCCCTAACCTCACATCTTTGGACACTATGGGGCAATTTATCATGACCAATCCACCTAACTCGCACATCTTTGTACTGTGGGAGGAAACTGGAGCACCCGGAGGATACCCACAGACACGGGGAGAACACGTAAACTCCACATAGTCAGTCAGCCACGGCTGGAATCAAACACGGGTTCCTGGTGCTGTGAGGCAGTAGTGGTATTACTGTGCCACCTGAAAAACATTAAATCAAGTATATTTTCTGTTTTTGTTTTTAAACCTAGCTTAATTAACAATATGCTTAGAAATCTCTTTAAATTTTGACAAATATGAGAAGCTATCTTTTGCGGCAAGCATGAGCATAGTAAATTGCAACAAGTTCAGTAAAACACTTATCCAAAAAGAAATCCAGGTAAGTACAATACTTTACTTTGGACAAATTTCAAAACCTGTATACATAAAGCAGCCTTTTCATGTTTACACTGTGACACCATTGACAAACACAGACAAAGAACATCAACAAGTATTTCCTGATCTGCAGGCCTTAGTTTCTCAGTGACAGCAAACTCAGAAAATTACAATTTTGTTCCTATTATAATATTTCAGTTATGAAGTAATTTGCATCAATATCAGGAGTTGCTTTTATGATGTTGGTTTAAATTAAAATGACTAAGATTGAAAATGCAATTACAAAAAGCTTTTTGCAAGTTTGTACTCCAGTCTCATAGGATACATTAACAATTGCTGAACCATGCGCATTATGATTTGAATTAGACAACACGTATATACATGATAGTTCATAAATACTGAATTCTATTTAACATGTACAAATATCTCAAGCATATGTTCCCACATCACAGGATAAGTGTAAAAGGAACACTTTAATGGTAGCAAGATCCAGCCTTAATGATACAGTATCCTTTCATCAACTGTGCAATATTAAAGCTACAATGTTGTTTAGTAAATTCATTCTGAACATATTTTTAAACTCCTTTTTTTTAATAATCTTCCTAAAGTTTTGTCATTATTCAACATCCTCAAAGTCTTAAAAGATCAAAAACAAATCTGTCGTACAATAAATAAACTGCTTAATTCAGGATAGTGTGATATATGTGTGGAAGTCCTTAAAAAGAAAATGTTCTTTATAGCAAGATTTCTTTACACCAATTTAAAATTGCACCTTTAAGATTACATTTCCAAAACAAAAAAAGCACACGGAAAATTATCTAACAAATTGTACATAATGCAGAATTAGCCAAATCTAAACGCTGCCACCAACCCTAAATATTCACAATGTCATATTTAAATCAGTCTGATTCTTGAGCAATTCCTACACAACCCAGAATCTCACAGGTTAACGGTTGGCAGCTAAAGACAAGAGTGTGGATTGTTTTGAGCTTTGGCCTTCACTTCTAAGCAATTCAATTTGAGCTGAAATATGTCAACCAAGAGATCTGTCCATAACTAGCACAATCCAGAGGAATACTCATCGTCCTCTTCATTAGTAGTACCAGCTGCATTTTGTGCAGATTCTCCAGCTTCTTGTTGAGACTCAGGTGACTTCTTTTTTGTTCCCCCTCCAGGGACTCGCAAGCTTAGAGACAGTTTGGCATACTAGGAAAAAAAATGATTAAATAACCTTAGATACAGAAAATGTTCAAATGTTTAATTTGGTGACCCAGTATCATTTTTTAAAAATAATATACCCACTATTTAAGATAATTTTCCTCAGATAATTGTCAGTTTTCATCATGCAAACTCATGAAAACCAAGAAGGTCCAACTGTTGTTGGCCAGTCATCGACAGAAGAAGTCTGCTTAGTTACAGAATCATATAATGGTTACAATTATATACATAATTGTATATATACAATTATATATGTATAATTACATATTATGTAATACATAATACATTATGTATTATGTACACTATACATAATGTTATAATGTGATATAACATTACATCATAATGGTTATAATGAAGGAGGTCATTCAGTCTGTCATGTCCATGCTGGTTCATTGCAAGAAGAACTCATTCTAGTTTTACTCCCGCAACTTTTCCCCACAGCCCTGAAACTTTTTCTGTTATTTTTTAAAGTTTAAAACTTTATTTATTAGTCACAAATAAGGCTTAGATTAACACTGCAGTGAAGTTACTGTGAAATTCCCCTAATCGCCACAATCGGGCGCCTGTTCAGGTCAATGCACCTAACCAGCACGTCTTTCAGAACGTGGGAGGAAACCAGAGCACCCAGAGAAAACCCATGCAGTCATTGGGAGAACGTGCAAACTCCAGACAGTGACTCAAGCTGGGAATTGAACCCGGGTCCCTGGAGCTATGAAGCAGCAGTGCTACCGTGCCGCTCCGATCATTATTGAGTTCCAGATAATTATCAGGTTCTCTTTTGGAGGCCTCAATTGAGTCTGCCTCCACCATACTCTCAGGCAGAACATTCCAGATCCTAACCACATACTGCATGAAAAAGATTTTTTTCATGTCATCTTTGCTTTTCTTGCCAGCCACCTTAAATCGGTGTCCTACGGTCACCTTTCCTTCCACCAATGGGAACAAATCTCCGATTAATTATCTATTCACCAGCAAGAAGCTTTTGGTCATCCAAAAATTTTGAAATTGTGCCCTGAACAACAAAGCTCATTAATACAGATTAACTGATCCTAACACCAGCCTCTGGGGAAATCGTACTGTATCTTCTTCCAGTCCAAGAAACTATTCAACATTACTTAGCCAATTTCATATCCATGCTGCCTCTGACCCTTTTATTTCATGGGCTTCAGCTTTGCTGACAAGCCTGATATCTGGCAGTTTGTCAAGATGCCTTTTGACCTCTTTTAGGTTCAAATGCCTTTTGGAAATCCACATCAACTTCACAGCTCTCATCAAAAGACTCAAACAAGTTAGTTGAACATGATTTATTTTAACAAATCCATGCTGGCTTGCTTTAATTAGTCCACATTTGTCCAAGTAACGGTTAATTTTGTCCTGTATTATCATTTCTAAAAGCTTTCCCATGATGAAGATTAAATCGACAGACATGAAGTTGCTGGATCCATCTTTACATTTTTTTTGAATAAGAACAGCAATTCTCCTGTCCTCTGGCACCATCCCTGTATCTAAGGAGTATTGGAAGATTAGGATCAATGCCACTGCCATTTACACCTCTACTTTCTTCGGTTACTTGAATGCATAAAGTGTGATTTATCATGTTTTAAACATAGCCAGCCTATCTGAAACCTCCTCTTTATCATAAAGTTTCTTAACTATCTCTTCTTTCACCATGACTTGCATCTTCTTACTTCATAAAAACAGATACAAGTGCTCATTTATTATGTTATACATGCTCCGTGCCTCCGTGCATAAATCTCTATTTTGGTCATTAATTGGTCCCATTCTTCTCACCAATCTATTACTGTTTATCTATCTCTGCTTTACAAAGTACTAAATTGTGCCATATGCTACACAATAATACACGCAAAGCATTTATATCAGGGACAGCATTTTTCATAAAATGAAAGTGAACATTGTATAAAGCTTTGAAATCACCACAAAAGGTATTCGTCAAGCCTGGTATTTTGTAATGCACACATTAATTGTATAAGTATTTTCAAGGGGCAACTGCTTTATCACTCTGTAGGAGGAGACATTAGGAGCAATGCAGAGTGCAAGGTCTCACACGTTACTCGTGGATTATCAGGATTCTTCACAATATTCATGAAGCAAAAAGGTTATTTTCAATTGGTGACATCCAAACATATAAAGACCATTACGTATTTCAGTGGCTATTAACTGTTAGGCAGTAATGAAACCTTCATTTTATAAGAATTTAAAATAGTAACATTATTTAAAGAAATGACATTAGGTTGTTTTTTTAGTAAAAGGCTATCCTTTGGAACAATTAGATTTTGGTGAATCTTCACAACACTGCCTCTAAGGTCACTGGACCAAATCTTCCGAGCGCTGGCAATCACAGTCAGATTGCCAATTGCTCCTATTTCCTTAGCCAGTATCGGAGCCCGAACTTCTGAACCAAGCCTCTTCAGAAATGTGAAGCATACCTGTTCTCAGAATCCTTATTCTTAATGCGGGATCATTGGAGGAAGCCAAGCCACATCCAATTTTTACTGCACTTGCTGTCGTATTCCAGTAAACATTCATTGACCAGCACACTGAAAACGCTTTGGAACATTTAAGTAACTGTTCAGTGTAACTGAAGTGATTTGGCAGAGTGGCAGGGGAGACGGAGTACAGTGGTGAGGTCAGGTCAGGGTGGGTCATGGGGAGGCTGGAGGGTGGGCAGGGAAGGGGCTATCAAGAGTCGTGGAGGAAATTGGAGGGTCAAGGCAGTCAGAAGTGTCATTGAAAAAAGATTATGGAAACTAAGTTACAGAATTTTAACATAAGTATATCCTTTTTTACAGCAATAAAATGTATAAAGTTAGTTGAAGAATTGGAAGGGTAGACGTCGAGAAGTGGTTTTCCCTGGTTGCACAGTCTAGAGCTAGGAGGTCAGCCTCAGGATGAGGGATCAATCATTTAAGAGTAATTAATGAGAAATGTATTCACTTAGAGGGTTTTAAATCTTGTGGAATATAGTTAAAACAAGGATCAGTTGAGTTTTATCTAGGGAAATTAAGGGGTATAGGGATAGGACAAGAAAGTGAACTTGAATTAAGTGATCAGCCATAATCTTACTGACTGATGCAGCAGTTCAAAAGGCTGTATGGCCTACTCTACTCCTGCTATCTCTTATGTAATACATTCTAAAAAAGTATTGGCACTGTAGAAATTATCAACCAAACTTACATCATTATCCATGTACTTGAAGAGAGGTGAATTACAGATAGCAGAAACCTGGTCCTGGTCTTGTTGATCAAATCCTTCCAGTAGCTGCTCCAAAGCAATGGCGTCTTCGCTGCCATTAAATCCTGGTATACTGTGCACAACAGGAACTATATCAGAAATTGCATCTGTAATTTATACCTTATGAGCTGAACTTTGAAGGGAAAAACAAATAAACATGTTTCAGCAACTTTTTGGTTGGTTTCTTATTAATTCAAACTGGGGATGAGAAAGTAGGTTTGTCCATCTGGCTCACATTTCCTGGATATCAAACACATACACATTAGTACTGTATATTTTTTGAACTTGTATTAGCAATTAGCACCACCCTCAAATCTTTGTCATGACAGAGGCCTTTCTGCCAAAACTAAAGGGCAATTGTAAGAAGGTGCAATTATAACTTTGAACATTAATCTTCTGAAAGATATTTTATGCAGATACAACTCTCTCAAATTTTGCCAACTTGGTCAGATTATAAAGACTGAAAAGACCCTCATAGAATTGCAAACAAGTAATACAAATTCTTACTAATCATTGTAGGATACGGCTGAAACAGGAAATGTAAAAATATAATGATTTTATTAGCAAATTATGGTTTAAAAAACATTTGCTTTTATCTAATTTAGCAGGTAAAATTGATCTAAAGTAGAAGGCTTAAAGCAAGTTGACAAATGGTTTTTTAACATGCCTGATTTTCTTTCCACTTTAAATTCACAGAACAAGCTGGAAACTTGTATCTTAATGTCAATGTCACTTTTACTTAGTTTGAAATGAAAAATTTTGGCAATATTTTCCAATTTTACATTCAGTTTGAGGGACAGAGAATCATCTAACACTAGCATTTTGAACTTTAAATGCAAGTACGAGGGCATGAAAGGAGAGCTAGCTAAAATGAATTGGCAACTTAAGGTAAGGGATAGATCAATAGAGATTGAACAGCAAGCATACAAGGAGATAGTTCAGAATATGCACAATATGCAGAATAGATATATTCCAACAGGAAAGACAGGTTCAAAGGGCAAGACCTGCCACCCATGGTTAACTAAAAACAGTTTAAAAAAGTAGCATCAAGCTTAAAAGCACATTATTGCACCAGGATGTGTCAGAAGATGTGACAATATAAAAAATAGCAAGAATGACTAAAAGATTAATAAGAAGGGGAAATTAGAGTAAAGAGGAAGCTAGTTAGGAATATAAAGACAGATTGTAAGAATTTCTATAAGTATTTAAAAGAAAAGTGTTAAACTGAGCATTGGTCCTACAGAAAATGAGCCTGGGGAATTAATCATGCAAAATAAAGAACTGAATAGATATTTTGCAACACTCTTCACTATACAAGGTTATAAGTAACATTCCAGAAATAGCTGTAAATCAGGGAATGGAATGCAGGGAGGAACTCAAGAAAGTTTCAATCATGAGGGAAGTGATACTGAGTAAATTGTTGGGAGTTGCAGCTGAACAAGTCTCCAGATTTTGATGGACTTCTTCCTTGGGTCATTAAAAAAAAAATCACTAGTTAGATAATTGATGTGCTGGTTTTAATTTTACAAATTTCCCTAGATTTGGGAAAGGTTCTATTAGATTAGAAAATAGCAAATGTAACTTCTTTAAAAGGGAGGCAGAAAGCAGGAAACTGCAGGCCAGCAAGTCATTGGAAAATTTAAAAGTTAATATTAAAGATATTATCACAAGGCACTTAGAAAAATTCAAGATAATCATGCAGAGTCAACATGATTTTGTGTGAGGGAAATCATGCTTAACAAATTTATTGGCGATCTTTGAAGATGGAAGGTGTTGTTGTTAAAGGGGAAACCAATGGATGTACTGTACTTAGACTTCCAGAAGGCTTTTGATATACTGCCACATCAAAGGTTATTGAGGAAAATTAAAGCTCATGGTGTAGGGGGGTAAAATATTGGCCTGGTTAGAAGATTGGCTTACTAAGAGCAAATAGAGAGTAGACATAATGGGTTATTTTCTGATTGGCAAAATGCAACAAGCGATGTGCCACAAGGATAAAGAGAGTGAAATTGCTTTACTTCAGTGGCATGAAATTGGTGGCCAACTTTAAACTAAGCCAGTTTTATTTTCGATTTATTTACTTACAAACATACTAATTAGGAGCATGAGTAACGTTGGGACCTCAATTCCTTACAATTTATGTCAGTGATTTGGATAGAGTGACTGAATGTAAGGTTGCTGAATTTGCTGATGACAAATGAAAGGCAGGAAATTATGTAGAGGACACAAATAGGCTACAAAGGGATACGTAAGTTAATTGTGTGGACAAAGACCTGGCAAATGGAGTATAATGTGGGTATAAGTGAAACTGCCCATTTTGGCAAGAAGAATAAAAAACATTATCTAAATGGTGAGAAACTGCAGAGCTCAGATGCAGAGGGATCTGGATCCCCTACTGTATGAATTGCAAAAGGTTACTCTGCAGGTTCAAAATAATTTGGAAAGCTAACAGAACATTTATTTGTTTATTGTGACAGGTATTTAATATAAAAGTAGGTAGGTTTTGTTTTAATTATATAGGGCATTGGTGAGAGCATATCTGGAGTACTGTGTATAGTATTGGTCTCTTGATTTAAGGAAGAACGTGAATGCGTTGGAAGTAGTTCAGAGAAGATTTACTAGGCTAATACCTGAAATGGGCAGGTTACCTTTTGAGGAAACATTGAACAGACTAGTCTTGTATCCACTGCAGTTCAGAACAGTAAGAAGTGACTTGACTGAAACATATAAGATCTTGCGGGGTTTTAATAGGGTGGGTGTGGAAAGGAGGTTTCCACTTCTGGGAGAATCTAGAACTAGTGGTTGCTGTTTAAAACTAAGGGGTCATGAGTTTTTGGAATTCACTTCCTCAAAAGATAGTGGGAAGCGGAGTCTGACTATTTTTAAGCCAGAAGTAGATGGATTCTTGATAAGCAAGGGAGTGATTGGCTACCATTGGTAAGTGAGAATGTGGAGTTGAGGTTACAGTCAGATCAGCCATGATCCTTTGGAGCAGCAGAGAAGGCTCAAGGGGCTGACTGACTTACCCATGCTCCTAATATGCATGTTCATATGTACGTCAATGGCAAACAAAACTGGCTTGCTGGCAAAATCAACTACCAGTTTGCTACAAGCCCATTCATACCACTGAGAAAGCCCCTTTATCTCTCAACCAAATGATGAAAATTAAGTTACCAATAGATTTATACTCTGTTAATGTACAGTGACTGTGAGTTATAGTGATTGCTACAACTATAATGAAAATATATAGTGTTATGGTTACTCCTTGATAATAAGTAGGTTTATGTTTACAGATTTTGGCAGCTGAAAACTGCTGATTTTAAGAATAAACATATAAATCAGCATAATGACATTTTTTAGTTTTGTAAACATTCTTGGGCATCAAACTGAAAGATTCTAGCACTTGGAAATGGGACAACTTGTTTTTTCTGCCTGTAGGAGCAGGATATCACTGTGGGTTTCAAGAAATCCAATGTTGGGCACCATACAGGATTTCAAACTCAAACCTATTAGCAGCAAGAACGGCACAATTATACTCTGGGAGTCAATCTACTAATTGACCATCTCCAAGCTCTCCCTTCTACTGATAGTAGTAGCCAGGCTCAGAAGCCTCAGCAGTTTACCAAGAGAGAGAATAAATTGAGGCATCCTCAGAGGGGTAAAATTAAAAATAATCAGGAAGGGAAGCCAGCAGGCCCCTCAGATCGCCAGGGAAACCCTTTACAATGGTTCATTCAGGCCACAGGGACAGCTGTCCTTTCCTTCCCCTCTTTGCAGCATTGTGCCTGTAGCTCCAATGCTCACCTGATCTGCTGCAGATAGAGCACTAAATTATGCTCTGTCACACACACGCAAAAGGGGCTGCTCCACCGCTGGCTTGAACCTATTTCTTTTGATGCGCTGTGATACCATATGACCGAACTATCAGCAAGTTAGGCCACCCAGTAACACTGTCATTAGTATTACTGGTAACAATATGAGACTTCATTGCTACGTACATTAGAACAGATTGAGACCTTTCAGCCAGTGGACAAAGTCTTTAAGCTATAGTAGTGGACAGAATGCTAATAGACCATCAAGCTTGCATACTAACTTTACCATTTTCAAATGGTTTGAAACAATGTATTCCCTCCTTTCACCAAAAAAAAGGACAAGAGACACCAGAAATAATGTGTTACTGCTTACCTATAGCTTTCTCGAACACATTTGTCTGCAGCTACATAGTCATTCCTATGTAGATGGACCAAGACTTGTGCAATTGTTTTCTAGAACAAACAGTAATACTATTAAAAATTCATTAATGCAATTTACATTTGAAGAAGTAGCGCTTACAGTTTTTCCTTCCTTGAGTTAAACATATTTCAATGTCATCTGCAAATTGAGATTATTCCAAAAATGTCTAGCTCTTAAAAAGTTACGTTTCCCCCCCTCTCCCCACCCCCAAGTCCATCACCATTACATATATTTTCATTCCAAGTGTAGCCTGTTGGTGTAATTTTGGCATTACTGTGAGCATAAGGTGTTTCATTCCACGTATGATTCTATTGACGCACCAGAAAACTTTTATCAAATCATTTTATTTAACAATATAGTTTAACTATGAGAAATGAATTAGCTACCTTTTACCAACTGAAATACTTAAACATGACAAGATACAACTCATAACTGCTAATCTATCTCTATTAGTTCCAATTCAAGCAATATTCCTCTTATAGACGCAAGCTCCTCTTCAAAATCAGTTAGCAATACACGGGCTTACGTACTTGTACACGGGCTACCAGTCCTCAAGAGTCCAGAACACAAATGGGGAGAGAGAGACAGCGAGACAGAGCTCTTGCTTCTTCAAGAGCCCAGCAGGTCCCCAAGCGTGAAATCCAGATCATAGGTAGGGAATTATGTTACATTTAGCCACTACTATTGCCAATCATGAAATTCATCAAAGACCGTGGGTTTAAATTTAATTTTAATGAGTCTATAAATCAGAAGGAGCAAACTGACCATCTGTTACAATTGTGCATAACTTTCCCTTTGAAGTCAAAAGACAGAAGAAAAGCATATGACTCAGTGACTGATATGCTACCACTTATTTTATCCACCTGACACACTGAATTTTACCTCCATAGTTAATCATTAAATGAGAATATTTGTGCAACAACTTGAATTGATCACCTAAAACCTATAATCTGGAGGCCATTGTTCCTGTGCAAACTATCTGAAAGCTATTTGTTGCAATTTTCTGCTCTTTCCATGTTATTTTATATTTTTCAAATATTTATCCACTTTTCTTTCCAAAATTTACTATAGATTCTGCTTTCACTAGAATTTCTGATAATAGACTGCCATATGTAAAGGAAATTCTCCTCTGCCCATTTGTTCTTCGGAGGTGATCACAAGTTTATGCCCTCCAATTAGTGACAAATGAACACTGCAAAGTATTTTTCCTATTTAACTTCTTTTTGTTTTACATATGAACATTCAGAATTGCACCTAAAAACAAAAGTAGCGTAACAAAGTTTAAAGTTTATTTATTAGTGTCATAAATAGGCTTACATTAACACAGCAATGACGTTAATGTGAAAATCCCCTAGTTGCCACACTCCGGCGCCCGTTCGGGTACACCGAGGGAGAATTTAATACGGCCAATGCACCTAATCAACACGTCTTTCAGACTGTGGGAGAAGACAGAGGGTGGCAGTTCAGGGGCGTGTTTCTGAATGGAAGGCTGTGACAAGTGGTGTTCCTCAGGGATCAGTGCTGGGACCTTTGCTGTTTGAAGTATACATAAATGATTTGGAGGAAAACGTAACTGGTGTGATTAGTAAGTTTGTGGATGACACAAAGGTTGGTGGATTTGCAGATAGCGATAAGGATCCTCAACAGAAACAAGGATATAGATCAGTTGGAGACTTGGGTGGAGAGATGGCAGATGGAGTTTAATCCAGGCAAATGTGAGATAATGCATTTTGGAAGGTCTAATACAAATAGGAAATATACAGTAAATGGGAGAACCCTTAAGAGTATTGATAGGCAAAGTAATCTGGGTGTACAGGTACACAGGTCACTGAAAGTGACAATGCAGATCGAGAAGGTAATCAAGAAAGCATACGGCATGCTTGTCTTCATCAGCCAGGGCATTGAGTTTAATAATTGGCAATTCATGTTGCAGCTTTATAGAACCTTAGTTAGGTCACACTTGGAATATAGTGTTCAATTCTGGTCGCTACACTACCAGAAAGATTTGGAGGCTTTGGAGAGGGTACAGAAAAGATTTATCAGGATGTTGCCTGGTATAGAGGGCATTAGCTATGAGGAGAGGTTGGAAAAACTTTGTTTGTTCTCACTGAAACAACAGAGGTTGAGGGGCAACCTGATAAAAGTCTACAAGATTATGACAGGCACAGACAGAGTGGATAGTCAGAACCTTTTCCCAGTGTGGAAGAGTCAGTTACTAGGGGACACAGGTTTAAGGTGCGAGGGGCAAGGTTTAAAGGAGATGTACGAAGCAGATTTTTTACACAGAGGGTGGTGGGTACCTGGAACTCACTGCCAGGGGAGGTAGTGGAAGCGGATACGGTAGCAGCTTTCAAGGGGCACCTTGACAAATACATGAATAGGATGGGAATAGAAGGATACGGTCCCCAGAAAGGTAGGGGCTTTTAGTTAAGTCAGGCAGCACGGTCAGTACAGGCTTGGAGGGTCGGAAGACTTGTCCTGTGCTGTAATTTTATTTTCTTTGTTCATCCAGAGTAAACTCTTGCAGACACGGGCAGAACATGCAGACTCCTCACAGATAGTGATCCAAGCTGGGAGACGAGCCTGGGTTCCTGGCACTGTGAGGCAGCAATGCTAACCACTATGCCATGGTGCTGCCCCCCATATCATATGCATGGAAAATTTTCCTAGAACAGTAGTTACAAATTGTACCAAAATTTTAATAAGATATATATTGTGGGTTAGTAAATTTGCTGACAACACCAAGGTCGGAGGAGTTGGAGACTGTGAGGATGGATGTTACAGTTTGCAGAGGGACATAGATAAGCTGCTGAGCTGGGCTGAGAGGTGGCAAATGGAGTTTAATGCGGAAAAGTGTGAGGTGATTCACTTTGGTAAGAGTAACAGGAGTAAAGAATATAGGGCTAATGGAAAGACTCTTGGTAGTGTCGACGAGCAGAGAGATCTCGGTGTACATGTGCATAGATCCCTGAAAGTTGGCACCCAGGTTGATAAGGTTGTTAAGAAGGCGTACAGTGTGTTAGCTTTTATTGGTAGAGGGATTGAATTTTGAAGCCGTGAGGTCACGTTGCAACTGTACAAAACTCTGGTGCGGCCGCACTTGGGGTATTGCGTACAGTTCTGGTCGCCGCATTATAAGAAGGATGTGGAGGCATTGGAAAGGGTGCAGAGAAGGTTTACCAGGATGTTGCCTGGTATGGTGGGAAGGTCTTATGAGGAAAGGCTGAGGGACTTGAGGTTGTTTTCGTTAGGAAGAAGAAGGTTGAGAGGTGACCTAATTGAGGCATACAAGATGATCAGAGGCTTAGATAGGGTAGATAATGAGAGCCTTTTTCGTCAGATGGTGATGGCTAACACGAGGGGACATAGCTTTAAATTAAGGGGTGGTAATTATAGGACGGATGTCAGAGGTAGGTTCTTTACTCAGAGGGTAGCAAGGACATGGAATGCCCTGCCTGCAGCAGTTGTGGACTCGCCAACTTTAAGGGCATTCAAATGGTCAGTGGATAGGCAAATGAATAACATTGGAATAGTTTAGGTTCGAGGGTCATTAGATTGGTTCCACTGGTCGGCGCAACATTGAGGGCCGAAGGGCCTGTACTGCGCTGTAACCTTCTATGTTCTTAACCACATTATAATTGTTTTCAATATTCAAAATTTTATGCTCGGTTCAGTGGAATTAAACAAAACTTTGAGGCCAGTACTGGATACTCTCAGGTCAAATACAGCATATACTGACATAAAGTCAAGCTCCTTCCTATTGTGTCCCAAGCATAATTTCAAAGGTTCATCTTTTACTACATTGATATGAATCTCCTCATTTTGCACAGAAAATGTTAAGACGTCTGAGCAAAATTGTCAATTAATATTAATTTATATTGATGTTTGACCAATTTTGCTCTCTGGGTCATTACTCAACTCAGTAAGAACTGGATACAGACTCCCCAGGTGAATTTCACACCGAACAAAATGTGTTAATCCATCAGCATATTTTTGAAAGCCAAGCAGTTCAGATGTACAAAGGACAGTTCACTAAATGCTAATCAACTAGCTAACCGATTTATCTCAATTACGTTTCGAGTAGGCAGCACAATGGGCCTTATAGATTTTTCTTTCAATTCATTGCATAATGAATCAAGTGCTTTTACAAGCGAGGATCAAGCAGAAAACATACTAGAGGACTTAGCCTTAGAATTTTACATGAATTCCTGATTACACTGTTCAGACAGAAGTGTTGACAATCAGACAAAAATGTATAGAAAAATCTCCAAATGTCAACGCAAGAAAAACTTTTTCATCTACCTTAAAACACGTTGGGTAATTTTCAATCTCCTTATACATGTTCTTTTCCTTCAGGAGAGATGTTGCAGCTTCATCAAGTCTTAAAAGACAGAAAAAAATGATTTAATAACAGTTCTGAAGCATTTACACAGACTGACCCCATTGTGTCAACGATATTTTAAAAATACTCTCAATCAACAAATATTTAAGAACATAAGAACATAAGAAATAGGAGCAGGAGTAGGCCATCCAGCCCTTCGAGCCTGCCCCGCCATTCAATAAGATCATGGCTGATCTGTCGTGGCTCAGTTCCACTTTCCCGCCCTCTCCCCATAACCCTTAATCCCCTCTCCTATCAAAAACCCATCAACCCGCGTCTTAAAAATATTTAGCGAGGCAGCCTCCACCACTTCAACGGGCAGAGAATTCCAGAGATTCACCACCCTTTGAGTGAAGAAGTTCCTCCTCAACTCCGTTCTAAACCGCCCCCCTTTTATCTTGAGGCTGTGCCCCCTAGTCCTATTGTCTTTTTTGAGCAGGAAGAGTCTTTCCACCTCTATCCTATCCATCCCATTCATCATCTTATACGTCTCAATGAGATCTCCTCTCATTCTTCCAAACTCTAACGAGTACAAGCCCAGTTTATTCAGCCTCTCCTCATAGCTCAACCCCCTCAACTCCGGTATCAGCCTAGTAAACCTCCTCTGCACTCCCTCCAAGGCCAAAATATCTTTGCGCAGGTGCGGCACCCAAAAATGCACACAGTACTCCAGTTGCGGCCTCACCAATGCCCTATACAGCTGCAGCAAGACCTCCCTACTTTTATATTCAATCCCCCTCGCTATGAAGGCCAGCATCCCATTCGCCTTCCTGACCACCTGCTGCACCTGCAAGCTGGGTTTTTGCGACTCATGCACAAGGACCCCGAGGTCCCTCTGCACCGTCGCCTGCTGCAGTTTTTCGCCTCGTAAGTAATAGTCCTTCCTACCATTTTTCCTACCAAAGTGGACCACCTCACACTTGCCAACATTAAATTCCATTTGCCATTTCCTGGCCCATTCGCCCAGCCTATCTAGATCCTTCTGCAGACTCTCCACACCCTCCGCACAATTTGCCGTTCCCCCAATCTTGGTGTCATCAGCAAATTTCGACACTCTACACTCGGTTCCCTCCTCCAGATCATCTATATAAATGGTAAAAAGCTGAGGCCCCAGCACCGACCCCTGGGGCACTCCACTAGTCACCATCCGCCAATCCGAATAGCACCCGTTGACCCCCACTCTCTGCCTCCTATTTGACAACCAATCCTCTATCCACGCTAACACCCTACCCCCAACTCCATGTCCCTCAACCTTCTGCAATAACCTCTTGTGAGGCACTTTGTCAAACGCCTTCTGAAAATCTAGAAAGACCACATCCACCGGCTCTCCTCTATCCACTGCCCTAGACACATCCTCATAGAACTCCAGTAAATTTGTCAGACACGACTTCCCTTTAATGAAACCATGCTGCGTCTGCTCTATCAAGCAATTCCCTTCAAGATGCCTTGCAATTTCCTCCTTAATGACAGATTCTAACATTTTACCTACCACAGACGTTAAACTAACCGGCCTATAATTCCCCGCCTTTTGCCTGGCACCCTTCTTAAACAACGGCGTAACATTAGCCGTTTTCCAATCATCCGGCACTTCCCCGGAATCCAGCGACGTTTGGAAAATAACCACCAAGGCATCCACTATCACCTCCGCCATTTCTTTCAGAACCCTCGGATGCATTCCATCCGGTCCTGGGGACTTGTCCACAATCAGCCCCTCCAGTCTGTTGAGCACCGCCTTTCTAGTAACAGTAATGTCATTAAGACCCTCCAGTCCTACCACCTTTCTATCGTTTGTTTTTTGTTTTTTTTTATTTTTTGTTCCATACATAAATAGAGCCTTAAATATATGGCCAATTACTGCATTTGAAAAGATAATACCCGTCCAGCATACACGTGTGATTCTGTCTTCCACTGATAAATTGAACATATTGATGGCTATTTTCGAAATTGTAAATGCAAACAATTTAATACTGAAAACACAACAACTGTAGAGAAACACTGTTATCATGAATGGTCTACCACAAAATTGCTGTACCCAAGAAAAAGCTTTAATTTGCAATAACTTCAAGATCACAGCTGGATGCTGGAGTTAGAACAGCAGAGGAAAAAAAATCACAATTGTCATAGCCAGAGCTGAAGGAGATCATTTCCCAGGCAGCCTGATGTCCGAAACCCAGTTTTAAAAAGCAAACTTAATTGTTCCAGGACAGAAGGTCAGTTCTTCATTAACCAAGTTACCAATCAATATGATAAAATGTTGCAATCTCAGCTTAAAAATTACATAGGATATTCAGCATAGAAACAATGCATCATCATATTATAAAATCCCTACGGTGCAGAAAGACGCTAATCTATCCTGCTTTGACAAAAGCCCCCCAGGCCCTCTCCTGTAATCCTACACATTTACCCCACTAATCCCCCTGACACTAAAGGGCAATTTATCATGGCCAATCCACCTAAACTGCACATTTTTGGAGTTTTGGAAGAAACTGGAGCACCCGGAGGAAACCCAGGCAGACAGGAGGAGAATGTGCAAACTCCACACGGACAGTCACCCAAAGCTGGGATTGAACCCAAGTCCCTGGCGCTGTGAGGCAGCAGTGTCAACCATCTTAACTATCAGCAAAAACCTTGGCTCCCTTCTCCTTCATATGCTTAGAAGCAATAAGCATATTTGAAAATTGCAGCTATGTGGAGAGATTGGATAGGCATGGGTTGTTTTGCTTCGAAGAGGAGACTAGGGGGTGACCTAATTGAGGTGTACAAAATTATGATGGGCCCAGACAGGGTAGACAGGAAAGACTTGTTTCTCCCAGCTGAGGGATCAATTGCCAGACAGCATAGATTTAGGGTGACTAGTAGAAAGATTAGAGGAGGCATGAGGAAACCTTTTTTTTCACCCAGAGGGTGCTGGGCATCTGAAATTCACCACCTAAATTGGTGGTTGAAGCTAAAAAGCTCAATTCATTTAACATAAAGGGTATCTGGATCTGCATCTGGAAGTGTTCTAACCTGCAAGGCAATGGACCAAGTGTTGGAAAATGAGACTAAAATGAGCAGCTAATTTTTTGTTTTGGCTAGTGCAGTCCCGATATGCTACATGGCTTCTTTCTGCACTGTAACTTATCTATGGTTCTAGTTACAGCTAAATTTCTTTTAGAGTGGAGAAAGGTTTATAAATAGAAAGCACTATTTCTATGCATCTTCATTTTAAGTCTACAGGCAGCCAAATCTAGTTTGTTGAAATGTTCTTACCTACGAGCCCGAACTAACAGCCGTGAAACTTTTCCAAGCAATTCAGCAGACTGGCGTAAACGTTCTTCATTCTACCAAATAAAAAAATCTACTGTTATAAAGTAAAGTCAATATTTTATAATCAACTATACAGCATACTTAGTCATAACACACAGTTCACATTCTTAGAGATATCTGCAGAGACTGCTAAACTCCTCTTAAATAAATTCCTGGATTTTTCCTGGTTATTTGCACCATTGCAAATCTCTTTCAGTGTCGTGTTGCCTCCCAAATCCATGTCTCTCTTGCTTACCCTTATTCTGAATCTACCCAATTGAATTTCTACTGTCCGAAACAGTCCTGACTGAAGTCACAAATGACATTGAGATTGTGATCCTTATCTGAGGAAGGATGTCCTTGCCATATAGAGGGAGTACAGAGGTGGTTTACCAGGCTAATTCCTGGGATGGCAGGTTAAATCGGTTAGGATTATGTTCACTGGCATTTAGAAGAGTGAGAGGGGATCTCATAGAAACTTCTAAAATTCCAACAGGATTAGGCAGGGTAGATTCAGAAAGAATGATCCCAATGGTGGGGCAGTCCAGAACTAGGGATCGTAGTTTGAGGATATGGGATAAACCTTTTGGAACTGAGGTGAGGAGAAATATCTTCACCTTGATGGTGGTGAATGTATGCCACCTCTTCACTGTGAAGCTTGGTGGATACCCTTGTTAGGTTCCACTCTCCCCTACTCTATCACTGCAAGAACATCTCAAGCAATGGTATTTGTTCTCATCCCAGTAAGCTACTTGAGGTCTATCAATGATGGACTTCATTGACAGACTATAGAAAAATAGAAAATAAGTGCAAGAATAGGCCATTCGGTCCTTCGAGCCTGCACCACCATTCATAGTTGATCATGTGCTTTCTATATCCCATTCCCGCTTTCTCTCCATACCCCTCGAGTCCCAAAGGGCCACATCCAACTCCCTCCTGAACATATCTAACAAACTGGCCCCAACAGCTTCCTGTGGTAGAGAAGTCCATAGGTTCACAACTCTAAGTGAAGAAGTTCTTCCTCATTTCAGTCCTGAGCAGCTTACCCCTTATTCTTAGATTGTGACCCCTAGTTCTGCACTTCCCCAACATCGGGAACATTCTTCCCGCATCTAGCCTGTCCAGTCCCATCAGGATTTTAGGTTTCTATTAGATCCTCTCTCATTCTTCTAAATTCCAGTGACTAAAAGCCAGTCAATCCAGTCTCTCTTCGTATGTCAATCCTGCCATTCCAGGAACCAGTGTGGTGAATCTTTGCTGAACTCCCTCAATAACAAGAATGTCCTTCCTCAGACTAGGAGACCAAAACTGCACACAATACTCAAGGTGTGACCTCACTAAAGCCCTGTATGATTGCAGCAAGACACCCTTATTCCTATACTCAAATCCTCTTGCTATGAAGGCCAGCATGCCATTAGTTTTCCTCACTGCCTGCTGTACCTGCATGCCAACCTTCAGCAACTGTTCCACCATGACACCCAGGTCATGTTGCACTCCCACCATTCAGATAATAATCTTCCTTCCTGGTTTTGCCACCAAAGTGAATAGTCTCATATTTATCCATATTATACTGCATTGCCAAGTATTTGCCCACTCAGCCAGCCTTTTCAAGTCACACTGTGGTCTCTCAGCATCCTCCTCACAGCACACACTGCCACCCAGCTTAGTACTGTCTGCAAAATTGGAGTTAACTTCCACTCAGCTCCACTACTACTATTTGCCTACAGTCCTCCACTACTTCAGTTTTACCAGACTAGTTATCAAACATTGATTTCTGCATCAGTTGTAACTTCCTCCTGTGAAATATAGGAACTGCTAGATTATCAAGAGATCAAGGTCCATCAAGTTTAAGTTAAGTTTAAGGTTAGGTTTTTATTTATTAATTAATGTCACAAGTAGGCTTATGTTAACGCTGCAGTGAAATTACTGTGAATATCTCCTAGTCGCCACATTCCCACTGCCTATTCAGCCAAAACGAAGGAGAATTTAGCATGGCCAATGCATATAACCAACATGTCTTTTGGACAGTGGGAAGAAACCGGAGCATCTGGAGGAAACCCATGCAGACACCAGGAGAACATGTAAACACCGCACAGACAGTGACCCAAGCCAGGAATCAAACCCAGGTCCCTGGCACTGTGAGGCAGCAATGTTAACCACTGTGCCACACTGCCACCTGTAGAATTTAGAGATACAACAGCAATAGTTATTCTTTAAGCATGACAATTAGGTTACAACAGACCAAGGAAACACAAGGAAAACCTCAGTGGTGGAATGTCTTGGGAATCAAGGTCCAAAGTTACCTGTTTCTCCCAATAATGCTATACTTATCACCCATCAAAGGTAAACCAAAATGAAAGCTTCTGAAAGATCAATACAAATTTCTATATTAAGAGACTATTCCATAGATTGACCATATGCTCACTGAAAACTGGCCTTGGTTTTCTCTTCTCCTTATCCCATGTTAGGTAAGAGGGGGTTAACATATCAGAAAACCTCACCAAATCTAACCCTCATGGCACCATGTAAATGCAATTGGTTCTTTATTCCAGCAATTCTGGTTGTAAATAAGAGGAAATATGATCCTATGGATCCTGAGATATGCATGTCATGGTAAACGCAGTGTGTGATGATGCGCATATGCAATGCAGATAAAACATCTCTAGCATGATAATTCCAAGTCTCCTGGCCCAACTTTCAGCACCAAAATCAGTAAGAGAAATAGCTTGAAGTAACTGGTCATATTGTTCATAGCCCATTCAAAATTTTTTAAAAATAGTTTTGATCTTTCTGATCCTAAGCAACATTGGAAATTTCAGACATCTAAAATGGAAAATAATTTATTGAGGATTGTGGGGGAGGAAACCAACTGAGCACATTGTTTTTCTGTTAACCTAGTAATTCACTCTGTATGCAACTGCTTTGAATTTGCTCCTGAACAGGTGTGTAGCAAAATCCTTCATGCTATTGAATCCCACAATCAAGAAATATAAGGAGCCTTACATCAAAGGATGATACTTTAAGAAAAATATATTTTACTCACTTCTCATCCTCTGTATTAAATTTGATACAGGGAGAATGTTTTTCAGACTAGACTATATTCACATTTCTAGTGGAACCAGCTTTGGCAAACATACTTTGTCAACTGTTGTGAGCACTTACCAGGACTTTTAGAACTGCCATTGAGTCCCATAAAAGTGGTCTATTTGTACTGAATAAATAACTGAGTTGTCATTTAGTTTAACTGTGCCTGATTAGTCCATTCCTTATTTTATGAGGCTCAAAGTGTTCAAAGTAAAAACTGAGTCATTATTTATTTTCTCTGAACTTATAATTTTACTGAAATAAGACAGAGCACTGGAAAAACTTAGCAAGTCTGACAGCATCTATAGAGAGAGATTGGCACGGTGGCACAGTGATTAGCACTGCTGCCTCACAATGCCAGGGACCTGGGTTCGATTTCCAGCTTGCATCATCATCATCATCTACGCAAGAGTTTGCATGTTAAGAACATAAGAACATAAGAAATAGGAGCAGGAGTAGGCCATCTGGCCCTTCGAGCCTGCCCCGCCATTCAATAAGATCATGGCTGATCTGTCGTGGCTCAGTTCCACTTTCCCGCCCTCTCCCCATAACCCTTAATCCCCTCTCTTATCAAAAACCCATCAACCCGCTTCTTAAAAATATTTAGCGAGGCAGCCTCCACCACTTCAACGGGCAGAGAATTCCAGAGATTCACCACCCTTTGAGTGAAGAAGTTCCTCCTCAACTCCGTTCTGAACCGCCCCCCCTTTATCTTGAGGCTGTGCCCCCTAGTCCTACTGTCTACCTGTGTCTGCATGGGTTTCTTCCCCCAACCCAAAAGGTGTGCTGGTTAGGAGCATTGGCCACGCTAAATTCTCTCTGTATACCCAAAGAGGCACAGTAAGAAGTCTCACAACACCAGGTTAAAGTCCAACCAGTTTATTTGATAGTAATCCGACAAGCTTTTGGAAATGCTGTTCCTTCATCAGGTGTGTAGAAGGTTCTGATCAGAGAAGGGCACAAAGTCACACACAGTTTACAGAATACTGATTAGAATGCAAGTCTTTACTGCTAACCTGCTATTCAAGTCTTAAAGATGCAGACAATGTGAGTGGAGATTGCATTAGCATAGGTTAAAGAGATGTGTACTGTCTCCAGACAGGACAGCAAGTGAGATTTTGCAAGCCCAGGCAAGTCATGGAGGTTACAGATAGTGCGACATGAACCCAAGATCCTGGTTGACACTGTCCTCATGTGTGCGGAACTTGGCTATCAGTCTCTGCTCAGCAACTCTGCGTTGTCGTGTGTCATGAAGGCCGCCTTGGAGAACGCTTACCCGAAGATCAGAGGCTGATTGCCTGTGACCGCTGAAGTGTTCGCCAACGGGAAGGGAAGAGTCTTGCCTGGTAATTGTCGATCGATGTTCATTCATCCGTTGTCGTAGCATCTGTATGGTCTCCCCAATGTACCACGCTTCAGGACATCCTTTCCTGCAGCGTATTAGGTAGACAACGTTGGCTGAGTTGCAAAAGTATGTGCCATGTACCTGGTGGATGGTGTTCTCACGAGTTGATTTCATCCACGTTGATGATCCGGCACATCTTGCAGAGATTGTTGTGGCCGGGTTGTGCGGTGTTGTGGTCACTGTTCTCCTGAAGGCTGGGTAGTTTGCTGCGAACAACGGTCTGTTTGAGGTTATGCGGTTGTTTGAAGCAAGAAGTGGGAGTGTGGGGATGGCCCTGGTGAGATGTTCATCTTCATCAATGATGTATTGAAGACTCCGGAGAAGATATCGTAGCTTCTCTTCTCCGGGTAAGTACTGGATGACGAAGGGTACTCTGTCCACCGTGTCCCGTGTTTGTCTTCTGAGGAGGTCGGTGCGCTTTTCTGCTGTGGCGCGTCGGAACTGTCAATCGATGAGTTGAATGCCATATCCTGTTCTTATGAGGGCATCTTTCAGTGGCTGGAGATGTCTGTCGCGATCGTCCTCATCTGAGCAGATCCTGCATATACGGAAGGCTTGTCCATAGGGGATGGTTTCTTTAAACGTGTTTAGGGTGGAAGCTGGAGAAGTGGAGCATCTTGAGGTTATCTGTGGACTTGCGGTACAGTGAGGTGCTGAAATGACCGTCCTTGATGGAGATGCATGTCCCCAAGAATGCCACCGATTCCGAAGAATAGTCCATGGTGAGTCTGATGATGGGATGGAACTTGTTGATGTCATCATATAGTTGTTTCAGTGATTGTTCACCGTGAGTCCAAAGGAAGAAAATGTTATCGATATATCTAGTGTATAGCATCGGTTGAAGGTCACGTGCAGTGAAGAAGTCTTGTTCCAGCCTGTGCATGAAGATGTTGGCATATTGAGGTGCAAATTTGGTCCCCATGGCTGTTCCGTGTGTCTGGATGAAAAACTGTTTGTTGAAGTGAAGACATTGTGGTCCAGGATGAAGCAGGTGAGTTGTAAAATTGCATCTGGAAACTGGCAGTTGTCAGCATTGAGTACTGAGGCAGTTGCAGCAATGCCATAGTCGTGGGGGATGTTGGTGTAGAGCGCCAAGACATCCATTGTGACGAGGAATGTCTCTGGTTCAACTGCTTCATGTGTGCTAAGTTTCTGTAGGAAGTCCACAGCGTCGCGACAAAAGCTGGGAGCTCTTTGTACAGTGGGTTTCAGGATGCCCTTGATGTAGCCGGAGAGGTTCTTGCCCAGGGTCCCATTGCCCAATACGATGGGACAGCTGGGTGTGTTGCAGGAAAGGATGTCCCAAAGCATAGTACATTGGGGAGACCATTCAGACGCTACGACAATGGATGGCGAGCACTTCAGCGGTCACGGGCATACAGCCTCTGGTCTTCGGGTAAGCGTTCTCCAAGGCGGCCTTCACGACACAACAGCACAGCGTTGCTGAGCAGAGACTGATAGCCAAGTTCTGCACACATGAGGATGGTGTCAACTAGGATCTTGGGTTCATGTTACACTATCTGTCACCCCCATGACTTGCCTGGGCTTGCAAAATCTCACTTACTGTCCTGTCTGGAGACAATGCACATCTCTTTAACCTATGCTACTGCTATCTCCGCTCACATTGTCTGCATCTTTAAGACTTGAATAGCAGGTTAGCTGTAAAGACTTGCATTCTAATCAGTATTCTGTAAACTGTGTGTGACTTTATATGCTCTTCTCCGAACAGAACCTTCCACACACCTGACGAAGGAACAGCATTTCCGAAGGCTTGTGGGATTACTATCAAATAAACTGGTTGGACTTTAACCTGGTGTTGAGACTTCTTACTGTGTTTACCCCAGTCCAACACCGGCATCTCTACATCATGACTACCCGAGTAGGTGCCACATTGCACTGACTGGGGGATTTTCACAGTAACTTCATTGCAGTATTAATGTAAGTCTACTTGAAACACTAATAAGTAAACTTTAAAAGAATTAGTGTCATAAGTTGAATATGACTGAGTACAACAATTGAATATGAAGTCAGACTTGATTTAAAATATTAACTCTAATTCTCCCTCCGCAGATGCTACAGGACTTGAGATTTTCCAGCTCTTCCTGTTTTCATTTCAAATTTCCATCATCAAGAGGGTTTTAATTTTAACTATACCTCAATTGGGCTGATTTCTACAACCAATTTTTTCCTGGTTTTGATGCTGTGAACATAACCTGTAAGAGCATTCAATAAAACCGAGTTTTTAAAAGTGACAATTAAAATATTGAATTTAAACGTAGTAGGTACCTGCAACATACCTCAAACACTGAAGCAGCCTGTTGGTAAAGATCTACAGCTTTTTCCAAGTTTATGTTTTCTATCAGCCTGAAACAGAAAAAACATTTCTTTCTCCTTGATAACCTGGCACTGCCTTTTAATGAGTTAACAATATTGGAAAACATACTGATAGTTATCATCCAAGTGACTGGAGTAAACCACAGGATAGGAAAGTACCAGTTGTGGAAGATTCCATAATCAAATGAATAGCTTATTTTTGGAGTCATAACTGGAAGTCCTGCACTGGGTGAAGGATATCACAGAACAAATTGACAAACTTCTAGGTGGGAGGAGAGCAGCTTGGTCCACGTTTTAACCACAATTTAAAATCTGTTTCAGCTCATGCAGAAGGAATTTAAGGAGTTATGCATTAGTTCGAAAAGCAAGGCTGCAAGACAGGCAGGCTCTGGATTCCTTCCTCTGCCATCTGGTGAATAGAGGAGGAGATTAGGAAGCTCAATGTACAGTGGTAGAGCTGGCACCGGCAGAACGAGTTCCTTGAACATTAGAGCAATTTCTAAAACAAGGGAAGGCTATACCAAAGGACAATCTTAATCAGCATCTTTCTAAATAAATGGAGCAGTGGAGAAAAAGATTTAGCTGAGTGGTGATAGGGGCAGAGAAGCTCTGGCCTTGGTTTTAGAGAAAGAGAGAGAATGAATATGTGGATAGGATAGAGGTGGAGAGACTCTTCCCGCTCAAAAAAGACAGTAGGACTAGGGGGCACAGCCTCAAGATAAAGGGGAGGCGGTTTAGAACGGAGTTGAGGAGGAACTTCTTCACTCAAAGGGTGGTGAATCTCTGGAATTCTCTGCCCGTTGAAGTGGTGGAGGCTGCCTCGCTAAATATTTTTAAGAAGCGGGTTGATGGGTTCTTGATAAGAGAGGGGATTAAGGGTTATGGGGAGAGGGCGGGAAAGTGGAACTGAGCCACAACAGATCAGCCATGATCTTATTGAATGGCGGGGCAGGCTCGAAGGGCTAGATGGCCTACTCCTGCTCCTATTTCTTATGTCCTTATGTCCTAATCACAGTGATTGGCGACCACTAGTTAAACAGCAACAACAACCATTTAACTAACTCAAACTATGTACCAACTACTTCAATATGTGTTTTCTCCATTCAACTTGAGGATTGACTCAGGTGGTAAAAGCCGATGCTCAGCCCCAGAATTTGCTCGCTCTCGCCTCATTGAATGATCAGGTAACATAACCTTCCCAACACTCACCACTACATCTCTAAGTCTCTTATTACACAAGAAAAGTTAATTTTATATAATAATAATAAAAAATATTTTTAACACAGAACTATCAGGGACTTTCATTTTGTCTGGGAGCAACATAGTTCAACTGATTATGATTCAACAGCAGAGATAGATTAGGATGAATATTCTCAGTCTAACTCTTGTACAGGCACATCACTTCCCACTATTTCCTGGCTTTCACTGGGGTCAACACTTGGTTCTGCAACAGGCTGACTAGCCTCTTCACTCCTTTGACCAACCACACTACAAGCAGGCACAACTGGAGGAGGTTGTCCTCAAGACGACTCTCATCTTCTTAAGTGATGTAAGTGTTTCTTTGTTCTGAACTTCCACTTCGTAGGACACTTGGCCGGTTCTGGCCTCAACAACACCCGGGACCCAAACTGGTCCCTTTCCAAACTTTTTTTACAATTACTGGATGATCCATCTCAAATGTTCTCTTGATGAATCATAGCTGCTTTTCTGCATACTTTGCCTTGACTCCACCTTCCCTATAGAACTACAAACTACCAGGGTCAACTGGGCTCTCAAACTCCGATCCAGCAACTTAGCAGGAGCTATTCCAGTGGCCATCAGTGGGGTGGTCCTGAAAGCAAGCAGGAATTTTGTTATGTTTGCTTCAAGGGATGCTGATGACAATTTCTTCATACCACCTTCGAAGGTTTATACCAAACATTCCGTGACTCATTAGATGAAGGTGATACGGCACTGTTCGGATATTCTTAATTCCAATTGATGTCATTAATTTACGGAACTCGGCACTTGTGAATGCCACTCCATTGTTGCAAACAAGTACTTCTGGTAATCTGTGGGTGGCAAAGCATGGCACAGTAAGTTGCAGATTTCATCTTGCAAATCTCAGCCATTTCATGTGGGCATCCACTAGTCACAGGAACATTGCACCCATAAACGTACCTACGAAATCAACATGAGCACTCACCCATAGCCGACCCGGTAATTCCCAGGGATGTAAAGGGGTTGTAAACGGGTAACTTCTATTGTAGTTGGCACGGATCACAACGTCAGCTAACATACATAGTTTCTAGCTAGCATCTTCATTTTTGACATAACCAGATGGGCATCATGTAATTCTTCAAGTAATAACTTACTTCCAGATACGGGGACCACTACTCTCACTCACCACAGGATAACACCATCTTCACGACTAAATTCATCTTTCCTTTTTTGATAAGGCTTCATTTGATCTGTAGCTCTTTCATACTGCTAACCGTGCAGTGTCACGTTTTTGATTCTTGATAATAGTGGGTCTCAATTGGCTCAGATCTTTATCTGTTGTGCTGTCATAGGCAATGTATCTAAAAAGTTTCAGGCCATTACAATTTCAAAGTACTGGAGAGAATAATGTGCTTTCTAGTAATGGGAGATGACTTGGGAGTCTGCATGGACTATGTGCACCCCAGACTTGTGTTCAAAAGCATACCCGTAAGCCATCAATTTTTATGCCCATCATGTATTATAGCGAACGCAATTGGGGAACTTGCTTTATCTTCCTTAAAAAGCCCTAACAGAGGGTAGTGGTCAGTTATAACAGTGAAATGTCTCCTATAGACGTATTGGTGGAATTCTTTAAACCATAAATCACAGCTAGGTCTTCTTCAATTTGAGAATACCCTTGTTCTGCATCTGAAAGGGTTCTTGATTCATATCCAATGTGTCTCTCCGAACCATCATCTACCCCATATAGAATCAACTTTGTAGTGGAGTCAAAATGTACTCAGGCACGATGATTGAAGTGTTTGTTTTACTTGGTTGAAAGCTTCATTTGTGTTTTCCAGAACTGCTTCTGTTGTTTCTTCAGTATTACATGCAAAGGTACAAGCGATGCTGATAGATTTGGGAAGAACTGCCCTTACTAGTAGCCCAAGAAAGAACCCAAGTTCTGAAGTGTTTCTAGGAGCTGGTGCTTCCTTAATTGCTCTCATTTTGTCCTCCATAGGATGTAAGCCATGCGTCCACTCAATAACCTAGATAAGCAATCTGATTCAGTTGGAAGATGCACTTTTCTCTCTTCAGCCTTGCTCCTCCCTTTTGAAAACTCTTCAAGGCCTCATTCAGATTGGCTAGCTGCTCTTCCTCCATGGATCCTGCTATCAAAATGTCATATGGGTAAACCCGAAAGCAAAATTTTCATTATTCGTTGAAAAATGGCACAAACTGATGTGATCCCAAATGGTAGACATGTACTGGTATAACTCCATGTACATTTTGAAGGTGACATATTCTCTCGATGTCTTGTCCAACTAACTGTTGGTCTGCATGGCTCATGTCCAGCTTGGTATACGTCAGATTCCAGTGAACTTTGCATATAGATCCTCTATTTTGTGGATAGATACCTATCCAGCTTCGCAGTCTGGTTTATCATCAGCTTGTACTCTACGTAAATATTGATGGCCTTGTCTTGTTTGATTACTGGCCCATTTTGAGAATTGCATGGGCTTAGTGGTGCCCAAGTCTTTTAACCTTTTAAGCTCTGTTTCACTCTTTCAAATAATGAGCACAGGTTTACTCTTTTAAAATCTGAGGTAGCTTCAGCATCAACATGAATCGCTGCCTTTAAATTTTTGAACTTCCCCAACTCCTCATGAAATTATTGGTGTCATCTGAAAATTTCATGCAGACTCCCTCATTTATTTCAAGAGTTTCCAGACAGTTCAGTTTGATCTTTTGGGGCCAGTCACGCCCAATCAAACTTGATACTTGGCCCGAAACCCCAATCAATGGCAGCTGAGCAAATTGCTCTCTGTAAATTTCAGGAGTAATGGTTGTTTCTACAATCTGAATAGCTTCATTAGTGTTCTTCAACCTTAGGGATTGAACCCCTTCTTGGAGATACGGGTATACTTGTTCTCCAATGACCGTAGCTGAGGCCTCTGTGTCTACCTCCATTTTAACTGGACGGTCATTCACCAATAACACTACTGTAATTGGGGCTACTTTGCTCATCTTTATGTCATTCATTGAGAAAATGTTTTTGTCACCTTCTGGCTGACTCTCCTTTTTATGTACTGGAGCTGGATTGTTTACTCTGTATATCCTGAGCAGGCCCTGCTTGTTTCTGCATTTGTGCCTTACATCCACTCTTCTCTCACATTCTGCTTCAATGAATTGGCATTTGTCTTGGGAATGACTCCCCCATGTTGGTAGTGCTCTGCATTACTCCTAGGCCTATACTTTACAATTTCTTTGGTTTCAACGCTTCTTTTGTTACTTATACCAGTGTCCTCACTATTGGCACCGCTGCTGCTAGTAGCTTCCTGCAAAACCTGGTGGACCTTGCCGTCCTGCACACCTTCTCTGCAGTTTCCACTTCAAGTGCGAACTCCAGTGCCTGTTTTTTAGGGTTATTTCTGACTCTGTTCACAAATCCTTTTATATTGCAGTATTATTTACACTACACACTAAATCTGTCTCATGACACGTCATTTAGGGCTGACACAAACTCACAATGCTCCGCTACGTGTCTTAATCTTGCCACAAAGGCATTTGTTATTATTGTTTCTCCTGGGGCTCTTACCATGGAGTTGAATTTGCACCTTTTCAAAATTGTCCAGGGCTTAAGACGATAATGCCCCTTAACTAGGTCCATTACCTCAGCAAAAGTCTTCAAGAAGCATCTGGGGATGTTAAACTTCAGAGTAAATTATATACATGGGTTTCACAGGAAGAAAGCAATATAACATTCTTCTTATCCCTTCTCTCTATTCCATTAGCCTGGGCAAAATATTACAAACAGTCCACATACAGTATAGTTTTCAAAATTTACATCAAATGGCTCTAGCTTACAAAAGATAGGCATGTTGCTGATTTCCTCTTTCTAGGTTGGGCCAGAGTGAACTTAAGTTGGACCGTTCCAAACAAGGTCTCCTTCGCATTTTTTTCTGCAACTTCAGGTACTTGTTTTCCTCGTCATTAATGTGGGAACAGTAATGATCGGCAACCACCAGGTTAACAACAACTACAACAACAAGTGGTTTATTAACTAACTCAAACTATATACAGAGTGCTTCAATACACGTCTTCCCCATTCTGCTCCAGGATCGATTCTGATGGTAAAAGCCACACTCAGCCCTGGGATTCATGCCCTCCCACCACACTGGAAATTCGGGGCACATAATGACATCCCCTCCCCCCAGCCCCGGGGACACTCGTCCTTCAAAAAGGCTCACTACTACAGAATGATTAATGAAGTAATCAGAATTTCTTACTTTCCAGCACGGTCCAATGCCATGGCAGCAGTGTCAGGCGTACCACTCTCTATGAACATCATGCTGGCTTTCTCAATGAGTTGAACTGCCTCTGGCAATCTTTGCATTTCCTATTTCAAAAACATTAGTGCAGAATATTTAACTTGTGGCTTATATTTGAATTTAAATATCAGTGAGAACAATACTCATTTGAAATTCGAGGATAAACAATAGGGAAAATAGCAAAATATTATGCATTCAATAATTAAAATGTATACACTCTTCCCCATGTAGACTTAAATTACTGATAATATAAATAAACAAGACTTTCCATAGTATCATTTACTTCAAAAGCAAGTAATCTAATTATTTCTCCAGCTAAAACAATCATATTCAAATTATTTATCACATATTGTGTATTATAAACCAGTTCTCAAACGAACTATTCCATTGAAAGGTTTAATGAACATTTATAGAACAAAGAACATTACAGCATAAACAGGCCCTTCGTCCCACAAGTTGCACCGATCATATCCATACCTACCAGGCCTATCAATAACTCTCAATCCCATTAAATCCCATGTACTCATAAAAACATAAGAAATAGGAGCAGGAGTAGGCCATCTAGCCCTTCGACCCTGCCCCGTCATTCAATAAGATCATGGCTGATCTGAAGTGGATCAGTTCCACTTTCCCGCTTTCTCCCCATAACCCTTAATTCCCTTGCCTACCAAAAACCTATCTACCCGTGACTTAAATATGTTTAGCAAAGTAGCCTCCACCACATCAACGGGCAGAGAATTCCAGAGATTCACCACCCTTTGAGTGAAGAAGAAGTCCCTCCTCAACTCCGTTCTAAACTGCAACCCTCCCCCCCGCCTTATCTTGAGGTTGTGCCCTCTAGTCCTGCTGTCCTTTCTGAGCAGGAAGAATCTCTCCATCTCTTTGACTTTGACTACTGACTTTGCATAATTGAGTATGTTTTTTTAAATATAGATTTCAAATGTATTTGTGAGATCATGAGAATTTTTGAAAAATGAAGATGGCACTAAAATTTAGAATTTATTTGTACATTAATGAGGAAACAAGAAGGCAGGAAAGTGGAATTAATGCCACAATGAGATTAGCCATGGTCTTACTGAATGGCACAGCAGGTTCAATAGGTTGAATGGCCTACATCTGTTCCTATTTCCTATGATTTTATGCGGTTATTCAGTCCTTCTGGAGTCTGCACTACTATTCAATAAAACCATGATTGATCTGATTGCAACCTTAACTCCATTTTGCTACCTATCCCCAGAACCCATGACTTAGTCTTGAATATATCCAATGATTCAGGCTCCACTGTTTCATGAGGAAGAGCATTCCAAAGACTGACAATGCTCTGAGAAGATAAATCCTCATTATCGCAAACTTAAATTACTATGCAGATTACAATGTAAAGTTAAAGCACATGAAACTGTGGGTAATGACTTGAGATGGATAGAAAGCTGGTTAGCAGACCGGAAGCAAAGAGTTGGAATAAATAGTTTTTTTCCGATTGGCAGGCAGTGATCAGTGGGATACTGCAAGGGTCTGTGCAGGAACGTAGAACACAGAACATTACAGCGCAGTACAGGCCCTTCGACCCTCGATGTTGCACCGAGCTGTGAAACCAATCTAAAGCCCATCTAACCTACACTGTTCCAATATCATCCGCAGGTTTATCCAATGACCATTTAAGTGCTTTAATGTTGGCAAGTCCACTACTGTTGCAGGCAGGCCATTCCGTGCCCTTACTACTCCTTCAGTAAAGAACCTACCTCTGACATCTGTCACATATCTATCACCCCTCCATTTAAAGCTATGTCCCCTCGTACTACCCATTACTATCCAAGGAAAAAGGCTCTCAATGTCCACCCTATCTAATCCTCTGATCATCTCATATACATCTATTAAGTGACCTTTTAACCTTCTTCTCTCTAATGAAAACAGCCTCAAGTCTCTCAGCCTCTCCTCATAAGACCTTCCCACCATACCAGGCAACATCCTGGTAAATCTCCTCTGCATCCTTTCCAAAGCTTCCACAACCTTCCCAAAATGCGGCAGCCAGAACTGTACTCAATACTCCAAGTGCAGTCACATCAGAGTTTTGTGTAGCTGCAACATGACCTCATGGCTCCGAAACTCAATCCCTCTACCAATAAAAGCTAACACATCGTATGCCTTCTTAACAACCCTATCAACTTTCAGGTATCTGTGCACACGGACACCAAGATCTCTCTGCTCATCCACACTACCAAGTAACTTACCATTAGCCCAGTACTCTGTATTCCTGTTACTTCTTCCAAAATGAATCACTTCATTCTTTTCCGCATTAAACTCTGTTTGCCACCTTCAGCCCAGCTCTGCAGCTTATCTATTTCCTTCTGTAACCTGCAACATCCTTTTGCACTGTCCACAACTCCGCTGACTTTAGTGTTATCCACAAATTTACTAACCAATCCTTCTACGCTCTCATCCAGTTCATTTATAAGACTGACAAACAGCACTGGCTCCAAAACAGATCCTTGCAGTACACTATTAGCAACTGAATCCAGGATTAACATTTCCCATCAACCACCACCGTCTGTCTTCTTACAGCTAGCCAATTTCTGATCCAAACCCCTAAATCACCCTCAATCCCACATCTCCATATATTCTGCAATTGCTTACCGTGGGGAACCTTACCAAACGCCTTACTGAAATTGATATACACCACATCAACTGCTTTACCCTCATCCACTTCTTTGATCACCTTCCCAAAGAACTCAATAAGGTTTGTGAGGCATGACCTGCTTTTCACAAAACCGTGTTGACTATCTCTTATAATCCTTTCCAAAACTTTGCCCACAACAGAAGTAAGGCTCACTGGTCTATAATTACTAGGGTTGTCTCTACTCCCCTTTGAACATAGAACAGTACAGCACAGTATAGGCCCTCAATGTTGTGCCGAGCTATGTCCAAACCCGAGATCAAGCTATCCCACTCCCTATAATTCTGGTGTGCTCCATGTACCTATCCAATAACCACCTGAAATTTCCTAAAGTGTCCAACTCCACTATAGAACATAACAGCGCAGAACAGGCCCTTCGGCCCACGATGTTGCGCCGACCAGTTTTTTAAAACAAAACACTGACCCACTAATCTAAACCAATCCCTTTTCGTCCATAAACCTATCCACTGATCTCTTAAACGCCCCCAAACTAGGCGCATTTACAACTGCAGCAGGCAGGGCATTCCAGTCCCTCACCACCCTCTGGGTAAAGAACCAACCCCTGACATCCATCCTATAACTACCCCCCCCTTAATTTAAAGCCATGCCCCCTCGTGCTAGCTTTCTCCATCCGAGGAAAAAGGCTATCACTATCCACCCTATCTAAACCTCTAATCATCTTATACGTTTCAATAAGATCCCCTCTTAGCCTCCTTCTTTCCAGCGAAAACAACCCCAAATCCCTCAGTCTCTCCTCATAGGACCTCCCCTCCATACCAGGCAACATCCTGGTAAACCTCCTCTGCACCCTCTCCAAAGCCTCCACGTCCTTCCTGTAATGTGGGGACCAGAACTGCACACAATACTCCAAGTGCGGCCGCACCAGAGTTGTGTACAGTTGCAACATGACGCTGCGACTCCTAAATTCAATCCTCCTACCAATAAACGCCAAGACACCGTATGCCTTCTTAACAACCTTATCTACTTGATTCCCAACTTTCAGGGATCTATGTACACATACACCTAGATCCCTCTGCTCCTCCACACTATTCAAAGTCCTCCCATTAGCCCTATACTCAACACATCTGTTACTCCTACCAAAATGAATTACCTCACACTTCTCCGCATTAAACTCCATCCGCCACCTTGCGGCCGAGCTCTGCAACCTGTCTAAGTCACCCTGCAAACTATGACACCCTTCCTCACAATCTACCACACCTCCGACTTTGGTGTCATCAGCAAACTTACTAATCCACCCAACTATACCCTCATCCAGATCATTAATAAAAATTACAAACAGCAGTGGCCCCAAAACAGATCCCTGAGGCACGCCACTCATAACCGAACTCCATGACGAATATTTACCATCAACCACCACCCTCTGTCTCCTATCTGCTAGCCAATTCCTGATCCAAGTACCTAGATTACCCCCAATCCCATACATCTGCATTTTCTGCAGAAGCCTACCATGGTGAACCTTATCAAACGCCTTACTAAAATCCATATATACCACGTCAACTGCCTTACCCCTATCCACCCCTTTGGTCACTTTCTCAAAGAACTCAATAAGGTTAGTAAGGCACGACCTACCTGCTACAAAACCATGCTGACTGTCTCTAATCAATTCATTACTCTCCAAATAACTATAAATCCTATCCCTAATAATTCTTTCTAAAACCTTGCCCACAACAGAAGTAAGACTCACCGGTCTATAATTCCCGGGGAAAGTCTCTGTTCCCCTTCTTAAACAATGGGACAACATTCGCTGTCCTCCAATCTTCCGGTACTATACCAGAAACCAACGATGACCTGAAGATCAGAGCCAGAGGCTCTGCAATCACCTCTCTAGCCTCCCAGAGAATCCTAGGGTAAATCCCGTCCGGACCAGGGGACTTATCTATTTTCAAGCCCTCTAGAATATCCAGCACATCCCCGGTATCAACTGCAATTCTGTCTATTTTACACCCCTGCACCCCAGTGTCCTCCTCAGCTACATTCATGTCCCCCTGCGTGAACACCGAAGAGAAATACTGGTTCAATGCCTCTCCAATCTCTTCCGGTTCCACACACAACTTCCCTCTACTGTCTGTAACTGGCCCTAACTGTGTAACTATCACAGCAGGCAGTGTATTCCACACCCCATCCACTCTCTGAGTGAAGAATCTACCTCAGACATCCTTCCTATATCTCCCACCATGAACCTTATAGTTATACCCCCTAGTGACAGCTAAGCCTTCTTGAACAAGGGGGCAACATTTGCTATCCTAATAGTGTCTTCAGGCACTATTCCTGTGGACAATAATGACCAAAGATCAGAGTGAAAGGCTCTGCAATCTCCTCCCTAGCCCTACCAGAGAATCCTAGGATAAATCCCATCTGGCCCAAGGGACTTATCTATTTTCATACTTTCCAGAATTGCTATCACTTCCTCCTTATGAACCTCGTCTAATTGCCAATATCTCAGTTTTCTCCTCGACAACATGGTCATTTTCCTGCGTGAATACTGACAAAAAATATTCATTTAGCGCCTCGCTTATCTCTTCGGACTCCAAGCACAACTTCCCATGACTGTCCTTGACTGGCTCTAATCTTACCCTAGTCATTATTTTATTCCTGACATACTTATAGAAAGCTTTAGGGTTTTCCTTGATCCTACCTGACAAAGACTTCTCATGTCCCCTCCTGGCTCTTCTTAGCTCGCTCTTTAGGTCCTTCCTGGCTAACTTGTAACTCTCAAACGCCCTAACTGAACCTTCATCTTGACATAAGTCTTCTTCTTCCTCTTCACAAGAGGTTCAACTTCTCATGGAAAATTGGTGCTAGGACCCCAATTGTGCACATTATATATTAATGATTTGGATTAGGGAACTAAATGTATATTTTCTAGATTTGCAGATGATATAACGTTGAATGGGATGCTGAGCTGTAAGGAGAATGCAGAGATGCTTCAGTGTGATTTGGACAGGCGGAATGAGTGAGCGTATGTAGTATAATGTGGATAAATGTGAGATTATCCATTTTGGTAGCAAAAATAGGAAGGTTGTTGTGGAGAATACTGAGATAGGCTATTAGATGAGACGGGATTGAGGTTCATAAGGAGGAGGTGTTAGCAATTCTGAGAAGTATGAAAATGGATAAGTCCCTTGGGCCAGATGGGATTTATCCTAGGATTCTCTGGGAGGCTGGGGAGGAGATTGCAGAGTCTTTCACTCTGATCTTTGGTCATCATTGTCTACAGGAATAGTAGAAAGTCTGACAACACCAGGTTTTAGTCCAACCGATTTATTTGATAGTAAATTCACTAGCTTTCGAGGGGATTCCCTCTTCTTCAGGTGAATGGAGAGTTCTGGCCTCAGACAGAGCATATAAAGCACAGACAGTTTACAGATTACTGATTAGGATGTGAATCTTTACACCTAACCTGCTGTTCAAGTCCTAAAGATTCGCATTCTAATCAGTAATCTGTAAACTGTCTGTGCTTTATACACTCTGTCTGAGGCCAGAACTCTCCATTCACCTGAAGAGGGAATCCCCTTGAAAGCTAGTGAATTTACTATCAAATAAATTGGTTGGACTAAAACCTGGTGTTGTCAGACTTTTTACGGTGTTTACCCCAGTCCAACGCCGGCATATCCACATCATGACTACAGGGATAGTGCCAGAAAACACTATTAGGATAGCAAATGTTGTCCCCTCGTTCAAGAAGGGGAGTGGAGACAACCCTGGTAATTATAGGCCAGTGAGCCTTATTTCTGTTATGGGCAAAGTTTTGGAAAGGATTATTATTTGAATGGGTGTAAATTGAGAGAGGTGGATACTTAGCGAGACCTTAGTGGCCTCATGCATCAGTCGCTGAAAGCAAGCATGCAGATACAGCAGACAGTAAAGGTAGCAAATGGTATGTCAGTCTTCATAGTAAGAGGATTTGAGTATAGGAATAGGGATGTTTTACTGCAATTATATAGAGCATTGGTGAGGCCACACGTGAAGTATTGTATGCAGTTCTGCTGTAATTATATGAAATATGTTCTTGCTATAGACAGTAGGACTAGGGGGCACAGCCTCAAGATAAAGGGGGGGCGGTTCAGAACGGAGTTGAGGAGGAACTTCTTCACTCAAAGGGTGGTGAATCTCTGGAATTCTCTGCCCGTTGAAGTGGTGGAGGCTGCCTCGCTAAATATTTTTAAGAAGCGGGTTGATGGGTTTTTGATAAGAGAGGGGATTAAGGGTTATGGGGAGAGGGCGGGAAAGTGGAACTGAGCCACGACAGATCAGCCATGATCTTATTGAATGGCGGGGCAGGCTCGAAGGGCCAGATGGCCTACTCCTGCTCCTATTTCTTATGTTCTTATGTTCTTATGTTCTTATAGAGTACAGCATGGTTTTACCAGGCTGATTCCTGGAATGGCAGGATTGTCATATGAGGAGAGACTGAATTGGAAATATTGGAATTTAAAGAGGGAATCTCATAGAAACGTATAAAATTCTAACAGAATTAGACAGGGTGGATTCAGAAAGAATGTTCCCTTTCGTGGGGGAGTCCAGAACTAGGTTTTAGTTTAAGGATAAGGTGAAGACAAATTTCTTCACCCAGAGAATGGTGAATCTGTGGAATTCACCATCACAAAAAGCAATGGAGGCCAAAACCTAGAGTGATTTCAAGAAGGAATTAGATAGAGCTCTTGGGGGTAAAGGGATCAAGGGATATTGGCTGGGGGTGGCGGCAGGATCAGCATGTTGAATTTAATGATCAGCCATGATCATAATGAATGGCTGAGCAGGCTCAAAGAGCTGAATGGTCTATTCCCTGCTTTTATTTTCTATGCATACTTCTATGTAAAAGGGAGAGCCTTTATTTTTGAATTGTCACCCCTACTTCTAGATTCTCACATGAAAGGTAGCACCTCACATTTAATATAACTAAAGGAGCTACTGATCTTAAAGAGACAATTATATTACTTCCTGCTCTTCAGAGCTGAAATGCCAAATGGAAATACAAATGTTAAAAAATGGTTGATGAATAAATGAATGAGCAACAATACTTAAGATGAAATGTGTGCCTGGCTGCTTCCCTTAAGGGCTGAGTGATGCCAAAGCTGTGCTTTCAAATTATTTGATCTGTCCGGTCAAATATAATCCACAGATTATATCTGTGGACATATAATCACAATAACACCCCAATTTTAATTAAATATATATGTAAATCTTTTCAGTAGTCAACCAAAGGGTAAATTTTAATAAGCCTGAAATGTAATATCACTTTTACTAAGATTGTGCATTAAGAATAAAAATATCAATGAGTTATCCGAAACTTAGGGAGGAAACATGCTTAAGGGAGGAGTGGGTAGGTATGTAAACTTTACCAGAGGAAAGGTAAAATGCCTATCACCTTCCCAACTCTCCCTCCACCCTGATTAAGACAGGAGCAAGGAAGATGATGATAGCATTCCTACCCTGAGGCCAAGTGAGCCCCGCAAATGGACAATTAATGGCCACTTAATGTCCTCATGCTGCTGCGGCTGGAAGCACCATAAGCCACGAGGAAGCCACCCAGAAAAGGGTGTCTGATTGGCCAGCAACTTGAGGTCAAGTGCTTTGCCCTTAAAGCACGAAAGGCTCAGCGGCAGGCAGTTAGCTGCCAGATTCATGGTTTGAGCCGTTAGGGCTTTAGAAAACAGTCATGGTGTAGTTGCCAACCATTGTGGCCCTTTTTCAGCCCTTAAGAAAGCAAGAATAATCTCAATAATAACTTGGACAAATAGGAATTTTCTTCCATAAATACACATTAACAAAATTGCATTCTTTGAAATCTCACACTTCAAAGCTGGACATTTCTGCCATAGTGTTAGCAAGTTAACCAAAGACAAAGGAGTATTTTTACTGAAAAGAAAATTTTACACATTATCTTCATGTGATCAAAAATAATTTTAAAAAGTTATTCAGATTTTAGAAATGAATAAAAAAGCCAAGGAACCAACCTTCAACATCATTCCAGCCTGTTCATATGCTCTGTGGAGAACAAAGAAATCACAGTATGGAAATGCATTGTATTCATAAGTCTATAAAACGGGCTGTTATTTATTTAACATAACAGAGGGCTGATGTAGTCCTAGGCAGAGTACAGGATGGTATAGTCCAAACATGTTGTACCTGACTAAAAATATCAATACTCAAAGGCAAAAGTGGAAAAATTTTCCAAAGCAGATTTCTGAGTCTTTAAAATTTGTTTAGGTCGTGTCGCTGCAAAAGCCAGCATTTATTACCCATCCCTAACTGCCCTCGAACAGGTGATGGAGGTACTCTTTATATACACACACACACACACACACACACACACACACACACACACACACACACACACACACAAAGGAGCATTGACAAATTGCTGCAGTGCATCTTGTGGATGATAAGCACTCTTACCATTGTGTACTAGTGGTGAAGGGAATGAATGTTTAAGGTGGTAAATGAAGTGTCAATCAAGCAAATTACTTTGGCTTCAATGGTGTCAAGCTTCTTGAGTGTTATTGGAGCTGCAATCATCCAAGTAAGTGGAGAGTACTCCATCACACTCCTGACTTGCGCTTTATGGTGAACTGACTTTAGGAAGTCAAAAGTATTATTGGCACAGAATTTTCTGACTTTTGTTGTCACAGTATTTATATGACTGGTCCAGTTTAACTTCTGATCAATGGTATAGTGATGGTGGTGGATTCAATAATGGTAATGCCATTGGATGCCAAAAGGAATCAATGGATTCATCTTGTTCGAAATGGTCATTGTATTGCACCTGTGGTACATGAATTTGACCAGCTACTTATTAATACAGGCTTGAATGATGTTGCTTCATGTGGGAAGACACTGCTCCAGAATCTAAGGAGTGGTGAATGGTACTGAACATCAGGTAATAATTTTCAAACATCTCCACTTCTGACCTTACCACGAGGCAGCACAGTGGCACACTGCCACACCTCACAGCGCCAGGGACCCTAGTTCAATTCCAGCCTCGGGTCAGTCTGTGTGGAGTTTCTACATTCTCCCTCTGTCTCCCTGTGGGTGCATAAATTTCCTCCTATAGTCTAAAATTGGGTACATTAAATTAACCCTAGTGTCAGGGTGATTAGCAGCATATATATGAGTGGTTACGGGAATAGGGCCTGGGTGGGATCATGGTCGGTGCAGACTCGATGGACCGGATGGCCTCCTTCTGCACTGTAGGGATTTTATGATATAGAGAAACAACTGAAAACAGCTGGCCCTAACTTTTCTCCCATTGATTTCAATTTTGCTAGGACTCATTAATGTCATGCCCAATCAAATGCTGCCTTAATATCATGAGCTTTCGCACTCTCCTCACATCTGGAATTCAGTTGTTCTGTCCATGTTTAGGCCAAGGCGCTAATGAATTCTAAAGCTGACTAGCGTTGGTGGGATCCAAACAGCGCATTACTGAGCAGTTTGTTGCTCAGTAAATGACACTTCATAGCATCGTCTATTACGGTAATGACAGAGTAGTTGGAGGCGATTCAGAAATTGATACCTGGAAGCAACAGGTTGTCTTATGAACAAACATTGTTCAGGATTGGCTTCAACTGCAGCTTAGAAGACTGAGGGGTGACTTGATTGAAGTATAGACGATTCTGAACAGTCTTGACAAGGTGGACATGGCACCAGGGGGCAGATTTGCAGGTAGGGTGGATTGGCCATGCTAAGTTGACCTTACTGTGTAGGTGAGGGGGAATTAGCAGGGTAAGTATGTGAACTTACGGGGATGGGACCTGGGTGGCATGCTCTTCGGTGAGTCAGTGCAGACTGGATAGGCTGAAAGTCCTCTTTCTGCATTGTAGGCATTCTATTATTCTAAGATGGGCGGTAGAGTAATGGTAATGTTAGTAGACTAGTAACGTAGAGTCCAAATTAATGTTCCTTGACATGATTTCAAATCTCATGCCAACTAGAGGATTTTTTGTTCAATTAATGAATAAATCTGGAATCAGCTGATAGTCTCATTAATAATAATCTGAAGATAGTAAGTTATTGTAAAATCCCACTTGGTTCATTAATATGTCGTCATTGCTTAGTCTAGTCTACATGTGACTCCAAATCCGGAATAATGTGATTGAGTCTTAACCACCCTCTAAAATGATCTAGCAAGCCACTTAGTTTCATCAGATGACACAAAATAGACAAAAAAATACAAGAGACGGACCCTCAGGCACCGTAAATAACAGAGGCAAGCCCTAACCTACACAGTAAAGAACAATTTAGCGTGGCCAATCCACCCAACCTGCAAATCTTTGGAGTGTGGCAGAAAACTAGAGCACCCAGAGGAAACACACACAAACACATGGAGTACATGAAAACTCCGCACAGACACCCAAGGCCGGAATTGAACCCTGGTGCTGTGATGTAGCAGTATTACCCCTGTGCTGCCCAAAGCAAATAGAAAGATCATAATTCTAGAGTGATTGACACAACACATCCTACAATTCCTGTAAAGGCAAAGAATGTCAAAAGGCTGAACAGGTTAAGCAAGCAGTTTCAAACCACTACAATGTTGTGGTACTTTTCACTAACAGGATATTGGTGTCTGTTCAAATGGATGCTCTTCTTCCCCACGCAACTGAGAGATCTGATAAATGAATTTCAGTACCAGTGTGATGGTAGATACATAAACTGTATGTGCCAATGACTGGCTGATCAAATCAATCATGTGATGATACTGTGCCTTCAAGAAATGTATTTTAATCATGTTTCTCTGCAGGTTTTTCAAGCAGATCCGAGCATTTTTTTGGTGCCATCATTTCTGTAACTGGTGTCCTCTAATTGTTACTGAAGCAATATAATAGACATCATGCTGATTTTAATCTGGACTAATGAGGTGTTCTGTGGTTTAATGTTCTTTAGGAATGTCTGGTGAAGCTTGATTTGAGATTGATTGACAGTTCATGTCATGTGGTTAGGGATAGCTATGCTCCAGAGAAAAGTCCAGATTTAGTTTCATTTTTTCTGTTGCTGTTAGAAGTTGGTGGAAGAATGCAGTGTCTCTGTCTCTCTCTCTCCTTCCAGAGGCTTGCTGGAAGTTCCAAGACCGGGAAGCCTCAGATTTAATCCAACATTCAAAGGACCAATTCAGAGCAGATGTAAAGAAGCTAAAAACCCAGCATCACATGAGCATTCTTGTTTCTGTATCAAGTCTGAAGAGGGATGTATGTCTGTGGGATGGGTTTGACTTGGAACAACATAAATATCTAACTGTTGTTTATATTCCATTGTGTTTAATGCTTGTAATTTCTAAAAGTTATGCAAATTTTTTTTATTATGTGTTAACTGTGTTCTTAAATAAACTTAGTTTGATGAAAGTTTTCCCGTGGGTCACTTGAATCATACCTCGGGTGACTCATCTTATGCTCACACATGTCAAAAATCAAATGTAAAACTTAGGATCTAATCTATCTTTATAAAACACTGGAGTTTTTGGCTAGGGTCCTAATTATACTGCAGTGTCAGGGAGATTAGCAGGGTAAATACATGGGGATAGGGCTTGGGTGGGATTGTTGTTGGTGCAGGCTTGATGGGCCGAATGGTCTCTTCTGCACTGTAGGGATTCTCTGCAAGTGCATGAGCTAGATGCCATGTGAAATTTGAAGCTCCATGCAATCCTCTTTGTAAATTTGAATTGGTCCAGCATGCAGTAAAATGCCCATCTTGTAAAAACCTCCAATAATAATCCCAACAAAACATGAAAAAAATCAAGTCTGAATCTCCTTGACAGACACAGACTCCTGACATTATTGGAGATTGATGCAGCATTTAATTAAGCATTCCACTTTTGTTTAGAAATATTAATTAAAATTTTAAAAATCTCACTTCGGAATTTTGACACTTCCACCCTGATCTTTTATGCATCTTTCGATGCCTTTGACATCATTACCAAATTCCAGAGATTCTGAAATTTGAATTGATCAGATAGACAAAGAACATATTTTGTCCCTGATGGCTGCAACCCATTAGACGGGTACTAGTTCAGCCTCCAAATTCACTATTTACAACAGGTTTCATTTAATTTTGTGTTGCAATGAAAATAAGAACAGTAGGAATTTACAGTACTTACTTAGCAGCATGGAAGAAACTAGAGTGGACGGACTGTTAAGGAAGACAAACAGAAGTATTAGCAGCAAAGACATATTACAACTGCTAATTCAACTGTCAGTTTGATCAATCAGGCAGACTAATATCTCAGCTGGATCTTATCACTGTTTAAAATATGCCAATGAGAAGTCATTAGTTCCTTCTGGGGTTCACCAAGTTTTAAAAAAAATATTTTACTGGCTGACTTTAGCTGTTTCTTTAAGTTCCAGTCTACAAGTCAAAATTTTAGGCGTTTTGCCCGTTTATTTCAATTCATGCCAACTCCACATCTCAATTCTCAAAAGCAAGCAATTCCTATACTCTGACTTGATAGTGGATGAAAGTGCTTAGGAAGTTGCTCTGAAAACAATAGGAGTGAAATTCCATGGTATCTGCCATGTTTCTATCGTTTGCTGCTAACTTTCAGGATAGCCCTGTGAAAATGCACTCCATTTATTTAGTCACGTTGTTCAGACTTATTCTGAAATACAACATATTGCAATGATAAAGTATGAGCTTTGAGTTGAAATCAATTCTAAGGTATCTCAAGAGCTCAGTGCTAATTTAGTTCCAAGACATGCATGCTTATAGATTTAGCTAACACTATACCCTACACTTTATTTGGAGATGCTAGTTGAGATACAAGTGATGGCCAGCTTATGAGAGAGATCTCCCCTATTCGACATTGATTAGTTCCATGGATATTCTTATTTTCCAAAGACAGCAAATGGTACCAATCCAAAAAAAAATGCAACAATCACTAATAATGCAGTGAAGATTGTATATTAAAGTCTCTGGATTGGGTTTGAAACCATAATCCTCTGATTCACAGGCGAAAGTGCTACCATTGAACCAAGTTGGACAATTTCAATAGACGTTCAGAAAGCCAGTGCCTCTGCCTACTGGCTCCAAAGGCCAGCAGTAATGTTGAAATGTTTCTTGGAACAGGAAGCTGCAAGGATGACCAACTTAAAATCAAATCTGCAAGCTTTTTAAATGCAGCTGAGCGATGAGCAACAAGCAACGGGAAAGGATGCTGGGCATGAATTTTCCTGGTACTTACCCAGTCACCCATTGTAACTTCAGTGAAATATCAGCATTCAATGAAAGCAGCATTTGCATCATTTTCCCAGAATTTGCTAAAGAACATGACAAATAGAAGCAGGAATATGCTATAGTCCCTGAAGGTTGCTCCCCATTCAGTGAAACACATTTTGAACCTCAATTCCACTTCTTTCCCCATCCCTTTATTTCCTTTGTGTCCACAAATCTGATGATCTATTCAAGACTGAATTGTTGGGGTAGAATTCCAAGAATTCCCAATACTCAGATGAATATATTTCTCCTCAGTTCAATGCCTTGTCCTAAGAATGTGACCAGTAGCTCTAGGCTCTGCAGCCAGAAAAAAAAACCCATCAGCATCTATCCTTCAACCTCTGTAAACAATGGTCAAGCAGTAGATGCCCCACTGTAATTCCCCCTCATTGTAATTATTATTTAGGAGTTGTGTATAGAAATGAATGACTTAAAGCATCCTCTGATGTACCTTACTTCCTTGAAAACTAGAAACACTGATCAGTATTTTTTTGAAAATACCATACAAACCAAGAAAAGAACTTCTAGCAGTTGGCTATTTTCAATATAATAAAAGGATACGCTCTATTGTTCTGATGTGATTCAGCTTCTCTTAGATAGGCATCCTTTGCTTGGTCAAACTGTTTTGCATTTTTGAATGCAACAGCTATAATGAAACAGATAAGGGATGAATTAAAATATTTTATGTGATATAATAAAAAAATCATTATTTTAATTCCTAGTGGATGATAGGTGTGAACAAACAAAACACCATGTAATAGCAATTTTCATTTAATCATTGACTCTACCTAACATGGAAATACAAAACATGTACAGCATGGTTGAAGGTCTCTTGGCCCATCATGCCTCTGCCAGCCAAAAGAGCCATTCTCCAACTCAGGGTCCCTGCAAGCACTTCATGTGCATCTACAAGTTTTTTCTTAAGTGCCATGAGGGCTTCTATCGCCACTATTCTTTCAGATTCCCATCAACTTGAGTGAAAAACAGTTCTCAATTCCTTCCTAATGCTAGCAGCAATTATTTAAACCTAAGCCCCTGGTTACTAAAGTCTTTGCTAAGGGAGATAGAGTGGATAGGATGGACCTATCTAGGCACATCATCACTTCATGTACTTCAATTAAACCTCGCCTCAGCTGGCGGGTTCCAAAAAAAAACCCAAGCCTATCTGAATTTTCCTCATAATTAAAATTCTCCATTCCTGACAATATCCTCATAAGTCTCCTCTGCATCCTCTGAAGAGTAGCACAGTGAGCAGAACTGCACACAGAAATCTAGCTGTGGCCTAGCTATTGTTTGATACGATTCTAACATAATCTCCCTGTTCTGATATGTCTATGCCTTGACCAATAATAAAAAGGAATCTTATCTGCCTCCTTAACCATTTGATTTCCTGTCCTGCTACTTTCAAGAATCTATGCTCCCCCACACTTCACAGCATCCTATCATTTACTGTGCATTTCCTTGCTTTCCCTTCTCAAATGTATTAACTTCACATTTCTCAGCACTGAATTCTATTTGTCATTTTTCTTCCCACCTGATAGCTTCCTGCAGATTACAGCATCCTTCCTATTGACCACATAGCTAATTTTTATATTATTGGCAAATGTTTTAATCATGCATCTCCTTTTAAATGTATATCATTGATATATGCCACGAAAAATAAGGAAGCTGGAACTGAGTCCTATAAAACCTCAATAGAGTTTTCCCATAACAAAAAACACTCGTTGACCATAGTACTTCGCTTCCTGCCACTACGCCAATTTTATATCCAACTTGTAGCTTACTCTTGGATCCCATAGGTTCTTACTTTTCTGACAAATCTGCTGTTTGGGACCTTATCAAAGCCTTGCTAAAACCCATGTTGACTGTATCAAACCCTACCCTCATCACCCTCATTGTTACCGTCTTAAAAACTTCCTTTAAGAAATTCGTGCTGATGTTGATTCATCCAAGACTTTCTAAGTGAGAATTTATGTTGTCCCTCAGAACTTGCACCTCAGTAAGACAGAAACCTGGATATTCCACTACTGTAGAATCCTGAGGGATCTTTAATACAGCAAGAACTTAAACTGAAAATGTGAATTTTCAGAACTGGCACAACTGATAACCTTGACACCAGCCAGTTTTCTGGGATCAGGCCCTTTGCTGAGTTTAAAAAAGCCCCTGAATTCTGCTGGGGAATCTGCAAGATTCTGTGCTGATTCTGTGCTATCTGAAGTATATAAAAATGCACCACTTTAAATTTTCAAATAAACTAGCCATATCTCCCAGCCTTTCAATTACATTACAATCAGAAAATCCCGCACCATCAATATCCCAGGGTTGGGGATGGAAGTTACCATTGACCAACAGCTTAACTGGACCAGCCATTCAAATACCAAAGCTGCAATAGCACGCCAGAATGTCAGTGGCAGATAGTTCTCTGGCAACTAACTCACTTTCTGACTTCCCAAATGTTGTCCACCTTTCAAGCCAAAAGTCAGAATTATGACGGAATTCTTTCTACTTGCCTGGATGAATATGGCTTCAAAAACCACCAAGAAATTTGTGACTATCATGGACAAAGCAGCCCCACCTATCCTAAATATTTACATATACCTGCTTGCCATTGGCACACAGCTGCGTGTATCATCTAGTTTGTTATAGCTTTTGAGGCTAAAGGGATCAAAAGATATGAGAAGGAAGCGGGAAAAGGTTCCAAATTGGGTGATCTGCCATGATCAGCCATCAGCAGATGGTAAGGAAGGCGAATGGGATGCTGGCCTTCATAGCGAGGGGGATTGAATATAAAAGTAGGGAGGTCTTGCTGCAACTGTACAGGGCACTGGTGAGGCCGCAGCTGGAGTACTGTGTGCAGTTTTGGTCGCCGCACTTACGCAAGGATATTTTGGCCTTGGAGGGAGTGCAGAGGAGGTTCACTAGGCTGATACCGGAGTTGAAGGGGTTGAGCTATGAGGAGAGGGTGAATAAACTAGGCTTGTACTCGTTACAGTTTAGAAGGAATGAGGGGAGATCTCATTGAGACGTACAAGATGATGAATGGGATGGATAGGGTAGAGGTGGAGAGGCTCTTCCCGCTCAGAAAGGACAGTAGGACTAGAGGGCACAGCCTCAAGATCGGGGGGGGGGGGGGGGGGGGACAGTTTGGAACAGAGTTGAGGAGGAACTTCTTCACTCAAAGGGTAGTGAATCTCTGGAATTCTCTGCCCATTGAAGTGGTGGAGGCTGCCTCGCTAAATATATTTAAGATGCGGGTAGATGGGTTTTTGATAGGCAAGGGGATTAAGGGTTATGGGGAGAAGGCGGGAAAGTGGAACTGAGCCATTTCAGATCAGCCATGATCTCGTTGAGTGGCAGGGCAGGCTCGAAGGGCTGGATGGCCTACTCCTGCTCCTATTTCTTATGTTCTTATGTTCATAATCAATGGTGGAGCAGGTTTGAAGGGCCGAACAGCCTACTTCTGCTCCTATTTTCTGTTTCTACCTACAAGTTGCATTATAGCTACTCGCCAATGTTTTATTAACAGTGCTTTCCAAACCAACGTCTTCTGCCACCTTCTCAAGAGCAAATATGGATGGCAACAGATGCTGACCCATGCAGTGAAGCTCAAAAATTAAACAAACTGAAATGAGAGGGTACAAACTATTTGTTTATTTCATCAAATTTTTAATTGTGGATTAACAGAGATATTTTCAATTATTGTCTTTCTTTTGATTCTTTAAGTTATAAATGCTAGAAATTCAAGACAGCCTTATAAACGTACTTATACTTACTGCTATGAATTATAAGGTGCAGCTTTTATTGCTCAGTATAAGTAACACTCTACAGAGAAAACCAATACACCTTAGGACGAGATCAATTTGAATGTGTGAATGAAACAAAATCTTCAGATGTTAAGATTTTCTGTTTCTTACCTGCCTTTGCGTATTCAGATGCTGCACTATCATAATCAGGTTTCCACTTTAGAAAGCCTGTTTTCAGACTGAAAATGAGAGAGGATCAATCACATTAATCTTATTCCATGTAATTTAAAACTGCATTAACATATTTTCACAGATATGTAGACAGGTTTACATTAGATTAAAAACAAAATGCATTTACTGATTCTTTTAGAGATATTAATGATCTGGACTTGGGTATACAGTGCACAATTTCAAACTTTGCAGACAAGAGAAGTGGACTTCGGGAGAACAAAGAGCAATTCGGCACATGAACAAGCCCTTTGCAACAAGCCTGCACTGATCACACTGTCCTACCTAGATCAACCACCTGTTTTCCTCTATTCCCCACCTGTTCATGTGTCTATCCAGATAAGTCTTAAATTCGGTAATGTGACAGCCTCAACCACCTGACGTGGCAGTGCATTCCAGGCCCCCACCAACCTGTGTGAAACTTCCCCCCTTAGCTTGAACTTGTAATTGTCATTGCCCTCTTGTAATTGTCATTTCTGCCCTGGGAAAAAACTTCTAACTGTTCACCTTATCTATGCCCCTCAGAAATTTATAAACTTCTATCTGGTCATCCCTCAGACTCCATCTTTCCAGGGAGAACAATCCCAGCCTATTCATTTGCTCCTCCTAGCTAATATCCTCCATACCAGGCAATGTCGTGATAAACTTTTTCTGTACTCCCTCCAAAGCCACCATGTCCTTCACGTGCAGCAATATGAAGGTGAACAGAATCGGTGAAAGTATTCCAAATGTGGCCTAACCAACGTTTTATATAACTGTAACATAATTTGTCAACTTGTATACTCAATGCCTTGGCCGACGAAGGCAAGCATAATGTTTTCTTCACCACCTTTTCCACCTGTGTTGCCACTTGTAAGGATCTGTTGACCCCTGTACTCCCAGATATCACTGTGTCTATGTTCCTGATGGTTCCGCTATTTATTTTATAGCTCCCTCCTGAATTGGATCTACCAAAGTGCATCACCTCACATTTAGAACAAACAAAGAACAACACAGCACAGGAAACAGGCCCTTTGGCCCAACAAGCCCACGCCGCCATTTCAACATTGTAAGTCCCCTCTTCCACCCATGACCCTTGTCTGCGCTTATGGCACTCCACATTGGAAACCAGATTGAGGGGAGACTAATTTAGGGACAATTTGTTACACCAATCAGCCTAATAGCACATCTTTGGGGTGTGGGCTGAAACCGGAGCACCCGGAGAAAACCCACGCAAGCACGTGGAGAACGCGCAAACTCCCATAGACACTGGCCCAAATCCATGTATCTGCACAGCAAACAGTGATAGTCACTGAGCTGTCGTGTTGCCCACCAAATGGTCCAGTTTAAGCATACATTAACGACGTGAAGCACTAGGCTACTCTCAAAACATCCAAGAGCAGCCCTCGCACGACCCACCACGTGTATGCCCCTTGTTGGTCAACAAGGCGGACCGAAGCACCTGTGGATTAAAAGAGAAAAACATCAATAACATGCACATCTTATGTCAACATTCAAGGGAATCCCCAAAAGCTCAAAAGTAAAACAAGTGAGCCAGAAAATGTGTTGGAAGGTCCATAGGAATCAGTTGATTCCCAGGGACGTCCCAAGGCTCTTGATCCTTATTTAAAACAGTCCCCTATATCCCTCCATCTCTATTCCGCTTATGTGCCTAAGTATCCCTTAAGCAACTCCAGCATTCCTGCCTCCACCACCTTACTTGGCAGTGCATTCCATACCTCCACAACCCTCTGTGTGAAAAACCTCCCTCTAACATCCGAATTATACCTCCCCCCCGCCCCCCCCCCCACCTCACCCTAAGCCCCTGGCCCATTGTAATATTTGTTTCCAATCTAGGAAAAAGCTTACCACTGTTTATCGATACCCTTCATAATCTTATACACCTCTATTACATCTCCCATACACCTCTATTAGATTTGTCTGGATTAAATTCCATCTGCCATTTCTCTGTCCAATTTTCCATCCTATCTCCATCCTGCTATATTTTCTGACAATCTTCATCACTATCAGCAATTTAAACAATCTTAGTATCATCTGTAAACTTGCTAATCAGACCAGCTACGTTTTCTTCCAAATCATTTATATATATTATAAACAACAGAGGTCCCAGTCCTGATACCTGCAGAACAGGGTTCCAGGATGATTAAATCTCACAGGATCCAGTGTGAGGTCACTAAATGGATAACAAATTGGGTTGATGACAGAAGCCAGAGGATGGTTGTAGAGGGTTGTTTTTCAAACTGGAGGCCCGTGACCAGGGATCCGTGCTGGGTCACTGTTATGTGTCATTTACATTAGTGATGAGAATACAGGAAGCACGGTTAGTAAGTTTGCAGGTGACACCAAGATTGGTGGCAATAGTGGACAGTGAAGAAGGTTATCTCAGATTGCAATGAGATCTTGATCAATTGGGCCAGTGGGTTGAGTGGCAGATGGAGTTTAATTTAGATAAATGCGAGGTGATGCATTTTGGTAGACTGAACCAGGGCAGGACTTACTCAGTTAATGACAGGGCGTTGGGGAGAGTTACAGAGCAAAGAGATCTAGGGCTACATGTTCATAGTCCCTAGAAAGTGAAGTCACAGCTGGATGGAGTGCTTAAGAAAGTATTCAGCATGCTTGGTTTCATTGCTCAGAACATTGAAAACAGGGTTTGGGACATCTTGTTGAAGTTGTACAAGACATTGGTAAGGTCACACTTGGAATACTGTGTACAGTTCAGGTCACCCCATTATAGAAATAATATTATTAAACTAGAAAGAGTGTAGAAAAGATTTACTAGGATGCTACCGGGAGTTGATGGTTTGAGTTATAACGACAGGCTGGGACTTTTTTCTCTGAAGCGTAGAAGACTGAGGGGTAATCTTGTAGCGGTCTACAAAATAATGACGGGCATAAATCAGCTAGATTGTCAACATCTTTTCTCAAAGGTAGCCGAATCTAAAACTAGAGGGCATAGGTTTAAGGGGAGAGATACAAAAAGGTCCAGAAGGGCAGCAAAGGCAGGTACAATTTTGTCTTTTACATAGAACACAGAACACCACAGCACAAAGTACAGCACAGTTTGTCACCATTGGTCACATAAACAGATACAATGTTATCACTGGTTACATTCTAACACTGGTGTATAGTACATGGATCATTGAAGGTGGCACGACAGATGGAAAGCAAATCAAAGCACGTAGTATCCTGGACTTTATTGATCGGACTCTCCGTTCATAAGAACATAAGAAATAGGAGCAGAAGTAGGCCATCTAGCCCTTCGAGCTTGCCCCGCCATTCAATAAGATCATGGCTGATCTGTTGCTGCTCAGTTCTACTTTCCCACTTTCTCCCCATAACCCTTAATCCCCTCTCTTATCAAAAACCCATCAACCCGCGTCTTAAAAATATTTAGCAAGGCAGCCTCCACCACTTCAACGGGCAGAGAATTCCAGAGATTCACCACCCTTTGAGTGAAGAAGTTCCTCCTCAACTCCGTTCTAAACCGCCCCCCTTTTATCTTGAGGCTGTGCCCCCTAGTCCTACTGTCTTTTTTGAGCGGGAAGAGTCTCTCCACCTCTATCCTATCCATCCCATTCATCATCTTATACGTCTCAATGAGATCTCCCCTCATTCTTCTAAACTCTAACGAGTACAAGCCCAGTTTATTCAGCCTCTCCTCATAGCTCAACCCCCTCAACTCCGGTATCAGCCTAGTAAACCTCCTCTGCACTCCCTCCAAGGCCAAAATATCTTTGCGCAGGTGCGGCGCCCAAAATTGCACACAGTACTCCAGCTGCGGCCTCACCAATGCCCTATACAGCTGCAGCAAGACCTCCCTACTTTTATATTCAATCCCCCTCGCTATGAAGGCCAGCATCCCATTCGCCTTCCTGACCACCTGCAAGCTGGGTTTTTGCGACTCATGCACAAGGACCCCGAGGTCCCTCTCCGCCGTCGCCTGCTGCAGTTTTTCGCCCCATAAGTAATAGTCCTTCCTACCATTCTTCCTACCAAAGTGGACCACCTCACACTTGCCAACATTAAATTCCATTTGCCATTTCCTGGCCCATTCGCCCAGCCTATCTGGAACCTTCTGCAGACTCTCCACACCCTCCGCACAATTTGCCGTTCCCCCAATCTTGGTGTCATCAGCAAATTTCGACACTCTACACTCGGTTCCCTCCTCCAGATCATCTATATAAATGGTAAAAAGCTGAGGCCCCAGCACCGACCCCTGGGGCACTCCACTAGTCACCATCTGCCAATCCGAATAGCACCCGTTGACCCCCACTCTCTGCCTCCTATTTGACAACCAATCCTCTATCCACGCTAACACCCTACCCCCAACTCCATGTCCCTCGACCTTCTGCAATAACCTCTTGTGAGGTACTTTGTCAAACGCCTTCTGAAAATCTAGAAAGACCACATCCACCGGCTCTCCTCTATCCACCGCCCTAGACACATCCTCATAGAACTCCAGTAAATTTGTCAGACACGACTTCCCTTTAATGAAACCGTGCTGCATCTGCTCTATCAAGCAATTCCCTTCAAGATGCCTCGCAATTTCCTCCTTAATGACAGATTCTAACATTTTACCTACCACAGACGTTAAACTAACCGGCCTATAATTCCCCGCCTTTTGCCTGGCACCCTTCTTAAACAACGGCGTAACATTAGCCGTTTTCCAATCATCCGGCACTTCCCGGAATCCAGCGACGTCTGGAAAATAACCACCAAGGCATCCACTATCACCTCTGCCATTTCTTTCATGATAACTCTCCATTCACCTGACGAAGGGGCTAGCCCGAAAGCTAGTGAATTTACTATCAAATAAATCGGTTGGACTGAAACCTGGTCTTGTCAGACTTTTTACTGTGTTTACCCCAGTCCAACGCCAGCATATCCACATCTTTATTGATAGGGGCAGAGAGTATATGAGCAAGGAGGTTATGCTGAACTAATGCAAGACATTATTTAGATCTCAGCTGCAGCATTGTGTTCTATTCTGCACCACACTACATAAAGAATGTAAATGCAATGGAGTGCAGAAGAGGTTTACAAGAAGGGTCCCACAGATGAGAAACTTCAGTTCAGAAGACAGATTGGAGAAGTTGGGCCTGTGGGCTGTTCTCCTGTGTTCAAAATCACAGGAGGAGGATAGACAGTGAGAAACTGTTCCAGCTTGCAAAAGAATCAAGAATGAGAGGGCACAGATTTAAATTGATTTCATAAGAAGCCAATGTGATGTGAGAAAACATTTTTCACATAACGAGTGGTTCAGGTCTGGAATGCACTGCCTGGAAGTGTGGTGGAGGCAGGTTCAATCGAGACATTAAAGAGGGCATTAGATGATTATTGATAAGAAAGTGTGAGGTATGGGGAAATGGCAGGGGAACTGCACCAAATCATAATTTGAGGCAAAGCAGACACGATAGCCTCCTTCTGCACCATAACAATTCCATGATTCTCCATTGCTCTCTGGGTAAGAAAATTCCACTGACTAACCATTCTGAGGGAAGAAATTCCTCCTCATCGTCATCTTAAATCCAGCACCTTTAAATTTGTCCCCCCCCCTCCCGCAAGTTCTAAATTCTCTCACGAGGGGAAACGTCCTGTCAGCGTCTACCTAGACCCCTCATGATTCTATTCCTCTTGGAGAAAAGCTTCTTCAGCTTTTCTCCAAGAGGAACAGCCCCAGTTTCCCCATCTATCCAAGTGAAGTTCCTCAGCTCTGCGTACAACATTTTATACTTATAAACAGCAGATACACCAAAGGTATGCTGCAAAGGCCTTATCTGAAATGATGAAAAATGATTTTAAGAACAGATGCTAGCAAATTCTTATTTATCACTTAGATCGGATATCGTGATGCCAAAAAACAGTTAAAAGCATTCAAGGATATATTTGCAATACAACTGCGCCAGTTCTATAAAACACCCTAGAGAAGATTCTGTCACTGAACTACTGTTTTTATTGCAGTGATCTTACGGAATCAGGAAACATGCCAACGCGCAATGCCTGCCGGGGGTTGTAGTGCGTCAACAGCTCAGGCTGGCAGCAGCCAATGCGTACAGGACTACAACACCCAGAGTACACCGCGCTCCTACACCCCCTGGAAGGTCAGCCCGGCGGCCGCGAGCCGCTTCGGTTAAAGAGACGGAACTCAAAAGGACAAGGGGCCACCTCACCGAATACTGCGAGAGGGAGCAAAACAAAATTATAATTCACCGCGGCAGCTCGCTTCTTTACCATTTTTCCGCCGTCGCTATGTGTTCCAAGGCCTCATTGATTTTCTGAGCCATTTGCCTCACCCGTCACTAAATCTCGCACTTTTCTCCTGCGTCTGAAAATAAGCCAGGGGTGAAATCAGACACAAAACAACTTATCTGCTTGAGGACAGAATTTTCTATCTCCCTCGATAAATGAGGAGTAAAACGAAATTACTAGCTTGAGCAGGACTCCCACTCTCCGCCCCTCCTCCCACTTGGACGACCTCAACACGCAACAAGATGACAGGCCGTGTGGCTGCAGTGCGCAGACGTGCCCTCCCGGGGTCCCCCTTCCCATGCGCATGCGCGTCCGTCCGACTGCTTTCCTTCCAGATGCGCAGGCGCGTCCTCCCGCAATTTTTTTTCCCTCCGCGCATGTGTGACAGCCGCACCTGCCCAGGGCTGTGTCGTCGCAGAATTCCTACAATGCAGAAATCTTATGATGTGGCGATGCCAGCATTGGACTGGAATAAGCTCAGTAAGAAATCTCACAACACTAGGTTAAAATCCAACAGGTTTATTTGGTAGCTCAAAACACAAGCTTTTGGAGCACTGCCGATTCATTATGTGAGGTGAGATTGTGTTCACAAACAGGATATGTTTAGACACAAACTCACTTTACAAGATAATGGTTGGAATGCGAGGCTTCACAGGTAATCAAGTCTTAAAGGTATAAACGATGTGTGTGATAGAGGGTTAAACACAGATTAAAGAGATGTGTATTGTCTCCAGCCAGGCCAGTTAGAACTAAGCTTGAGGAGGGTGTCCTCTTCAAGCTCAGTTAGAGGAGCCTGGTGAAGAGGCAGTGTTTGTGGCTTGTGCTACCAAATAAACCTGTTGGGATTTAACCTGATGTTGGGAGACTTCTTGCTAGAGTATCTTATCCAGGCCTTCACTCCTGCCCTTTCTGCGTAACCATGTACGTTTACCATGGCTAATCCATCTAACTCTCCACTCACCTGATGAAGGAGCAGTGCTCCGAAAGCTTGTGTTATCAGATAAACCTGTTGGACTTTAACCTGGTCTTGTGAGACTTTTTACTGTACCCATCTAACCTGGACATCATGGGACACTAAAGGGACAATTTAGCATAGCTAATCCATCTAACCTGTGTATCCAAGGATATGTGGGTCAGGTGGATTGGTCATACAAAATTGTCCCATAATTTTTCAGGGGGATTAGCAGGGTATATGAGGTTACGGGGATAGGGCCTGGGTGGGATTCCTGTTGGTGAAGGCTCAATAGGCCAAATGGCCTCCTTCTGTACTGTAGAGATTAATGTTTCCCCAGATGCTGTCAGACCAACTGGGATTTTCCATCATTTTCTGCTATTGTTGCACAACAGTGTATAAGGGCGAGGGTGAGTGAGAATGCTGATACTGGAAGTGAGCCAGGTGTATGGACACGTTCTGTCCCAGCATACTCTTGACACACACACAAGCTGCCCACCCCCATACACACAATCTCTTCCCCCAAAGTTCTCTCCTCCAATTTCTTTCCTTCACACATTCCATTCCCTCATACTCTCGTCCCTTTCACTCTCTTGCCTTACTTCACATTCTCTCTCCACTCATACTCTTCTCCCCCTTACACTTTTTCATTCCATGCTTTCTCTCCCTCCACAATATCTCTCCCCCACACACTCTTTTAACCCACCAGATCAGCATTGAGAAGAAAGAGGTGTTAGCAGTTTTAGTGGGCTTAAGGGTGGATAAATCACCGGGTCCAGATGAGATGTACCCTCGGCTTCTGTGTGAGGCAAGGGAGGAGATTGTAGGGGCTATGATGCTAATTTTCAAATCCTTTGACCACAGGAGATGTGCCAGAGGACTGGAGGATGATTGGTATGATACCATTATTCAAAAAAGCAAGTAGGGAAAAAAACATGTAATTACAAGCCACTGGATCAAACATCAGGGATAGGAAAATTTTTGGAAAAAATTCTGAGGGATAGAATTAATATCCATCTGTAGAGCAGGAATTAATCGAGGATAGTCAGCATGGCTTTGACAGGGGAGATCATGTCTAACAAATTTGTTTGAATTTTTTGAGGAGGTGACAAAATGTGTTGATGAGGGCAGTGCTGTTGATGCAGTCCACATGGACTTCAGTAAGACTTTTAACAAGGTCCTCCATGGGAGACTGATGAAGAAGGGAAGAGCCCATGGGATCCAGGATAATTTGGCAAACTGGATCCAAAATTGAACTAGTGATAGGAGGAAGAGAGTGATAGTCAAAAGTTGTTTTTGTGACTGGAAGCCTGTGTCCAGTGGTGTACTGCAGGGCCAAGTGCTGGATCCCTTGCTGTTTGTAGCGTACATTTATGATCCAAACACAAATGTGGATGACATGATCAGTAAATTGGTAGCAAATAGGAGGAAAGCCATAGATTACAGGATGATGTAGATGGGCAGAGCAGCAGCAAATGGGATTTAACCCTGAAAAGTGTGACGTGATGCATTCTTCAAGACAACGCAGAATCGCCAAGCAGAAAGTGATAGCCAAGTTCCACACACAGCAGGACGGCCTCAACCGGGATCTTGGATTCATGACACACTACCTGTAACCCCCACAACTTTCCTGGGCTTGCAATATCTTACTAACTGTTCTGGCTTGAGACTGTTCACTCCTCTTTAATCTGTGCTTAACCCTCTCTCTACTCACATTGTCTGCACCTATAAAGACTTGATTACCTGTTAAGATTCACATTCCAACCATTATCTTGTAATTGAGTTTGTGTCTATATATGCCCTGTTTGTGAACCCAATTCTCCACTCATCTGATGAAGGGACAGCGCTCCGAAAGCTTGTGCTACCGAATAAACTTGTTGGACATTAACCTGGTGTTGTGAGACTTCTTACTGTGCATTTTGGGAGAACTTACAAGGCAAAGGTATACACGATGAATGGTATGATGCTATGAAGGACAGAGGACCAGAGGGACCTTGAGGTGGATGTCCATAGATCCCTGAATGTGGCGGGACCGGTAGATAAGATGGTTAAGAAGGCATATGGGATACTTGCCTTTATTAGCAGACGCATAGAATATATGAGCATAGAGGTTATGACAGAGCTGTATAAAACACTTGTTAAGCCACGGTTAGAGCACTGTGTGCAGTTCTTGACACCACACGAGAGAAAGGATGTGATTGCACTGGGTGCAGAAGACATTGACCATGATGTTGCCTGGCTTGGAGCATTCCAGTTATGAAAGGAGGCTGACTAGGTTGGAGTTGTTTTCTTTATAGCATAAAAGGCTGAGGACGACCTTATTGAGGTGTATAAGGTTATGAGGGACATAGATGGGATAGATAGGGAGAAACTTTTCCCCTTAGTAGAGGGGGATAATAACCAAGCAGCATAGATTTAAGGTAACAGGCAAGAGATTTAGAGGGGATTTGAGGAAAAACCTTTTCACCTAGAGGATAGTGGGGATCTGCAATCACTGCCTGAAAGAAACTCACAACATTTGAGAAGCATTTAGATGAAGATTTGAAATGTCATAGCACACAAGGCTATGGGCCAAGCACTGGAAAATGGGATGAGAGTAGATTGGCGCTTGATGGCCAGCACAGACATGGTGGCTCAAAGGGCCTCTTTCTGTGCTGTAAAACTCAACGATTATGACACCTGTGCTCCTTAGCACCTCTGCTCTGTGGATCTTGCTCCCCAGCTCTTGGCTGCCCGGGCCTTGCAACTCATCTCCTTGGCTGGCAGCTCCCTACATCCTGTTTCCCGGCTCACTGGTCCTCAGTTCCCCAGGCCCCAAACTCACTGCTGCTGGTGTTCTCTGTTTCTCCAATCACAGATTGCTTCTCTCCCACATTTACTGCCAATAGACTTGAGTGACCCTATCAGCAGCAAACATGGTAAAATAAATGACGGGATTGGAGGAGAAGCTCAATGCAGATTCTTTCATGGCTGAAGTCAAAGCAAAACTCAAGATCAAACCTGATAGTACCCCTCGGTGCTTAAAGGCAAAAACTGTACCATACACAATTGAACTGAAATTATTAAAGGATGGAATGATTGAACCTGTAACCGCAAGCAATTGGGCAACTCCGTAACTTCAAGATGAAGTGACTTACCATTAACTGAGGTCCTATTTGCTGGATGATCAAGTGGTTAGCAGTTTAGTAAAATAGACTTGCCCCAAGCATACCTCCAAATTAAGATGCCATTTGAGTCACAACCATTGCTAACATTGTTACGCACAAAGAGTTGTTCCAATATAAACACCCACTGTTTGGAATAACATCGCCATCAGCCTTATTCTAAAATTCTATGGATCAAATTCTAAATGGCCTCAATGGTATCCAGTGTTATCCAGATGACGTTCTAATTACGGACGAAAATGGAGTGGGTCATTCACAAACCTTAGAAGAAACACTGAAATGTCCAGAGAAACACAATCTTCATGTGAAGAAAGAAAAGCATGAATTTCTCAGAATATCTAGTTTGGAATAGATAAAGATGGCCTCTATAAAGATCCTAAAGGTACCACAACTGCAGAAGATGTCACAGTTGTGATCATTTTTAGGACTAATAAATTATTATGGAAAATTAATTCCAGGCCTTGCAACACTACTGAAATTCCTTCGTACCTTCATATGAGCAAATTCCTGCAGATTCTGGAATCTGAAACAAAAACAGAAAATGCTGGACAATCTGTCAGCGGGTCTGACAGCATCCAGAGGAACTTGCAGTAGGATGGGTAAGATCCAGTTGTTGTGTTCCATAAGTTCATAGGACATAGGAGCAGAAGTAGGCCATTCAGCATGTTAAGTTTGCTCCATCATTCAATGAGATCATAGCTGATCTGATGTAATCCTCAACTCCATTGTCCCATTTTATCCCCATAACCCTTGACTCCCTTATTGATTAAAAATCTGTCCACCTCAGCCTTGAACATACTTAATGACCCAACCTCCACAGCTCTCTGTGGTAAACAATTTCATAGATTCACTACCCTCCGAACGAAGAAATTCCTCCTCAGCTCTTTTTTAACATAGGTACCAACGATATAAGTAGACTGAGGAACAAGGCTCTGTGGAGAGAATATGAGCAACTATGTGCTAAATTAAAAAGCAAAACCTCAAAGTTAATAGTCACTACTTTACTACCTGAGTCATGAGCTAATTGGCATTAGGATCAATAGATTAAAGTGATCAACGCATGGATCAAAGATTGGTGTGAGAGAAATGGATTTGGGTTCATGGGACATTGGCACTAGTAACTGGGGAAGGAGGGAGCTGTTACATTGGGATGGGCACCACGTGAATCATGCTGGGGCCAGAGCTGTGATGAATCACATAACTAAGGCTGTAGTAAACTAAGTAGTAGTGGTGGGGGGTTCAATTGCATGAAAATTTAAAATATCAAAGTGTAAGGAGGAGGTAGGAGTATACGTTAATGATGAGGCAAATTGTTCCCAGATGTTGAGAGAAAAGGACAGAACATATGAATGCTGTATGACACCAGGATATTGTATAAGAGTAAGGAACATTAATAATAGGAAAAACTTAAAGGCTTTGGCTTAGCGTGCATGTAGGAATAAAATTATTGAGTTAATAGCGCAAATAGAGACAAAGGGGTATGATTTGATAGCAAATACCAAGGTTACAAGGAAACCATAGAACATTACAGTACAGTACAAGCCCTTCGGTCCTCAATGTTGTGCTGACCCGTGAAATCAATCTAAAGCCCATCTAACCTATACTATTCCAATATCATCCATATGTTATCCAATGATCATTTAATGTTGGTCATTAATGTTGGCAAATCCACTACTGTTGCAGGCAGCGCATTCCACACTCTTACTACTCTCTGAATAGGTCTGGAACTTAAATATCCAAGGGTATTCAGTGTTTCAGGAGGATAGACAGAAAGAAAAAGAAGTTTGTGTTGCTTTGTTAGTAAAATAAGGGATCAGTTCTATTGTGAGAAATGATATTGGCACTGGAGATCAAAATATGGAATCAGTCTGAGAAGGAATAAGAAATAGCAAGGGAAAGAAGTCCCTGGTGGAAGCAATCTATAGGTTCCTGAATAATAGTTCCACAGTAGGACACCGTACAAACCAGAAAATACTGGGGGTTTGTAAGAAAGGTATAACAATAATCATGGCTAATTTTAATCTGCCTATTGACAGGATTAATCAAATTGGAAAGAGTAGACTTGAGGGAGAGTTCTTACAATATATTAGATTTTTTTTTAGCAATATGTTGATAAAGTAACCAGGGAGCAGGTTGTTTTGGATTTTATATTGTGTAATGAGATGGATTAATGAATGATCTTATAGTAAAGAATCCTCTAGTAAAGATTGTTCATTGTATGCTTGAATTTCAAAATCGGTTTGAGGACAACAAAACACGAGTCCTACACTAGTGGTCTGGTGTTAAATTAATGTAATTATGCAGGCATGAAGACAGATTTAGCCCTAGTGAACTGGACAGAGAGACAAAAAGAGGACAATTGATGAACAGTGGCAGATATTTAAAAAGATATTCAATTCCTCCTAACTAAAACATGTTCTAGAGGGGAAGAAAGATTGTAAGAGGGAGAATTGCATCCATGGCTAAGCAAGGAGGTTAAAGATAACAGAAAGGCAAAAATTGAGATATACCATATTGCAAAAATTAGTGGCAGGCTGGAGAATGGCAAACATTTGAAGACCAACAGAGGGTTACTAAAAAGATAATAAAAATAAGAAATATAAATTATGAAAGAAATCCAGTGCAAAATATAAAAATGAATAGCAAAAGATTCTTTAAGTGTATGAAAAAAGAGAGAGTAACTAAAGTCAAAGTTGGTCCTTTAGAAGGCAGGACTGGGGAGTTAATAGTGGGGAATACAGAAATGACAGATACGCTAAGTTACTATTTTGCCTCCTTTGTCATGGTGGATGACACTATAATCAACACAATAGTAAGAAGTAGTGCAAAGGTTATGAATTTATAACAATCAGCAGCACTAGAGAAAGTGTATTGAGCAAGTTACTGGGATTAAAGGCAGACAAGCCCCCAAGGCCTGATGGCCTACACCTGGGGGTTTTAACAGAAATGGCAGCAGAGTTAATGGAGCATTGGTTATAGCATTCCAAAATTCACTGGATCCAATGTTTAAAGGTTCCAGTGGATTGGAAAAAAGCTGATAGAAACAGGAGTAGGCCATTCGGCCCTTCAAACCTGCACCACCCCGCCCTTCAATACGATGATGGCCGATTTTGGGCTTCAACTCCATTTTCCGTTCTGTTCCCAATATCCCTTAATTCCCTTAGAGACCAAATATCTGTCTGTCCCAGCCTTAAATATATTCAACAACAGAGTATCTATAATTCTCTGGGGTGGAGAATTCCAATCATTCACAACCTTTTGACTGAATTCATTTCTCCTGATGTCAGTCCCAACTGACGTTCCCTTATCCCGAGGCAGTGCCCTGATGTTTTAGATTCCCCGGCCGGTGGAAACGACCCCCCCCCCAGCATTAACCGTATGAAGCCCCTCCAGATTCTTCTAGGTCTCAATGAGATCATCTCTCATTCTTCTAAATTCCAGTGAATATAAGCCTAATTTACTCAGTAACCCATCGTAAAATAACCCCTTCACCCCAGAGACAATTTCATGGAACTTCACTGTACCACCTCCAATACAAGTGCATCCTTTCCTAAATGTGGAGACTAAAACTGCACACTCTACTCCAGATGTGATTTTACCAAAGTCTTGTACAATTGTAGCAGGATTTCTTTATTCTTGTACTCCAATCCTCTTGCCTTTTTCCTTCCTAATTGCTTGCTGCACCGGCACACTAATTTTCTATGTTCCCTGTGTGAGCACACCCATGTCCATTTGAACATCAACAGTTACAAATTTCACACTCTTGAAAAAATATTCTGCTTTTCTGTTCTTATTAAGTGACTAATTTCGTACTTCATTATACTCCATCTGCCATCTTGTGGCCCAATCATTTAACTTGTCTACATCTCATTGCAACCTCTCTATGTTCTCTTCACAGTTTACCTTCCTAATTAGCGTGAAATCATCAGCGAATGTTGCTACATTACCCTCTCTCTTCATCTAAGTCATTAATGTGAGTTGTAAATAGCTGAGACCTCAGCATTGACCCTCGCAGTACTCCACTATTCACTGCCTGCCAACTTTAAAAAGCACCATTTATGCCCACTCTTTGTTTCCTTGACCAATCCTCCATCCATGCTAAAGTATTATACTAGATTATATTATATTGAAACATAAAACATATAGCAACCTCATTCAGAGTGGGATGATTTTAACTGTATAATGTGAACTACGTGGATATCTGATTATACCCCAGATATATCGATGAAAGGGTCTAAAGACTAAATTGCCCCAGAGATCCTTTGCTTTGAGTGAAGCGGGATCTATCTTGTTGATATGACCATTTCAAGGTACGCATTGCAAATGTTTGGACTGCAGATTGAAAAATAATCAGAGGCCAGCATCTGTCACTACAGGCCATCCACAAACCGTGCTGCCCCAGCCTTCATTGGAGTAGAAGTGGGAAGGAAGGTGGTGGGGTGGGTGCCCCCTCCCACAGCCCACACCCCCCAGCATTCTGCCATCTGATTAAACATGCTTCCTACCTCCAACATCATCTCGGGGGAGGGCGGAAGACATTAAATTCTACTCAAATGCAAAAATCAAGGAAGTTATGGTGAACCTTTTTAAGATGCTGGTTCAACCTTTATAAATCAAAGTACAAAGTGTTGAGTATAAGAGTTGGAGTGTTATGGTGAGGTTGTATAAGACATTTGTGAGGCCGAATTTAGAGCATTGTGTGCAGTTTTGGTCACCTAATTACAGGAAAGATATTAATAAAGTTGAAAAAGCGCAGAGGAGGTTTACAAGGATGTTGCAGGGATTTGAGAAACTGAGTTACAGAGAAAGATTGAATAGGTTAGCACTTTATTCCCTGGAGCGTAAAAGAATGAGGGGAGATTGATAGAGGTGTATAAAATTATGATGGGTAGAGTGAATGCAAGCAGGCTTTTTCCACTGAGGCTAGGAGAGAAAAAAACTAGAGGACATGGATTCAGGGTGAAGGGGGAAAAGTTTAAAGGGAATATTGGGGGGGGGGCTTCTTCACACAGAGAGTGGTGGGAGTGTGGAATAAGCTGCCAGATGAAATGGTGAATGCAGGCTCACTTTTAACACTTAAGAAAAACTTGGACAGGTACATGGATGAGAGGAGTGTGGAGGGATATGGTCCAAGTGCAGGTCAGTGGGACTAGGCAGAAAAATGGCTTGGCACAGCCAAGAAGGGCCACGATGCCTGTTTCTGTGCCGTAATGTTCTATGGTTCTATGGTTCTAACCTCAACTCAAGTATTGTGTCTAATTTTAGTTATCACCCTTAGGTAGGATTTTTATTTTTTTAAATTAATTTGTGAGATGTGGGTGAAGCTGGCCATTTATTACACATCTCTGGGTGGTGGTGAGCTGCCTTCTTGAACCCCTGGAATCTCTGAGGTGTAAGTAGACCTACAGTGCTGTTAGGGAAGTAGTTCCAGGATTTTGACACAAAAGTGAATAAATGACATTTCCAAATCAGGATGATGAGTACTTGGAGGGGAACTTCCCGTTGGTGGTGTTCTCAGGTGTCTGTTGCCCTTGCCCTGCTGGATGGTAGCAGTTGTGAGTTTGGAAGGTGCTGCCAAAGGAACATTGGTGAATTCCTGCAGTGCTTCTTGTAGATGGTATACACTGCTGTTACTGTTTGTTAACGGTGGAGGGATTGAATATTTGTGAGATTGGCACTAATCAAGTGGGCTGCTTTATCCTTGATGGTGTTGAGCACCCATCCTGGCAAGTTGGAAGTATTCCAGCACACTCCTGACATGTGCTTTGTAGATAGTGGACAGGCTTTGGGCAGTCAGGGCTTTGGGAAGTCCTGGCCTCTGAGCTGTTCTTGTGGCCACAGTATTTGTATAGCTGAGCCAGTTCAACTTCTGGTCAATGGTAACTCCCAGGATGTTGATAGTGGGGGAATCCAGCAATGATAATGCCATTCAATGTCAAGGGGTGATGATTAGATTCTATCTTGTTGGAGATGGTCAGTACAAGGCATTAGAGAGCGCGCAGGAAAAATTCACTAGCTTAGTTCCAGCAATGAGTGCTACTTCAATCACTCAGGTAGACTGGAGAAACCAAGGCTGTTCTCTTTAGAAAACAAAGTACTGAGAGGCAATTTGATTGAGGTTTTCAAAATCAAGAGAGTCTGGATAGAATTACTACGGAGAAACCTTTCTCATTGATGGAAGGGATGGTAACTAGAGGAGTTAAGGTGATTAGCTGGAGACACATTGGCGACATGAGGTAAAGCTTTGTTTCTGCAGAGCTTGGTTAGAGTCTAAAATGCTCTGCCTGATAGTGTGGTGCAGGCAGATTCAATCATAGCTTTCAAAAAGGAATTGAATAATTATCCAAAGGGAAATAATTTGGAGGGATATGGGGGAATGGAACAGAACAAAAACAATCAAAGAACAAAGAAAAGTACAGCACAGGAACAGGGCCTTTGGCCCTCCAAGCCTGTTTATCCCTTCTTAACCCATCCTCCTGTTTATCACTCTTCCATGGCCCACTGCTAAACCGTGGTGACTGAGCCAACTTCTCCCAGAATGTTCCTTTGCTGCCTCTGTTGGATGCACTCCCTCCTCACTGGGGAGGAGTGGGGGTAGTCCCACTGTGTGTGCTGTTACTGTTCGTTAATGGTGGAGGGATTGAATATTTGTGAGATTGATACTAATCAAGTGGGCGGCTTTGTCCTTGATGGTGTTGAGCACCCATCCAGGCAAGTGGAAAATATTCTATCACACTCCTGATATGTGCTTTGTAGATGGTGGACAGGCTTTGGGCAGTCAGGGCTTTGGGGAATCCTGACCTCTGAGCTGTTCTTGTGGCCACAGTATTTGTATAGCTGAGCCAGTTCAACTTCTGGTCAATGGTACCTCCCAGGATGTTGATAGTGGGGGAACCAGCAATGGTAATGCCATTCAATGTCAAGGGGCGATGGCTAGATTCTATCTTGGTGGAGATGGTCAGTACAAGGCATTAAAGAGAGCTAGCACAGTCTAGACCAGCAGGCTGAATGGTCTCCCTCGATGCTGTGAACACCTTTTTCTGTGTGATGGTGCACGTGATCATGGTTTCATTCCCCAGTAATGTGACCTCCTGCTTTATACACATAATTCCTCTAATTCCCATTGGCAATTGGGCAGCTCCTGCATTCATCGTGATTATTAAACTATAAGAAAAATGGAACTTCAGTGAAGTGCTTTCACCCCAGGAACAGAAAGAGGTCATTCAGCCCTTCAAGCAAGTTCAGCTATTAAATTAGGTTATGGCTGATCTCAATTTACTCACCTTGGCTCCGTATGGTGATGTTCCCAAGTAACAATCATCTATCAGTTTAGTTTTGTAATTTTCTGCTGACTGAACTTCAATAGACTTTGGGGGGGTAGAAGAATTTCAGGATTCCTTTGTATGAAGAGATGCTTTCTGACATCATTGCCAGCCTGTTAGAATTAAGGTTGCTCTGGGCTCACCCATCACAGGAAATATTTTGCCTTTTATCCACCCAATGAACTCTTTTGATCATCTTAAACACCTCAGTTCGATCACACTTTAATCTTCTTTGCTCAAGGCAATGCAAGTCTAGTCTGTGCAAACTGTCTGCATCATTTAACCTTTTCAAGACATATGATGAATGCTGTTCAAGGGCAGACAGCAAAAGAAAACAGTTTTATTGAAAGAAAGATAAATTAGGACCAGGGAGACAGACAGGATGAGAAGAGATTTTTTAAAAAGACATATGAAAGAGAAAAGTAAGATGATCCATAAATGCCAGCAGCTAAATTTTCTGAGCTGAGGACACCAGTGACTTGTTTTTATATTGCACATTTATCATAAAGTCCTTGCAGTGCAGAAGAAGGCCATCTGGCTCATCAAGATTGCACTGACTCTCTAACAGAGTATCTTACCCAACCTCTCTCCTGCCCCATTCCCGTAATGCCACATATCCCCCAATCTACTCATCTTTGTACTCTAAGGGACAATATAGCATGGCCAATCCAGCTAACCCACACATCTTTGGACTGTGAGAGGAAGCTTAATGTAGTAAAACAGCCTGGGTCATTTTGCAAGAACATTATCAACTAGAAATTTGACAGAGTCACATTAGGACAGAAAGGAGGTAGACTGAAAGGTGCATCTTAAGGGAGGAAAGAAAACGAAAGCTGACATTTATTTAGCACCATCCACTACCAGAAAACATCCCAAAACATTTTGCAACTAACAAAATATTTTTGAAGTGCAGTCACCGTTGTAACTTAGGAAACATAGCAACTAATTTGAGGATAGTAAGCTCCCACACACAACATTGTGATAAATATCAGGTTACCTTGTTTATGTTGATAAGGGATAAATATTATTTGAAATAGTGTCCTGGGTGTTTTCCACCCAGTTGAGAGGGTAGGTAGGGCTTCAGTTTAATATCTCATGTGAAAGGCTGCAGTGATGCACTCTGCACTGTTTTATAATTCATTCATGGGATGTGGGCATCATCTCTGACTACCATCCCTAATTGTCCATAAGGAGCTCATCTGCTTCAGTGGGCAGGGAATTCCACAGATTCACAACCCTTTGTGTGAAGAAGTTCCTCCTCAACTCAGTCCTAAATCTGTTTCCCCTTATTTTGAGGCTATGCCCCCTAGTTCTAGTTTCATCTGCCAGTGGAAACAACTTCCCTGCTGCTATCTTATCTATTCCCTTCATAATCTTATATATTTATATAAGATCTCCCCTCATTCTTCTGAATTCCAATGAGTACAGCCTCGGTCTACTCAGTCTCTCCTCATAAGCCAACTCTCTCAGCTCTGGAATCAACCTTGTGAATCTCCTCTGCACCCCCTCCAGTGCCAGTATATCCTTCTCAAGCAAGGAGACCAAAGCTGTACACAATCATAAACAATTGCAGTCCCAACACTAATCCCTGAGGCACACCACCAGCCACTGATCACCAATCAGAAAAACACCATTTACCTGCACTCTTTGCTTTCTGTTAATTAATCAATCCTCTATCCATGCTAATACATTACCTGTGACACGGTGCACCTTGATCTTATGCAGCAGTCTTCGGGGCAATGGTCTGATTCTCTCTTGTTGGAGATTATTGTTGCCTTGCACTTGTGGGGCACAAACGTTACTTGTCACTTATCAGCCCAAGCCTGGATAATGTTGCTGTCTTGTGCAATCATCAACTAACATCCCCACTTCTGACTTTATGATGGAAGGAGGGTCCACTGATGCCCTCCCATACTCTTCATTGAACCAGAGTTGAACCCCGATCTTGGTGCTTATAGTAGAGTGGGGGACAGTCCAGTCCCTGAGGTTGCAAATTGTGATTGAGTACAATCCTGCTGCTTCTGATGGCCACCAATGCCTCATAGATGCCCAATTCTAGATCTGTTTAAAATCTATCTCTTTTAACACAGTGATAATGTCACGCAGCATGATGGAATGTATCCTCACTATGGAGGCAGGACTTTGTCATGGACAGATGAATCTACAGCAGGCAGACTGGTAAGAATGTGTTCAGACATGTTTCTCCCTCTTGTTGATTCCCTCACCACCTGCCACAGACCCAATCTAGCAATTATGTCCTTCAGGACTCAGGTATCTTGGTCAGTAATGGTCGCTAATGAGTCACTCTTGGACCATGGAGTCCCCCACACAGAATACAGTATGAGCCCTTTCCACCTTCGGTGCTTCCTCCAAAGGGTCCAAATGGTGTTAAATATGGAGTGCTGATTCATTAACTGAGGGGGTGGGGGGGGGGGGAGTGATGGGGAAGGGCCGGGGAGGGTTCCATGGTAATTAGTAGGTGTCCTCGCCCATGTTTGACCTGATGACGTAAGTCTTCATGGGGTCTGAAGTGGATGTTGAGGATTCCCAGGGCAACTCCCTCTGACTGCATATTACTGTGCCACAACAATCCCTACTGGGTCTGTCCTGCCGGTGAGACTGACATACTCAGGAAAGGTGATGGTGATGCCTGGGACATTATCTATAGGTATGATTCCGTAAATATGACAGTGCCAAACTGTTAGTTTATCAGTCTGTGAGACAGCCCTCCAATATCTGGCACTAGCCCTGAGCTCTCTCATTCACATCTTTATACTCAGCACCCTTCACCCATTCTGGCCTTCAATGTTTCTTTTCAGGGAGGAGCCATGAGTGTGAATGGATACAGTGGTCCAGGAAGCTTTTCTACAAATCCTCATTCGAGGCTGGAGGTGCAGGAGGGAAAGGTGTTTGTACGTGCAGCTCCAGCAGGGGGCAGTGTATGTGGGAAAGGCCAGGGTGAGTGTGAGCATCAACAGGAGGCTGAGGAGCAGAGAACCCAGACTGCAGAGACAACTGGCAACACCGAAGATCTATTGTCCATGAAGCTCCTTTCTACAAATTAATGAGAGGCAGTGCAGGGACAAGGCTGGATTTTCCAGAGATCTGGTCCGCCAAGTTCGCCACTTTCTTCAACAAGACCTGACACCATGTGAGTTTGGAGGCTTCATCCTGCCAGGGGCTCTGAACATGATGGCAGCTCTCAATTTCTTTGCCTCTGAGTCTTTTCATGATAAACTACATGCAGATCAGTGTGGCATTTCACACTCAGTGCCACATCGGTGCATTCAGGAAGTGACCAATGCCCTTCAGAGGAAGACCCTTCATTATGTCAACTTTGTTCTGGAAAAAAATAGTCAGGCTCAGAGATTCATGGGCTTCACAGCTATCTCTGTGTTCCCAAGAGTGTCGGGAGCAATAGATTGCACCCAAGTGACTATACAAGTTCCCTGGCTACAGCACTCGAGGTTCATCAACTGCAAGGATTTCCATTCTATCAATGTGCAGTTGATGTGTGACCATCATCAAGACGAACATCTCGCCAAGGCCATCCCCACACCCCCACTTCTTGCCTTCAAACAACCACACAACCTCAAACAGACCTTTGTCCGCATCAAACTACCCAGCCTTCAGGAGAACAGTGACCACAACACCACACAGCCCTGCCACAGCAACCTCTGCAAGACGTGCCGGATCATAGACACGGATGCTATCATCTCCCATGAGAACACCATCCACCAGGTATGTGGTACATACTCTTGCAACTTGGCCAACTTTGTCCACCTGATATGTTGCAGGAAAGGATGTCCAGAGGCATGGTACACTGGGGAGACAGTGCAGACGCTACAACAACAGATGAATGAACACCGCCATGGTGTTCATCACCAGGCGATGGAACAATCACCAGGCAGGAGTGTTCTCTTCCTGTTGGGGAACACTTCAGCAGTCACGGGCATTCAGCCTTTGATCTTCGGGTAAGCGTTCTCCAAGGCGGCTTTACATCACACAACTCAGAACCACTGAGCAAAAACTGATAGCCAAGTTCCGCACACATGAGAATGGCCTCAACCAGGATCTTGGGTTCATGTCGCACTATCTGTAACCCCACCCCATGACTTGCCTGGGTTTGCAAAATCTCACTACCTGTCCTGGCTGGAGACAATACACATCTCTTCAACCAGTGCTTAATCCTCTCTCCACTCACATTGTCTGTACCTTTAAGACTTGGTTACCTGTAAAGACTCGCATTCTAATCATTATCTTGTAAATTGAGTTTGTATCTATATATGCCCTGTTTGTGAACAAAATTCCCAAAAGTGCTCCGAAAGTTAGTGGCTTGTGCTATCAAATAAGCCTGTTGGACTTTAACCTGGTGTTGCGAGACTTCTTACTGTGCGTACCCCTGTCCAAAGCCGGCATCTCCACACCTATTCCCTCTCCATGGATCTTCCAGCATTTTCTGTTCTTGTTTCAGATTCCAGCATCTGCAGTATTTTGCATTCATGAGAAAAGAAGTTATCTGTTTCTCAGCTTTTCTTCTGTTTTACTGGAAACAGATGTTTCCACTCTATAGGAATATTTAGGAATAAATTTAGGAATAAAAATCTGAAACTGTCTGCACAATGGTGGCAATCTGTAGTTACAATTTCCCGCAGTTCTCATACACCAGGTGTGAAATTGCTGTGACCACTAGGTGGCTCCATCACACTGTTTATTTGTTATTTGGCGCTGACCACATTACCAAGCTGTAAAATTGGTTTTGTACAAGAGATCCAAAACTTACTTTATGACTGTCAAACCAAGGCTATATTTAGCAATAGCTTAAAGCTAGTTAAAATGTTTGTAAGGGTTTTAAAAATTTGCGAAATCGTTACGAATATGATTTTAATTTGAAAATATTTATGACAATAATCACTGCCTGCTCCACCCCACAAGTTACTTTTCATCTCAGATGTTTAAAGCGAGAAAATAGCACAGTAAGTCAATATTTTGCTATATTATAAACCTTTTATCTATGAAAGTGCCAATTGCTCATAATTATACTATAGCTAGGGTCATATAAATACACGTACTATTACTATTATGGTGTACTACAAGGTGCTTGTGCTGTGTGAATGTATTCTAAATTCCATGGGATAGACATGTAATTTATAGATATGTAATTCTCAAAAGTAATATTTTACCTTACGAGGTGTATGCCAAGTGTAGCAAAGCTGATAAACTTTCCATCCCTCCATTAGATTTCCTGTTCCTACAAAATCTCTCATGCCCCTGATTGTTAATTGCAGATTATGTCAGCAATGGATACCATCCAAAAGCCCATTTCTTGGAATTACCTCCATGAATGGGTTATCAGCAGATAGAATCCCTACAGGAGGCCATTCGGCCCATCGAGTCTGCACGACCACAGTCCCACCCAGGACCGATTCCCGTAACCTCAAACATTTGCCCTGCTAATCCCCCTGGCACTAGGGTCAATCCAGCACGGCCAATCAACCTAACCCGCGCATCTTTGTTGTGTGGGAGGAAATCAAAGCACCCGAAGGAAACCCATGCAGACATGAGGAGAATGTGCTGACTCCACACTGACAGTGACCCAAGCCAGGAATCGGACCCGGGTTCCTGTCGCTGTGAAGCAGCAGTGTCACCGTGCCAGCCCTGTGCCAACCTGATAACTGGCGCCATGGATCTGAAATTAGTAAATTAGTAAATCGGTAGTTAAAGTCCAGGTTAAAGGAAATGCCAGCCCCTACAGAGTAGCTGAAATATGAACCAGGTTCTCAGCAGTCATTGCTCAGTGTTGCTTCAGATGGAGATGCTTCAGTTTAGTTGATCCTCACAGAATGACAAGCCTCTTGGCTGCAGCATTAAGCTGATTCTTAAATGAGTCCCAGCCTCAATGCTTCTTTGCAGCAATCCATTCCAGTTGTTAGTCACCCTGTGTGTAAATTAATACTTCTTGATGCTTTTATTAAACTGCCCTTCACAACCTTAGCGCATCAAAACATGAGACTCAGGAGCAGGACGGGACCATCAGGGCCACTGAGCCTAGTCATGGATTGTGGCTGATTAACATTAAACACGTACCTCTTTCTTAGCTGCATTTACAAATTCCAAATGCTTCTACCACTAATCCTTTTAACGTGTGTACACATTGTATTAGGTCTCACCTTCATTGTTCATCCATTGACTTTAGTTGTGACAATTAAGCCTGTAGCAGTAACCCACATACAAACTAATGAGAATAGTGAATAGTTTAACATAATTCCTACAAAGTTGAACTCAATTGAATTGGCACTCCAGGCTGGCATCCTGCTGTCGCCATTAATTCCTGTCTCACACTTTTTGGGACTTACAGCGTGAGGTCTCTTTCAATTTCCCACTTCCCAAATTATTTCCTGCCCATGCTCTATTACCACGATGGATACATTCTTGCTTCTTGGTGAACCAGAAGCTTCACAGATTCACTAGCCAATTCCCGTGGCGGGCAGGTCGGAAAAATTCCCCCCGGAATAACCTTTCTTTAGTCTATCAAAATTGTCATAATTTTAAACACCTCAATAAGGTCACTTCCTAGTCGTCACTGCTCCAAATAATGTTTATTTTCTGCAGGTGTTCCCTGTTCAACATGCATTCTCATGACATTTATGTTCTTGTGCAGTTTCTAAATTAGGGAGGTTCCCTGAATTGAACTGTATTCATTGTAACTTGAGCACAGTTTCTGCACATGATCAGACTTCATTCTGAAATAAACTGCGACTTTACTTGTTGCCTTTCCAAATCGTGCCACTCGCTGTTTCCCTACTCACCCCTTCCTTCTCCCAATCAATGGCACAGTGGTTAGCACGAGGGACCCGGGTTCAATTCCCAGTTTGGGTCGCTGTCTGTGGGAGACTACACGTTCGCCCCATGTCTGCGTGGGTTTCCTCTGGGTGCTCCAGTTTCCTCCCACAGTCCAAAAGATTAGGTTAGGTGGATTGGCCGTGCTAAATTGTCCCTCACTGTACCCGAAACGGCGCCGGAGTGTGGCGATTAGGGGGTTTTCACAGTAACATCATTTCAGTGTTTCTGTAAGCCTAATTGTGATACTAATAAATAAATTTAAAACTTTAAAATCAACCATCCCACTTGCCACTTCCCTCTTCCAACTGCTGTGCTTTCCTCTTCTCTCCAGCTCATTGCTTCCCCTCCTGACTTTTCCACTCACCTCTTCCTCCTGCTCTCTGCTACCCTCAGCTCACTGCTACCCTCCGGCTCACTGCTAACCTCCCACTCACTGCTACCCTCCCGCTCACTGCTACCCTCCGGCTCACTGCTAACCTCCCACTCACTGCTACCCTCTGGCTCACTGCTACCCTCCCACTCACTGCTAACCTCCCACTCACTGCTACCCTCCGGCTCACTACTAACCTCCCACTCACTGCTAACCTCCCACTCACTGCTACCCTCAGCTCACTGCTACCCTCCCACTCACTGCTATCCTCCTGCTCACTGCTACCCTCCAGCTCACTGCTACCCTCCGGCTCACTGCTAACCTCCCACTCACTGCTAACCTCCCACTCACTGCTACCCTCCGGCTCACTGCTAACCTCCCACTCACTGCTACCCTCCCACTCACTGCTACCCTCCCGCTCACTGCTACCCTCCGGCTCACTGCTAACCTCCCACTCACTGCTACCCTCCGGCTCACTGCTACCCTCCCACTCACTGCTAACCTCCAACTCACTGCTAACCTCCGGCTCACTGCTACCCTCAGCTCACTGCTACCCTCCCGCTTACTGCTACCCACCGGCTCACTGCTAACCTCCCACTCACTGCTACCCTCCGGCTCACTGCTAACCTCCCACTCACTGCTACCCTCAGCTCACTGCTAACCTCCCACTCACTGCTAACCTCCCACTCACTGCTACCCTCCGGCTCACTGCTAACCTCCCACTCACTGCTACCCTCCCACTCACTGCTACCCTCCCACTCACTGCTACCCTCCCGCTCACTGCTACCCTCCGGCTCACTGCTAACCTCCCACTCACTGCTACCCTCCGGCTCACTGCTACCCTCCCACTCACTGCTAACCTCCAACTCACTGCTACCCTCCGGCTCACTGCTACCCTCAGCTCACTGCTACCCTCCCGCTTACTGCTACCCACCGGCTCACTGCTAACCTCCCACTCACTGCTACCCTCCGGCTCACTGCTAACCTCCCACTCACTGCTACCCTCAGCTCACTGCTAACCTCCCACTCACTGCTACCCTCGGGCTCACTGCTAACCTCCCACACACTGCTACCCTCCGGCTCACTGCTACCCTCCCACTCACTGCTAACCTCCCACTCACTGCTACCCTCCAACTCACTGCTACCCCCAGCTCACTGCTAACCTCCCACTCACTGCTACCCTCCCACTCACTGCTACCCTCTGGCTCACTCCTACCCTCAGCTCACTGCTACCCTCCAGCTCACTGCTACCCTCAGCTCACTGCTAACCTCCCACTCACTGCTACCCCCAGCTCACTGCTACCCTCAGCTCACTGCTAACCTCCCACTCACTGCTACCCTCCAGCTCACTGCTACCCTCAGCTCACTGCTACCCTCCTGCTCACTGCTACCCTCCGGCTCACTGCTACCCTCTGGCTCACTGCTACCCTCCGGCTCATTGCTAACCTCCCACTCACTGCTACCCTCCGGCTCACTGCTACCCTCCGGCTCACTGCTAACCTCCCACTCACTGCTACCCTCAGCTCACTGCTAACCTCCCACTCACTGCTACCCTCAGCTCACTGCTAACCTCCCACTTACTGCTACCCTCCAACTCACTGCTACCCTCCGGCTCACTGCTACCCTCCCACTCACTGCAACCCTCCGGCTCACTGCTACCCTCCGGCTCACTGCTACCCTCTGGCTCACTGCTACCCTCCGGCTCACTGCTAACCTCCAACTCACTGCTACCCTCCCACTCACTGCTACCCTCCGACTCACTGCTACCCTCCGGCTCACTGCTACCCTCCAGCTCACTGCTACCCTCCTGCTCACTGCTACCCTCCAACTCACTGCTACCCTCCGGCTCACTGCTAACCTCCCACTCACTGCTACCCTCCGGCACACTGCTACCCGCCGGCTCACTGCTAACCTCCAACTCACTGCTACCCTCCCACTCACTGCTACCCTCCAACTCACTGCTACCCTCCTGCTCACTGCTACCCTCCCACTCACTGCTACCCTCCGGCTCACTGCTACCCTCCGGCTCACTGCTGACCTCCAACTCACTGCTACCCTCCCACTCACTGCTACCCTCCAACTCACTGCTACCCACCTGCTCACTGCTACTCTCCCACTCACTGCTACCCTCCCGCTCACTGCTACCCTCCCACTCACTGCTACCCTCCAACTCACTGCTACCCTCCGGCTCACTGCTACCCTCCGGCTCACTGCTAACCTCCAACTCACTGCTACCCTCCAACTCACTGTTACCCTCCGGCTCACTGCTACCCTCCGGCTCACTGCTAACCTCCAACTCATTGCTACCCTCCGGCTCACTGCTACCCTCCAACTCACTGCTACCCTCCGGCTCACTGCTACCCTCCAGCTCACTGCTACCCTGCGGCTCACTGCTACCCTCCGGCTCACTGCTACCCTCCAGCTCACTGCTACCCTCCGGCTCACTGCTACCCTCCAGCTCACTGCTACCCTCCGGCTCACTGCTACCCTCCAGCTCACTGCTACCCTCCGGCTCACTGCTACCCTCCAGCTCACTGCTACCCTCCGGCTCACTGCTACCCTCCCACTCACTGCTACCCTCCCACTCACTGCTACCCTCCTGCTCACTGCTACCCTCCGGCTCACTGCTACCCTCCGGCTCACTGCTAACCTCCTGCTCACTGCTACCCTCCTGCTCACTGCTACCCTCCTGCTCACTGCTACCCGCCGGCTCACTGCTAACCTCCCACTCACTGCTAACCTCCCACTCACTGCTACCCTCCGGCTCACTGCTACCCTCCGGCTCACTGCTAACCTCCAGCTCACTGCTACCCTCCTGCTCACTGCTACCCTCCTGCTCACTGCTACCCTCTGGCTCACTGCTACCCTCCTGCTCACTGCTACCCTCCAGCTCACTGCTACCCTCCTGCTCACTGCTACCCTCCGGCTCACTGCTACCCTCCGGCTCACTGCTAACCTCCAGCTCACTGCTACCCTCCGGCTCACTGCTAACCTGCGGCTCACTGCTACCCTCCGGCTCACTGCTAACCTCCTGCTCACTGCTACCCTCCGGCTCACTGCTACCCTCCTGCTCACTGCTACCCTCCTGCTCACTGCTAACCTCCTGCTCACTGCTACCCTCCTGCTCACTGCTACCCTCCGGCTCACTGCTATCCTCCGGCTCACTGCTATCCTCCTGCTCACTGCTACCCTCCGGCTCACTGCTATCCTCCTGCTCACTGCTACCCTCCTGCTCGCTGCTATCCTCCTGCTCGCTGCTATCCTCTGCTCACTGCTATCCTCCGGCTCACTGCTACCCTCCTGCTCACCGCTATCCTCCTGCTCACTGCTATCCTCCTGCTCACTGCTACTCTCCAGCTCACTGCTACCCTCCCACTCACTGCTACCCTCCTGCTCGCTGCTATCCTCCTGCTCGCTGCTATCCTCTGCTCACTGCTATCCTCCGGCTCACTGCTACCCTCCGGCTCACTGCTATCCTCCTGCTCACTGCTATCCTCCTGCTCACTGCTATCCTCCTGCTCACTGCTACCCTCCCACTCACTGCTACCCTCCGGTTCACTGCTACCCTGCCACTCACTGCTACCCTCCGGCTCACTGCTACCCTCCGGCTCACTGCTATCCTCCTGCTCACTGCTACCCTCCTGCTCACTGCTATCCTCCTGCTCACTGCTACCCTCCTGCTCACTGCTACCCTCCCATTCACTGCTACCCTCCCGCTCACTGCTACCCTCCAGCTCACTGCTAACCTCCGGCTCACTGCTATCCTCCTGCTCACTGCTACCCTCCGGCTCACTGCTAACCTCCAGCTCACTGCTACCCTCCCACTCACTGCTACCCTCCGGCTCACTGCTACCCTCCAGCTCACTACTACCCTCCGGCTCACTGCTACCCTCCGGCTCACTGCTACCCTCCGGCTCACTGCTACCCACCAACTCACTGCTACCCTCCAACTCTCTGCTACCCTCCTGCTCACTGCTACCCTCCTGCTCACTGCTACCCTCCGGCTCACTGCTACCCTCCAACTCACTCCTACCCTCCAACTCTCTGCTACCCTCCCACTCACTGCTACCCTCCCACTCACTGCTACCCTCCAGCTCACTGCTACCCTCCCACTCACTGCTATCCTCCAACTCACTGCTACCCTCCAGCTCACTGCTACCCTCCCATTCACTGCTACCCTCCTGCTCTCTGCTACCCTCCAACTCACTGCTACCCTCTGGCTCACTGATACTCTCCGGCTCACTGCTACCCTCCCACTCACTGCTACCCTCCTGCTCACTGCTACCCTCCTGCTCACTGCTACCCTCCAGCTCACTGCTACCCTCCTGCTCACTGATACCCTCCCACTCACTGCTACCCTCCTGCTCACTGCTACCCTCCCACTCACTGCTACCCTCCTGCTCACTGCTACCCTCCGGCTCACTGCTACCCTCCAGCTCACTGCTCCCCTCCTGCTCACTTCTAACCTCCCACTCACTGCTACCCTCCTGCTCACTGCTACCCTCCCGCTCACTGCTAACCTCCAGCTCACTGCTACCCTCCTGCTCACTGCTACCCTCCGGCTCACTGCTACCCTCCAGCTCACTGCTCCCCTCCTGCTCACTGCTAACCTCCCACTCACTGCTACCCTCCTGCTCACTGCTACCCTCCTGTTCACTGCTACCCTCCGGCTCACTGCTACCCTCCCACTCACTGCTACCCTCCTGCTCACTGCTACCCTCCTGCTCACTGCTAACCTCCAGCTCACTGCTACCCTCCGGCTCACTGCTATCCTCCAGCTCACTGCTACCCTCCGGCTCACTGCTACCCTCCTGCTCACTGCTATCCTCCTGCTCACTGCTATCCTCCTTCTCACTGCTACCCTCCGGCTCACTGCTACCCTCCCACTCAGTGCTACCCTCCGGCTCACTGCTATTCTCCTGCTCACTGCTACCCTCCGGCTCACTGCTAACCTCCAGCTCACTGCTACTCTCCCACTCACTGCTACCCTCCCATTCACTGCTACCCTCTGCCTCACTGCTAACCTCCCACTCACTGCTATCCTCCTGCTCACTGCTACCCTCCGGCTCACTGCTATCCTCCTGCTCACTGCTATCCTCCTGCTCACTGCTACCCTCCTGCTCACTGCTATCCTGCTGCTCACTGCTATCCTCCTGCTCACTGCTACCCTCCTGCTCACTGCTATCCTCCTGCTCACTGCAATCCTCCTGCTCACTGCTACCCTCCGGCTCACTGCTACCCTGCCACTCACTGCTACCCTCCGGCTCACTGCTACCCTCCGGCTCACTGCTATCCTCCTGCTCATTGCTATCCTCCTGCTCACTGCTACCCTCCTGCTCACTGCTATCCTCCTGCTCACTGCTACCCTCCTGCTCACTGATACCCTCCCACTCACTGCTACCCTCCCATTCACTGCTACCCTCCCGCTCACTGCTACCCTCCAGCTCACTGCTACCCTCCAGCTCACTGCTATCCTCCTGCTCACTGCTACACTCCGGCTCACTGCTACCCTCCGGCTCACTGCTACCCTCCAACTCACTGCTACCCTCCAACTCTCTGCTACCCTCCGGCTCACTGCTACCCTCCAGCTCACTGCTACCCTCCAGCTCACTGCTACCCTCCGGCTCACTGCTACCCTCCAACTCACTGCTACCCTCCAACTCTCTGCTACCCTCCGGCTCACTGCTACCCTCCCACTCACTGCTACCCTCCGGCTCACTGCTACCCTCCGGCTCACTGCTACCCTCTGGCTCACTGCTACCCTCCGGCTCACTGCTAACCTCCAACTCACTGCTACCCTCCCACTCACTGCTACCCTCCAACTCACTGCTACCCTCCGGCTCACTGCTACCCTCCAGCTCACTGCTACCCTCCCACTCACTGCTACCCTCCAACTCACTGCTACCCTCCAACTCACTGCTACCCTCCTGCTCACTGCTACCCTCCAACTCACTGCTACCCTCCGGCTCACTGCTAACCTCCCACTCACTGCTACCCTCTGCTCACTGCTAACCTCCCACACACTGCTACCCTCCAGCTCACTGCTACCCTCCGGCTCACTGCTACTCTCCTGCTCACTGCTACCCTCCCACTCACTGCTACCCTCCGGCACACTGCTACCCGCCGGCTCACTGCTAACCTCCAACTCACTGCTACCCTCCTGCTCACTGCTACCCTCCCACTCACTGCTACCCTCCGGCTCACTGCTATCCTCCCGCTCACTGCTACCCTCCCACTCACTGCTACCCTCCGGCTCACTGCTACCCTCCAACTCACTGCTACCCTCCTGCTCACTGCTACCCTCCCACTCACTGCTACCCTCCGGCTCACTGCTACCCTCCCGCTCACTGCTACCCTCCCACTCACTGCTACCCTCCGGCTCACTGCTACCCTCCAACTCACTGCTACCCTCCCACTCACTGCAACCCTCCGGCTCACTGCTATCCTCCTGCTCTCTGCTACCCTCCAACGCACTGCTACCCTCTGGCTCACTGATACTCTCCGGCTCACTGCTACCCTCCCACTGACTGCTACCCTCCTGCTCACTGCTAACCTCCCACTCACTGCTACCCTCCTGCTCACTGCTACCCTCCCGCTCACTGCTAACCTCCCACTCACTGCTACCCTCCTGCTCACTGCTACCCTCCTGCTCACTGCTACCCTCCGGCTCACTGCTACCCTCCAGCTCACTGCTCCCCTCCTGCTCACTGCTAACCTCCCACTCACTGCTAACCTCCAGCTCACTGCTACCCTCCGGCTCACTGCTACCCTCCGGCTCACTGCTACCCTCCTGCTCACTGCTATCCTCCTGCTCACTGCTACCCTCCGGCTCACTGCTACCCTCCCACTCACTGCTACCCTCCTGCTCAATGCTACCCTCCGGCTCACTGCTATCCTCCTGCTCACTGCTACCCTCCGGCTTACTGCTACCCTCCTGCTCACTGCTATCCTCCTGCTCACTGCTATCCTCCTGCTCACTGCTATCCTCCTTCTCACTGCTACCCTCCGGCTCACTGCTACCCTCCCACTCACTGCTACCCTCCTGCTCACTGCTACCCTCCGGCTCACTGCTATCCTCCTGCTCACTGCTACCCTCCGGCTTACTGCTACCCTCCTGCTCACTGCTATCCTCCTGCTCACTGCTATCCTCCTTCTCACTGCTATCCTCCTGCTCACTGCTACCCTCCGGCTCACTGCGAACCTCCTGCTCACTGCTACCCTCCCACTCACTGCTACCCTCCCATTCACTGCTACCCTCCCACTCACTGCTACCCTCCTGCTCACTGCTACCCTCCAGCTCACTGCTACCCTCCTGCTCCCTGCTACCCTCCTGCTCACTGCTACCCTCCGGCTCACTGCTAACCTCCAGCTCACTGCTACCCTCCGGCTCACTGCTACCCTCCGGCTAACTGCTAACCTCCTGCTCTCTGCTACCCTCCTGCTCACTGCTAACCTCCAGCTCACTGCTACCCTCCTGCTCACTGCTACCCTCCGGCTCACTGCTACCCTCCTGCTCACTGCTATCCTCCTGCTCACTGCTACCTTCCGGCTCACTGCTATCCTCCTGCTCACTGCTACCCTCCCACTCACTGCTACCCTCCGGCTCACTGCTACCCTCCGGCTCACTGCTACCCTCCGACTCACTGCTATCCTCCTGCTCACTGCTATCCTCCTGCTCACTGCTACCCTCCTGCTCACTGCTATCCTCCTGCACACTGCTACCCTCCTGCTCACTGCTACCCTCCCACTCACTGCTACCCTCCGATTCACTGCTACCCTCCCGCTCACTGCTACCCTCCAGCTCACTGCTACCCTCCGGCTCACTGCTATCCTCCTGCTCACTGCTACCCTCCGGCTCACTGCTATCCTCCTGCTCACTGCTATCCTCCTGCTCACTGCTACCCTCCGGCTCACTGCTACCCTGCCACTCACTGCTACCCTCCGGCTCACTGCTACCCTCCGACTCACTGCTATCCTCCTGCTCACTGCTATCCTCCTGCTCACTGCTACCCTCCTGCTCACTGCTATCCTCCTGCACACTGCTACCCTCCTGCTCACTGCTACCCTCCCACTCACTGCTACCCTCCCATTCACTGCTACCCTCCCGCTCACTGCTACCCTCCAGCTCACTGCTACCCTCCGGCTCACTGCTATCCTCCTGCTCACTGCTACACTCCGGCTCACTGCTAACCTCCAGCTCACTGCTACCCTCCCACTCACTGCTACCCTCCGGCTCACTGCTACCCTCCAGCTCACTGCTACCCTCCGGCTCACTGCTACCCTCCGGCTCACTGCTACCCTCCAACTCACTGCTACCCTCCAACTCTCTGCTACCCTCCGGCTCACTGCTACCCTCCTGCTCACTGCTACCCTCCTGCTCACTGCTACCCTCCGGCTCACTAGTACCCTCCAACTCACTGCTACCCTCCAACTCTCTGCTACCCTCCGGCTCACTGCTACCCTCCCACTCACTGCTACCCTCCAGCTCACTGCTACCCTCCCACTCACTGCTACCCTCCTGCTCTCTGCTACCCTCCAACTCACTGCTACCCTCTGGCTCACTGATACTCTCCGGCTCACTGCTATCCTCCAACTCACTGCTACCCTCCAGCTCACTGCTACCCTCCCACTCACTGCTACCCTCCTGCTCACTGCTACCCTCCAACTCACTGCTACCCTCTGGCTCACTGATACTCTCCGGCTCACTGCTACCCTCCCACTCACTGCTACCCTCCTGCTCACTGCTACCCTCCAGCTCACTGCTACCCTCCTGCTCACTGCTACCCTCCCACTCACTGCTACCCTCCCACTCACTGCTACCCTCCTGCTCACTGCTACCCTCCTGCTCACTGCTAACCTCCCACTCACTGCTACCCTCCTGCTCACTCCTACCCTCCTGCTCGCTGTACCCTCCTGCTCACTGCTACCCTCCCACTCACTGCTACCCTCCTGCTCACTGCTACCCTCCCACTCACTGCTACCCTCCTGCTCACTGCTACCCTCCCGCTCACTGCTAACCTCCCACTCACTGCTACCCTCCTGTTCACTGCTAACCTCCCACTCACTGCTACCCTCCTGCTCACTGCTACCCTCCTGCTCACTGCTACCCTCCCACTCACTGCTACCCTCCTGCTCACTGCTACCCTCCCACTCACTGCTACCCTCCTGCTCACTGCTACCCTCCCGCTCACTGCTAACCTCCCACTCACTGCTACCCTCCTGTTCACTGCTACCCTCCTGCTCACTGCTACCCTCCTGCTCACTGCTACCCTCCGGCTCACTGCTACCCTCCAGCTCACTGCTCCCCTCCTGCTCACTGCTACCCTCCTGCTCACTGCTACCCTCCGGCTCACTGCTACCCTCCCACTCACTGCTACCCTCCTGCTCACTGCTACCCTCCTGCTCACTGCTAACCTCCAGCTCACTGCTAACCTCCAGCTCACTGCTACCCTCCGGCTCACTGCTACCCTCCGGCTCACTGCTATCCTCCTGCTCACTGCTATCCTCCTGCTCACTGCTACCCTCCCACTCACTGCTACCCTCCGGCTCACTGCTATCCTCCTGCTCACTGCTATCCTCCGGCTCACTGCTACCCTCCTGCTCACTGCTATCCTCCTGCTCACTGCTATCCTCCTGCTCACTGCTATCCTCCTTCTCACTGCTACCCTCCGGCTCACTGCTACCCTCCCACTCACTGCTACCCTCCTGCTCACTGCTACCCTCCCACTACTGCTACCCTCCTGCTCACTGCTACCCTCCCTCTCACTGCTACCCTCCTGCTCACTGCTACCCTCCTGCTCACTGCTAACCTCCCACTCACTGCTACCCTCCTGCTCACTGCTACCCTCCTGCTCACTGCTACCCTCCCACTCACTGCTACCCTCCTGCTCACTGCTACCCTCCCGCTCACTGCTACCCTCCTGCTCACTGCTACCCTCCAGCTCACTGCTACCCTCCGGCTCACTGCTAACCTCCCACTCACTGCTACCCTCCTGCTCACTGCTACCCTCCCACTCACTGCTAACCTCCCACTGACTGCTACCCTCCTGCTCACTGCTACCCTCCGGCTCACTGCTACCCTCAGCTCACTGCTACCCTCCGGCTCACTGCTACCCTCCAGCTCACTGCTCCCCTCCTGCTCACTGCTAACCTCCCACTCACTGCTACCCTCCTGCTCACTGCTACCCTCCCACTCACTGCTAACCTCCCACTGACTGCTACCCTCCTGCTCACTGCTACCCTCCGGCTCACTGCTACCCTCCTGCTCACTGCTACCCTCCCACTCACTGCTACCCTCCTGCTCACTGCTACCCTCCTGCTCACTGCTAACCTCCAGCTCACTGCTACCCTCCCACTCACTGCTACCCTCCGGCTCACTGCTCCCCTCCTGCTCACTTGTATCCTCCTGCTCACTGCTACCCTCTGGCTCACTGCTACCCTCCCACTCACTGCTATCCTCCTGCTCACTGCTACCCTCCGGCTCACTGCTATCCTCCTGCTCACTGCTACCCTCCGGCTCACTGCTATCCTCCTGCTCACTGCTATCCTCCTGCTCACTGCTACCCTCCGGCTCACTGCTACCCTCCCACTCATTGCTACCCTCCGGCTCACTGCTACCCTCCCATTCACTGCTACCCTCCCATTCACTGCTACCCTCCCGCTCACTGCTACCCTCCAGCTCACTGCTACCCTCCGGCTCACTGCTACCCTCCGGCTCACTGCTACCCTCCAACTCACTGCTACCCTCCAACTCTCTGCTACCCTCCGGCTCACTGCTACCCTCCCACTCACTGCTACCCTCCAGCTCACTGCTACCCTCCGGCTCACTGCTACCCTCCAACTCACTGCTACCCTCCAACTCTCTGCTACCCTCCGGCTCACTGCTACCCTCCCACTCACTGCTACCCTCCAGCTCACTGCTACCCTCCCACTCACTGCTATCCTCCAACTCACTGCTACCCTCCAGCTCACTGCTACCCTCCCACTCACTGCTACCCTCCCGCTCACTGCTTCCCTCCTGCTCACTGATACCCTCCCACTCACTGCTGCCCTCCTGCTCACTGCTACCCTCCCACTCACTGCTACCCTCCCGCTCACTGCTACCCTTCAGCTCACTGGTACCCTCCTGCTCACTGCTACCCTCCTGCTCACTGCTACCCTCAAGCTCACTGCTACCCTCCTGCTCACTGCTACCCTCCGGCTCACTGCTACCCTCCAGCTCACTGCTACCCTCCTGCTCACTGCTACCCTCCAGCTCACTGCTACCCTCCTGCTCACTGCTACCCTCCTGCTCACTGCTACCCTCTGGTTCACTGCTATCTTCTCCTGCTGCTCCTACTCACTGCTTCCTTTCCCCTTGCTGTTTCCCACTTGCTGCCTAGTTCATCGTTCCTTTCCTGAGCCCTCACTATGAATGGGTGCTTCCGAGAGAGTTAGCTAGGAGGTGGAAGTTAGCACAGGAGTGTGGGGGAGGGCAAGTGGGAAGATCATAAGGGAGAAGTGGCAAGTGTGAGGGTTGGGAGAGGGAAACAGCGAGCAGGAGAGAGGTGGTGAGTGACCAAATCGGGAAAGAGAAGCAGCAAACAATAGGGTCAGAATCGAGAAGTGTTGAGTAAGAGACTAGAATGAGTTTGGAAATTTGTAAGAGTATTTCAGGTCAATTAGGTTCAAGATTTTTATTGTAAAAACTAAAGGTCAAAAATGGAGCCCACTATATGATTTTTGTGGAAAAATGATTTTCATTTAGTATATTTTCATTTAACGTTGATTTTCTTTTAGGAACACATTTGGAGTGCTAAATAATGATAGCTGTGAGTATAGACACTTCTCTAATCATTTGGCCAATCAGGAAGGATGATATAAATCATCAATGTGGAACCTTTTAGTCATAAGTGTCCCTTTCTAAAAGGGTACAGTTCCAAACTCCAACAAAATTAAGTGAAAACATTACAAATGATCATTTTGTTTTTGCTATGCTTTCTGGTAGTGTGGAGAGAAAAACCCTAAACCTAAGAAACTCTTTGATCTTCAAGGAGACAGTTGTCAAACCTTTGGTGTCACTTTTCAAACTGAGGAACTATGGGAGGTGCGAGCAGAGATTGAACTCAAGAGGAGCAAAATTATAGGAGCAAAATGGAGCAAACTCTATAAAGTAACACTCAGGGTGAAAACAAACTAGCTATTTATCAGGCTGTCCAATCCACAATCTAGAACTTCACAACAATGACACTTGTAAAAGGTGACCACAAAACGTACTTAAAGCCCCAGCCTAAGCTGAAAGTTCACATTTGTTGCAGATTTACAGCTGAATTGCATTGTGTGATTGAGCTCAAATTTCAAACAACAAACTTACACTCCTTGATCTCAGAACAAAGTTGCGCTGTGGCACAGGAGATCTCCATTAGACTGGTACAAACACCTGATGTGAATCTCCTGCCAATTTCTGCAAGAAAAGGACAAACTCAGCACATGTGCCAGGACTAGTAACCTAACACCATCCAGCATGCGAACTGTATCTAAGCATCCTTCAGTTCAGATCACTCTAAAGTCAGCCTAATGCAGCCAGTACGTTGTCTACAGTATAAACAGGGTATCAAGGCCAACTTCAATATAGTTTCACTTCCTATAACATTATTGGATGGCACATTGGTAAACACTGCTGCCTCACAGTGTCAGGGACCTGAGTTTGATTCCGGCCTCAGGTCACTACCTGTGTGGAGTTTGCACATTCTCCTCGTGTTTGCATGGGTTTCCTCTGGGTGCTCCGGTTTCCTCACACAGTCCAAGGATGTGCTGATTAGGTTGATTGGCTGGCTAGTATCAGGGGATTAATAGGGTAAATGTGTGGAGTTGTGGGAATAGGGCCTGGATGGGATTGTGGTGGGTGCAGACTTGATGGGCTGAATGGCCTCCTTCTGCACTGTAGGATTCTATTCTATGGTTCTATATTGGTTTGGATGAATATTGGCTGCTGAAGGCAGGTTGTTGTTTCAACTTAGTTGACAAGAAATTTCTGTATGGATTAGTTTCCGGGCTTTTTTCTACAGTTAAAACACTTGTAAATCAACAGATAAAATACTGATTTACGAAAAAATCTGCTTGGGTCATAATTCCTACATAAAATTACATAATCATTGTACACAGAACTTTGATCGTCTGTTCAGCAATTTAATCTAACTGAACGCAAAGAAAAATACGGGCGGAATTTTATAGCCCTTCCCACCAGCGAGATTTTCTAGTCCCGCCAAAGTCAATGGAGTTTTGAAGGCCTCACCATATTTACCTGCCCAATCTTGCCCCCTGCAGTGACAGGGCTATAAAATTCCACCCTACTGAACTAAAGCAGCTTGTGGATATAAAAGCTTTCAGATGTGTCTTGTCTCTTGAGGAAGTTTGGCAGCGGGTTGACTTATTCAATGCCAATGGAATGGAATCTGCACTTGGATAAATTTATTGATTTTGCCTTCAATTTCCACCCCCCTCCCACCTTCACATGGTCCACCTCCAACAGGTCCCTTCCCTTCCCTGACCAATCTGTCTCCATTTCCAGTGATAGACTGTCTACCAATATTCAGTACAAACCCACTGACTCCCACAGCTACCTCCACTACTGCTCCTCACAGCCCACTCTCTGTAAGGACTCCATCCCATTGTCCCAGTTTCTCCACCTCCATCACATAGAACATAGAACATAGAACAGTACAGCACAGCACAGGCCCTTCGGCCCTCAGTGTTGTGCTGAGCTATGTCCAAACCTGAGATCAAGCTATCCCACTCCCTATAATTCTGGTCTGCTCCATGTGCCTATCCAATAACTGCTTGAAAGTTCCTTAAGTGTCCGACTCCACTATCACAGCAGGCAGTCTATTCCACACCCCAACCACTCTCTGAGTGAAGAATCTACCTCGTACATCCCTCCTATATCTCCCACCATGAACCTTATAGTTATGCCCCCGAGTAGCAGCTACATCCACCTGAGGAAATAGTCTCTGCATGTCCACTCTATCTATCCCCCTCATCATCTTATAAACCTCTATTAAGTTGCCTCTCATCCTCCTCCACTCCAAAGAGAAAAGCCCCAGCTCCCTCAACCTTTCCTGATAAGACCTACCCTCCAAACCAGGCACCTGTTCTGATAATGTCACTTTGAAAATGATGCTTCTGATGTGTCTGTATTTTTTCCTTCGGCGAGGTTTCCCCCACCTGTGGTTAACAGGGCACTCAGCCAGATTCGACCCATTTCCCACATCTCTGCCCTCACCCCTTCCCCTTCCTCCCAGGACAACCATGGCGTCTCTGTTGTCCTCCTTTTTTGCCCCATTAGCCTCCACATTCAAAGGATCCTCCTCCGCCATTTCCACCAACTCCAGCATGTTGCCAACACCAAACACTTCTTCCCATTTATCCTCCTGTCAGTATTCTGCTGGGACCGCTGCCTCCATAACACCCTGGTCCACTCCTCCATCACACCCAACTACCAATCCCCTTCCCACCTCACCTTCCCTTACAATTACAGAAGGTGTAACTCCTGCCCTTTTACCATCACCCTCCTCACAATTCAAAGCTCCAAAAACTCCTTCCACATTAAGCAATGTTTCACTTCCTCTTCCTTCCATTTGATTTATGGTAAATGCTGCTCCCAATGTGGCCTTCTTTACACTGGGGAGACAGAATACACTCTGGGCGGGTGCTTTGACCTCAACCTTCCTATCATTTGCCATTTTAATTTAGCATTTTGCTCTCATGCCCACATCATAGAAATCATGGGATTCCTACAGTACAGAAAGAGGCCATTTGGCCCATCAATTCGCATCGACAACAATCTCACTTAGACATTATCCTCGTCACTGCACATATTAACCCCACCAGTTCCTCTAACCTACACATCCCAGGACACTAAGAGGCAATTTAGAATGGCCAATACACCTAACCAGCACATCTTTGGACTGTGGGAAGAAACCGGAGCATCCGGAGCAAACCCAGGCAGACACGGGGAGAACTTGCAGACTCCACACAGACAGTGACTCAAGCCAGGAATTGAACCCTGATCTCCGGAGCTGTGAGGCAGCAGTGCTAACCGCTGTACCACCATCCATCCTTGGCCGGCTGCAATGCTGCAGTGAAGCCCGGAGCAAGCTGGAGGATCAGTTTCTCATCTCCCTATTGGACATGTTGCAGTCCTCGGGACTCAATGGTGGTTTCAGCAACTTTTGATATTGACCTTTCTCCTCCATCTTGAACCCCCTTTCTTCTCTTTTCCTTTTTTTAAAATATTCCATCCATGTATTGCCTCAATGTAAAACACCCCCTCCCCCTCTCACATCAGCTTATCTGTTGTTTGTCCTTAATGTAGCTTTTTTTTGTTGCACATTCTTTTACTCTGACATTCTTCTTTTCAGTTCCAACGAAGGGCCCGTGACTCTCAACATTAATTGTGTTTCTCTCCTGATAGATGCTGGCAGACCTGCTGAGTTTTTCCAGAGTCCTCAGATCTCGTTTCAAATTCCAGCGTCCGCAGCATTTTGCTTATTTTTTTTATGAGAATGGGTTATGTAAGACTGAGGAATTCTACATAATAGGACCGAATGGGAAATGACTCACTTTGTTAGAAGTCTATGAAATGTCACTCTAAGGGAACAGCTTTGATCCATTGGGAATTCTTTATATCAGAAGAGAAAACCAAATGTCAGCTTTCTTTCTTTGTCTCTTGAGGGCTGCTGGTATGAATTCTCTGCAAATAATTGACTGCATAATTTGGTCAATACTTCAATCAGCTTTAGTGATATTTAACCCATTCAGGAAGATGTCTCACCAGCATCTTCTCAAAGGCATTTAGGAATGATTCTGCTCTTGCCAGTGATGCCCACATCCCATCAACCAAACTCTCCTTGTGCTCCAGGAAGGAATGAAACTGCTTCCTCCTGGCTCTTCCCGCAAGTTTACCGGCTTCTCTGGGATCGGAGAAGCCCCACCCCATTCAAAAACCATCCCAGATCTGGGATCTGACCATTCCTTGCCCCAGCATCAGGGATGGTCCCTTCCCTCTCTCAATTCACCCACCCACAACTTTCCACTGCAGTTGCTGGCTCTCTACTTATGGCTGCAGCCTGCTCCAGACTGCGGTCCACCCACCTGGAAGCCAAACCTCTCAAACAGACTGATTTCCAGCCAGGGTTCCTGTCAATCAAAACACAACACTCGCTGGAATTCTACCGCCCTATCTGCCACACAATCAGAGCAGGCGAGAGACGGACAAGGGAAAAGTCCATTGACCTCAGGTAGGAATTTCCAGTCTAGATTGAGCAAGGCCATAAAATCCCGTCCACTGTGCGGAGTCTGCACATTCTCCCTGTATCTGCATGGATTTTCTCCGGGTGGTCCAGTTTCATCACACAGTCTAAAGATGTGTGGGTTAGGTGGATTAGCTTTGGAAATTGTCCCTTGGTATCAGGGGGATTAGCAAGGTAAATATGTGAGGTTATGGGGAAAGGGCCTGGATGGTTGTGGTCGGTGCAGACTCGATGGGCCAAATGACCTCATTCTACACTGTAGGGATTCTATGATTCTATGATTACTAGTTAAAACAGATGTTTCTTTCCCAGCCAAAGCTCTGCTTCCCATAACGTGGTAGAGTTTGAATCATTGAATGGTTTCAAGAAGGAGATAAATATATTTCTAATAAAAATTGGATAAGGGGATCTGGGGAACAGGTGGGGAGGTAGATTTGAGACCAGGGAGAAATCAGCCATGATCTGATTGAATGGTGGAGCAGGCTCAAAGGGCTGAATTTACTTACTTCTACTCCTGACTCCTATGTTCCTAAACCTGCCCCTGTTAATATAAAGCTACACTGTCAAAGTGGCTGATCCATTGCAAACTATCATGTGTCAGTTCTATTGGCAACACTGGAGAACAATAGTCTTCACAGGTTCAGCTTCAGCAGAGTGACACTTAGAGAGTAATGCCATTTGCAAACAGGGTCGACCACAAACATGACACAGTAATAGAGTCATGCCGTGGCATTGCAAGTTGTACATGATTGGAGTGAGTTTGGCAACATGTCCACTTCTTACTTAATGCTCTTTTATATCCTGGTGTATTTGTTATAAGAACTATATATCATCGAACTGTGGTCTAATTCTTCCAAACTGGGATTGTATCTGTGTACAGTTTGCACCGTATGATGAATCTGGCAAAGTCCAAACCTTCATTCTGTTTCCATTTCCTATCTCAGCAGGTTCTTGTCCATTCAGATCATTCGTTGTAAGTTGAGGCATAAATGGAAACAGCCTATTTTGGTGATAGAATTATAGCAGATCCTCCTCCGACTGATCACCAGGTCACAACATAAGAGAAATCATTTCAGTGATCTCTGAAACTTGGTACACAGTCAGACACTGATAGCTCAAAGCACGGTCTAAAGATCATGGAAAATCACATGGGTAGTTTTTTCCCACAACTTTCAGCACGAAGAATAAGGTTTATTGGTTTTTGCAGCTTCTTTGGTTGAACTAAAGTCCATATAGAGTTGCAGTTGAATTGCCTCTTGGCAGATTGAAACAATTTGGGAATAAGTATCCTTTTATACCTCAGGACTTCAATGCAACTATTTCTATGTCAACAGAACATTGCAAGAATGCAGTTTCATTGCTTCTGAGATCTTTATCAACATGAATTCATTTATTTGCAAAGATTTCTCCAGGGGTTAGTTATTACCATAAACCCAACACATCTGCCTTGATCTTTATTGAAATCAGATTTTGGGTTTAATTTACTTAATTGAACGTGTCTTCACTGCTGCTTGCCCACGCCTCTTTCCAAATTATCTCTGGTGACTTCATTGCAGCTTAGGTTCATTACAAAATCATCACAGCACAAAAATGTTGTGCAAAATGGCTTTCAAAGTCCAGCATTTAGCATACACACAGCTCGGCTTTTAAAGGACAACTATTTTCCACATCAAGGGCAGAGAAAAGATGAAAGTGATACATCGGCCAGAACCTAACAGCGGGCCCTCGGCTTGAGAGTCAGAGAGAGTCCTGTGTGGCCTCTTTCTGGGAAGGCAGCTTGCATCATATGTTACTCAAACATTGACCAGACCAGCGACAGACTCGGCCCGGGGATCAGGCATGCAAGGAGCAGAAGTTCCAGTCGCCAAGAACTACCAACCAATCACAGGCGATTGAACCAGTGCCACCAGGGGGGCAATGGCTGCTAAAGGTGAAACAGCTACCTCAGACCTAGAATCATTACTGGATCTCAGGTGAGTGATGGCGGGATGGGATTGTGGGTTGGGGTCACAAAGAAGGGTGTCAGCAGGGAGTTGGGTCTCAGTGCCCTCCTCCCCTTCCCCATTCTCAATCAGTGAACCTCCCAATTCTCAATGCTGGCTGTCTCAGCCAAGCACTGAGTGCTTACAGAATACTGAAAGGCCTGGATAGAGTGAACATGGGGAAGGAGCTTCCATTAGTAAGAGGGACTAGGATCCAAGAGCATAGGTCTGAGTAAAGGGTCAACCCTTTGGAACTGAGATGAGGAGGTGGAATTTCTTCAGCCAGAGAGTGGTGAATCTATGGAATTCATTGCCACAGAAGGCTGTGGAGACTAGATCATTAAGTGTATTTAAGACAGAGGTAGATAGGTTCTTGATTTGTAACGGGATCAAAGATTATGGGGAAAAGGCAGGACAATGGAGTTGAGAAACTTATCAACCATGATTGAATGATGGAGCTGACTCGATGGGCCAAGTGGCCTAATTCTGCTCCTACATCTTATGGTCTGATTTTATGAATGAGTGATCCTCCCAGGGAGCCCAAAGGCACGGATTTGGTTGTGGCGATTCCTGTGAGGAGAGTCCCACAAAGCGGTTGGGGGAATGAGCCCTTTATGGTAATTGGATATTAATTGTGTATGAATGGGAATTTTAAGGGCCTCAATTTGCAGAAGTGGGGGGAGACCCGTTCATGAGCTCTCTCACCACAGAGTCAACAGAGGGGGAAGATTTGGCTATCATTTTTATTGTGATAATGTATTAACAATGCAATGAAGCTTTCACCGTGCAATAATGTGTTTTTAACACAATTTATATTATTGCAACATGTACTTGGCAAATGAGCAAAAAATGATTTGTCAAACATGAAAGGCAATGTTCTTTTAAGTACACAGTGCATGCTATGCTAATCTATGTGATGGAAATAGTTAGCAAGGGAATGCATGTGTTCTTATTTTAAAGTAAACTACACATTCTTCAAGAACAGGATTCTCTTTGAGTATGTTAACCATTCAGATTACCAATCAGAATATGTTAACCACTCAGATTAAGAGATCTCCCAAATAACATTTCTCTTCTTCAATTCTCTAGCCAACATTTTACTCAGGAAAAGGGACTGGAAGGAATTTTCACAGTGTGACATTGAAAATGAGGAGGTAGTGATGGCTCTGACAGGCTTAAAAATGGATAAATTCCTAGGCCTGGATGAATTGCATCCCAGGCTGCTGTTGGAGGCAAGGCAGGAAAGTGCAGGGACCTCTGACACAAAGGGCACTTTGCACATTATACTATTCAAGGCTCTGGACCAAGTGCTGGTAAATAAGGAAGGTAGGTTGAGTGGTTTTCACGTGTAGGGGCAGACTTGATGGGTTGAAGGGCCTCTTCAGCACTGTGTGATTCTGTGGTACCTCTGTCTTAAAAATATTCAATGACCCACCTCCACTGCCTCTGAGGCAGAGACTTCCAAAATCGCCCAACCCTCTAAGAGAAAAAAAACCTCTCCTCATTTCTGTCCTAAAAGAGGGACCCCTGATTTTACACAGCACGCCTTAGTTCTGGACTCACCCACAAGAAGAGTCATCCTTTTCATGTCCACCTTGTCAAGACCACTCATGATCTTAATATTTTAACCAGGTCACTTCTAAACTCCAAAGGGAAAAGGCCCTGCCTGTTCAACCTTTCCTCGTCAGACAACCCAAAAGAAATTGTGGGATCTGACTTGTCCAGTATTAGCATTGGCTGGGATCATTACACTTGGAGAGTTGTTTTGCTGAAGGAGATTTCAGAGAATGGGAAGACCAAAGTAATCGAAGGATTTGAAAACAAGAGTGAGAATTTTACAATCAAGGGAGTCAATATTTGTCAGCGAGCATGGGGTAACAGGACTTGCTCTGAGTTAAGACATGACCAACGGAGTTTTGGATGACACACACACACGTGTGCAGCTTATCCCAGTCTTTGCATACTCCTGAAACACAGTTTATCCCTTGATGAGGTGCTACTCATCTCCAATAATATCTCACTGTCTCAACCAGAGATGGCAGTTAGTTCCTGTATGTGTTAGAAGTATTTGTATCTGGACTCAGGGTGGAGTTCCAGTGTCTCTCAGAGTACCACCCCCCAGCAATTCAGCCAGTGACTGACTTCACATCCTGCGACACCTTTGGTTTGTATGTTTTTGAAAAACTCACAGTTCTTATTTAAAGTTCAATATTTCCAGATGTAATTCAGTGTTTTTTCCTTCATTATTATGACATCATTCAAAGTAACAATTACAATACTTTACCCTCTCTTGAACCAGAACGGTCCAATAATTTTTATGGCAAATCAACGATTGGCACCAATCATTGATAGACTCGCTCATTTAATAATTGAATATTGACAGAAACTTGCATGGCAAGTTGCTGTGAACGTGAGATGGAAGCTAGGTGATGCTTTCCATAGGGCATCGGGAACCTGAGTGTAACAGTGCAAGAAACTGGCTTTCTCCTCGATCGATCAAATTGAAGGTTTGTGAAATGACCAGCTTAAAATCTGAACAAGGGAGGTGTAAGTTAGAGAGGGCGAGTTCAATATTAAATTAGGTACAGAAACAGGAATAAAAGAAGCGAACAGAAGATTAGCTTACTAGAGCATGAAAGAAAGAAACAAAGGCCAGAATGGGGTTGAGAAACTTATCATCCAAGATTGAATGGTGGAGCAGACTCAATGGGCTGAGTGACCTAATTCTGCTCCTATACATTATGGCCTGATCTTATGAATGAGTGACCCTCCCTGGGAGCCCAAAGGCAAGGGCTTGGTTGTGGCTCCCCTGCACCAAGGCTCAGGACACCCAGCTGTTCAGAGTTAAATTGGAAATGGTGAATAAGAATACAGTCCAAAAATGATAATAGTTCAACCGCTAACTCAACTCCTAGAACTTGGCTGGCTCTGTATCCTCTGGTCCACCTCCATTAACACCGCAAGTGGATGGGTTGGGGTTGGGATTCAGATCTTTAACACTTTAACCTCGTACTCGACTCAGACCTACCCATGTCTGGGGTCAGATTGCTGGTGTGAGATTGCTGGGGTGAGATTGCGGGGGTGAGATTGCTGGGGTGAGATTCCTGGGGTGAGAATGCTGGTGTGAGATTGCTGGGGTGAGATTGCAGGTGTGAGATTCCTGGGGTGAGATTCCTGGGGTGAGATTCCTGGGGTGAGATTGCTGGGGTGAGAATGCTGGTGTGGAATTGCTGGGGTGAGATTGCTGGGGTGAGATTGCTGGGGTGAGATTGCTGGGTTAGATTGCTGGGGTGAGATTGCTAGGGTGAGATTGCTGGGGTGAGATTGCTGGGGTGAGATTGCTGGGGTGAGATTGCTGGTGTGGAATTGCTGGGGTGAGATTCCTGGGGTGAGATTGCTGGGTTAGATTGCTGGGGTGAGATTCCTGGGGTGAGATTGCTGGGTTAGATTGCTGGGGTGAGATTGCTGGGTTAGATTGCTGGGGTGAGATTGCTGGGGTGAGATTGCTGGTGTGAGATTGCTGGGTTAGATTGCTGGTGTGAGATTGCTGGGTTAGATTGCTGGGGTGAGATTGCTGGGGTGAGATTGCAGGTGTGAGATTGCTGGGGTGAGATTGCTGGGGTGAGATTGCTGGGGTGAGATTGCTGGGGTGAGATTGCTGGGTTAGATTGCTGGGGTGAGATTGCTGGGGTGAGATTGCTGGGGTGAAATTGCTGGGGTGAGATTGCTGGGGTGAGATTGCTGGGGTGAGATTGCTGGGGTGAAATTGCTGGGGTGAGATTGCTGGGGTGAGATTGCTGGGGTGAGATTGCTGGGGTGAGATTGCTGGGGTGAGATTGCTGGGGTGAGATTGCTGGGGTGAAATTGCTGGGGTGAGATTGCTGGGTTAGATTGCTGGGGTGAGATTGCTGGGGTGAGATTGCTGGGGTGAGATTGCTGGGTTAGATTGCTGGGGTGAGATTGCTGGTGTGAGATTGCTGGGTTAGATTGCTGGGGTGAGATTGCTGGGTTAGATTGCTGGGTTAGATTGCTGGGGTGAGATTGCTGGGGTGAGATTGCTGGTGTGAGATTGCTGGGTTAGATTGCTGGGGTGAGATTGCTGGTGTGGAATTGCTGGGGTGAGATTCCTGGGGTGAGATTGCTGGGGTGAGATTCCTGGGTTAGATTGCTGGGGTGAGATTGCTGGGTTAGATTGCTGGGGTGAGATTGCTGGTGTGAGATTGCTGGGGTGAGATTGCTGGTGTGAGATTGCTGGGTTAGATTGCTGGGGTGAGATTGCTGGTGTGGAATTGCTGGGGTGAGATTCCTGGGGTGAGATTGCTGGGGTGAGATTCCTGGGTTAGATTGCTGGGGTGAGATTGCTGGGTTAGATTGCTGGGGTGAGATTGCTGGGTTAGATTGCTGGGTTAGATTGCTGGGGTGAGATTGCTGGGGTGAGATTGCTGGGTTAGATTGCTGGGGTGAGATTCCTGGGGTTAGATTGCTGGGGTGAGATTGCTGGGGTGAGATTGCTGGGTTAGATTGCTGGGGTGAGATTCCTGGGGTGAGATTGCTGGGGTGAGATTGCTGGGTTAGATTGCTGGGGTGAGATTCCTGGGGTGAGATTGCTGGGGTGAGATTGCTGGGTTAGATTGCTGGGGTGAGATTCCTGGGGTGAGATTGCTGGGGTGAGATTGCTGGGGTGAGATTGCTGGGGTGAGATTGCTGGGTTAGATTGCTGGGGTGAGATTGCTGGGGTGAGATTGCTGGGTTAGATTGCTGGGGTGAGATTGCTGGGTTAGATTGCTGGGGTGAGATTGCTGGGGTGAGATTGCTGGGTTAGATTGCTGGGGTGAGATTGCTGGGTTAGATTGCTGGTGTGAGATTGCTGGGTGAGATTGCTGGGGTGAGATTGCTGGGGTTAGATTGCTGGGGTGAGATTGCTGGGGTGAGATTGCTGGGGTGAGATTGCTGGGGTGAGATTGCTGGGGTGAGATTGCTGGGTTAGATTGCTGGGGTGAGATTGCTGGGTTAGATTGCTGGTGTGAGATTGCTGGGTTAGATTGCTGGGGTGAGATTGCTGGGGTGAGATTCCTGGGGTGAGATTGCTGGGTTAGATTGCTGGGGTGAGATTGCTGGGGTGAGATTGCTGGGGTGAGATTGCTGGGGTGAGATTGCTGGGTTAGATTGCTGGGGTGAGATTGCTGGGGTGAGATTGCTGGGGTGAGATTGCTGGGGTGAGATTGCTGGGGTGAGATTGCTGGGGTGAGATTGCTGGGGTGAGATTGCTGGGGTGAGATTGCTGGGGTGAGATTGCTGGGTTAGATTGCTGGGGTGAGATTGCTGGGGTGAGATTGCTGGGGTGAGATTGCTAGGGTGAGATTGCTGGTGTGAGATTGCTGGGTTAGATTGCTGGGGTGAGATTGCTGGGGTTAGATTGCTGGGGTTAGATTGCTGGGGTGAGATTGCTGGGGTTAGATTGCTGGGGTGAGATTGCTGGGTTAGATTGCTGGTGTGAGATTGCTGGGTTAGATTGCTGGGGTGAGATTGCTGGGTTAGATTGCTGGGGTGAGATTGCTGGGTTAGATTGCTGGTGTGAGATTGCTGGGTTAGATTGCTGGGGTTAGATTGCTGGTGTGAGATTGCTGGGTTAGATTGCTGGTGTGGAATTGCTGGGGTGAAATTGCTGGGGTGAAATTGCTGGGGTGAGATTGCTGGGGTGAGATTGCTGGGTTAGATTGCTGGGGTGAGATTGCTGGGGTGAGATTGCTGGGTTAGATTGCTGGGTTAGATTGCTGGTGTGAGATTGCTGGGTTAGATTGCTGGTGTGAGATTGCTGGGGTGAGATTGCTGGGGTGAGATTGCTGGGTTAGATTGCTGGGTTAGATTGCTGGTGTGAGATTGCTGGGTTAGATTGCTGGGGTGAGATTGCTGGGGTGAGATTGCTGGGTTAGATTGCTGGGTGAGATTCCTGGGGTGAGATTGCTGGGGTGAGATTGCTGGGGTGAGATTGCTGGGGTGAGATTGCTGGGGTGAGATTGCTGGGTGAGATTGCTGGGGTGAGATTGCTGGGTTAGATTGCTGGTGTGGAATTGCTGGTGTGAGATTGCTGGGGTGAAATTGCTGGGTGAGATTGCTGGTGTGAGATTGCTGGGGTGAGATTGCTGGGGTGAGATTGCTGGGTTAGATTGCTGGGTTAGATTGCTGGTGTGAGATTGCTGGGTTAGATTGCTGGGGTGAGATTGCTGGGGTGAGATTGCTGGGTTAGATTGCTGGGTGAGATTCCTGGGGTGAGATTGCTGGGGTGAGATTGCTGGGGTGAGATTGCTGGGGTGAGATTGCTGGGTTAGATTGCTGGGTTAGATTGCTGGTGTGAGATTGCTGGGTTAGATTGCTGGGGCGAGATTGCTGGGTGAGATTGCTGGGGTGAGATTGCTGGGGTGAGATTGCTGGGGTGAGATTGCTGGGGTGAGATTGCTGGGGTGAGATTGCTGGGTGAGATTGCTGGGGTGAGATTGCTGGGTGAGATTGCTGGGTGAGATTGCTGGGGCGAGATTGCTGGGTGAGATTGCTGGGGCGAGATTGCTGGGTGAGATTGCTGGGGTGAGATTGCTGGGGTGAGATTGCTGGGGTGAGATTGCTGGGGTGAGATTGCTGGGGTGAGATTGCTGGGGTGAGATTGCTGGGGTTAGATTGCTGGGGTGAGATTGCTGGGGTGAGATTGCTGGGTGAGATTGCTGGGGTTAGATTGCTGGGGTGAGATTCCTGGGGTGAGATTGCTGGGGTGAGATTGCTGGGTTAGATTGCTGGGGTGAGATTGCTGGGGTGAGATTGCTGGTGTGAGATTGCTGGGGTGAGATTGCTGGGTTAGATTGCTGGGGTGAGATTGCTGGTGTGAGATTGCTGGGGTGAGATTGCTGGGGTGAGATTGCTGGGTTAGATTGCTGGTGTGAGATTGCTGGGTTAGATTGCTGGGGTGAGATTGCTGGGTTAGATTGCTGGGGTGAGATTGCTGGGTTAGATTGCTGGTGTGAGATTGCTGGGTTAGATTGCTGGGGTGAGATTGCTGGGGTGAGATTGCTGGGGTGAGATTGCTGGGGTGAGATTCCTGGGGTGAGATTGCTGGGGTGAGATTGCTGGGGTGAGACTGCTGGGGTGAGACTGCTGGGGTGAGATTGCTGGGGTGAGATTCCTGGGGTGAGATTGCTGGGGTGAGATTGCTGGGGTGAGATTGCTGGGGTGAGATTGCTGGGGTTAGATTGCTGGGGTGAGATTGCTGGGGTGAGATTGCTGGGGTGAGATTGCTGGGGTGAGATTGCTGGGTTAGATTGCTGGGTTAGATTGCTGGTGTGAGATTGCTGGGTTAGATTGCTGGGGTGAGATTGCTGGGGTGAGATTGCTGGGTTAGATTGCTGGGTGAGATTCCTGGGGTGAGATTGCTGGGGTGAGATTGCTGGGGTGAGATTGCTGGGGTGAGATTGCTGGGTTAGATTGCTGGGTTAGATTGCTGGTGTGAGATTGCTGGGTTAGATTGCTGGGGCGAGATTGCTGGGTGAGATTGCTGGGGTGAGATTGCTGGGGTGAGATTGCTGGGGTGAGATTGCTGGGGTGAGATTGCTGGGGTGAGATTGCTGGGTGAGATTGCTGGGGTGAGATTGCTGGGTGAGATTGCTGGGTGAGATTGCTGGGGCGAGATTGCTGGGTGAGATTGCTGGGGCGAGATTGCTGGGTGAGATTGCTGGGGTGAGATTGCTGGGGTGAGATTGCTGGGGTGAGATTGCTGGGGTGAGATTGCTGGGGTGAGATTGCTGGGGTGAGATTGCTGGGGTGAGATTGCTGGGGTGAGATTGCTGGGTGAGATTGCTGGGGTTAGATTGCTGGGGTGAGATTCCTGGGGTGAGATTGCTGGGGTGAGATTGCTGGGTTAGATTGCTGGGGTGAGATTGCTGGGGTGAGATTGCTGGTGTGAGATTGCTGGGGTGAGATTGCTGGGTTAGATTGCTGGGGTGAGATTGCTGGTGTGAGATTGCTGGGGTGAGATTGCTGGGGTGAGATTGCTGGGTTAGATTGCTGGTGTGAGATTGCTGGGTTAGATTGCTGGGGTGAGATTGCTGGGTTAGATTGCTGGGGTGAGATTGCTGGGTTAGATTGCTGGTGTGAGATTGCTGGGTTAGATTGCTGGGGTGAGATTGCTGGGGTGAGATTGCTGGGGTGAGATTGCTGGGGTGAGATTCCTGGGGTGAGATTGCTGGGGTGAGATTGCTGGGGTGAGACTGCTGGGGTGAGACTGCTGGGGTGAGATTGCTGGGGTGAGATTCCTGGGGTGAGATTGCTGGGGTGAGATTGCTGGGGTGAGATTGCTGGGGTGAGATTGCTGGGGTTAGATTGCTGGGGTGAGATTGCTGGGGTGAGATTGCTGGGGTTAGATTGCTGGGGTGAGATTGCTGGGGTGAGATTGCTGGGGTTAGATTGCTGGGGTGAGATTGCTGGGGTTAGATTGCTGGGGTGAGATTGCTGGGGTGAGATTGCTGGGGTTAGATTGCTGGGGTGAGATTGCTGGGGTGAGATTGCTGGGGTTAGATTGCTGGGGTGAGATTGCTGGGGTGAGATTGCTGGGGTGAAATTGCTGGGGTGAGATTGCTGGGGTGAGATTGCTGGGGTTAGATTGCTGGTGTGGAATTGCTGGGGTTAGATTGCTGGTGTGAGATTGCTGGGGTTAGATTGCTGGGGTGAGATTGCTGAAGGAGAGAAAGTGCAATAGAATGAGAAGGTAATTTTTTTTTTGTAACCTGTGTGTTTTAGCATGTAATTCCTCCAATAATGACTACACTTCTAAAGTATTTAGTTAGCTGTGAAGTGCTTTGTGATGTTCTGAAGACATGAAAAGCACCTCAGAAATGTGAGTTCCTTCTTTCAAATCAAGAATATAGATAGCACAGAAGAATGTATAATTATAATTATAAAGTTAACTGCATTTTGATTTTTTTGGCATTATGTTAAAGTACATTAAAAGCAGTTATACAAGTATAAACTCTTTAATTTGTAACTTTTAAGCTGAATTTATTATAATTTAACTTCCTTTCATCAGTGGGTACTTATAAATTTATTTCAAAACAGGGCTATAATTTTGTTCATTATATCCTTCAACTAGATGTTAAAGACATTCCAACATAAACCCAATGATCCAAGATTAAACACTTTGCACTAAACACCAACTTTGCTCTGTTATTCAAGCAAGTTACTTGCTGTTTCCTTAAATGAGACTAACCAACAGTTTAGATTATGAATCTCAATCATCTGCTTAAACTCTCGCGTAAAGTTTGATTAACCTTCCTTCATGGTGATATTTCAATAATGTTAATATCCTCACCATTTATTATTGTCACAAGTAGGCTTACACGGAATGAAGTTACTGTGAGAATCCCCCAGTTACCACACTCCGGTGCCTGTTTGAGTACATTGAGGGAGAATTTAGCATGGTCAATGCACCTAAGCAGCATTGTCTCTTTTGGACTGTGAGAGAGAAACCAGAACACTCGGAAGAAACACATGCAGACATAGGGAGAACGTGCAAACTCTGCACCGACCGTCACCCAAGCCAGGAATCAAATCCGTGTCCCTGGTGCTTTGAAGCAGCAGTGCTAACCACTGTGCCACCGTGGGGTAGCAATAAACTTATGAGACAAGTGGAAGTAACTCTGCTGTAAAATTCTCACTGTCTTGGAGGCATGTTGCCATGGGAACCATAGAACCCTCACAATGCAGAAAGAGCTCATACGGCCCATCAATTCTGCACCAACTATCCAAAAGAGCCCTCCCCTCCTCCCTGACAGCCTGTGTATTTACCATGGCTAATCTACCTCACATCTTTGGACTGTGGGAAGAAACTAGAGCCCCCGAAGGAATCAGCAACTCATGGAGATGAGCAGTGAAATTAAGAAATTAAGGCCCCACGTAGGAACCATTCCCATAATCTGTCTTGAGTAAAGAGACAGAAACTGTAGCCATATCTCCAGATACAGCCTCATTAAGGTCCTGTATAACTATAACAACACTCCCCAACTTTTATACTCGGCTCCCTTTTAACTAAACAACGACATTCCATTTGCCTTCATAACCACTTGCTGTACTTTGTGATTCATGTATTAGGACTTGTCTCATTGCATATTGCTGGGCCTAAAATAGGCTACTCCCTTGTTGGCACCAGAATATATTGCTCTAAGGAATTATTCCAAATACATTCTATCAACTCATCATCCTGACTATCTTTGGCAATCTGATTCGTCCATTCCATATAAGGATTAAAATCACCCATGATATAACAGTGTCATTTTTACAACTTTTTCTTGTCTTGCATCCTTACCGAGATCTTCTGGTCAGTGCAGACTCAATGGGCCAAATGGCCTCCTTCTGCACCGCAGGGATTCTATTCTATCTCACAGATTAGGCATAACATGGTTGAAATGTAGTCTGAGTCATCCCTATGTTGTCTCACCAGGGGATTCCCTTGTTGCACCAGTATGACATTTCTTTTTCCACACTCAGGAGTAGATTTCCCCTTTTTATATGTATAAAAAGTCAGAAAGTCGTGCTTATGAATAATGTGTTTATAATTAGTAATCAAGGAAATTGGTTCTTCTGAGTGCATAACTAATGACTCATTATGGGAAATTTTGTGTGCTGCTCTGTGGATTTGTATATATTAGAAACTGGTTTGACATCGTACAGTTGCTAAAATGTAAATAAATTATATAAACATTTAGGAGGAGCCTGACTTAGGTACCTGTGCCTAAAGTTCCTCGAGGTTGCCCAGTCATGCCATCCTAAGTACGTTCTTTGGAAGTTCAGCAACTTCCTAAGCTGCAGACAGAGTAAACACGTCAGAATCACTGGGCATTAGAGCTTTGTTCTAGAGTGAACATTAGCTGCCCATTGTTTATTTTTTGGAATAATCAAATTAAGAATATCACCTTTGTGTTTTTTGCTAGTTGTGCTGCTGGCATTTTATGGTGACATCAGCAGATCCCAGAAGGCTGTAGTTTGAGGGTGTTGATGTGATGGGTTTAAGGACCTTGGGCAGGATGGGAGGAAATACTGTTGGAACATCAGGGAAAGATTATGGGCACGATCTTACTGCCATTCATACCATGGTCCTGCTGCAGTGAAGTTTGGAGAATTTGATAGCCAGATAAACTTCCGTTCACTGCAGCAGGATGGGAAAATCCCACTGATGTGAACAGTGGTAAGATTCCTGCCTTTATGTACAAATTCACAACTCTGATAGCAGTCCCAATGCTTCAAACTTATGAATTTTCAATCTATGTTTAATTACTTTCATCGTCTTGCCCCCTTCCTATCTCTGCAATTGCCTTCAGTTCTACAACCCTTTGATCTTCTGATTCTGGTTGAATGTCTATTTTTTTCCACCTTTTGCCAATGTCTGCCACTATGCTTGCAGCCACCTCACCTTCATGTCACAGAATCCCTTCCCTAAATGTTTCCACCTCTCCAACTGCCTCCCATCTTCTAACGCTCACTTTTCTGACCAAACTTTTGGTCACCCCTCCCAATATCTCTTTCTTTAACTTGGAATCTATTTTGGGCTGAATCTGCCTCTGTATAGCTCCTTGGAATATCTTCTATCTTAAATATGTTAGATTGATTCATATTGTCTTTGTTGTCTAAATGTTAACAGGATTTCCATTAGGAATGAGATCAAAACTAATCTATGATATGTTTTTGTAAATCTTATCCCTCAGAGTTAATTCCAGAAAGCTTCAGCTACACTTTGAGTGCAATTTCATTCATAGAATCCCTACAATACAGAAGGAGGCCATTTGACCGATTGAGTCTGCACCGACCACAACCCCCCCACCCCTCCAAGCCCTATTCCCATAACCCCACATATTTACCCTGTTAATCCCTCGACTATGGTCAATTTAGCATGGCCAATCAATCTAACGTGCACATCTTTGGACTGTGGGAGGAAACCAGAACACCTGGAGGAAACCATGCAGATGTGGGGAGAATGTCCAAACTCCACACAGTGACCTGAGGCTGGAATTGAACCTGGTTCCCTGGCGCTGTGAGGCTAACCACTGTGCCATTGTGCTGCCCTTTCTGAACACAAAAACACACAAATGACACTTACTAAAATGCACTTAAGAATTAAATTCTCCAAAACAAAGTATCACTCAACTTCAATTCCCTCAAAGTTTAAATCATCCAAATCAGGCTTTGGTTGAGATTAACTACTTATTTCTTTTTTTTTGTAATTTCCCGTATGTTTCTGTACTTGTTGCACTTTTCCACACCTTACTTAACTTTCCATTTGCTTCACGTTTTGCCAGGCTCAGTGGTTTTCTCTAATTTCCCTAAAGAATTTGTTCTTGCTCCAATTGGCTTCAAGGATAATTAAGTCAGTGTAAATTGACCAGGATAGCCAACAGTAAGCATATTCTTTGGCAATTGATTCTTTCTATCGAAACTTTCTTTGTGTGAACTACACCGAAAGCAGAAAAGATACTTTCTTTCCTGCGTTAGCCTATCAGTGCTTTTGTTGTGTAAGTGAAACCTTAGCTTTCTTCCTGCAAGGGAACCAAAAATATTTAGGGTATTCATGAAAATGGGATGCTCAGTTTATCACAGATGGAGACTCAAGTTTCAATGCAACACCGTCCCTTCAGGCAGTGTGTGTATGAAGTTACTAATGGTGTATGCGATGGTGTTTGCCTTCACAGAGACTGTGATGATTGCTGGTGATTGATGACTTGCAGGTAGTGCCATGAATATCTATTACAGTCACAGGACTTGAGAGCTGTGCCAACATCAATAATAAAAAAAGAGAAACACTAAATGTGAACTTTTATAAACAGGCTGGGGCACAATGCAATTAGCACCATAATTGTTTACTGATAATCAGTACAGTGTTTTGAAATAACCAAACACTATCATTACCTGAATTATTCTTAAACGAAGGAACGCTTTGGCTATTCTCCAGTCCTCTGGGACCTCCCCTGTAGCAAGTGAGAATACAAAGATTTCTCTCAAGGTCCCAGAAATTTCCTCCCTTGCCTCTCTCAGTATTCTAGGGTATATCCCATCACGCTCTGGGGACTTGTCTACCTTAATGTTTCTCAGGAACCCCAATACCTTCTCCTTTTTGATCTCAACATGACTCAAACTATTTGCACATCCTTTCCCAGACTCATCATCCAACAAGTCCTTCTCTTTGGTGAATACTGACGCAAAGTCCTCATTTAATACCTCACCCATTTACTTGGCTCCATGCATAGATCCCCTCCCTTGTTCTTGAGTGGCCAACCCTCTCCCTGGCCACCCTCTTGCTCTTTATATATGTATAAAAAGCCATGGGATTTTCCTTAATCCTGCTGGCCAATGCTTTTTCATGACCCCTTTTAGCCCTTTTTACTCCTTGTTTAAGTTTCTTTTTACTTTCCTTGTATTCCACACTTGCTTTGTGTGTTCCCACCCTCTTAGCTTTGACAAAAGCTTCCTTTTTCTCTTTGACTAGGCTGACAAAATCTCCCATTATCCAAGGTTCCCCAAACTTGCCATACTTATCCTTCATCCTTACAGGAATGTGCTGGTCCTGAATCCCTATTAGCTTGCACCTGAAAGCCTCCCACATGCCAGATGTTGATTTGCCCTCAAACATCTGCCCCAATCTATATTTTTCGGTTCCTGCCCAATATTGTTGTAATTAGCCTTCCCCCAATTTAGCACATTAACTTGAGGACTACACTTATCTTTATCCATCAGTACTTCAAAGCTAACCGAACTGTGGTCACTGTTCCCGAACTGCTCCCCTACTGAAACATTTAAATCAATGGTAGAAGTGGAAATGGTTGAGAGGTTCAAGTTTCTAGGTATCCAGATCACCAACAACCTGTTCTGGTTCTTCCGCAGTTAAGAAATCCCACCAAAGCTTCTACTTTCTCAGGAGGCTAAGGAAATTCAGTATGTCTGTTTCGACTCTCATCAACTTTTATAGATGCGCCATATGAAAAAAACAGTCCAGATACATCACAGCTTTTTTTAAATTCATTTATGGGACATGGGCATCACTGGCTGGCCAGCATTTATTGCCCATCTCTAGTTGCCCTTGAGAAGGTAGTGGCGAGCTGCCTTCTTGTATCGCTGCAGTCCAGGTGCTGTGGATAGACCCACAGTGCCGTTTGAGAGGGAATTCCAGGATTTTGACCCAGTGACTGTGAAGGAACAGTGATATATTTCCAAGTCAGGATGGTGAGTGGTTTGGAGGTGATCTTGCACCTGGTGATGTTCCCATGTATCTGCTGACCTTGTCCTTCTAGATGAAAGTGGTTGTGAGTTTTGAAAGTGCTGTTTAATGATCTTTGGTGAATTTCTATAGCGCATCTTGTAGATAGTTCACACTGCTGCTACTGAGCATTGGTGGTAGAAGGAGTGGACGTTTGTAGATGTGGTGCCAATCAAGATTAATATGGCTCCTGCTCTGACCGTGACTGCAAGAAACTACAAAAGGTTGTGAATGGTAGCCCAGTCCACCATGCAAAACAATCTTTCATCCAGTGACTCCATCTACACTTCCCGCTGCCTCGGAAAAGCAGCCAGCATAATCAAGGACCCTATGCACCCTGATCATACTGTCTTCCACCTTCTTCCATTGGGGACAGCACGGTGGCACCGTGGTTAGCACTGCTGCCTCACAGCACCAGGAGTCTGGGTTCAATTCCTGCCTTGGGTCACTGTGTAGAATTTGCACATTCTCCCTGTGTCTGCGTGGATTTCCTCTGGGTGCTCTGGATTCCTTCCATTGTTCGGACATGTGGGGGTAGGTTGATCGGCCATGTTAAATTGACCCCAGTTTCAGGAGATTAACAGGGTAATTATGTGGGGTTGCGGGAATAGGGCCTGAGTGTGATTGTGGTTGGTACAGACTTGATGGGCCAAATGGCCTTCTTCTGCACTGTAGGGATCCTATGATCCTATGAAAAAAATATAAAGTCTGAGATCACATACCAACTGACGGCGAAGAAAGTTATCTCCAACTGCAACGGGATCTTGATCAATTGGGCCAGATGGGGTTTAATTTAGACAAATGAGGGGTGATGCATTTTGGTAGATTGAACCAGAGCAGGACTTACTCAGTTTACGATAGGGCATTGGGGAGAGTTACAGAACAACAAGGTCAAGAGGTGCATATTCATAGCTCCTTGAAAGTGGAGTCACAGGCGGACAGAATGGTGAAGAAGGCATTCGGCATGCTTAGTTTCATTGGTTAGAACATTGAATACAGGAGTTGGAATGTCTTGTTGAAGTTGTGCAAGACATTGGTAAGGCCACACTTGAAATACTGTGTGCAATTCAGGTCATCCTATTATAGAGAGGATATTATTAAAGTAGAAAGAGCGCAGAAAAGATTTACTAGGATGTGACTGGGACTTGATGGATTGAGTTATAAGGAGAGGTTGGATAGACTGGGACTTTTTCCTCTGGAGCATAGGAGGCTGAGGGGTGATCTTATAGATGTCTACAAAATAATGAGGGGCACAGATCAGCTAGATAGTCAATATCTTTTTCTACAGGTAGGAGAGTCTAAAACTAGGAGGGCATAGGTTTAAGGTGAGAGGGGAGAGATATAAAAGTGTCCAAAGAGGCAATTTTTCACACAGGGGGTGATGAGTGTCTGGAACAAGCTGTCAGAGGTAGAAGTAGAGGTGGGTACAATTTTATCTTTTAAAAATCATTTAGATAGTTACATGGGTAAGGTGGGTATGGAGGGATATGGGCCAAATGCAGGCAATTGGGATCAGCTTAAGGGTTTAAATAAAAAGGGCAGCATGGACAAGTTGGGCCGTAGGGCCTGTTTCCATGCTGTAAACCTCTATGATTCTACGACTCTATGACTCAAGAACAGTTTCTTCCTTGCTGCCATCAGACTTTTCAATGGGCCTACCTTATATGAAGTTGATCTTTCTCTACAGCTTAGCTGTATTCTGCACCCTCTTCTTTCCTTCTCCCCTATGTAGTCTATGAACGGTATGCTTTGTCTGTACAGCGCACAAGATACAATAGTATTCACTGTATCCCAATGTAATAGGAAATCAAACCAAATTCTCTGTAGTGATGTGTTTGCTGATGCAATGACACCATCATGACATTGGTCATTTCTGACTCATTTGGCAATTTTTGATGGAATATTGATGAAACTGGAAAGATCAGTACTGTGTCAGATTGAATGGTTGCTGGGGTGCTAACATGTGCAATATTACAGCCTTTTATACCGATCTTGCTCATTTGTCTTCATTGGTGAGGAATTCCCAAATGTATAATGATAACATTGCCCTTTCATGAATTACACCTGTATATTCAAGCACAATGATCTTCTGCACAGATAACAGCAATTATCTTTTAAAAGTTCTGAAGAAATGCCCTTGACTTTTTTTGTTATTTGTTCATGGGATGTGGGCATTGCTGACTGGGCCAACATTTATTGCCCATCCCTGAGGGCATTTAAGCATCAACCACATTACTGTGGCTCTAGAGTTACATGCAGGCCGGACCAGGTAAGGACAGCAGATTTCCGTAAAGAGACATTAGTGAACCAGGTGGGTTTGAAATATTAACTTTGTTCCTCCCTCCACAGATGCTGTCAGACCTGGTGAGTGTTTCCAGCATTTTCTGTTCGTTTTTCAGATTTCTAGATTTTGCTTTTGTTTCACTAATTATCTTTTCGTGCTTTCACAGCTTTTCCATTCTAACGTTCATCTCTGTTCTGCAGCCATATCTGGATTAAATTTGGAAATTAAACAAAGCTATTGTGGAATTATGAGGAGGAAGACCCTAAACTCTTTGAAAAAGTACCTGGCTCTCCACCTTAAGTGCTGTAAGAACATAAGAAATAGGAGCAGGAGTAGGCCATCTAGCCCTTCAAGCCTGCTCCGCCATTCAATAAGATCATGGCTGATCTGAAGTGGATCAGTTCCACTTTCCCGCTTTCTCCCCATAACCCTTAATTCCCTTGTCTATCAGAAACCTATCTACCCGTGACTTAAATATATTTAGCGAGGTAGCCTCCACCACTTCAATGGGCAGAGAATTCCACAGATTCATCACCCTTTGAGTGAAGAAGTTCCTCCTCAACTCCAATCTAAACTGCCCCCCCCCTTATCTTGAGGCTGTGCCCTCTAGTCCTGCTATCCTTTCTAAGCGGGAAGAATCTCTCCACCTCTACCCTATCCATCCCTTTCATTATCTTATACGTCTCTATAAGATCCCCCCTCATCCTTCTAAACTCCAACAAGTACAGACACAACCTACAGGGCCCTGGGCTTGGGGCAGGAAGGTGGGATTAGAAAGACACCTGGGTATCCTCACTCTGGCATAGACAAAAATGAGCTGAATGGCCTTCTTCTGTGCTGTAACTTTTCTATGATTCTATAGTTCTAAGGACAGGCGTGTAATGTCTTACCTCATCAGTTTTTCAGATATCTCTCAGAGTATTTCAAATGCAATGGATTACTGTTGAAATGTTGGACAGTCCAGCAGAGCTACCGATTTATCCCTGGAAAATCCCCCCTGATTAACACTGGGAGGAATTTTCCGGCCTACCAGAGGCATGTTTTTTGGCGGTGGAGGCAGCTCGCTATTGGCCGCTGGTGGGATCTTAGAGTCCAACTGATACTTATGGCATTCTGCATGGCTCACCCGCCCTGCCATTAGGAAGCCTACCACAGGGGAGGTACTTTCAGCAGGACCAGAAGATTCTGGCAGCAGAAAGGACTTGAAAATCTCACCCATTGAGTTGAAAGTTCAATTAATCTGTTTTCCAGTAGTTGGTTGAGGGCGAAATGTTACCAAGGAAGAACGGGAAACTCTTCATTCCTTTTTGTGCATTATCCACTTTAAAACTTCTTCAGAACAACAGCACCTCCAACAGCGTAGGACTTGCTCATGACTGAACTGGAGGATCAGTGTAAATGATGACACGGAGTAGGACTGGATCTCCATAACATTTCCCCCCGTAACCTTCTGACTCAAACACAAGTATCTTATAATTAAGCCCAAATATCATTCTGGATTGGAAATTCCAGCTTTGGCAAATCTGGAAAACTTCTGGTTTAACTTTAAGTGTGTGTTATACACACAACGTATGAACGCAGAATAATAGAATCTAGGATTCATGTCACAACACAGTGTGTGTAGCATTGATATTGATATAAACTGGTAATATTGCAGCATCTGGTAATATTGCAGCAAGTGGTTGAATGCTTGACCTTTAACTCGGGTCTTGTGTTTAATGCTGGAAGGCTGTACTGCATTAGTGATTGCTACATCATTGGATAATATCTTTTAAATGAGAGATTATCCATTGTTGATATCCCATTTAAACAGTGGACTGTATTATCTGCAAAAAGGCACAGTAGGTTTTATCCGCGGACAGGATCTACAACATTTTTATACATGCTCCACATAAACAAAGCATCTTATTGAATTTGGCAACCCTGAGTAAACATCTTAATATTAATTGCATTTTTAAGTTACTATTTATGTGAAATTTAGGGTATTAGGCAAAGTAAATGTTTGCATAAACTGGTTTACAGTACAATAAATAAATAATTATTGAGAACAAAAGCACTATTGAAGAATCAAAGCTTTAAAATTTCTCCAAAAAGTCATGAAGTTTTCAGTGCACTGACCATGTTAGTTTGATATAAAAACACCCCCAAAACCACACCAGCACAAAATAGCAATCTCAGAGTACACTTCTCCTTTAGACACAATGAACTGTTATGTTAAAGTCCAATGTCCTTTATCTAAAACATTTTTGTTGGTTTGGAATGATTCAGATCTAATTATTATTAATAGACCTAAGGCACTTTATACCTTCCCATGATGATATTCTCTATGATAAAGGTTTTTTTCTGACCTTAATGCCAATTTAATACACCTAACAGAATCACAGAATAATACAGTGCAGAAGAGGCCCTTCGGCCCACGAGTCTGCACCAACACATGAAAGGCTCTGACCTGCTCACCTACTTCCACTTACTAGCACTTGGCCCATAGCCTTCAATGTTATGGCATGCCACCTACTCATCCAGATACTTTTTAAAAGGATGTGAAGTATCCCATCTCCACCACCTTCCCAGACAATGCATTCCAAACTGTCAATACCCTCTCAGAAAAAATGTTTTCATCAAATCCCCCTACACCTCCCACCTTTCATTTTAACACTTCCTTTAACCAAACTAACAATCATCTTACAATGTGGCATGACACGTCTGTGACTCTGTGTATTGCTTAATTGTTCTGTAAGGTTATTTTGGAACCAATTACAGACTGGTTTATTTGTAATAAAATATCTTAAATTATTGTTATGTATTGTGAAGATAATGAATGATTCTGTTATTGGAAGAAAAATGACTAAATCAAAGGTAAAGACATTGGAGTCTTACTTATTTATCATTTCATGGGATATGGGCATTGCTGGCCATGCCAGTATAGATTGTCCATCTTTAATTGCTCTTGAGAAGGTGGCAGTGTTTGCCTTCTTGAGCCACTGTAATCCATTCCATGTAGGTACACCCACTGTGCTGTTAGGGAGGAAGTTACAGGATTTTGACCCAGTGGCAGTGAAGCAGTAGTTTCATGCCAGGATGATGTATGACTTGGAGGGAACTTCCAGGTGCTGATGTTCCCAAGCATCTGCAGTGTTGCTCTTTTAGCTGTTTGAGATTGTGGAGACCAAGGATATTCCTGGGCCGAGGCTTGTAGCAGAGCTTCTTGACATCAACAAATCCAGCACTGAGTTGACAATAGGCCTGATGAAATACACCTGTGATATCTTAAGAGGATTTTTTTCAGTTCAAGAGGCATGGCCATGAAACAACAGGACCAAGAGTTACTCGAAGAATGTTAGAGGATGCTGCTAAGCAACCTGAGAGATTAGAGAAGACATGAATGCAAGACATGGCAGCTACTAAACCCAGTAGGGAGACCTTGATGCCAGATACTTTCTCCTAATGTACCCATGGATCCATTTCCAGTCCTTCTTCCCTGTCTTTGAGTCTGTCTTCCACCATTCAGTGAGATCATGGATGATCTGTTTCTTAACTCTGTGCACCTGCTTTGGTTTCATGTACCTTAATATCCTGGAAAAAATTACTGATAATAGACTTAAAATTATTAATTGAGCTAATGTCTACTTTTATTGTAGATAATGTTCTACCCTTTGTATGAAGAAGTGCTTCTGAACTTGTCTCCTGAATTGCCTCGTCCTGGTTTTAAGATCATGTCCCTTTTCAATATGCACTGTTGGTTACAAACCGCTATATCTTAAAGGAGTTTTCCGTAGTTTAACCATAAGTTTTTATTAACTATCAGAATTATTTACACGTGTACAGTAAATTATACAAATTAGGAACTGTCTCTATGCTTAGGTCTATACATGTTCTATATAACACCGTACTGACTCCTAGTGTGGGTCATGTGTGTGAGCGGGACAGTACTCAGTTCCAAATTAACCTTATATGTGTCAGACCCTTACACCATTCTTTTTTTATACCCCACCAGTAAATTCTAAAACCTCAATGAAATCCATTCCTCAACCCTCTATATTCCAAGGAATACAAAAGAAAATTATGTAATTGTTCATAATCTAACCCTTTGATCCCTAATGAACCTGTGCTGCACTCCTCTCAAAGTGAATATACACTTTCGAAGGTGCAATGCCCTGGCCTGTGCACAGTCTGCAGATGTATCTAATCTCGGTGTTGCACAGCTGGGACAAAACTGAACAGGCAGAGCTGTTGGCCAGCAACCATGCAGTGGCCAGCCATTTAAATATGCAGAGGCAAGAACCCCGGTCAATCATGCAGCAAGCATGAGCTTGAAGTTGCTAGATCTGCTATTCTATTATGGTGTCGGAAATCTGACCCCATATTTAAACGGCACCTATATAGGCATCCATTCCTTGCCATCAGTCTGGCTGGAATCTGGACACAGTGAAGGTGTCATAGATTGTATGGCGTGTTGCTCCATTGTCCTGGGATTGGCCTTAGGTGACACTGATCCACACCCACAATGCTTGATCAACTATCATTCATCTTAGAATTTCTTTCCGTCACCATCACTCAGCCCCTGAAATACTGGAACCGGCCCTGTTACCCTCAGCCTGCCACCTGGTATCCTTGACCCTCCCTCTATGATCCTTGAGCCGCTCTCTGTTACTCTCAATCTCAGGAGCTCACTATTGATGTTCCCTGAATAACCCTTGATTTTCCACAATCATGTTTGGCCTACTGAGTGTAGACCATGTTCCTGTCGCCATCCAATTTCAATCATCAGTGCCTCCTCTCTCTTGGTTCAACGAAGATCTCCAAGGAAAAGCAGCTCCTGCTCAGTTTAAATCCATCGGGAAGACCATCAAACTTCCGCACGCCACCAGCCATGGACCTAAATGTGCATGTTTCACATTTGCTGCATACTTAATTCCAGAGGTACAATTTAACCTGTTGAAGTTGTGTTTTCATGGGTAATCATGAAAGATAGGTCTCGACTGCTTGCCATTGGGGAGCGCAATCCACCCTCAATCTGCCACCAACTTAATAACTAACTTTCATCCCACCATCAGGAAATTGATATTTTGCCTTCCTCATTTCCCACAATTCACAAATACAGTTCATCCTCCCCTTTAAAGTCTTACCCTGTAGTTGTAAAGTTTACATTCCATGGGTCTTAGCAGATTATTTCCTGTATCATATCACCAGGTTTTGGTGATCAGTGTAAATGGACCCATAATTTCTGTGGATTTCCACCGCTCCCAGCTTTTCACCTTTTAAATAATATTTGGATTTATCCTTTTTCAGACCACAATGGATAACCTCACACTTAACAGCAATGAAATTCAGTTAACAAAGTTTCATTCCCTTCATCTATCAATGCCGCTGAGATAGCCATGCTTCTCGACAAGCTGTACCTGCATAGCTACAACGCTGGCAACAATCTGACAAAGTGTAAGTTGCCCTGCTATGTCTTGTCCACAAAAATCAAAACAAATCCGTTCAGATCAGTAGCAACCCCATCACTCAGTGGAAGATGGTGCAGCCCTCGGACATCACTGCAAAAATTCACCAGGGTCCTGGGCCCAGCCATCTTCAGATGTTTAATTCCTTCCTTCCGTCATAAGTTCAGAAGTGGGTTATTTGCTGATGATTACTCAACGTATAGTCCCATTCGCAACTCCTCAGATACTGAACCAGTCCATGTCTGCATTTAGTAATGATGTGGAGTTGCCAGTGTGGGACTGGGGTAGGCACAGTAAGTCGTCTCACAACACAGACAATATTAACAAAGGCATCCTCTGTTCCAAGGATGGTCATGTGGAAAACACCAGTGTGACCCCTTTCGAGCTTGAGCAACTTCCATTTCTTCCAAACAATGGGAGTGGTTAGTGTGTGTGGGCGGGGGGTGGGGGGGTGGGGGGGTGGGGGGTGATGGTTATGGGGTGGCGGGAGCGGGGGATTGGGTGCGGGGGCTGGATCAGACACTCGGGCTATGATAACTAAAGGCCAACAGGTTTATTTGGTAGCATGAGCAGTGTTGCCCCTTCATTAGGTGAGTCAACCTGATGAAGGGACAATGCTCCAAAAACTTGTGTTACCAAATAAACCTGTTGGACTTTAACCTGGTGTTGTGAGACTATTTACCATGCATTTAGCAAGACCTGGACAACATTTAGAATGGGGCTGATAAGTGGCAATTAAGATTCATGTCACCCACATGCCAGACTATGATCATGGAAACATAGAAATTAGAAGCAGGAGTAGGCCATTCCTAGATGATCATCAAATTCAATATCCTGATCCACCCTTCCCCCCATATCCCTCGATCCCTTTAGCTCCAAGAGCGATATCTAATTTCTTCTTGAAATCACACAATGTTTTGGCCTCAACTGCATTCTGTGGTTGTGAATCCCACACATTCACCACAATCTGGGTGAAGAAATTTCTCCTCTTCTCAATTCTAAGAGGTTTATCCCTTATCCTTAAAATATGACCCCTAGTTCTGGAGACCCCCACCATTGGGAACATTCTTTCCAAATCTACCCTATCTAACCCTGTTAGAATTTTGTAAGTTTCTATGAGATCCTATCTCTCTCTTCTAAACTCCAGTGAATATAACCTTAACCGACTTAGTCTGTCCAAATATGACAGACCTGCCATCCCAGGAATCAGCTAGGTAAATCTTTGCTATACTCCATCTATAGCAAGGATATCCTTCTTCAGATAAGTACATCAAAACTGCTCACAATACTCCAGGTGTAGCCTTACTGACTCCCTGTACAATTGCAGCAAAACATCCATATTCCAATAAACAATCCTTTATGAATGCCAACATACCATTTGCTTCTTTGCTGCCTGTTGTACCTGCATGCTTACTTTTAGCAACAGATGCAAGAGGATTCCAAGGTCACATTGAATATCCACCTCTCTCAATTTACCCCCATTCAAGCAATAATTTGTCTTCCTATTATTGCTACCAAATTGGATAACCTCGCATTTATCTACATTATATATCATCTGCCATGCACATGTCCACAACTCAGCCTGACCAAATCATGTTGAAAGATCTCTGCATCTTCCTCACACCTCATCATCCAACCCAAATTTGTATCATCTGCAAATTTGGAGGTAATACAACCAGTTCCCTCTTCCAAATCATTAATATATAATCTGAACAGTTGAGGTCCTAGCACAGATGCCTGCAGACCCCCACTGATCACTGACAGTTCCAACAAGACAGAATCCAATCACCAGCTTAACTTTCAGGAAGCTATAATTGCATACACCACAATGAATATCCTGGGCCACAGCACTAACCTGAAATTTAACAGGGCCAGCCACATTAATACTATGGCTACAAGAACAGGTCAGAGGATGGGTGTTCTTCAGCTGGTATATCTCATGTTAACTCCCCAAAGCTTGCCTACTATCTACAAATGGAATTTTGTCCTTTATTGCTACAGGGATGGACTTTAAAAACAGCAAAGTCATGTTGCTGCTGTGTAAGGTGCTGGTGAGGCCACACCTGGAGTACTGCGTACAGTTTTGGTCTCCTTATTTGAGGAGTGATATATTGGCACTGAAGGAGGTGCAGAGGAGATTCACCAGGTTGATTCCAGAGTTGAGAGGGTTGGCTTATGAGGAGAGACTGAGTGGACTGGGGCTATACTCATTGGAATTCAGAAGTATGAGAGGAGATCTTATAGAAACTTATAAGGTTATGAAGGGAATAGATAAGATAGAAGCAGGGAAGTTGTTTCCACTGGCGGGTGAAACTAGAACTAGGGGGCATAGTATCAAAATAAGGGGAAGCAGATTTAGGACTGAGTTGAGGAGGAACTTCTTCACACAAAGGGTTGTGAATCTGTGAATTTCCCTGCTCAGTGAAGCAGTTGAGGCCACCTCATTGAATGTTTTTAAGGCAAGGATAGATAAATTTTTGAACACTAATGGAATTAAGGGTTATAGTGAGCTGGCGGGTAAGTGGAGCTGAGTCCACAAAAAGATCAGCCATAATCTTATTGAATGGCGGAGCAGGGTCGAAATGCCAGATGGCCTACTCCTACTCTTGGTTCTTATGTTCTTATGTTCTAAGACACAAGTTAGGAGAATGACACAATACTCTTATCAACTTGCCTGGATGAGTGCAACTCGAACAACACTCAAAAAGCATGGCCTCATGCAAGATAAAGCAGCCGGCTTGATCAACTTCCCACCCAGCACCTTAAACTTACACTCCCTCCATCACTGGTGAACCATGGCTACAGTGTGTATCATTTACAAGATGCACCACAGCAACTTGTCAAGATTTATTTTACAGAACCTTTCAAATCCACAACTGATTGATATATTTCTACATATTAAAAACTGTATCAAGGGATAGAAAATGGTGTTGAAGCAGAAGATCAACAATGATCTAATTGAATAGCAGAGTGAGCTCAAAGGGCTGAGTGGCCTACTCCTGCTGCTATTTCTTACGTCCTTGTGTTAACTCTGCCAGCAAGCAGGAAAAGAGCAGCAGATGCATGGGAACAGTGCCAGTTGCAAATTCCTGCACAAGTCATGCATCATTTTGGCTTGGGATACATAGTTCCTTTATTGTCACTGGATCCAAATCCTGGCTCTCTCTTCCTAACAGTACTTGGGGAGTAACTACAAGAACACATGGACAGCAGCAGTCCAGGAAAGCTGGTCACCACCACCTTACCATGGGCAATGAGAGATGAGTAATAAATACTGGCTTTCTCAGCAACACTCACACCCTGTGAACAAATAGAGAAAAAAAATCCAAAATAATGGGACATTTCCTGAATTGAGAGAATTTGGAAAATTATGACTGAAGTATCTACAATTTCTGCCCCTACTTCCTTTTAAAACTTTGGGATGCTAACTATCAGGTCCTAGGGATTTGTCAGTCTTTAATGTCATTAACCTTTCTCATACTTTTTTTTGTTTATGTTAATTTTAGTAAGTTCCAATCCTTATTAATTTTCCTTAAATCTCATTATGTTATCCTCTCCCTCTTTGGTGAAGACTGTGTAAGGCAATTATTCAAAAGTCTGCTATTTTCTTATTTTTATTGCAGTAGTCTATATAGACTCCTGTCTATTTTTACAGGGTCCCATTACCTTTGACTTCCCTTTCTCTTCTAATATAAATGTCAAATATTTTTGTGCGAGTCATGATATCCCCATATGTATTCTCTAATAAATCACGAAAATTGCACTGCAAACCTACTCATGTACCAGACAGGCTACATTACTTTAAGATATGTCATTCCACAGCCACACAAAAGAAACCCAGTGCCAATCCTGTTGCTGGATATTCTAATGCTAAAAATGTGAGTTGTGCCTGGTTTAGTTCTTGTTATTATCCTGTGCTTCTAGTGTTTAACTATCTCGGTAAGTACTTCTTCTTGGTGCAATACTTGTGGCTAGAGTCTGCGAGGTGGCTGGCAGCTGAATGTCCATGAGAATCCTCTGAGAACAGCCTCTGTGAGTGTGGCCTAACTTTGGCAATTGCTCTTCACCAAGTATGGGATCAGCCTTGGGGCAATATCTACAATCTGGCAGCGCAGAAACCTTTTGGAATGGGAAGTGGGTGACATGGACATACTGTTGCACAGCCGCCTCTGGCTGTCCTTGCTCAGGGCTTCATACCGTATTGACTGATGATCAATGGGTGTCGAGGCCTCTGTTGCATAAATGACATTGCTGAAACTCCTCATAATCAATAGATAGCTCACTTTCAGCTAAGCCATCCAAGGAAGAGGTGGTATTGCAGCTGATGACCTGCTTGGCAGCAGTCTGAGCAATTGCATACCTGGCTTGATGGCCTAGGTCATGAGGGGATACATTCCAAGATGTAATTGGAGCTACCACTTGCACCAAAATTGGTTGCATACTTACTATGTTAACATGAGAACTCACATATGCTGATTGTGGAATCCTTCACACTCGCCCTGATGTGTTGAATGCCATAGGCATGTCCCAAATGATTACAACAATTTCTTGATCCAAAAATATCCTTCCTTACAACTGCCTTTCTTAGCTCCAGATGAGCGTAAGATGGCTCTACAGCCAAGACACTGACTCCTGGCACACCTACACTGTAGCTCTCATTTCTGTACACTTACCAATGAAGCTTGCTGACCTCTGCTTGAGTCTTTGAAACCGTACTTTATAAGACATGTGTGTGCTCAAAAGCTGAATTGCAAGACAAGAAGGGTGGCATAGTGGCACACAGTGGCATTACCGCCTCCTCACAGTGCCAGGGACCTGGTTTCAGCTTCAACCTTGGGTAGTTTGCACATTCTCCCTGTGTCTGAGTGGGATTTCTCCAGGTGCTCTGGTTTCCTCTCACAGTCCAAAGATGTGCAGGTCAGGTTGATTGGCCATGCTAAATTGATCCTGGTATCAGGGGATTAACAGGGTAAATATTGGGGTTACAGGAATAGGGCCTATGTGGGATTGTGGTCAGTGCAAACTTGATGGACTGAATGGCCTCCTTCTGGACTGTAGGATTCTACCATTCTATGATTCTATGGATTGGAGGGAAGGCCTGGATAAGAACATAAGAACATAAGAAATAGGAGCAGGAGTAGGCCATCTAGCCCTTCGAGCCTGCCCCGCCATTCAATAAGATCATGGTTGATCTGACGTGGCTCAGTTCCACTTTCCTGCCTTCTCCCCATAACCCTTAATCCCCTCGCCTATCAAAAACCTATCTACCCGCGTCTTAAATATATTTAGTGAGGCAGCCTCCACCACTTCAACGGGCAGAGAATTCCAGAGATTCACCACCCTTTGAGTGAAGAAGTCCCTCCTCAACTCCATTCTAAACCGCCCCCCTTATCTTGAGGCTGTGCCCTCTAGTCCTAGTGTCTTTTCTGAGTGGGAAGAACCTCTCCACCTCTATCCTACCCATCTCATTCATCATCTTATATGTCTCAATGAGATCTCCCCTCATTCTTCTAAACTCTAACAAAGAACAAAGAACAACCCAGCACGGGAAACAGGCCCTTCGGCCCAATGAGCCCGCGCTGCCGCATCCTCCTAACAAGTACATCCTCCTAGTTTATTCAGCCTCTCCTCATAGCTCAACCAAGATGAGACATTCTTTCAGAGAGTTGGTGCCGAATGGCTTCCTTCTGCACCGTAGGGATTCTGTAACTATACTATTACCAACTATATATATAAGGAATGGTCTAACAGAACTGTAATACACGTCAAGGCTGGAATTCTCCCACACCACCCACCATTGTAATTCTAGTGGGTGATGGGGGTGTGAGGGGAACCATGAAGTCTGGCAGGGATCTCCGGTTTTCAGTTGAGCACAGCCGGAGAATCCCACCCATAATTTCTTTCCCTTCCTGGCCACAGCTGAGGTTCCTATTTGACTCAGAATGCATGCCCTTGCTCCCAATTGGCTCAGCTTCCTGCGCTAGCTCCCTATAGGCTCAGCCCAATCACGTGACCCACAGGAATCGCCCTCATAAAGGGGCGATGCTACCACACTTTTGTAGGCATAACCCCCTTGCCTACACCCACAGACTGTAAATACATGTACCTGTATGAATCCACAGTGCAATTATGCTCGAAAAGAATACAATAAAAAAAATCAATTGCTCAAAAGTAAATACCTCATGGAACATGCCATTCTAAAGGCGATATATAGAGCCAGCAGTTTCTGTTATGTTGCATTGTGCAAGCTAGTGCAAAAGATCAAGGCATTTTAAGGGCAAGGTACATCCGGCGTAAATCCACATTCTGTGGATTCTGGATGGCACGGTAGCACAGTGGTTAGTACTGCCTCTTCACAGCACCAGGAACCTGGGTTTGATTCCTGTCTTGGGTCACTGCCTGTGTGGAGTTTGCATGTTCTTCCTGTGTCTGCGTGGGTTTCCTCTGGGTGCTCTGGTTTCCTCCCACATTCTGAAAGATGTGCTGGTTAGGTGCTTTGACCCGAACTGGATTGTGGCGACTAGGGGATTTTCACAGTGTGAGCCTGCTAAGTAAGCCTCACTTGCGACTAATAAATAAACTTTCTTTTGCACTAGTTTAAGAAACATTCGCTGAAATTTTCCAGGCATTCATACCCAGCTGCCACTACCAGCGAGGACGGAGAATTTGGCGCTCAGCCAAACCTCCATTCACTGCAGCGGGACTGGAGAATCCTGCTGGCATGAATGGCCGGAGAATCCTGATTTGATTTTGATTTGATTTGATTTATTATTGTCACATGTGCTCTCGCAGACCTCTTTTTCGAAACGTGTGTAGAATACATCGAAATCATTAGGGAGGGGTGCGTTGGAGCCGACGATATTACTGCCAGCTCCAATGCACCCGGTGATTTTACCTGTCCGTTGTGTTGAAAAATGGCTCCGTTCTCCAAACTGGCCAAGCCCCATGGTGGCCTTGTGCTAATTGTGCCCGTTTGCAGATCAGCAAACAGACTATTAAAATTACACATTCTTTGAGGCTTAAGGGCATCAATAGATATCCTTCATTTTCTTTTAATTTGCAAAGAAAATGATTGCTGTACACCAATACAACTAGCAGCAAATAATCCCGTATCATATCTTTTAATCATCTTCAGTCACTTAAAATTGGATTCCTTACATAAGGTAGACCGAACTTTTTTTGTGATAGATTAATTTTCAGCTGTATAAATAAAACTGCACTAGGTTACTATTTTTAAATGTATTGAGTAATATGCTCAATGTAAAAGTGTTAATAAAAATGCGGTGCTCTAAAGTATATCTTGATGGCTGTGATTCTTGGAGAATGTTAGATTTGGTTCTATACAAATAATCTTGAACTTGAGCGAAGGATTCACTTCACAGAAACTTGTACACTTTTGAGTGCAATTTGCACCTGGATTGCCAATTACACCCAATGCGGAAACCCTTGGCCCTTGGGTCATGAACTTATGTTAACATTATTTTCCACAGATGAGTTTAGGGTTTTCAGTTAAAAGTTCGTGTCTTGTCATTTGCTGAGGAATAATTCCACTAATTAGAGTACCAATGGCCCAGGGATTGCTAAATAAACCTTTCACACACAATGCCTGTCAGAATCCTCTCTTGATGCAGAAAGCTGATATCAGCAGTGTTTAGTTTCAGACCATTGAATAAACGAGGTTTCATTCAGAATTTTTACATATTTTCCAGATGGCCAGGCAATGCAATCAAAAAGTCCCAGGCAGAACTGAACGGGTTGCTGGAGAATTGCTCAGAATGGAAAAGAAAGCAGCCAGACATACTTTCTATTGTAAGTCTGGCATATATGATGATCCAAAGATGTGTAAGTATAATGAGTGCATTTTATATTAAACAATATGGAGCTGTCTTGATGCTTGGTCAGCAGCAATTGGCAGCCGTGGCAATATGCGATCCCATCAGGCATCTTGAGTACCTGAAAATGTTCTGTAAAGTTTTGTAATATCATAGTCAATCAACATGCACACAACATGTTAATTACACATTCATTTTGACCTGATTAATGTATCCATAGGCATCGGGTCATTTTTTAATTAATAATTGCCTCCCTTTGATGTTCACATGCTGTCAAAAACACAATTGAGAACACAACTGAAGATTTTTTGCTTTTAAAGCAATTGAGAAAATTATTTTAATGATTAATTATGGAACGTTACACAACGTCCAGAATCTACTTACAGCAGGGTAAATCACAGAATCCCTACAGTGCAGAAGGAGGCGATTTGGCCCATCAAGCCTTCACTGACAACAATCCCATCCAGGCCCTATCCCTGTAACCTGTTAGTCCCCCTCACACTGAGGGAGAATTTAGCATGGCCAATCCACCTAACCTGCACATCTTTGGACTGCGGGAGTCCAGATGGCCAGGTGTGGGAACTGGAGCACCCAGAGAAAACCCACTCAGACACGGGGAGAATGTGCAAACTCCACACTGACAGTGACCCAAGCTAGGAATCGAACCCAGGTCCCTGGCACTATGAAGCAGCAGTGCTAACCATTGTGCCACCATGCCACCCAAATCTTAAAAGGTTCATCGACACTCATTGTATTTCAGTTAAATGGTCAGTGTTTGAACTTTGAAAGATTTGAAAAGGTTTCTGCGCCTGGATCATGAATGAAACCAGATGGGTGTAAGCATGTCTAAAGGCTGGTATGTTTCCTCTTCACAATGGATCATTCTGTGCTTCTATACACAAACAGTGACTTGGATTAGAGCAGCAGTGTGAAGTTTACCAAGCTTGATGCAGGTAACTATCTGGATGGTTAAATTTGAGAATAACTTGCATGTAATTGGGGATCCTTCAGTTGGTACTCTGGCCAAATGCCCTGAAATTTTCTGTGTGACCTCCCGATGATGTCTCCATGTGCGTAAGTTGATGTTGGGTAATGAGCTTCACTGTTGCTGTGATCTCATTTAACCTGATTTGCTTATCTTCAAAGGCCAGGGAGGGATTTCTGAACATTCTTGAGCTGAATTTTCTCAGTGGCAGTGAAGTTCCACCACCGGACTGAAAGGGGGAGGTGACCCTGCTTTGCCCGGGCAGCAGGTCATGGGATGGCATATTGCCACAGCTGCCAATTGCTGCTGACCAAGCATGCCAGCCTGCACTGAAGATCTGCCGGCCCAACCAGAGGGTTAGCAGCTCAGTGGTCTCAGCAATGCCGATGCGAGCAATGGTGACTGCTGAGGCTGCAGCATGAGTTAGAGGATGCCTCAATCACTTGGTGCTGGCAAAGAGAGGACAGTTTGGTTAGGAGAAGCTGGGGCCATGCAGGCAGGACTGGCAATTGGTGGGAGAGGGGAGGGCATGCTTGGGTGTGGTGTTGTGCATTACCAGTAAAGTTGTGATGTTGCCTCATTGCCTCTGCAGGGTTGAGGGGCAGGAGGCAGGGAGGTCTTCTTTATGGGCCATGGGATGCAGACTCTCCTTGTGTGAGAAAAATGCCTGCAGAGGCAGGAAGTGGCCCTAAATTGGCTGCTTAATTGCTTCAATTGGACTCTTGGCAGGAGGCTGACTGTCAATTATCCTGCAGCTGGCATTGTTACAGGAAGAGCTCAAATCCCCAATCGACAGGGCCTCTTAGCCCATCGTCAATGGGCCAGGAAAATTCAGCCCTCAATTCCAAGAATGGCCTAGTCTTTTTAATATCTGCTTTTTCTTCCCTTTCCTGGGAGATTACAATGCTGTTGGCAGGTTGAGAGCATCAGAAAGCTCTAATGTTTAGTTGCAACATTACTGTATGGGACAGCTTTCATGTCGAACAATATTTGTATTTAATTGTATGATTAAAAAGGCAAACACATTCTATACCAGGGAAACAGAATCTGAAAATAAAATATACACAGCTATAGGATAAGAATCGCTTTACTGACGGTGACATCTGATTTCTTTCATTAAATGGTATATTTCATGAATGTGTGCTGTTGCCATGGAGTTTTGTGCACTGGGGCACACATTGGGAATTCAAGTATGGAGGTCAGTATAATTGAATTCCCATTACTGAGTCCTAGAGAAAGAAGATTTGCACTGGGAGCAAAATGTTTGAACAGGTGCCACCCTTAAGTGTCAGCGTGGTTTAGTTGGTAACATCCTTGCTTGTGAATAGAAAATTCTGAATTCAAATCATACTCTAAGGTTTGAGCATATCATATAGACTCAATGCCCAACTGCGTTTCCAATAAGGCTACTTTTCAGAAAGGAGACTGACACCCACACAATAAACACAGGTTTAAAACATCCTGCACTTCTATTTGAAGAAGAAAAGTACCAAAGAAGAACCAGACAGCTTGCCTTAATGACTATCGCCCGATGAATCTGTCATCCATCATTATGAAGTTCTTCAAAAGGTTAGTCATGGCATGAATCAATTCCAGCCTCCCAGATTGCGTATATTCACTACAGTTTTCCTAACGCTACAACAGATCCACAGCAGATGCCAGCTCCCTGGCCCTGCACTCAACCCTGGAAAACTGGGATAACAAAGACACCTATGTCAAGGTCCAAATTATTGACTATAGCTCAGCCTTCAACACCATTATTCCTACAAAACTCATCTCCAAACTCCTTGGCTTGGGGCTCGGCTCCTCCCTCTGCAACTGGATCCTAAACATTCTGACCCACAGACCACAATCAGTAAGGATAGGCAACAACACCTCCTCTACAATCATCCTCAATACCAGTGCCCCACAAGGCTGTGATCTTAGCACCTTAATATACTCCTTGCACACCAAATTCCCCTCCAACTTCATTTTCAAGTTTTCTGATGACACCACCGAAGTGGGTCAGATCCCAAACAGTGATGAGACAGAGTACAGGAAAGAGGTAGAGATTCTAGTAAACTGGTGCAATGACAATAATCTCACCCTCAATGTCAACAAAATGAAGGAGATAGGCATCAACATCAGGAGGCATAATGCAGGAAATGCCCCTGTCCACATCAACACTAGAATTGGAAATGGTCAAGAACTACGAGTTTCTAGGTGTCCAGATCATCAGCAACCTGTCCTGGTCCCTCCACAGTGATGCTTTAGTTAAGAAAGCCCATTAGTCCCTCTACTTTCTCAGAAGGCTAAGGAAATTTGGCATATTGCAATGATTTTCACCAGCTTTTACAGATGCACCATAGAAAGCATCCTTTCTGGATGTTTCACAGCTTGGCATGGCTCCTGTTCTGCCCAAGACCACAAGAAACTTTGAAGGTCTCTGAACGAAGCCCTGTCCATCACTCAAATCAGCTTCCCACCCATTGACTCTGTCTAGACTTCCCACTGCCTCGGAATATCAGCCAGCATAATCAACGACCCCACACACCCTGGACATAGTCCCTTCCACCTTCCCCCATCAAGAAAAAGATACAGAAGTCTGAGGTCATGTATCAACCAACATTGTGATGGAGAGGAAGGTCATTGATTTGGGCCTGTGATGAAGACCTCCAACCACCGCAACCACCTTTATGCTAGGTATGACTCTAATCAGTTTTCCCACTATTTCCCATTGGAATTAGTTTTGCCATGGCTCCTTGATGCCACACCCATTCCAATGCTACCTTGATGTCAAGGGCTGTCGCTCTCACCTTATCTCTGGAGTGCAACCTTTGTTGTCCATGTTTGACCAAAGCTGTATTATGTCATTAATTGAGTGAGGCTGATGGAACTGAATGTGAGTAACATTGAGGAGGTGCTGCTTAATAGTTACTGTCAACAAGCCCTTCCATCACTTTGCTGATGAGTAAGGGTTGACTGATGGGGCAGTAATTGGCCAGTTTGGACTGGGACGTACCTGGAGTGTTGTTTGGTCCCATAGCTTTTACAGTATCCAGTTCCTTCAGCCGTTCCTTGATGTCACGTAGGGTGAATCAAATTGGCTGAAGACTGGAACCTGTGATGCTGCTGACCACTACCTGCCTCGGCAACAAGTTCCAACACCCACTACAGGGGGTGGCCAAGATAGATGGTGCTTCTGGCTAAAGATTATTGCAAATACCTGTCTTTAGTACTGATGTGTTGAGCCCTCCCATCACTGCAGATGGAGATATTTTTGGATTCCCTCCAGTTAGTTCCTTTAACTTTCCACCATCATTCACAACTGGATAAGGCAGGTCTGTAGAGCTTAGATCTGATTTGTTGGTTGTAATCTAGATAGAAGTCTACAAGATTATGAGGGGCATGGACAGAGTGGATAGTCAGAAGCTTTTTCCCAGGGTGGAAGAGTCCTTGTGATAAAGTATCACTTCCTCAACAACCCCACTTCCTTAGCAACCAAAGGCAGAAAAAGAAGATTCTAATACAGACAGCAAAGCAACTCCTATTGATTTGTCAGTCAAGTGGGTTCCTTGCACAAATAAATGAGACAGCTCGAGAAGTTTTGCTTCTGTATATTTATCACAATGTTCAGAATTTCTTGCATTGACCACAAATTGCATTGACCACGAATTACTACAACTTCCAAATTACTATAATTTCCTATAAATAGGGGGCACAGGTTTAAGGTACGAGGTACAATATTTAAAGGAGATGTATGAGGCAGATCTTTTACACAGAGAGTAGTGGGTGCCTGGAACTCGTTGCCGGGGGAGGTAGTGGAAGCGGATACGGTAGTGATTTTTAAGGGGTGTCTTGACAAGTACATGAATAGGATGGGAACAGGGGGATATGGTCCCTGGAAGGGTAGGGGGTTTTAGTTAAGTCAGGCAGAATGGTCGGTGTGGGCTTGGAGGGCCGAAAGGCCTGTTCCTGTGCTATAATTTTCTTTGATCTTTGTTCTTGGTCTGTCGCATGTTGCTAATGCTGTATGGTATGCAAGTAGTCCTGGAACGCTCCATTTTGAGTTGAGTCTGTTTGGAATCTATCGCGTTTAGCACTGTGTTGGTGGCCACACAACACAATGGACAGTATTGTCTATATAAACACAGGATTTTGTCTCCACAAGGACTGTGTGATGTCATTCCCACCAGTACTGCCAAGGGCAGATACATCTGCAACAGGCTGTGTGCTTCACAGGCTCTCCCAAGGTGGGAATACCTTCTGCACTCCTGCTCTTTTCACTTTCCAACCATGATTCCTCACCCACCTCCTCCTCATCCCCTCGCCAGCCTGGCCACTGTGAGGATTCACCTTACCATCTGGCTCCAATGCTATGTGCCTTCCTCTCAGCCTAGATACTCTCTCAGCTATGGCCACCGCTCCCTGTGTTGCTAGGACATGACATCTGTGACCTACCAATTGGCTGGAAGCTGTCAGTGGCAGCACTTCCCATTGGTGAGGGCTGACATCCCAGCTCCAGCCAATTAAACGGCCATCAGCTCTTTAACGGCTGTACGGCGAGCTGGCCTTGGAGGAGTGCAAAGGTCAGGAACATGGGTTGAATCTTCATAAAACTCTGGTTTGGCCTCAACTGGAATCTTGTGTCCAGTTCTGGGGACCGTGCTTTCAGAGGATGGGAAGGGTTGAGAGAGATTGCAGAAGAGATTTATGGGAATGTTTGCAGGGATAGACAATTCAAGCATTGATTAGAGAAGCTGCCTGAGACATTCTCTTTAAAGAGAAGGTTAAAGAGAAATTTTATTGAGTTACTCAAAATGATGAGGGGTCTGTACAGAGTAGATAGGAATAAACTGTTCTCATTGGCAGAAGAATTGAGATGTGGAGAGGCCGACGTTGGACTGGGGTAAACACAGAAAGAAGTCTCACAACACCAGGTTAAAGTCCAACAGGTTTATTTGGTAGTAAACGCCACTTACTATCATTTACCAGATAGGAATGAGAAGAATCGAGAACCAGAGGACACCAGTTTAAAATAACTGGTCAAATAATCAAAAACAACAAAGCATGGTGGCACAGTGGTTAGCACTGCTGCCTCACAGCTGCAGGGACCCAGGTTCAATTCTAGCCTTGAGTGCTATCTGCATGATGTGTGCACATTCTCCCTGTGCCCACGTGGGTTTCCTCTGGGTGCTCCGACTTTCCTCCTGCAGTTCAAAGATGTGCAGGTTAGGTGGATTGGCCATTCTAAATTGCCCCTTAGTGATCCAAGATGCGTAGATCAGATGGATTAGCCGTAGTAAATGTGTTGGGTTACAGGGATAAGCAGGGGATAAGCCTGGCTAAGATACTCTGTCAGAAAGTCAGGCAGATGCAACGGGCCAAATGGGCACTTCTGTATTGTAGGGATTCTATGACATGAGGGAAACCTTTTTGATACAGCGTGTGTTTCGGATCTGGAGAGCACTCTCTGAGAATGTGCTAGAGGCAGATTCGAAAAGATTCCAAAAGTTTGCAAACCATGGAGAAAAGCATGGGAATAATTAAATTGCTGTTACTCCTGTGCTTCAGCCAGTCCATGATTCTAAAGTGTAAGTCTGACAGCTGAACAAAACTTTTGCACCATAGACAATACTTTCTATTATCCTCATCAATAATCTTACTTTATTAAGTACGTCTGCTCATTTAAAAATGTTTTGTTATTTAAAAGTCTCAACGCACTTCGTTTTCCAGTTATTTGAGTGCTGCCATTAAACTGAATAGACCATAATAGTTTCATTAGACACGTATTTGAGCTGTTGAGGAAGAACGGAATGTGTTGCAAGAAATGGCTGTTCACTTTCATTTTGTGAATATGTTCGCGCTACACATTATATTGGCTAATATCATCACTGATGCTAATTAACCTTTCCTGACACCAACTTTGAGCTTTATGTCATTTAACCTCTGAGTTCTTAGAAGTCTTCTGATAATGCAACGTTTTATTGTTAAAGACCCACTTTGAACTAATCGCTTCTGGTTGGCGGAGTTCAAACATCAGCACATGACCTTTCATTTACTAGATAGGAATGTGAGGGTCATTGCTGTTCATGAACTGTTAATGAATATTTGCTCAGTGGAATGCAGTTCCATGAGTACCTACAAGTGAATAATGTTAGTGATATGTTAGTCTGTAAATTTACTTGACAGAATATTAACTGCTAACGATACTCAACTTACTCGGGAATTCAATCTAAGTGGGTGGGTTTTGAATGAGTTAAAATCTTGCCCAATAAATATCGTTCCTTCAATCCATCTCACGTCTCTAATGAAATTGCAAAACATTTCTGTTTGGTGCTTATTGTGGAATGTGCTAGTTATTTGTGCTTAGTTAGTCTGTCTGAGCTACCAACCTAGCAAAACCTGACAACAGCTTTAAAAAAGTAACTAACTCAAAAACAGTACGTAGTATATAATTACAATGAAACTGTAAAGGAACATGACTGTGACCTTGTTTAAAGATGCAAGTGACTCCAACAGTGCATCACTTGTATAGCAGACAATAGCTGCAAATGTTTTCCTTCATTTTGTAGGAAATTATGGGCTATTATGAATATGTATTCTGTTGCTAAATGTAAATGTAAAATTGATTTATTCTGTTTTCCAAGTGATATAGAAGTATTCCTCTCCCCTTCTCCCGATTCATTCATTCTTCTTTATTTCCGTCAAACCTAGTTCATGGTGGCACTCTACTTCGTTCTTTCCGTTATTCAAATTGATAGTTTTTGCCCAATTCAGTCCATGATGAATCTGGGTCCTTCTCCTTCTCCTTCTCCCTCATGTTCATGCTGACAATTGAGGCAGAATTTGACCTGTATTTGACAGAGTGTGACAGGAAAAGCAGCATTGAAGCTTGCCACCTCGCCGCTCCCCCCCCCCCCCCCCCACCCCAGCCCGCTATGATCCCCGTGGCAGGTGGAACAGGAAAATTCCACCCATAGTCTTTTGTGTTGGTCAATCCTTAAACAAAATGATACGTGAATTGCACAGATGGCTATGAGGTAATCTCCCCAATGTCCATACTTAATTCACTGTTTGCCAGAGGCCTGATATTGTCTGCAGTCTAAATACTAAAAATCACAAGATTTGCAATAGCCATCTTAGCAGCTAGCTTGTATTCCATTTTTAAGATGACTGCCCGAAAGTTCACATATGTAGTCAAACTTCTATTTATTGACTACAGCTCAGCTTTCAACACTATTATTCCCACGAAATTCATCTCCAAACTCTGTGGCCTGGGCCTCAACACCTCCCTCTGCAATGGGATCATGAACTTCCGAGACCACAGACCACAATCAGTAAGGATAGGTGACAACACCTCCTCCAGTATCATCCTCAACACCGATGCCCCACAAGGCTGTGTTCTCAGCCCCCTACTGTACTCCTTATACACCTATGACTTTGTGGCCAAATTCCTTTCCAATTCAATTTTCAAGTTTGCTAATGACACTACCGTAGTGGGTCGGATCTCAAACAATGATGAGACAGAGTACAGGAATGAGATAGAGAATCTGATGAACTGGGGTGGCAACAATAATATCTCCTTCAATGTCAACAAAATGAAGGAGATTGTCATCAACTTCAGGAAGTGTAAAGGAGAATGTGCCCCTGTCTACATCAATGAGAACAAAGTAGAAAAGGTCGAGAGCTGCATGTTTTTAGGTGTCCAGATCACCAACAACCTGTCCTGGTCCCCCCATGCTGACACTATAGTTAAGAAACCCCACCAATGCCTCGACTTTCTCAAAAGATCAAGGAAATTTGGCATGTCAGCTACGACTCTCACCAACCTTTACAGATGCACCATAGAAAGCATTCTTTCTGGTTGTATCACAGTTTGGTATGGGCTCCTGCTCTGCCCAAGACTGCAATGAACTACAAAAGTTTGTGAATGTAGCCCAATCCATCACACAAATCAGCCTCCCATCCATGACTCTGTCTACACTTCCTGCTTTCTTGGTAAAACAGCCAGCATAGTTAAGGACGCCATGCACCCTGGACATTCTCTCTTCTACCTTCTTCCTTGGGGGAAATGATACAAAAGTCTGAGGTCATGTACCAACCAACTCAAGAACAGCTTCTTCCCTGCTGTTGTCAGACTTTTGAATGGACATGCATTAAGTTGATCTTTCTCTATATCCTAGCTATGATGTAACAATACATTCTCTCTCATTTCCTTCTCTTTGAATGGTATATTTTGTTTGTATAGTGCACAAGAAACAATACTTTTCACATGTTAGACAATAATAAATCAAATCAAAATATGACATGCAAGTACTGGGCATAACAGTAAGGATTCCCTGGTCTTCTAAACAAGGTAATAACTCCAGCACACACCTCATGAGTGCAGGTACACTTCTATCGCTCATCCTCTATTTCACTTTGTCACTATTTTACTATTTCACTGCTTCATAAAGTTCTTCAGTGATTAGTTCTTGTTTTAAGTTCTTTGCCTCTGGAGGTATGATTCCTGGAACAGATCCACTCCCAAATATGGGTCACATGCCTTCCTTCTCCACCTTGTAAGCCAGAGCTTGTCATGAATTTTTAAATTGGAGGTACCAGAATTTCACTTGAAAAGAAGTCATTCTAATCAGCCATTCTTCTGCCTACTAATGCCAGAATTGCAATGTGTACGCTCAGATTCAATCATATTGGATCATAGTATCATAGAATTCCTACTGTGCAGAAGGAGGCCGTTCAGCCCATCAAGTCTGCATCGTCAACAATCCCACCCAGACTATTTCCCTGCAACCCCAGCTATTTACCCTGCTAGCCCCCTTGACACTAAGGGGTAATTTAGTATGGCCAACCTACCAAACCTGAAGTCTTTGGATTTTGGGAGGAAACTGGAGCACCCAGGGGAAGCCCAGACAGACAGTGGGAGAACATGCAGACTCTGCACAGACTAAGGGTCAATTTAGCATAGCTAATCAACCTAACCTGCAAATTTTTGGAATGTGGGATGGCTCTGTCTTTGAAATTTGCACCAGAAACAAATAAGACCTTCATATTAGATTTTTTAAAAAATGACCTGTTTAACATGGCCCCTTACACAAATAGTCTTGATGTGGAGTTGCCGGCATTGGGGTGGGTACAGTAAGTAGTCTCACAACACCAGTTTAAAGTCCAACAGCACGAGCTTTCAGAGTGTTGCCTCTTCATCAGGTGAGTGATGAAGGGGCAATGCTCCGAAAGCTGGTGCTACCAAATAAACCTGTTGGACTTTAACCTGGTGTTGTCAGACTACTTACCGTACAAACAATCTTGTAATATTTTAAATTGTTTGTCATGCTTTTAATTTCACCAAGGGGAGAGATGCTATGAATTTAATCTCCCAAGGGGGAACAGCTGATTATTTGGAAATGTGAGGACATAACTTATACAGAAATCATAAGTGAAGTTAGACCATCATCAAATATCCTCCGTGTGCTGATTGAATGGTGACAGAGCATTGCAGCCAGCAATGGTTAAATGTAAGGATCGTGGGGAGTTTCTTATATATATTTTATATAATATTTAATGAATGAAGAATAACTTTGTTTCCATTGACAACCCTGTCTTGCCTTCCTCCTTCATTCCCAAACTTCTGCCCACTACCCATGCCTCTACCACCCCATCCACCACCTTATCTCTCTTTGCTTCTGGGTTTGGGATTTCTGGAATGAAGTGTTGTCTATGATGAAAGGCTGCTCAGATAGAGTCTATACCATGATGGCCCAGTGGGATAGGTAGTTAGCACAGTTGCCTCATAGCGCCAAGGATCCAGGTTTGATTCCCGGCTTGGGTCACTGTCTGTGCAGAGTCTGCATGTTCTCCCCAAGTCTGTGTGAGTTTCCTTCAGGTGCTCCTGTTTCCTCCCACAATCTGAAAGATGTGCTGGTTAGATGCATTGGCCATGTTGAATTCTCCGTCAGTGTATCCAAACAGGTGCCAACCAGAGTATGGTGACTAGGGGATTTTCACAGTAACTTCATTGCAGTGTTAATGTAAGCCTACTTGTGACTGATAAAATAAACACTGGAATTTTGAAGAACGAGAGGTAATCCAATCATCAATTTCCTCTTTTATTGAAAAACTGGGCTGCACGGTGACACAGTGTTAGCACTGCTGCCTCATAGCGCCAGGGACCGAGTTCAATTCCAGCCTTGAGTGACTGTCTGTGTGGAGTTTGTACATTCTCTTTGTATCTGTGTGGGTTTTCTCCAGATGCTCCAGTTTCCTCCCACAGTCCAAAGATGTGCAGGTTAAGTTGATTGGCCATGTTAAAGTCCCTTTAGTGTCAGGGGAATGTACAGGGTAACTATGAGGTTGCAGGGATAGAGCCTGGGTGGGATTGTTGTTGGTGCAGGCTCAACGGGCCAAATGGCCTCCTTCTGGCACTGTAGTGATGCTATGATTCTATGAAGCATATAAAATTGTGACGGACCTTGACAGGGTAGATGCTGAGTAGATGTTTCCTCTTGTGGGGGAAATCTCGAACTAGGGGGCACGGTTTAAAAATAAGGCGTCTCCCATTTAACATGGAGGTGAAGAGGAATTTGTACTCTCGGAGGGTCATTAGCCATTGGATTTCCTTTTTCATAGAGAGTTATAACGCTGGGTCATTGAATATTTTCAGGGTTGAGTTGGACAGATTTGTGGTTGACAAGGGAGTCAAGAGTTATGGGAACAAACAGAAAAGTGGGGTTAAGACCATAATCGGATCAGCCACAATCTCATTGAACGGTGGAACTGGCTCGATGGGCCAAATGGCCAATTTGTGCTCCTATTTCTTACAATCTTGTGATTTTACAAGATAGTTTTGGAATTCTTCCATCCATGCAGCAATGTTAAGCATTTTACAGTCTTGGCCCTGTAGTATGCTCAGTGTAACTATCGTATTATAAGTGGCTACAAGGATTCCCACTAGTTAAGATAATAGCTTTTTTAAAAATAATGATTTAATATTTCATAACTGTTCTCCCATGATAAATGTCTGAAGGTGAAATGGTGAAAGACAATACGATAAAGCTCGCTCAGGCCTTGCCAAAGCCAATCATATAAATCATGTGTAAAAATGTGGAGGGCCAGGGATACAAACAAGAACCGATTTCTAAGCCCATATTCAGAACTGAAGGAAGGACACATATTAAAAGCATTATCATAGCCAGTATTAATCTTTCTGCGCAAAAATATTTCTTCACCTATATTTTGCCAATAACTCTTCAAGCATTACATTGAACATTGTGGAGGCTATATGGGATAGCCCAGGAAAACTGGTGTGGAGATTACGAGGCATTGATTGCAATGTAGGCGGCGTGCCAACTTTGCACTGCCTGCTCATTAAAATGATTTCTGTCTGCAGCCTGTACTAACTGCACTGTTGAATGGATTCACTATTCAGCAAATGGCCCAAAATCAATAGTAACCTGTGCTGCTTAAAGCCAGCCTGTATCATGTAAAGGGCAGGTGCACTGTGGTTGAATGCCTTGGCGAGCTTGATAAAGGCCACATACAGTGGTCTCCTTCGTTCACAGCATTGCTCTTACAGCTGCCAGACTGAGAAGGTCATGTCAATTATAGATCTCTCTGTTCTGGAACCACACTGGGATTCAGGATATGCGTTCAGCCAGGATCCACAGTCTGACAAGGACAATTTTGTTCCCCACTATGCCCAACAGGGAGATGACCTTGTTAGTTATTGCAATTAGTGTGGGCACCATTGTTCTTATATTGAGTCAAAATATTCCCATGATCCTAGGGCATGCATTCCCTCCAACAAAGATGTGCGATGCTGCAGGAGAGATGGTTTCCTATGCTTGATAAGTTTCAAGGATACAGCATCGGCCCTTGATGCTTTGCCCATGGCAAGCAAGTCAATAACTTTGCTAAGCTTCTCCACTATGGGTTCAATACCCTCCTCTGGACAGACAGACCTTCTTTCGTTATGGAGTCATAGAATCAGATGGTGCAGAAAAGGCCCTTCGGTCCATCTAGTCTGCACTGACAATAACTACTACTAAAGTTATGCTAATCCCATATTCAAGCTCTTGTCCCATATCCTTGAATGTTATGGGGTGGAATTTTCCAGTCACACTCACCCCAAAACCAGAAAATTCCACCTGATGTCAATGGATCTTCCCATGGTCCATCCTCGCCTGTCACATTAGCCATGGTGTTGCAGACCAGGAAAATTTGACCCATGATGTTTCAAGCGCTTTTCCAAGTACTTTTTAAAGGTTGTAAGGTTGTAAGGTTTCTAGCCTCCACTACCTTTCCAGGCAGTGTATTCCAGATTCTCACCACTCTCTGAGTGTTCTTTTCATATCCCCTCTGAGTGTCCTGCCCCTTACCCTAAGGGGTTGATTGACCCCTCAACCAAAGGGAACGGTTGCTTCCTACTTACCCTGTCCATACCCTTCACAATCTTATGCTCCTCAATCATGTTCCCCGTCAGCCTTCTCTGCTCTAAAGAAAATAATCCAAGTCTCTCCTTAAAGCTCAAATGCTCCACCCAGATAACATCCTAGTGAATCTCTTCTGTACCCCCTCTAGTGCTATCGTAGACTTCCTATAGTGCGGTGACCAGAATTGCACACAGTATTCCAGCAGTGGCCTAACCAATGTTCCATACAGCTTCAACATTGCCTCCTTGCTCTTAAAATCTATTCCACAGCTGATAAAAGTAAATTTCACGTATGCCTTATTACCTGCTCTGCCACCTTCAGGGATCTTGAATAAATACCCCAAGATCCATCTTTCTTCTGAGCTTCCTAGTGTCCTGCCATTTATTAAATACTCCCTCATCTTGTTACTTCTTCCAAAGGTGTATCACCTCACACTTATCGGGGTAAATACCATCTGCCACTGCTCTGCCTATCTGACCAACCCATCTTCCTGTAATCTACGACCTCCTTCACTACTAACCATCCTACCAATCTGGGTATCATCTACAAGCTTGCTTATCATTCACTCCATTTTATCGTCTGTATCATTTATGTATATAAACAAACAATAAGGGTCCCAGCACTGAACTTTGTGGTTTGCCTATATAGAGATTCTTTGGTGATAACTTTCTCCCTAGGATAGATATTGGCAGGTGCCTCCCAAAGCTGGAAACATCTTGTCAATATTTTCCTCTCAAATCCCCTCAAGATTATTTATGTTTCAACTAAATCACCTCTCATTCTTCGAAACTTCACTGGGTATAGGCCCTACCTGCCCAACTTTTCTTCATAAATGTAAAAATTCCAGTTCATCAGTTGGGTAAATAACAACTGCAATGTTTACTGACATATAACCACAATACAGAGGCTTGCAACCTCATGGCTGCCGGTCAGCTCCCGAGAAGGTTCTGGAACAGAAACCCAAGCTTACCAGAGTGATCCCCCATCCTGCTCCCTGATTTGTTCCCCACGTCATGTGACCCTTACTCTGCAGATGGAACCTTAAAGGGATAATCAGCACAATAAGATAAGCCCTTCACCCCAGGAATGATTCACATGAGCCTTCTCTGCACTGCTTCGAATGCAGTTATATCTTTTTTTAAAAAAATAAGGAGGCCAAAACTGTACACAGTATTCCAGATGTGGTCTCACCAAGGCCCTGTACAGCTGCAGTAAAACTTCCCTATTTTTATATTCCATTTCCCTTGCATTAAAAGCCAACATTCCTTTTGCTTTTCTAACCACTCCTTGTATTTGCACACTAACTAACCATTGGCACACTGCTGAGTGGTTTGTTGGCCTGTATTCCTTAGTGCATTCAGAGTGTGTTTCACTCACATCTCTCTTCTAATTAATGGGAGTGAGCCACTTGGCTTCAATGATAGGTTCCATCACAGTAATGTTAGCCTCAAATCAGTCAGCATTTTTCTGGTCTTGCTTCCCATATGTCGGGAGTTTGGTTTGGTAGATGGTATCTCAAAATAGGTTCCATTTTGTTGCTGCACTCTCTGTGGGATTGCCAGGAAGCGCCGGTTCAATTGAGTTGTTAAATGGTTGGTTATTATCTGGGTAAGCAGTATGTTTGACATTGATATGAGGGCTGCATTTCTGCTTTGAACAGAAAAAGCTCCAAAGGTTGCATGCTAATCCTGGAGTGCACCAGGGAGTGATTTGTATCACATTCAGCACTGAGGTAGCTGTCAGGGCTGAGAATGCTGCTCAGAGAGTCACTTCTGTTGGTGATCAGATTCAGTTTGTGCCAACGCCCTGCTCTTGGATATTTCCAGAATACCTTGAGGCACAGTTTGTTCTGAAACATGGTGAGAATTACAAAATGCCTGTGGTAGCAGCAAAATTCAAGTAGTCTCTGTCCATTCTCATTTACAAGCCACAACATCCGAAGCAGGAACCATGCCTCATGCTCCACATCTACTCTTGTATTGAAATCCCCCAGTAGCTAATCATAGAATCCCTACAGTGCAGAAAGAGACCCTTCGGCCCATCAAGTCTGCACCGACCACAATTCCACCTAGCCCCTACCTCCATATCCCTACACATTTACCTGTTAATCCCTCTAACCTACACATCTTAGGACACTAAGGAGCAATTTAAGCATGGCCAATCAACCTAACCCACGCATCTTTGGACTGTGGGAGGAAACCAGAGCACACGGAGGAAACCCACGCAGACACGGGGAGAAGGTGCAGATTCTGCACAGACAGTGACCCAAGCCGGGAATCGAACCCAGGTCCCTGGAGTTGTGAAACAGCAGTGCTAATCACTGTGCTACCGTGCCATCCTAACGGTGTTCTTACTTGGTGATTTTGCTATAGTAGTTCCGGGAACTGGCTTTTGTCTCTGTAGTGGGGCACAGCATTGGAACATAAAAACATATGAGGTTTACTCATGGCCCTGGTTGAGCTGAAAGGCAGTCAGAAAGAACACATTCTTAACCATCTGTGCGGTTTCTATCATCCAGGGTAAAGGGTTTCTTAAACTGAAGCCTACACTTTGCTCGTGTGTTTATTCTGAAGTCTTCCCCTTACAAATAAATGTATTATTTACAGAATGCAAAACACGTGCTCTAGCTTTCACTTCCAGAACTGAGGGTTAAAACAGGTCTTTACTGTCTTTTTAAGAGCCTTAATTACTCAATTACACAACAGAATCTAGGATGCTCCGCACAAGCCCTCAATCCTGTCCCAGTGAAACTTGAATGCCTGGAAAAGCTCAGCTATTGTTCTTCACTTCAGTTCAAGTTGGAGTACTGCTCCCTGAATACTCTAGGTGGATAAAGACATCTGCTGAGAGTCCTCCCCGCCACGGCTGACACCCCCTCCCCCCCACTGTCTATCCTATTCTCAGAATCACAGTTATTACAGTGCTGAAGGAGATAATTCAGCCCATCATTTCTGCACTAGCTCTCCGAATGAGCAATTCACTAGCTCTCCGAATGAGCAATTCACCTAATGCTATTCATCTGCCTTCTCCTCACAGCCCTACACATTCACCCTTTTTTAGACAATAATCTAATTCCCTTTTGAAAACTTTGATTGAACCTGCCTCCATCACAGTCTCAGGCAGTGCATTCCGGACCTGAAACATTCACTGCATGGAAAGCTTTTCCTCATGTTGCATCTGCTTGTTTTGCCAATTACTGTAAACTTGTGTCTTCTCATTCTTCATCCTTTCATGAGTGGGATAATTATTTTCGTATCTATTCTATGCTAACACTTCATGATCATGAATATCTCTATCAAGTCTCTTCTCAACCTTCTCTTCAAGAAAAGCAGTCCAGAATTTTCCAATCGATTTTCGTAACTGAAGTTCCTCATCCCTGGAAGCATTCTTGTGAATCTTCTCTGTGCTCTTTCCAATGCCCTCACATCTTTCCTAAAGTGCGGCCCCCAGAACTGGACAAAATACCCCAGCTGAGGCCAAACTATTGTCTTAAACATGTTCAATGTAACCTTTTTGATCTTGAACTCAATGCCCCCTTTAATAAAGCTGTATTAGTATATTGTTATATACTGGGACAGTATATACTTTGTTAACTGCTCTCTCACGCTGTCCTGCCACCTTCAATGATCAATGCTCATATACAGCCAGATTCCTCTGCTCCTACTCCCAAATGGAGTTGTACACTTTATATTGTCTCCATGTTCTCACTATAAGAATGAATCATACACACTTTTCTGCATTCAGCTTCACATCCCATTTCTTTGCCAATTCCACCAACTTGTCCAAGTCCTGTTGAAGTTCTACACTATCCTCCTCACAATTCACAATACTTCCAAATTTCACATCTTCTGCAGATGTTCAAATTGTGCTCTGTACACCAACTTCTAGGTTGGTAATATACATTAGAGAGAACAAGGGTCTCAATACTGAGAAACTCCACTATGACCCTTTCCTCCACGGTTCTCTGTCTTCTGTACTTTGTGGAGATGCTGGTGTTGGACTGGGGTAAAAACAGAAAGAAGTCTCAAATAACCCTGTTGGACTTTAAGCTGGTGTTGTGAGACTTTTTTCTGTTTCTGTCACTCTGCTAAACTTTTACCCATGTTGGGACTGTCCCTTTTATTCCACAGTGGCACAGTGGTGACAATGCTGTCTCACCGCTCCAGGGACCTTGGGTTCGCTTCCTGGCTTGGGTCATTGTCTGTGCGAGTCTGCATGTTCTCCCCATGTCTGTGTGTGTTTCCTCTGGGTGCTCTGGTTTCCTCCAAAGATATGCAGATTAGGTGCATTAGCCATGCTAAATTGCCCCTTAGTGTCCCAGGATGTATAGATTTAGAGGGGTTGGCGGAATAAATATGTGGGGTTACAGGGATAGGGCCTAGGTCGGATTGTTGTTGGTGCAGACTCGATTGGCCAAATGGCCTCCTTCTGCACTGTGGTGATTCTATGATTTTACTTTACCCACAAGTCTGTTGGTCGGCATCACATCAAATGCTTTTAGGAAGTCCATGTATACCACATCAACATTGCTCTCTGTGGTTCATTCTCCAACTCATGCTGTATTCCAAGGGGAATGCCGACTAATGCACCCATTTCTGGAAGCAACTGGTTTGCTCAGAAGTCAGCAACAAACCCTTCAGCACCTGCCACAGAGCTCCCTGTAGATTTCTGAAACTTGAATGAACTATGGTAAACATTGAACACTTGTAGAATCTAGCAACAGGCAAAAGGAGTTAAATAACAAATAATCTCCAAACAATATCTACTCTAAATTCTTTTTGTTTTGTGCTGTCTGTCCATTCAATCACGTAGTACCTTTAAGTTGTTTGGCACGGTAGTTGGCATGTGTTACTTTGAAGGGGGTGGCTTGTAAATGACCTGCCTGGTACCTTCCAAAGGGCTAGTAGGGAACATGCCCAAGGTATGGTTGAAAATCCATTAAATAGCACTGGTGGTGCTCAATCTTTCCTGCTTTTTAATGCGCAATTAAGAAGGGGCAATAACTGTAGCATCCGTGTTCAAATGCAGCAAGACCTGGATAACATTCAGTAGAATGTGCCCAGTCTACCTCAAATTACTCTGGATTTGAGTAACAGGTAAATTTAGCTGTTTAACTCCCCTACGTGAGTAGTATTCATCACTAATAGGGTGCTGCTGTCAAGTCAAAGAGACTTCCTGCCTGCCACACAAACAGATACTGTAGGATATAAATTACAATGCCAGTGTGATACCAAGTATGTAGGCTGCACGTTGCAATGAATGGCAAATTTTATCAAACAACGCATCCTTTTGGTTGTTCATAATAGACAGTATACTGACCATACTGAACTAAGTTGTGTTTGCAAACCTGAGAACATGTCGAATGTCAGGTGTGATTCTGCAAACAGGCAAGATTTGCTGAACATTTCCAACTCTGCCAAGAATTACACTAACAACCAACTGAAGATGATCAGTTAGGCTTGCAATGTAGCTCACAGAGTTGCTGGAAGCTACATATATTCATATGCGTATGTGCAGGCACTGCATTCTTTTTGAATAAGCAGAAGCTTGGGGGTGATAACTCCCTGATGCATTCACCATGATAACATCTCAATCAATCAATTAATACCAACTTGGCAACCAATCAGCATCCCTTTTCTTATATGGTGTAAATTGTTGTCCCTTTGAAATTTAGCATTCTTTCATCTGTACTAATGAGTGAAGGTCAAAAAGCTTCGACACCATGTCTCTTTCAGGAATCTCTTTTTTGTCGTTTAAAATATAAATTACTTATGAAAAGAAAATAATGTTTGGTCAATGGTGTTTTTTGTCATTTGTTGCAGTAAAAATTTTAAAATGTGAAATCTTGACATCATTTTTCAGCTAAAAACTAGAAGTTTGAATCTTCGTTCAAAATTTGTCAGCCTCAATGGAGATTGTAACAGAAGGCACAAGAAAGAAATGTGAGAGAATACTCTTCACTTGCCTTAGTGAGTGCAACACTCTAGAAGATTGATATAATCTTGGAGCCATGTTAGCACAAAGTAAGATAGTTCTGGTTGTTGGAGGTTGATCATCTCAGTGATGGGTCAGCAAGTTAGAAGTTCCTCAGGGTAGCGTCCTAGTTCGAACCATCTCCCCGTCAAAAATTCAGAAGTGGGATATTCCCTGATGATTATACAATACTCAGCATTCTTTCTGACTCCTCAGATCCTGAAGCATTCCATGTCCAAGTGCAGCAAGACAATATCAGGCTTAGGGTTAGGGTTAGGGTTAGAGAAGTGGCAAGTAACATTCAGGCCACAGAAATGCAAGGAACCGACCATGTCCAACAAGAGAAAATCTAACTTTCTCCCATTGACATTCAGTGGTGTTACCATCACTGAATCCTCCACTGTCAGCATTGTTGAGATTACCATTGACCAGAAACTCAACTGGACTCGCAACATAAACATAATGGCTACAAGAGCAGGTCAGAGGCTAAGGATACGGCAGCTGAATCAGAGTGCTTTTTGAGAAAAATCAAATGCTAGACCTTCAAAAGTGAAGTGTTGAAATCCCTCTAATGAGATGGGGTTTTAATAAGATTATGTGACTCACAGTGGTCACTGATGACTAGATGGGTTGTTGAGAAATTTGTGGGATCTGACTTGGTCAATTTGTCAATTAATGTGCGGTGTGTTGTATTCCACAGTTTGCCTGTTAGTTCATATTGACCTCAATTTAGTTCTTAGCTTTAGAATTTCACTTAGCTATTGTAGATTGTTTTACTTTCTGACGTTATATAATAAAGTTTATTTTGTTTGTTTTAAACCATGGAATCTTGTGGCTTTATTGTTTTAATAAGTAACTGGAATTTCAAATTTTGTCTACTTTAAACTAAAAAGGCACTAGTTCCGAGGCAGATTGTAAAGTTGGATCAAAATTCATAGTTCTGAAACAACAATCAGTTATGACACATCAAGTTTCATGGACTGTACTGTGTTATCAAAGTTTTGCACCCAATATGTAATGCATGAAGTGTGACTGGGTAAGGGAGGCAGCAGAGAGAAATTAAACTTGTTAGCACTTTTTTTGTTTGGTCATAAAGATGCAATTTAGGAGTTAAATTGCTGTTTTGTACATATGTACACACATATTCCACAAATCATGTTACATATCTTTTGGTGAGATCTTGGCATGTACATTGAGAATCCACAAAAATGCATATAGCAGGCAATTCTTAAAATAGCTTAAAAACATTCACTTATTGGATGTGTGTCACAGGCAAAGCCATTTCAATATTTCTTTAATTCATTCGTGGGACATGGGTGTCGCTGGCTGGCCAACATTTATTACCTATCCCTAGTTGCCCTTGAGAAGGTGGTGGTGAACTGCCTTCTTGAAACGCTGGAATCCACATACTGTGAGTTGACCCACAATGCCGTTAGGAAGGGAATTCCAGGATTTTGACCTAGTGACTGCATGGGAACAGTGAAAAATTTCCAAGCGTCAATTTTTAGACAAGCCGTGATGCTTAATGTATGTTGGCAAGTTACAGCAGCAAGAGTGCTCATCCACTACTTGCTGTGTGCATGCCCCGACTTTTTTCAATAGAGGAAGCCTTACCAATAGCAATTGTTCAGGAAACCTAAAATGTATTTCTATTTTAGTGATAAAATGCACAGTATCATCTTCAGCCGAAGCAAATTTGATAGGACAATCGATAGAAAAAGCTATACACAAGGAATTTCACTTGATTGCAGGCTGAGGGAACCTGTACAGCACTGTGTGTGGAGAGGTGCAGTATCACTGACAGCTGTAAGAAGTGCATTGGCCATGCAAAATTGCCCCTTAGTGTCCCGGGATGCAGAGGTTAGAGGGATTAGTGGGGTAAATATGTGGGGTTACGGGGATAGGGCCTGGGTGGGATTGTGGTCGGTACAAATTTGATGTGCCAAATGGCCTCCTTCTGTACTGTAGAATTCTATGATTCTATGATCCTATGAGTCCTCATTGAACTGCACATGTGTGAACTGTAAAAGTTACTTACAGTTGCAGTGACATAATGACAGTGAAGATTGAGAGCTTTACAGTCAATACCATTGTAAAACCTGCATTAATGAACTGCATTCATAGAGGAATATTTCATTCTGCTGGCTGTTGTTGATATAAATGATGTTATCTGTTACCTCTGGCAAACTCCTAGAATCCAGGACAAAGATAATTTCACACACAATGGCAAAGCTATTGCTGTGTGGAAAATAATGAATGGATAAGAGAGAAGCAGAAGATATGGAAGCAAAGTGGCCAATGATTAAAAACTGATGACATTATTTAAAAAATCATCTTGTGACTATAGTTAATTATACTGGATTTTATTGTTCAAAATCAGAATCTTGTGACCAGTTCTTTCAACACATTCCAATATGGTACTTTTATAAACTGGAAGAAAGGAAAAGTGGTTAAACTATATTATAAACCAGTTCATGATCAACTTTTTTTGCTGTATTTATTTAGAATATCTACATGTGTTTGTTAAAGACACACAATCTCCCCTTTGCTGGCCTCTAAATGCAACTAAAATGGATATTATTTCAATATGTGTCTTTAATCACAAAAAAATGTGATCATTACTTTCCTAGTAATTAAAACAATTTGGACTGAACAGTAACATTACAACTCAACCTGCAAGTTATTATCACTGTTAGAATCTGTGCCACTGTAAGATTAATTAATTTACTGATGAAAAGCAGAACATATGCCAAAGTTTTTCATCTTGCACTCATCAGGTCAAACACAAGAATACCAAATTACAAATGATAACAGCAACATATACTGCAGGAGAAAAGTACATTGGTTGGCTGGCAAGTTGATTTTGATTGGCAAGGGTATTGCCATGCAAAAAACAACAGACTCCTCAAACTCTTGAACAAGTCTTGAACATATTTATTTTATCTTCAGAGAAAGGGTCCCTGCATATGACGGTGTCCTGCTTCTGGCAAGCATAAATCAGAAAGTTATGAGCTTGGCTAAGTATCTTAAATGGATTGTTAGTGGAGCTTAGCACATTCGCCATTGTTCAGCAAGTATTACCCAATTGTGGAATCACATCTAACATCAGATGTTTTGTTTTGGTATTTGCAAACACTGCCTGGCAACGTTCTGGCACAAATTCATACATGACATTGCTCAATGTGTGGAAGACAGATTGTCCTTTCGAACGGATGGCAGCATCCTGTTAATAACAAACTCCCCTGGCATAGTCACTGCATCATAGCAGTGTGGAATTGCTTGTTTAACCTGTTGCTCCTATTAATGGGGATGCTTTGACTTTCCAGAGTCATTTGAAATAGACCAGGCATATTTCAGGTCCAAAAGTGATGGACTTTCCCAATTGCATGATACAGAGCAAATGATGGTCTTTAATGCATTTTATGTCTGTGTCAGGTTTGCCAGGTGAACAAAGGTCAGGGTCCTAATTTGTTAATGACATTTATTAAAACATTAATATAATTGGTGTTATCTGTGCATGCATAAAATATTTCAAGTCTTTACATCCAAATAATTGCTGATTTATTATTACAACATTTTTCATTTTGTGCCTTGTTTTGTGTTAGTCAAAGCTGGGACACTAGTGCTAAAGAATGGAACACTTGTGACTTCAGCCAGCCAGAGTCACCTGTAGTCGCTGCTCACCTAAAACTTGATTAAATACAGGGACACTGTGATTCCTATCCTAGGCAAGCAAACCTTACTTTCATTTTATCAGTAACAGCTGGATCTGAACACGAAAGTAAAATGGTTTTACCTAACTTTCTGCACTACTTTATTCCTAAGCACTACAATGCTATTAATCTGAATATATGAATAATTAAATACAATTTCGAACATAGATATAGGTAATTCAGCAAAACTGTCCAACATCTACCCCCTCCCTAGCTAACTTACCTAACTCAATCAACATAAACTTTTAGTCCTTCCTCGTGTACCCTCTTTCCCCTTAAGTAGCTCAACTACTGTACAAGGTAGCAAATTCCACATTCTACCTGCTCTCTTGAGTATAAAGGTGGGAAATATACAGTAAATGGCAGAGCTCTTAGAGTATTGATAGGCAGAGGGATCTGGCTGTACAGGTTCACAGGTCATTGAAAGTGATAGTGCAGGTGGAGAAGGTAGTCATGAAGGCATACAGCATGTTTACCTTCATCACTGGTGCATTGAGTTTAAAAATTGGTAAGTCATGTTGCAGCTTTATAGAACCTTAGTTACGCCACACTTGGAATATAGTGTTCAATTCTGGTCACCACACTACCAGAAGGATGTGAGACTTTGGAAAGGATACAGAAAAGATTTACCAGTATGTTGCCTGGTATGGAGGGCATTAGTTATGAGGAAGGGTTGAAGAAACTTGATTTGTTCTCACTGGAACGACAGAGGTTGAGGGGCGACCCGGTAGAAGTTTCAAGATAATGAGGGGCATGGGCAGAGTGGAATGTCAGAAGCATCTCCCAGGGTGGAAGAGTCAATTACTAGGGACATTTGTTTAAGGTGCGAGGGGCAAGATTTAAAGGAGATATACGAGGCAAGTATTTTACACAGAGGGCGGCTGATGCCTAGAACTCACTGCCGGTGGAGGTAGTGGGAGCAGATACGATATTGACATTTAAGGGGCATCTTGACAAATACATGAAGAGGATGGGAATAGAGGGATATGGTCCCTGGAAGGGTAGCGAGTTTTAGTATAGATGGACAGCATGGTTGATGTAGGCTTGGAGGGCCAAAGGGCCTGTTCCTGTGCTATAATTTTCTTTGTTCTTTGTTCTTAAAGAAGTTTCTCCTGAAATCCTTATTGAATTTATTAGTGACTGTCTTATATTAGCTTTCCTTAGTTTTGAACTTCTCTACAATTGGAAAATTCTTCAGAAAGACATTTTCTATTAATTCATCATGAAGCCTTTGAATGAATGTTATGCACTTTAACAATGCTATGGACTCACCAGCATCTATACTGTTTGTGCTGCAATATGAACATTTCTTGACACAATGTAAGTGCTCACTGCAATTACATTCTTTTAAAATAAACTTCTGAGATATATAACTATTTCAATTCCATTCTCACTGCAATGCAGTGCCATAGATCACTCTCCTCAATCAGTAATAAGCTGAATCTCTTTTCTGCATCAAATACCATTCTGTCAAGGCAAGCTTCTACTCAGACTGCTTAATTTTGACAACACGCTCAGATTTCCTGCACATGTCAAACACTAAGCAGATGTGTGCTGGTTAGTACTGTCTCAGAACATGCTGCAGTACAACTGGGAAAGGAAACTGGCCATTCCAAGATAACACATGCCAACATTTTTCAGGCATGCTGTATACCATGAATTTCATACATTTTAGCGAAAAACTTACTTCATATCAAAATAATAGGATGAATGCTAAATCACCAATCTGATTCTGGCTTAAGGATCTTTTTTATATATTGGAGTGACAGGTTGAACGATTGCAGTATTTATTACAGTAATGGGGCAAAATGTTATTCCTGTCTCCAATATGAATGTTTGTCACATGCTATAAAGTTTGAATAATTATTTTATACTCTAATTAAAATTAATCATCTAACGTCTGACTGCATAAATGGTTTGAATAGCAATTTAAAACTGTAGTCACCGTTTAAAGTTACATATGACATAAATTGGTAGGTGATTAACATCAGGTTGTTGAAACTCACATTAAAATCTCATATTGTAGAACTCCCTCCCAGTGTGATGGAATATCTCCTGTTTATGCTCTGTGGCAGATTTCTTTGCAACATAGCTAAGTGACTTTTGTTGAGCCAAAGTTTTAGGTAATTGTATAGGTGATTCACAACAGTATTTCCAGCTGTTTGCCCCAGTTGCCCAGAAAGATCCATACATAAGCACAAGCTTGAAACACTGGTCTGCACAGTAAGGTTGTACACTGGATTAAATAAAACTAACCATTCATCCCAATACTGCTTTAATTGTCACTGATCATCAGTATCTAACAGATAATTCTGAGAACCTTTTTTTTCATTCATTTCTGGGACACAGACTGGCCAGCATTTATTGCCCATCCCTAGTTGCCCTTGAGAAGGTGGTAGTGAGCTGCCTTCTTGAATCGCTGCAATCCACGTTTTGTAGGTTGACCCACAACACCTTTAGGGAGGGAATTCCAGGATTTTGACCCAGCAACTGCAAAGGAACTGCGATATATTTCCAAGTCAGCATGGTGAGTGGCTTGGAGGGATCTTGAAGGATACCTACATGAATGAGTGACACGGGGGCACAGTGGTTAGCACTGCTACCTCACAGCGTCAGGAACCCAAGTTCGATTCCCGACTTGGATGACTGTGTGGAGTCTGCACGTTCTGCGTTGCTTTCCTCCAGGTACTCCAGTTTCCTCCCACAATCCAAAGATGAGCAGGTTAGAATCATAGAATCATAGAACCCTACAGTGCAGAAAGAGGCCCTTTGGCCCATCGTGTCTGCACCGACCACAATCCCACCCAGGCCCTACCCCCATGTCCCCACAAATTTTACCCACTAATCCCTCTAACCTAACCATTGCAGGACACCAAGGGGCAATTTTAGCATGGCCAATCAACCTAATCCGCACATCTTTGGACTTTGGACTGTGGGAGGAAACCGGAGCACCCGAAGGAAACCCACACAGACACGAGGAGAATGTGCAAACTCCACACAGACAGCGACCCGAGCTGGGAATCGAACCCAGGTTGCTGGAGCTGTGAAGCAGCAGTGCTAACTGTGCCGCCCAAAGGTGCATTGCCATGCTAAATTCTCCCTCAGCCTACCTAAACAGGCGGCGAAGTGTGGTGACTCACAGTAACTTCATTGCTGTGTTAATGTAAACCCACTTGTAACACTAATAAATAAACTGAGGTTAGTAAGCAATAAATGTTTTGACAGAGTGTAGGAAGCATCTCTGATAAAGACCTGAGAGTCCCCAGTCCACCAATGTTTCAATTTGAAAAAAAATCTTCATGTTGAAAACCCTCCATGCATCACCCTTCCCTATAACCCTCCAAGAAATCAGCATTCCTCAAACCCTGGCCACTTCTGCATCCTTCACTTCTCTCACTGCCTGCTATGTCTTCAGCCACCCAGGCCCTAAGCGTTAGAATTGGCTGCCCAAAGCTCTTCACCTCTCCATATCTTAAGATTACTGCTTAAAATTAATCTGTTTGTCCAAGTATTTGGTCATCTGGTCTAATGTCTCCTTTCTTGGTTTGATGTCAACTTTTATCCAAATAGACTGATGTAAAGCTGAAGCACCTTTGAACATTTCGTTATATTAAAGGCACCATCTAAATGCAATGTTCTTTTGCAATCATTGAGAAAAGGTAAAACAATGTTCATGGTAGAATTAAAAATGAACATTGGTCTCTAATGCCACTTAAACTGCAGGTAATAAAGGGGTTGTCTGAACAGTACCTACAAAAATGTCCAGATCTTTCAAAGAGAAAGGATGAATCGATTTCTCATGAATAAAGCTATCTGCATGCTATGATCCTCTTTCCTTCTGACAGGGCCATTATTATTCTGTTCTGCCTTTAAGAAAACCTTTATAGTTGCAGCTATTCCACAGAGTGCCCACCCTTGTGATATACCTTCTCATGTGCGTGCCTTGCCTTTACGAGTTCACACTGCTGGAGGCTCAACAGCTGGTGCCTTTCATCTGGATTAGTTATGTTCAATAAGTGTGTGTCAGTCATTCCTTTCTACAGATTTTTACTATCATCAGGTTCCACAAATCACAGAGTCAGGTGCAGACTTCCAACAGCGATACTGCTTATTCATCTTGCTTGGTTTGAACAGCACTTCTGCTAAGAAGCAGAATACCAAAATTCACAGCCTTTTTCTTTCAACTACAGCCTTTGATCAAACTGTGCCCCTCACTTTTAACTTAGGGTGAGATTAGGGTGGGCACAAGGCTGCAAACTGACCCAATCTCAGTGTGAGGCCAGATAGACTTTAACTCCTCGACTTCATGTTCAGTCTCAATGAGTAAGTGGCCTGAAAATGGTAGGGAATGACAGGTGCACAGGGAGTAGAAGAACAATGGGACAATAAAACACAGTCACTAGACAATGAAGTAAAGCCCCTGGCACTCAAAAAAAATCCTCGTGTTCAAAACCCTCCATGCAGTCACCCTTCCCTATAACCTTCCATGAAATCTGCATTCCTCAAACACTGGCTACTTTTGCATCTGAAAATGATAGGGAGGAATCTCCAAGACGTCCTTCTGCTTTGAGAAGCCCAGGGTAAGGAAGGCTTAAATGTTCCTTGGAGGGATGTTTCTCCTCCTGGTTCCACAAAGAAAGCCACAGGACGTGATCTTTCTGCCAGTTCGTGCCACGTTCCCGCTGCAGTGAAGACGGAATTTGGCAATGGGCCAAATCTCTGTTCATTGCAGCGGGATGGGAAAATCCCACTGGCATGAACGGTCAGAAAATTCCGAATGCAAAATGAAAAATGACTCACCTTTCTGGGCCTTGCGTCCTCTTTATGTTTGGTTGGCCGGGTGGGAAAGCCACAATAGTTTCCAAGTGCAGGCCTCTGCTTAAAATAGCCATTGATCTCAGCTTCAAGTCATCAGAGTCCTCTATTCAAAGAAGGAACCCTGATGGTTTTGGGTGAGTGTCCTTTTCGCCTGTCCAGGATGACCGGCAGGAGGACAGCTAGAACTCAGCTGGGATAATACAACCATTCACGCCTTGTTGCCGCCACCAGCGAGAATAAAAATTTGGCACTCAGACAAATCTCTGCTGCAGCGGGACTGGAGAATCCCAGCTGCAGGTGAGGTCGGAGAACCCGGCCCACCATTAGCAAAGTCCAAAAACATTTTAATGGCCACCTGCCCAGGTTAAATTGGACGAATGGGGTTAAAATTGCATCTTTTACATACATGCAGTCAAAGAAATAAATGATGCTGGATGGCATGATAGCAAAATGGTTAGCACTGCTGCTTCACGCTGCCAGGGAACTGGGTTCGATTCCTTGCTTAGGCCATTGTCTGTGTGGACTCTGCACATTCTCCCCATGTCTACATGGGTTTTCTCCAGGTGCTCCAATTTCCTTTCTGGTTAGCTACATTGACCTGAACAGGTACTGGAGTGTGGCAACTGGGAGAATTTCACAGTAACTTCATTGAAGTGTTAATGTAAGCTTACTTGTGACCAATAAATAAACTTTAACTTTGATATAACTAATTTCAGCTCAGAATTGAAGGCAGCTTGTGATTCTGGATGTAAGATTTGTACATTATAAATTTTAACTTTTACGCTTTGTTGATCAGATTAATATTTTTTTCAGAGGAAGTTGATTAGAAAGTGATGTATCAGTCGGGCTGTCTGTTCACTACCTTTTCATTCGCACAGGATGTGGCACTGCACGTCAGTTAGAATTACTTCCCTTGGGCAGTGTAAGCTTAGCGGTTAAAGGCACATGCCTTTGATAATCAGCTTCAGTATCTCTTTCATGTCAGTAATGAGAAGATACGACAGCATCAAAGGGAGCCTAATTCAGTGAAGAAACTGTGAAAGGGTCCACACAGGGAAGGGTGATGAAGGAGGCTTGAGGAACTCAAGACGCGAGGATTAGAAACAGTTAGCACTCGAGGGCAGGGAAGGGGATAAAGTGAAAAATAAACTGCATTACTGCAACAATCCGAAGCTCCAGCGGCTGTCAAGAGTACCCCTCCTCTTGCCATGTGTTGTTTGATGATTAGAACTAAGGGCTATTGCCAAGAAGTTGCTCTGATTGCCTGGTGGCCAGAGGCAAGGTTGAAGCTTTGAAATGCAAAGATCAAATTTCACTCCATTGCTCTCTGCTTCTTTCCAACTTTGGACTTTTAATGTTGTCATCAGCCAGTAGCTACTTTCGTACTAATTACAAACATATAATAGCTTCAAAATCAGTACTCACTAATAACTCTCTTGGCTCGCCCGAGACAGCAAGATTTAAAGTCATTCAAGATGATGAGAATTGGCTGCACCTGCACCCAATGCTGCTAAGATATTTTATGATTCAGTCCTGAAGCTGGGTTCAATACTCACGGTTAGGAAGCCATTTGTTGCTGCATCTTTGCCAGAGTCAAATGGAGAGGCATATTTCTCTCACCTATGAGACAGGAAAAGTATTAAGAGTGTATTTCACCCCATGAACAGCTGGTAACCAAAGTTGTAAATATCTCTGGCGGAGTCGGGGTGCTGGAGTGGGGGGTGGGTGTTTGTGTAGCTTACCCACTTCATTTCCCAGCTCAGGCAGTAGGTGGGGAAGCAATTGAAAAATCTTGGAAGTATCAAAACAACAGAAGTACTTTGCACGTAGTAAATCATTCTAATAATCGGTAGCGCTGCCTATCTAAACAAAATAAAAATATTATGACGTTAGAAAAAAGTTTCCTTAGAGCTCTCAAAGTGAACACTGAAAAGTAACAAATTAACAGTTGTCCTAGCACATTATCATGGCGAGCATATGAGTGTTACTGGAAACTGACTTTAAACTTACATGTGGAACTGGCATTATAATATTGTAAAAAGTCTGACAACACCAGGTTTTAGTCCAACCTATTTATTTGATAATATTCTCACAGGCTTTCGAGGGGACAGCCTCTTCGTCAGGTGAATGGAGACTCTCCATTCACCTGACGAAGAGGCTGTCCCCTCGAAAGCTTGTGAGAATATTATCAAATAAATAGGTTGGACTAAAACCTGGTGTTGTCAGACTTTTTACTGTGTTTACGCCAGTCCAACGCCGGCATACCCACATCATGATTATAATATTGGCCATTCATTTGGCAAGACTCAAAACAATTCCCACCCAACCATCAAACTTCAAGGTCCAGATGCAGCAAATCCGCAAGAGAAAGGTCAGATCACTGCCACACTTCACAAGGTGAACATCCTCAATATCCTGCACAATCAGAACATATCTCTATTCAGCAGAAATGCATGCATGCAGCGAGGTTTTCTGCCAAATATACATGAAATCCTACAGCAAGACAACAGGACTGAATTCTGTCAAAATTTACCACAGCTTTCAGTGGCTGAGTCAGCTCAAATATGAATACCATATTACACTGCTTCCAGATTTACGGAGTGTGGCACCAAGGAAACCAAACAAAACTGAAGTAATTGGGAATCGGGCTCCGCTAGTTGAAGTCATACTTGGCACAAAAGAAGGTGGTTGTGGTTGTTGAAGGTCAATTATCTCAGTCCTGCTGGTGTCTCTCAGAGTAGTGTCCTAGGCCCAACCATCTTGTTGTTTCAGAAATGGGAATGTTTGCTGATGATTTCACAATGTTCAGCACCATTCGCCACTCCTCAGATCCAAATGCAGCAAGAACAGGACAATATTCAGGCTTGCACTGATAAGTGACAAGTAACGTTCACACCATGCAAAGATTCAGGGCCACACCATAAGAAGCAAGTATGAGGACCCATTGAAGAGGAGATTCTTGGCGTCCCTTGTTCGTTCACACTGAGAACTGGGGAAATCTTGACACCAAACAGGCAGATTCCAAATCCTGAGGCCCAGATTTCCAGGTGGTGAATAGCAAAGAGTGAGCAAGACACTGAGGGCAAGGCAGGGAGACCTCTGCCCTGGAGGGAGGCAAAGGAGTTTAGTGACCTCCACTGTTGGGAACAAACCAGATATCTGGGTATCAGTTTCCCCGAGGGATTCTAAATCAGATGCTAAGCTCCTCATTAGTCTACCCAAGGGGCCTTTAATGCTCATTCTAGAAACCCACTTTGGATGCATGAAAAATAGTTTGATTCAATTTCAGGTCAGGCGATCTTCAGGTAGCCTTGGAACTCAGACTCAAATAGGGCAGGATGTGATTCATGTAAAGAGGTCAGATCTGTTCAAGATTAAATAAGCCACTAATGAAGTTTATAACACAAATGTCAATAAATATTGATTTGATTTATTATTGTCATATGTATTAGTGTACAGATAAAAGTATTGTTTCTTGGATGCTATACAGACAAAACATACCGTTCATGGAGAAGAGAAGGAGAGAGTGCAGAATGTAGTTTTATTGAATGTAGCATAGCTAGGGTGTCGAGAAAGATTAACTTAGTGCGGGGTAGGTCCATTCAAAAGTCTGATGGCAGCAGGAAAGAAGCTATTTTTGAGTCGGTTGGTATGTGACTTCAGACTTTTGTGCCTTTTTCCTGGCGGAAGAAGGTGGAAGTGAGTATGTCTGGGTTGTATGGGATTCTTAATTATGCTGGCTGCTTTTCCAAGGCAGTAGGAAGTGAAAACAGAGTCAATGGATAGGAGGCTGGTTTGTGATGGATTGGGCTTCGTTCGAGACCCTTTGTAGTTTCTTGCAGTTTTGGACAAAGCAGGAGTCATACCAAGCTGTGATACAACCAGAAAGAATACTTTCTATGGTGTATCTTTAAAAGTTGGTGTGAGTCATAGCTGACATGCCAAATTTCCTTAGTCTTCGGAGAAAGTAGAGGCATTGATGGATTTTCTTAACTATGATGTCGGCATGGGGACACACGCACACAGACACAGACAGACACTGAGCTCTGACCAAATAAGGACAGCATTTGTGTGTTCCCCAGTTTATGATAGACTCTCTGACGTCTCAGATTCCCACCATTGCCTCACGTGGAAAGGGACAACATTCACTGTCTGCACCTGGGGTTGGACACCTAGGGGGCCCAGGAGACTTCCATACATGGAATCAGCAATCCTATTCCGGTAACTTCATTGGCTGAAAGCCAGAGAACATTCTAGAAGGATGTGAAGAGGGGGATAAGAAGAGACACCAGCAGGCCATCCGCAGCAAAGCTTCAGTGTTGGCAGCAGAGATGCAGTGAAGATACAGCGAGGAAGCAGCAAAGTCTCGAGATCAACCTTTGCCACATGGAAGGCCCTGAGATTGAAAATCAGCGAAGACCCAAGACCAAGATTCATAGCTGGTGGAGTGAGCCTGGCCTGTTCAAATCTCACAAGTCATATCTAGATCTTGGATAAATTAAGATAGAATTGTTTATTTGAGGTGAAATAGTGTTGTAGGATGTTCGGTTACGCAAGTATTGAAATAAAGACCAAAATTTATTTTAAGTGTAATTGTGAGTCAATCTATTTTTGGTTATACCACAAGTAAGAGCACCAGGGTCGATGAGTTTTAGTGCAAACTGATTGAAGTGTCTAATCTCCAGATTAAACTTGTTACTATTGGAATGGTTCCAGTGTCCTCTACTGTGAATGCTGAGGCAAAATATTGATTTGGTGTCCCTGCTATTTCTATGATTCCCATTCGTAACTCCCCAGTCTTGGCCTCTAACAGATCAATGTTGACTTTAGCCGCTCTCTTCTTTTTTAAATGCTTGTAGAATCTTTTGCTATCCATGTTTATGTTTTATGCTAGATTTCTTTCATAATTTACCTTTGCTTTTTTTTGTTACTTTTTTAGTAACCCGATGTTGGTCTTTAAAAGTTTCCCAATCCTACAGCCTGCCATTGACCTTTCTAATACGGCATGCCTTAGTTTTTGTCCTTTTGTTATCTTTAACCTCCTTGCTTCATCCCCTCCTTTACAATCTTTCTTCCTTTCTGGAGTATATTTCAGTGGTATGCCTATTTTTAAAAACACATGTCATAATTAAAAGTTTAATGTGTCTGTATATAATTCAGAGCTTCCCTCCATCACTGTGACAATATTCATTATAGAGGTGATCAAATATTGAATGCTAAGAGAATTGAGGGATGTAGGAGGAAGTTTGAGTTGAGGTAGAAAATCAGGCAGTAAAGAAGGCAAATGATATGTTGGCCTTTATTGCGAGAGGATTTGGGTATAGGGATAGGGATATTTTTCTGCAGTTGTATAGGGCGTTGGTGAGGCCACATCTGGAGTATTGTGTGCAGTTTTGGCGTCCTTATCTGAGGAAGGATATCCTTGCAATAGAGGGAATGCAGCAAAGGTTTACCAGACTGATTCATGGGATGGCAGATCTATCATATGAGGTGAGACGAAGTTAGTTAGGATTATATTAATTGGAATTTAGAAGGGTGAGAGGGGATCTCATAGAAACTTATAAAATTCTAACATGGTTAGACAGGGTAGATTCAAGAAGAATGTTCCCAGTGGTGGGGGAGTCCAGAACTAGGGGTCATAGTTTGAGGATAAGGGGTAAACGTTTTAGAACTGAGATGAGGAGAAATTTCTTCACCCAGAGGGTGGTGAATGTGTGGAATTTATTACCAGGCCTGAAAATTTCAGGCAGAGAGGTTCATGCAGATTCTGTAGCATCAGTTCCAGTCTCCCGTGCTTTATGCATTCATTCGATATAGCATTAGCTTTGCTAAGTTCCTCCACTATGGGTTCAATATTCTGCCCTGCCACAGACTTTCTATAGGTCCAGATGTCCTGGATATCATCTGGATATTCTGGCAAAGTTGTGACCATTTGTCATGTCATTGTTTACCACATTTGCTTATAAAACAAGAATTGTATTGTAGAAATAATTCATTAGCTATGAAGCACTTCATGATGTAAAATGAAATAATTAAGAGTGTATGTTCTCTTTAAGATTGCCTTTCGTTAATTTGAACCCATCTCCTTTTTTGCTATTTATTTCTGGGATATGGGCTGGCCAGCATTTGTTGCCCATTCCTAGTTGCTCGAAGACAATTGAGAGTCCACCACATTGCTGTGGCTCTGGAGTCACATTTGGCCAGATTTCCTTCTCTAAAGCACATTAGTGAACCAGATGGGTTTTTCTGACAATGGACAATAATTTCATGGTCATCAGTGGATTCTTAATTCCAGATTTTTAAAAAATTATTGAATTCAAATTCCATCATCGGCCATGGCAGGATTCAAACCTGGCTCCCCAGTACATTAGCTGGATTTTTGGATTAATAGCTTAGCAATAATACTCACTAGGCCTTCGCCATCCCAACTCTATGCTGCTTGAGGTGAATCCTCAGATCAGTTTGTCCCATACCGTTTATTATCCTGTATTTCTCGATAAGCTTGTCTGTCAGGTAAAGAAGAGAAGAAAGAAAGAAGTAAACTGCCTTTTGACAATGCCTGCTCACATCCCCAGCCTCACAGCCAATCATTTACTGTTGAAGAGTTGTCCGTGGTGATATATGTCGGAAGATCTGGGGCAGCGCAGTAGCACAGTGGTTAGCACTACTTCCTCACAGTGCCTGGGACCTGGGTTTGATTCCCGGCTTGGGTCACTGTCTGTGTGGAGTTTGTACATTCTCCTCGTGTCTGCATGGGTTTCCTCCGGATGCTCCTGTTTCCTCCCACAGTTCAAAGATGTGCGGTTTAGGTGGATTGACCATGCTAAATTGCCCCTTAACACCCAGTGTATCCAGTCTATAGATAGTGTAAATGCATGGGGATAGGGCCTGGGTGGGATTGTGGTTGGTGCAGACTTGATGGGCTGAATGGCCTACTTCTGCACTGTAGGATTCTATAAAGAATTAAACATAGCATTTGCATTTATACAGTGCCTTTCACAACCATAGAATACTCCAAAACACTTACTTTACAGATATTGCACAGAACTGGACATAATATTCAAGGACAACTGCAAAACATGCAGAAAATTGGAAAGATAAACAGAAAATTTTAGAAATAGTCAGCTTGTCTGGCAGCATCCATGGGAAGCAAAACAGAGTTAATGTTCCAGGTCAGCACATGTTTCTAAGTTGGCCTAGAGGCAGGGTTAAGGTCAGGGAATCAAGGAAGGAACATGTGATGGAGAAATAAGCAGGAGTGACCAAATGGATGATGGTGCAAGGCAAAATGAGATGGTAATGGGACAAGTGAATAAACGAAAGATGTGTCTAGGGTTTGTCTGAGTGGCAACAGCAGCATCATCACCAGTCTTAAAAATTGAAACAAACACCGATTACAATCTGAAATGATTAAACCTAGAGCGCGAAATTCACTCAAAACATTTCTAAATCCCTGGTAGGAAAAGCCATATGATTCATCTCAGGTGGGTCGGTGAGATCTAGATCACAATCCACCCACTCTTCTCTGGAACTTGGGGTGATTCCCATTGGGAAAGAGATATGTGGGGCCAAAAGACGCTGGCACAACCAGTTTCTCAGGGATTGGTGTTATGTATTATTGTTGGTGTGTTATGTTGATACAGTGTTCCTTTAAGAGGCAAGTCACGTGAGCAGAGGTGATTTCATCAGTCAGAGTCACATGCTTTAGGCCCAGTCTTGTATTGAACCATACAGACTGCCCAGCTACAAACTAAAACCTCCATGTTGAATTACAACAACCCATGAGTTTGTATGTTCCTTGCTTCTGACTGCAGCCTAGTAAATTGTCCAGTACAGAATAACCATTATTGCCCCAAAACCCTTAGTCATCCCAGAGAGGTTCAGGTTCCATAAGATGAATCAACCGGAAGGTGAATCTATGACTCAATTCATTATGACCCTTAAGAGCCTCGCAGAACACTGAATTCGGAATGTTTCAGATGATGCCTTAAGAGACAGGCTTGTATGCGGTTTATGAAATTAGGCCATTCAACAAGGCCTATTGACTGAGAAAATTTAATTTTGAAACCACATTGGATATTGCTGTGTTTATGGAATTAGCAGCCAAAGTAGCTGCTCAGCTAGTGGGCAGCGCCCAAGTACATAAAATGGTGCCACACAAAAGAAACCTGTGCAGCAGCAGGAGTACCACATGTCTGGTAGATCTGGGCACTCTGAAACTGACTGCTGGTGCAGGGAGGCCCGGCACAAGAACTGTAAGCAAGTAAGCCTAAAAATGTGCAGCTTAGGTGGATTGGTCATATTAAATGTCTGGGCTTACAGGGATAGGGTGGTTGTGGAATGTGGCTGGTAAGATGCTCTTTCAGAGAATCAGTTCAGACTTGATGGGACAAATGGTCTCCTTCTGCTTAGAAGGGATTCTATTTTTAGGGCGAAGCACACAGATTTTGGATTGTGCCTAAATTGGATGAACAACCCATTAAAATGGGGGTAGACACTGGGGCGGCAGTTTCACTTATTCTGAAACAGTTTACGACCAGAAGCTGAGGCATCTGCCACTCAAGCACTCCAATATCACCCTCAGGACTATGAAGAGCTGGTAGTGCCCTAAAAGAGTATGTAAATGTAAAGTGCAACTGCGGAACCAGGCCACAGAACTGCCCCTCTACATTGTCAAAGGAAATTACCCAGACTTATTTGGACTTTTGTGGCTACAGAAACTTAAACTGAACTTGGGGGGCTGTGAACAAATTGGTCAACTGTAAAACTAGTCTACAAGACATCCTAAACAAGTACCCCAGTATTTTTGAAGATACCCTTGGAGAAATGGAATCCAGGTTCAACTTAAATTGAAACCAGATAGTTAACCCAAATGCCTGCAGCACGAACTGTTCCGTGTACCATCCATTCAAAAGTTTGGTCCTTCTCACAAGAGTCTCCAACCATAACGCAATGTGCACCTGTGTGTGTGGGGCTGGAGAATCACCCCAGAGTTGTGTCCAGAACTTTGTAAAATACCTAATTAAAAGATAAGGTTGTTGTTCCCTGAACCCCTGTTGAGTTACTTTGGAAAAATTAAAGGAGCTGGGGTCAGAGCTGAAGTGGCGACCTTCGGCCAATTCAAGGTTTTGTGTGATCTAAAGCGATCAATGATCAGATCAGGGCTGTCCCCTTTAAATTAGTTTTCTTGTGACTGTCCTGATGAGTACAGGATGGAAAGCTTCGACAGCATGTCTCCTTTTTCAGCAAAACTTGAGCCTTGAGGTCATGAGGTAGGCCATCTACATGCTCAGTGGAAGACAAGGCATCCATGGCTGATGGGGGAAGTCAAGGACAGCATAAAAGCAAAAATAAAAACATTCACAGTGGCGAGGATTAGTGGGAAGCCAGAGGATTGGGAAGTCTTTAAAAGCGAGAAGAGGACAACTAAAAAAGCAACAGGGGGGGAGAAGATGAAAAACGAGTGTAAGCTAGCTAGTAATATAAAAGAAGATGGGAAAAGTTGTTTTTTCAATGTATAAAAGGTAAGAGGGAGGCAAAAATAGCCATTGGACCACTGGAACATAAGAACATAAGAACATAAGAAATAGGAGCAGGAGTAGGCCATCTAGCCCTTCGAGCCTGCCCCGCCATTCAATAAGATCATGGCTGATCTGTTGTAGCTCAGTTCCACTTTCCCGCCCTCTCCCCATAACCCTTAATCCCCTCTCTTATCAAGAACCCATCAACCCGCTTCTTAAAAATATTTAGCGAGGCAGCCTCCACCACTTCAACGGGCAGAGAATTCCAGAGATTCACCACCCTTTGAGTGAAGAAGTTCCTCCTCAACTCCGTTCTAAACCGCCTCCCCTTTATCTTGAGGCTGTGCCCCCTAGTCCTACTGTCTTTTTTGAGCGGGAAGAGTCTCTCCACCTCTATCCTATCCATCCCATTCATCATCTTATACGTCTCAATGAGATCTCCCCTCATTCTTCTAAACTCTAACGAGTACAAGCCTAGTTTATTCAGCCTCTCCTCATAGCTCAATCCCCTCAACTCCGGTATCAGCCTAGTAAACCTCCTCTGCACTCCCTCCAGGGCCAAAATATCCTTGCGCAGGTGCGGCGCCCAAAACTGCACACAGTACTCCAGCTGCGGCCTCACCAATGCCCTATACAGCTGCAGCAAGACCTCCCTACTTTTATATTCAATCCCCCTCGCTATGAAGGCCAGCATCCCATTTGCCTTCCTGACCACCTGCTGCACCTGCAAGCTGGGTTTTTGCGACTCATGCACAAGGACCCCGAGGTCCCTCTGCACCGTCGCCTGCTGCAGTTTTTCGCCACGTAAGTAATAGTCCTTCCTACCATTCTTCCTACCAAAGTGGACCACCTCACACTTGCCAACATTAAATTCCATTTGCCATTTCCTGGCCCATTCGCCCAGCCTATCTAGATCCTTCTGCAGACTCTCCACACCCTCCGCACAATTTGCCTTTCCCCCAATCTTGGTGTCATCAGCAAATTTCGACACCCTGCACTCGGTTCCCTCCTCCAGATCATCTATATAAATGGTAAATAGCTGAGGCCCCAGCACCGACCCCTGGGGCACCCCACTAGTCACCAACCGCCAATCCAAATAGCACCCATTGACCCCCACTCTCTGCCTCCTATTTGACAACCAATCCTCTATCCACGCTAACACCCTACCCCCAACTCCATGTCCCCTGACCTTCTGCAATAACCTCTTGTGAGGTACCTTGTCAAACGCCTTCTGAAAATCCAGAAAGACCACATCCACCGGCTCTCCTCTATCCACTGCCCTAGACACATCCTCATAGAACTCCAGTAAATTTGTCAGACACGACTTCCCTTTAATGAAACCGTGTTGCATCCGCCCTATCAAGCAATTCCCTTCAAGATGCCTCGCAATTTCCTCCTTAATGACGGATTCTAACATTTTACCTACCACAGACGTTAAACTAACCGGCCTATAATTCCCCGCCTTTTGCCTGGCACCCTTCTTAAACAACGGCGTAACATTAGCCGTTTTCCAATCTTCCGGCACTTCCCCGGAATCCAGCGACGTCTGGAAAATAACCACCAAGGCATCCACTATCACCTCCGCCATTTCTTTCAGAACCCTCGGATGCATTCCATCCGGTCCTGGGGACTTGTCCACAATCAGCCCCTCCAGTCTGTCAAGCACCACCTCTCTAGTAACAGTAATGTCATTAAGACCCTCCATTCCTACCACCTTTCCATCGCTAACACCCGGCAAATTATTCACGTCCTCCTCCGTGAAGACAGAAACAAAAAAGTTATTCAAGACCTTAGCCATATCCCCATCCCCTACCACTAGCTCCCCTTTCTCATCCTCTAAAGGACCAACGTTCACCCTAGCCAGCCTCTTCCTTTTTATATATTTATAAAAACTCTTGCTATCCTTTTTTATATTAAGTGCTAGCCCAGCCTCATAGCTTCTCCTACCCTCCTTTATCAACTTCTTTGTCAATCTTTGTTGACATTTAAACCTTTCCCAATCCTCTTCTCGCCCACTACTCTTAGCTACTCTAAATTCCTCCGCTTTTAATTTAACACTTTCCTTCACCTCCTTCGTTATCCACGGCTTATTACCTCTCTTCCTACTGTCCTTTTTGACCATCGGAATAAATTTCTGCTGAGCACCAAGAAAGATCTCCTTAAAGATCCTCCACTGCTCCTCAGCAGACCTACCTTCCAACGCACTCCCCCAGTCCACATTCGCCAATTCTTCTCTCATCCTACCATACTCCCCTCTATTCAAACAAAGGACGCATGTCCGGGAACCCACTTTCTCCTCCTCCATCTGCACCAGAAACTCCACCATACAATGATCACTCTCCCCAAGAGGATCCTTCACCGCAAGGTCCCTAATTCTACCCGCCTCATTACATAGCACCAGATCCAAGATAGCTCGCTCCCTCGTCGGCTCCAACACACACTGTTCAAGGAAATTATCCCGGCAGCATTCCAAAAACTCCTCCTCGAGCCCACCTCGTCCAACATGGGTCGACCAATCAATATGCAGATTGAAATCTCCCATAACTACTGCCGTCCCATTCCTGCACGCCGCACTTATTTGCGTGTTAACAGCCCGCCCCACCTCCAGATCATTATTCGGGGGCCTATAGACGACACCCACCAGCGTCTTCCTCCCTTTGCTGTTCCTAATCTCCACCCACAACGATTCCACGTTCTGCTGTTTGGCTCCGATATCATCCCTTGCTACCACCTTGATACTATCCTTAATCAGCAGAGCTACGCCACCCCCTCTTTCCTCCTGCCTATCCTTCCTAAACACTTGATAGCCCTGTACATTCATCTCCCAGTCCCTGTCACCTTGCAGCCACGTCTCTGTAATGGCCACCAGATCGTATCCATTTGTGTCGATCTGCGCCACCAGCTCATCCACTTTATTCCGAATGCTTCGTGCATTCAGATAAAGCGCTTTCATCCCAGCCTTCACCTGGACCCTATTTGCCGTAATGCCACCAATTGGGACATCCTCGGCCTCTTCCCTTACCTGTACCCTATCCTTAACTTTAGACCTCGTAGCGTCACCTACCCTCGCACCCTCCCCCCCACTAATTAGTTTAAAGCCCTGTCTACAGTCCTCTTTACTCGATTCGCCAACACTCTGGTCCCAGCACGATTCAGAAAAATGAGGCCGGAGAATTAATAATAGGAAACAAAGCAATGGCAGAGGAACTGAATGGTTACTCTGCATCAGTCTTCACAGTGGAAGACACCAGTGGGATGCCAGAGCTCCAGGAGAATCAGGGGGCACAGGTAAGCGTAGTGACCATCACTAAGGAGAAGGTTCTGGGGAAGCTGAAAGGTCTGAAGGTGGATAAATCACCTGGACCGGACAGACTACACCCCAGGGCTCTAAAAGAGATAGCTGAAGAAATTATGGAGGCATTGGTGGTGATTTTTCAGGACTCACTTGGAGGCAGGGAGGATACCAGAGAACTGGAAAGTAGCTAATACAACACTGCTGTTTAAGAAGGGAGGGAGGCAGCAAATGGGAAATTATTGGATAGTAAGCCTGACTTCAGTCATTGGTAAGATTTTAGAGCCTATTGTTAAAGTTGAGATCACAGAATACTTGGAATTGCATGATAAAGTAGGACTGAGTCAGCATGGCTTTGTCAAGGGTAGGTCATGTCTGACAAATCTGTTAGAGTCCTTTGAGGAGGTAACAAGGAAGTAAGGTAAAGGAGAGCCAGTGCACGAGATTTATTTAGATTTCCAGGTGCTGCATAAGAGAATGTTAAATAAGTGCCCATGGTGTTAAGGGTAAGATCCTGGCATGGATAGAGGGTTGATTGACTGGCAAAAGGTAGAGAGTGGGGACAATGGGGTCTTTCTCTGGATGGCAGTCAGTGGCTAGTGATGTGGAGGAAGGAACTGAGTTAAGTTTGCAGGTGATGCAAAGATATGTAGAGGGACAGGTAGTGTTGAGGAAGCAGGGGGCTGCAGAAAGACATGGACAGGTTGGGAGAGTAGACAAAAAAGTGGCAGTGTGCAAAAGTGTGAGGTTATGCACTTGGAAGAAGGAATGGAGGCATGGACTATTTTCTGAACGGAAAAATGCTAAGGAAATGAGAAACACAAAGAGACTTTGGAGTCATTGTTCAAGATTCTCTGAAGGTTAACGTGCAGGTTCAGTCAACAGTTAGGAAGGCAAATGCAATGTTAGCATTCATGTCGACAGGGTTAGAATACAAGAGCAGGGATGTATTTCTGAGGCTGTATGAGGTTCTGGTCAGACCCCATTTAGAGTATTGTGAGCATTTTTGGACTCCATATTTAAGGAAGAATGTGCTTGCCTTGGAAAAGATCCAGAGGAAGTTCACAAGAATGATCCTTGGAATGAAGAGTTTGTCATTTGAGGGACGGTTGAGGACTCTGGGTCTGCACTCGGAGTTTAGAAGGATGAGGGGGGATCTTATTGAAAACTACAGAATACTGCGAGGCCTGGGTAGAGTGGATGTGGAGAGGATGTTTCCATTATTAGGAAAAACTAGAACCAGAAGCACAACCTCAGGCTAAGGGGACGATCCTTTAAAACAGAGATGTGGAGGAATTTCTTCAGCCAGGAAGTGGTGAATCTGTGGAACTCTTTGCCGGAGAAGACTGTGGAGGCCAGGTCATTGAGCGTCTTTGAGACAGAGGTAGATAGGTTCTTGATTAATAAGGGGATCAGGGGTTATGGGGAAAAGGCAGGAGAATGGGGGTGAGAAACAAAATCAGCCATGAATGAATGGCGGAGCAGACTCGATGGACCGAGTGGCCTAATTCTGCTCCTATGTCTTATGGTCTTATGGTCCTATGGCCATCACATGGCTTGGGAGGGAAAACCTCTGCGGAGTGTGAGAACCTGTTCAGAACCATTAGTGATCAAAAGCATTTACGTATGAATACAGAAAGTAATTCCATTGGAAAATATTGAACAGTTCATTGAGCAGAAACTAGAGTTAATCCAAGAGGGGATAAAACCAGAAGAGGTAAAAAAGTGGGAAGGTGAGCGGTCTTCCTGTTTACAGCATTCACTTTTGCACTCAGAGAGAGAGAATGAGATTATTAACCAGACAGATCAGGAGGCAGAGCGATTGAACCAGTGGGTTTAAGAGTTTGAATTGTGCAAAAAGGCAAAAAGGGTATGACAGCTTTGTTGTTGCATCAACACATCTCTTACCTAAATATTAGCACAACTGTGAGAGGAACTCTAGAAACTAAATAAAACATCAGAAGGAGGATCATAGAATCCTACAGTGCAGAAGAATACCATTTGGCCCATTGAGTCTGTACTGACCACAATCCCACCCAGGCCCTATCCCCAGAACCCCATGCATTTACCCCAGCCAGTCCTTATGATACTAAGGGGGAATTTAGCATGGCCCATCCACCTAACCTGCACATCTTTGGTTTGTAGGAGGAAACTGGAGCACCCAAAGAAAACCCACGCAGACACGGGAAGAATGTGTAGACTCCACACAGGCAGCAGCCCACGCTGGGAATTGAAGCTGGTTCCCTGACGCTGTGAGGCCACAGTGCTAACCACTGTGCTACCGTGCCGCCCAACACGATAATAGGCTAAACAAGATCTATAAAGTTCGAAAACAAAAATTCCACAAAATGAAAAAGAATCTTTGACATTGAAACCAACATTTAGGCTGACAGTAAATGCTTTTAGCTTCTGAGTGAGAAAATGCTCTCAAGATTGTTCAAGAGGGGAAATGGCTGGGAGGAAAAGAAATAGGTTTAACAACCCATAGCAGTTGTTAAAACTGTTGAGAGAAAAGAATGAGTATAATTTCTGTTTACAGCCCATGAAGTACTTTTGAGGATTTGTCACTTTCATATTGTAGAAAATGAAGCAGCAAACATGTGCACAGCAAGATCCCAGATACAACACTGCTCTTCTTTCAAATTACATCGTGGAATCTCTTCCATCTTCCTGAGAGAGCTGGTGAAACCTCTGTTTAATTTTTCATCCAAAATTGTGGGAGATGTGTCAACTATCCCTGGTTGTGGGTAAGGGAAGCCATTACAGTAAGTGATCTTGTCAGAACAGATGCGCTGGATATGGAGAAACTGGTGAGATTGGAAGAGAGCACTTACAGGAAGTGGAGTGTGAGGTAGTTCAATGAGGTAGCTGTGAGAATCGAGAGGCTAATTTTAAGTGTGGGTTGACATCCTATTCCCAAAATTGAAGATAGAAAAGTTTGAGAAGGGAAAGGAAGTATAGCGTGTTCTAATAACTCCAGGAGTCAGTGTAAAGGAACAGTACTTTATTGCACAAAATGAAGGAAAGCAAAAACCACAAGCCTGTGATGAATACAAACAGGTCCCAACTGGGACAATGCATGAATGGATCCACTCAGGGGCTTGCTTTATACAGGGTTCAGTATACAAACTCCATCTGGTGAGTTAATTACCAGTCCTCAGGGAGCTCATACTCAACATGTCCTACACAGAGGTCAATCAGTGATTTCCCCATGAAAGTCCTGGGGGTTATCATACATGTGAAGGTGAGACTGGAGGGGAGAGAGGGGGATGGAGGGGAGAGAGAGGGATAGAGGGGAGAGAGAGGGATGGAAGGGAAAGAGAGGGATGAGGGGGAGAAAGAGGAATGGAGGGGAGAGAGGGTGTGAGGGAGAAAAGGAGATGGAGAGGAGAGTGGCGGATGGGGGGAGAGGGAATGGGGGAGGGGGTGGGGGAAAAAGAGGGATGGAGAAGAAAGGGAGTGGAGGGAGAGGGGGATGGGGAGAAAGGGGGATGGGGACAGAGGGGAATGGGGGAGTGAGGGGGATGGGGGAGAGAGTAGGGATGGGGGAGATAGGGTGGGTGTAGGGAGAGGGCGTGGGGGGAGAGATGGGGATAGAGGGGAGAGAGGAGGATGGAGGGAGAGAGGGGGAATGGGGGAGACGGGGGATGGAGGGGAGAGGGTGGCTGAAGGCAGAGGGGGTGGGGGAGAGGTGGGGTTGGAGGGAGAGAGGGGGTGAGGGAGAGAGGGGGATGGAGGGGAGAGAGTAGGTGGGGGAGATGGGTGGGGGGGAAAGAGGAGGATAGAGGGGAGAGAGGGGGATGGAGGGAGAGAGGGGAATGGGAAGAGAGGGGGATGGAGGGAAGAAAGAGGGATGGAGGGGAGAGAGTGGGTTGGAAGGGAGAGAGGGGGTTGGAGGGGAGAGGGGGGATGGAGGGAGAGAGGGGAATGGGAAGAGAGGGGGATGGAGGGGAGAAAGAGGGATGGAGGGGAGAGAGGGGGTTGGAAGGGAGAGAGGGGGTTGGAGGGGAGAGAGAGGGTTGGAAGGGAGAGACGGGGTGGAAATTCAAAGACAAGTTGATTGTATTTTCCATTTTGAGGTGAGAATACTGATACAGTCCCGGAAATGTACTGGAGAAAAACAGCAGAAGCCTGAATACTCAAGGTGTGGTCTACCCAGGATACAGTGTAAGCGCAGCTATTCAATCTGCACTCCACTCTTATCTGTTTACAGTCTGAAATTCCATGAATTTATACTGCAGGCTTGCATTGGCAGACATTTTTTTTGCAAGTCTCATTTTAGTGCGTACGCAGCAACTTTGAACAACATGCTCCACATATTTTGAAATCACTTTGTCTCCAGGTTCATTCACCGAGAATGAAACAGACAAACACTGTGCAAGCTGGAGAGTACTGTAATAGTGCCTGGAATGTGACTGCACACTCATGCAAAACCTTTGTGAAGATGCTTCATGGATATGTCTGCCAACATTTCACTTCATACTGTGACCGTACTGGTTTGTATAATTTGGGTGGTCTGCATTGGAAGTTTCACATAGGCATCTCTTCAATGCCTCTTTTATATCAATGTAAAATTGCAAGAATGAAAGGGGTATAATTATCCATAAAGCAGTCCTTTGAACATTACTAGGATTACTCACAATATAAAATTGAAAAATGTGGAACTACTTTGACAAGCTGTTTGTGTACTATTTGTATGCAGATCTGGCAACTCTTAACCCACTAGAGTAGCTGAAACCTATTATCCAGCGAATTACAGGGGTCATTTCAAGTCCGTCTGCTTGGCATGTTAATATCTTGGAAACCTCTGACTAAATGATCGTGACTACTGGTGGCTATTCCCATAAGTTTATAGATTTGTTTTTGCGCAGGAAGGTTCTGAACAGTGAGATGTGCACTGACTCTCTGTTTAATATAACACAGACGTTTAATTTAGCAAATCCCAGTTTATTATTACTGGCTCTCCATCGTCATCTAATCTTGCCAAGTTCGGTTGGTTTAGTACTTATTGCTCACTAACATCTTTAAATATTTATTTGCTGGGATATGCATAACTCAAATTGAAGTTACCTATTGCTTGGTTAATTGGACAGAGCAAGGTTCAATAATGGACATCAAGGCTACTTTTTACACCAATTGATTGCAATTCTTCCGAGTATTTTCCACAGCTTTCCCATCTGCCTATGACTTTCAGCCGAAAAGTATGGACAAAAAGAAGTTGTGACATATTTTTATGAGCTATGAACTGTTTCTTTGTAAATATCTCCCTCCACGCATGTGCAATTTTCAGCAGCAAATTGGTTGCAAATATGATGGAGAATGGATTCCATCTGTTTTGACTTATTTGAAAATAATCTGCAAAGAGGCTTTAAAAAGTCTGGCAAATGAGAAGACACAGACTTTCCTATGAGACATTCCATTTATGTTTTATGTGGCATGGAAAGAAGAACGGTATGATGCATGTGTCACCCTAGGACCATGACCATGAATGGGACAGGCTATAACCGGGTTATTGAAAGAGAAAGACACGGCCCACCGTGTGGCACAGTGGCAGAGTGGTCAGCACAGATGCCTCACAATGCTACGGACCTGGGTTTGATTCCCGGTTTGGGTCACTGCCTATGCAAAGTCTGCATGCCCTCCCCATATCTGTGTGGGTTTCCACCAGGTGTTCCAGTTTCTTCCTACAGTCCAAACGACATGCTGGTTAGGTGCATTGGCCATGATAAATTCTCCCTCAGTGTATGCAAACAGGTGCCAAGAATGTGGCGACGAGGGGGATTTTCACTTCATTGAAGTGTTAATGTAAGCCTACTTGTGACACTATTAAATAAACTTTAAAAACTTTAGTTGCTACCTTCACATGCTGCAGCATTGATACCTTTCCAATTCACCTGATAATATTTCTAGGCTCTCTGCACCATTTCTGTTGAAGTGTGCCACCTAGGTGCCAAGTGCACATGAATACTTTCATTCTCATATCCTAGGGATGACTACAATGGATTAAACATAAAATTATATTCTTTAGAATGCCCCTTTAACAAAAATTGCTGCAGAATATAAACATACCATCGAATTGGGAAAAGTGAACATGTGTATTCAATAGAAAAGGCTTTTTAATAATGTAAATGTTCAGGTGGTATGAGGAGTTTGGAATCTGCTATGAGTCAAACCCCATGTCAGGACATGAAGTGGATATAAAAAATACATCTTGAAGAACAGAATGAAATAATGAATTTGGACAGAAAGGGTACATGAAGGTTGAATGAAACAAACAACAGTGTGTTTTAATAAAAATATTTATAACTGCAAGAATGCTTCACTGGTGTAGGCCAAGAGAATCAAGCCCAATAACTCTCTTGCATCTGGCAAGATTGTTATCTCCTGGCTGAGGATTATGACCATAAATTAGTGTGCTAAATCTCACAACATCTGTCTTCCACGCGTGAGAGTTAAGAAGGGAATGTTGTGAAGTCATGAATTGCTTCAGCCCCCATAATAGGACTGAATGAATTTGATTAAAATGAGAGGGATTTCTCTCCATTATAGATAATGGGATAATAACAACAACCATGAACTTACTTTCTCTTGGCAACAAACTTGAACTCTGTGTTTTAGGATCAGAGGAAAACTGACCTCTCCACTCACCTGATAAAGGAGCAATGCTCCGAAAGCTCATGATTCCAAATAAACTTATTGGACTTTAACCTGGTATTGTAAGACTTCTTACTATGCCTTCCTCAGTCCAACACCAGCATCTTCACACATCAGTATGCTGGATTTACTCTGTGTTAGGTTTCGAAAGGAGTGGCGTTGGACTTATTCTGTGTTAGGGACAGAAGGGATTGACATAAGAACGTAACAACTAAGAGCAGAAGTAGGCCATCTGGCCCCTTGAGCCTGTTCCGCCATTCAATAAAATCATGGCTGATTTTTTCATGGGCTCAGCTCCACTCACCCGCCCGCTCACAATAGCCCTTTACTGTTCAAATTTTTATCTATCTTTGCCTTAAAAACATCAATGAGGAAGCCTCAACTGTTTCCCTGGGCAGGGAATTCCACAGATTCACGACCCTTTGTGTGAACGAGTTCCTCTTCAACTCAGTCTTAAATCTGCTCCTCCTTATTTTGAGGCCATGCTCCCTCATTGTAGTTTCACCTGCCAGTGGAAACAACTTCCGTGCTTCTAGCTTACCTATTCCCTTTATAACCTTACATGTTTCTTCCATCATTCTTCTAAATGCCAATGAGTATAGCCCCAGTCTACTCAGTCTGTCCTCATAAGCCAACCCTCTCAACTCCAGAATCATTTAACCTTTCAATATAAACCTTTCCAATTCATCTAATAATATTGCTGGGATTGCTGCTGAACTTACTCTGTGTTAGTGTCAGAAGGGAGTGGTACTGGACTATTCCAAATGGAGCTGTGTTGAGTTTGAAAGCTGGTCAGCAGAAACCTGCTATCACTCCCTCCGTATATAGTTGCAGTCTCTCTGCGACAGCAGCGTTACAAGGAGGTGGAACATAGGCAGTGAGGGGGAAGCTATGCACAGAGGGAAAAGGAGAATATAGAAGCGGAAGAGGAGGTGGAGGAAGTAAAGAGGCATCCATGAATCCATCATTCTAGATAGGCTGTCTATGAGCAGTTGATCAAACTCAGGTTCACTGAAATTATCTTCACATGACCACTGTTCCACAATTCCCCATCTATCCATCTCTCTGTTGCAGTTTCTTTTTTGCCAAAATCCTGAAATAAAAGACAACCCAAAAAGAAACCATTCGATCAATTTTATTCAGCAACTCATCCAATAACACAGACAAAAACTGAACAAGGAGCAAAGACTAAAGAAAATTACTGCACAGGAACAGGCTCTTCAGCCCTCCAAGCCTGCACTGACTATGCTGCCCATCTGAACTAAAACCGTCTCCCCTTCCAGGAACCATATCCCTCTATTCCCATCCTATTTATGTATTTGTCCAGACGCCCCTTAAAAGTCACTATCGTATCCACTTCCAGTACCTCCCCCGGCGGCAAGTTCTAGGCACTCACCACCCTCTGTGTAAAAAACTGATCTATCCATCCTTGTGCATTCCCTTAGTGTCTGGCAGGTGTCTTCATCTGTCCTAACACTCCATATTGATTACAATTTTGGCCAAAAGGACACTGGGATGATCTGTAGTAGAGGGATGGATAGATGGGAATTGTGGACCAGTGGTGATATGAAGATGATTGAGGATGGATTCAGATTTGATAAGGTGCATAAAGCAGGAGCATGCCATTCTCCTCAGACAATGCCAGCCTAATAATTTGTAGCACCATCTCCTCCAAGGGGCTCAGCAGATTCAGGCATGCCTGCTGGTTCTCTCCTGTCATGTGGTAACTTGCAAAAGGTAGGAAGCAAGTGTGTTGTAAGGATTGATGCATCTATCAGATCTGGACACCTCATAGGATATGAGAATGAGGTGTGAGACAGGCAGAATTGGGAAGTGGGTGAGGATTATTTGTAGGACCTGAATGTTAAATGTGAGCCCTGATTGTCATCAGTGGTGCTATCAAGCAAACCTGCTCAGCACTAGCCTGCTCAGTGACGCCCAGTTTGGGTTTCACCAGGGTCACTCAGTTCCTTACCTCATTACAGCCTTGATTCAACCATGGACAAAAGGGCTCAATTCCAGAGGTGAAGTGAGAGTGACAGCCATCGACATCATGGCAGCATTCGACCAAGTGTGGCATTAAGGAGCCCTAGTGAAACTGGAATCAATGGGTATTAGGGGCAAACTCTCCACTGGTTGGAGAGTCGTACATCGGATGATGGATGTGGTTATGGAGGTTCAGTTATCTCAGCTGCAGGACATCTCTGCAAGAGTCCCTCAGGGTAGTGTCCTAGGCCCAACAATCTTCAGCTGCTTCATCAAAGACCTTCCCTCCATCATAAGGTCAAAAGTGTGGATGTTTGTCAATGATTGCACAATGTTCAGCACCATTCACAACTCCTCAGATACTGAAGCAGCCCATGATCAAAAGGGGTCACTGCTCTGGCAGGCTTATTTCTTCTCTAAAACACTTTCTAATACAGTTCTGTCAGCTGCTGTGGCTTGAATGCATCATCCCTTTAGAAGTTCAGCCTGACTTTAGGAAATGTGGAATAGCTTTAACTATGCTCATCACTCACGCATTTGACCAAGCTGCAAGTCAGCTCATTTAGCGCGAGGCTACACATTGCCATCATTGAGAAGAGTAAGCAGAATGAAGTTTGCTTGCTGCTTGCTTCTCCAAGAATTGATGTGACAAATCACACATTGCAAACCTCACATGCTCAAATGGACCTTGTTAAATTTTTATCTCCTTGTCTTTACAGAACCATAGAATCTATGGAGTTATATTCATTGTTAAATTTTTATCTCCTTGTCTTTACAGAACCTTAGAATCTATGGCATCGAGACAGGCCCTTTGGCCCAAATTGGCCCATGCCTATCCAAGCTAACCCCATTTGCTTGCATTTGGCCCATGACCCGCTAAACCTTTCCTATCCATGTATCTGTCCAAATGCCTTTTAAATGTTGTCAATGTCCCTCCCTCAACCAATTCCTCTGGCAGCTCATTCCACATACATGTCACATTCTGTGTAAAGAAAGTTGCTTCTCAGGTTCCTATTAAAATATTTGAAGGAAATCATGTTGACTCATAATGGAAAGTCTCATTCCTGTTTTTTTTTATTGATAGGGTGTAAGTATTGTTGCCTGGACCAGCATTCACTGCCCATTTCAATTCCTCGGTACCATACTGCCCCAGCCCATTTAGCTTAAATTCCCCAAGGCTTGGTTTCATTTTTTTTGTTAATTCTTCAATTTCATACTAGCTCTAAGCAGGTCCAGCTACTATAGTTGCTTAATTGTTGCAAGAACCCTTGCAATGGTCTCGCCCCCAGTTGCTGTAATAAATCCTGCGTGAAAGAAAGGTGGGTTCAATCCAATTCTGGACTGACACAAGGCTGGAAGGGTGAAAAGAAATTAACAATATAATAAGGTTTGACTGCAACTCAATTGGAATCCAAAACTGAATTGTTTCAATAATGTGATAACTGCTGAAGGGTAGTTAAGAGCCAACCACATTGCTGTAAGTCTGGACTCACATGTAGGCCAGAGCAGGTAAGGACAGCAGATTCCTTTCCTAAAGGACCAGATGGGTTTTTAACCATACATGGTCATCATCAGACTTACTTCCAAGTTTTTTTTGGATTGAATTCAAATTTCAATATTTGCCACAGTGGGATTTGAACCCGGGTCCCCAGAATATTGCCCTGATCTCTGCATTACTAGTCCAGTAACAATACCATGATCACCTTATCCCTTACAACAGCTCTGCAAAGGGAGAAGCTGGAGTACTGTGTGCAGTTTTGGGCGCCGCACCTGCGCAAAGATATTTTGGCCTTGGAGGGAGTGCAGAGGAGGTTTACTAGGCTGATACTGGAGTTGAGGGGGTTGAGCTATGAGGAGAGGCTGAATAAACTAGGCTAGTACTCGTTGGAGTTTAGAAGAATGAAGGGAGATCTCATTGAGACGTATAAGATGATGAATGGGATGGATAGGATAGAGGTGGAGAGACTCTTCCCGCTCAAAAAAGACAGTAGGACTAGGGGGCACAGCCTCAAGATAAAGGGGGGGCGGTTTAGAATGGAGTTGAGGAGGAACTTCTTCACTCAAAGGGTGGTGAATCTCTGGAATTCTCTGCCCGTTGAAGTGGTGGAGGCTGCCTCGCTAAATATTTTTAAGACGCGGGTTGATGGGTTTTTGATAAGAGAGGGGATTAAGGGTTATGGGGAGAGGGCGGGAAGGTGGAACTGAGCCACGACAGATCAGCCATGATCTTATTGAATGGCGGGGCAGGCTCGAAGGGCTAGATGGCCTACTCCTGCTCCTATTTCTTATGTTCTTATCATTATGTTCGGGTCTTAGTCCTGATTCTGCTGGAACTAATCCTGTTGCATTGCAGAGCAATGATTTGATCCATTGTTGGTTCACCTGAAGCTCAGTGACCCCTTTCCAAAAGGGTGGCCTGGTGGCACAGTGGTTAGCACTGCTGCCTCACAGCGCCAGGGACCTGGGTTCAATTCCCAGCTTGTGCGGAATCTGCATGTTCTCCCTGTGTCTGCATGGGTTTCCTCCCACAGTCTGGAAGATGTGCTGGTTAGGTGATTGGCCATGCTAAATTCTCCCTCAGTGTACCTGAACAGATGCTGGATTGTGGTGACTCAGGGAATTTTACAGGAACTTCATTACAGTATTAATGTAAGCCTACTTGTGACAAATAAATAATTAAACTAAAAATGCCTTCTCCTCCTCAGCTCAGTGATTCTCTATTCCCCTGTCCACTCTAGTTTCCAGGTAAATGTGAAAACTTGATTATCTAATTGTTGACATTTAGTTCTGTGTTTTCATTTTTTTATTTGGGGCCACTACCTCCCTCTATACTGTGAATTACATTTGCCTTATTTGCAATTTCCTATTAAATTTTCTTTTTAGCCCTTGGGTAAGGTTAACCTTCCTGCTCACAAAGATATTTTTTCCGTTGTTGAATATGTCTGTCTCCTCCTTTAAGAAATAAGTCTTGTGGTAATATGGAGAATTTATACCGGGTATGACACAGCATCTGTGGTTCAAAACTGTCTGAAAATGTTTGGCTTACATATTTACTGTGCATCAAAACATCAGCTTGCTTTAATATCTAACATTCCACAATTTTCATCTGTCTCTTGAAGATTCTAGCCAAGACCAAAAACGACTTAACTTTCCATTTGGATTATTTAAGGAAAAAAAACAGTGTCTCTCAGGTCTCCCTGCATCACGCAACATTTCCCAGTTAAAGGCAAAACTATTCAACAATAATCAACATTAGTGTCAATTGCAAGGGGGCACAGGTTCAAGGTGAGAGGGGAAAGTTTAAGGGAGGTGTGTGAGGGAAGTTTTTCATATAGAGAGTGGTGGGTATCTGGAACACGCTGCCAGAGGAGATGGTGGAAGCAGGCACATTGGCAACATTTAAGAGGCACCTGGATGGGTACATGAATAGGGAGGGAATAGAGGGATATGGTCCGAGTAAGGGCAAAATGTTTTTGCTTAGTTAGGGCATCATGATCAGCCCAGGCTTGGGGAACTGAAGGGCCAGTTCCTGTGCTGTACTTTTCTTTATTCCCTGTTCTATTAACCCATCAACTATTTTGGGGGAAGATGGTGGCATAGTAATAATGTCACTGGGCTAGTAACACAGAGGCTAATGCTCTTGGGATAGAATCAAAGAATCCTACAGTGCAGGAGGAAGCCATTCAGCCCATCAAGTCTGCACCGACCACAATCCCACCCAGTCCTATCCCCATGCTGGTTCAAATCCTACCATGGCAATGTTGGAATTTAAATCCAATTAATAAATCTAGAGTTGAAAGCTAATCACAGTAATAGTGACCATGATAACTATCAACGATTGTTGTAAACCCCAACTGGTTCACTAATGTCATTTAGGGAAGGAAATCTGCTGTCCTTATCTGGTTTAACTCACATGTCATAGAATCCTACAGTGCAGAAGGAGGCCATTTGACCCATCGACCACAGTACCACCCAGGTCCTATCCCTATTACCCCATGCATTTACCCTAACTAGTCCCACTGACACTAAGGGCAATTTAGCATGGCCAATCCACCTAACCTGTATATCTTTGGACTGTGGGAGGAAACCGGAGCACCCAGAGGAAACCCACGCAGACATGGGAAGAACATGCAAACTCCACACAGACAGTGACCCAAGCTGGGAATCGAACCCAGGTCACTGGCGCTGTGAGGCAGCATTGCTAACCACGATGCCACTGTGCCGCCCCAGATACCAGTTCCACAGCATTGTGGTTGACTCTTAATTTCCCTCTGAAAAGGCCAAACAAGTCATGCAGTTCAAGGGCAATTAGGAATGAGTGACAAAGGCTGGCCTTGCCAGCGATCCCACATCCCATGAAAGAGTGAAGGAACTGACTTTTTCCTTAGCCTATCTTTATCTCTCCTTCCCACGTCTACTCTCCATCTACTAACACCTGATGATGGAGGTAGGGAGCTTTATACATGAGGACACTCCTGAACTTTCAAAAAGATTCTAGGATGTACATAACAACTGGCAGAAATGGAGACAATAAATTTTAAAATGGAAAAAGCTAAACACAAACTAAAATAGTTGTTGTCAGGCCACTACTTGAAGTAAAATTTGATTAAATGTACTTCCTCAAACTCTGCACCATGTGCAAAACAATGTCTGAACTCTATCGACCGTCTCATAAGAACATCAGAACCAGGAGCAGGAGTAGGCCATTTGGCCCCATGAGCCTGCTCCACCATTCAATAAGATCATGGCTGATCTTTTTGTGGATTCAGCTCCATTTACCCGCTCGTTCACCATAACCCTTAATTTTTTTGCTGTTCAAAAATCTTTCTGTCTTTGCCTTAAAAACATTCAATGAGGTAGCCTCAACTGCTTCACTGAGCAGGGAATTCCACAGATTCACAACCCTTTGGGTGAAGAAGTTCCTCCTCAACTCAGTCCTAAATCTGCTGCCCCTTATTTTGAAGCTCCTAGTTCTAGTTTCACCCACCAGTGGAAACAACTTCCCTGCTTCTATCTTATTTATTCCCTTCATAATCTTACATGTTTCTATAAGATTCCCCCTTATTCTTCTAAATTCCAATGAGTATAGCCCCAGCCTACACCCTCTCTCCTCATAAGCCAACCCTCTCAACTCTAGAATCAACCTAGTGAATCTCATAGAGTTGTGGAGTCATAGAGGTTTACAGCATGGAAACAGGCCCTTCGGCCCAACTTGTCTGTGCCGCCCTTTTTTTTAAACCCTTAAACTATTCCCAATTGCCCACATTTGGCCCATATCCCTCTATATCCATGTAGCTATCTACATGTTTTTTAAAAGATAAAATTGTACCTGCCTCTACTACTACCTCTGGCAGCTTGTTCCAGACACTCACCGCCCTCTGTGTGAAAAAATTTGCCCCTCTAGACACTTTTGTATCTCTCCCCTCTCACCTTAAACCTATGCCCTCTAGTTTTAGACTCTCCTACCTTTGGGAAAAAGATATTGACTATCTATCTTGTCTATGCTCCTCATTATTTTATAGACCCCGATAAGGTCACCCCAGAGAAAAAAAATCCCAGTCTATCCAGCCTCTCCTTATAACTCAATCCATCAAGTCCTGGTAGCATCCTAGTAAATCTTTTCTGCACTCTTTCTAGTTTAATAATATCCTTCCTATAATAGGGTGACCAGAAGTGCACACAGTAATCCAAGTCTCCTCTGCACCCCCTCTAATGCCATTATACCCTTTCTCAAGTCTCTTCAATCTCAAGAATTGTGAGCACCTTTGGGAGATGAGTTTCACAATGAGCTGATTTCTTTCAAGAATGTCCATTTTTTTATTTCACACCCGACTGGGTCAGCTATGCCCAAATGTGTTGTGTTTTTTTGGTTTCCAAGTGCTATGTTTAAATGAACAATAACAGATGGCACTGAGAGCCTTTATCATAGCAAAAACATTAGACAGTACTTCACAGGAGCAATTATCAAACAGAATTACAACTGTTTGGTCAAAGGGATTTTAAGGAGTGCTATTGAAGTGGAGAAAGAGATTGAGAGGGATTTCCCCCCACCCCAATGGAGGCAGTCCACCATAGGCCATCAGCAAGATCCTCCACATGTTTACCATGCTTGTGTTGCTCCTCCATCCTGCCTTCGTCGGGACCAGAAGATCCTGCCTTGGGAAGGGCCAGAAAATTCAGCCCAGTGAATTGGAAAGGTCCAGGGAGGGAATTCTAGAACTTAAGGCCATACCTGAAGGCATGTCTGCCAGAATGATGAAGATTGGGGATGCACAAGAAGAAGTCTCGCAACACCAGGTTAAAGTCCAACAGTTTATTTGATGGTAAATGTTTATTATCAAACAAAACCTGTTGGACTTTAACCTGGTGTTGTGAGACTTCTTACTGTGTTTAGCCCAGTCCAACGCCGGCGTCTCCACATCATGATGCACAAGAAGACAGAGTAGAGTTGGAGAGTCATAGTCATAGAGATTTACAGCACAGAGAGAGGCCCTTCAGCCTGTTGTGTCTGTGCTGCCCGTCAAGCACCCATCTATTCTAATCCTGTTACCAGCACTTTGTCCATAGCCTTGTATCCAATGGCATTTCAAGTAGCCATCTAAATAATTATTAAATACTGTGAGAGTCTCTGCCTCTACCACCCTTTCAGGCAATGAGTTCCAGACTCCCACAATACTCTGGATGAAATGATTTTTCCTCAGATCCACTGGAAATCTCCTGTCCCTTACCTTAAATCTGTGCCTTTTTATTATTGACCCCTTTACTAAGTTCCTTCTTATCTCTCCTATCTGCACCCCTCAGAATTTTGTACACCTCAACTGGGACCCCCTCAGCCTTCTCTGCTGTAAGGAAAACAACTCCAGCCCGGTCAGCTGTCTGCGCAGCGGGAATCATTCAACCCAGGCAGCGTCCTGGTGAATCTCCTCTGCACCCTCTCCAGCACAATCACATCCTTCCTGCAGTGGAGCTCAGAAACCTCTGAGGGTTCCTGTTTCACAAAGTGAAGAACGAAAGTAAAAACACAGGAAGGGAAGTTAATCATCAGGATCATAGAATCATACATCGCGGAAGAGGCCCTTCAGCCCATCGAGTGCACACGACATGCTGAAGGGCCATCAAGGATGTCTCAAAGCATTTTACAGCCTCAGATACACGTTTGAAATGTAGGCGGTGATTCTCCCAAAAGTGTTGATTTGGTGGGAAAACTGGTCTAAATCCTGTTTCTCAGTGCAGCTTCAGACCTGAATCTCCCCACTCTGTGCAATGTAGAGGTCACAATCAGGAATCTCATTAAAAACCCAGGGCAGGGGGTGGGGGATTATTCGGACTGGAGTCTGACGGTCCTGGAACTCTGCACATGCGCAATTTGTCAGTCTCCCCATTTTCTGGCCAGCTCGATCGCTAACCAACCCAGGACCACCGCAGTGCTGCTCCTCCAGCTCCCCCCACGGTCTGATCGCAGCTCGCACAACAATTCCCAGGCCAGCTCTGACCCTCCCATGCCCTGGAGCACCCCAATGTCCATCCCACCCCACACCCCCCCCCTCCAGCAGTGGCGATCCCCCCATCCCCTCACCCCAGCAGCCTCACCCCCACTGACCACTCCTTGGGGTCAGACCCCTCCCAGGAGGCAGACCCCCCACCCCCGGCACACCACCACCCTTCCCCCAGCCCCCCCCCCCGATCGCTGGCCTCCCTCCAGCCGAGACCAATCAGCCAGTCGGACGGGCGCGGGCGGTCCAGCTGGTCTGATGGGCGCAGGCCAACCGGGTCGGCCCCACAGGCGCAATGCAGAGTGGCAGCGGGATCCCCCATCACCACTAATTGCCCCAGGCTCCACTCTCTTGGTACTGCCCAATGCCCAGTGGGCAGTGCCAAGGTGCTCCCTGGGCATGGGCACTTTGTCCCTTGGGCAGTGCCAGGGGCACAGTCTGGCACTGCCAGGATGTCCATGCCTGGGGGATCACTCCCCCCCTGCCCAATTCCTGGGAGGGGGGGGGCCCAACTGCCCCCTTCATTCCGGCAGGATCTCCCACTAGTTCCCAGAACATGAGTAGCTACTCTAAATCCCGCCGGAATGAAGTACTCCTGGCGGGGTGGGAGATTCTATCGAGCCTGGTAAGTTCCCGATATTCCCATGCAAAACATATTTAAACTATATTAAAAAAAGATTCAAGTGACTTACCTGTCTTCCCACCAGTTTCCAGCATGGTCTGGACTCCGACTGTTCTCCAGCTCTGGGAGATGCACATCATTCCCGGCACATGCATAAATCCCGGAAAAAGACCAATGACGCTATTCTCCCGACCGGACCTGCCAGGAAAGTTATGGGTTGCGATGGGAGAATCCGGCCCATAGTCACTGATGTAATGTTGGAAAATATGTTCCAAACTGCGTCTTTAATGAATAGAGAAATGTAGGGAAAATGATAAACTGTAAAAGTGATCACAGAGTTGTTTGGTCTTCAAGGCTGCTATTTAATAATGTAATTGTATTGTGCCAAATTAATTTTCTTAATTAAGTGATGAAAGTAGTTTGAGAAGATCTGAGGCTAGAAATATTTGCCTTCAACATGTAACCCAGGAATCTACATTGTAGAATCTGCCTTTCTGCATTTCTACATTTACTGGGCAATTCACTACCAGATTCCACTGGCTGAGTTCCAAATCTACCTCTCTAAGTCACTGAGGCATCTTTCCTTTAATGTCCTTTTCAATAATTTTCTCCTGTTTCTCCTTGCTGGGTGCTGACTCTTGCCAGAGCAAGATGGTACATCACCCTAGGGTGAAACTTGCCAGTGAGTGCCAACAGGCCACTTGCCCATAAAATACATCATAGCCACCTGCCCTCACCCACCCTCACCCAATGGCACAGTGGCACACTGGTTAGCACTGCTACTTCACAGCTGCAGGGACCTGGGTTCAATTCTGGCTCGGGTCCCTGTCTGTGTGGAGTTTGCACATTCTCCTCGTGTCCGCGTGGGTTTCCTCCGGGTGCTCTGGTTCCCTCCCACAGCCCAAAGATGTGCAGGTTAGGCTGATTGGCCATGCTAAAAAATTGCCCCTTAGTGTCCTGAGATGTGTAGGTTAGAGGGATTTGTGGGTAAAATATGTAAGGATATGGGGGTAGGGCCTGGGTGGGATTGTGTTTGGTGCAGACTCGATGGGCCAAAGGGCCTCTTCCTGCACTGTAGGAATCTATGAACCTGTTCGTATCTACACACTGACCTGCAAGACTCACTAGTTAATTAGTCAGAAAAGGGAACAATCCAGAAGGATGCTGCAATCAACACAGACTGGGAATTAAACCACAGATATTCTGTTGTGTGTTCCTTAGTATTACACCACTGATTCTGAGGTTAAGGGTTAATTTGTGATTATTTACTCAAATGTAGCCACTTCAGCATGTCACTAACAAATGCACACTCCAGCTGAAGGTTCTGCTAATCCCTCACTAAAACAGAGACCGATGAGGCCTTCCACATGGATGCCCTTCAGAGACTGGTAGCATCAGAACATTTTAGGAGCGAGGAGTGTTCAGCTTTTATGATGCAGTTAGGATTTAGAGCTGGGAAATGGGTGCACCCATTTTCAAACAGAAAAGTCCCACACCTGAACAGTACTATGGATGCAGTAGTATAAGTGAATCCCCACACTCCTATGTCAGTCACCTGAAACAGCCTTTGCTGTTTGTAAATGAGGTGCTTGACATCTGTTTCAGGACTACTGCACTGAATTGGTGAACAATGTAGCTACTCTGTTGAGGATTATAGGGGCAGCATGGTGGCATAGGGAGTGACATAGTGTACAGTGTTTAGCACCACTGCCTCACAGCACTAGGGACCTGGGTTCAATTCCAGCCTTGGGTCACTGTCTGTGTGGAGTTTGCATGTTCTCCCCGTGTCTGTGTGGGTTTCCTCCAGGTACTCCGCTTTCATCCCACAGTCCAAAGATATGTGGGTTAGGTGGATTGTCCATGCTAAATTGCCCCTTAGTTTAAAGTTTATTTATTAGTGTCACAAGTAGGCTTACATTAACACTGCAATGAAGTCACTGTTAAAATTTCCCAGCCTCCACACTCTGGCGCTGTTCAGGTACACTGAGGGAGAATTTAGCATGGCCAACGTGCCTAACCAGCATGTCTTTCAGGCAGAGGGAGGAAACCGGAGTACCCAGAGGAAACCCATGCAAACACGAGGAGAATGTGCCGACTCCACACAGACAGTGAACCAAGCCGGGAATTGAATCCGGGTCCCTGAAGCTGTGAGGCAGCAGTGCTAATCAATGTGCCATCACGCTGTCCTGTGTCCCACGTTTCCCAAGGTTTGTAGGTTAGGTGCATTGGCCATGCTAAATTGTCCCTTAGTGTTCAAAGATGTGTAGGTTAGGCGTATTGGCCATGCTAAATTGTCCCTCAGTGTTCAAAGATGTGTAGGTTAGGCGTATTGGCCATGCTAAATTGTCCCTTAGTGTTCAAAGATGTGTAGGTTAGGCGTATTGGCCATGCTAAATTGTCCCTTAGTGTTCAAAGATGTGTAGGTTAGGTGGATTAGCCGTGGAAAATGTACAGGGCTATGGGGATAAGGCTGCGGGGGTGGCGGGCCTGGGTAAGATATTCTTTCGGAGAGTCAGTGCAGACTCAATGAGCCAAATGGCCTCCTTCTGCTCTGTAGGGATTCAATGGTTCTTGAGGAGGGGCTTCAGCTACCAAAAAGTACATTTTTTTAAAAAATGTTTCTGTGGGTCCAGGATGAATGGGAGAGATCCCACTGGCTTCGCAGCATTCATTCAGGTCACTCTTGCCTGGGTTTAGCTTCCTCTGACCTTTTGAGTTACTGGAAAACATTAGAACGTTGACTGGAAATCTAAATTGATGTTGGTATTTCCAGCCCATTTGCCTATGGATCGCTGAGAAAGTCAGGACAGTAATATATCACAAATGCATCATAAATTTTCCCTACTTCATTAGGGTTAATCCTCCCATATAATCACTGAATCATAGAATGATAAAGAACAGCAGAAGATCGTTTGGCCCTTTGTGCTTGTGCTGGTTCTTTGGTAGAACTATCTAATTAATTCCATTCCCTTTCACTTTCCTGAAACAGCTCCTCAGAGGCTGGTGTCCCTTCACCAGATTCTCTTTATTTACAAACTTGTCTCTACTCCTAAGAGTGTTTCAGGTTCAAAGTCAGAATCCAGAGTGTTAGTCGCCCTGACACTCTTCACTATATACACAGGTGATTGGACAGGCAACCCTACCTCAGTCAGGGAGCTCATACTCCAACAGACCCACCTCATGGGCCTGTTTGAGGTCATTACATTTCCCCTCAGTCCTGTAAAGATTTTCCCTTTGTTCCCATCTGGGGCAAAGTACAGATCTGCATTTCAAAAATAAATTAAGATTTGAGCATGTGTTATTTAGCAGTGTTCTTTTTTATTTGTCAGTCCCTAATTAAACATCTATGCCTTTATTCATGTGACAGGGCAGTGTTGGATCGTCTGCAGTGGCACGAATATTCCCTTTTGTCTATGCAGGAAGTCGCTAAAGCTTTGATGTGATCCAGACCACTTCTTTTTCTGTTTACAGCTGCTACACCATCAGCCCTGCTATCACAGCCATTGTACATGTCTAGCTACTCCATTAAGAAAGGGCTTCTAACGTTTCAAGTGAACCCATTATAACTACCTTGTTTAACATCTGTGTTGCAGCAATAGACAGTTGTTATAATAACTGTTTTTGAAGCAAACGGGTAATTCATTAAGATTAAGTAGTAGGCTTTAGGGCCTAGGAATATAATCCTCTTACATCAAAAAGTAGAAAGCATTTACTGACATCAAGCGTTACGTTCCCAGATAATTAACAGCCGTATCAACATTCGGGCAAGTGATTTGCTGCAACAAGGGATCTGGTATTCTGAATGAGTTGCAATTAATGGAAGGTGGAGGTTGGTTTGGAAAACACAAGAGAAGTCAAGGATTGAAGCAATAAACTGGCTTGACGGGAGGGCTGGTGGGCAAACCTTGTGTGATTGGTGCAGGGGTGATACAAAATGGTCTCCACTGGAGCAGTAAACTTCAGAACGAATCCTGGATTAGAGGATCTCAAACACAAAGTGGTGGGAAAGATGAGAATGCAGCTGCGGATTACTGTACATTCCAAGGTTTTAGAAAGAAAGGGAAGCTTGGAATAGGGGAGCGATCAGAGAGAGTTGAAATGTTACATGTGGGCTTGGATGAGAATGGTAACCGAGAGTGAGGTAAAATAGTGCCAAACACAAGTTAATGGTATCACTGAGCATGGGATTGTGGAAGAGCTAATGAAGAACTGGAATCAAAAGAGTAAAAAGTAAAATTTATTTATTAATGTCACAAGTAAGATTGCATTAACACTGCAATGAAGTTACTGTGAAAATCCCCTGGCCCTCCACATTCCGGCACCTGTTCGGGTGCCCTGGGAGAATTTAGTGTGATCGTTATTCCTAACCAGCATGCCTTTCGGACTGTCGGAGGAATGCAGAGCACCCGGAGGAAATCCACGCAGACACGGGAGAACATGCAGACTCTGCGCAGACAGTGACCCAAGCTGGGAATCAAACCCAGGTCCCTGGTGCTGTGAGGCAGCAGTGCTAACCACCGTGCCACCAATGGACTTCATGGATAAAAGGTCTATACTAAGGGCTGCTGCTTATTGTACTTCAGTAGCTGCCCAGAATTTGTGAGTTCAGTTGCCTTTCATCGCCAATCCCACCCCCCCACCTCATCCCCCCTCCCCAACCACGTGGCGCCTATATGCAGACAGCTGAGAACATATAATTCCAGGATGAGTTCGGTAGTCATGATTTCCATTGTCAAATGACTTGCTGACACTCAAAGCTAGAATAATAGAATCATAAAATCCTGCAGTGCAGAAGGAGGCCATACGACCCATCGAGTCTGCACTGACCACAATCCCACCCAAGCCCCATCCCCACAACCCCATGCATTTAACCTAGCTACTCAGCTCTGACACTGAGGGGCAATTTAGCATGGGCCCCAGGCCCACCCTCCCCACCCTATCACCACAACACCATGCACTTGCAATGGCTAATCCACCTAACCTGCACATCTTTGGATACCAAGGGGAAATTTGTCAAGGCCAATCCAACTAACCCACAAATCTTTGGACTGTGGGAGGAAATCAGAGCACCCAGAGGAAACCCACACAGACACGGGGAGAACATACACTGACAGTCACCCAAGCTGGGAATCGAACCCCGGTCTCTGCTTTGTCACACAATCTAATGGAAGCTCATTATGACAAGCTATGTGCCTGACTTTTCCTCTGTTGACCCAATTGGGTTTTGTAGAGTCAGCATAATTGGCACAAAGTTAGTGGGCTTCCGATTGGATTTGCCCCTTACATTAACTAAAAAAATTGCTATTTGCCAGGCAAGGTACCACCCCCATGATAATTGCACTTGTTTATGAGGCCTTCAAGCTCTTAATTTCCTGTAACTCCTAGCAACCCTGGATGCTGAGAACATGGTAGTGGGTTTTGTGTCAAAGCTTTGCTATCTCAGTGATGACAGAAGCTCGGTGGTACAATGCTGCTCAATCATTATCGCCCACTTTGAGTTTGCTGATCCCTTTATAAGTTATGTTTATTCTTGGAGTGTAAGCAGCATCCCATTTGTAGATCATCCTTACTTCCCTAGGATAGTAGGAGTCAGCTACACATTATGGGACTGGAGTCTTATGCAGGAAAGCTCCATCACTATAAGCACATTGGGCTTTTTCATAGAATCATAGAATCCCTACCCATGCGGAAGGAGGCCATTTGGCCTATCAAGTCTGCCCAGACAACAATCCCACCCAGGCCTTATCCCCGTAATCATCCTGCTAATCGCCCTGACACTAATGGGCAATTTAGCATTGCCACTCCACCCAACTTGCACATCTTTGGACTGCGGGAGGAAACTGGAGCACCTGGAGGAAACCCATGCAGACATGGGGAGAACATGCAAGCTCTGCACAGACATTTACCTGAATTGAATGAGGGTCCTTGGCACTGTGAGGCAGCAGTGCTAATCACTGTGCCAACCCAACTTACTAATTTATTTTGATTATTTTGTCAATCAATTTTTCACTTTTCTTTGGTGCTAGACTCCAAAATAGCAGTTAAATTTTCTTCAGATTGACAATTTACCATAGGGACAATTGAACTCTTAACATGTTGGTTACCAGTCCAATAGAGTATACATTATTCCATCATTCCCATCCATACTTGGGCAGATGTATTCATTGTTATCACCTCGGCTGGATAATTGGTGAGGATTTTCCATCCTAACCACATACATTCTATGGATTTTTTTATTCATCCATATTTATGGATTCTGTGATCTATTATGCAGAACACAAGGATATATTCAGCTTTCAGTATGTATTCTCAGGCTCAAAAAATGCAGTTCTGAATGAGATAGTAGATGTTGAATTTTCCAGACTCTGTTCATGTCGGAACAAAGATTTGAGAGGGGTGGGGGCTTGAAAAATGATCATTTGGATCCAGTTCTGGGATTCTCAACCTCATGCTAATTTTAAGTTGCTTGAGTTCTGCTCTCCCAAACTTACCAGTTCCACTGAGGACTGAGCATTTCAGCCAGGAACCTTCTGACAGATAATTTTAAAAGATGTTGTCAACTTCATGTGTCATAACAGTAATGCTGTATGATAAGCTTTTAATGTAGTGATTGGTCATGGGCTTATCTTCTTAAAAGATAAGTGACCATTGAATTGATCACCACATTGTGAAAGGTGTTCAAATCCATTAGAGTGTATTGTCCAGTGGATAAAGTTTTCTTCTGCGTTGAAATATAGTGATATTCAGTTATTTCCTGTGATCTGATCTTTTCATTGAATGACAGTTCAGACATTTGGTACTTTAAGCTTGAGTTTAAAATTTAAATGGTTGGCTGAGCTCCAAATGTCACTAATGGGTTCAGCTAAGCTGTGGTTGTTAACACAGCTATCAAGGAGACAGTGAATTTGTTTATCTTGACAGTTTTATGAGAATTAAAATACCTCCCAATGTAATTATAGAGCTCAAAAGTTCTGTACATAGTTGGATGGGTATAGAAATCAATGATTATGGGGATGGGTGAATGAGCACAGAGGGTGAGGGATATTGGAATGGATGAGGGGTTGCATGTGAATATGTGGTAAGTGGAGTATTGTGAGATTGGGATGAGGAGTTATAGGGGGTGAAGGGGTTCAGGGGCCTCACAATCTTCCTCAGAGCTGAACCAACATCCCAGCGAATAGTGATGGATCTTCTAAACTGGCCTTTTCTGCCTCTGTCCTGCTTTGGGAAGCTGTATCTCTGACTCCAACCTGTCTTCACTTTGCAGGGTGAATACACAGTGATGAGATTCATGATTGGGACCTCTTAGTGCACAGAGTAGGGAGATTCAAGTGAGAAGTTAAACTGAGAAAACGGTCATGATCTGGAACAATTTCCCTCCAATTCAGCACTTTTGGGAGAATCATCCCCGATGTTTCTATGAATTACAAGGCCAATAGTTGAGGCGCACCCCCCTCTCTCAATAAGGACACTGAGAGAATCATCAGGGATTTCAAGAACTCTTCCATCCTTTTGAAAAAGCAATGCAACATGTTCTGGATTATATAGTCAACATAGTTGTAGTCTGCTGTGCCCTGCAAAAATGTGTCTTAAAAAGCCATAAGGTGGAGATTCCTAGGAATATATCTGTAGCTGCTTTGGAGGCTAAACAGCATGAGTAAAGCAACAGGATTGCCAATCAAGAACATATATCATCATATCATTAATAGATACCAGGACTAATTTTTCTCCCTACAATACTCCATTTCTTTGGCAGCAATGGGACAGTCGCAAGGCTGAAAAACAACTAAAAACATAAGAACATAAGAACTAGGAGCAGGAGTAGGCCATCTAGCCCCTTGAGCCTGCCCCGCCATTCAATAAGATCATGGCTGATCTGAAGTGGATCAGTTCCACTTTCCCGCTCTCTCCCCATAACCCTTAATTCCCTTGTCTATCAGAAACCTATCCACCCGTGACTTAAATATATTCAGTGAGGTAGCCTCCACTACTTCAACGGGCAGAGAATTCCAGAGATTCACCACCCTTTGAGTGAAGAAGTTCCTTCTCAACTCCGATTTAAACTGTCCCCCTTATTTTGAGGCTGTGCCCTCGAGTCCTGCTATCCTTTCCAAGCGGGAAGAATCTCTCTACCTCTACCCTATCCATCCCCTTCATTATCTTATATGCCTCAGCTTTCTAAATTCTTCACCATTATCTTCCCTCCATTTTCATTTCTCTGTAAATCTGAAAGATCATGTGAAATCTCTGGGCATGTTTGCCGCTGGAAACAGTCCATGCAAATGTGGGCACAATGATACCTTTCATGTTGTCTTTCCTAGACAGCAAATACAGTTCATATCCAGCCATCACTAATTCACAGAGTCTTACAGCTGAGTCTCAACTGCTTATTGGGCAGATTAGTCTAATGGCACTTATCTGAGCCTGGAATCCCTGAGAGATGGAAAGAACAAAGAACAAAAATAGGTATGGCCACTCAGGAGTTGGAATCGCAACATTAGGAAATGGTACGATTTGCAAAGATAAAAATCTGGGCTTTGAAGTGCAGTGCTTGAGCCTTTCAAAACAATCCTGATCAAATTCTTTTCATATTGTGAACACTTTGACCAGATCATCTCTCCAATTTTTTTATCAAGTTTATGCAAACCATCTTCATAATTTAACTCCCTTTTCCCCTCGGAACAGAATCTGTATGCTATCAGAAGAGGAAATTGAAATATCAGACCTCGCTTTACTCTTAAATCAACTGAACCTTGGGCTAGCTTTCCATTTGTAACCTGAAGTAACGAAATGCCACTTGCTGTGCGATAGAGAGCATCAGAAGAAAGATTGTGAAATCTCCTTCCCTCCATCTCATTGTTTTTATTATTTCTCACTTTCCTGTTACTCACATGCAACAGTTCATTCCTCCCTCTGGCTGAAATGAAGAACAGATTTTATTAAGCCCACTCTTCAATATGTAAGTGCTTTAGCTCGGGTCCTGTCAGCTCTTTCTTGCTATAACTTTGCTACCAATTCTCTCCTGCTATTCTGTGTCTATGACTGTGGTTTTTGTACTTAGAGCTGCTACAAACTAGATGAACTTATCACAGAAATTGATCCGATTTCATTCATAGTTAAGTAATGCAGCTGTTGGGGTGGTCTGGGTGCTTGCTGAATTCCCTTCCCATTACAGACACAGTGGTGTATCTCTCAGCTCTGAGGAGTTCTCTGTTTTCTCGGACACCCATCTCTTACCTTGGTCTTTTTGGTGTTTTCTCATCTTAAAAGTTTGTAGAATGCAATTACTTTCCTCTTTGAAATGATCACTTCCTACAATACAATCAATCAAATTTGGGATCTTTATTTAACTCTGAAACAAGGCGGCATGGTGGCACAATAGTTAGCACTGCTGCATCATAGCATCGGCGACCTGGGTTCAATTCCCTGTCTGTGTGGATTTTGCACATTCTCCCCATGTCTGCATTGGTTTCCTCTGGATGCTCTGGTTTCCTCCCACAGTCCGAAAGACGTGCTGGTTAGATGCATTGGCCGTGCTAAATTCTCCCTCCGTGTACCCAAACAGGTGCCGGCGTGTGGCGACCGGAGCATTTTCACAGTAACTTCACTGCAGTGTTAATGAAAGCCTACTTGTGACACTAATAAATAAACTTAAATTTAGGTGGCTCATTATTTTGGATCCTTGGATGCATTTAAAAGATGTGATCGGAGTTAATGAAGACTGAAACATTACTGACATTTTTTACCAAAACAATGTCTGCAGCTCCTTGACTATTATTACTTATTCTGAAGTTGTGTTGAACTTAGGTTTCCAGACATTGGGGGAAATACCTTGGATTATTCCTCTAGCCCACAAAGCCTCTGAGCTTCATGTGATGAATGCAGGGAGCAAATAGCGGATGTGGATCATTTCAAAAAGGTTATCTATAGCCAAGTCTTTTTCCCATTCAGCCGCCAAGAAATTATATTTGCTTACCTATGTAATAACAAATTTGCCTGCTGGATAGATTTATTAGCTGCTAATTTAGAAAAATAAGGAAATGGGAGTTTAAGTGCCTTGACTTCCATACTTATGGGACATCATTAAATCTGAAATAACTCAATATAGAACAGTACTGTATTGATATGCTTTAAATATGAGTGTCTCTGATTAGATTATACGTCATGGGGAAGATGGTGGCACAGTGGTAATGTCACTGGAGTTCTAATCTGGAGACCCAGAAAATGCTCTGGGGATATGGGTTCAAATCCCAAGATGGCAGTTGGTGGAATTTAAATTCAATTAATAAATCAGGAATGTAAAGCTCCTCTCAGTGATGTTGACCATGACAATTGTCATAAAAGCCCATCTGGTTCACTAGGGAAGGAAATATAGCTGTAAATTGGGAGCGGGGAGTGTGCAGTGGGATATGGGTGTCCCTGTGCACCAGCCACTGAAGGTAATCAGGCAGGTGCAGCAGATAGTAAAGAAGGCAAATTGTATGTTGGCCTTCAATGTGAGAATACAGGAGCAGGGATGAGTTGTTGCAATTATACAGGGCCTTGGTGAGATCACACCTAGAGTATTGTGTGAAGTTTTGTTCTCCTTTTCTGAGGAAGGATGTTTTTGCTCTCGAGGGAATGTAGTGAAGGTTTATCAGGCTGGTTCCAGGGATTGCGGGACTAGTGTATGAGGAGAGATTGACTAGATTAGGATTGTTTTTGCTGGAATTCAGACGAATTCTAACGGGACTAGACAGGGTAGATACAGGGAGGATGTTCCCGATGATGGGGGAATCCAGAACCAGGGGCCACAGTCTGAGGATTCAGGGTAAACCATTTAGGACAGAGGTGAGGAGACATTTCTTCACCCAAAGAGTGGAGACATTTCTTCACCCACAGGAAGTAGTTGATGCCAAAACATTGAATGTATTCAAGAGGCAGTTAGATATAGCACTTGGGGTGAATGGGATCAAAGGTTATGGGGAGAAAGCAGGATTAGCCTGTTGAATTGGACCATCAGCCTTGATCTTAATGAATGGTGGAGCAGGCTAGAAGGGCTGAGTGGCCTCCTCCTGCTCCTATCTTCTATGTTTCCCTGAGCCTGTCACTGGGAGAATTGCAATGTGATTTTACAGGGATGGATGGTTTGGTCCGGGCTAGATTCCCAGCTTCAGTCTTCCACCAAACCCGAGAATTCCACCCATCAAAACAATATGAGATTCCTGACTGACACAGGCACTTTTACAACACAACAGACCGGAGACAGAGAAATTAATTCACTCATTGCATTTTAACCACCCATGACTCATGTGACTTTTATTGGGGAGGAAAGTAAAACTGTTCCCACCCCCACACATTGTGTCAGTATTAGATTCTCTCAGATCTGACTGGTAAAGTGATCTTTATTCCAACTCATTAATGTCACTGCAACTTTATGCCATTTCCCACTCTCACACACACTGTGGTGCCTTTCCTCATTGATGGCACTAATTTAGCATCGATTAATGTTCAGTCAATAGGAGATTGAGGTTGCCCAAGCTCATCTCACACAGGATTCTTTCTGTAATTAGATAAATCTCTTATTCTTTCAGTTCACACAGGAAGTGTGTCAGGCCGCCATTGAATAAAGGATAAGGGGCAACATCTAAACCAATCCCCTTACCCAGTCTGAAAGCTTGCTACATCAACACAGCAGTGACTTTGTTTAAGTGTACATCATTGGGACGGCATGGTGGTACCGTGGTTCGCACTGCTGCCTCATAGCACCATGGACTTGGATTCAATTCCAGCCTCAGTTCACTGTCTGTGTGGAGTGTGCACCTTCTCCCCGTGTCTGCGTGGGTTTCCTCCAGGTGCTCCTGTTCACTCCCAGAGTCCAAAAATGTGCGGGTCAGGCTGATGGGCCATGCTAAATTGCTCCTTAGTGTGAGGGGGACTAGCTAGGGTAAATATGTGGGATTGCGGGAATAGGACCTGGGTGGGATTGTGGTCAGTACAGATTCAATGGGCCGAATGGCCTCCTTCTGCACTGTAGGGATTCTATGATGACCATGATTAGTGCGTGCTTGGATTTAGAATCTAAAGTAATGCTTGCCAAACCTTTTGCTGACGTGACCCCACTTTAATACCCCAGGCCTCATGTGACCCTAGCAAGGGTGGAGGGGGGAGTGGACTGACTGGATGTATGTAGCTCCTGATGTGGGAGGGAAGGAGTTTAACATGGTGGGAAATGCAGCGTTTTAAAAAAATAACAAACGGCTCCTTTGCCACACCCACTAGTAGGAAACAAACCACCTGGATTGAAAGGAATCTTGTAGCTGTTAGTTTTCAGTCTGAACTCCACAGCACTCATTGCTGCCTCTGAATTTGAGATCCCAAAATCCTGACTTGTAATTCCTCTGGCAGTGACGATCCACAGTTTGGGAAGACCCAATTTAAAAATGGATGGTACATAGAAATTTCTAGATGATAAAAGGCCGTGATCTGTCTCATGCACCTTGAACCTATGTCCCCAGATTATCGGCCTGTGACAAAAGCCTTAAAAATATCTCTGTGCACCACGTGGTTCAGGTCCTCTTCCAGGGCTTGGGTACAAAACAAAATATCAAGGCTGATGCCTCAGTGCAGTATTGAGGGAATACTGTATTTTTGGAAATGCCATCTTTTGGTAAGATGTTCAGCAGAGCTCCCATTGATCTGGTGGACATAAAAAAGTCCCACGGCACTATTTTGAAGAAATGTTATCTATGACGCCCTGGCTGATATTTATCCCTCAAGCAAGTTTTCCCAAAGAAAACAGATGTCCTGACTACTTGAGCAGTGCAGCAAGCTGGGAGAATTGCCCCCCCCAATATGGGTGAAATGGAACAACTTGTTATTCTGATCTGGTGCAAAACAAGGAACAGGGGAAAGGTGACACGGTTTACAAGGGAAGTTAGTGATGGTATTAGATCCAAGGAAGAGGCATAAATATTGACCAGAAGAAGCGACAGACTTGAAAATTGGCAGCAGTTTAAAACTCAGCAAAGGAGAATCCAGGGATTGATCAAGAAGGGAAAATAGAACATGAGTGTAAGCCTTTTACCAAATGGCAGGCGGTGATGAGTGGGGTACCCCAGGGATTAGTGATTCACCAGCTATTCGCTATATCTATTAATGATTTACATGAGGGAACAAAATACAATATTTCCAAATTTGCAGGTGTCACAAATTAGCGCTGTGAGGAGGATGCTTCAGTGTGATTTGGACAATTTGAATGAGTAAAGGCTTTATTCCCTTAACCCCACGCACTTTGCCTGCCAATCCCCCTGACACGATACAGCAATTTAGCATGGCCAATCAACCGAACACATTGTGGGATTGGAGTCTTATGCAGGAAAGCTCTATCACCGTCATCTTTGGACTGTGGGGGAAAACCAGAGCACTCAAAGGAAACCCACGCAGATAGGGGGAGAATGTGTAAACTGCAGACAGACAATCACCCAAGGCCGGAATCGAACCCAAATCTCTTGAGTTGTTTCAGATTCCAGCATTCGCAACATTTTGCTTTTAGTCTTACAAGCTTCCATTTGTTGTGCTATTGTGCCGCTGTTAGGTTAATAACTCTTCGAAAAATTAGCAAAGCTGCCTTGTTGAACCAGTGTAGTTCCTGAGCTGTAAGCGTGTGGGAAAATACAACTTTGGTAAACAAGCACAAATGAAGATCGGGTTGTCATGTTTTTGACCCTGAATATTTCCTGTAACTGTGCAGGCTGACATACAGCCTTTAGAGTGTAATACAAGATTAGACAGGCCAACGCTGCAGGGACGTTTTTACTGACGCCAAGCAGGGATTATATTCGTATATATTTATAATAATAACAATGATGGCACTTAAATGTGTTGTAGGTAAAAAAAATCCATCAGCACCGCAATCAGTTTGTAAATAACTCAATTGAAAATATGAATGTGAGAGGATAGATTGATGAGTGCTGGATTTAGCTCAGTAAATGAAATCGCAAAACTGCTGAAAGAAGAGGGCTTGAAAACTGCAATGGTTTATAATAGGAGATGACAGAAAGTGAGGTTTTAGTGTTCCTTTTCCACATTAAAATATGCCATATCACAAAGCCCGCAGACTTTCTCAATTTCCAGTTTGAAGAAAGCTCAGTTGTGATCTCCCCCTAGTATGGTCCTTATCACTACAGTCAAGAGGTTTTGGCCGTGCCTGAATTCTCTATGATATTGTTATCTTTGTTTTTGAAACCCTGTACAGATTGTGTGCCATTAGTGCAATATTTTCTTTCCATATACTCTTGACAAGATTGCCGTGTTTTGACACTTTGAAGATAGTTCAGCCTTTTGTCCTTTAATCCTTTATTTCACACACCGAATGATGGAGTAACATCAGGATAACTCAGATGAAGTTATTCCAAAGTTTACTTCTCACCCAAAGAGATCCCTCTCAAATAAATTTACAGGGAATACTTATCAACATCCGACGCAAGATATGGAGGGTGGAAAGGTTGGTCACACAACACAGACTTGTGGCAACATCAACAATGCAATTAGACCTGGCTGTTGTATGGGAACCACTTCTAATGTCACACGGCAGTGGAATTCTATCTCTTGTGTACTGCAGGAAAGCACATTTGGTGCATATTCATTGCCTGTTGCCATAATACCCACATTCGGCCCGATCTGCAAACCTCATTTGTCATGGTGCATTAAGTTTGTCAGGAACTGCTAAAGAGGAAATAGATAGGGTACTAATGTTACTCATGAGGTCAATGGAATGCTTTTGCATTTTGGGTGCCATTTCTGTTACATCCACTGCAGGGTGACATCGTCCGGATTGTAAAGGCTCCTAAAAGGGTGAAATTACTGCAGTAATCTTTGACAGAAAGGCCTTTGACACGCTGTTATAGCAACAGGTTAGCATATTAATTTGTTCCTGTGAGATTATAATGCAAATTGCCTTGTTCTTTCCCACACCTTTTAAACTCTGCTCAACCAAACCGAAGCTCATTTGCATAAAATAGCACCATGCGCGTAATATCCCTGCTACATTAACAGCATTCCTGCCCTTCAGGCAAATTAGATCCGATTAAAAACCACGCACAACTGCTCTCAGTCACATTCTAGTAGCAATGGTGAGGAGGCTGAGAGCATTGAATAGTTTTACAAGCTGGGGAGAGAGAATAGAGCTAACGGCCGCAATTCTTCCAAAAGCTCTGAATTGGAGGGAAAGCTGTTCTAGATCCCGACTGTTTTGTCAGTTCAGCTTTTCACCCGAATCTCTGCACTCTGTGCACTGCAGAGGTCCCAGTTGTGAATATCAATAAAAACCCAGGGAGGCGAGGGCTATTCGCGCTGGAGTTGGACAGTTCTAGAACTCTGCGCGTGCACAGTGACTCCAATCTGTCAGACTTCCCGTTTGCTGGCCAGCTCAATTGCTGACCAGCTCAGGACCCCCGCAGTCCTGTTCCTCGGGACCCCCCCCCATGGCCCAATCACAACCCCACAACAATTCCTGGGCCAGCCTTGACCACCCCCCCCCCACATTCCGGGGCACCCTGATGTACAGCCCAACACCCCCCCGACACCCAGCAGTGCTGATATCCCCACCCCCTCACCCCGGCAGGTCCCCTCCCCCACTGACCTCCCACAGGGTCAGAGCCCACCCCCCCAGAAAGTAGGCCCTCCCCCAGCAGACCAACCCCTGCCCAGCCCACTCCAATCACTGGCATCCCTCCATCCCAAAGTGGCAGCAGGGCCCCTCATCTCCACTGATCACCCCTACGCCCCACTCACAATAGACCCTGTCCCCTTGGCACTGCCCAATGCCTGGTGGGCAGTGCCAAGGTGCCCCCAGGGCATGGATACTTTTCCCAGAAGGCACAAGCTGGCACTGCCTAGGTGCCCATGCCCAGGGGATACCACACCCCCACTGCCTGACCCCTTGAGGGGCCCTGCTTGCCCCCCTTTCATTCTGGTGGGGACTCCCGCTAGTTCCCTGAATATGGGGAGCTAGTCTGAACCTCGCCAGGATGAAGTACTCCTGGCAGGGTGGGCGATTCAATCAGGACTGGTTGGTTCCGGATAATTAGGTGTAAACAACGTTTAAAACGTATTAAAAAAGACTCAAATGACTTACCTGCCTTCCCGCCAGTTTCTAGCATGTTCTGACTGGCAACTGTTCACCGGCTCTGGGAGATGTGTTCCTGGCGTATGTGCAAGTCCAGGAATAAGGCCAGCGATGTGCATCTCCCACCCCGATCTGCCAGAAAAGTTGTGGGTCGCGATGGGAGAATCGAGGCCAGTGTTTTGAGTCTGAATGATTCTTCGTGACGAAAGGTCACCCAGACTCGAAATGTTGGCTCTATTCTCTCTACACAGATGCTGGCAGACCTGCTGAGATTTTCCAGCATTTTCTATAGCTTAGAATCTTAGAATCCCTACAGTGCAGAAGGAGGCCATTTGGCCCATTGAGCCTGCGTTGGCAACAATCCTACCCAGGCCCTATTCCTGTAACCCCACGTTTACTCTACTAATCCCCCTGACACTAAGGAGCAATTTAGCATGGCCAATCAACCTAATCCGCACATTCTTAGACTACAGGAGGAAACCAGAGCATAAGAACATAAGAACATAAGAAATAGGAGCAGGAGTAGGCCATCTGGCCCTTCGAGCCTGCCCCGCCATTCAATAAGATCATGGCTGATCTGTCGTGGCTCAGTTCCACTTTCCCGCCCTCTCCCCATAACCCTTAATCCCCTCTCTTATCAAAAACCCATCAACCCGCTTCTTAAAAATATTTAGCGAGGCAGCCTCCACCACTTCAACGGGCAGAGAATTCCAGAGATTCACCACCCTTTGAGTGAAGAAGTTCCTCTTCAACTCCGTTCTGAACTGCCCCCCCTTTATCTTGAGGCTGTGCCCCCTAGTCCTACTGTCTTTTTTGAGCGGGAAGAGTCTTTCCACCTCTATCCTATCCATCCCATTCATCATCTTATACGTCTCAATGAGATCTCCCCTCATTCTTCTAAACTCTAACGAGTACAAGCCTAGTTTATTCAGCCTCTCCTCATAGCTCAACCCCCTCAACTCCGGTATCAGCCTAGTAAACCTCCTCTGCACTCCCTCCAAGGCCAAAATATCCTTGCGCAGGTGCGGCGCCCAAAACTGCACACAGTACTCCAGCTGCGGCCTCACCAATGCCCTATACAGCTGCAGCAAGACCTCCCTACTTTTATATTCAATCCCCCTCGCTATGAAGGCCAGCATCCCATTCGCCTTCCTGACCACCTGCTGCACCTGCAGGCTGGGTTTTTGCGACTCATGCACAAGGACCCCGAGGTCCCTCTGCACCGTCGCCTGCTGCAGTTTTTCGCCACGTAAGTAATAGTCCTTCCTACCATTCTTCCTACCAAAGTGGACCACCTCACACTTGCCAACATTAAATTCCATTTGCCATTTCCTGGCCCATTCACCCAGCCTATCTAGATCCTTCTGCAGACTCTCCACACCCTCCGCACAATTTGCCTTTCCCCCAATCTTGGTGTCATCAGCAAATTTCGACACCCTACACTCGGTTCCCTCCTCCAGATCATCTATATAAATGGTAAATAGCTGAGGCCCCAGCACCGACCCCTGGGGCACCCCACTAGTCACCAACCGCCAATCCGAATAGCACCCATTGACCCCCACTCTCTGCCTCCTATTTGACAACCAATCCTCTATCCACGCTAACACCCTACCCCCAACTCCATGTCCTCTGACCTTCTGCAGTAACCTCTTGTGAGGTACCTTATCAAACGCCTTCTGAAAATCCAGAAAGACCACATCCACCGGCTCTCCTCTATCCACCGCCCTAGACACATCCTCATAGAACTCCAGTAAATTTGTCAGACACGACTTCCCTTTAATGAAACCGTGTTGCGTCTGCCCTATCAAGCAATCCGGAGGAAACCCATGCAGGGAGAATATGCAAACTCCACACAGATGGTTGCCCATTCCAGGAATCGAACCCGGGTCCCTGACACTGTGAGGTACCACTGTGCCACCATGTTGTTTCAGATTCCAGCGCCCGCTGCAGTTTGCTTTTAATCTTACAAGCTTCCATTTTTTGATTTCAGGCTTAACAAAATGTTTAAGTCCAGTTACTTTTCTCAGTTTGATTCTACCTTGGGCAGTTATGTTGGTACAATCGATAGAAAGAGGGACAAGGTCTTGCAGGCAGGGCTTAGAGAGCTAGAGAAGGAGGACCCCAAAGGCAGTAATTGCCAGATGATACCTAGTACCATGTGCAAGTCAGTCTAAGAGAGAGTGTGGCTGTTAGATGGTGCAGGAGGATTGGAGGGAGGCAAGTCAGATTCTGGGAACTTTGTAACCCGTTCTGGGGATGATGGGCCCTGAACAGACTGGGCAGATTGCACCTGAATAGAATGAGAATGAATTGCGAACGCTATCGGGGAGGGTTCAAACTAATGTGGTAGAGATATGGGGCGTAGGAGGAAACATTAGAGGAAAAACAAGATGCACAGTGAATCAGGGAGACAAATAGAAGTGGAGTAGGGAATAGAAAGATGGGGTCAGAGTAAGAGGGAGTAAAATGAGATTTAAGTTAGGTATACTGCACAGTTTTGAGAATCTATGGACGGTGTAAATAAGATTGGTGAGCTGCAGGAATAGAAGGCCAAATGGAAATATGGGTCAGAATTTTCTGGCTGTTCACTCCAACGGGATATTCTGGTCCTACTAATGGCACAGCCCCTGCTGCAGGGTTCTTGGAGGCATGGGTGCAGGCGATGGGAAATCCCATTGGGACCAGAAGATCTGAATGGTGCGCCATCTCCTGCCATGAGAAACATGCTGAAGGGAGACCAGAAAATTCCATCCCCCCCCCCCCCCCCCACCCCCCCGCCCACCCCATTGATGAGGCCAGGTGCATAAAAGAACAAGACTGGGTATTAAATATTCCTGGATAAAAGATGTTCAGGGAAGTTAGGAAATGAATGAACGGAGGAGGGCTGGCAGTATTGATTAAGGAGAATATTGCAGTGTTGCAGAGATGAAGTCCTAGGGGAGTCAAAGACAGAATCTACTCGGTTAGAGTGAAGATACAATAAAGGCATCATTACCTCACAGTGTGTGTTTTTATAAGTCACCACACAGTGGGAAATATGTCAAGGAATAAATCTCAAGGAAATTTCAGAGAGGTGCAAGAATTATCTCATTCTGAGGAATGAGCTGGGTCAGGATGGCACAGTGGTTAGCTCTGGTGCCTCTCAGCACCAGGGACCGGGGTGACTGTGTGGAATTTACATTTTCTCCCAGTGTCTGCGTGGGTTTCCTCCGGGTGCTCCAGTTTCCCCCCAAAGTCCAAAAATGTGCAGGTTAGATGGATTAGCCATGATAAATGGCCACTTAGTGTCCCAAGACGTGTAGGTTAGGGGCATTAGTGCATAAATATATGGGGTTATGGGGATAGGGCTAGGTAATATGCTCTTTTGGAGAGTCAGTGTAGACTCAATGGGCCGAATAGCCTCCTTCTGCACTGCAGGGATACTATAATTCTATGATAAGAGACAGTAAAGGAAGATTTAAAGGACAACAATTATAGTAGCAGAATGTTTATTTTAGTTATTGAAAGGATAAGAAGTAACACAGAGTAAGATTAATGAGTTGAGGGAGGGCCAACTTGAGTGCGGTAAGACCAGATCTGATGCAGCCAAATTGGATTTAAATGTTGGCAGGCAAAACTATAATAGATCAAAGGGCTCACTTTAAAATGGAGATAGTTCAGGTACAGGTACATTCCTAGGAAGGGGAAAGGTAGGGCAAACATTTCCAGAGATCTTAGGGTAACAAAAGAAATAGAGATTAAGATTAAATCGGCTAAGGGTGTAGATGACAGATTTCAGGTAATAAACACAATAGGGAACCAGGCTGATTACAGGGAGTTATAGAGTCATTGAGGTTTACAGCATGGAAACAGGCCCTTCGGCCCAACTTGTCTATGCCGCCTTTTTTTAAACATCTAAGCTAATCCCAATGGCCTGCATTTAGCCCATATCCCTCCATATCCTCTTACCCTTGTAACTGTCTAAATGTTTTTTAAAAGACAAAATTGTACCCGCCTCTACCAATACCTCTGACAGCTTGTTCCAGACGCTCACCATCCTCTGCGTGAAAGAATTGCCTCTCTGTAAACTTTTGAATCCCTCCCTTCTCACCTTAAACCTATGCCCTCTTTGGGAAAAGATATTGACTATCTAGCTGATCTATGCCCCTCATTATGTTATAGACCTTTATAAGATCACCCTTCTACGCTCCAGAGAAAAAGCTCCCAGTCTATCCAGCCTCTCCTTATAACTTAAACCATCAAGTCCAAGTAGCATCCTAGGAAATCTTTACTGAACTCTTTCTAATTTAATTATATCCTTTCTATAATGGGGGACCAGAACGGTACACAGTATTCCAAGTGTGGCCTTACCAATGTCTTGTACAACTTCAACAAGATGTCCCAACTCCTGTATTCAATGTTCTGACTAAGGAAACGAAGCATGCTGAATGGCTTCTTCACCACTCTGTCCACCTGTGACTCCACTTTCAAGGAGTTATGAACATGTACCCCATGATCTCTTTATTCTGTAACTCTCTTCAATGCCCTAACATTAACTGAGTAAGTCCTGCCCTGGTTCAATCTACCAAAATGCATCACCTCGCATTTATCTCAATTAAATTCCGTCTGCCATTCATCAGTCCACTGGCCCAATTGATCAAGATCCCGTTGCAATCCGAATAACTTTCTTCACTGTCCACTATGCCACCAATCATGGTGTCATCTGCAAACTTACTAACCATGCCTCCTATATTCTCACCCAAATCATGAATGTAAATGACAAATAATAGTTTACCCAGCACTAATGCCTGAGGCACACTGCTGGTCACAGGCCTGCAATTTGAAAAACAACCCTCTATAACCACCTCTGGCTTCTATCAAGGAGCCAATTTTGTATCCATTTAGATACCTTACCCTGGATCCCATGAGATTTAACCTTATGCAACAACCTGCCATGCGGAACCTTGTCAAAGGCATTGCTAAAGTCCATGGAGACAACATCAACTGCATTGCTCTCATCTACCTTCTAAGTTATCCCCTCAAAAAACTCAATCAAATTTGTGAGACATGCTTTTACACTCACAACGCCATGCTGACTGTCCCTAATCAGTCCTTGCGTCACTAAATGCATGTAGATCCTGCCTCTCAAAATACTTTCCAACAACTTACCCACTACACATGTGAGGCTCACAGGCTTGTAATCCTGACTTTTCCCTGCAGCCCTTTTTAAACAAAGGCACAACATTTGCCACCCTCGATCTTCAGGCACCTCATTCGTGACTATTGATGATTCAAATATCTCTGCTAGGGGACCCGCGATTTCCTCCCTAACCTCCCACAATTTCCTAGGATGTACTTCATCAGGTCCCAGGGATATATCTAACCTTGATGCACTTTAAGACTTCCAGTACCCCTTTCTCTACTAGATGTACATTCTGCAAGGCATCACTATTTATCTCCCCAAGTTGCCTAACATTCATGCTTTTCTCAATAGTAAATGTTGGTGAGAAATATTCATTTAGGATCTTACCCATCTTTTGTGGATCTGTGCATAGATGACCTTGTTGACCCTTAAGAGGTCCTACTCTGTCTCTTGTTACTCTTTTGCCCTTTATATATTTGTAGAAGCTCTTTGGATTCTCCTTTGCCTTATCTGCCAAAACAATCTTGTGTCCTTTTTTTGACCTCCTGATGTCTCTCTTAATTCTACTCCTACACCCCCTATGCTCTTCAAGGGATTCACTTGATCCTAGCTGCCTATGCATGTCATTGCCCCCTTCTTCTTCTTGATCAGGGCCTCAATATCCCGAGTCATTCAGTGTTTTCTACTTCTACCAGCCTTGCCCTTTACTCTACTAGGAATGTGTTTACCCTGAACTCTGGTTAACATTCTTTTGAAAGCCTCCCACTTACCAGATGTCCCTTAGCCTACCCACACTCTCTCCCAATTAATTATTGAAAGTTCCTGCCTGATACCATCAAAATTGGCCTTGTTTCCAATTGAGAATTTTAAGTTTTAGGCCTGACCTATCATTCTCTATAGCTATCTTAAAATTAATAGAATTATGGTCACTGGTCCCAAAGTGATCCCTCACTAACACTCCTGTTGCCTGCCCTTCTTTATTTCCCAAGAGGGGGTAACATTTTGCCTCCTCTCTAGTCAGGCCATCCACATACTGAATAAGAAATTCTTCCTGAATATACTCAACAAATTTCTCTCCATCCAATCCTCTAATACTATGACTGTCAATGTTGGGAAAGTTAAAATCCCCTATTATTACCACCCTACTTTTCTTGGACCTAACTGTAATCTACTTTATATTTGCTCCTCAATTTCCTGCTGACTATTTGGGGGCCTATAGTACAACCCATTCAAAGTGATTCCTCCTTCTTATTTCTTAGTTCTATCCATGTAGACTCAGTGGTTGAACTCTTGGATATATCCCCTCTCAGTACAACCATGATGTTAAGAAAAGAAGTGGGAAAACACCAGTGAGACAAAGAGAAAGAGAGTATGAGAAGAGACTGGCAGCTAGTCTAACAAGGATATAGACTTGTAAATGGTAACAGGCAGCTCGGTGGAGGCATGGAGACGATTAGGTGTCAGAAGGGGATTTACACAATAAGGTAGAGGGCATGATGGAAGTACTAAATGAATACTTTGCATCTGTCTTTACCAATAAATAATGAAACAGGAGGTAGTTGAGACAAACATTTTTAAAGAAAAGTTATTGGATAAGCTGGCTGAGCTTGAAATTGTTAAGTCACCAGGACCAGATGAGATGCATCCAATGATACTGAGGGAAGTAAGGTTGGAAATTACAATGGGACCCATCCCTTTCTCACCAGTCTAACCCACAGCCCTTTTGTTTCGAGCCCCACTCCCCCAGACTCTCATACTTGTTCCGAGTGTAAGTGATGTTCCTTGGACATGCATCTCCACGCCATCATGCCGGAGGAGAAAAATGGTTCTGAGGAGAATAGGGCAATGTGGCAGAAGACATCGGCCCAAACCATTGCTCAGTTTTTATGTTAACATGGATTTTTCAAGGAAGAAATTTGTATTTTTTAATATTTTTAATATTTCCTCTTATGGGAGAGACTAGAACTAGGACACACAGTTTATAAAAAAAAAAGATTTCCCATTTAAGATGAAGATGAGGAGAAATGTTTTCTCTCGGAGAGTCACTGTATTAAATTATTTTCCCCAAAGGGCGTAAGAGGCATGGGACTTGGATACTTTTAAGGCTGAGTTAGATTGACAAGAGAGTCGAAAGGTATAGGGGACAAACAGGCAAGAGGTTACAATCAGATTAGCTGTTATTTTATCCAGTGGCAAACCCCAGAGGCCAAATGGCTCTGAATCCATATGTATGAAAGTTACAGTTGTCCAAACCCGTCATTGTACATCTTTCTAAGCCATTTCATAAGGATCTGCAATTTCTCTTCACTGTCGGAATAGCTCTGTCTGTTTCATTGAAAGTGATTTTTTTTGGCACCAAACCCTTTAAAGGTTCATGAACACGGGATCTGTGCAATGTCAAGCAGGAGGAGGTATGACAGCCATTCAACAGGCCACACACATGTTCTTCAACAGAGCTGCAGAGTTCATCTATTTTGACGTCGCACCCAGACAATACAAAGCCAGGAACTTCCACTGCTGTGCTGGATTCACCAGCCAGAGTGCAGAGTGCCAGAGATGACATCCCAAAACAGAGAGTGCCAAAAAAAGATTCATTTACATTCATGAACAAGAAGGCTTTCTATTAATTGAATGTTGAACTTGTAAGAGATACCCACCAGATGAGAGATGAACACCAGACATACTGGAAAAACTTTTACACTTGTTGACCTCTTCTATGAGGACAACGACATTGAAGGATGTTCCTCAGAAATCTGTCTTAGCTCCACACTCTGTGTGGAGTTCACACATTCTCTCTGTGTCTGCGTGGGTTTCCTCTGGGTGCTCATGTTTCACTCAGTTTGTTTAATTTAGATTTGATTTGCCAAAACGATTGACACCATCTGAAAGTCATGGGCAACACTGCCTTCCGATTTGTCTTAATTGCCTCCAGAGCTATGTCTCCCTGCAGTTGGAAGATCTGCCCAGTCCTCAGGCTACCTCTCGTATTTGGCTTTCCTGCATATTTTAATGTCACTGCCACTTTCTGCAATTGCTGCCTGCAAGGAGGCGAAGCCTTCCAAGTTGTTGAGTAAAAGGGAGATGTTGACTTGGTCGTCACATCCGCAAATAGCTGTGCATCCTGAAAGCTTATCACTGACTACTGAGATTTGAAAGATATTCCTTAAACATCCTTCTTTTCTGTCAAAAGCTCATGAGGTCCAAGTCCCAGGGAACTGAAGCAATCAGCAAGTGTTCCTCAGCTCTGTTGGGAAGAATGCACATCCCCACCAATCGCTGCCAGTGACACTTCCTGAAGCTCACCCTTGTATATTTCCCCAGCCCAGGAGAAAGGAAGAAACTTCCATGACGGACGAATCAGACAGGGTTGGGAATTAGGGGTGGATGCTGTGGCTGGCTTCCTCTTCTCTGTTCTATTACCCCTCCTCCATTGGAACTACACTTCCTGCTGTAATGCTGAGGATGGGATCCACTTCAGCTCCTTCTCACTGTCCTAATCTGCTCCCTTTCCCCATGTATTGAAAGATGTGAGAAGGTGAGAGAAAGCAAACATGCCCCTTTATCTATATTAATGACTTAGAAGGAGGGCCAGTTAGTGGCTAGGTAGCTAGCATGTGATTCGGAATAAAACCAACAGCACAAATTCAATACATACTGCCTTTGAGAAACAGCCAACCTCTTCACCCTCTCACTGAGTGTGGAAGGCAATGACAAACCACCACTGACAAAACATTGCCAAAGTCTGATGGCAGCAGGGAAGAAAGAAGCTGTTCTTGAATTGGTTGGTATAGTATGTTGAGTTGGTTGGTGCATGTTGAGTTAGTTGGTATGGTATGAAGGGCATAGATGGGGTGGACAGTGGGAAACTTTTTCCCAGGTGGAGGTGACGAACACAAGGGGTCACAGGTTCAAGGTGAGGGGGACAATGTTTAACACAGATGTCAGAGGGATATATTTTACACAGAGGGTGGTGGGGGCCTGGAATGCACTGCCAAGCAGGGTGGTAGAGGCGGACACGCTGGGATCGTTTAAGACTTATCTGGATAGCCACATGAATAGACTGGGGATGGAGGGATACAAACGAATGGTCTAGTTGGGCATATGAGCGGCGCAGGCTTGGAGGGCTGTATTGTTCTTTGTTCTTTGCGTTCTAAGACTTTTGTACCATTTTTTGACAGAAGAAGGTGGAAGAGAGATTGGCTGGGGTGTGTGAAGCTCGCTGCTTTTCCAAAGCAGCGGGGAGGGTAGACAGGGTCAATGGATGGGTGGCTGGTTTGCGTGATGGACTGGGCTTCATTCACAACCTTTTGTTGTTTATTGCTGTCTTGGTCAAAGCAGGAGCCGTACCAAGCCGCGATACATCCAGGAGGGATGTTTGAAGGTGAATGGCAGTGTGACTGTGCCAATCATCTTCAGAAAATTCCAGAGTAATAATTCTAGAAACAGGTTAGCTTTCCTGAGCTGTATTAAAGCAAGACTGAGACAGGATAGTTGGTATTAACAAGCTCACTGTGTCTTTTGATATTGTTATACTGCACCTTTATAGCAGGGCAGTGATCTGGTTTTGAATGCACATATTGAGGTTAAAGTAATTAATGCTTAATGATACTTCAGCCTTTATTGAAGAAGGTGTTGCAGGCTGTGTCAGACTTAAGGCAGCTTAGTTTTGCTGGATGTAACCTGGCATTATAATGCTTTCTTCCGAGGACTGGGCTCTGTGAATAGTGGATGTGTACACTTCAATCAACATTAACAGTATCCTGGCCCCTCTTGACTGGCCTTTTCTGTCACTCTTACTCAGTATCAGGAATGCACTGATGGAGGGGCTTCTACACAAACACTTGGGATGCACTGCGGACCCGATAAGTACTTGAACTGCCACAACAAACACAGCTTATTATTTTAGATACTCGATGGGATCAAAGGAATAATTCAATTCAGAAGTCCTATTACCAGAAACTCTACCCTTGCAATCTAAGCATGCAGAGTGGGAATATGCTTTTATTTAGCTGCCCTGATCTTTTTTGAGAGCTGAGAGCTTAGTTTGATTGACATGCCACGCATTGCCCAAAAGTTAAAAGCAAAATGATATCTTCTATAAAAGCCACTCATTAGATACAGAAAACTGGACAATAATTTAATATTCACTGCACAATTCCAAGTACCATTTACTTTATAATGCTGAGATGGTGCATGTGGTTTTACAAAGTAACGCGTATGCTGTTGCACTTTGAGCATTCTCCATGATTTTGCATGTTTATCTGTGAAGGCAATGCTGTGGAAAAGCTTGTTCTAAGAGTCCTATGTTCCTCTGTTTTATGGTGTTATGAAGGCTGTGGAGACCAGGTCATTGAGTGTCTTTAAGACAGAGATAGACGGTTTCTTGGTTAATAAAGGGATCAGGGGTTATGGGGAAAAGAGAGGAGAATGAGGATGAGAAAAATATCAGCCATGATTGAATGGTGGAGCAGAATCAGTGGGCCATAAGACATAGTGTATGTTGGGGAAGGCAGGGCCTCTAAGAGGAGGGGAAAGTCTACTCTGGTTCCAATTAAGCCCATAAGTGGCCATTTAATTGCTAATTTAGAGCCATTTCCTACTCAGCTTCAATTTTTAGGCTAACGGGTGGATGATGGATCAGATGGAGGAATAGAAAAGATTTAAAACCTACATCTTGGGTGGGAATGTTGGGGGGCATGGGGAGAGCACGTCCATCACCTTTCCCTTTGCTGAGAACCCTGTTGTTGTGTATTCACGTTATTTCTAATGTTTCCTCACAAGCAGCTTTGCAACGGAACAGGAGCACTTTAAGAGACTGGTCATGTGATATTGCTGATGATGTCACTGGCTACTTACATAGTAAATAGGCAGTCTCTCCTGGTAGCCTGTAGTATTAACATCCTTTCAATAAAGCTCTTAATTTGTTTAAAACTTCGAGGCCTGCAGTCTACCTTTTAAAAACAGAAAACTGGCATCAAGGTGGTTGGACCACACTTGCAGCCACTCCAAAAGAAAATGAGTAGGAAACATTCTACAGCATTGTAGATACTCGATAGAAGAACAAATGATTGAAATTATCGCTACACAAAAGCTGCTGATGAAGGGGTGCCAAACAATATATCACAGCCACAGGAGAAACTCTAAAAAAAAAGGAAATTCTGGCAAAGACATCCTTGGAAAGAAGCTTGCCACGCGCTCTGTCCGAAAAGACCTGTAACAGTACCAGGAGCACCGTGGGTAGCAAGTAACCCGAAACAACAGATTTAGAGCTGGAGGTGTTACAAAACATGAAAAGAAACAGGCAGAGCTCAGGTTTGCCTTGTTTTTGGGAGAAAGGAAGCACGGTAGTGCTGGAAATCTGTGGCACATCATACTCACACAGACCCTTTCCGTTGTAAAAAATGGTGGGAGCTTTTGGTGCCTTGGGACCATCCAATGGGACTACTGAGCGATGGAACTCATCTAGAGAGATATTCGACTATTTTGTCCATGTGAACACTCTAGCAACATATATAGTGGTCTCAACTTTCCTGAGCATAACAGGAAGGGGAAAGCAGTTAACATCCTGAGAGGTAATAATTTTGTCTTTCTATTTTTTCTGCCAAAATGGATGACCTCACACTTATCCACATTACACTCCATCTGCCAAATTTTGGCCCATTCACCCTAGCCCTTATATATTCATCTGTAGAATCTTTATATCCTCTTCACTGTCTGCTTTCCCATCTATTTTAGTATCATCTGTAAATTTTTCTATGTTACGTCCTGTCCCTATCTGCAGATCATTTACATAGGTTGTTAAACAGTTGAGGTCCGAGGACTGACTTCTGCGGCACACAGTCAGTTAATTTCACCAGCCAGCGAAGGACTCATTTATCCCTACCCGCTGTTTTCTGTCAGTCACCACTTCCAGCTACAGCAGCACCGGGCCTGGAGAGCTGCTAACCAACCTATTGTCTGGCAACTCTCACGGCGGGGGCTTCTTCCCTGTGATGGATGGAACTGGAATGTAAAAATGGTGGAGGGCCTGCTGGAGCCACTAGAGATGTGTTCCCTGTGACTCTTGTAAAATCCAGGCCACAGAGTAGAGTCATCACAGAAGGCATCTTCAAGTAACAGAAGCAGTCTCAGTAAATTATTCTCAGCTTCTGAATCTGGTCTCTGTCCTCTTCAGCCTACCCGCACCGCACCACTGAACTTATCAACTGCTGCCACTGAGCTTAGATAGTTCTGCATCACTTTATATAGCCTCAACCAGTTTCAAGGGAAGATATGTAGGGTTTAGTGGTATTAGCGCTTGACTATTAATCCAGAAACTCAGCTAAAGTTCTGGGGGACCTGGGTTCGAATCCCACCACAGATGATGGAATTTGAATTCAATAAAAAATATCTGGAATTAAGAGTCTACTGATGACCATGAGACCATTGTTTATTGTTGCAAAAACGCTTCTGATACACTAATGTCCTTTAGGGAAGGAAATCTGCTGTCCTTACCTGGTCAGGCCTACATGTGACTCCAGAGCCACAGCAATGTGGCTGCCTCTCAACTATCCTTTGAAATGGCCTAGTATGTCACTCAGTTGTATCAATCGCTACAAAGTCTCAATGAAGATATGAAAATCCTGGAATTCCCTCCTTAACAGCATTGTGGGTCAACCCACAGCACATAGACTGAAGTAATTCAAGAAGGTGGTTCACCACCATCTTCTCAGGGGCAACTAGGGATGGGCAATAAATGCTGGCCAGCCAGCAACGCCCATGTTCCACAAATGAATAAAGAAGGAATAAAAAATTCTGCCCAGAAGTTTTGGTTTCCTTGGAAATTGAATGGGTCAGTTTCCTTTCTCTGTTTGTTTTTTCAGTTTCTTTTTGGTTTCTCTTTCCAAAAAGGGGAAGAACACTATTTAAAAATAAAAGATCTACCTTTAAGACGTGGATGAAGAGAATATTTTTTCTCTCAGAAGAAAGTAGTGATGGTGGCTGGGTCATTGAATTTATTCGAGACAGAATTAGACAAATGTTTGATAGATAACGGAGTCGGAAATCAGAGGGAGCAGAAGGGGTGTTGGGACTACAAACAGGACAGCCATGATCTTAGTGAATGGCAGAGCAGTCTCAGTGGGAGATGGCCTACCCTTGCTCCTATATTCCTATGTTCCCGTGACTCAAAAAACACAAGCTTGGCAACCACTGATTTTATCACACGGTAGACACGCATAAGGTGTGCAGGATTTCCCAGGTGAAAATTCAGCCCCAAGATAATGGAGATATGAACTCAACAACTGGTGCAATGTGATAATACTGATGCTCTGCATTAAGCCTGAGAAAATGCAGACACTTTTCATTCTGAAGTGAAAAACACTTGTAAGGTGTTAGAGACTAGAAGCTGATAGATCGCAGATTATAGACTAAAAATGAATAGACTAAATACCCATTCCCACCCAGAGAAGATCATTCCAAATTTCCTATCCTGCCTCTTACTGCTCAGGTCTCCACTTCCTTTAAAAATAGTCTAATTTTTAACCAAAAAAAAACTCTCCTAGCATTTATATCTTGTTTAATCAGTTTTGTTGGAGAATTGGAAGAAAGTGACATAGAATAGGCCAACCAATCTATGTTGTTTATGCCAAGTATCAATTCTGTACCCATGTCCCATCAGTCCTATTTCACCTGGTCACCACTATAACACGTTGTTAGATGGTGGACTGTAAAGCAACATTGGCAACATTGGTGATTGCCAAGGTCTAGTAAGGGGCAAATCGAGTGCTGTCATATTTTCAGGTTGGATACCTGGTCCCATTTAAGAACATAAGAACATAAGAAATAGGAGCAGGAGTAGGCCATCTAGCCCTTCGAGCCTGCCCCGCCATTCAATAAGATCATGGCTGATCTGTCGTGGCTCAGTTCCACATTCCCGCCCTCTCCCCATAACCCTTAATCCCCTCGCTTATCAAAAACCCATCAACCCGCGTCTTAAAAATATTTAGCGAGGCAGCCTCCACCACTTCAACGGGCAGAGAATTCCAGAGATTCACCACCCTTTGAGTGAAGAAGTTCCTCCTCAACTCCGTTCTAAACCGCCCCCCTTTATCTTGAGGCTGTGCCCCCTAGTCCTACTGTCCTTTCTGAGTGGGAAGAGCCTCTCCACCTCTATCCTATCCATCCCATTCATCATCTTATACGTCTCAATGAGATCTCCCCTCATTCTTCTAAACTCTAACGAGTACAAGCCTAGTTTATTCAGCCTCTCCTCATAGCTCAACCCCCTCAACTCCGGTATCAGCCTAGTAAACCTCCTCTGCACTCCCTCCAAGGCCAAAATATCCTTGCGTAAGTACGGCGACCAAAACTGCACACAGTACTCCAGCTGCGGCCTCACCAATGCCCTGTACAGCCGCAGCAAGACCTCCCTACTTTTATATTCAATCCCCCTCGCTATGAAGGCCAGCATCCCATTAGCCTTCCTGACCACCTGCTGCATCTGCAGGCTGGGTTTTTGCGACTCATGCACAAGGACCCCGAGGTCCCTCTGCACCATCGCCTGCTGCAGTTTTTCGCCACGTAAGAAATAGTCCTTCCTACCATTATTCCTACCAGAGTGTACCACCTCGCACTTGTCAACATTAAATTCCATTTGCCATTTCCTGGCCCATTCGCCCAGCGCTTCTACTGGCAATCCCATACAATCTCTACTAAGGACTGAAACATATACAAAGAAAATGACAAAGAGGGAATTGGCCACAATTTAGTCTAATGTAAGCTTTACACATAACAGATAACTCCAGTTATTTGAACTCCTGTCCAAACAAAGCAGGAATCCATTTCACGGCAATAATTAGCGCTTGCATCAGAATTTGTCAAGTCTTAATTCCTAGGACTAAAGCAAACAAATTCAAGAACATACATGGGCATGTCAAGTTAAAATTGGCTGGCTGCACATGTTTGAATGCATGGAATTATATTGCGGGTAATTTTGAAACTGGGCCACAGTGTAAAATCAAAGCAGCCTGTTTCACATCTCCCTCAATTTACTGAGGTCAATTTCTGAGAGAGGTATATCACAAGTTGTTGATCTGATTCTTTTTGCCCAAAGTATTCCCAACGTTGGTGGTATTCTTACCCCACAGATGCTGTCAGACCTGTTGAGATTTTCTAGCATTTTCTGCTTTTGTTTCAGATTCCAGCATCCACAGTATTTTGCTTCTATCTCTGAAATGGCTTTGCAGGCTACTCAGTGCAAGGGCAACTAGGGATGGGTAATAAATGCTGGATAGCCAGCGACGCCCATGTCCCACGAATGAACAAAATAGACAAAATTCAACCAGCCAGCACTGGTTAGATGTGATTCTGCGATTGGCGGTATTTTCTGAACAATCTTGACTCTGCTCACAGCTATGCTAACAACCTATTTAAGATCATTAGTTGAACTCATAATGTGGCTCATTTAGACTTTTCATATCCAGGGTAACATCTGTAAGCAAAAGGAATATGTTCAAGCTTTGTATCTTTTTTGAATTATCTGGAAGCTTGGCGAGATTTAGTACCCCATTATGTTCTCCATGGCAACATCTCAATCAATTGGTGCGGTAAGAAGTCTCACAGGTTAAAGACCAACAAGTTTGTTTTAAGAAGTCTCTCAGGTTAAAGACCAACAAGTTTATTTGGAATCACAAGCTTTTGGAACACTGCTCCTTACTCAGGTGGAACACGCCACTCACCTGAGCAAGGAACATCGCTCCGCAAGCTCATGATTCCAAATAAACCGGTTGGGCTTTAACCTGATGTTGTGAGACTTCTTACTGTGTCCACCCCAGTCCAATGCCTGCATCTCCACATCAATCAATTGGAGCCAACTTGCCCATGCTGCCTTTTCTGCCTGTAATATAAATTATTGTGATTGTTTGAAATTTGATACTCTTGCATTTGTCCTGATGAGTTCAAGGTGAAAAAAGCTTCAACAATCTGTCTCTCTTTTCAGCAATATGTAAATCATGGATGACCAGGTAATTACTCCACGCTTCCTCTAGATCACCAGCATTACTTGGCTGAGATTGCAATGGATGCACTTTTTACATAAGAGCAGCAGCAGCTCTGAAGAGTTACCCTGCCTGATCCATGTCCACGTGGGCAAATTTCTTGTGCATTTTCACTCATTTAGAAACACATTTGCTTTGAGGTTTTCACATGCTTGCAGCTGTTCTAAAATAAAAACTTGGAAGATTTCTAACACACCTACAGCAGTGGAAACATAAATAAATTATATGGTAACTCTTACCACAAAAAAGTGTTTATTCAACAGATGAGTATCAATATAGCTAATTAGGAGCTGACAGAAAACTGTAATATTATTGGAAACCATTTATGGTGTACATAAGATTTACCGCTGAGTTAAAATTATACTGTGCAATATTAGCTTACAAAGCATCAACATTTGTGTCACATTCCTTTGTACTTTAATTTAGTGGACTATTTTAATAACCTCTTTAAGCATGTCTGTATATTTTTAAACAGTTACTGTTGACCATCTACAAAAAGTTCAAATAAAAAGATTTTCCAGCAAAGTAAATTTCCAACCAACAACTAGCACCAACAATGATCTATCGCACTTAAAAGAAGTTCAGGGTCACTATCTGGATCACAGGCCTAAGCCCTGTGACGAATTATGGCCCCACTAGGGAATCATTCCCAAAGAAAGTAAATACTCTGTCACTAATTTTATACTGGTACCATGAGCAATATTTTCGGCAGACTGAAAACCAATATGCTTCCCTAATGCTTTAAGATGTTCATTGCACCCAAGCTGTGGCAGTTACTTCCAGTATCTGCCATAAAAACTGTCTCATCCTTAGGCCAAGCGTGCAAGGTCTTGCAACTAACTGATGAGCTCATTGCAATCACAGAAACTTGGGCAGAAGTAGCCTTAGCAACGCCACACAATAATTTTATTCTTTGCTTGACAGAAGGAGGTCTCCTCTGTAAACAAGGGAAAAATATCTTCTTATTTATTTCATATTTTCTAGTCAGGAAGTGTGTTTAGAATGTGGGCGAACAAAAATTCACAGCATAAGATGGACATTATGTCAATCTTAACCATATGTTTGAAGTCATGATTTTTAGCTATAATCAGTAACAGAGCAAAGACATGCTGAGGAATAACTTCTACGTTGTTCCTTTGTATATTAAATCCATTTATTTTTACTTGGTTAAACATCTGTCAAAGATACAGAAGATTAATTTATATGAAGAATGAGATGAGAATATTTTCCAACCAAAGAGTGACATTAGCACACAATGAGATCATTTTTGGACGTGTTATAGAAAACACATAAAGTTAAGTACTTTGCTTTACTGATACGAAGTAGATATTTTTGAGGGTCTGTACCTCTTATGTTTACACAATGTGTACAAAGTACTGAACTTTCCTCTGGATGTGAAAAAAACCAGTTTGATGGTAATGTAGGTTGTACATTAGTTTGGCATGGGATCAAAATTCTTAAGTGCCTTGGAATTAAGACTTGCACAAACTGACTGAACAGTTTTTGATGTGTGAGTTAAGGCAGTCTTGATGTTTGCAGAAATTTGCTATGTGACATTCTTCACTGCAACACGTTTTCCATACACGACGCAATACGTTTTCCACGTACGTCTCAAGCTTTGCAATTGAATTCCTCATGCCAACCGTACAACAATTTGCATCCCCTTCATCAGGGGGCACATACTTGCCAGGCACAAACCACAATTGGAGTCAGAAACATCCAGTATTGTGTGGAAGGGATAACTTCTTCTTATCAGATTGACAGCAGCATTTACATGCTGTGCCATTTTGATTAGCAACTGGGAGGAAGAGGATCTACAGTAACAGAAGAGGGTGAATTTAATCAGAAAATAAAAAAAGAGAGCATAACTAGGCCAGTTGAGCTTTGAACCAGTTCCACCATTCAGAAAAATAATAGCTGATTTGATTGACTCCTTTGTGTGGGTAGTACAATGACACAGTTGTTCGCACTGCTGCCTCACAGTGCTAGGGACCCGGGTTCGATTCCCAGCTTGGGTCACTGTCTGTGCAGGGGCCGTATGTTTGCCCTGTGTCTGTGTGGGTTTCCTCCAGGTGCTCTGGTTTCCTTCCACAGTCTGAGAAACGTGCTGGTTTGGTGCATTGGCCATGCTAAATTCTCCCTCTCAGTGTACCTGAACAGGCGCCAGAATGTGGTTTTCACATTGCAGTGTTAATGTAAACCTACACATGATACTAATAAATAAGCTTAAACTTAGATCAGCCTTGAATATATTCAACGGCCCAGCCTCCACTGCTCTCTGGGCTAAATAACTCCAAGTATTAATGACACTCTAAGAAAAGAAATTTAGATCCTCATCTTAAATGCGCTGAGGAATCGGATGTCTGAGGAATCAGATAATCTCCTGCAGGACTGCTTGGAGCCAGTGGACTGGTCAGTATTTACAAACTCAGTGACTAACCTGAATGAGTACACCACTATAGTAACTGACTTCATTAGTAAGTGTGTAGAAGACTGTGTGCCAAAGAAGCAAATCCATGTGTTCCCCAACCGGAAACCATGGATGAAAAGGGATACCCACTGCTCGCTGAAATCCAGATCTGAAGCGTTCAAGTCAGGCGACCCTGACCTATACAAGAAAGCCAGATATGATCTAAGGAGATCATCAAAGACGCCAAAAGTCAGTACTGGACCAAGCTAGAGTCCCAGGCTAGCCACACAGACTCCACTGACTACGGCAAGGTCTGCAAGACATAACAGGCTACAAGATGAAGGCCTGTAAAAGCCCCGGCTCCAGCACACCCCTCCCTGATGAACTCAATGCATTCTGTGCCCGTTTTGAGCAAGAGGTCAGCAAGAGCATGCCCTCCACCCTGGAAGTCCTGGATGAACCTGAATATGGGGTCACCATTGCAGATGTCAGCTTTCTCGAAGGTCAACCCATGGAAAGTGACTGGCCTGGATGGGATACCTGGACAAACGCTCAGATCTTGTGTGAATCAGCTAGCGGGGATATTTGCAGATATCTTCAAACTCTCTTTACAACAATCTGAGGTCCCTATCTGCTTTAAGAAGACAATCATCATCCCAATACCAAAGAAAAGCTAAGCAGCGCACCTCAGTGACTATCACTGTGAAGTGCTTTGAAAGATTAGTCGTGGCATGAATCAATTCCAGCCTCCCGGACTACCTGGATCCACTACAGTTTGCCTATTGCCGCAACAGGTTCACAGCGGACGCCAATTCCTTGGCCCTGCATTCAACCCTGGAACACCTAGATAACATAGACATCGATGTCAGACTCCTATTTATTGACACAGCTCAGCCTTCAATACCATTATTCCCATAAAACTCATCTCCAAACTCCATGGCCTGGGCCTCGGCTCCTCCCTCTGTGACCTGGTTCCTGAACTTCCTAACTCACAGACCACAATTAATAAGGATAGTCAACAACACCTCCTCTACGATCATCCTCAACAGCAATGTCCCCCCACCAAATTCCTTATACACCTATGACTGTGAGGCCAAAGTCCCCTCCAATTTGATTTTCAAGTTTGCTGACGACACCACCGCAGTGGGACGAATCACAAAAAATGACGAGACAGAGTACAGGAATGAGAGAAAGAATCAGGTGAACTGGTGCGGCATTAATAATCTCTCCCTCAATGTCAACAAAACAAAGGAGAATGTCATCAACTTCAGGAAACATAGAGGAGAACATATCTACATCAATGGGGACGAAGTAGAATGAGTTGAGAGCTTCAAGTTTTTAGGTGTCCTGGTCACCAACAACCTGCCCTGGTCCCCCCATGCCGACACTATAGCTAAGAAAGCCCAGCAACGCCTTTACTTTCTCAGAAGACTAAAGAAATTTGGCATGTCATCTATGACCCTCACCAACATTTACAGATGGATCATAGAAAGCATTCTTTTTGATTGTATTACAGCTTGGTATGGCTCCTGCTCTGCCCAAGACAGCAAGGAACTACAAAAGGTCATGAACGTAGCCCACCCATCACGCAAACCAGCCTCCCATCCATTGACTCTGTCTGCACTTCCCACTGCCTCAGCAAAGCAGCCAGCATAATTAAGGATCCCACGTACCCCAGACATTCTCTCTTCCATCTTCTTCCTTCAGGAAAAAGATACAAAAGTCTGAGATCACGTATCAACTGATTCAAAAACAGCTTCTTCCCTGCTGCCGTCAGACTTTTGAATGGACCTACCTTGCATTAAGTTGATCTTTCTCCATACTCTAGCTATGCCTGTAACACTACATTCTGTACTCTCTTGTTTCCTTCGCTATAATGGTATGCTCTGTCAGTATAGCGCACTAGAAACAATACTTTTCACTGTATAGTATAACCTGTGACAATAACAAATCAAATCAAAATCAAATCAAAAAGATGCTGATTTGAATTCTCAACTTTACATTTTGATCCTTATCTGTTTTTAATCTTTGCAAGTGTATTTTAGTGTAATTTTATTTTTAAATGAATCACTCATAAATTAATAGGTGGCTACATACAAACACAGACAAATTCTTAGCCCATAGATCACTTAAAGGAAATCGCTTTACATGGCTGTTACAATTGTGTTCAGCATCCGTGGCCTTTTAGAGGAAAGAGTTCCAGATTTCCACAACAAAGTGCTTCCTGGTTTGATGCCTTGGTCTGATTTTAAGATTATGCTTCTTATTCTGCGATCCACTGCCACCAGATGAAATAGTTTTCTGTTTCTACCCATTGAGCCCCTTTAACAGTTAAGCACCTGGATTTGATCAGAGCGCAGCCTTCTAAACTTGAAGGAATACAAGGCAAATGTCTGCAACATAGCCTCATAATTTCAATTTCTGAGCTCGAATGGATCTGCATTGTATCCTCTCCACAGCTAATATATCTTTCCTAAGGTGCAGTGCCTTAAACTGAACGGAGTACACCGGATGGAGTCTTTACAAGGTTCTGTACAACTGAAGGAACACTTCCTCATTTTTACATTCCAGCTCCCTTGAGATGGAGGCCAACATTCTGTTAGCCTTTCTCATTATTTTTCTTCTTTGCACCAGGTCTTTGCGATTTGAGTACATGAACGCCCAATATCCCTTTTCTCCTGCACAGTTCCCAGTGCCACAGATCCAAAGGGGATTTGTTTTTAATGATCCATTTATGGGATATGAGTGTTGCTAAATAGGCCAGCATTTATTGCCCATCCATAATTACCCTTTTGGCGAGCTGCCTTCTTGGACTACTGCAGTCCATGTAGTGTAGGTACACCCGCAGTGCTGTTAGGGAGGGAGTTCCAGGATTTTGACCCAGTGACAGTGGAGAACAGTGATATATTTTCAGGTCAGGATGATGAGTGGCTTAGATGGGAACTTGCAGGTGGTGGTGTTCCCATGTGCCTGCCGCCTTTGTCTTTTTAGATAGTAATGATTGCGGATTTGGAAGGTGCTGCCTAAGGAGCTTTGATGAGTTTCTACAGTGTATCTTGTAGGTGGTACACACTGCTGCCACTGTTTGTCACCAGTGGAGGAAGTGAACTTTTGTGGAAGTGGTGCCAATTGATTGAGGTGTTCTCTCACAGTGTGTGATGCCATCCAAGCGTTCGGCTAGATTCCTGTCCTACAGTTGACTGAGAAGTGAAAAGAAGTCATTTATTTATTTCCTGTGATGCTGAGGCGAGGCTGATTGTAAGTATAAGGTTGCACTTGATTTGTTGAGATATCTGGGGTGGAAATACTTTGAGTTTAATGTCTTTATTTGAAGGGCTTCAGATGCACTGCAGTGCCCCACCAGCACTCTGATACAATCTGAAGATAGCATTTTCCATGAATTATCAAAGGGATTGTCCTGGGAGGCACCTCATGATAAGAGAGCTCAGCAGATGGCAAAAGATTTATCTGAACTTTGTTCTTGTTTGTTAGAAGAATTACAGCAGTGAAACAAGAAACTTTATACCCACCACTAAAAGGCATGAGTGGTCATAACTAAAGATACAATCAGTCCAAAAGAGGTGAACTGCAGAGTCAGAAACAATAAATTATACAAGGTATGCCTGCTTTAATTAACTCCGCATTTATTTAATAAAAAATCATTTTTGAAAATTGTGCAATAATTTTTACAAACAATTTCCATATTTCACAAAAGCATTATATAATAATGTTTCAATCTGGATTTACAGATAAATGATCTTTGATATCAGCAGACAATAGTGAGAGGTTTTAGAGAACCCAGCATTAAAATCTGACCCCTTCAAAGTAAATTGTAAGTCACCATTTTAAGCACCTAGTAAAATTAATGAACATTTTAAATATTAATGAGAAACTAAAACATTTTAGCAGTTAAGAGGGGCAGTGGATGGATTGGATAAATCTGTATGTCAGTTTTGGTGTACTGGTAATGTGCAGAAGGTATCAGAAAACTCAGCAAAGTTGGTCAGAATCTGTTTCTGTGCCCTTTTCATCATTAAATCAGTTCTTTGATTTCTGCCACATTTTTTGGCTTCTCCAGCAATCCACCTGCCAACTGAAAGACCTCATTTCCATACTTGTGGCTAATTGCACTCCAACTCCCAGATTCCTGCTTTTTATGCTGGGTAACCTGGACTAAGATTGGTATGTCTGACTTCAGGAGACAGGCAGAAGTGAGGAGTGTCTCAATGCCAAAAGTCTGAAGAGTTGACTACAGAATGATAGAATCATACAATCAAATTTCCATCACTGAAGAAGGACATGTGGCCCATCAAGCCAATTCTGGCCGACAAATATTCCTCCACACAAGCCACTTTCCCAGCTTTTGATCTGTGGCCTTGTAGGTTAGTGCCTATCCAAGTACTTTGGTAAAATTTTGAGTTAGGTTTCTCCTCAGCTTCCTTTGTTCCCAAGCCCATTCGATGTTTCATCACAATTAAAATTCTCCAATCCAGGCACCATTCTTGTAAATCTTCTCTGTATCCAACCGTGGTCTAACTAGTGACTTATACATTTCCAGCATAACCTACCAACGCTTATATTCTATTTCTATTATATTCTATTTCTATTATATTCTATATTCTATTATATTCTATTATATTCTATTTCTCAGCTAATAAAGGCAAGTATCCAGGATGCTTTCAACACCATGTATCTACCCGCCCATCCACTCTCAGGGATCTGTGAAGACACACACCAAGGTTTCTCTGTTTTTCTCAACATCTCAGTATTACCATTTAATGCGTATTCCCTGCCTTGTTAACTTTCCCTAATACATGGCCTCACACTTGTCCTCACTGAATCCAATTTGCTACTGCTCTGCCCACTGACTAGTCTATTGATATCTTCCAATAGTCTGCAGTTTACTTCTCCATTATCAATTACATGGTCATTTTTGTATAGTCTAAGAACTTAATTATATTCCCTAAATTCAAATCCAAATCAGTGATATACTGTACACTACAAAAAGCAAAGGAACCTAGCACTGAATTCTATGGAACTATGCAAGAGATGATCTCCCAGTCACATAAACACCCATTAACCTTTTGCTTCCTGCCTCAGAGCTGGTTTTGGATCCTTGCGCTTTGACATGGATCCCACGAGTTTATTTTTGTGACCCAGTCTACTTTCATCATCAGCCTTTTAAAAATCCGTATGGACTATTTCAAACGTTCTTGTTATCACCTCAAAAAATTCAGCCATGTTAGTCAGACACTGCCTTTCATTCACAAATCTATGCTGACTGTGATTAATCTGGGTCTTTCCAAATGAAGATTTATCCAGTTCCACAGAATTTTTTCCAATAATTTCCTCATCACTATAGTTAAGCTGTATTTATTCTATCTATCACCCTCTCTCTTTTTAAAACAATAAGTAATCTCACAACACCAGGTTGAAGTCCAACTGTTGGATTTTAACCTGATGTTGTGAGACTACTTACTGCGCCTATCCCAGTCCAATGCTGGCAACTCCACATCATGGTTACCACCGACACTTTTAAAACAATGATGCAACGTTAGTTGTCATCACACCTACAGACAGAAAGGATTGGAAAATGATCATCAGAACCGCCAATATTTCTTCTCTGATTTCCTTTAACAACATAGGATACACTTCACCTGCGCCTGGGAATCTATCTACTTTCAAAAATGATACATCCTCTCTCACTATGTTAATTTAATATTTCATACTTCTCTTCCCAGTTTGCATTGTCCTTCTCTCTTTTCTGTGAGTACAGAAGTAGAAAATATTCATTAAGAACCATACTAAAGTTTTTTTGTCTTCACACACAAGTTATCCTAATGATTTCTGATAAACCATGACTTATTAGGACAAAGAGCAAAGAAAAGTACAGCTCAGGAGCAAGTCCTTCAGCCCTCCAAGCCTGTGCCAGCCATGATGCCCGAACTAAAAAAAACCTTCTGCCCTTACTTGGTCAGTATCCCTCTATTCCCTCCCTATTCATGTACCCATCCAGATGCCTCTTAAATGTTACTAATATGCCCACTTCCGCCACCTCCTCTGGTAGCACAATCCAGGCATCCGCCACTCTCTGCATGAAAAATATCCCCTGCATATTTCCCTTAAACTTTCCCCCTCTCATCTTGAGCCTGTGCCCCCTTGTAATTGATACTTCCGCCTTTGGGAAAAGGCTCTGACTATCCACCCTGTCTGCGCCTTTCATATTTTTGTAGTCCACTATCAGGCCTCCCCTCAGCCTCCATCTTTTCAGTAAAAACAATCCTAGTTTATTCAACCTCTCCTTATAGCCAGCACCCTCGAGACCAGGCAACATCTTAATGATTCTTTGCACTCTCTCCAAAGCTTCCCCGTCCTTCTGGTAGTGTGGTGACTAGAACTGCATGCAATACTCCAAATTTGGTTTAACCAAGGTTTTATATGGCTACAACGTGATTTCCCAACTCTTTGGCTGGTGAAGGCAAGCACGCCATATGCCTTCTTAATCACCTTGGCCACCTCTGTTGCGCTTTTAGGGAACTATGGATCTGCACGCCCAGATCCCTCTGAATGTGAAAGTTCCTAAGGGTTTTGTCACTTAAAATATAATTCACATCTAAATTTGATCCTCTAAAATGTATCACCTCGCATTTGTCTGGATTGAACTCCATCCGCCATTTCTGTGCCCAAGTCTTCAATATATCCTATCTCCTGTTGCATCCTCTGACAGTCCCTGGCTATCCTTTACAGCAGGAATTCTCCAGTTGTTAACTCCAGTGGGATTCTCTGATCTCACCAGTGGCACACCCCCCTTGCCATAGACTTCCTGGCAATGTGGGATGGCTTCAGTGGGAACTCCACCCCACCTGCTGAGTAAAATGCTGAGGGGAGGCCAGAGAGAATCATCTATTTCTGAACAATCTTTGAATTTTGCAGTCACACAAGACTTTTTTGTAATGATTTATTTTTCCATTCTTTGATACCTGGACACTTATTGCTTCTGAAAGAGTCAGACTACATCCCACCTTCAGTGACGGATTCTCAGGAGCGGTTATTGTATTCTCGCTCAGTATTCCCTTCCATGCCTGGATGACAAAATAAAGCAATATAGTATTCTGCAAAGGTGAGTCATTTAAACAATTAAGGAGAACGCATCCCACCAGATATTACCGCACACATTGAATATTGAGACAGCACAGGGTCTGTGCAAGCATACTGCTGACAAACCCAGTGTGTGTCTAACATTAGCACCATTTCTAACATTACATTCTTCACTCTCCCCTTTCCTTCTCTATGAATGGTATGATTTGTAAAGGGTGTAAAAGATTCCCATGGCACTGCTTTGGAGAAAAACTTTTGAATGGACCTGTCTCACATTTAATTGATCTTTCTCTACACCCTAGCCTTGACTGTAACACTACATTCTGCACCCTCTCCTTTCCTTCTCTATGAACGGTATGCTTTGTTTGTATAGTGCACAAGAAACAGTACTTTTCACTGCATAAAAATACATGTGACAATGATAAATCAAATCAAATCAAAGTATTTTCTGCTTTCATTTCTGATTTTTAGCATGTGAGTGTGCTGTTTTTATCTCTCCTGAATGTGATTGACTTGGTATTGGGAAAAATGAAAGGCAATAGAAAATGCGTTTTTGTTTTCCTCATTTACTTCTTGTCAATTGTAACCTGTTACACTGGATTTCATGGGGAACTCCCATAGCCCACAAAGTTATCAAATGTCCCTCTTAAGTTTGACAAAGGCAAACCTTTCTTTCTATCTTCTGGCATAGCTGCAACTGTACATGAAGTGACACAGAAAGAGTTCCTCTCCCCTCAGCGAAGGTATTAACACATTCTAAGGCTTTGTACCTTTGAGATTAATGTGGCTTCATTACAAAATAAATTGCAGCATGAGGATCATAAATTGGGAGTGTTACATCTGGGGAAAGGATTGGAAAAGGAATGGCATACTTTTAGCAGAAGCATCCTGCAGTGGCGATGAATACAAAGAATCTGGGCTTGAGTAAAACATACTCTTAAATAGAACTTGTTTCTTGTTGACTATGTTTTAGCCTCGTACATGAAATCATTGTTTTGCCATAGCCGGGATGCCAGTGATGTAGGGTGAGGAGATGGGTACCGGCTCCGTGAGTGTGTGTGGGAGAAGGGGAGTGTGTGGTGGGAAAGGAGGTTGATGATTGGGGAGGTGGGGGGGGGGGGGCATCAGAATTGAATGCCGACTCTGATGGTGGGTGTTGAGGGGAAATGGAGTGTGAAGAGGGGAGCTCCTGACACCTCTGTGGTGGGAAGGTTTATTGTAGTTCTTATTGGGGCACACCTTAAAGATGGTGCACCGATTTCAGTGGAACCAGGCTTTGGCAGCATGTTGAGGCTCCACCTCTCCCCACCCCTGCAAGATAGCGTGAAACATGTGCTTGATTTTTTTTGACTGAGTATTCAGATCTAGAAAGAAAACCGACCTGAGAGTAACAGCCGGATTGAATTTTATGTCCCCATCATGGAGAAAGTGGGGCTGGAAAATGTGGTGGGCCATTCAGAAGTCCATGGGATTTGACGGGAGCAGAAAATCTCATTGATGAAAATTCCACCTCCCATTTTTCTTGCTGGAAACAACAGAATATTTTTTGGCAAGATTTCACCCTAGGTCTGGGCACTTGAGGCCCAGGTAAGTTCAAGAGTCCTGTGGCTGGAGGATAGGGAAGACTTGAGGTTGCATGAAAGGGGAGAGTGATGTTTTGGAGGAGAGACTGGGTGGAGACACAACGTTCAAGGGCCACCAGACAATTTCCAGCCTTCCCCCACACAAATTCAATCCTCCTGACAGTCTAAAAAATGAAGCTGGATGGGAAATGGCTTTTAAGTGCCCAGTAATTCTCCACTTAAGGACTTCAGCTGGTGCAACACCATTCTTCCCAACTGAGACCTTGTGGCCCCAGCATAAAATCATTGTGTGGTTGGATAGAAACCTGGGGGGAATTCTGTCCCTTCAATTTCATGCTCTCCTTCCACCTGAAAAGTAATCAGTGGGGGAACATAAAATTCTGGTTAAGATGGTGAGTCTGTATGGTGCAATAGATTTGAGTTAACCAATCTCAGGTAAGGCAGCTGCTCCAAGTGTGATGACGCTCTGCCTTTAAGAAATGCATTGGTGTGATTTTGTCTATAAACGAGTACTCTGTATTGTTACTGCAGCAGTATAATTGCTCCTTATTGCTACAATTGCTAGAAGGACTTGTTTGGCAATAATATCAGGTGACTGGATGGAGCTAGGCTTACACAGAGAACTCAAGCTTAGAATGTTCTTGAAGTTGTTAGAGAGGAGTGCCTCTCTTTTCCTCTCTGAAGTAGGAGACTGGAATCTGCCAGGAAAGAAGTCTCTTTCTCTCAGATTCTGCTGCTTGGGGATGCAGTCTTCTGTTGAGAATTAGGAGACAGCTGGCAATACGGGTCTCTGTCCAGAGGTGTTAAAAGGCTGGAAATCCTGCATCCAAATGAGCATATTGCTTTTTGGTGCTGATTGGTTCTGAAGAAGGGATTTATGTCCATGAGGATACTGCTAAATTGGAACAATAGAAATGAATAGCTATTAAAAATTAGACTTTATCATGTTGAAGTATTTTAATTGGTAAAAGTTGCGCTAAATCCTGTGGTTATATTTTGACTGTTCTTGAATAATGTTTGTTTTGATAAAAACTTCCATGGGAATCAATTGAATCATACCTGGAGCAAAACAGCTTATGCTCACCCTAATGCCAAAATCAGAAGTGAAAGTTGGGTCTAGGTTCACTTTAGAAAATACCTTGGGATTTTTGATCTGGTCCCTAACACAAGGCAGTGGGCAAAACAGGAATCAACCAAAATTCCTGCAGTCAATTTAGTAATCCCTACTAGAAGTAGACAGATTTGGAAATCAGGTGAGGAACTCAACCCAAATTGCTGCCTTGGAGAAAATAACCAGCGGACACTCACTGTTCAAGCTCACACATAAAGTATTGGCACATGGGACAGGTTACAATTGCTGACACACTATAAACACAGCATGAGTCACCAGGTTCCAGAGAGCCGCAGTAAAGAAAGTCCATTCTAACAAAAGAAAAGCAAATTTGTCCAACTCTGTTCTCTCCAGCGGCCTTCGCAGTCTGCCTCTGTTTTCCCTCATAAATTGTATTGTTGGCAATACTCCAATCTGAGAATGTATAATGGTGCATGTCCTGAAAAAGATCCGAGGTCAATAAGGTTCAACAATCCAATTACTCCTTTTATAATGAAACTCGCTTCAGATTGCTATAATAATTTTAAATGAGCTGTAATCAGCTGCTTAACTTTCTTTAACCATTTTTTGTGTAGGTTCTCTAAACATTATTAAAATCATTTTGAATAAGGGGTTTTCCATTGTTTAATGGAGACTTAGAGGGAAATCATTCTGTTTGATCATCTCATAGTTACAATAGAATTAGAATGCTGCTTTTATCCTAATTACAATAAGCAAATATTTTTTCTTAGGTACTTACTGACAATATTCCACACAAGAGCAAAAATAATAATCTGAAGCTTTTTCCCAGAGTGGAAGAGTCAATTACTAGGGGGCATAGATTTAAGGTGTGAGGGGCAAGGTTTAAAGGAGATGTACGAGGCAAGTTTTCTTACACAGGGTGGTGAGTGCCTTGAACTCGCTGCCAGGGGAAATAGTGGGGGCAGAAACAGATAGTGGCTTTTAGGGGGCATCTTGACAAATACATGAATAGGATGGGAATAGAGGAATTATGGTCTCCGGAAAGACAAAGGGTTTTAGTTCAGTTGGCCAGCAGAATTGGTGCAGACTTTGTGGGGGGCGAGGGCAAAGGGCCTGTCTGTAATTTTCCTTTTCCTTTGCTTTGTTCTATTGTGACATGCACTTGACTACAAGAGGGTAATCTTCAATTTTGCAATTTTTAGTGTTCAGACTATGTGCTGTAACACACATTTAAGTGTATTTTAAATATATCTTCCAATGCTTATGAATAACACCCCATGACAACAATAATGCACTGCCCCCCAATATTTGGTTTAATTGTTGTTTGTTTGCATTCTGTGATTGCCCATCACGTTAGTTGTTCAACATTTTTGGCTCAACACTGGATCTGGCAGTAAACGTAACATTAAAACCCAGAGTAACATTAGAATGTGGATTCAGAGAAAGGATACTTGGCCCATTGAGCCACTCCTCTCATGAGTGTACATGATGCACCGCACCGTTCTTCCGAACCCACAAAGGGAAGCTAAGTGAAACTCCGGTGCATCTGTCCATTCACATATCATACTATTTAATTCCAGCAGCTTCTCTTCCCACAGTTGACAGTTCCTTGGCCTTTTAATGCTAGGTTGCCCTGTCTACCTTACAATGCCTGTGAGTGATAATTTTGAGCATTAAATGGTCTGATATAAAAAATTGTACCATGCTAAAATTAACCAATGAAATAAAGCACACAATTAGTGTGCCTTAGCCACGGAGAGAGCAAATAAACTCATAATAAAGTGAAGTCCTCTTGGTTAATCAATTCTGGCCCTTCATTTTGCGCCACCTCCTCTAATCCCTGAGTTTCCTCATATTTTAAATCATAGACAATATGAATGTTTTCTTTTCTCCTTGTTGATGTAAGGACATTTTTGTTTCACAATCCCATCCAATGCCTTAATTCACATATTCTGGCTACTGCACCCTTGCCTTGCAATTTGATTTGATTTGATTTGATGAGATTTATTATTGTCACTTGTATTGGTATGCACCGAAAAGTATTGTTTCTTGTGCGCTATACAGACAAAGCATACCGTTCATAGAATACATAGGGGAGAAGGAAAGGAGCGGGTGCAGACTGTAGTGTTACAGTCATAGCTAGGTTGTAGAGAAAGACCAACATAATATAGGGTTGGTAAGAAATTGAATTAAATCATTGTTACAGAGTTTAGAAGAGCTCGAAAAGAGTTTTAGAAGCATACAACGAGAGTAAAAGATAGAATTAGAGGGTATGCTGGGAACGGCTTAAGAACTCGCCAAGCTCCAGCTTGGATGCTGAACTGTTGCCTTTGACACCTACATTATCGGAGCTCAAGCATTTTGATGCCCACTTTCTATGGCCAAGATGCTTTAGTTTGAGTCTTTGGTATGATCTGAGTAAGTTTTAATTAATCTTGTCGCAAAAAAAAAATGCACCCCACCTTCAAAGAAACTTTAGCATAGAATCCTACAGAGCAGAAGGAGGCCATTCAGCCCATTGAGCCTGCACCAACCACAATCCCCCCCCCAGGCCCTATTCCCATAACCAATGCATTTAGCCCTGACAATAAGGGGCAATTTAACACAGCCAATCCACCTAACCCGCACATCTTTGGAGTGTGGGAGGAAACCAGAGTATCCGGAGGAAACTCACACAGACATGGGGCAAATGTGCAAACTCCACACAGACAGTGACCCACAACGGGAATCGAACCCATGTCCCTGGTGCTGTGAGGCAACAGTGCTAACCACTGAGCAAATGTGTCACCCCAAGTGAGCTTAGCCAATTTGTTTCTGTTCTGTCCCATGCAAAAGAAGTTAGTTATGTCAACAACAATCAAATGACACCTTTCTGATAGTTATTTCATCTGTATTAATGCATGAGATAATCTAATGGATATTCTATGGGATTGGTTTACTATTTAATGGCACATTAACCTCTACAAATATGTTAAATTCCTACCTTGCTTTGCAAATCATTCTGTGCTGCACCCTACCCTACCTGCACAACCTAACCTCCTTTAGAGCCATGGGAGGAATTCTCCCATCAGGGGACTAAGTCCCGATGTGGGGCAGAAACATGGAGTATTTCCTGCTGCAGAGGCTGGTTGGAGAATGCACTAAATTTTCTGGCCTCAACCTCATTAATTATGCAATTGGGTGTTTTGCACCATATTCCATAGTGGGCAGGCCTGATGGCATGTAATTTGCAGTCCTTCCTATTTATCATGCTGTATTGAAAAGGCACCCAACATCACTGACCCATTATTGAAGAAATAAGGTGGATCTCCTGAGAAAGCAGATGGATCTCCATTCTGAGGCTGGAAGATGGACTTCCCCCAGGGCTCTGAATCTGGAAGGTCCACCAGGAGTTTCTCCTCGTTCCACTGCTATGGTGTTCCGGGGACCAGGGCCATTGGCCTCCATCCTGAATTCCGGAGAGAGCCGCAGGCATTGTTCCGGTGTGTCTTGACATCTGAACATAACATTGTTCCAGACGTGATTTGCCCTAGTGTGTTTTCCCACTGACACCACGGAGAATCCAAAGTGAGTGGTCGGGCCTTCATCTGCATCCCATTGGCATGGAACACAGATGAGTTTCACACAGGTTTCCTGACCCGTCATGGTGGCATCAGCATAAGATCCTGCTGGAAATCACACTAATGTAAAACTGGCTTTTGGCCCTCCTGCAGAACTGCATCCCCCACCCCCCACCCCCCCCAACCCCTTCTCCGCCACCCTCCGGCCCCGCTTCCCATCTGTCTGACAATGGGGGCTCGGGAGAATTTTGCCCAATGTCTCAGACCATATCCATCAGTCTTTCTATTTTTGTCTTCAAGGTATTGCCCCCTGACAGCACTCTACTATTGCTGGCTGTACCAGGAAACATATGCAACCTCTTTACTTAAGTCTCATCACCTTGGTAACTACTCCCTTCCATGATCCGTGGCATATTAAAAAACACCTTCAAAACCTGTCTCTTTGAACGCCATGGTTATCTCCACATTATCTTCTATATTTTGATAAGCACCCACTGCTGTCATCTGAATCACTTTGGGATACCTACTGTGTGAAAAATGCCATATGATTGCAAATTGTTATTGCAAAATGAGCAACGAATGGAAGAATTTGAATTTAAATAGACGCCCCCAGGTGTTTTGCATTCAGTGAAGTACTTTTGAAGTGTAGTCGCTGCTTTGATGTAGGAAATTGCTTGGACAGTTTGTTATTGGATCTAATTTCAGTCACATTTACCACCCCGATGGCAGTTTCAGCAGATGATTCTGCTGGTCATGCTCTTTTGATTTACAAAGAGATTTGAAGATATAGGAAACACAAAACAAACTGGTAGGACTCCTATTGGCTTTTGGCCTTCTCACTATATCCCTATCCCTAAATAAAATGCATCCCCATAACATTGTTCAGTGGCAGGATCTATTTTATTAGCAAGTCGTAAAGTTAAAGAAGAATGAAAAGTTGGTGGGCAGATTCTCTGTCTGGAGGAGTGCCAAAGGGATGGAATTCTTCTCCCTATGAATCACAAGAGAATGCCTTTCTGTCTGAATAGCTAAAGTCCCTACTAAGGAGGTTGTGAAAACAAGCAGATTTGAAATATGTAATTTCTGAGAAGCCGATTCCATTAATATTGAAGAAAAACAGATATTCTCCCTTTTGCGTGAGAGGAGGAATTTCATCCTCCTCCCATATCCTGGCAATGCTGCAGAGATTATCTCAAGTCAAGAAGATAGATTTTTCTTTTCAAAAAGATTTTATCTAAAGGTTGCTGAGGAATGAAAGTATTCCGATTTAAATGACAATGTTTAACTCCTGCAATATCAATTCCTCAGTGCCATAGTGTTCCCCAGCCCATTTAGCTTTAACTCCCCAAGGCCTGGTTTCATGCCTTTTGTTAAATCTTAAATTCCATGCCAGCTCTGAATAGGTCTGTCTACTTAAGTTGGCCGGTTGTCACAAGAGCCCTTGCAATGGTCACACGCACAGTCTCTGTAAGGGATCCAGCATGAAAAGAAGCTGGGTTCAATCTAATTCTGGATTGACAAAAGCCTGGAAGATGAAAAGAAAATAGAAATGTAATAAGATTTAACTGCAACTCAGTTGGAATTCAAAACTGAAATGTTCCAGCAATGTGATAACTGCTTGAAGGGATACCAATATTGCCAAAAATGTCTAACAATATTCAGTGATGAGTTGTGGAATATTCTTACCGAATTGTATCATCAATCTGAGAGTTGCCATGCTGAAGAACAAAGGAAAAAAATGTTGGCATTGGCTGTGAATTCAAAATATTGGTCATCTCCACTGCCACCGCATCCCTCGACTTTCAATCCCAGTGAGATCAATGGAAATGAAATCAAGGAGAGGTGTTTAATGGCTGGCTGAGCTGGCAATCTTTTACTCAAGTCAAAATTTCCCTCTGCAGTTTGAGTCACATCAAAGAAATATAGTTATTATCAGAGTATTGTCTACCAATTTTGTCTTGCATAACTGTACCTCAGTGATCTGCCTAATTAACTTTAAACTAGGTTTTCCAAGCCTGGTCAAGCTGACACTTGGTGCTAATTCAGTTAGAGGTTGACTAACGGGTCATGTCTATTTCCTGATGAGGCATGAGAAAATAATAACATATAAGAACATAAGAACATAAGAAATAGGAGCAGGAGTAGGCCATCTAGCCCTTCGAGCCTGCCCCGCCATTCAATAAGATCATGGCTGATCTGTTGTGGCTCAGTTCCACTTTCCCGCCCTCTCCCCATAACCCTTAATCCCCTCTCTTATCAAGAACCCATCAACCCGCTTCTTAAAAATATTTAGCGAGGCAGCCTCCACCACTTCAACGGGCAGAGAATTCCAGAGATTCACCACCCTTTGAGTGAAGAAGTTCCTCCTCAACTCCGTTCTAAACCGCCTCCCCTTTATCTTGAGGCTGTGCCCCCTAGTCCTACTGTCTTTTTTGAGCGGGAAGAGTCTCTCCACCTCCATCCTATCCATCCCATTCATCATTGTCCTAATGAGCTTTTGTTGCTAAATAATCACTCTTCAATTCCAGTCACTGCTGTGTCAGAGGGAAGAGCGAATGATGAATGATCACACAATCTGTTTTTGATGATGTCGGTTAAAAGGAAACTAGGCTCTATAGAGCAAAGAGAGACTTGCGTTTCCATAGCACTTTTCATGACCACATGACGTCTCAAAGCGCTTTATAACCAACATAGTACTTTTGAAGTGTGGACATTGTTCTAATGTAGGAAACCCTGCAACCAATATGTGAACAGCAAGCTCCCACAAACAGCAATGTGACAATGACCAGACAATCATTATCCGTGATGTTGATTTAAAGATATGTATTAGCGAGAATGTGAGGATAACACCCCTGTTCTTTGATTTGGTTTGATTTATTATTGTCACATGGATTAATATATAGTAAAAAGTATTGTTTCTTGCTCGCTATATAGATAAAGCATACCATTCATGGAGAAGGAAAGGAGAGGGTGCGGAATGTAATGTTACAATCATAGCTAGGGTGTAGGGAAAGATCAACTTAATGTGAGGTGGATCCATTTAAAAGTTCTTCTTTAAAACAGTGCCATGGGAATCCTTTACATCCACCCCAGCAGGCAGGAGGCACCTCCAACAATGCAGCACTCCTGCACTGAAGTGTCAGTCTTGATTTTTGCTCTCAAGCTCTGGAGTGGGACTTCAATCTGGGTAATTGTAACTCTGAAGCTCAGAGTGTTACCATAGTACTGCTCCATGTTGATCTTCAAATAGGAATGTTTACATCCATATTACTGTGTAGATGATGCTTTAGTTCAATGGCTAATGCAAAATTCAATGTCGCCAAACAATGCAGTATTACACCACTGTGTTAGATCAAAGGTAACATCTAAAGTGGAGCTTGAACCCACAAACATTTCACTGAAAGGTAAGAAGTTTTTCTTTCATTTAATACTGTCACAGGTAGGCTTACATTAACACTTCAATGACGTTACTAAGAAAATCCCCTAGTTGCAACACTCTGGTATCTGTTCAGGTACACTGAGGGAGAATTCAGCATGGCCAATTCACCTAACCAGCACGTCTTTTGACTGTGGGAGAAAACCGGAGCACGTGGAGGAAACGCATGCAGACACGGGGAGAACGTGCAGACTTCACACAGACAGCGACCCAAGCCAGGGAATCGAACCCAGGTCCCTGGCACTGTGATGCAGCAGTGTTAACCACTGTGCCATCGTGCTGCCCAGAATACTAGCAGCTGAGCTAAGTTGACTTTAAGCAGGTTGGCTAGAGCTGGGATTATTGCCGTCTTGAGTCACTGGGCATAAGCCAAAGCACAGAAATACTTTTAGACTTGTCACAATAATCAACAGTTTAGAACGAAAAGGGAAAATAAACAGCTCTTTAAACATGATGTAATCTTTTACATCACCAATCCCCAGGTAGCACTGTGTCTTTCATCACTTTCTCTGTACTGCTCTGTTACAGCAGCACGTTCAAAATTACTTTACATTTCAAGTTGCTAACTTTGCCTTAGATTGCGCTGAGGAATAATGAATTCATCTATTTCCTACATGATCCTGAATAGCTCAGTGTGCTACTGTATTTATTTGTTAAATGGCACGGAACATCTGTTCACATTGCAAGTGTATGGTTGTGCCTGTATTTAACATTTGGCATAGCCTAGTGAATTCATGAGGCTTGTTTAGTGATTTCAATGCATTCAAAAATCTTGTTCAAAAATAAATAGGGTCTTGCTGAGGAGATGAAAAGTGGACTGGCCGTGACATAAAACAGATCTGTTTGTTTTTCCTGAGGTGTTGAAGCCACAGAGAATTTTAAACTCTTAGCCCTCAAATGTTTTCTGCTTGACTATTCTACCTCCCACCTGAACAGCTAAGCTTGTACTGATGATAGGAGCACTGGCAAATACCCAATTAGCGATTTACACACCTCGAGTTGGCTAAACAGCTTACCAATTTACTTCCCAAATTTATGGAAATTGGTTTCAGGTGCCTCCCTGGGAAGTGAACCACGAGTAACTCCTCATGTTACACCCCAGAATGTCATTCACTGGCCATCTCTAACTGAGATACGAAAATAAGCCTTAAAACATACCCTAACCTTTCGTTAGAGTTTAGAAGAATGAGGGGAGATCTCATTGAGACGTATAAGATGATGAATGGGATGGATAGGATAGAGGTGGAGAGACTCTTCCCGCTCAAAAAAGACAGTAGGACTAGGGGGCACAGCCTCAAGATAAAGGGGAGGCGGTTTAGAACGGAGTTGAGGAGGAACTTCTTCACTCAAAAGGTGGTGAATCTCTGGAATTCTCTGCCCATTGAAGTGGTGGAGGCTGCCTCGCTAAATATTTTTAAGAAGCGGGTTGATGGGTTCTTGATAAGAGAGGGGATTAAGGGTTATGGGGAGAGGGCGGGAAAGTGGAACTGAGCCACAACAGATCAGCCATGATCTTATTGAATGGCGGGGCAGGCTCGAAGGGCTAGATGGCCTACTCCTGCTCCTATTTCTTATGTTCTTATGTTCTTATGTTCTTAAGATAAACTGGGCCAACATTCAATAAAGAATTACAAATTTTGGTCCATGAATTTGTGAAGGGTAAGTCATTCTGCCAAATGTACTTGTATTTTTGAGGCAATCACAGATATAGAGGATAAGGGAAGTTGATGGATGTTATCTATCTGATCAACTGAGTGAACCTTTCTCTGGACTGCCTCCAAAGGCAGTATACATTTCCTTAGACAAGGGACCAAAACTATTCACAGTAGTCCAGTTTTAGCAAGACTTCCCTATTGTTATATTCAATCTCCTTTGAAATAAAGGTCGACATTCCACTTGCCTTTCCTATTGCCTGCTGAACTTGCATGCTAGCTTCTTGCGATTTATACATGTGGACCCCCTCTGTGCTGAAGCTTCCTGCAGTCTTTCTCCATTTAAATAATTTTCAGCCCTTTTATTCTTCCTACCAAAGTGCATAGTTTCACATTTTCCTATATCATATTCCATCTGCCAAGCTTTTGCCCACTCATTTAAGCTTTCTATAACCCTCTAAACTCTATATTGCCACTTGATTTCCCAAGTGTTTCTCTGTCATCTGCAAATTTGGCAATAGTACATTTACTTCCCTTATCTAATTATTAATATATATTGTAAATAATTGTGTCCACTGTGGCACTCCAATCAGTTTGCCATCCTGAAACTGACCCTCTTATAAGAACATAAGAAATAGGAGCAGGAGTAGGCCATCTAGCCCTTGGAGCCTGCCCCGCCGTTCAATAAGATCATGGCTGATCTGTCGTGGCTCAGTTCCACATTCCCGCCCTCTCCCCATAACCCTTAATCCCCTCGCCTATCAAAAACCCATTAACCCGCGTCTTAAAAATATTTAGCGAGGCCGCCTCCACCACTTCAATGGGCAGAGAATTCCAGAGATTCACCACCCTTTGAGTGAAGAAGTTCCTCCTCAACTCTGTTCTAAACCGCCCCCCCTTTATCTTGAGGCTGTGCCCCCTAGTCCTACTGTCCTTTCTGAGCGGGAAGAGTCTCTCCACCTCTATCCTATCCATTCCATTCATCATCTTATATTTCTCAATGAGATCTCCCCTCATTCTTCTAAACTCTAACGAGTACAAGCCTAGTTTATTCAGCCTCTCCTCATAGCTCAACTCCCTCAACTCTGGCATCAGCCTAGTAAACCTCCTCTGCACTCCCTCCAAGGCCAAAATATCCTTGCGTAAGTGCGGCAACCAAAACTGCACACAGTACTCCAGCTGCAGCCTCACCAATGCCCTATACAGCCGCAGCAAGACCTCCCTACTTTTATATTCAATCCCCCTCGCTATGAAGGCCAGCATCCCATTAGCCTTCCTGACCACCTGCTGCACCTGCAAGCTGGGTTTTTGCGACTCATGCACAAGGACCCCGAGGTCCCTCTGCACCGTCGCCTGCTGCAGTTTTTCGCCACGTAAGTAATAGTCCTTCCTACCATTATTCCTACCAAAGTGTACCACCTCGCACTTGCCAACATTAAATTCCACTTGCCATTTCCTGGCCCATTCGCCCAGCGCTTCTACTGGCAATCCCACACAATCTCTACTAAGGACTGAAACATATACAAAGAAAATGACAAAGTGGGAATTGGCCACAATTTAGTCTAATGTAAGCTTTACACATAACAGATAACTCCAGTTATTTGAACTCCTGTCCAAACAAAGCAGGAATCCATTTCACGGCAATAATTAGCGCTTGCATCAGAATTTGTCAAGTCTTAATTCCTAGGACTAAAGCAAACAAATTCAAGAACAGTCTCAAGATAAGGGGGGGCCAGTTTAGATCAGAGTTGAGGAGGAACTTCTTCACTCAAAGGGTGGTGAATCTCTGGAATTCTCTGCCCGTTGAAGTGGTGGAGGCTACCTCGCTAAATATATTTAAGATGCGGGTAGATAGGTTTCTGATAGACAGGGGAATTAAGGGTTATGGGGAGAAAGCGGGAAAGTGGAACTGATCCACTTCAGATCAGCCATGATCTTACTGAATGGTGGGGCCGGTTCAAAGGGCTAGATGGCCTACTCCTGCTCCTATTTCTTATGTTCTTATGTTCTTAATACCATGGGTTCTTAGCTTATTATGTAGCTTTTTGCGTGGTACCTTATCAAATGCTTATTGGAAATCCAACTATATTACATCTACTGGTTTACCTTTATCTATCCTCAAAGAATTCTAATAAATTTGTCAGGCATGATTTCCTCTTCAAAAAGCCATCCTGACTCTACTTGATTATATTACGTACTTCTAAATGCTCTGCTATCACATCCTTTACCAGCGCATCTCTGTAGTTACTTCCTTTAATATCTGAGGATGTAACCCATCAGGTCCTGGGGACTTTTGCCCCATTAGTTTCCCTAGTACTTTCTCTCTAGTGATATTATTTGTTTCCTCCTCTCTTTTTACCCCTTGATTATTTACTAATTTTAGAATGCTATTAGTGTTTTCTAACATGAAGACTCAAGCAAAATTTATTTAACTCCTCTGCCATTTCCTGGTTCCCTAATATTATTTCCCCAGTCTCATCCCCTCAGGGGCCTATGTTCACTTTGGCCTCCCTGTTCCTTTTTATATATTTAAAGAAGCTCTTGCTGTCCATTATTATATTGCTAGTTTATCCTCATACTTTATCTTTTTTTTGGTCATCTTTTGTTGGTTTTTAAAACTTTCCCAATCCTCTGGCTTATCACTCACTAATCTTCGCCGTATTTCATGTTTTTTACTTCAGTTTACTACCGTCCTTAACTTCCTTGGTTAACCATGGTTGATTTATCCCCTTCCTAGAATCCTTCTTCATCACTGGGATATATCTTTGTTGTGAGAGGTGAAGAATTTTTATAGACTCATAGAATCCCTACAGTGCAGAAGGAGGCCATTCGGTCCAAAAAACCTGCACCAGCAATGATCCCTCCCAGGCCCTGTCCCTGTAACCCCATATAGTTATCCTAGCTAATCCCCCTGACACTAATGGACAATTTATCATGGCCAGTCCACCTAACTTGCACGTCTTTGGACTGTGGAGGAAACCGGAGCACCTGGAGGAAGACAAGGGGAGAATGTACAAACCCCACACAAACAGTGATCCAAGCCGGGAATCGAACCTGGGTCCCTGGCGCTGTGAGGTAGCAGTGGTAACTACTGTGCCACCTTGCTGCTCCCATTTTTATAAATATCTGCCATTGCTGTCTTTTCTGCTAAATTCCTTTCCCATCTATTCCAGCCAATTCTTCACCCTCATTTCTTTGTAATTACCCTTGTTTAAGTTGAACACAGTTTTTTCTGACCCAAGTTTTTCACCCTCAAATTGAATGCTAAATCCTACCATGTTATTGTCAGTGTTTCCTAGGGGATTGTTTATTAAACTGCCTCATTACACATTACCAGATCCAAAATAGCCTGACTGAATCCACAACATATTGTGCAAGGAAACTGTCCCGAGTACGTTCTATGAATTCTTCCTTGTGGCTAGCTCTGCCAATTTGGTTTTCCCAATCTACATGAAGGTTAGATTCATCCATGATTAATGTACTGTCTTTTTCACATGCCCTCCTTATCTCTTGATTTACTCTCCACCCTACGTCATAGCTGCTGATAGGAGCCCTACAGAGTACTCCCTCCAGTGTCTTCTTCCCCTTGTTATTTCTTAACTCCAGCCATTTGGATTCTACATCTGATGATCTAAGACCATTTCTTCCCATTGTACATATTCCATCTCATACTAACAAAGCTACTCCACCACCCTTTCTTTCCTGCTTCTCCTTACGAAAAGTCACATACCCTGAATATTTAGTTTCCAGTTTTGATCTCTTTGTAACCATGTCTCTGTTATGGCTATAAGATCATACTCATTAACCTCAATTTATGCCATTAATTCATTTATTTTGTGTCAGATGTGCATTTACCATTTTCCCCTTTTTGACTCTATTTATTGCTGATTTTTTTTGTGTTTGTAATCTCTGTCCTTTCCTGTCACACTCTGGGTATCATTACCTAAATAGCTGCTTTACAATGCTGTCATATCCTTTTGCTTTGTGAGCCTGTGTATCTGAAATATCACCCCAACCTCCATTTAAATCATAGAATTCCTACAGTGCAGAAGGAGGCCATTTGGTTTCAAGCCTGCACTGAAAATGGTCCTATCCAGGCCCTATCCCTGTAGCCTCACATATTTACCCTGCTATTTCCCTGACTCCAAGGGGCAATTTAGCATGACCAATCCACCTGACCTGAACATCTTTGGAGTGTGGGAGGAAACCGGCGCACCCAGAGGAAACCTACACAGAAACAGGCAGAACGTGCAGAGTCCACACAGATTGGCACCCAAGGCCGGAATTGAACTCGAGTCCCTGGCAGTGTGAGGCAGCAGTGCTTACCACTGTGCCATCAGGCCACCCATAAAGACCTTTCTATTTCCCTAGTAGAGTACAAATGCAGGCCATCCCAACTGTACAACCCTCACTTTCTCCAGTACTGATACTAGTGCCTCCCAAACTGAAACCCACTTCTTCCACACCAGTCTTTGAGCCACGTATGCATCGCTCTAATTTTATATTCCCTATGTCAATTTGCACATGGCTCCGGTAATAATCCAAAGATTTTAGCCTTGGAGGTTCTGTTGTTTAATTTAGCCCCTAACTCCTCAGACTCTCTATGCAGAACACCTTTCCTCAGCCTACCCCTGTCGTTGGTACCTACATGCACCATGGCAATGGGATTCTACCTTTCCCACTGCAATTTCTGAAAGCAAAAATATTTTGCCAATGCTTTTTCAACTTACACCCATCAGGACAATTTGTAAGAATAGCAATATAAGGGGAACAACAGATTTATACTTCATGTGAAGAGAGTGCTGATTGTTGACAAGTGAATTTGGATTGTTTGGGATGTTGCCAGAGAGAATGCAGCAGTTGATAATGACTGACAATAAACTGCCAAGCATTGTTTGAAATTTAAACCAGAGTGCTTAACTCTGATTGGTCAAGGCATTGTCTTGAAGAATTAATCAGCAAATGGCTGTTACTAGTATATCATCCCCCTGCCCCCACAAAGTCTATGCCACCTCATGCCCCTCCACCCACCCTCCCTGGCCCCTCATACCCTCCAGGCCAACCTATTCGTGGTAGTAAGGGAAGATATAGGTGCCAAAGACCAGAACGCGGAATCGTTGTGGGTGGAGATAAGGAACAGCTAGGGGAGGAAGACGCTGGCGGGTGTGGTCTATAGGCCCCCAAATAATGACCTGGAGGTGGGGCGGGCTATTAATACACAAATAAATGATGCGTGCAGGAATGGAACAGCGATAATTATGGGGGATTTCAATCTACATATTGATTGGTCCACCCATGTTGGACGCGGTGGGCTTGAGGAAGAGTTCTTGGAATGCTGCCGGGATAGTTTCCTTGAACAGTGTGTGCTGGAGCCGACGAGGGAGCGAGCTATTTTAGATCTGGTGTTATGTAATGAGGCGGGTAAAATTAGGGACCTTGTTGTGAGGGATCTGCTTGGGAAGAGCGATCACTGTATGGTGGAGTTTTTGATGCAGATGGAGGATGAGAAAGTAGGATCCCGGACTTGTGTCCTCTGTTTGAACAGAGGGGAGTACGATAGGATGAGAGAGGAATTGGTGAATGTAGATTGGGGGCGCAGATTGGGCGGTAAGACTGCTGTGGAACAGTGGAGGATCTTTAAGGAGATCTTTCTTGGTACGCAGCAGAAATTTATTCCAATGGTAAAGAAGGATCGTAGGAGAAGAGATAATCAGCCGTGGATAACGAAGGAGATAAAGGAGAGTATTAAATTAAAAGCTGATGCGTTTAGAGTGGCTAAAAGTAGTGGGCAATTAGAAGATTGGGAGAGGTTTAAAAATCAACAAAGAATGACGAAGAGGTTGATAAGGCAGAGAGTGGGGGTCAATGGGTGCTATTCGGATTGGCGGTTGGTGACTAGTGGAGTGCCCCAGGGGTCGGTGCTGGGGCCTCAGCTTTTTACCATTTATATAGATGATCTGGAGGAGGGAACCGAGTGTAGGGTGTCGAAATTTGCTGATGACACCAAGATTGGGGGAACGGCAAATTGTGCGGAGGGTGTGGAGAGTCTGCAGAAGGATCTAGATAGGCTGGGCGAATGGGCCAGGAAATGGCAAATGGAATTTAATGTTGGCAAGTGTGAGGTGGTCCACTTTGGTAGGAAGAATGGTAGGAAGGACTATTACTTACGTGGCGAAAAACTGCAGCAGGCGACGGTGCAGAGGGACCTCGGGGTCCTTGTGCATGAGTCGCAAAAACCCAGCTTGCAGGTGCAGCAGGTGGTCAGGAAGGCGAATGGGATGCTGGCCTTCATAGCGAGGGGGATTGAATATAAAAGTAGGGAGGTCTTGCTGCAGCTGTATAGGGCATTGGTGAGGCCGCAGCTGGAGTACTGTGTGCAGTTTTGGGCGCCGCACCTGCGCAAAGATATTTTGGCCTTGGAGGGAGTGCAGAGGAGGTTTACTAGGCTGATACCGGAGTTGAGGGGGTTGAGCTATGAGGAGAGGCTGAATAAACTGGGCTTGTACTCGTTAGAGTTTAGAAGAATGAGGGGAGATCTCATTGAGACGTATAAGATGATGAATGGGATGGATAGGATAGAGGTGGAGAGACTCTTCCCGCTCAAAAAAGACAGTAGGACTAGGGGGCACAGCCTCAAGATAAAAGGGGGGCGGTTTAGAACAGAGTTGAGGAGGAACTTCTTCACTCAAAGGGTGGTGAATCTCTGGAATTCTCTGCCCGTTGAAGTGGTGGAGGCTGCCTCGCTAAATATTTTTAAGACGCAGGTTGATGGGTTTTTGATAAGAGAGGGGATTAAGGGTTATGGGGAGAAAGCGGGAAAGTGGAACTGAGCAGCGACAGATCAGCCATGATCTTATTGAATGACGGGGCAGGCTCGAAGGGCTAGATGGCCTACTCCTGCTCCTATTTCTTATGTTCTTATGTTCTTATGATAAAGAAAGGAAGGATAGACTATGAATCTAAACTAGCGCTAAATATAAAAAAGGATAGTAAGAGTTTTTATAAATATATAAAGAAGAGGAGGCTGGCTAGGGTGAACGTTGGACCCTTAGAGAATGAAAGGGGGGATTTAGTGGTGGGGGATGAGGAAATGGCTGAGGCTTTGAATAAGTTTTTTGCTTTGGTCTTCACGGAGGAGGACACAAATAGTTTGCCGGGTATTAACGATGGAAAGATGGTAGGAGTTGAGGGCCTGAATGAGATCATTGTCACTAGAGAGGCAGTGCTCGACAGACTAGTGGGACTGATGGTGGACAAGTCCCCAGGACCGGATGGAATGCATCCCAGGGTTCTGAAGGAAATGGCGGAGGTGATATTGGATGCATTAGTGATTATTTTCCAAACCTCGCTGGATTCCGGGGAAGTGCCGGAGATTGGAAAACGGCTAATGTTACACCATTGTTTAAAAAGGGTAGCAGGCAAAAGGCAGGGAATTATAGGCCGGTTAGTTTAACGTCTATTGTAGGAAAAATGCTTGAATCCATCATCAAAGAAGAAATAGCGAGGCATCTTGAGAAGAATTGTTTGATAGAGCAGACGCAGCACGGATTCGTTAAGGGGAAGTCGTGTCTGACGAATTTATTGGAATTCTATGAGGATGTGTCTAGTGCGGTGGATGGAGGGGAACCGGTGGATGTGGTGTTTCTCAATTTTCAGAAGGCATTTGATAAGGTGCCGCACAAAAGGTTGTTGCAGAAGGTTAGGGGGCATGGAGTTGGGGGTAGGGTGTTAGCGTGGATAGAGGATTGGCTGTCTAATAGGAGGCAGAGAGTAGGTGTCAATGGGTGCTATTTGGATTGGCGGTTGGTGATTAGTGGAGTGCCCCAGGGATCGGTGCTGGGGCCTCAGCTATTTACCATTTATATAGATGATCTGGAGGAGGGAGCTGAGTGTAAGGTGTCGAAATTTGCTGATGACATAAAGATAAGTGGAAAAGCAAATTGTGCGGAGAGTGTAGAAAGTCTGCAGAGGGATCTAGATAGGCTGAGCGAGTGGGCGAGGACCTGGCAGATGGAATACAATGTTGGCAAGTGTGAGGTTATCCACTTTGGCAGGCATAACAGTAGGAAGGACTACTACTTAAAGGGCAAAAAGCTGCAGCATGCTACGGTGCAGAAGGACCTGGGGGTCCTTGTGCATGAGTCGCGAAAACCCAGCCTACAGGTGCAGCAGGTGGTCAGGAAGGCGAATGGGATGCTGGCCTTCATAGCGAGGGGGATTGAATATAAAAGTAGGGAGGTCTTGCTGCAACTGTACAGGGCACTGGTGAGGCCGCAGCTGGAGTACTGTGTGCAGTTTTGGTCACTGCACCTGCGCAAGGATATTGTGGCATTGGAGGGAGTGCAGAGGAGGTTTACTAGGCTGATACCGGAGTTGAGGGGGTTGGACTATGAAGAGAGGCTGAATAGACTGGGCTTGTACTCGTTGGAGTTTAGAAGGATGAGGGGGGATCTTATTGAGACGTATAAGATGATGAAGGGGATGGATAGGGTAGAGGTGGAGAGGTTCTTCCTGCTCAGAAAGGACAGCAGGACTAGAGGGCACAGCCTCAAGATAAGGGGGGCGCAGTTTAGAACAGAGTTGAGGAGGAACTTCTTCACTCAAAGGGTAGTGAATCTCTGGAATTCTCTGCCCGTTGAAGTGGTGGAGGCTACCTCGCTAAATATATTTAAGACACGGGTAGATAGGTTTTTGGTAGGCAAGGGAATTAAGGGTTATGGGGAGAAAGTGGGAATGTGGAACTGAGCCACTTCAGATCAGCCATGATCTTATTGAATGGCGGGGCAGGCTCGAAGGGCTAGATGGCCTACTCCTGCTCCTATTTCTTATGTTCTTATGTTCTTATGCCCCTCAGTCAACAAATAAGAAATTTAAAAAACTGTGAGAAATTAGATATTGTTGAAGAATTTCAACAATTTAGATTAAATTACTGAAACTTATCGGGCAAGTACACAAAGCTGTCACAAAGGTTCACAGAAAGCTGACCTTTATTATGTTTATGCTATGAGGACATGGATTCAAATCCCATAATAGCAGCTGGTGATCAGATCCTTCTCCTCTTGCACCTCCAGGTATCATGCTCTGAGAGAATGTTGATAACCATGGATTTTTATGGGATTGGTCTTTATGGATAGTTATTTGTTGTTACCTTCTGCCTATCATCAGGTGTATTGAAAGAATTTATGGGCTGATATTCAACCTGTTTAGTCATGTTACAAACATACCTCCATGGCCATCAGTTCTAAAGTGGGACTTGAACCCAGGACTTCTGAACCAGAGATAGCTACCCTTGCACCACAAGACGGTCCTGTGTTCAAACATCAGCCAGGTGTTAAGGGAGTGAACCCCCTTTTGAAAGGTGCCAGGCCCATCAGCAGGAGCCTTAATGACGATGCATGTGGAATCCATGGCAATTCAAACATGTAGGATTCTTGCAGTGACTGAAAACTCTAGATGTCTTTCCCTGCTAGTGTCTGGAGGTCATGGGAAATGATTAGGTCTGGTAAACAGTGTGTCAGTGACCTGCTTTATGCAGGAATGAACTGCAGCACAATTGTTGTTGCATAAGTTTCCATCTGCTGTCTAATTCTAATGCACAGAAATTCAGGACTGTAGCCACCTTATCTAATGCAGTGCCAGCTGTGATAGTATCTCCCGCCATCGCATTGTGCAGATCTCTGCAGCTGCCTCTTCTGGGAACTACAATCCTCTGTACTCCTTTGACAAGGTCCCTCATGGCAGACTGGTGCAGAAGGTGAAGTTGTATGAGATCAGAGGTGAGCTGGCAAGGTGGATACAAAACTGTCTCGATCAAAGAAGGCAGAGAGTAGCTGTGGAAGGTGCGTTTCTGAATAGGACTGTGACAAGTGGCATTCCTCAGGGATCAGTGCTGGGATCTTTTCTGTTTGTAATATATAAAAATGATTTGGAGGAAAATGTAACTGGTTTGATTAGTAAGTTTGCGGACGATACAAAGGGTTGGTGGATTTGCGGATAGCGATGAGGACCATCAGAGGATATAGCAGGATATATATCGGTTAAAGGCTTGGGCAGAGAGATGGCAGATGGAGTTTAATCCAGATAAATGTGAGGCAATGCATTTTGAAAGGTCTAACACAAATAGAAAATATACAGTAAATGGCAAAACCCTTAGGAGTATTGCTAGGCAGAGAGATTTGCATGTACAGGTGCACAGATCACTGAAAGTGGCAATACAGGTGGAGAAGGTAATCAAGAAGGCATACGGCATGCTTGTCTTCATCAGTCAGGGCATTGAGTTTAACAATTGGCAAGTCATGTTTTTGTTTTATAGAATCTTAGTGAGGACGCACTTGGAATATAATGTTTGATCCTGATCACCACCCTACCAGGAGGATGTGGAGGTTTTGGAGAGGGTGCAGAAAAGATTTACCAGGATGTTGCCTGGTATGGAGCTATGAAGAGAGGTTGGAGAAACTTGGTTTGTTCTCACTGGAGCGACGGAGATTGAGGGGAAACCTGATAGAAGTCTACAAGATCATGAGAGGAATGGACAAAGTGGATAGTCAGGAGCTTATCCCCAGGGTGGAAGAGTCAATGAATAGGGGACATAGATTTAAAGTGCGAGGGGCAAGTTTGAAAAGAGATGTACAAAGCAGAATTTTTACACAGAGGGTACCTGGAACTCATTGCCGGGGAAGGTAGTGGAAGCAGATATGGTAGTGACTTTTAATGTGCGTCTTGACAAGTACATGAATGAGATGGGAATAGAGGGATATGGTCCCCGGAAGCATAGGGGGCTTTAGTTAAGTCGGGCAGCATGGTTGGTGCAGGTTTGGAGGGCCCAAGAGCCTGTTCCTGTGCTGTAATTTTCTTTGCTCTTTATTAACACAGCAATGAAGTTACTGTGAAAATCCCCTAGTTGCCACAGACTGGTGCCTGTTCGGGTCAATGCACCTAATCAGCACATCTTTCAGAATGTGGAAAGAAACCAGAGTGCCCGGAGGAAATCCACACAGACACGGGAAGAATATGCAAACTCTACACAGACAGTGACCCACCGGGAATCGAACCTGTGTCCTTGGCGCTATCAGGTAGCAGTGCTGACCACTGCGGATTTGGCCAATATCACTCTCGTTTTTCAATACAAGGAACCTCTCAATATATCAAAGGGTTGATCGAGTTGGCTAAAACACCCAATTCACTAACGTTCTTTAGGGAAGGAAATCCGGTCTGGCCTACATGTGACTCCAGAGCTACAGCAATGTGGTTGACTCTCAACTGCCCTCTGAGGGCAACAAGGAGTGGGCAATAAATGCTGGCCAGCCAGCGATGTCCATATCCCATGAGTGAAGAAAAATTTAGCCAGAAAGCATTCTCAATAAATTTGTTTGTCTCTCTATTCAGATACTAGCGATCTGATGGCTTGCAAGCGACTGCCCCCATAAATATCACTGGAAATGTTGAACTCTGACCTGCACTGTACAGAACGGGACTGAGTTGGTCCAGATGTGAGCCATCCTAAAACACATCAAAGTACTAGCCAATTCATTCCAATGTAGGACCCTGATTGGCTTTAATGGGACTTCCATTTGTTTCAGGCATCTGCTATGGCCACCAATGAATATTGAGAACAGTGGGAATCCTGCATTTCTTGGAATTCCTGCCCTCTGATTTTTGATAGTACTATCAAATCTGCCTGACACTGGGGGAAGGAAATTGGCCCTGTTGTGTGTCGTGTCACGTATAGCACGTAGTTCTGGCACAGCACAGAGACTGCCAGAGCTGCTTCCCAAACAGGCACACTGAAAGCATTTATCGGCCAAAGTGACTCCTTTTCAGTTTAAAAGGAAGTTATTCAGCACACATCCCTGCTCACCACCGCTGAGCTTCACATCTGCAGCGCAGTGGCCTGGTCTGGCTGGAGCGTAATCAAAATCATTCCTCTCCGCTGCGCGTATGTTAAAAAAAAGTACAAAAAAAATGTGGCCGTATTTGAAATATGAAGAGTTATGCTTTCGGATAATGATCTTTTTTTAATTCCTCTTGTCCTGGCTACAAGCCTTAATTGTTTTGTAGTTGAAATATGAAGGCTATAGCTTTCAAATCTTTAATCATTCTTGTGGGAACAGTCATGTGATTTCTGTTAGGTTCAATTGAGTTGGCCATAAATATTCCACATAAAATCCCCCCATCTTGAATAAATCATTCTTATCGCAAAATAAAACGAGCAGTTCTTTTTTGAAGCTTCGTATTTTATTTGCACTCGTATAATTGCCTCTTGCAAACTACAAAGAGGATGAACCTTGTCTCTGTGTGCATTTGGTCTCGTCGAGTCCAGAAACCATGACGACAGACTAGCAAACTGTGAATGATGTGTTTGAAGCTTGTTTGTGTCAATAGAGTACTTTGTAAAAGAGTTCAAGTGTGTCAAGTGTCTAGTCAAATAAGAGAGAGAAAGGATGAGAACATGACCGTGTCGCGGATAAACAGAAGAAGCTGCACCAGGAGTGAGGCAGCAACAGGGGAAGAAAATATTGGATCCAGAGAGAGACAGAGGGGCAGGGGTGAGTCAGCAGCTGGGAAAGAATTAGGCTGGAAAACACAAACAACTTAGGAAATATGATTGTGAAAGACAACAAAAGTGAACAGCGGAAAAAGACCATCGCCAGAAACCTCCGACCTCGTTCGCGACTGGGATTCTCCGGTGCCACCGCAGAGAATGGAGTTTTTGCAGAGCGCCAAATTCTCCATTCTCGCTGGCAGCGGGACAAGATTGGGGAATCCCAGCCCACAGACAGAACCACGGTAATCAGCTTCAGACTGACATAGACAGGGTAGAAGGTTGGCATATGGAAGTCAATGCAAAGAAGTGTGAACATAGAACATAGAACACTACAGCACAAACAGGCCCTTCGGCCCACAAGTTGCACTGATCACATCCCTACCTACCGAGCCATAGAACAATCTGTAACTCCCAATCCCATTAAATCATTTAAACAGGTTCCCATCCATTGATTCTGTCTACACTTCCCACTGCCTTGGAAAAGCAGCCAGCATAATCAAGGACCCCATGCACCCCAGACATACAATCTTCTACCATCTTCCGTCAGGAAGAGGATACAAAAGTGTGAGGTCACGTACCAAACAACTCAAGAACAATTTTCTTCCCTGCTGCCATCAGACTTCTGAATGGACCTACCTTATATTAAGTTGATCTTTCTCTCCACCCTAGCTATGACTGTAACACTATATTCTGCACTCTCTCGTTTCCTTCTCTATATATGTTTTGTTTGGTCTTTATAGCGCACAAGAAACAATATTTTTCACTGTATCCCAATACATGTGACAATAATAAATCAAAAAAATCATTTTACATTCTTTCACTCAGTTATTGATTGGAAGGATGTTTTGGGGCAGGCTGTACATGGCCTTTTTAGAGTTCTTTTGCTTTTTAAAACGATTGCCCACATTGCCATTGTTATGGTTGCAATGGAGAAGCTTGGCTCAGGGAGCAGCAAGCTCTGATATACAGGTTTCCTGCACATTAACTGGGAAACTTGCAACATTCAGAGCATTGGATCATTTCCCCTCTGCACATGGGGTGAATCAGTGGCAAAGATCCTTCACTAGTTAAAAAGAAACAGGAAAGGGATAAACTCATTAATTACAAGTCAGGCAGCCTGGTGTTGGTGGCCTACTTTGAGCTGATAATCCAGGAGAAAATTAGTCAGCATTGGGAAAGCCAGAGCTTCATAATTAAGAGGGTGTGTGAAAGGCTCATTGTGTTTGATAAAGTTACAGAAGGGTCGAAGAGGGTAGTACAGTTGCATGTGGATTTTCAATCAGTGTTTGATAAAATACCACATAATAGACCTGTCAGTGAAATGAAAACCCACAGGATAAGAGGGCTGCATGGATATAACATTGGCTGAGGAATAGAAGGCAGAAGATAGCAGTGAACAGTTGTTTTTCAAATGATTAAGGAGCATGCAGTGGTGCCTTCAAATAATTGGCATTTGAATGATGGGCTGAATGGCCTCTTCTGTTGTCTCATGTGAGGAACATACCCTGCTATATTTGTATTGCAAAATGCTGGAAACACTCAACATCTGGCCCACAGTGGGAATCGTAGTGGGCAAGACAGAAAATTCAGTGGACCATTTGAAAGGTCCATAGAGCTCTGATGGGAATTTCCAGTCTTGAGGCGCGCACAGCCAGAGAATCCCACCCAATGTTTCAAGTTCAGATAAAAAGTCATTGGCCTGAAAATGTAACTCTCTCACCACAGGTATGTCTGGTCTTGCTGAGTATACATTGAGGTGTTAGTTTTGTTTGGTGATATGCATTTCATTTAAAGCAGTGGTTCCCAAACACTTTTCATTGTGCATCCCTATTTAGATTTAGCAACTTTTTGCATACCCCTACTGGCAGTTTCTATTTTTTATCTAGATCCCTCTAATGATCGCATATTTTGTAATTCATTATCAATACACATTACAAATAAACATGTGTTGATATGTGATTGCTCTCAATAACAAGGTTGCACTTGACTGAGTGTGGCATCAATGAGCCCTAGCAAAACTGGGGAATCAGGGAAATCTCTCCACTGGTTGGAGTCATACCTGGCACAAAAGAAGATGGCCGTGTTTGTTGGATGTCAGTCATCTCAGCTCCAGGACATCCCTGCAGGAGTTTCCCAGGGTTGTGTCCTCGGCCCAACAATCTTCAGCTGCTTCATCAATGACCTTCCTTCCAATATAAGGTCAGAAGTCTCAGCTTGGGTCACTGTCTGTGTGGGGTCTGCACATTCTCCCCATGTTTGCATGGGTTTCCTTCTGGTGCTCTGGTTTCTTCCCACAGTCTGAAGAATGTGCTGAGTTAGGTGCCTTGGCCATGCTAAATTCTCCCTCAGTGTACCCAAACAGGCGCCAGCGTGTGGCAACTAGGGGATCTTCGCAGTAAGTTAATTGCAGTGTTAATGTAAGCCTATTTGTGAACCTTAAAACTAAACTTAAAAGAAGTTTGTATTGGATGTTGAATGTTGGCACATTCAACCCCTGGAGTCCTATATTTAGCTTATTTAGATGAGAGAAAATACTTGACAAGTTGCCCAGACATGAGAGCTGAGCCGTAACATGCGTAAGGAGGGAATGGGTGACCCGTGAAGAATATCCTCACCTTGAAGTGCTGTTCAGAGAACCGTTCAGCACTTAGTTCTGAGAAAGCCAGGAAATTGCCTTATGGAACAATAGATTAATGTCTTCACTACCACTTCATTATTTAGAACAAAAAAGATGTGTGAACTTGGGACGGATTTTTATAAAGCTAACCATTCTCACAGTGTTACATAGAACATAGGAACATAGATACTAGAAGCAGAAAGGAGTAGGCCATTCGGCCCTTCATGCCTGCTCTGCCATTCATTTGGACCATGGCTGATCATTGAATTCAATATCCTGACCCCCCACCCTTGCCCCCATAACCCTTGATCCCTTTAGCCCCAAGAGCGATATCTAATTTTTTCGTGAAATCAGAGAATGTTTTGGCCTCAACTACTTTCTGTGGGAGTGAATTCCACACATTCACCACCCTCTGGGTGAAGAAATTTCTCCTCACCTCTGTCCTAAAACGTTTACCCCTTATCCTCAAACTATGATCCCTAGTTCTGGACTCCCCCACCATTGGGAACATTCTTTCTGAATCTGAATTCTTTCTGAATCCCCCCTGTTAGAATTTTATTAGTTTCTGTGAAATCCCCTCTCACTCTTCTAAACACGAGTGAAAATAATCCTAACCAACTTACTCTGTCTTCATATGACAGGCCTGCCATCCCATGAATCAGCCTAGTAAACCTTTGCTGTACTCCCTCTATAGTAAGAGGATTGTTAAGCATTTCTCTTAAATTTTTAGTGGCAAATACCTCTCTGTGTGTGCTGTATTGCACCCACACTATATTTGGGGATCACTGCTTGCACAAGTGTCACCACTTTACTGTGTTTCCCTGGCATTGACTCTGTGCAGATTCCAACATACTGACTCTGAAACTCCATGTTCAGTGAGGAAACCATTAACGCAACTGGAAAATCTCCTCAGCTGTTCAGTTAGGTAGCTGTGTCATAAATATACCTCAATATCACTGAGGAGAAAAATGTTGAAGTTTTTCATCTTGCACTCAAGAAGACAAATACAAGGTTGCCAATGTAGACAGAGTCAATGGATGGGAGGCTGGTTGCGTGATGAATTGGGCTACATTCACGGTCATGTGGCCTTGGGCAGAGCAGGAGCCATACCAAGCTGTGATACAACCAGAAAGAATGCTTTCTATGGCGCATCTGTAAAAGTGAGAGTCGCAACTGACATGCAAATTTCCTTAGTCTTCTGAGAAAGTAGAGGCATTGGTGGGCTTTCTAAACTATAGTGTCAGCATCGGGGGACCCAGGTACGTTGTTGGTGATCTGGACACCTAAAAATTTGAAACTTTTGACACTTTCTACGTTGTCCCCATTGATGTAGACAAGGACATGTTCTCCTTTGCGCTTCCTGAAGTCGATAACAATCTTCATTTTGTTGACTTTGAGGGAGAGATCATTGTTGCCTCACCAGTTCACCAGATTCTCTATTTCACTGCTGTACTCTGTTTCCTCATTGTTTGAGATCCGACCCACTTCAGTGGCGTCATCAGCAAACTTGGAAATCGAATTGGAGGGGAATTTGGCCACACAGTCATCAGTGCATAAGGACATTGGGGGGTTGAGAACACAGCCTTGTGGGGCACCGGTGTTGAGGATGATCGTAGAGGAGGTGTTGTTGCCTGTCCTTACTGGTTGTGGTCTGTGAGTTAGGAAGTTCAGGATCCAGTCACAGAAGGAGGTGCCGAGGCCCAGGCCAAGGAGTTTGGAGATGAGTTTTGCGGGAATAATAGTGTCGAAGGTTGAGCTGTAGTCAATAAATAGGAGTTTGGCATAGGTGTCCCTTATTATCTAAGTGCTCCAAGGTTGAGTGCAGAGCCAGGTATATGGCATCTGCTGTGGACCTGTTGCGGTAGTAAGTAAACTGTAGTGGACCCAGGTAGTACAGGAGGCTGGAATTGATTTGTGGCATAACTAATCTTTCAAAGCACTTATAGTGAAAACCATTAAAGTTTTTAATTTAATTTTAGTTTTTTTACTGATATTTCATCTTTGACCCCCTCATGTGACAAGTACATGTGACAATAAAATCAAATCAAAATCATACATGTGTACCAGTCTTTGTTTCGCTGCCTGTAGTGTTTAGAAAAGTGAAGGATACTCAGTGTATGTTACTTCCAGCTTGCTGTCTGTAGAAATTCTTCCATGTCATTGGTCACTTAGCTACTTGATGACATCACTGTTGCAGGATGCCACGTGAGCTGGATTTGTTGTCAGAATCAAACTAACATCAAAAAAGGAGATGTGATGGTCCGGTGGTATTATCACTAGGCTATTAATCCATAAATTCAACTGATGTTCTGGGGACCTGGGGTTCGAATCCTGTCACAGCAGATAATGGAATTTGAATTCCATTAAAAAGAAATCTGGAATTAAGAATCTACTGATAACCATGAACTCATTGTCAATTGTTGCAACCATTTAGTTCACTTATGTCCCTTAGGGAAAGAAATCTTACCTGGTCTGGCCTACTTGTGATTCCAGAGCCACCACAATGTGGTTGACACTCAAATGCCCTCTGAACAAGGGCAACTAGGGATGGGCAATAAATGTTAGACAGCCAGCGACACCCAAGTCCCACAAATGGATAAAAAAAGATCAGAGGCATTTTTCCTTAAAGTCAGGATAATTACAGTAGTTTCACTACTGAGTTCAAGAACCAGGCCACATTGTGCTTTCAAAGATTTTAACTGTGGTCTTTGCCTTGAGGTAGCTTTCACCAGATTCAGAGGCAGAGAGAGAAACAAAACTTTGCATAGTTGAATTGTTAGTTAATCTTCGCCGAGTGGATGCAGCCATTCAACACAAAATATCTTCCTGCGAGTATATTAATCCATGTGCTGGTCAAAAAGTTAACAGCACATTTTGATTTCTTTGATCTGTGTATATTTATTTCATTTGTTCCTTCAATATTTTGGGGGAAAAAATCTGTTAAATAAACATGTCAGGGAGTCTTGTTGAACAACTGTTCTGTGTGTGTCTCATATCTGACACTGCAAATGTAGTGGTGGAGCAGTGTACTAGGAGCCAGGGAGCTGAAAATAAACACATGTTCCTTCTCAATCCTTGCGAGAGTGTAACATTTACTTAAGATTCACTGAAGTGAGAGCCAGTTTAAGCTTCTTTAAAATAAAACAAATGGAACTGAATGCTAATAAAGACCAATCGGGTTAGCCAAGGAATGTTACGATTGCATCTGGACTTTTAAACACATCTATTAGTATATTTAAAAAAAACTGCTTAACTGCAGTGTTTGTTTCTTATTTTTTCATGAGTTGAAATTAGTCCCAGTGACAATTGCAACAAACATATCATCACAGCTCAGATGATTGTCTTTGATTAGCTATTTTAAGGTTTGAGTTGTGCCCTTTTTTTAACAGGGTTAGCAAATGCCAAAGAAGACCTTCGTTTGAATGCAGTTAGCTTGTTCCTTGTAAACGGCACTTTCTGCCTCTCACAGCCTTTCGCTTGCCAACTTACTCTGAAATAAACGGAAGTGTTTCATTATTACTAATTCAGAAACAAATAACTTGTCGCTCATGGTATTTGAGCAAGCGCATGAAAAAGCACAAGCTGGAGCGGGACAATCCACTTAAGGATACGTCTGGATCTACTAAGTGGGCATAGAATTGGAAAAGAAAAGATATGAAAACATTGGAATGTAGAGCTCAGATCAGGATCATGCATGTCCGGAGTTTACACTGTGCCTTAGATGCTGGTAATTAATTAATTCACTTTTCAAAGGAGCACTGATCCATCTGACCTCATGCAATAATCCACCGTGCTAAATGCGCAAGTGCGAGGATCAGTGGCATCCTTCATAAGATGTCAAGAATGGGCATTGTAAAATTTGAAAGAGCGCATTGGCCAGAGATCTGTGATCCAGCCAGCTTGCCCTTTGCAAGGGCACAGGTCAAGTTAATTGGATCAATTTACTGTGACATTTGGAGTTGGTTGGGTCTTTTCATTACTGGCAGACATGACTGTTGTAGACAGACACGTAATTGCTTTGTGGGGCTTTGTTGGTACAGCTAATGTTTATGACTCTTTTGCGCTTCAAAGGGATACCTGTATTTTAACCTTTTATCCCACTTTATAGCTTTACATCACATCCAGAAGATTCAAAGGCATGTTTCCTCCAGCAATTTGCAGCCCTCCTTTCTTAATGAAAGCTTAATGATTTAATTTATCAAAGCCCGGTTTTGCTCCAAAGCATTTCTCTGTTGAAGATGACAGACCAAGCTTCATCCTTCCTCCCCAGAAGCTTCTGTAGCGATTAAGTGGTTTACATTCCTGTTAAAGGCCATCTTGTTAATAGAAGAAAAATGTTTGTTTGAAGGTGTTGCACATCATTTTACTTTGATCTTCAAAGTTTGATCTTTCTTAATTGAAGTTTTCATTCCTGGAGCGCAGCCTCAAAGGTGTCCCTGTGCCACAAACTAATCTGTCCACTAGCGGGGTGCATCGTTGTTGTATTAATCGAATAGTGGAGCAGACTCGATGGGCTAAATGGTCTAATTCTGCTCCTATATCTGATGGTCTAGCCCAATTCTTTCATTCACAGACATGCCTTCCAGTGAGGGTTCCTGGATAGGAATCAGGAGCACTATCCCTGACTGGACTTCCCCTTCTTTCCCAAGAGGTTGAAACCAATTCCAGCACTTCTATCATTACCTGTTTTTTAACAAACAGAGCACATATCAAAGATCCACCTAGGGTTAAAGTCTGACAGGTTTATTTGGAATCACAAGGTTTTGGAGCACTGCTCCTTCCTCAGGTGAGTCACCAGATGAAGTAGCAGTGCTGCGTGATTCCAAATAAACCTGTTGGGCTTTAACCTGATGTTATGAGACTACATACTATGCCCAACTCAGTCCAATTCCTCCATCTCCACATCACGCTCAGAGTGTCAGAGGATACTGTATTGTAACCCAATTGTGATGTCTACTCTTTGAGCTTGGGCTACAAACTGAGAGAGGAATGTTTGAATTTATGCTGAGACTGGCCTGGTCTATACGGTTGAGTAATGCACCATAAGTTCATCATTCACTCACATTGCGAACATTTTAATTTCTTTGTATTATTTTAAAATTATAACATATTGGGGCAGAAATTGGTACATAATGGGTAAAATCTTACCAAAAAATGGCAGGGGAGGAATATTCCCGTCCTGCCCACCACAGGAATCACAACAGGTGGGACAGAACCATGCAAAGGTCTGTTGATGTTCGACAGAATTTTCTGGTCTTGGTGCAAGTGAGGCCGGAAGATCCCGCCCAGAGTGTTGTTTCCGGTGAGAGGCTTTCTCTCCAGATCTCACCGCACTCTGACAAAGAAGAAAGTTAGATACATTTCATATCATCATGTAAGGGGCCGGAGCCTCAACACGTTGGCAAAGCCCAGCTGCACTGAGATCAGGATGCCATGTTTAAAGGGGAGCCGGCACCCAAGCTTCCCCAAAAAGTGGACCCCTCCCATGCCCCTCCTCCACCTCCAGCAGTCAGTGCCAGCACATGCCACCACCCCCCAGGCAGATTGCCAGTATCCCTAGCTCCCAGATCTGCTCCCATCCACCACCACAAATAAATCTATCCTCCTTCCCGCATGAGGTTCCTGCTGGAGTCTGCTCCAGCACAGATTGGCATTGCCAGATTGGCGCTGCCAGTACCTCAATTAAAGGCATACATTCAGCCTCATGGTCTAAGTAGACTACTGGAGAACCACTGCATAATGTTTGTTCACAATGAGAGGGTCAGGGGTCAGGATTTTTCCATAGTCTCCGAGTAGGTTGGCCATCTCTGGTTGAGCATATTCCTGGGAGTGTTATCTCCTGCCTCTAACATTCTTGTCCCCATATTCCCCCAACCTGTCCATCCTCATATGCTCCAAGCCCCACACTCCCTTATCCCTGATTTGGACCAACCCGAAAGCAAGCAGACTCAACGTTTTCCAGTTAGCCAGATCAACTTTCTCCCCATCACAATTTTTTTTATTAATAACCAGTGTTCAATGATTTTTTTTTAAACATACTGCCTTCCATGATTCTTCTCCTTGCTGTTGTTTCAGGCAGGGACCTGGAGATTAATTTCTGGAGACCCAGGGCAATCTTGAATCAGGGCAGCATGGTAGCACAGTGGTTAGTACTGCTGCCTCACAGCGCCAGGAACACAGGTTCAATTGCAGCCTTGGGTCACTGTGTGGAGTTTGTACATTCTCTCTGTGTCTCTGTGTCTTTCCTCTTTGTGCTCCAGTTTCTCCCACAGTCCAAAGGTGTACAGGTTACATTGAATGACCTTGCTAAATTGCCCCATAGTGCCAGGTGGATTAGCAGGCTAAATATGTCAGGTTAGGGGGATAGGGCCTGGGTTCAATTGTTGTCAGTCCAGGCTCGTTAGACCAAATGGCCTCCTTCTGTACTGTAGGGATTCTAGGATCCTATGATTCTGTGATCCTGAAGAGTTGGCAACCCAAACAAAAGGAAGTTTTAATTTGATTTTTCCTTGCTGTGGAGTCAAGGGAAACGGGAGTAATCCTCCACAATTCTGGTAATCATAGCCCCCTTTCCTGTTCTGCTGCCATCAGACTTTTGAATGGATCCACCATACATTAAGTTGATCTTTCTCTACACCCTAGCTATGACTATAACACTAAATTCTGCACGCTCTCCTTTGCTTCTCCCCGATGTACTCTGCAAAAGGTATGTTCTGTTTGTGTAGCACTCAAGAAACAATACGTTTCACTGTATCCCAATACATGTGACAATAATAACTCAAATCAAATCTCATGATCTACCATTGGTTGCTGCCAATGGGATAGGCAGCCTGAGCTGTGTGGTGTGACCGACAGAAGCAGCTTGGTAAATGTTTCCTCTAAATGAGCACAAATTTTAATCAGTATTAATATGGTGATTCCAAAAATAGATCAAAGACATTTTATTTTAAAAGTTCCCTCTGGAGAGATAAAGATACTTTGGAGTTCAATTTACCCTTTGAACGTAACACTTAATGTGTTTGAGTAGCACTGTGTGTGCTATTTTAATGAAGCAATTAAGCTATTGAAATAACAGGGCAGCAATCGTGTTAACATAAATACTTTCCACACATACACAGGAACAGGAATAGGCCATTTACCCTCTCAAGACTATGGTGCTATTCAATTAGATTTGTGTCATAACTCCAGTTGCCCCTTTCTCTGAACATGCCCATTGCGTTTCCAAGGGTAGCTTCTGTATTTGTCTGAAACCTTCCCTACAAGACTAACTAATGCAAAAATTAAATCTCGCCTAGTGATCTCTGTAAGTGAGACGTTGACTTGGCCCAGTCATTGACTGATGGCATAGAACAGATGGGCTTTAAAGGTATTTGTTTAGAGTTTATTTATTAATGTCACAAGTAGCCTTACATTAGCACTGCAATGAAGTTACTGTGAAAATCCCCTCGTCGCCACACTCCAGCATCTGTTCAGGTACACTGAGGGAGAATTTAGCATGGTCAATGCATCTAACCAGCACTTCTTTCAGACTGTGGAAGGAAACGGAGCACCCAGAGGAAACCCACGCAGACATGGGGAGAACGTGCAGACTCCACACAGATAGCGACCCAAGTCGGGAATTGAACTCAGGTCCCTGGCATTGTGAGGCAGCAGTGCTAATCACTGTGCCACCATGCCACCCTTGTTACTATCCCTGTAGAGACTGATAACATTTAAAAAGAAATTAATTTCCCAACGACCCACGGGAAGAACTGAAGGATAAGAATTCATGTTTTAAGACTTTTGGCTGACATGTCTTGTCATCAGCCAAAAGGTGGGTATAAGTCTGAAACAAAGGGAATTTATAATTCTTTAGGTAAGCCCTAAGGCCAAAGTCTACGGACAGAATTTTCCCATCCTGCCCACCACAGGTATCATTGCGGGCGAGTCATGGACCATGCAAAAGTCAGTTGACTTTGGATGGGATTTTCTAGTCTTGAAGAGAGCATGGCTGGAAAATCCCATAGTATGGGTTCTCACATCTAGATCCATTTCTACACCATTGTCTGGTGGCTCAATGCTTATGGAATACAAAGAGTGGAAGCTATGTTAAATAAATCTCTGGCTTGACCTCATTAGAAAACTATCTTCAGTTCTAAGTACTATACCTAAGGAAGGATATACAGGCCACAGATGATGCGCCCGTTCCCAGATATTATATTCAAAGAGTTAAATAAAGTTGCAAGGACCAGGCTTCAGTCTAGATGTTAACAGGTGATCTAATCAAGGTGGGTAAGATGATTCAAAGATTTGACAGGGTGGAGAGAGAGAAATATCCAGACCAAGGGGGTGGGGGAGGGCAGGAATAAAGGATGTTTAGTGGTGATATCATTTTCAAACAACAGATAACTTGGGTCATTGTCTGTGTGGAGTCTGCACGTTCTCCCCGTGTCTGCGTGGATTTCATCCAGGTTCTCCGGATTCTTCCCACAGTCCAAAAGACATGCTGGTTAGGTGCATTGGCCACGCTAAATTCTCCTACCGTGTGTCCAAACAGGTACCTGAGTGAGGTGACTAGGGGATTTTCACAGTAACTTCATTGCAGTGTTAATATAAGCCTACTTGTGACACTAACAATAAACTTAAACTTAGACTTATTGCTAATCTGGAGTTTACTTCCACTAAGAAGCAGTTGAAGTTTTGGGGGGGTTGAGGGTTTTGGTGGGATGGCAGTGTGAATTGAAAATTTTGAAACTGAGATTGATAGATTTTGATTACATAAGGGTATTAAGTCTTTCAGAACCAAAGTAGGTTGATGGAATAGAGATACATATGAGCCAAGTTCTAATTGAATGACACAATTGGCTTAATAGTCTGAAGGGTCTACTTCTGTTCCCATGTGTATGTGGAAAATATCTTTATATGTCATGGTAACACAATTCTACCCTGTTCATTTGAATTGCTTGATAAATGCATTAAGACAGTACACACAAGCACATTAAGTGGTGTATTAAAAGAGTAAATTAAATCTCAATGTATCTTTATCTCTCCAGCGGGTACTTTTAAAGTAAAATTACTTTGATCTATTTTTGTTCAAACTGGTGATGGAATCATAATATCAGTGCTATTAATGCTAATGAAGGCTTGTTCTCATTTTAAAGGAAACATTTGCTCTGTAAGTGATTTGTCCCTATCTTTGTACATGCCCAATGTGCTTTTGAGAGAGTGTTCTATGTATATTTGAAACCTTCACTATGAGACTAACTGATACAAAATTAAATCTCGCCCAGTGTTCTCTGTAAATGAGACGTTGATTTGGCACTGCCATTGACTGGCAAAAGCTACAAAGGTATTTGTTACGATCCCCATAGAGACTGGAAACTTTTAAAAAGAGATGAATTTCTCAATGACCAACAGAAAGAACCAGAGGACAAGAATTCATGTATTAAAATGTTTGCTATAACAAGCAAACTAAAATCAACATGAGCAAAGCAAGAGCGAGAGTGAGGACTGCAGGGAGATAAAAGAGGTAACAGATGTGGGTCCAAAAAATGATCTTAATATGATGCAGATAAATGATGGGTTGATGAACATTTTGCACTCTAAACTGTAAGGTGGAAAATTTAAAAATTCAATCAGTTAACTGTATCAGTAAGTGTGAGGGTAAAAGTATAAGAATATTTTTAGACACAGGATAGCATGGTGGCACAGTAGTTAAACATAAGAACATAAGAAATAGGAGCAGGAGTAGGCCATCTAGCCCTTCGAGCCTGTCCCGCCATTCAGTAAGATCATGGCTGATCTGTCGTGGCTCAGTTCCACTTTCCCGCCCTCTCCCCATAACCCTTAATCCCCTTGCCTACCAAAAACCTATCAACCCGCGTCTTAAATATGTTTAGCAAGGCAGCCTCCACCACTTCAACGGGCAGAGAATTCCAGAGATTCACCACCCTTTGAGTGAAGAAGTTCCTCCTCAACTCCGTTCTAAACCGCCCCCCCTTTATCTTGAGGCTGTGCCCTCTAGTCCTACTGTACTTTCTGAGCGGGAAGAGCCTCTCCACCTCTATCCTATCCATCCCATTCATCATCTTATATGTCTCAATGAGATCTCCCCTCATTCTTCTAAACTCTAACAAGTACAAGCCTAGTTTATTCAGCCTCCCCTCATAGCTCAACCCCCTCAACTCCGGTATCAGCCTAGTAAACCTCCTCTGCACCCCCTCCAAGGCCAAAATATCCTTGCGTAAGTGCAGCGACCAAAACTGCACACAGTGCTCCAGCTGCGGCCTCCCCAGTGCCCTGCACAGTTGCAGCAAGACCTCCCTACTTTTATATTCAATCCCCCTCGCTATGAAGGCCAGCATCCCATTCGCCTTCCTGACCACCTGCTGCACCTGCAGGCTGGGTTTTTGCCACTCATGCACAAGGACCCCGAGGTCCCTCTGCACCGTTGCATGCTGCAGTTTTTTGCCATGTAAGTAATAGTCCTTCCTACCATTATTCCTACCAAAGTTGACAACTTCACACTTGCCAACATTAAATTCCATTTGCCAGTTCCTGGCCCATTCGCCCAGCCTATCTAGATCCTTCTGCAGACTTTCCACACCCTCCGCACAATTTGCCGTTCCACCAATCTTGGTGTCATCAGCAAATTTCGACACCCTGCACTCGGTTCCCTCCTCCAGACCATCTATATAAATGGTAAAAAGCTGAGGCCCCAGCACCGACCCCTGGGGCACTCCACTAGTCACCAACTGCCAATCCGAATAGCACCCATTGACCCCCACTCTCTGCCTCCTATTTGACAGCCAATCCCCTATCCACGCTAACACCTTACCCCCAACTCCATGTCCCCTGACCTTCTGTAATAACCTCTTGTGCGGCACCTTATCAAACGCCTTCTGAAAATCAAGAAACACCACATCCACCGGCTCTCCTCTATCCACCGCCCTAGACACATCCTCATAACACTCCAATAAATTTGTCACACACGACTTCCCCTTAACGAAACCGTGCTGCGTCTGCTCTATCAAACAATTCTCCTCAAGATGCCTCACTATTTTCTCCTTGATCACGGATTCTAACATTTTACCTACAACAGACGTTAAACTAACCGGCCTATAACTCCCCGCCTTTTGCCTGCCACCCTTCTTAAACAACGGCGTAACATTAGCCGTTTTCCAATCTTCCAGCACTTCCCCGGAATCCAGCGATGTTTGGAAATAATCATCAAGGCATCCACTATCACCTCCGCCATTTCTTTCAGAACCCTTGGATGCATTCCATCCAGTCCTGGGGACTTATCCACAATCAGTCCCTCCAGTCTGTCGAGCACTGCCTCTCTAGTAACAATAATGTCTACTCCTACCATCTTTCCATTGCTAACACCCGGCAAATTATTCACGTCCTCCTCCGTGAAGACCGAAACAGAAAAGTTATTCAAGGCCTCAGCCATTTCCCCATCCCCTACCACTAAGTCCCTCCTCTCATCCTCTAAGGGTCCAACGTTCACCCTAGTCAGCCTCTTCCTTTTTATATATTTATAGAAACTCTTACTATCCTTTTTTATATTAAGCGCTAGCCCAGCTTCATAGTTTATCCTACCCTTCTTTATCAACTTCTTCGTCATTCTTTGTTGATATTTAAACCTCTCAGCACTGTTGCCTCACAGCACCAGGGACCCGGGTTCAATTCCCAGCTTGGATCAGTTTCCGTGCAGAGTTTTTTCTTATTCATTGGGACATGGGTGTCACTTGCTGGCCCAAGAGTTATTGCCCATCCCTAGCTGCCCTTGAGAAGGTGGTGGCGAGCTGCCTTCTTGAATCGCTGCAGTCCATGTTTGGTGGGTTGTCCCACAATGGTGATAGGGAGAGAATTCCAGGATTTAGATCACCACAGAAAGCAGCCAGGTTGGTATGGCTCCTGCTCTGCCCAAGACCACAAGAAACTACAAAAGGTCATGAATGTAGCCCAATCCATCATGCAAACCAGCCTTCCATCCATTGACTCTGTCTATACTTCCCACTGCCTCGGCAAAGCAACCAGTATAATTAAGGACCCCGCATACCCTGGACGTTCTCTCTTCCACCTTCTTCCTTCAGAGAAAAGATACAAAGGTCTGAGGTCACATGCCAACCTACTCAAGAACAGCTTCTTTCCTGCTGCCATCAGAATGGGCCTACCTTGCATTAAGCTGCACTCTGCACTCTAGTTATGACTGTAACACTACATTCTGCACTCTCTTGTTTCTTTCACTGTGTAGGGTATGCATTGTCTGTATAGTATGCAAGGAACAGTACTTTTTACTGTATGCTAATACATGTGGCAATAATAAATCAAATCAAATCGAATCATATCAGTGACTGTGAAGGAATGGCAATACATTTCCAAGTCAAGATGGTGAGTGGCTTGGAGGGGAACTTGCAGGTGGTGGTGTTTCCATGTATCTCTTGCCCTTGTCCTTCTATATGGAAGTGGTGTGCGTTTGGAAGGTGCTGTCTAAAAATCTTTGGTGAATTGCTGCAGGGTATCTTGTAGATAGTGCACACTGCTGATATTGAACATCGGTGGTAGAGGGAGTGAATGTTTGTAGATGTGGTGCCAATCAAGTGGGCTGCTTTGTCCTGGATGGTGTCAGACTTCTTGAGTGTTCTTGGAGCTGCACCCATCCAGGCAAGTGGGGAGTATTCCATCACCCTCCTGACTTGTACCTTCTAAATAGGCTTTGGGGAGTCGGGAAGTGAGTTACTTGCCACAGTATTCCTCGCCTCTGACCTGCTTTTGTAGCTACTGTGTTTATGTGGTGATTGCAGTTGAGTTTCTGGTTAATGGTAACCCCAAGGATGTTGACAGTGGGGGATTAAGTGATGGTTACACCATCTGCACGTTCTCCCCTTGTCTGCATGGGCTTCCTCTGGGTGCTCCGCTTTCCTCCCACAGAGCGAAAGACGTGCTGGTAAGGTGCAATGGCCGGGCGAAATTCCCCCTCAGTGTACCCGAACAGGTGCTGGAGTATGGTGACTAGGGGATTTTTACAATAACATAATTACAGTGTTAATGTAAGCTTACTTGTGGCACTAATAAATAAAATTTTAACTTTAGTGATACATCAGAGAGGGGGAAAGTTGCTTGGACATTTTTCCAGGATGCATTCGCATTCTTAGGTAAAATACTTCAGATTTGGTCCATTTCAGGGACAGGAAGGTTTGAGTGCAAGTGAGGAAGGCAAGAGGCTCCAAAAGGTTACAATAAAAGAGCCCCAGCTCTTGCACTTGTCCAACAGGTGCTATATTCTTGTATGGATAAGGGCAAAGACTGCAAGGAGGATAAGCACTGACCTTAACTATGGTTCAGAATTTAAGTTGGGGAACATCTCTGCGGTAACAGACAGTATCATCTGTTAATATCTGTTTCCCTTGTATGAGCCCCACAGACTATATTTCCAGCCCAAAGACAGGGTTAAGGACAAAAGGAAATGTCGGGGTTAGACAGAAAGTTTAAATAGAAAGAGAAGGGTCTAATTGTGATTGTCCATGTTCTTTATTCTTTTATGGGATGTGGTCATTGTGGCAAGACCAGCATTTGTTGCCCATCCCCAGCTGCCCTTGAACTGAGTGAAAGTTAAGAAATATCACCTCTTAAGTTAAGAAGTAACCACCTCCAATCAACTGCATTGCTGTGAGTCTGGAATCGCATGTAAACCAGGTAAGGATGGCAAATTTCTTTCCCTGAAGGACATTACTGACCCAGGTGAGTTTTTACAACATTGGATCCATTTGATATTTAATTTTATCATCGGCCATGGTGGGTTTCAAACACTGGTCCCCAGAACATTATCCTAGCTCCCTGAATTACCAGTCCAGTGACAATAACACTACACCACCACTTCTCTAGAGCATTGGTAACAGCATTGGTAAGACTAGGAAAGAGATTGTGCTAAGGCACCTTAAGGAGCCAGGAGCTAAACTAAAAGGCAAAATTATTAAGGTGTGCTGCACAAAAATAATCTCAAGTGAATTACTATCTGAGCCATGAGCAAGATGACCTGGTACAAGTAACATCAGATAGTCGAATGCATGGCTCAATGCTTGCTGTATGAGAAATAGATTTCAATCCATGGGACACTGGCACCATTACTGGGAAAAGAGGGAGGGATTCCATTGGTTGGTCTTCACTTGAACCATGCAGGCACCAGTGTTTTGGCAAATCGCATAATGATTACTAGGGCTGAAGAGATGGCTTTGAAGTAAATAATAATTGGGAAGAAGGGTCCATGGGAGGAGAGATCTGGAAATGTAAAAACAAAGGCAAGGCAGGGTAATGATATAGATACTGATTACCAGAGGGCAGCAGGAAGGGACAGAATGTACAAACATAAAAACACACCAGCAAATGAAATCAGAGTAGGAGAAAAATGGTAAATAGGCAGAATTAAAAGCTATATATACCTGAATGCTCACAACATTCAGGACAAGATGGATAAATTGAAAGGACTGTTACAGAGAGGGGTGAGAGAGAAGTGAAACCTTTACTTCTTTCACTCACTGTCAGTAATCATTGGCCTGAATTCAGGATGTGCCCAAAGTTGGCATGGGCAGAGGCAGATGTGAGGCCCACTCCAGCCTGAGATGGTGTTGTTCACACTTTTTTGTGGCCATTTGGGGTAAAACCCGTTGTGTGAAGGACTGAACGCTGCCAGGGACAGCAGCAAGAGGGCGGCTGCTGAGAAAAGGGAATGTGCGGCTGGTCGTTCCAAGATACTCCCTCAGGGGGACAGCTGCCATGGAGCTGTCTGAGAGAGCTGCAGACCTGTAAAAAAGAAATAGCAGGGGGAAAGCTTTGCCACGAGTGTCTGGGCAGCACAACCAGACACAGACCACGGTCCTAAGACACATTTTATTCGAGCCCTGAATTTCACTTTACCTTGGACAGAAGTTGAAGCTTAAACATAAAGGCCTTGTCAACCAGTCAGCCCACCATCCGTAAAGGTATAGGGGTCATAGAGTCATAGAGGTTTATGGCAGATCAGCAGCATGAAATCCCACTCAATTGCTGCTTAATTAATTTAATTTGGCTTCTTGATTGTTGGCGGTTGTGTTTCTGACTTGCGCATGTGCCCAGCAACCGAAATATATCATCAGGGTGTGATAACACTGCGGCATGTTCCCCTGATTCTTGTGTGATTTCACATACTTCCGGATCAGACACACACTCACCGGGGCAACATCAAATTCTGGCCTCAGAGTTTTTGAGAAGGAAGATGTGGCTGTTTCCTAACCACTGGAGTGTACAATCACTTTGAATAACAAGCAACCTTTTCATGGGTTTAAATAAAAAGAATTATGTATTCACACACTCACCCAGAAAACCTTACAGTATGTCAGTGACTCACCACACACACACACACACACACACACACACACACACACACACACACACACACACACACACACACACACACACACAGATACTTACACTCAGGGAAAATACAGTTAAAGAGGATAGTGCATTTTTACAACTTACACACAAAAGAATAGTTTGTAAGTCACATGATTGGTTCATCTTGGTTCAGGCCTGGTGAAGCCAGTGTCCTTTTCCATGTTTCCAAGTCAAGCCGGTGAATTCCAGGACTGAAGTTGTGTATCAAAGCCATTGCAGGATTCCCTCAAAGAGGTAGATTTTTCAGCAAAGCACTAAGTTATTTTTTAATCTTGTGACTAGAAGGTTGATTTTCTCTACTTGTGGACTTGAAAAAGATCAGACTTGGATATCTTACAGTGGCTTGATGCATGAGGCTTTTAAAAATGGCAGGCAGGCCCCAATTCAGGGATTTCTGACACCGGTCCTAAGCTGTCCAAGTTTTAGGATTGTATTCAAAGAGAATGGGCTGGTTCCAGTCAAAAGCCTGCGTCTGACACTCCCAATCTGTCCATTGCAAACATAGGCATCTCCTACTCCTCTGCAATTTTCATATAGTTGGGCCAGTCTAAAGAGTCATCATTCATGACCCTTAAATTGCTCAAAGGACCTTAAAGGACCCTTAGAAGCCAAGTGAGAAAGGGGGGAGCCTTTAAAAGGTAAGGGTCCCCTCATGCCCCTGTGTCAAGTTACACCCTCCACTCCTCATGACACTATGCCATGCTTTGCCCATATATCACTTCATATTCCCTACTCTTTTGTAGGGAATATGAGTCTCTGCTCTTCCACCCACCCTTTATGTCTCCTCATATTCCCTATGCCAAGCTCTGTCCTTGCACCCACCTCCTCAGGCACCACATATCCCTACGCCAAGCACTGTTTTCACCTTAGTATGTCCATTCAAGTGAGACATTCTGTCCATGATCATTCACTTAGGAACATTCTGAAGATTTGCGATACTGCTGAGTCTGTGAGAAATTGCAAAAGTCACATGACCTTTGGCACTAATGTAAGATCCTTTCAAAGTCCATAGCATTCTTTCTGGTCACATCAGAGCTTGGTATGGCTCCTGCTATGTCCAAGACCGCGAAACGATACAAGGTTTTGTGAATGAAGCCTAATCCATCACTCAAATCAGCCTCCCATCCATTGACTCTGTCTACACTTCCCGCTGCTTTGGAAAAGCAGCCAGCATAATTAAGGATTCCACACACCCCGAGACATTCTGTCTTCCACATTCTTCTGTCGGGAAAAAGATACAAAAGTCTGAGGTCACGTACTCAAGAACCAACTCAAGAACAGCTTCTTCCCTGCTACCATTAGAGTTTTGAATGGGCCTACCTCATATTAAGTTGATCTTTCTCTACACCCTAGCTATGACTGGCACTCTACATTCTGTACTCTCTCCTTTCCTTCTCTATGAACAGTATGCTTTGTCTCTATAGTGTGCAAAAAACAATACTTTTCATTGTATACTAATATATGTGACAATAATAAATCAAATCAAATCAAATTTTAAAAGAAAAGTCAATTCCAAAATAATTCTATACTGTATACAGTCCACGTTTAAAGTTATGACTACACTGTGCCTTTGCTGGGCATAGCAGCTGTTGGGGAGTTAGGGAATAAAAATGACAAATGCTGATATATTCAAATGATTGCATTGTGGGTTTTAAGAATTAATAATTAATGAGAAAATTGAAAAATATTTACAGATTTCTTTGTTGCAGAAAACCAGCTTTCTCTTTGTTACGAAGGTTAGCACTTTTGTACAGCTTGAAGTCAGAAGAATTTCCAATTGCAAGAACTTGCAAGAATTGTACAAGCTGTCCTTTCTCGAGATAACTAAGTGTTGGAATCAGACAGCAAGAACAGTGTTGGAGATTGCGGGGCTAGTCATACCATGAATAGTTAGAGGTCTCTGCAATGGATGCAAGGGTAAATACGTGACTAGTGCAAGATGTGTCTGTTTTTGGTAAAACCTATATGTATTGTGAGATCGAAATTTAAACAATGTCTGTGTACGTGCAAAGCATGGTATTAATATGTGCAGCCTTTCTATAAACACCACTGTCTGCATCCTATCCAGGAGGCCGCGTCCTATCCCTGTAACTCCATGTTAATCACAGTAACCAGCACATCTTTGGACACTAAGGGACAAGGGACGTGAGAAGGATGCACTATCCATGGCTGACTAAGGAAGTTAAGGCTATTATTAGATCTAAAAAAGGCTTACAGGGCCACAAAGGTCAGGGGTGGGCCAAAAGACTGGATTTTTCTTTCGAAAACAAGCAAAGGATAAAGAGGAAAAATTTAGAGTATGAGCGAAAGCTAACAAGATATATAAAAACAGACAGTAAAAGCTTCTATGAGTATACAAAAAGGAAAAGGGTGCCTCAAGAAGTGCTTGTTACTCGTGGGGAGAGGTGGGGATTTAATAATGGGAAACAAAGAAATAGCAGAGATTTGAATAAGTAACGGGTGGTATATTTGGATTTCCAGAAGTCAATTGATAATGTGTTACATAAAAGGTTACTACATAAAAAAAAAGTTGTAGAATCTAGAAATATAGAATTATACAGTGCAGAAGAGGCCCTTCAGCCCATCAAGTCTGCACCATCACGTGAGAAAACCTGATCTCCCAGAGCTCATGGTTTTGGTTCGATACATTAGTATGCACTGTCAAACTAGCAGGAAACACAGAGTTGAATAAATGGACTATTTTAAATTGATAAACCATGACTAGTCGACTGTCACAAGGATCTATCATAGCCAAAGTTGTTGATGGTACACAAATAGGTAGGAAAGCAAATCATTTATTTATTGGTATCACAAGTAGGCTTACATTAACATCACAATGAAGTTACTGTGAAAATCCCCTAGTTGCCACACTCTAGTGCCTGTTCGGGTACACTGAGGGAGAATTTACCATGGCCAACGCATCTAACCAGGACATCTTTCAGACTGTGGGAAGAAACCGGGGGAAACATGCAGATACAAGGAGAAAGTGCAGACTCCGCACAGACAGTGACCCAAGCTGGGAATCAAACGCAGGTCCCTGGTGCTGTGAGGCAGCAGTGTTAACTATTACACCACTGCGCATGCTGTGTGGCATCTGCAAAGATAGGTTAAGTAAGTGAGAAAAAAATTGTCAAATGGAGTAAATAAGGAAAAGATTGTCCACTTTGGCAGGAAGAATCAGAAAGCAGAATATTATTTAGAAGAGAGAGATTGCAGAATGCCGCCATACAGAGTGATCTGGGAGTTTCACATAAAAGATTAACATGCAGGTACAGCAATTAATTAGGAAAGCTTTAATTGCAAAGGGGGATGGATTAAAAATAGGAAAGCTTTGGTTTAACTGTACAGGGCATGGGTGGGACCTCAGGTCAAATGTTTTGTATAGTTTTGGTTTCCTTACTTAAGGTGGGATAGATTTGCATTATAAGTGGTCTAATTGAAATATACAAAATTGTGAGGGGGTTTGACAGGATAGATGGTGAGAGGATGTTTCCCCTCAAGGGGGATTCTAGAACTAGACAGGACTTTATAAAATAAGAGACCTCCCAATTAAGAGAGGAGAAATTTCTCCTTTCAGAGGTTCATTAATCTTTAGAATTTTATTCCACAGAGAGTAATGAAACCTGGATCACTGAATATATTCAAAACTGAGTGAGACAGAATTTTGATCAACAGGAGAGTCAACAGCTATGGGGATGGGGTGGGGCGGGGGTGTGGGGGTAGAGGGGCAGGAAAATGGAGTTATGGTCACAGTAGATCAGCCATGATCTTATTGAGGTTCTGAATGGCTTTTTTTCTGCCCCTGCTTCTATTTCTTGTGTTCTTACACATACTTTTACTATTAATTAATAAGCAACTAATATATCAAACCAGAGAAGAGATGCTTTATAATCAACTAACTATTGCAACCAAAATATGTAATGCAAAACTTCTGACTGTATGCCAAAGTTTGGGCAGATATGTAGCTTCAAAAGAATGATCCAATTCACTCCCACAGAATCAAAGAATCCCTACAGTGCAGAAGGAAGCCATTCGGCCCATCGAGTCTGCACCAACCACTATCCTACCCAGGCTCATAATCTATCCCATACCTACAATGATTTACTTTGCTAATCCCCCTGGCACTGAGGGCCAATCCACCTAATCTGCACATCTTTGAGAGGAAACCGGAGAACCCAGAGAACACCCACACAGACACAAGGATAACATGCAGACTCTGCACAGTCACCCAAGGCCGGAATTGAACTGGGATGCCTGGCACCATGAGGCAGCAATGCTAGCCACTGTGCTACCCCTGACTTGCATGGTGATGCAGTGGCTAGGTCTGTTGCTACCCAGCTCTCTAACAGAGGTTCACTTCTTCCCTCCACAACCACTTAGAAGCTTTTGATGTCCTTCAACAATTGTTCCACTTGATACAAGTTTTTCCACGTGTGATTATCACCAACAAGACATGGCTCAGCAACTCCACATTCCTTAAATCTTCAAGGGCCCTGTCTGTTCTGTTCCCTTTCTGTTGAATGGAAACTGAAATCTTGAAAGCCTCCTGCGTCATTATTAACACAAACCAACCCCCCATTACCACAGCAGCAGCTCCCTTTTCTCTGCCTGCCTCTCAAACAGCAATTGTCCTTTTTCTGAGTTATTGCTAAAGGTTTTAAAACTGCTGTCCCTCCTCAATAGATTTCCATCTGAGGTTTATTCCCCATGGCAACAGCATCACATGGGCCTGTCCTCTAGCTGAGGTGTTTATCTAGAATTCTCTGTTTGTTTGGGTACATGTTGAAATGGAGTCATCTTGTAAAGATTAGCCTTCATGACATATTCCCCATGCTCCCTTCAGCCTGCTGTTGTGAAATGATGACAAGGTTCCATGATGCAAGGTAAATGCAAAATACTGCGGATGCTGGAATATGAAACAAAAATCCGTCACAAAGGGTCATCTGGACTCGAAATGTCGTCTCTACTCCCTCTCCACAGATGCTGTCAGGACTGCCGAGCTTTTCCAGCATTTTTCCTTTTATGTCCCATGATACAGGGTTTGGCAACAAAACTAATGCAAGAAGCTAATTGGTATCAAAGTAGCTTCAATATACTCATCTTTAAGGCTTATAAATATCGTGATCTCTCTGTTTGTTTGAGTACATTTTCTCTAATAAACCGAGCTCTACACTTGATGGAGTCAAGATGATTGCCACCTAATGAAAACATTAATGTTGACATTGAGTTAATGACTGGGGCATTCAAAGGACATGTTTTTGCAGTGAAGATCAGTGTAAAAAACACATTTTTAATGAAGCCTGTATAATGGGAAGGACTCGATGATTATTCTTGCCACAGGCAGTGATCCTTATTAAAGGGCGTATACTCTAGTGTCTTTTTTTTAAGTGGATCGTGCAGATGTCAGGTCACCCTGAGGGAGACTGTGTGGATGCTGTTTCATAAAACGATAATGGCCTTCACTCCCCCAGGAGGGTCGGAGGGGAGTCGGTGCTGGGGGATGTAGGAGAAGAGATAATGCTCAGTTTGCAAACTGCCTTTGTGACTTTTCATTACTTTCTCTGAAAGCCGAATGGCTGGCACTCATCGAGTGGGGTTACTCTTTTGGCACGTGGAAGGTAACTGGGAACCTGAGCAACAGTTGAGTAAAGGATCTGATAAGTGAATGAGTGCCACCATTGTCTGCAGGCAGCAGGTGTGCACAGTGCACACAGACACAGCTCTGTTCAACACACTCAGCACTCATCTGCCGTTCCTGTTTCCCCTACACCTGAAAACATCGCCGACACGGCTGATCTGTGCAGACTTGACTGAAGTCACCCGATATCAGGTTCAGGTTCTGAATCTGTACTTAATAAACCTGGCACAGAGTCAGCCAGGAAAAGCGTATTTTCTGCAGAAGGCTTTACAATTCAGAAACGGACATTGTTTATGTTTTAGTGTCCCACTGTAATTAGTTCACTGTCCACGGCTCCTCATTCAGGATAAACAAATAAATACAGGCGCACATTATCTTATCTCTTCGCCAAGTCCCTCCATTGCTCTTTAAGTCACCGATTAAACTGACTGGGAATTCTGGCTCTGTCAAAGGTTCAGCGTCACTGCACTGTCATGAGCAGCAAGTTCATTAAATGCTATCATCAATATAAACATCTAAGCAAAGCCAGGACCAAAGTCAGAGATACATGGGTGTCAGCCATCTGTACCTGAGCCAGACACAAAAGTGGAGTTTAACTTTGCGAACAGTAAATGTTGTTTCATTAGTATAATCGGTGCTCCTTCTGACTGGTTACAAATGGCAAAGATCAGATTGTAATAAAAACACAGCTAGGTTTGCTCAATAAATATTCCAAGGATTCTCAGAAGTCCAAATTTAAAGAAAAACAAACTAGTTGTTTGGAAAACAGAAAACATTCCAGTGAATGATGGGACCAGTGGATAGTCAACACTGGGACATTATGTGAGAAAAAAACCAAAGCAGCCTCCCCTTGAGACAGTATTTCCTTTTGATGACACGCAACATGTTGTATTAATTATTTCCTTCCCAGTTTTCATTTCACATTAGCCATTTGTTGTGGGGAACAGAGACACTCAATGGAGATGTTGGTTCACTAAGTGGTGCTAAATTGTGAGCGTAGATCCATGATCAATTATATTGAATGGACAAGTGTCGAGAAAAGAAAGGTTTGTGTGTAGCACCTTTAAGGACGTCAAGATTTCCCAAAGCCTTTGACAACCACTGAAATATCTTTGAAGTGTGGTCACTGCTATAATCTTGAAAGCCTGCAGCCAAAGTGCACACTGGAAGTTCTCACAAGAGATCACATCTTAAGGAACAAATTATCTGATGGGTCAAGGTATGAATCGTGACCAGGCCAGTGAAAGATGGTTGATAATAGAGCTTTATTTATAGAATGGCACCGTGTGGGGTGGCACAGACAGCCAATCACAAGGAAAATAAATCTCCAATGCACTACAAAAAGTTTTAGGGAGTGGGGTAGAAAATGTGTGTAAACAAGAAATAAAGGCTAAACGGATGGTTAAATAAAGTGGTAGACTTCCAAGCTGTGAAGACTGTGCATATGGCCAAGCAAAATGGACTAGGGGAACGGAGACTCACAGGTCAGTAAAATAAAAGATCCATGAGACCTTAAAGAGGCTAAAAAGGAAAACAAAATCTAAGAGAATGAAAACTGTTTGCATTGTTAGATAGGCAGATCTCTGGCATTGTACAAGGAAGAGGGGGAAACTGACGAAATTATAAAACCCAAGAGCCAGTAACCAAAATGGTGGGAAAAGGTAGGGTCTTGGATGTATTTGATAAGATTTGGAACTCATATGAAGAAAGATTCAAGTATCTCCAAGCAAATCAAATACCAGATTACCCAAAAGTTGTAACATTTCTCAGTTTGGTAGAACATCAAACTTTTACATTACTACAAATGCTATTCATAGAGCCATAGAGGTTTACAGCATGGAAACAGGCCCTTTGGCCCAACTTCTCCATGCCGTCCAGTTTATACCACTAAGCTAGTCCTAGTTCACTGCATTTGGCCTATATCCATCTATACCCATCTCAACCATGTAACTGTCTAAATGCTTTTTAAAAGACAAAATTGTACCCGCCTCTACCACTACCTCTGGCAGCTCATTCCAGACACTCACCACCCTTGGCATGAAAAAAAACTGCCTCTCTGGACCCTTTTGTATCTCTCCCCTCTCACCTTAAACCTATGCCCTCTAGTGTTATGTCAGCCTGCAAAGCCAGGAATTAAAACTTACAAAGAACTGATGAATGCCTCAGAGGAGCATTTCTCGCCAAAACCATTCATTATTGCAGACAATAGGAGCAGGAGTCGGTCATTCAATCCTTCAAGACTGTTCCACCGTTCAGTATAATCATAGTTGATCATTCAATTCAATAGCCTGATCCCACTTCACTGGCTGGGCCAGCATTTATTGCCCATCCCAAGTTGCCCTTCTGATGGTGGTGGTGAACTGCCCTCTTGAAATGCTCTGGGTAACTACTATCACTTGTCAAAGATAAATGCTTTTTCTGAGATCACATACTGTCAGCGTTTTTGAAAGAATATTTGGAAATAAATCACTGTGGGTGCTATTTTCGTTCAGTTGGTTCAACTTGGATAGCTTCATTTGATGTGTCAATAAATCAATGACTCCTTTTTGTTGCCTCCCTGTTGAGTATTTTCATTTTACTTTCACTAGCAATTATTCGTGTGGTCCTTAACAAAATGGTATTTAACAGTCTGCAGTCTGGTCTGCCTCATATAAACCATGTATTATTTACATGAATGTGTTCATTATTGGTCACCAGTTCATGCTCCTGCATGATGAACTACGCTATATAAATGATTCATGACTTAAAGGAGGAGGCAAGTGTCGTGAGAATGCTTTCAATATAAGGTGATTCATCTATTGTAAGTATGTGAAAAATTAATTGAATGCCTATCCCCTGTTGTTCGCTGAGGAGAAGGAAGATATAAGCTGTGTCTATAACACTAACATACTTCGTCAACATTTGTACAATGGTTCTAAGGTCAATGGAGGGGAGCTTTTTTATAGTTTAGCTTGTACACACTAGGAAACTCACAGGCAAGGGGCTTTTTTTCAATTTGGTGGTTTATTTCTGCTAATCCAAATCAGGATCTAACAAAGCAATCCCAGTGAACCATGAGCTTCTTAATTTTCTGTGCTTGTGAAGTTACTGCAACACTGGGTAGAGTGTAACAGTGCCCTGCCAGTGCATTAGCAGGTGCCTGATGCCCTTCCTGCCCCTCACCCACCAGCCCCTGTCCTGTTATCAATTTACAGAGTGGGTAAGGTTCTAGGTGAGGCCAATTAAGGCATCTAAGTGGAGCATGTGGCCACTTTATGGCTGCTTCCCAATTGGCCTCAACTTTGAGGCTCATGGGCACACGCCAGAGACTGTGGAGAGGCCTGGCAAGGCATCTCCCTCATGGGCCTCCTTTCCTAATCGAGGTACCATCCCACATCACCAACACCTCTGCCAGCCAGCATCTGTCCTCCTTATCAAGGTCTGGCCAACAAAATTCTCCTAGCACCCCACGTCCTCCTTCCTCATCCAAGGACCTCCCTTCCTATCCCCGCTACAAAACTCCACAACCACCCAATAATCAGATTGACCAGCAACTCTCTGAGGCGGGACTTCCTCTCAAGTGAGGAAAACCTCTCAAAGTGTTGAATAGCTGAAGCAATGCCAACATCAGCAGGGGCATGTTTCCCACTGAGTCTTCAGATGGTCAACTAGGAAAGACCAACGTTTATTAAATTCTTCCTATTATTTCTGAGGCACTACAATAACAAATCTACAAATCACAGATTAGGAAAATTTTCCTTTGGGTAGCTTTCGTAGGAATTCAGAAAATTCGGACAACTGATCCCTCAGCGGAGCCAAATTTTTTAAAAAGCTGTCCAGTAAGATTAGCAAAATCATATTCGGCCAGTAAAACAAGAGGGTTATTGAGTTTTAACCAAAATTCAAACCCATGTTGATATGATAATTTCAATAGTCCACACTTACTAGCTACCTAGGGTTATGTTTTTGGGGTTGGACAGAGAGAGGATATGTCCCCTTTTCTTCATGCTCTTCCACTTTGGTTAGTGTTAAGCGTTAAGGTTAGGGTTAGGATTAGGGGTTAGGGTTACAGTCAGGGTTAGGACTGCCTAGTAAATGGGGAATGGTTAGGTTAAGGTTAGGGTTAGGGCTACATAGCAAATGGGTGTTGGTTTAACTTAATTGGCTGGACAGCTAGTTAGCCACACCAACAGTGTGGGTTCAATTAGGGGCAGCATACTGCCTCACAGTTCCAGGCACTCAGGTTTGACTCTTGGCTAGGGTGACTGTCTGTGCAGAGTCTGCGTGTTCTCCCCGTGTCTCCATGAGTTTTCTCCGAGTACTCCGGTTTCCTCCCACAGTACAAAAGATGTGCTTGTTAGGTGCATTATCCATGCTAAATTCTCCCTCAGTGTATCTGAACGGGCGCCAGAGTGTGATGACTAGGGGATTTTCACAGCAACTTCATTGCAGTGTCAATAAAAGACTACTTGTGACTCTAAAAAATAAACTTTAAACTGAGGTTATTCATGGGGGTCTGCCTTCTCAACCTTGCCCCTTGTCTGAGGTGTGGTGATCCTCAGTTAAATCACCTTCAATCAGTGTCCATGATGATCTGGGACTACAGGGACTTGATCTTTTACCTTAATGGCTACTAAATGGACTATTGTTACTGGGCTTGAGGCCTGCAGCAATGCTAAGTGTATGAGGGTGCAGTGAGGTGAACGAGTGATAGAGAGTGTGGTGAATTGAACTGTGCCTGAGGCTGGTGGTACAGTTGGCAGGATTTAGCATTTCAAGATGCATTCACTGACCTTGATGATCCACATGAGCTTGTTGAACTTCTTGTGGCACTCCATCCAGATCCTCCAGGCTTGACTCTTGCTGCTGACCTCCCAAGGCCGTCTGTTCACACTGCCACCTGATTGTGTGACTGGAGATCTGCAGGGCCCCTGGAGATACAGAAAATCTTTCCTCTTTTCCCTGCCCTCCACCAAGCCCTCCAGCTCAGCATCAGAAAAGCTTGGAGCTCACACTTTCTGTCAATATTACTTTTTTTTGCAGAAATATACTTTATTCATAAAATATCTGAAAGAACATTACAAATATTCAAAACGGCCACCATACCAAGTGCAATAATATTCAGATTTTCAAACATGGTTATGCTTTTAATCATTGTTTCTCAGGTAGATTCACTTGATTGATTGATTTATTATTGCCACGTGTATTGGGATGCAGTGAAAAGTATTGTTTCTTGCAAGCTGTTACTGATAAGACATACTACTCATAGAGTATATGGGGAGACGGAAAGGGTAGAGTGCAGCATATAGTGTTGCAGTTGCCAATAGGATGAAGAGAAAGATCAGAGCATTATTAAGAAGCTTGAGAGGGTTAGAGTTTTAAAAGCATAGAACGAGATTGAATTTTTGAGGGTATGTTGGGGACAGCTTGCATGAAGTCATCAAGCTCTGGTGTCATCTTGAGTCTTGACTCACTTCCTGCGTGGTTGCTTACATCTGCTCCAAGCACAATGCACCTTCCCTTTAAGGGATGTTGGCTATCTTTAAGCAGTAGACGCCACCTTTAACTGGTGCAAGCCAGTCACAAGATTGGCCCCTGCTCAGGCGTGCAGTCTGGTTAGTGCCGGCTAGGTGCTGAAATCGTTGAAATAAACAGGTGGCATAAGGTTGGCATGCTGCCTGCAATCAGCAGGTGTGGGTAAATTACACTCCGCACAACCCATGCCTGCTTTTGAGGGCTATCGTATTTAGCCCCTAACATTTTCTGCCAGTTGGTCGCAGAAGTCACTGTTATTCTTTGTCACAGTTTAAATGTGAGTAAAATCAGAGTAAATTTGAACTGTTTCATCACGCTAGGTTTCATGTTAAAGTCTAGCTGTCTGCACATGCACCGTGGATAAAAGAAAAGCACAGTCAGCCTCATGGTCAATGTTTTTCAATGCTTGTGACAAAATTATTTTGGCGTCTCACTGACTACCAGTGTGAAGAAATTCATTATCACATGTACTTAGAATCATAGAATCTTAGAATCCCTACAGTGCAAAAGGAGACCATTCGGCCCATTGAGTCTGCACTGACCACTATCCCACCCAGGCCCTATTCCTTACTTCCGTTTGGCAATTTGCTAAAATTATCCACTTCTCTCTATCTTTAATTAAGACAAATGTTGAATTTTTACCAACTTTTGCTCCATTTTATTACAACCATCTAAAAAACATATGCTTTTGGTATTTAATAAATTTTATCAAGATGTTGCTTATATAACTCACATTAACATTTCAATAGCTCTGTAGCATGCAATCAAGCTATTTGAATAAAGATAATTTTCATGAATAATAATCGATAAAACAGAACATGGACCATTTCTATTGGTTTTTAATTCTGATCAATACATTTTCTGTTCTCCCACTGGTGGGTTTGAGAGGTCCATTAAAATGTAACGCGTCACTTTACTGTATACCCCGATCTTTTTCTTATTTTATAGGGTAGGCACTATATGCAAATATACAATGCAAACCTCATTCGCTCACCCCCATTATTTCACTTGCAGTAATACTGAAGGCCCATGCCAAATGGTAGCCTAGCAACTTTTACTGGATGAACTTGTGACGGGCAAGAGGCTGGGGAACGGATGTGGGGAGCCTCACGTTAGGATGTCCTGCGCACATTAGAGATTGTGGGAGGAAACCAGAGCTCCTGGAGGAAACCCACATAGACATGGGGAGAATGTGCAAACTCTATACTGACAGTGACCCAAGCCAGGAATTGAACCTGAGTCTCTGACATTGTGAGGCATCAGTGCTAACCAAAGGAGTTATATTCAGTCTTGTCCAGTTCAAGATGTGTTTTTCTTTAAGACTAGTTGCATCCACATTTTGTGGAACAACAAAGGTCCTCCATGAGTGGCACACTAGCATGGAAGCATTGCTGCTTCATAGCTCCAGGGACCCGGGTTCAATTCCCGGTTTGGGTCACCGTCTGTGTGGAGTTTGCACATTCTCTCCGTGTCTGTGTGTGTTTCCTCTGGGCACTCTGGTTTCCTCCCACAGTTCGAAAGACGCACTGGTTAGATGCATTGGCCATGTTAAATTGTCCCTCAGTGTATCCGAACAAGCGCCGTATTGTGGCAACGAGGGGATTTTCACAGTAACTTCATTGCTGTGTGAACGTAAGCTAACGTGTGGCTAATAAATAAACTTCAAACTTGAAATTAATGATCTAGATCTTAGTGCACTGGGGGACAATTTCAAAGTTTGCAGATGACACAAAACGTGGAAGCATTGTAAACCGTGAAGAGGACAGTGCAGCACTTCAAAAGGACACAGACAAATTGATGGAGCGCGCAGATAGGTCGCAGATGAAGTTCAAAGGGGAGGAATGCGAGGTGATGCATTTTGGTAGGAAAAATAAAACAAAACAAAGGGTAAAATTCTTAAAGGGTGGAGGAGCAGAGGAACCCGGGTGTTTAAGTGCAGACATCATTAAAAATGGCAGGACAGGTGGGGAGAGCAGTTAATAAAGCATACAGTATTCTGTATTCTTTATTTATAGGGGCATGGGGTACAAGAGCAAGGAGGTTATGCTGAGCTTATACATTAGTTAGACATAAGAACATAAGAACATAAGAAATGGGAGCAGGAGCAGGCCATCTAGCCCTTCGAGCCTGCCCCCGCCACTCAACAAGATCATGGCTGATCTGTCGTGGCTCAGTTCCACTTTCCCGCCTTCTCCCCATAACCCTTAATCCCCTTGCCTATCAAAAACCTAACTACCCGCGCCTTAAATATATTTAGCGAGGCAGCCTCCACCACTTCAACGGGCAGAGAATTCCAGAGATTCACCACCCTTTGAGTGAAGAAGTTCCTCCTCAACTCCGTTCTAAACCGCCTCCCCCTTATCTTGAGGCTGTGCCCCCTAGTCCTGCTGTCCTTTCTGAGCAGGAAGAGTCTCTCCACCTCTATCCTATCCATCCCATTCATCATCATATATGTCTCAATGAGATCTCCCCTCATTCTTCTAAACTCTAACGAGTACAAGCCTAGTTTATTCAGCCTCTCCTCATAGTTCAACCATCTCAACTCCGGTATCAGCCTAGTAAACCTCCTCTGCACCCCGTCCAAGGTCAAAATATCCTTGCGTAAGTGCAGCGACCAAAACTGCACACAATACTCCAGCTGCGGCCTCACCAGTGCCCTGTACAGTTGCAGCAAGACCTCCCTACTTTTATATTCAATCCCCCTCGCTATGAAGGCCAGCATCCCATTAGCCTTCCTGACCACCTGCTGCACCTGCAGGCTGGGTTTTTGCCACTCATGCACAAGGACCCCGAGGTCCCTCTGCACCGTAGCATGTTGCAGTTTTTCACCACGTAAGTAATAGTCCTTCCTATCATTATTCCTACCAAAGTGGACAACTTCACACTTGCCAACATTAAATTCCATTTGCCAGTTCCTGGCCCATTCGCCCAGCCTATCTAGATCCTTCTGCAGACTCTCCACACCCTCCGCACAATTTGCCGTTCCACCAATCTTGGTGTCATCAGCAAATTTCGACACCATACACTCGGTTCCCTCCTCCAGATCATCTATATAAATGGTAAATAGCTGAGGCCCCAGCACCGACCCCTGGGGCACTCCACTAGTCACCAACCGCCAATCCGAATAGCACCCATTGACCCCCACTCTCTGCCTCCTATTTGACAGCCAATCCCCTATCCACGCTAACACCCTACCCCCAACTCCATGCCCCCTAATCTTCTGTAACAACCTCTTGTGCGGAACCTTATCAAACGCCTTCTGAAAATCAAGAAACACCACATCCACCGGTTCTCCTCTATCCACCGCCCTAGACACATCCTCATAGAATTCCAATAAATTCGTCACACACGACTTCCCCTTAACGAAACTGTGCTGCGTCTGCTCTATCAAACAATTCTCCTCAAGATGCCTCGCTATTTTCTCCTTGATTACGGATTCAAGCATTTTACCTTCAACAGACGTTAAACTAACCGGCCTATAATTCCCTGCCTTTTGCCTGCTAAACAACAGTGTAACATTAGCCGTTTTCCAATCTTCCGGCACTTCCCCGGAATCCAGTGACGTTTGGAAAATAATCATCAAGGCATCCACTATCACCTCCGCCATTTCTTTCAGAACCCTTGAATGCATTCCATCCGGTCCTGGGGACTTGTCCACAGTCAGTCCCTCCAGTCTGTCGAGCACCACCTCTCTAGTAACAATAATGTCATTCAGGCCCTCCACTCCTACCATCTTTCCATCGCTAACACCTGGGAAACTATTCATGTCCTCCTCCGTGAAGACCGAAGCAAAAAAGTTATTCAAGGCCTCAGCCATTTCCTCATCCCCTACCACTAAGTCCCCCCTCTCATCCTCTAAGGGTCCAACGTTCACCCTAGCCAGCCCCTTCCTTTTTATATATTTATAAAAACTCTTACTATCCTTTTTTATATTAAGCACTAGCCCAGCTTCATAGTTTATCCTTCCTTTCTTTATCAACTTCTTCGTCATTCTTTGTTGATATTTAAACCTCTCCCAATCCTCTTCTCACCCACTACTCTTAGCCACTCGAAACGCATCTGCTTTTAATTTAATATTCTCCTTTACCTCCTTCGTTATCCACAGCTGATTATCTCTCCTACTACGATCCTTTTTAACCATCGGAATAAATTTCTGCTGAGCACCAAGAAAGATCTCCTTAAAGATCCTCCACTGTTCCTCAGCAGACCTACCTTCCAATGTGCTCCCCCAATCAACATTCGCCAATTCCTCTCTCATCCTATCGTACTCCCCTCTGTTCAAACAGAGGACACATGTCCAGGAACCCACTTTCTCCTCCTCCATCTGCATCAGAAACTCCACCATACAATGATCACTCTCCCCAAGAGGATCCTTCACCACAAGGTCCCTAATTCTACCCGCCTCATTACATAACACCAGATCCAAGATAGCTCGCTCCCTTGTCAGCTCCAACACACACTGTTCAAGGAAACTATCCCAGCAGCATTCCAAGAACTCTTCCTCAAGCCCACCGCGTCCAACATGGGTCGACCAATCAATATGTAGATTGAAATCCCCCATAATATCGCCGTTCCATTCCTGCATGCTGCATTTATTTGCACGTTAATAGCCCGCCCCACCTCCAGGTCATTATTTGGGGGCCTATAGACGACACCCACCAGTGTCTTCCTCCCTTTGCTGTTCCTAATCTCCACCCACAACAATTCCACATTCTGCTCATTGGCTCCTATATCTTCCCCTACTACCACCCTGATGCTATCCTTAATCAGCAGAGTTACTGGAGTAGACTGGAGTATTGTACACAGTTCTGGGTGCCACACTATGGGCAGGATGCGAACACATTGGAGAAGCTGTTCCTGCTTGTAAAAGGATTGAGATTGAGAGAGCAGAGATTTGGAGTGATTTGCAAAGGAGACAAATGTGATGAAACTTTTTCACACCACGAGTGGTTCGGGTGTGCCTAGAATTCTGATGGAGGCAGGTTCAATTGAAGCATTCAAGAGGGAATTAAATGACTAATTGAATAGAAATGTAGGGGCATGAGTAAAATGCAGGGGAATGGCACTAAGTCATGATGCTTGTTGGAGAGCCAGTGCTGGGCCAAATGGCTTCCTTCTGCACCATAACAATTTTGTGATTCTGTGAAAATCAATACCCTGCCCCCCCTTCTCTTAAACATCCCTCTTAAATCTCAAAACTGGTCCCACATTCCTTCACTCCCTCACACTCACTCCCCCTCGCTGGGACCTGCCTGCTTAGCCCCACCAATACCCCAGATTTACTTTCAGTTTGGCCTCCATAATCTCCTACATGGACAGGCCATAGTCCCACCGGTGGCCATCCTTCAAACCAGCGCTGCTAGTGCCAGAGTGGAGGGGTAATCAAGCTTAAGTTTATTTTAGTGTCACAAGTTGGCTGACATTGACACTGCAATGAAGTTACTGTGAAAATCCTCTAGTCACCACACTCCAGTGCCCATTCAGGTACAGTGAGGGAGAATTTAGCGTAGCGAATGTACCTAACCAGCACGTCTTTGGACTGTGGGAGAAAATTGGAGCACCTGGAGGAAACATGCGCGGACACAGGGAGAATGTGCAGACTCTGCACAGACAGTGACCCAAGCCGGGAATCGAACCCCGGTCCCAGGTGCCGTGAGGCAGTGGTGTAACCATTGTGCCACCCCATCAAATCCTGATGGAGGTGATATAGTTCAGATGATTGACCTCCAACCACCACAACCATCTTCATGTGCTCCGTATGACTCCAACCAGCAGAGAGTTTTCCCATAGACTCCAGTTTTGCCAGGGCTCCTTGATGCCAGATCTGGTCAAATGTGGCCTTGATGTCAAGGGCAGTCATTCTCACATCTCCCCTGGCATTCAGCTCTTTTATCCATGTTTGAATAAAGGCTGCAATGAGGTCAGGAGCTTTCTGAACCTGGTGCCATCCAAACTGAGTACCAGTGAACAGGTTGCTGCTTGCTAGCACTGTCGATGACCCCTTCCAGCCCTTTACTGACAACACTTCTGAAGAACCTTTGTGTGATGGTTAATTCAGCTTCATATTTCATTGTAATGGCACTAGCCTACTTTGGGAAGAGGAACCTCCATCAGCACAACATCTGCCAAAGAGAGACTAATTCAGCTCCCTTCGCCTAAATCAGATACACAAAACCATTAAGGACCCCCAATGTACAGGGTGTGAATGTGATGCCAAATTCCTTCGTTCACATAAGAACATAAGAACATAAGAAATAGGAGCAGGAGTAGGCCATCTAGCCCTTCGAGCCTGCCCCGCCATTCAATAAGATCATGGCTGATCTGTTGTGGCTCAGTTCCACTTTCCCGCCCTCTCCCCATAACCCTTAATCCCCTCTCTTATCAAAAACCCATCAACCCGCGTCTTAAAAATATTTAGCGAGGCAGCCTCCACCACTTCAACGGGCAGAGAAATCCAGAGATTCACCACCCTTTGAGTGAAGAAGTTCCTCCTCAACTCCGTTCTAAACCGCCCCCCCCTTTATCTTGAGGCTGTGCCCCCTAGTCCTACTGTCTTTTTTGAGTGGGAAGAGTCTCTCCACCTCTATCCTATCCATCCCATTCATCATCTTATACGTCTCAATGAGATCTCCCCTCATTCTTCTAAACTCTAACGAGTACAAGCCTAGTTTATTCAGCCTCTCCTCATAGATCAACCCCCTCAACTCCGGTATCAGCCTAGTAAACCTCCTCTGCACTCCCTCCAAGGCCAAAATATCCTTGCGCAGGTGCAGCGCCCAAAACTGCACACAGTACTCCAGCTGCGGCCTCACCAATGCCCTATACAGCTGCAGCAAGACCTCCCTACTTTTATATTCAATCCCCCTCACTATGAAGGCCAGCATCCCATTCGCCTTCCTGACCACCTGCTGCACCTGCAAGCTGGGTTTTTGCGACTCATGCACAAGGACCCCGAGGCCCCTCTGCACCGTCGCCTGCTGCAGTTTTTCGCCACCTGGGGCACTCCACTAGTCACCATCCGCCAACCCGAATAGCACCCGTTGACCCCCACTCTCTGCCTCCTATTTGACAACCAATCCTCTATCCACGCTAACACCCTACCCCCAACTCCATGTCCCCTGACCTTCTGCAATAACCTCTTGTGAGGTACTTTGCCAAACACCTTCTGAAAATCCAGAAAGACCACATCCACCGGCTCTCCTCTATCCACTGCCCTAGACACATCCTCACAGAACTCCAGTAAATTTGTCAGACACGACTTCCCTTTAATGAAACCGTGCTGCGTCTGCTCTATCAAGCAATTCCTCTCAAGATGCCTCGCTATTTCCTCCTTAATGACGGATTCTGACATTTTACCTACAACAGACGTTAAACTAACCGGCCTATAATTCCCTGCCTTTTGCCTGGCACCCTTCTTAAACAACGGCGTAACATTAGCTGTTTTCCAATCTTCCGGCACTTCCCCGGAATCCAGCGACGTCTGGAAAATAACCACCAAGGCATCCACTATCACCTCCGCCATTTCTTTCAGAACCCTCGGATGCATTCCATCCGGTCCTGGGGACTTGTCCACAATCAGCCCCTCCAGTCTGTCGAGCACCGCCTCTCTAGTAACAGTAATGTCATTCAGGCCCTCTACTCCTACCATCTTTCCATCGCTAACACCCGGCAAATTATTCACGTCCCCCTCCGTGAAGACAGAAACAAAAAAGTTATTCAATACCTTAGCCATATCCCCATCCCCTACCACTAAGTCCCCCCTCTCATCCTCTAAAGGACCAACGTTCACCCTCGCCAGCCTCTTCCTTTTTATATATTTATAAAAACTCTTGCTATCCTTCTTTATATTAAGCGCTAGCCCAGCTTCATAGTTTCTCCTACCCTTCTTTATCAACTTCTTTGTCAATCTTTGTTGACATTTAAACCTCTCCCAATCCTCTTCTCGCCCACTACTCTTAGCTACTCTAAACTCCTCCACTTTTAATTTAACACTTTCCTTCACCTCCTTCGTTATCCACGGCTGATTACCTCTCCTCCTATGGTCCTTTTTGACCATCGGAATAAATTTCTGCTGAGCACCAAGAAAGATCTCCTTAAAGATCCTCCACTGCTCCTCAGCAGACCCTCCCTCCAACGCGGTCCCCCAGTCCACATTCGCCAATTCTTCTCTCATCCTACCGTACTCCCCTCTATTCAAACAAAGTACGCGTGTCCGCACACTCCACGTGGTCCACAATGGAGATTACTTCCACCTTTCTGTAGGCTAATATGTCTCATTTTTCTCAGCTACTGACCTTCTGCTTTATTCTGTATCCTTTCTGAGCTATCAAAGTAGTAATGCCACTTAGGACATCATTGGTTCTGAAAAGAATGGGCGGAGGTTCCTCCTTTTATAAAGTTGTCTGACAACTTCCAAACCCTCATTTGTCCTAGTGCATTAGGGTTTCTACAAACTTTTATCTCCCTGCATAGTCCCAGCTATAGTTTACAGAATCACATAATCATAGAATACTACAGTGCAAAAGAGGCCCTTTGGCCCATCAAGTGTGCACTGATGCATGAAATGCCCTGACTTGCCCATCTAATCCCACTTGCCAGCACTTGGCCCACAGCCTTGAAGGTTATGGCGTGCCAAGTACTCATCCAGGTGCCTTTTAAAAGATGTGAGGCATCCCATCTCCACCACCCTGCCAGGCAGTGAGTTCCAGCTATCACCATCCTCTGAGCAAAAATGTTTTTCCTCAAATCCCCCTGAAACCACTCACCCCTCACTTTTAACTTGTGTACCCTTCATCTAAGGGGAACTGCTGCTCCCTATCCACCCTGTCCATGTCCCTCATAATCTTGTACACCTCAATCAGGTCGCCTCTCAGTCTTCTCTGCTCCAATAAAAACAACCCAAGTCTACCCGACCACTCTTTATAATTTAAGTGCTCCATCCCAGGCAACATCCTGATGCAGCCCCTCCAGTGTGTTCACGTCCTTCTTATAATGTGGTGACCAGAACGGCACACGGTACTCCAGCTGTGGCCTCACCGAAGTTCTATACAACTCCATCATGATCTCTCTGTTTTTGTAATCTATACCTCGATTGATAAAGGCGAATGTGCCATATGCCTTTTTTACCACCTTATTAATCTGTCTTTCCACCTTCAGAGATCTATAGACAAACATGCCAAGGTCCCTTTGTTCTTTGGAACTTCCCAGTGTCAGACCTTTCATAGCATACTTCCCTGTCAAATTACTCCTTCCAAAGTGTATCACCTCATAATTTTCAAGATTAAATTCCTTCTGCCACTTATCCGCCCATTTGACCATCTCATCTACATCTTTCTGTAACCCAAGACAATCTTTATGTCATTAGCAAATTTACTGATCCTACCCCCCACATAGTCATCTATGTCATTTATACAAATGATGAACAATAGGGGGCCCAGCACAGATCCCCATGAGGAAAAGTAAGGCTTATGTCTTCACTAATTAGATGCAAACATAAGAACTTACAAACAACAACATTAACTTCTTGGCGTTTTGCAACAAGGAAAATCTGCCGGCAATGTCACGACATGTGCATATGTGTCACACATGTGATCTACAGAAATATGCTGCATGTTGTGTTCAGCACCAACTGCCAAAAAGTCCAAAATAGATCTCCTATTTCTTAGCCCTTCAGTTCCATGTCTCATGGATGAGGAACAGATCACTGCAAATTCTAACCATTGCACCTGTTTAAATACAGTGCAAATTTATACAGGGTAAATCACTACTTTTAAGAATTGGAAATATGGCAAACTACTTGATAGCAAAAAAAATTGAATGCAGCTGTCAGCTTGGCAATAGTTTCAATCGCATGGTTAATAAAATACTCTGTAGCAAGACGTTCAAGAAATTTATGCAAGATCTGAGGTGCCAAAAAGAATAAGGCAGAAAAGCAGAACATTACTGCAGCCAAATGGACAAACAGCAATGACCATTATGGGGCATGAACCCATACAGGAGGCACAGAACACAGTGTACAGATGCTAATGGTGCATTGAAGTGGTTGTGGTTGGGTTGCAGAGGATGAGGTAGGACTTCAGTCGACAATGATTTTTGTTTACATTTCAGATATTCCAGTGAGCTAATTTCCTGAAGATCCAAATTTGGTTCTGTTCACATATTTGAAGACTTGCGTTTCCATCCAATTTGTTTCTTTGTGAGGAGAACATTGAGAATTGCCCAGATGGACAGGAAAACTAGTCAGGAATTATCTGAGCCTGACTTCACTCTCCTTTTGTTCAAAATATTAATAGTGGCAATGTTGAACATTTCTAATTGTGACAGAGAACCACCTCTTAAAAAGTATAGAGTTATATCATCAAAACATGATGGAGAGAGTTGTATTTAAAGTCTACAATAGAGTGGTTGACCAGACCTTCAATCTTAGTTATTTAAGGCACTGGAGGCAGCCCGAAGATGAAAGTCAAGGTTGATCCTTGGTATTGGAAGGTAGGTCTGCTGAGGAGCAGTGGAGGATCTTTAAGGAGATCTTTCTTGGTGCTCAGCGGAAATTTATTCCGATGGTCAAAAAAGACAGTAGGAGGAGAGGTAATAAGCCGTGGATAACGAAGGAGGTGAAGGAAAGTGTTAAATTAAAAGCGGAGGTGTTTAGAGTAGCTAAGAGTAGTGGGTGAGAAGAGGATTGGGAGAGGTTTAAATGTCAACAAAGATTGACAAAGAAGTTGATAAAGAAGGGTAGGAGAAACTATGAAGCTGGGCTAGCGCTTAATATAAAGAAGGATAGCAAGAGTTTTTATAAATATATAAAAAGGAAGAGGCTGGCTAGGGTGAACGTTGGTCCCTTAGAGGATGAGAAAGGGGACTTAGTGGTAGGGGATGGGGATATGGCTGAGGTCCTGAATAACTTTTTTGTTTCTGTCTTCACGGAGGAGGACGTGAATAATTTGCCGGGTGTTAGCGATGGAAAGATGGTAGGACTGGAGGGTCTTAATGACATTACTGTTACTAGAGAGGAGGTGCTCGACAGACTGGAGGGGCTGATTGTGGACAAGTCACCAGGAATGCATCCGAGGGTTCTGAAAGAAATGGCGGAGGTGATAGTGGATGCCTTGGTGGTTATTTTCCAGACGTCGCTGGATTCCGGGGAAGTGCCGGAAGATTGGAAAACGGCTAATGTTACGCCGTTGTTTAAGAAGGGTGCCAGGCAAAAGGCAGGGAATTATAGGCCGGTTAGTTTAACATCTGTTGTAGGTAAAATGTTAGAATCCGTCATCAAGGAGGAAATAGCGAGGCATCTTGAGAGGAATTGCTTGATAGAGCAGACGCAGCACGGTTTCGTTAAAGGGAAGTCGTGTCTGACAAATTTACTGGAGTTCTATGAGGATATGTCTAGGGCGGTGGATAGAGAATGTGGTCTTTCTTGATTTTCAGAAGGCGTTTGACAAGGTGCCTCACAAGAGGTTATTGCAGAAGATCAGGGGACATGGAGTTGGGGGTAGGGTGTTAGCGTGGATAGAGGATTGGTTGTCAAATAGGAAGCAGAGAGTGAGGGTCAATGGGTGCTATTCGGATTGGCGGATGGTGACTAGTGGAGTGCCCCAGGGGTCGGTGCTGTGGCCTCAGCTATTTACCATTTATATAGATGATCTGGAGGAGGGAACCGAGTGTAGGGTGTCGAAATTTGCTGATGACACCAAGATTGGTGGAATGGCAAATTGTGCGGAGGGTGTGGAGAGTCTGCAGAAGGATCTAGATAGGCTGGGCGAATGGGCCAGGAAATGGCAAATGGAATTTAATGTTGGCAAGTGTGAGGTGGTCCACTTTGGTAGGAATAATGGTAGAAAGGATTATTACTTACGTGGCGAAAAACTGCAGCAGGCGATGGTGCAGAGGGACCTCGGGGTCCTTGTGCATGAGTCGCAAAAACCCAGCTTGCCGGTGCAGCAGGTGGTCAGGAAGGCGAATGGGATGCTGGCCTTCATAGCGAGGGGGATTGAATATAAAAGTAGGGAGGTCTTGCTGCAGCTGTATAGGGCATTGGTGAGGCTGCAGCTGGAGTACTGTGTGCAGTTTTGGGCGCCGTACTTACGCAAGGATATTTTGGCCTTGGAGGGAGTGCAGAGGAGGTTTACTAGGCTGATACCGGAGTTGAGGGGGTTGAGCTATGAGGAGAGGCTGAATAAACTAGGCTTGTACTCGTTAGAATTTAGAAGAATGAGGGGAGATCTCATTGAGACGTATAAGATGATGAATGGGATGGATAGGATAGAGGTGGAGAGGCTCTTCCCGCTCAGAAAGGATAGTAGGACTAGGGGGCACAGCCTCAAGATAAAGGGGGGGGCGGTTTAGAACGGAGTTGAGGAGGAACTTCTTCACTCAAAGGGTGGTGAATCTCTGGAATTCTCTGCCCGTTGAAGTGGTGGAGGCTACATCGCTAAATATTTTTAAGATGCGGGTTGATGGGTTTTTGATAAGAGAGGGGATTAAGGGTTATGGGGAGAGGGCGGGAATGTGCAACTGAGCCACGACAGATCAGCCATGATCTTATTGAATGGCGGGGCAGGCTCCAAGGGCTAAATGGCCTACTCCTGCTCCTATTTCTTATGTTCTTATTAAAGGTTCGCGCCATGAGGAAACACAAAAGGAACTTAAGCTTGGCAAACTTGATAGATGCTGTTTAAAAGGTAATCATGTAGGTAATAAATTGGGCAGATGGTGGCAAACTGATAATACCAGTTTTCCACACACCCAGGCTAATGCTCTGGGGACAAGGGTTCAAATCCTACCATGGCATCTGGTGGGATTTCATATCAATTCATTAACTAATATACTGCCACTGATTGTTGTAAAAAAAAGCCTTCTCCTAATTCACACTTTGTCGCATTCACCATCCATCCCTGTGTTCATTGACTGACATTGAATCCCAATTTGGGAACACCTCAATTTTAAAATTCCCATTCTCGTTTCCAAATATCTTCATGACTTCGTCCCTCCCTCTAGCCCTACAATGTGCTGAGTTCCTCCAATTCTGGCCATTACAATTTTAATTGCTTGACTATTGACCTTTCATTGCCGAGGCTCTAAGCGCTGAAATTCGCTCCCTTACCCTATCCACCTCTCCACCTCGCTCTTCTCCTTGAAGATGCCCCTTAAACCATCTCTTTTGGTCATCTGCCCCAGCATGGAGTTGTTTGATAACTCTCCTATAAAGTGCTCTGGGACATTTTACTACTCCAAGGATGCTATATAAATACAAATTGTTCTCTTGAGACAACGGGACAAAGAGGACACATACCCAAACTAGCAAAATCGGCATTTCTATCAGTTCTTCATTACACATAAATTTATTAACACTTTGAATGGACTTTTAGGCAGTCATAGAGGTTACATCATGGAATCAGGCCCTTTGGCCCAACTTGTCCATACTGCTTTTTTTTTAAATCCCTAAGGTAATCCCAATTGCCCGCATTTGACCCATATCCCTCTATACCCATTGTACCCATGTAACTATCCAAATGCTTTTTAAAAGTTTTTAATATTGTTTCCACAATGAACTTTGTGATAACCCCCATAAGATCCCTTGAGAATCATTGATTGATCTCCCTGTGGGATTTGTTGAGTATGAGTTCCCCTGGTAACAGGCAATGGCCTGCCCAGCTCATAATCATTCCTGAGCCTTTTATAAGGCAGGCCTGCTGGGCATGCTGAACTATAGCCCCAGACAGATACTAGTGTGTGTACACCACAGCTATGGTTTGACTTTGCATTCTAGAAGAAGCTATGTTCCTTTCCAGCTGGCTTCCTGAGTCATTACACACCTATTTTGCGTTGAATATGTTACTGAAGAATATTTAATTTGAAGGTTTTTAAAATTGCTTTAAATTTTATCTGCATCAGGGTTTCCCAAGCAAAGTGATTTAGAATGGCCATGTTTGGACCTATGGGCAGGATTTTCCAGCCTCTGTTGCCTGTGGGATCTTCTGGTCCTGTCAAAGCTGACCACGCTCAGCAAGTCCCCCCAGCAGTGGGGTAATGGAGCCACACTAAAGCCCATAGACTGTGGTGGGACCTGAAGATCTCACAGATGGCCAATGGCTCATTGCATCTACCACTGGAAAACCCGCCGCAGTGGGGGTGGGGCGGTGAGGGGTAGAATTGGACACTAAGTGCTGGCCTAAGGCTAACCTGATGTGTAGAAAAATCCAGGAAGAACTTGCATTTATGTACAGCCTTTCACAACTTGTCAAAATGCTTTAAAAGCCAGTTAAGCACTTTTGAAGCTACTGCTGTAAATGTAGTAAACATACACAAGAACACAGGCAATAGAAGCAGGAATAGGCCACCAGGACCTTGAAGTCTGCCCTGCCTTTCTATATGATCATGACTGATCTATGCAAGCCTCAACTCCTTTTCCCCATAGCCCTCTATTCCTCAAACTATCAAATATTTATCCATCTCCACTTTAAATACTTCTGATGATCCACTACCCTTTGGAGCAAAGAATTCCAGAGATTCACCATCTCTGCGATAAGAAGCTTCTATGTTTACAGCAGGCAATTTGCACAAAGCAAGATCCCACAAATAGCAAAGATCCAATAATCTGTTTTTAGGTTTTGGCCAGACGCAGCCTCAATTTAATCTGTCACCAAATGATGGCATCGCCTCGCAGGTCTCCCTACGTACCACACTAGATTTTTCTCAATTTCAGCTTGCTGGAGTGGGATCAGAAGATTTTTTGCCCCCTCGGTGACAGTGCTACCTACTGAGCTAATTTGAAGAGGATGGGGATATAGGGATGGGGTCAGGTTTTGGGGGTTGGTGGGGGGGCTGAGGTGGCAGTTGCAGAATTTATACCATCAAATGTGCACACTTGACTTGGCATTTGCAACTGAGTGATTTAAAAATAAATCTTAGTACTGGCCTGGCCACATTTAGATTGGCTTCATACTTTGGGCCAGATCCAATTCATTGTCAATCAACAGTTTTCCATTTGGAACTAGAGAAAAGTACAACACATGAAGAGGCCATTCAGCCCATTCAGTCTGTGCTGGTCCAAAAATGAAATAGGAATAACCAGCCATCTATTCTAATCCCACCTTCCAGGAGCTGGTCCGTAGACTTGTGGGTTCTAGCACTTCAGGAGCAAACTCAGATTACCTTTTAAATGAGTTGAGTGTTTCCACCTTCCCCTACAAACTAGGCAGTGAATTCCTCTTACTGTCCAAAGATGTGTGGGTTAGATAGATTGGTTATGATCAATTACCCCTTGCTGTCCCAAGATGTGTAGGTTAAGAGGACTAACCCTGATAATTGCACAGGGTTACGGAGGATGGACAAATGGGCAGATACGTGGCAGATGGAATTTAACCCCAAAAAGTGTGAGGTGATACACCTTGGGAGGAGTAACTTGACAAGAAAGTAGTCAATGAATAGTAGGACGCTAATGAAGGGACCTTGGCATGTTTGTTCACAGATCTCTGAAAGTGGAAGAGCATGTTGGCAGAGTGGTGAAAAAGCCAAATGGGACACTTGCCTTTATCAGTCGAGACATAAATTACAAAAGCAGGGAAATTATGTTGGAGTTGTATAGAACTTTGATGAGGCCACAGCTGGAGTAACTACGTGCAGTTCTGGTTGCCACATTAACAGAAGGATGTGATGGCACTGGAGGGGGTGCAGAGGAGATTTACCAGGATACTAACTGGGATGGAATATTTAAGTTATGAGGGAGGTTGGATAGGCTTGGATTGTTTTCATTGGAGCAGAGAAGACTGAGGAGCGACCTGATCTGTTATGAGGGGCATGGACAGAATGGATAAGGAGCCGCTGTTCCCCTTAGTTGAAGGTTCAGTCATGAGGAGATATAGGTACAAGATGAGGAACAGAAGCTTTAGGGGGCATGTGAGGGTGGTGACGGTCTGGAATGCACTGCCTGGGAGGGTGGTGGAGGCGGGTTGCTTCACATCCTTGAAAAAATACATGGATGAGCATTTGGCATGTCGTAACATTCAGGACTATGGGCCAAGTGCTGGCAGATGGGATTAGGTGGGACTTCAGGTGTTTCTAATGTGGTGGTGAAGGCTCGATGGGCCGAAGGGCCTTTTCTGCTCTGTATGATTCTATGATTCTATGCAAAATCTGATGGGAGCTGTTACGCTATAAAATTACAATTCCCCTCTAGAAAGAAGTTTCTAGAGCCCACAAGTGTGCCAACTGTTAAATATCCGAGCACAATCCATTATATCACAACAGCAGCTTTTGCAGATACTTGAGTTATCAGGTTAAACTTTAATGAGTAAGCCACAGCTTGGCCCAGTGTTGGATAAACTTTACAAAGGCACATTTTAATTGGATTAGTCCTGCCACTAATTGCAAGCATCACGTGTTGACAGGCGTGAATTAATTCCCTCTGCACCACACAGGATTTGCTAAGGCCCCGAAAACCAACAGGTTTCCAGCAGCTGTCCCAGTGTCCACTGACTGTTATCATAATAAGTCATAACACCGGATTTACCAACCAGCTGCCCAGATCAGCAACAACTGAGCACCAAGCAGGTCTGTCACTTAAATGTACACCAGGTTTGTGCATCTATACATCAGTAAAGTCACAAAAGCAAATTAATACTGGTTATTTTATGGTGCAGGACCAAAAACCCCCAAATCTTTCCAACCCGCTCACTGACTGCTACACCCTGCTACCTATGATTATCTTGGAGAGTGTCCTCTGCAGAGTTGAGACCTGGAGGGTCCCAGCCTGCTTTTTGGGGTTCTGCTGTGTGGCACTGCCACCCTCCTAGGCCGGTGGAACTGGAGATGATGGGGTTACAGAAAGAGGACATTCTGATGGGCTAGACAATCCCAGAGTCCCCTGGGTGGACGGCCCCGAGTTGTGCATCTCCTGATCCTCCACCCTATGAGTGCCCAAAGGCCCCTGGCCTTAAGGGGGAGGGGCAGCTGGGGTGCATTCAGCATGGCCCACTCTCTCTCGCGGAGACACTGATGGATGCTGGCAAGTGCCTCAGTGATGGGATCCAAAGAGGGAGGACAGCAAGTGAGCAGAAGGTGGAAGTCAACAGGTTAAACAGTCAGTCAAGAAACAACATTTCAGGTGAGAGGAAATGCAAAAAGACAAAATGTACACTGAAATCTGGAGTATGTATCAGAGATAAGGCTCAGTGTTTACAAAGAACAAAGAACAATACAGCACAGGAACAGGCCCTTCAGCCCACAAAGCCTGCGCCGATCACATTGGCCTGTACAGATCAACTACCTGTATACCTCTATTCCCCACCTGTTCATGTGTCTATCCAGAGAAGTCTTAAATGTCTCTAATATGTCTACCTCAACCGGCTCATTGTGTAAGAAACTTCCCCATATATCTCTACTGAACCTTTCCCCCTTACCTTGAACTTGTGCCCTGTTGTAATTGTCACTTCTGCCCTGGGAAAAAGCTTCCAACTCTTCATCTTATCTATGCCCCTCATATTTTATAAACATCTATCAGGTCACCGCTCAGCCTTTGTGTTTCCAGGAAGAACAATCACAGTTTATTCAATCTTTACTCATAGCTAATACCCACCATACCAGGCAACATCCTGGTAACCTTTCCTGTACTCCCCCCAAAGCCTCCATGTCCTTCCAGTTGTGTGAACAGAACTAGACATAGTATTCCAAATGTGGCCTAACAACATTTTATATAATTGTAACATAATTTGCCAGCTTTTACACTCGATGCCCCGGCCCATAAAGGCAAGCATTCCATATGCTTTCTTCACCACCTTTTCCACCTGTGCTGCCATTTTTAAGGATCTGTGGATCTGCATGCTTAGATCTCCCTTTGTGTCTATACTCCTGATGGTTCTGCCATTTATATTACAGCTCCCACCTGAATTGGAGCTACAAAAAATGCATTGGCTCACATTTGTCCGGATTAAATTCCATCTGCCATTTCTCTGTCCTATTTTCTAGCCTATCTACATCCTGTTGTATTCTCTGACAATCTTCATCACTCTCCACAACTCCAGAGATCTTAATATCATCTGTAAACTTGTTAATCAGGCCAACTACGTTTTCTTCCAAATCATTTATATAAATAGGAGGTGACGCATTTTGGACGATCAAATATAGATATGAATTTTACTGTAAATGGCAGAACCCTTGGGGACATTAACTTATAGAGAGATCTGGGCGTGCAAGTCCACAGTTCCCTAAAATGACAGCAGAGGTGGCCAAGGTAAATAAGAAGATACATGGAATTGAGTACAGGAATTGGGAAATCATGTTGCAGCTACATAAAACCTTGGTTAGGCCACATTTGGAGTACTGCGTGCAGTTCTGATCACCACATTATCAGAAGGACATGGAAGCCTTGGGAGACTGCAAAGAAGGTACACCAGGATGTTGCCTGGTCTTGAGGGTGTTGGTTACGAGGAGAGGTTGAATAAACTAGAATTGTTTTCACTGGAAAGGCAGGCTGAGGGGAAACCTGATAGAGGTCTACAAAATTATGACAGGTGTAGACAAGGTGGATAGTCAGAGGCTTTTCCCTCGTGAATCATACAATCCCTACAGTACAGAAGGAGGCCATTCAGCCCAATGAGTTTGCACCAACCACAATCCCACCCAGGCCCTAGTCCCACAACTCCACACATTCACCCTGCTAACCCCCCCAACACTAGGACCAATTTAGCATGGCCAATCCAGCTAACCCGCACGTCTTTGGACTGTGAGAGGAAACCGGAGCCCCCAGAGGAAAGCCAAGCAGACACGGGGAGAATGTGCAAACTCCACACAGGCAGTGACCCGAGGCCGGAATTGAACTCAGATCCTTGGCGCTGTGAGGCAGCAGTGCTAACCATTGTGCTACCATGCCATGCACAGCCCTTTCCTCAACAATTTTCTTTGTCACTTCTTCAAACAACTCAATCAAGTTGGTGACACATGGCCTTCCCCAAACAAAACCTTGCTGCCTGTCACTAACTAGTCCATTTTCCTTCAAATGTGTATATATCCTATCTCCCAAAATATTCTCCAAAAGCTTCCCTACCACTGATTCCAAGGGTCGAAGTGTCAATTACAAGGAGGCACAGGTTCAAGATGAGAGGGCTAAGTTTAAGGGAGATGTGCAGGGGATGTTTTTCACACAAACATTAGTGAGTGCCTGGAACGTACTGCCAGAGGAGATGGTGGAAGCAGACACATTAGCAACATTTAAGAGGCATCTGGAGGGTACATTAATAGGGAGGGAATAGAGGGATACGGACCGAGTGGAGCAGAAGCTTATTCTTAGTTAGGGCATCATGATCGACACAGGTTTGGAGGGTCAAAAGGCCTGTTCCTGTGCTGTACTTTTCTTTGTTCTCTTTGTTCTCTGCTAATACCTCTGAAATTATGGGGCAATTTAATGTGATCAATCAAACTAACCTCCCCATCTCTGGAGTGTGGGAGGAAACTGGAGGACCCGGAAGAAACTCATGCAGACAGGGAGAGAATGCCACACAGACAGTCAGCCAAAGCCGGAATTGAACTCAGGTCCCTGGCGCTGTGAGGCAGCAGTGCTAACCACTATGCCACCGTGCCCCATCTTCACAGTAACACCCTTACCGATATGGCACCTGGTGTAATTCAAAGTTGCATCAAGATCACCCGAGGTTGGAATTGCACCTGGTCCCTGGCCCTGTGAGGCAGCCATGCTAACCGCTGTGCCACCATGCTGCCAAAAATCCAACTTTGCCAATTTTTGGGGCAATTCCACCCGTGGTCTTTGATTTTTGAGTTGATTCACATTCCAATCATTCTATTGCAGCAATTTCCTAAATGAGAACACATGTGTTCAGAGACATCAGTCAGCTAGCAAGTCTTCCAGAATGATACAAATTCTACAAATTGAGAGATTGAAAGGGTTCAGAATCGCTCCTGTTTGGAATAACTCTATTTGGACTGAATGCTGATCCTGTACTTGCTATTTTGCAATCAACATTGCCACACTATCTCTGATTCATTCTCAGAATCTTAAAACCTAAGGAAATGCCTCACGTCCCTCAGTATGATATCCCTCTTATTTTAAAATGCGCCATTCGTCCTTTTCCCATTTCATTACTTTTCACCCTGTTGATACCCATCATTTTGGCTTCTCAACTCTGTCAAAAAAAAACCCAGTAACTCTGAAACAGTCCGCAGCTTGCATTTCAGCTAAAGGTTTTGACAGTAGCAAACTTAATTCGTAATAACTTCAAATCAAACAAAACGTCAACACAGGTACTCAATGTCCCGGGCAGTCTAAATGTAACAGTTCATTTAGCACAATATCCAAACAAGCAGTTGTCTGTTATTTTATTGTTGTTTGACTGTCTCGATGTATGGCAAAGTCTGCAAGCTGACATCTGGCATCGATAAGTTTTGTTTGCTTCTACCCAGATGCGAAATGAATTTTTAAGGATGTCCCGGGTTCCTGGCTGCCAGAGAGTCACCCTGGGCTTCAAGTGAAATTGTCTGTCATTTGATCTCGCCATACAACCAGCTGAGATGAGTTATGTCTCACTGCCAGGAACCGAGGAAGAAAAAGAAATCATTGAAGCCGTGCACTCATTCTTGCTGAATTGAAAACAAATGGCACAGCTTCTCTGCTGGGCGCTTTGAAATCAAATTCTTTCCAACTCTTCCCAGGGATCTCTCCCGGGAGACGGAAACTGTTTTGCTGTCTTTGCCACTTTATTTGCTGATTTCTTTTGCTCCATTCTTTCCCCCCCACCACCTCCCCTTATCCTCACCCCAGTCTCCTTGTACACTTCCATTCTTCTCAGCCACATCACAAAGCAGCCCCTTCTGCTCCCATCCAGCCATCAATTGGAGGAGAGTCAAAGTTAATGCACTTGTTCACTGCACGGCACTGCATTGCACTGTAACAGCCCCCCTTGTGGCAGTTATAGAGTCCCTATGGTGTACAAAGAGGCCATGGTACAGCGGTTAGCATTACTGCGTCACAGCACCAGAGACCCGGGTTTGATTCCTGGCTTGGGTCACTGTCTGTCCATGCAGAGTCTGCACGTTCTCCCTGTGGCAGCATGAGTTTCCTCCGTGTGCTCCAGTTTCCTCCCACAGTCTAAAAGATGTGTTGGTTAGGTACATTGGCCATGCTAAATTCTTCCTCAGTGTACCCAAACAGGCACCAGAGTGTGGCGACTAGGGGATTTTCACAGTAACTTCATTGCAGTGGTAATGTAAGCCTACTTGTGACACCAATAAATAAACTTTGAACAATCGGCCCATTGAGTCTGCACTGATTCTTTGATAGAGTATCCCACCCAGACCCCACCCTTTGCCGAAACCTATGTATTTACCATGGCTAAACCACCTAACCTACACAGCTTGGGACAGTAAGGGGCAACTCAGCATGGCCAATCCACCTAACCTGCTGATCTTTGGATTTTCTGAGTTGTTTTTAATTAAAGCAGAGGGGAAAATTGGCTGCAGCAGACTTTCTCACTTTTGCCTCTGGTCCAACAGTACATTCAGACACAAACACCCTGCATATTAATGTGGACAGGAAAAACACAATTCTTTCCTGTGAAATCCCTCTGGTGTAATAAAGATTTGGCAAGGTCCGCAATTGAATCCATGTAGCAATGTGTCTACAATATTGGGATTATCTGAAGTGTTGCATCTAGTCAGAGCTGCTGTTTTGGACTGTTTTACATATCTTGCACTATTCTGGCACAGAGCTGTTTAACCGATTATGTGAGCCTTATGGCATTGCAACATTGCAATTATTGATTGGATTCAGAGAGATACAATGGCTTGGCCCACCAGCGCATGATCAGTTGTATGCCAAAGAACCTTAATGAAAGCCACCAGGGCAGCATTTACAACATAGGGAAACTCCTCCTGTCTGTATGTTTTGTTCTGCACCATTGGATTGACACAGTAAGAAGTCTCAAAACACCAGGTTGAAGTCCAACAGGTTTATTTGGTAGCACAAGCCACTAGCTTTCAGAGCTCTGGCCCTTTATCAGATAAGTGGGAGTTCTGTTCACAAACAGGGCATATAAAGACACAAACTCAATTTATAAATTAATGGTTGGAATGCGAGTCTTTACAGATAATCAAGTCTTAAAGGTACAGACAATGTGAGTGGAGAGAGGGTTAAGCACAGGTTAAAGAGATGTGTATTGTCTCCAACCAGGTCAATTAGTGAGATTTTGCAAGCCCAGTCAAGTTGTGGGGATTACAGATAGTGTGACATGAACCCGAGATCCCGGTTGACACCATCCTCATGTGTACGGAACTTGGTTATCAGTCTCTGCTCAGCGGCTCTGTGCTGTCATGTGTTGTTTGCCCTGTTTGTGGACAGAACTCCCACTCACCTGATGAAGGGGCAGTGCGCCGAAAGCTAGTGGCTCGTGCTACCAAATAAGCCTGTTGGACTTTAACTTGGTGTTGTGAGACTTCTAACTGTGTTTACCCCAGTCCAATGCCAGCATCTCCACACTATTGGATTGAGACAGGTGGGAAGGGCAAATGGCATTTAAGTGTTAACCGCACTGCTGTGGGTCTGAAATTGTGAAATTGGGTGTAGGCCAGACCAGGTCAGGTAAGGTGACAGATTTCTTTCCCTAAAGTGAACTGGATGGCTTCTTATAACAACCAACAATGATTTCATGGCCATCATTAGATTTTCATTCCAGATTTTTATTGAATTTGAATTTTGTGATGGGACTTGAACCCAGCTGGGTCTCTGGATTACGAGTCTGGTGATCAGTGATATTTTCTGAGTGGTTAACAAAAGGCCCTCTGTTTTGGAAGCAGCGGGGGGTACTTTTACAGCTAAGCGAGGGAGCGGGTGCCCCACAATGGAGATGTTCTCTGTCCAACATTTGGAAACTTGAAATAAAAGAGTACACTTCAGACTGGCCAACCTAGTGGGAGGTGGAATCCAACTACAGTGCAGAGTAGCCAGTGGTCTCTACAGTTGAAATCGGGTAAATAGTGTGTCTAAGTCTCCCTAGACAGCTGCCTGAATCCCACCAGATCTGCTTCTGGACACTGCCCTGTCCTCTGTCATCTCTGGACACCAGGAGGCTAACTGGAAAATACTGGTCACCATCTGGCAGTAGGCCTTAATCAGCCTTTAATTAGTTTAATCAGCTTGTGGATGGGTTGATGTGCTTCTCTCCTTCTCAAAGGCACTGAAATGGCCTCTGGGTAGGATGAAATTGGGGAATCAGTGAACCAGATGATATTCAAGCCCACCCCCAGCAGGGGTTTAATTTTAGCACAATGTATTTTCTTCCTGACCATCTCACATTGAATCCACTTAAAGGAATATGTTGGAATTGCCCAAATCATGTGACATCTAGCTGTAACGCAAAAGAGGGGTGCTGAAAACAAAATCTTCTCTTAATCTTCTGTTCACCAAGCAGTACAGTCCCAGCTTTCTCAACCTAGCCACGTAACTCAAGCTCCTTATCCTGGAACCATTCCCGTGAAGTTGTTCTGCACCTCCTGCAATGCCTTCAAATCCTTCCTACAGTGTATGTTCAGAAATGGATACAATACTATAGCTGAGAGTAAACCAGGGTTTTGTCCAGGTTCATCATGATGTCCTTCATTTTGTACTCTCTGCCTCTATAGCAGTAGCACAGTGGTTAGCACTGCTGCCTCACAGCACCAATGAATCTGGGTTCGAATCCCAGCTTGGATGACTGTCTGTGTGGAGTTTGCACGTTCTCTCCACGTCCGCATGGGTTTCCTTCAGGTGCTCCGGATTCCTCCCACAGTCCAAAAGACGTGCTTGTTAGGTGTGTCGGCCATGCTAAATTCTCCTTCAGTGTACCCACATAGGCACTGGAGTGTGACAACTGAGGGATTTTTACAGTAATTTCGTTGCAGTGTTAACATAAGCCTACTTCAACACTAATAAAAAAAATCAACTTAATATAAAGCCAGACTCATGTTTGCTTTGTCAACTGCTTTTTCATTCTGTCCTTCCATCTTTAATGATTTGTGCACACACTCCACAAAATCTCTCTGCTCCTGAATTGCACACTTTATTTTGCCTCTCTTCATTCTTATCGAAATTAATTACTTCACACGTCCCTGTATTAAATTTTATCTGCCACTTATCTTCCCATTCCACCAGCCACTCTAAATCCTCTTTGATGTCCATCACTATCCTCTTCACAGTTCACAATGCTGCTGCCCTCCCCCCCACCCCCCACACCCCACTCCACCAGTTACCTCATCAATTCTTCACTGACTCCTGAAATGTGTATGCTTCCAGCCCACATCACCGGTTCAGACTCAATAAGTCAGCCCCATTCCAGAGATTTAAGCACACACTCTGGACGGCAGGGCTGAGGAAGTGTTGCAGTGTCTTGCGGATGAGATAGGGTTGCCAACCCTCCAGGACTGTCCTTGAATCTCCAGGAATTTAAAATTAGGAGCGACACGATGGCATAGTGGCTGGCACTGCTGCCTCGCGGCGCTAGGGACCCGGGTCCGATTCTGGTCTTGGGTGACTGTCTGTGTGGAGTTTGCACATTCTCCCCTGCTGGAATCTTGCTGCCTCGCCTTCCACAGGAATTGCAGCAGGTAAGGTCTGAACGATGGATAGGTCCGTTGACCTCGGGTGAGATTTTATAGTTTTGGGACGAGCGAGGCCGTGGAATCCCATCTCGTGTCTGCGTGGGAGGCCGTTCGGCCCTATCGGGCCTGCACTGATTCCCTGGGGGCGCGTCCCGCCTAGGCCACACCCCAGTAGGCCCCTAAATTATTTGCCCCGCTAATCTTTCTGGACCACATTTCCTGGGACGCTGGGGGGCAGTTTGGTGCGGCCAATCAATTTAACTCGCATATCTTTGGATTGTGGGAAGAGCGCGGTGAGGGGTCTCGCGGCGCCGGGTGGGAGTCCAGCGGGTTTGTTTGATAGTGAATGCCACGGGCTTTCGGAATACACTGTTCCTTAAAGACTCACATTCTAATCAATATTCTGTAAACTGTGTGTGCCTTTGTATGCCCTGTTTCTGAACAGAACTGATGAAGGAGCAGTGTGTTCCGAAAGTTTGTGGCGTTTGCTGTCACGTGGACCTGCTGGGCTTTAGCCTGGTGTTGTGGGACTTCTTACTGTGTTTACCCCAGTCCAACGCCGGCGTCTCCACATTGTGGGAGGAGGCCGGAGCACTCGGGGGAGACCCGCCCAGACATGGGGAGAATGTGCAAACTCCACATTATACACATACGGTGACCCAGGGCCGGGATTGAATCCGGGTCCCTGGCGCTGTGGGACAACAGTGTTAACCACTCTCTCAATTATGGGCCAGAATTATACTGTCCTGCCCACCCCAGAATCGGGACAGGTGAGGCTTGCAGAATGGGATTCTCCGTTGGTCTCAGGCGGGACTTTAGGAGCCTCGCCCGAGCGTGGTCGTAAAATCCCAGCAGTGGTTTCTCTCTTTCTCTGTGCCTTAGTGAGGACTGGATTTCTGCACCAGGTGAGAATTTGCCTGCTACACCATGAGTAGAAAACTGCTTATAACCTGCCTAATCGGGTATCGCTGAACCTGTGGGTTGGGTCTCCTCATTGCCTTGTGCGGTGGTGGTGGTGGGGGTGGTAGTGGGTGGTGGGGGGCAGTGGGGGATTAACCATTTGAGGGTGGGCAGCTCCCACTTTTTTTGGACAGTCAGGGGCTCTGTCTCTACAGGTAGCTAAGCAGCGGGCCCAGTGCTCACCAGGGCCCGGGTGTTAATGGCTAGTAACCTCACGTCAGGCTCTCATCAACGTGGGCTTTGATCAACTTGCAGGAACTGATGACACGAAGGTCGGTGGTGTTGTGGATGATCTGGAAGGATGGCAAAAGTTGCAGCAGGACATAGATAGGATGCAGGACTGGGCGGAGAAGTGGCAGATGGACTTCAACGCGGATAAATGTGTAGTCGTCCATTTTGGCAGAACCAACGGGATGAACGAGTACACTATCAAGGGCAGAAGTCTGAGTAGTGTTGAGGAGCAGAAGGATCTTGGGGTCCGGGTCCACAGGACTCTTAAATCGGCCTCACAGGTGGAGGAGGTGGTCAAGAAGGCGTATGGTGTACTGGCCTTCATTAATCGAGGGATTGAGTTTAGGAGTCGGGAGATAATGCTGGAACTTTATAAGACCCTTGTCAGGCCTCATTTGGAGTATTGTGCGCAGTTCTGGTCGCCTCACTATAGGAAGGATGTAGAAGCTATTGAAAGGGTGCAGAGGAGATTTACAAGGATGTTGCCTGGACTGAGAGGCATGCCTTATGAAGTTAGGTTGAGGGAACTGGGACTCTTTTCCCTGGAGAGACGAAGGTTGAGAGGCGACCTGATAGAAGTTTACAAAATGTTGAGAGGAATAGATAGGGTGGATTCTCAGAGGCTATTTCCCCGGTTTGAAATGGTTGCTACGAGAGGACACAGATTTAAGGTGAAGGGAGGGAAGTTCAGAAGTGATGTTAGGGGTAAGTTTTTCACTCAGAGGGTGGTGAGTGAATGGAATCGGCTGCCGTCAGTGGTGGTGGAGACGAACTCGCTGGGGTCTTTTAAAAGACTTCTGGATGAGTATATGGGGTTTAATGAGATTGAGGGTTATAGATAGGTCTGTAGGTTGGTAGGTGATGATGTGATCGGCGCAACTTGTGGGCCGAAGGGCCTGTTTGTGCTGTAGTGTTCTATGTTCTATGTTCTATGTTCTATGAACCCTCAGTTGAAATAGCTGTTTACCCAATCTGAGAAAAAGGTTTTCCTGGCTCTCGTTCTAGGGGTTTGAAAGTTAACTGCAAGGCTGCCACTTATTTTGCCTCCTCACTTGGCCCTGCTGGGTCCCTTCAGAGAGTAGTTAAATGGAACAAGTCAATGTGTATTTGATACCCTTGTTGGCCAGATTGGGTTGGGATATCAGGTTTCAGAACAAAAGAAACAGCAGCAAAATAGTCCACTGAATACTTTTAATGATTTCAACTTTTAACTCCTGGGTTAAAAAAAATGAAATTCTCACCTTAGGCCTCACTGAATATTCACAGAAATCCTTGCCACCCATCACCAAATTTTTTCCTTTCATTGCCTGCCCCCACACTCCCACCATCCTAAAGACACATGCTGGGCAATGATTCTAAAGATCTCCCATTATTCCTGTGTGATTGGACACAATTGGTGTCAGAAGACAAACCCACGGTGGAGGCATCACAGCAGATACTGTCTCTGTGTACTGTGCAGCAGGGATTGTCAGGTTGAGGAATTAAAGTTCCTCATGATACTCGGGTAGTTTTTTTTCAGTCATTCACAAGATGTGGGTGTTGCTGACTAGATCAGCATTTACTGGCCATTCCTAATTACCCTTGAGAAGGTGGTGTTGAGCCACCTTCGTGAATCGCTGCAGTCCATGTGACGTAGGTATTCCCATGTGCATTAGAGAGGGAATCTCTACTTTGGTAGAAATAATAGTCGGAGGGATTACTATTTAAAAGGTGAAAAGCTGCAGCATGCTACGGTGCAGAGGGACCTGGGGGTCCTTGTGCATGAGTCGCAAAAACCCAATCTGCAGGTGCAGCAGGTGATCAAGAAGGCAAATGGGATGCTGACCTTTATAGCGAGGGGGATAGAATATAAAAGCAGGGAGATCTTGCAGCAACTGTACAGGGCACTGGTGAGGCCGCAGCTGGAGGACTGTGTGCAGTTTTGGTTGCCGCACTTGCGGAAGGATATATTGGCCTTGGAGGGAGTGCAGAGAAGGTTCACTAGGCTGATATCGGAGATGAGGGGGTTGGACTATGAAGAGAGACTGAATAGACTGGGTCTGTACTCGTTAGAGTTTAGAAGGCTGAGGGGGGATCTTATAGAGACGTGTAAGATAATGAAGGGGATGGATAGGGTAGAAGTAGAGAGATTCTTCCCGCTTAGAAAGGATAACAGGACTAGAGGGCACAGCCTCAAGATAATGGGGGGGTGGGCAGTTTAGATCGGAGTTGAGGAGGAACTTCTTCACTCAAAGGGTGGTGAATCTCTGGAATTCTCTGCCCGTTGAAGTGGTGGAGGCTACCTCGCTGAATATAGTTAAGGCATGGGTAGATAGGTTTCTGATAGACAAGGGAATTAAGGGTTATGGGGAGAGCGCAGGAAAGTGGAGCTGATCCACTTCAGATCAGCCATGATCTTATTGAATGGCGGGGCAGGCTCAAAGGGCTAGATGGCCTACTCCTGCTCCTATTTCTTATGTTCTTATGTAATCTAGGACTTTGAATCTGCGACAGTGAAGGAATGGTGATATAATTCCAAGTCAGGGTGGTGAGTGACTTGCAGGGAAACTTCCAGGTGGTGGTATTCTCATGTGTATACTGCCCTTGTGTTTCTAGGGAGTGGTAGCACAATGGTATTTTCTCTGGGCTCGTAATCCATTCAGCCAGGGTAATGCTCTGGGTACCTGTGTTTGAATCCCACCAGGGCAGATGGTATCACTGGGGTAAATGAGAAATACGGAGTTGAGGGGGTTGAACTATGAGGAGAGGCTGAATAAACTAGGCTAGTACTCGTTAGAGTTTATAAGAATGAGGGGAGATCTCATTGAGGCATATAAGATGATGAATGGGATGGATAGGATAGAGGTGGAGAGACTCTTCCCGCTCAGAAAGGGCAGTAGGACTAGAGGGCACAGCCTCAAGATAAAGGGGGGGCGGTTTAGAACGGAGTTGAGGAGGAACTTCTTCACTCAAAGGGTGGTGAATCTCTGGAATTCTCTGCCCGTTGAAGTGGTGGAGGCTGCCTCACTCAATATTTTTAAGACGTGGGTTGATGGGTTTTTGATAGGCAAGGGGATTAAGGGTTATGGGGAGAGGGCGGGAATGTGGAACTGAGACACGACAGATCAGCCATGATCTTATTGAATGGCGGGGCAGGCTCGAAGGGCTAGATGGCCTACTCCTGCTCCTATTTCTTATGTTCTTATGTTCTTAAAAAACTCAAGCAAGTTAGTTAAACGTGATGTGGCCTTAACAAATCCATGCTGGCTTAACTCTTCCACACTTAGCCACACTTATCCAAGTTACTGTTAATTTTGTCCCAAATTATCATTTTTAGAAGTTTATCCGTCACTGAGTTTGAATAGGCTGATCTGTCATTGCAGGGTTTATCCTTACACCCTATTTTAAAGGTGTAAAATTTACAATTCTCCAGCCCTCTGACACCATTTCTGTAACTAAAGAAGATTTTGGGGTTATAGCCAATGCCTCCACAATCTCCTCCTTTACTTTTCTCAGTAAGGGGAAAGGAGATGGCCTAGTGGTATTATCTCTAGACAATTAATCCAGAAATTTCTGGGGATCTGGGTTCGAATCCAGCTGCAGCAGCTGGGGAAACTTGAATCCAATTTTTAAAAAATCTGGAATTCTAATGACCGTGAAGCCATTGTCAGAAAAACCGATCTGGTTCACAAATGTCCTTTAGGGAAGGAAATCTGCCTTCTTTACCCCATCTGGCCTACATATGATGCCAGAGCATAGAGCATAGAACATAGAACATTACAGCGCAGAACAGGCCCTTCGGCCCACGATGTTGCGCTGACCAATTAAAAAAAGCAATGACCCTCTAACCTAAACCAATCCCTTTCCATCCATAAACCTATCCACAGATCTCTTAAACGCCCCCAAACTAGGCGCATTTACAACTGCAGCAGGCAGGGCATTCCAATCCCTCACCACCCTCTGGGTAAAGAACCTACCTCTGACATCCATCCTATAACTACCCCCCCTTAATTTAAAGCCATGCCCCCTCGTGCTAGCTTTCTCTATCCGAGGAGAAAGGCTATCACTGTCCACCCTATCTAAACCTCTAATCATCTTAATGTCAATATGTTTGACACTTAGTTCAAGGTAACACTTAGTTCAAGGTAACTAGGCAATAAACACTGGCTAACCAGTGACACCCATGTCCCATGAATGAATAAAAAAGAATTCTGAATGCATCCCATTTGTTCCTGATGGTTTATCAACAATAAACACAATCTGATATCTCTACCTTACTGATCTTCAGCCCATCCAGTGTCTCAAACATTTCCTTTTTCACTACAACTATGGCAATATTTTCTTCTTTGATTAAAAATGAAAATTATTCACTTAGTGCTTTGGCTGTGGCCCCCGCACCCCCCCCCCCCCCCACCCCCACCCCCCCTCCATGGATAAATCCCTTCTTGCTTCTTAATCAAACCCACTCCTGTTTCTGCCATCTCTGATATTGGTACATCCTGAAACAGGACTGCTAATGGGGTAAAATCGTTGAAAAAGTGAGGAAATTAAATAAAAAGAATAATTCGGGGGAAAACAACTCGATGTCAGAGTAATAAAAGCAAATTACTGCGGATTCCGGAATCTGAGCGAAAAACAGAAAATGCTAGAAAATCTCGACTGATCTGGCAGCATTTGTGGAGAGAGAATAGGGCCAACATTTCGAATCTGGATAAGTCTTTGTCATGTGTATACAAATTAATGCCAGCAGGCTCAATTATTCCCAATAATTCAAGCCAGGCAAAAATGGACAATTCCTGTAGCATCAAGAGAAAAGTTCTTGCTGCCCAAATTAAGCTTCCTGCTGTAATGCTCCCAAGATTAATGTAGCAAAATTGAATACCGTATGACAGAATAAAAACAACCTTTTGTGTACCTCATACTCAGCAATGTCTGAGACTGAACCATATTGTTCACAGCCTTCCATATTTTACACCGGGATCAGCTTCTGATCTCATCTGGTTCACTAATGTCCTTGAGGGAAGGAAATCTGCCGTCCTTACCCAGTCTGGCCCACATGTGACTCCAGAGCCGCAGCAATGTGGTTGACTATTAACCGCATTTCCAAGGGTAACTAGGGATGGGCAATAAATGTTAGTAAGAAGTCTCACAACACCTGGTTAGAGTCCAACCAGTTTATTTGATAGTAATCCCACAAACTTTCAGAAATGCTGATCCTTCATCAGGTGCGTGGAACACTGTTTCCGAAAGCTTGTGGGATTACTATCAAATAAACTGGTTGGATTCTAATCTGGTGTTGTGAGACTTCTTACTGTGTTTACTCCAGTCCAACGCCGGCATCTCCACATCAGTAAATGTCAGCCAGCTAGTGACGCCCATGTCCCACGAATGAATAAACTAAACCCTGCTGCCCTTATCTTAAGTTGCCACAAGTCTACTTTATCCATCACCCCTCTGCCCACTGGACTACACTGGCTCCTGGTTAAGCAAAACCCATATTTTTAAATTCTCATTCTTGTTTTCAAATCCGTCCATGGCATCACCCCTCACTCTTTGTAATGTCCTCCTGATCCACAACCCTTTGAGATATCTGTGCTCCGCTAATTCTGGCCTCTTGATAATCCCCTTTTTAATTCTTTCAGCCTTTGGCTGCCAAGGAACTAAGGTCTGAAATTCACTCCCTAAATTTCTCAGCTTTTCAATCTCACTTTCCTACTTGAAGAAGATCTATAAAACTTACCTCTTTGACCAAGTTTTTGATTATCAGCCCTAATATCTGCTTATGTGGTTCAGAGTCAAAGTTTGCATTATAATACTGTGGTGAAGTGCCTCAGGACAGTTTAATGTGTTAATGCCACAATATAAATACAGGCTCTTATTGTAGTTTTCCAAGTCTCCCTTAGAGACTTGGGCTGGAATTTTTGAGCCCCATAATGGCAGGAGCGGCACCACATAAAATTCCTTGTCCCAGCCAAAGGTTCATTGACTTCCAGTGGGAGCAAGCGATCCCAGCAATGGGTGGAGCAGAAAATCCCACCCTCAGACACGAATCCAGGCTGACATTATGTACAACACTGAGAGAGTACAACACTGAGAGAGTATAACACTGAGAGAGTATAACACTGAGAGAGTACAATACTGAGAGAGTACAACACTGAGAGTACAACAGTGAGAGAGTACAACACTGAGAGTACAACACTGAGAGAGTACAACAGTGAGAGGGTACAACAGTGAGAGAGTACAACACTGAGAGAGTATAGCACTGAGAGAGTACAACACTGAGAGAGTATAACACTGAGAGAGTACAACAGTGAGAGGGTACAGCACTGAGATAGTACAACACTGAGAGATTACAACACTGAGAGTACAACACTGAGAGAATACAACACTGAGAGAATACAACAGTGAGAGAGTACAACACTGAGAGTACAACACTGAGATTGTACAACAGTGAGAGAGTACAGCACTGAGAGTACAACAGTGAGAGAGTACAACACTGAGAGTACAACAGTGAGAGAGTACAACAGTGAGAGAGTGCAACACTGAGAGTACAACACTGAGAGAGTACAACACTGAGAGTACAACAGTGAGGGACTACAACACAGAGAGTACAACATCTGAGAGAGTACAACACTGAGAGTACAACACTGAGAGTACAACACTGAGATTGTACAACAGTGAGAGAGTACAGCACTGAGAGTACAACAGTGAGAGAGTACAACAGTGAGAGAGTACAACACTGAGAGTACAACAGTGAGAGAGTACAACAGTGAGAGAGTGCAACACTGAGAGTACAACACTGAGAGTACAACAGTGAGAGACTACAACTGAGAGAGTACAGCACTTAGAGAGTATAATACTGAGAGAGTACAACGCTAAGAGTACAACAGTGAGAGACTACAACACTGAGAGTACAAAACTGAGAGTGCAACACTGAGAGAGTACAGCACTTAGAGAGTACAATACTGAGAGAGTACAACACTGAGAGAGTACAACACTGAGGATACAACAGTGAGAGACTACAACATTGAGAGTACAACAATGAGAGGGTACATCAGTGAGAGAGTACAACACTGAGAGAGTACAACACTGAGAGTACAGCAGTGAGAGAGTACAACACTGAGAGTACAACACTGAGAGAGTACAACACTGAGAGAGTACAACACTGAGAGTACAACAATGAGAGAGTACAATACTGAGAGAGTACAACAATGAGAGAGTACAACACTGAGAGAGTACAGCAATGAGAGAGTACAATACTGAGAGTACAACAATGAGAGAGTACAATACTGAGAGAGTACAACAATGAGAGAGTACAACACTGAGAGAGTACAGCAATGAGAGAGTACAATACTGAGAGAGTACAACAATGAGAGAGTACAACAGTGAGAGAGTACAACACTGAGAGAGTACAACACTGTCATTGTTTAGAATGTGGTATTAAATTAAAGTCCCATCTGCTCTCTCAGATGAACATAATCCATCTCATGTCTTATGGTCTTGTGATATCATTCAAATAAGAGCTGGATTGGACAGAGGCTTTTCTGCAATGCACTGACTAATATTTATCCCTTAACCAACATCACTGAAACACATTATCTGGTCAATTTCACTTTTATTTATCATTGTCGCAAGTAGGCTTACATTAACACTGCAATGAAGTTACTGTGAAAATCTCCCAGTCGCCATACTCCAGCACCTGATGGGCTACACTGAGGGAGAATTTAGCACGGCCAATGCATCTAACTTGCAAGTCTTTCAGGCTGTGGGAGGAAACCGGAGCACCCGGAGGAAACCCACATGCAGATTCCGCACAGACAGTGACCCAAGCTGGGAATCGAACCCATGCCCCTAGCGCTGTGAGGCAGCAGTGCTAACCACCATGCCAATGAGCTGCCCCTTTACCACTGCATTTCTGTTTGTAGGAATTTTCTGTGTGAAGATCGGTGGCTGCATGTTCCACCATTACAACAGTGATTGCCTTTTAAAAGCCTCATTGATTGTGAACTGCTTTGGGACATCCTAAGGTTGTGGAACGTGTCAGGTACCTTGCATCAGGGGTAATATTAGTCCCATGCTACACCATGAATATTTCAAACTCTACATTTAAAATTGGACACCAGTTTAAATGTATCCACGCCTGCTTGCTTTTCCTCAAATGAATTGGTCACAGCTGTTATTAGCATTCAACCTGTGTGTGGCTAGATTAATGTTTTAAGTCTTCCAATTCAATAGAAGGGTGGGCATATTGAAACCCTGGCATTGGAAGTGTGAGGTAAATACAAACCTGCCTTCTGTTTGGAATGAAGTAATATGCTTCTTTCGGGCTTTCCCATCACCTTGATGCTTACTTACCTCCAATAGCTCCAGTGCCAGTTAAGCCCCAACTTTAAAATTCTATACCCATTTTCCATGGCCTCCTGCCTCCCAGTAACCTCCTCCAGTCTGACATCCTTCCAAGAATTCAAGAGTTCTAATTCTGGCCTTTTGTCCTTCCCCAATTTCACTAGCCCCATCTTTGGCTTCAGCTGTCTTAACCCTAAACTCTAGAATTCCCTCCAAAATCTCTCTGACTCTCAGGCTCTTTCATGCTTTAAGATGCTCTCTAATATCTAACACTTTGACCATTCCTTTCGATGTCCTTATTCGGTATCAAATTCTGTCTGGGTCATTTTGCTATGTTAAAAGTGCTATATAAATGTGAGTTATTATGTTGTAAAAACTCACAAGCATTTTTCTAATCATTATTGTGTGAGTTTCAATACAAAGAAAGCCCTCTAATGCCTCCACTTTCTCAGAAGACTAAGGAAATTTGGCATGTCCGCTACAATTCTCAGCAACTTTTACAGATGTGCCATAGAAAACATTCTTTCTGCTTGTATTACAGCTTGGTATAGCTCCTGCTCTGTCCAAAACGGCGAGAAGCTACAACGAAGTCCAGTCCATCACGCAAACCAACCCCCCATCCATTGACTCTGTCTGCACTTCCTGCTGCCTCAGAAAATCAGCCAGCATAATCAAGGATCCCTAGAAACCTAGACATTGGGCCCTATTTTATCATTTTAATTCTAAGTACTGAGTGGACTTGAATCTGGGAATGTTTCAGATCCGACTTTTAGACCTGTCCTCAGGCACCCCCATACACACTCTGCCTGAAAAAATAGCAGCGATTCTGAATCGCGCTGCACAAGCCTGTGGGCAGGGCTTAACGTGCCTGAAATGCTGCAACTCCGATCGGCACCTCCAACTGTGCATGCGCAGTAAAAAAAAAGTAACACTCCCCTGCCAGATCGCTCCCAGGCCGGTTAGTGCCTCCCCCAAGCCCCCACAGACATCACCCCACCCCCACAACATAACTGACCCCCAATCCCCCCACCACCCAGACAAATCACGGTCCTCTGCCCCTCTTCCCCCCACCAATCACACGCAGAGTGGCCACAGACCCTCCCCAGCCCCCACCTCCCCATCTCCTCACACCCCCTCCCCCCTTCCAGAGAACCATCTGACCCGCCTCTTTCCCCTTCCCCCCCTACCATCGATCTCAGTCAGAGAGCCGCCAGACGCCCTGAACTTTCCTCCTCAGAAGCTGGAGTGCCCGAATCGGACCTTTGTGGACCATGTCTGTTTCACACCGAATCTGCAAATGCATTCAAATTGATATTGTACCTGTTTCAGGAGCGATCCCAATGGCAGCCATTTTCAGTCAATGCTAAAGGGGGAACAGGTGCAGAGGTGGGTGTGGATCATACTACTCGCCTTACGCCCAACTTTACAAAGTTTTCGTGCCCGAAAATGGGCGCAACTTGATGCTAAAATCTACCCATTCTCTCTTCCACCTTCTTCCATTGGGAAAAAAGATACAAAAGTCTGAGATCACGTACCAACCAACTCAAGATCAGCTTCTTCCCTGCTGCCATCAGACTTTTGAATGGACCTACCTTATATTAAGTTGATCTTTCTCAACACTCTAGCCGCCCAAGGCTGCAAGAAATTACAGAAGATTGTGAATGTGGATTAATCCATTACACAAACCAGCCTCCCATCCACTGACTCTGTCTACACTTCCCGCTGCCTTGGCAAAGCAGCCAGCATAATCAAGGCCTCCATGCTCCCCAGACATATTCTCGTCCACATTCTTCCATCGGGCGAAAGATACAAAAGTCTGAGATCACATACCAACCAACTCAAGAACAGCTTCTTCCCCGCGGCCATCAGACTTTTGAATGGACCCACTTCGCATTAAGTTGATTTTTCTCTACACCATAGCTATGACTGCAACACTACATTCTACACCCTCTCCTTTCCTTCTCTATGAACAGTATACTTTGTCTGTATAGTGTGCACAAAACAGAGACTTTTCACTGTATGTTAATACATGTGACAATAATAAAACCAAATCAGGGAGAGAACAGCACTTGCTTGACGAGACAACAGTGTGAGCAGAAACACATGACTCAGTGTTGTCTGTTCACAGAATTGTTAAAAACCGTAGCAACATCAAAATATAGCACAGCCTGTGTTTAACCCCACAGCTTCGATTCATCTTGGTGGTGGGCTGTAGGGATTAGTTGCCCTGCTCACTAATCTCTTCTGTCAGATGAGCAACAAAGCTCCCCTGACTTCAATGGCGCATTCTGATTGCTACACGTGACGCTATTTGCTTGTCGCCTGCAAGATCCTGTTCAACTGAAAGGAAACAAAGCAACCAACCAAAGCTGATCACGATTGGCTTGAATTCATTTTTTTTTCCCCCTGAAAAAGCAACCAGCGCATCAAATAAGTATAACATCAAATAGAATGCTAATCCTATTCAGGGAAAATCCCAGCTCACAATAACCCCTCAATCCTGAATGAGCAACAATGTCACTCTTTAATTAACTCTTTGAATGGTCAGGGAGGACCAGGATTAGAATGAAGTGAGATTTGCTGCTAAGATATTCCTCCCCCGAGGTAAAAGATTTTCTCCAAACCGTGCTCTCAAAAAACACCCATTAATAAAAGTAACAAGGATTGGGGACTGGGTAGAAACAGAGGGTGGGATCCCCAGGCCGTGCTCACTTTCCTCAGGAATGGTGGAGAGCTCAGAAAAGCGTGATTCTCACCGGCGAGATTTTGTTTTTGAGCTGATCTCACTGTGCTGACTTCAGCCGGGCTAATGAGGTGGGCTTGCTAGAGTGTGAACTACCTGATGAGTCCTCCCTAAATTAATTTGAGTTTGTTTATTTGGTTGGTATACAAAAGAGATACCTGATGTGTCCTAATTGATGGTTAAATCAGGGAGCCTCACGCTCCCTGTTTAAAGCAGGTATGATGTGGATATGCCGGCGTTGGACTGGGGTAAACACAGTAAAAAGTCTGACAACACCAGGTTTTAGTCCAACCGATTTAATAAATCGGTTGGACTAAAACCTGGTGTTGTCAGACTTTTTAAAGCAGGTATGTCAGACTCCCAGCCTGCATTCAGCAAAGAGCAACCGGTGAGCTGGCTGTGTACAGATGTATGGTGTAAATAAAGTAACTTGGTGACGGGACTTTTGCCTCTCTGGAGTTATTATACCCACCAGCAGAGTGATGCAGAAGACGCCGGGGGGAAGGCCACAAACTTAATTTGAATGCATCAGCATGTCATTAGCTTCATGTCTACACAGAACAAAAGAACAAAGAACAGCACAGCACAGGAAACAGGCCCTTCAGTCCTACAAGCCTGCGCCGCCCATTTTAACATTCAGTGAATGCCTTATTCAAGTCTTTTGTCGATCGTCAACGATTTTGTCTACCTCTAGTGGACTCCACAATAAAGGGGGTGCAAATTTAGGGAATTATATATGCGCCAGATTAAGGGAGGTCCAATTCAGGGACAATTTATTGACACCAATCAGCCTAAAAAGCACATTTTTGGGATGTGGGAGGAAACCAGAGCACCTGGAGAAAACCCACACAAGCACAGGGAGAATGTACAAACTCCCACAGACACTGACCCAAGCCAGAGATCCAACCTGGGTCCCTGTAACTGCACAGCAAACAGTGATAGTCACTGAGCTGTCGTGTTGCCCGTCAATTGGTCCAGTTTAAGCGTACACTAACGGACATGAAGCACTAGGCAACTCTTGAAGCGACATCCAAGAGCAGCCCTCGTACGACCCACCGTGTGTATGCCCCTTGTTGGCCAACAATCGTCTATTGGTGCCTACTTTTCCCCCATGCCGACCTGTCACTTCTTAATCTTTCTCATGCTCCCACTACATCTAAGTGTTTCTCCAGCTGCGATTGAGGTGGCCTGCTGCCTTTCATGCCCTGTTGCTTGAGATGATGTCCTATGGGGGGCCTGGACTTTGAGGGCCCTGGCCTGCTTTCAGGCAGCACGGGTATTGCAGTTCTGCCCTCATCGGTGTGTGGGGCTGGAGGAGTGTCGCTCTCAGGAAGTGGGAACTCAGAGACACCCCCGGAATCTCTGGGCTGGGAGGTCCTGAGTTGTGCACCAGATGCTCCTTATCCCTTTAGACTCTCCATGGGATAGAGGGGCATCTAGAGAGTGGGCCAGGAGCCCCACCGTCCTCTGGCACTGACTCCCACCCGTGCCTGCATGGAGGTCATGAGCTGAGCTATGGTGCAAATATCTCCTGCCATGGAGTGCACGTCCTGCGCCAAGGTCCCCACTGCAGACGCCAACCTGGCAGTGTTGGCTTCGATGCGCTGAGCTGGCGGCACCATCTCCTCGGACATTAGACAATGGAACTCCTCCAGTCGGCCTTACACTCTGAGCAGGGACACGGTGAAAAGTGCAACTCATGTGATGTATCTGTACAGACACCGGTTTTCTTGGGCTCCAGTAATATCAAGGTGGCAGATGGGAAATGTGTAATATAACACTCAGGAAACCACAAACAAGAGTTTCAATTACATTCGGAAACTGTATGAATGAATTCTCTACACAAGTTTACAGCCAAACTGTTTGGGATTTTTTATAAGGATTACTCAAGAGAAAATGTTGTAACTGAGCCATGGACTGAATCACCCTACATATGAATAACGTGGCAATACCGCAGGCTGTAGGCTGACTCTGCAGTGCAGCACTGAGGGAGTGCTGCACTTTGGTAGGCACTGTCTTTCAAATTATACTTTAAAATAAGGCCTTTTCTATCCTTTCAGGTGGATATGAAAGATTCCAAGGAATTATCTTGAAAACAGGGGAGTATCCACCAATATCCTGGGCAATATTTATCCCTCATGCAACAGCTAAAAATAGATACTCTGCCTTCTTTATTCATTCAAGGGAAATGTGCATTGCTGGCTAGGCCAGCATTTACTGTCTATTGCTAATTGCCCTTCAGAAGATGGTGGTGAGCTGTCTTCTGGAACTGTTGCAATCTATGTGGTGTAGGTACACCCACAATGCTGTTAGGGACTTCCAAGATTTTAACGCAATGACCATGAAGGAATGGCAACAAGTTTCCAAATACAGATGGTGAGTACTTTGGAGGGAAAATTCCAGGTAATGGTGTTCCAATTTATCTGCTCTTGCTCTTCCAGGGAGGTGGTCATGGGTTTGGAAGGTACGGTCTAAGGAGCCTATTATCAGATTGTTGTTTTTGGGAGCCTGTTGTACGCCCATTACATTACAACAGTGACTGAACTTCAGAAGGGCCTCTGACTGTAAAGCACATTGGGATGGTTTGAGGTGCTGGAAGACACTACATAAATGCAGATCTTTCATATTGAGCTTATTCTGCCATTCAATTTCATTATGGCTGTTCTATACTAAATAAGTGACAGCCATTCACTGATTCATTCCTCAGAGAATGTCTTGACTAATCAAAGTCAAGCTACCTGATTTAAATTTCACACAATGCTTGGCAGTTAACTGCCATCAACTGGTGCATTCTCTATGGCAATGCTTCCATCAATCAAAATCCACTTGCCCACCAATCAGCACTCCCTTCTCATGAAGTATAAATTTGTTGTTTCCCCTGATCTTTATGTGAACTGCCTTGATGAGTACGTAATGAAAAGCTTTGACAAAATAAAATGTCTCTTTTTTCAGTAATACTCAGGTGTTTATTGGATTGTAAAGATTTTACCATGACCTGATTGGAAACAACTGTGTTGTTCTCTTCAGCGAGTTGTTCTTGTCTGTAATGTATAGCCTGAGAGGGGAGTAGAAGCAGATTCCATAATGTAAAAAGGGAACAGAATAAAGGGAGCTAGTGGGAAACAATGAAAATAAACTAGCGGAGAACAAGTAAAAGTTTCTGTAAGTATGTAAAGAGAAAAAGATTGACAAAAATGAATGTTGACCCCTTACAGTCAAAGACGGGGGAATTCATAACATGGAACAAAGAAATGGCTGAGGAACTAAATTTGTACTTTGCTTCTGTTTTCACAAGTTTGTGTATTCATATCCTGACTATCTTTGGACATCCATGGTACTCTGCATTTGTTACTTCTTCCCATCACTCTAGAGGGAACATGTTGGACCTATACCATCTCCATTTCCTTTTTGAATGTACCCCATTCTCCTACCCTTCTGTAGATTACACTCCAAGTCAGGAAGGCGAATGGGATGCTGGCCTTCATAGCGAGGGGGATTGAATATAAAAGTAGGGAGGTCTTGCTGCAGCTGTATAGGGCATTGGTGAGGCCGCAGCTGGAGTACTGTGTGCAGTTTTGGGCGCCGCACCTGCACAAGGATATTTTGGCCCTGGAGGGAGTGCAGAGGAGGTTTACTCGGCTGATACCGGAGTTGAGGGGGTTGAGCTATGAGGAGAGGCTGAATAAACTAGGCTTGTACTCGTTAGAGTTTAGAAGAATGAGGGGAGATCTCATTGAGACGTATAAGATGATGAATGGGATGGATAGGATAGAGGTGGAGAGACTCTTCCCGCTCAAAAAAGACAGTAGGACTAGGGGGCACAGCCTCAAGATAAAGGGGAGGCGGTTTAGAACGGAGTTGAGGAGGAACTTCTTCACTCAAAGGGTGGTGAATCTCTGGAATTCTCTGCCCGTTGAAGTGGTGGAGGCTGCCTCGCTAAATATTTTTAAGAAGCGGGTTGATGGGTTCTTGATAAGAGAGGGGATTAAGGGTTATGGGGAGAGGGCGGGAAAGTGGAACTGAGCCACGACAGATCAGCCATGATCTTATTGAATGGCGGGGCAGGCTCGAAGGGCTAGATGGCCTACTCCTGCTCCTATTTCTTATGTTCTTATGTTATTAACTGTTCTCAGTCTACCTTGGCCAGATCCTGCCTTATTCTACTAAAGTCCAATTTCCCCCAATCCTAAATGTTTTTTTGCAACTTGTCTATTTCCTTTCCATAACAAGCTTAAGTTGTGCCATGTTGTGATCACTATCATTAAAATGCTCCCCCCACCATCACTCCAACCACATATCTGGCTTCATGCCCTAGAATTATGTCCAGTACTGTGCCATCCCTTGTTGGGTCCATGACTTATTGACCTAAATAGTTCACCTCAAGAAATCTATTCCATCCAAGCCCTTAGAACAAAAACAAAGAACAACACAGCACAGGAAACAGGCCCTTCGGCCCAACGAGCCCACACTGCCATTTCAACATTGTGAGTCCCTACTTCCACCCATGACCCTTGTCTACGCTTTTGGCACTCCACATTGGAAACCAGATTGAGGGGAGACTAATTTAGGGACAATTTATTAACACCAATCAGCCTAATAGCACATCTTTGGGGTGTGGGAGGAAATTGGAGCACCCAGAGAAAACCCACGCAAGCACGGGGAGAATGCGTACACTCCCACAGACACTGGCCTAAATTCATGTATCTGCACAGCAATCAGTGATAGTCACTGAGCTGTTGTGTTGCCTACCAGCTGGTCCAGTTTAAGCGTACACTAACGATGTGAAGCACTAGGCTACTCTCGAAACATCCAAGAGCAGCCCTTAATATTATATTTTTCCCAATTAATGTAGGTGAAGTCAAAATCACCTAATATAATTACCCTCTTGATATTGCTTTCCCATACCTCATAAATTGTGCACATATTTGCTCCTCAGTTTCTGACTGGCTATGGGGCAATCTATAATTAACATCTAGCAATCTGGCTGTCCCTTTTTTTATTCCTAAACACTATCCACAAAGCTGGGAGTAATCCAGAGATTACAACTCGGGAAGTTCTGCTTTTTAGTCTACTTCCTAATTCCCTGAATTCTTGATACAAGGCCTCATCACTCTTTCTAACTGTCATTGGCACCAACATGTACCATGACCTCTACCTTACCACCCTCCCCTCTCAGATGCCCTGTTGCTATTCATCAAACCTAATCTAGTTACTCAAAATTACTGCAGCCTATCCTGCCCGCCTTTTTGAGGAGTGGTTGAGGACTCTGGGTCTGTATTCAATGCAGTTTAGAAGAATGAAGTGAGATTGCATTGAAACTTACAGAATACTGAAAGGCCTGGATAGAGTGGACATGGAGAAGATGTCTCCATTAGTAGGGGAGACTAGGATCTGAGGGCACAGCCTCAGAGTAAAGGGGCAACCCTTTAGAACAGAGATGAGGAGGAATTTCTTCAGCCAGAGCGTAGCGAATCTGTGGAATTCATGTCCAGAGAAGGGTGTGGAGTCCAGGTCATTGAGTCTATTTAAGACAGAGATAGATAGGTTCTTGATTGGTAAGGGGATCAAAGGTTACAGGGAAAAGGCTGGAGAACGGGGTTGAGAAACTTATCAGCCATGATTGAATGGCAGAGCAGACTCGATGGGCTGAATAGAACATAGAACATAGAACATAGAACATTACAGCGCAGAACAGGCCCTTCGGCCCACGATGTTGCGCCGACCAGTTACAAAAACAATGACCCACTAGCCTATACCAATCCCTTTTCGTCCATAAACCTATCCAGAGATCTCTTAAACGCCCCCAAACTAGACACATTTACAACTGCAGCAGGCAGGGCATTCCAATCCCTCACCACCCGCTGGGTAAAGAACCTACCCCTGACATCCGTCCTGTAGCTACCCCCCCTTAATTTAAAGCCATGCCCCCTCGTGCTAGCTTTCTCCATCCGAGGAAAAAGGCTATCACTATCCACCCTATCTAAACCTCTAATCATCTTATATGTTTCAATAAGATCCCCTCTTAGCCGCCTTCTTTCCAACGAAAACAACCCTAGATCCCTCAGTCTCTCCTCATAGGACCTCCCCACCATACCAGGCAACATCCTAGTAAACCTCCTCTGCACCCTCTCCAACGCCTCCACATCCTTCTTGTAATGCGGGGACCAGAACTGCACACAGTACTCCAAGTGCGGCCGCACTAGAGTAGTGTACAGTTGCAACATTACACTGCGACTCCTAAATTCAATCCCCCTACCAATAAACGCCAAGACACCGTATGCCTTCTTGACAACCTTATCTACTTGATTCCCAACTTTCAGGGATCTATGTACACACACACCTAGATCCCTCTGTTCATCCACACTATTCAAAGTCCTCCCGTTAGCCCTATACTCGACACATCTGTTGCTCCTACCAAAGTGAATTACCTCACACTTCTCCGCATTAAATTCCATCCGCCACCTCTCGGCCCAGCTCTGCAACCTATCTAAGTCTCCCTGCAGACTATGACACCCTTCCTCACAATCTACCACACCTCCAACTTTGGTGTCATCAGCAAATTTACTAATCCACCCAACTATAATGGCCTAATTCTGCTCCTATATCTTACAGTCTTATGGTCTTTTCCCCATCATCATGCAATCTGAAATCCTGATAAGGAATCATCCACTGCCGTAGCACCACCACCCTCCCCCCCCACCCCCTCCACCCCCACTAACTCCCCTCACCCCGAGCTCAACCAAATTCCCACCCACATCTGAAGAACTGCAACGTTGAGTGGGATCTTTGAAATTCTAAGAGCCTTGGGTTGTTTTGTTATGTTAAAGGTGCTATATAAATATAAGTTATTGTTGTTGGATGTAAGACGTCTGTATCCTATATTCGGGTGGAACTTTGACAATTCTTGCGCTGGTTAATATTAAAGAGAAATAACCATCATGTGATTAATATCGCAGCTTCAAGTATTTATTACACTAATATCTAATAATAACTATTATGATACAATAGAGGGAGCGTGTTGAGCCTGCACCCTCCCCATTTCCATTTGAATGTTCCCTCCCACCACTTCTCTTCTGCAGATTTCCCCACAAGTAACTGTTCCCAGTCTATCTTGGCCAGACTCTGTCTTATTTTACTAAAATCTGCTTCCCACAATCCAAAACATTTTTTTTTGCAACTTGTCCTTATCATAAAAGGTGTTGCTTGGCTATATTTCGAAATGATATGAGTTATATCTTTTATGAATAGCTTTTCTCCATTGCAACACATATATTACAACAATAATATATATTACACACACATATTAAATATATACTTGAGGTAAAGTGTTCAAAACAATCTGGTATATCAGTCATGTACAGGACACTGCACTGACATTAAATCATTCAGTGTAAATAGCTGTTGACACCAACCTTTCATAAGCTTACTTTGTGTGTGGCCATTGATCTGTGTAATGTATTCTCAATTTCGCGCTGAGTTAATTTTTGCCTTTGGATTTTTGAGTCTGTCCATTGGGGGTGGGTGCACATTTTTTTAAAATCTGTTAGATGCTCATATAACTCAAGGGCTCATTGCCACGTCACTCCACAACCTTCGGGGAGTTGTAGGAGCTGGCAGGGACTTGAGGAAAGAAAAAAACAATTAGAATTATTTTCGGCAAAGGTTAGAAGTGGGGGACTCTTTGAAATCGAAACTTGTCGAGCCGCAGCTGCGATGAGCTGTGTGACATTATCCTGTCACAGTTGCACTGATGTGCGAAATATTAAATCACCTCAGGGGATTGTTTAGCTGGAGAGCTGCTCTTTTCCACATTTTCCGCAAAGCTCCTGTACCCTCCGCCCACACCTCACATTTCCCCCCCCCCCCCACCTTACCTCTCCCCCCCACCCCACCCCATACCTCTCCATCTCATATCTAACATCTCCCACACTGAGCTCCAAGTTGTACAGGTCACACAAATAGACAAGCATTCCTGAATCAGCTCAGGTCGCCATGGGAGATAAAAGTGTCATTAACCTCCATATCAACCTCACAAGTTTCTTATCCACTTTCAAAGAAAGTTCAGAGAGTTGTCTTTGCACTCTACCACAAGTGCCAGGGGAAAATCTCCAGAGCCTGTGTGTAACAGCAAGAGTGTAACACTTTCTTGTTGGTAAATCAGTTACACTTTCTTCAGGTTTATACCATCGCCATTGAGTCTTCATGCTTGACTCCCACTCCTCCCCCCCACTCCATCGTCAACAACCCAGACTTGACAACCCCGAGCAGTGATTTGCGACTGTTGCTAGGTGCTGATGGTGTGGGAACATTTCCTTCATAGGCTAGGCGTGGAAAAATAGTTAAAGCATTCTTTGTCGACATGTTTACAATCTACATTTATCCCGCTTTCTCGTCATCTGATTGTTATTGCTTTCAGAGTGCATGGAAAGCAAGGGAAAATTCCATCCATTTCCTTCCCGAAAGTAAGGCCAATTCCAACTGTTATGATGGGATCTGGGGGAGAGGCACAGATCTGGGACAGGAAAAATCCCTGGGGAACTCCAAGTCTGTTGGCAGGAATTTTAAACATCCTTTAGGGTGAGTTGGCAGATCTGGGGGTATTGTAAAATTGGGCGTAGTATCATCAGCTACCCATCCTTATCTGTCCCCACTTGTATTTTACAGGGGAGGTGTCAGATGGGCCACTTGCCAGTTGGCTAAGTGACCAATGGTTATTTAAAAGTCCCCTCACGCTCTGCTGGTATTGTACCCATGCTGGAAGTGGTCAGCGCCAACTGTCCAGGTACTTGGCAACATTATCATAGAATCCCCACAGTGCAGAAGGAGACCATTCAGCCCATCGAGTCTGCACCGACAACAATCCCACCTAGGCCCTATCCCTGTAAGACCACATATTTACCCTGCTAATCCCTCTAACCTATGCATCCCGGGACACTAAGAGGCAATTTATCTTGGCCACTGTATCTGACCCACACATCTTTGGACTGTGGAAGGAAACCAGAGCACCAGGAGAAACTCATGCAGACATGGGGAGAATGTGCAGACTCCACACAGACAGTGACCCGAGGCCAGAATTGAACCCGAGTCCTTAGCGCTGTGAGGCAGCAGTGCTAACCAATGTGCCACCATGCCGCTCTGGTTGGGTCAGAGGCGGAGGAGGTTACATCCTGAGCAGACACCCTGTGCTGTAAGACAGCTCACACAAGGGTCACAGGCAACCTCTTCTTCTCACACCTGAAACCTGTTAAGGGCAATTTTAACTCAGGAGAGCTGAGGTGCATGGGAAAAAAGTGGATGATAAACAAATAAATGAAGTTATGAATCTGCGCAGTTCCCTGCCCAGTGAAACAGTTCAGGCTACCTTGTTGAATGTTTTTAAGGCAAAGATAGATTTTCAAACAACAAAGAAATTAAGGTGAGTGAGCGGGGAAGTGGAGCTGAGTCCATGAAAAGATCAACCACAATCTTATTGAATGATGAAGCAGGCTAGAGGGGGCCAGACGGCCTACTCCTGCTTCTAGTTTTTATGTTCTTATTAAACCATTGGCCCCTCATTGGAGTATAGATTTTTACTCCTGAGCCTTGTTTTCAAGCAGCAAATCTGACTCCTGCCATGAATAAGTTCAAAATCAGTAGGATTGTGGTTAGAATTGGCTGGGAGTGGGGGGAAGGTGGGTGAGCTGGAAGGTGGTTAGGCGGTCGGTGAAAGGGGGGTTCACCCATTGTCCCCAAGTATGCCTTCAGTACATTTTTGTTCTCAATAATGCACAGTGTTGAGTCACTCCGCTCCTGAACATGATGTCCACACGGAACAATCTTTCAAATTGCCAAAACTTCCCTAAACCCAACGCTAGGAATTCAAAAATGTGGCACCAAGTTCTTCAGTTCTTATCTCAAATATAATGTAAAAGAAAATTCCATCCTAGCCTCATTGCCATTGTCCTGATATGTATTGCACTGAGGCTAACACATATGCTCAACTGCAGGCAGCTATTATTGAACTAACATTACTTACACCTCTCTGACAAAGTCAGAAAGGACAATGTAGCAAAGTGCTCAGGTATTGCATAATTCTACAGAATGTTTCAAGCATTTAGAGCTTGTGGGTAATCCTTTCTGCAAGGCCCAGACTGCACGCACTCTTCCGGCATTCCCATTATATAATGGCTGCTGGGATCTCGCCAATCCTGGCTGGACATATTCCAGGAGATGCCAGTGGAAGTGACATCACAGGATATCGGCAATGTCGCATCAATGGGTGAGTTTCTTCACTGGTCCAATATCTCATCAACTCCACCATCTCATCTCCTTTCTTTAGTCCACTGCAACAACCATCTCAAGGTCTTTTTAAATGTTTAATCCTTGCCTCCATCATGAGTTGTGTTCAATGCCCCTGAAATAACTCCTCTGAGTCCAGTATCCCTTCACCAAATTTAGATTTATTTACACAGTAAACTTCACTCAGACAGGTACTTCCCTGTGTAGAGTATAAACCTGGAGTGCCTGTAATCATCACACACCACATCATGTACATATGCAGGGTTCCCTGATCGAACATGTATTACTGCCTTAACCTGGGAGCTTGTACTGTAAGAGGTTCACATCATGAACCTTGTTAAAGTCATTACAGCCCCACGTTTAGAAGAAAACAAACACTGTACTAAGAATCAATGACACTCCCATCCACTGTCTCTTTAAGGTTGAAACCAGGCACTCAAATCTTGACTGATTCATTCTCAGGAGAGGCCCAGGATTTAATCAGGGTCATCGTTTCCTATTTGGTCACTGCCATTTTACCGAGGCCCTCATGCCAGCCAAGTTAAAAAGTTGAACATTCTTCCAACAAAATAAATGCAAATTCACAAACAAAACATTGCTAAATCAACAGCTTCACCAACTTGTTTTAGCATAAGTGACACTTTTAGACTTTTTCAACCAATGTAATTTTCTTACCTCAAGCCCCAGGCCCTTCACTCAGCATCATGTAAAGGTTAACATCAGATTCAAACAGTGCCAGCAAGGCAAAAAAAACCGACAGCAACAACAGTAATGTTTGTGAGCACATTGGGGGTTTTGTCGATGTCCGCATGCTGTGCCTGCGTGGCTGCTTGCAATTATCAATGTTCACAAATGCACTGTGACTGGGAGCTATGAATTACAGAATGGAATCACACAATTATCATTTCAACACCTCCTGGATTGCTCTTAATTGCTGCTGGGAGGTTGAAGGCGAGGGGAGGCCTTGGCCTAGAGATATTATCGCCTGACTATTAAACCACAAACTCAGCTAATGTTCTGGGGACCAGAGTTTGAATCCCGCCAGGCCAGATGGCAGAATTTGAATTCACTAAAATATATCTGTAATTAAGAATCGACTGATGACCATGAAACCATTGTTAGAGAAATCTATCCGGTTCACTAATGTCCTTCAGGAAAGGAAATCTGCTATGACCTGACCTACATGTGACTCCAGGGCCACAGTAATGTGGTTGACTCTCAACTGCCCTCTGAACAAGGGTAATGAGGGATGGATATTAAATGCTGACCAACCAGTGACCCCCCCCGCTCCTGTCCTACAAATGAATAAAAAAAATCCAGGAGTCTCCCAGCCATTCCAGGAGGGGAGGGATAGCGACCTTACCGGGGTCTTCCACTGTATCCCACATCACTGGTGACCATGTCTGCTTACAAAGCAGGATTTCTGTTCTGTGAAAGGTTCACTCTGTAACGGGCAGCTTGAAATTACTCCACTGTCTAGCAGCAAGGAGCCAATTTTATTGACAATGCTGGCACAAATTGAAAACATACCCCAGTCCGATTCTGATATTGTGGAAGCATGTTCTTTTCCAGACAAAAACTGATTGCTCCTGTCATCTTCAATATTTCACAAGTTTAATTTTCTATAACAAACTGAAAGCAGAGCACTGACAACCATGTCATCCTTATATTTTGAACAGATGTGCACCGGCCCATACTTCTCCTTGTTAACACAAAGGGGATTGAACTTGTTATGTTTGGAGAAAAGAAACAAGATTCTGAGCAGGTGACTTGTTGCTTTTCCAGATAAAATTGTTGGAAAAGGCGGCATTGTGTTTGGGTAGTTTTAATACCTAATCTGGCACTGATTTATGAGCCATTACAGCAAACTTTAATGAAATGTGGAATATATAGACAGTTGTGTCTAGCGGGTAAAGTTTATTTATTAGTGTCACAAATAGACTTACATTAACACTGCAATGAAGTTACTGTGAAAATCCCCTAGTCGCCACACTCCGGCACCTGTTCAGGTACACTGAGGGAGAATATAGCATGGCCAATACCTAACCAGCACATCGTTTGGACTGTGGGAGGAAACCAAAGCACCCAGAGGAAACCCATGTAGACACAGGGAGAATGTGCAGACTCCACACAGGCAGTGACCCAAGCCAGGAATTGATCCCAGGTCCCTGGTGCTGTGAGGCAGCAGTGCTAACCACTGTACCACTGTTTAGGAAGAAAAAAATGAGGAAACCTATCTCTTTTAGGTACTGACTGACTCACTGTATGTTCATAATATTTTCTGATTTCCAGTACTCACAATTTCTCTCCCACCAAAATCAAGTTACTTACACAATTTTATAGATTAATGATGTGTCAGTTGCAGTGTGTATTAAATTAACAGAGGGCTGTTACATAATGATAATGTAAGTTGAGCAACACCCCCCGGAGTTTAGAAGAGTGAGAGGTAATCTTATTGAAACGTGTATAATTCTGAAGGGACTTATCAGGGTTGACATTGAAAAGTTGTTTCCCCCCTGGCTGGGGAATCTAGAAGATGTGGGGGGTGGGGGGGTGGGGTGTGGTGTGGAGTTTGCATAGCCTCAAGATAAGGAGTTGATCATTTAAGACTAAGATGTGGGAAGATATCCTCATTCAGAAAGCTGTAAACTTTTGGAATTATCTGCCCATAGGATTGTGGATGCTTCAGAGTTGATTATATTTAAGGCTGAGATAAGTAGATTCTCAGAGAATTAAGATATGAGAAGCAGGCAGAAAGTGGGGATGAGGCAGAGAATCAACCCTGACCATATTGAGTGATGAAGGAACCACGAAGAGCCATGGGCTACTCCTGCTCCTATTTCTCATGGTCTCATGTAGCTGTAACATACGAAACAGAAGAATAAATTGAAAAGGACTGGATCATCTGATGCATCAAGTCAATCCTTTCCAGGAGCGACCCATGCTCAGCATCTGCACTGCCCCAGATTACGTTATCTTTTGAGACAGACGGAAAGGAAAAAAATGAGACTAATTTCCAAAAAGCTTGAATAAATTTCTCTCTAAGCATCGCCTCCTCCTGCCCCCTCAAAGGAAATCAAAACTTCTCCTGCAGACCACTGTAGTTACTTCAATAATTCCCCCGTTTGTAATTCAAGATGCCCTTTAGCTTAAAAGTTTCCCTGATCTCTTTTAAAAAGGCCACAGAACGTACAATTTATATATAATGTGCAGTGGGGAAAGAATGAAGCTCTAATTTGAATGAGATTGATAACACAATTTACTCTATCAATACCTTGACAGCAGACTATCATGACCCTAATGTTTGTTTGTAGATCCTATCAGTGAGGTTCAGTGTTTCCATTCTCCAATATACTCCAGATGCTTCAGCAAAGTTCAGGAGAACCGGATGGAGTTCTAAATTGACACATTTGGTATTTTATTACAACAGAGCTTTAAATACCTGGACAGAAATGTTGGGAAAAGGTCCTGAATGTCCTATCCCTCTCTGCTAATTTTAAAGGCATTAATCTTTCACCAACACCCTGCCCAAAATGAAAGCATTGCCAAGTTGCCACCCTGTGTAAGATCAAGTGGCATGTCTACCACCCAGCAGCAATCAGAGCGTGATTAAAGGAGTATGGCAGATGAAATGTACAGTGCAAATGTGACAAAATCCTAACATTTTCCACTTGGGCCCATATAGGGGTTGCCAATATTAGATCAATGCTTTCCTAGAGGTTTCATTACATGGCTTCTGGTCTCCTACTGCCCCATCATCACCAGTGGGCTATCAATACATCCATTCTCACCAACCACTGCCTTATTGATATTAATGTGGGATATTACAAGGCTGTCATGCTTTAGAATCCTCCTTTAACTTAAGAGGAAAGAGAATATTCTGGATAGATAGTCATATGGAATCTGGAGACAGGTCCATGAGATCTGGTTGTCATTGAGGCAGAAACCAAAGTGAAACTAATTAATAATCAAGTGACGGTTTTAATAACTTGATACAGAAAAGGAATTGCTGTTTTGTGAGACACAGAGAGACAAGGCAGACTGCTACATGGAAGCAGGATGTTAGTAAGAAACTATTTTGCAATTCAAAGGGACATACAAACATACAAACTAGGAACAAATTTAGAACAAATTTGGAATCTCTCTCCATTGAAGTAACATGTTATTTTCCTATTCTTCCTACCAAAATGGACGAGTTCCCATTTCCCCACATTATGGCTGGGGTTTTCCTCCCCCACCCACCCCCCCAACCTCCATCCCTCCTACCCCACAGCATATTTTCCCATAATGGAGTTGGTTCGCCATTGGCCACCAGCAGGACCTTCCAGTCCTGCTGAAGTCATTGGCTATTTGCATTGCTTGCCAGTTCCACCCTGGAAGAACAATTGGGTGGATGCCTTTGATGGCACAGGAAGATCCTGCCAGCAGAAAGGGCCAGAAAATTCCATCCTGTACTCCATCTGTCATATTTTTGCCTCCTCATTCAACCTATTTATGTCCCTTTGCAGAGTCCTTATATTCACTTCATATTTTCCTCCCTTAGCTATGATACATTCAGTCCCTTCATCAAAATCATTGATATAAATTGTGAATAGTTGATATTCAAGTACTGATCCCTTTGTCACTCACAGTTTGCCAACCATTATTTCCCTGTGAATGGAATAGAATGAAGGTGATTTGGGGGTTTTAAGAAACAAGAATTCTTGAGGTGGGCCTTGCTGCTGGAAATCAGATCTGTGAGATTCAGGCAGAATGCAATGACTTTCAAAGGACACTAGAGTTTGCAGCATGATATGACAGGAAGAAGTGATAAAGTTATTTAAGTTATGAAGAGAGGTTGGATAGGCTTGCGTTGTTTTCTCTGGAGCAGAGAAGACTGAGGGACGACCTGATTGTGGTGTTCAACATTATGAGGGGCATGGACAAAGTGGATAGGGAGCAGCTGTTCCCCTTGGTTGAAGGATCAGTTATAAGCAGACAAAAGTTAGAAGTGAGAGGCAGGAAGTTTAGAGGGGATTTGAGGGAAATCAGAGAGTGGTGATGGTCTGGAATGCACTGCCTGGGAGGGTGGTGGAGGTGGGGTTCCTCACATCCTTTAAGAAGCACCCGGATGAGTACTAGGCACTCCATAACATTCAAGGCTATGGGCCAAGTGAGATTAGGTGGCCAGATTAGGTGGGCTTTTCATGCTTCGGTGCAGACTCGATGGGCAGAAAGGCCTCTTCTACACTGTAGGATTCTGTGGTTCTGTGAAGCTAAGAATAAGTTGGCACTTGTTCTTGCAATGCAAGCTATCTGCCAAAAGTGCAGTGCACAGAGAACGGGATTGTAAGGTGTATCTGAATTGCATTAGTTACTTAATGTGAAAGTAATGTGAAAATTGCTGATGACACCAAGATAGGGGGAACGGCAAATTGTGCGGAGGGTATGGAGAGTCTGCAGAAGGATCTAGATAGGCTGGGCGAATGGGCCAGGAAATGGCAAATGGAATTTAATGTTGGCAAGTGTGAGGTGGTCCACTTTGGTAGGAAGAATGGTAGGAAGGACTATTACTTACGGGGCGAAAAACTGCAGCAGGCGACGGTGCAGAGGGACCTCGGGGTCCTTGTGCATGAGTCGCAAAAACCCAGCTTGCAGGTGCAGCAGGTGGTCAGGAAGGCGAATGGGATGCTGGCCTTCATAGCGAGGAGGATTGAATATAAAAGTAGGGAGGTCTTGCTGCGGCTGTATAGGGCATTGGTGAGGCTGCAGCTGGAGTACTGTGTGCAGTTTTGGGCACCGCACCTGCGCAAAGATATTTTGGCCTTGGAGGGAGTGCAGAGGAGGTTTACTAGGCTGATACCGGAGTTGAGGGGGTTGAGCTATGAGGAGAGGCTGAATAAACTGGGCTTGTACTCGTTAGAGTTTAGAAGAATGAGGGGAGATCTCATTGAGAATTATAAGATGATGAATGGGATGGATAGGATAGAGGTGGAGAGACTCTTCCCGCTCAAAAAAGACAGTAGGACTAGGGGGCACAGCCTCAAGATAAAGGGGGGTGCGGTTTAGAACGGAGTTGAGGAGGAACTTCTTCACTCAAAGGGTGGTGAATCTCTGGAATTCTCTGCCCATTGAAGTGGTGGAGGCTGCCTCGCTAAATATTTTTAAGAAGCGGGTTGATGGGTTTTTGATAAGAGAGGGGATTAAGGGTTATGGGGAGAAAGCGGGAAAGTGGAACTGAGCAGTGACAGATCAGCCATGATCTTATTGAATGGCGGGGCAGGCTCGAAGGGCTGGATGGCCTACTCCTGCTCCTATTTTTTATGTTCTTATGTTCTTATGTTCTATATGTTCTTTAATTTGGTGTATTAGTTTCCTGCAAGGAATTGTTTGATTATTGTTCATTTTAGTTTATTTGTTACTGTAAAAATTCTTAAAATGTGGAATTTTGTCCTTTGGGAAATGTATTTTTTTTTGGTCTCTTCTGGAGATCATAACACAACTGAGAAGCAAACAGGCTCTGCTTTATTGAATGAATGTTCGTTTTAACTGTCTCAACAATTATTGAATTACTATTATTTATTTATTTGTTATTTATTAGTGTCACAAGTAGGCTTACATTAACACTGCAATGAAGTTACTGTGAAGAGGTTTAATAAAGGGTTCAGAGAAAACTTAAAAAGCACACCATATTTTTTAATGCCTCAGTGGTTTTTCTTCAGAGTTACTCATAGCATCGGCTTGGCGATTAAACTTTAATTCCTAGATTCTCCAGGACAACCCTGGGTGGGTTGGCAACATTGACTTGCTCTTCCAAGCCTATAAAGATAAGTTTGATTCTCATCAGGTCCTCCATGTCTGTGACTGATTAAAACAACCACAGTAGAATCTTCAACTTTCCATGTGGCACAGTGGTCAGCACTGCTGCCTCACAGTGCCAGGGACCCGTGATTGATTCCCGGTTTGGGTCACGGTCAGTGTGGAGTTTGCACATTCTCCCCATGTCTACATGGGTTTCCTCTGTGTGCTCTGGATACCTCCCAAAGTCTGAAGGATGTGTTATAGTTAGGTGGATTGGTCATGCTAAATTCTCCCTCAGTGTACCTGAACAAGTGCTGGAGTGTGGCAACTAGGGGATTTTCACTGTAACTTCATTGCAGTGTTAATATAAATCTATTTGTGGCTAATAAATAAACTTTTAAAAAACTGGTAGATCTTCAAAACCTTCCAACTTCTCCCTTCATTTTATTTTCTGGTGGGTATCTTGCATCTACACCCTTTTCTTCCAGTTTGCCAAATGGAAATATTCATCCACCTTTTACCTTTGCAAGACTTCTGGACCAGAATTTTTTAACTGCCCCGCTAGTCACGGGAATCGGAGTGGGTGAGGGGCTGAGCATGGAAAGGTATATTGACCTCGGGTGGGATTTTACGGTTTCGGGACAAGAGAGACTGTAAAATCCTGCTCTTGATGTTTTGGAATTCCTCAGAAGATTCTCAAAGAACAAAGAAAATTACAGCACAGGAACAGGCCCTTCGGCCCTCCAAGCCTGCACCAACCATGCTGCCCACATGAACTAACATACCCTACTCTTCCAGGGACCATATCCCTCTATTCCCATCCTATTCATGTATTTGTAGAGACGCACTTTATCTGTTTCCACGACCTCCTCCAGCAGCGAGTTCCAGGCACTTACCACCCTCTGTGTAAAAATCTTGCCTCGTACATCTCCTTCAAACCTTACCCTCGCACCTTAAAACTACACCCCCTCGTAATTAATTTTTCCACCCCGGGAAAAATCTTCTGACTATCCATTCTGTCCATGCCCCTCATAATCTTGTAGACTTCTATCAGGTCGCCCCTCAACCTCTGTTGTTCCAGTGAGAACAAACCTAGTTTCTCCAACCTCTCCTCATAGCTAATGCCCTCCATACCGGGCAACATCCTGGTAAATCGTTTTTGTACTCTCTTCAAAGCCTTCACATCTTGTTGGTAGTGTGGCGACCAGAATTGAACACTCTATTCAAAGTACGGCCAAATTAAGGTTCTATGAAGCTGCAACATAACTTGCCAATTTTTAAACTCAATGCCCCGGCCGATGAAGACAAGCATGTTTTATGCATTCTTCACCTGCGTTGCCATTTTCAGTGACCTGTGCACCTGTACACCCAGATCCCTCTGTCCATCAATACTCTTAAGGATTCTGCTACTTACTGTATGTTTCCTATCTGTATCGGACCTTCCAAAATACATTATGTCACATTTGTCGGAATTAACCTCCATCTGCCATCTCTCTGCCGAAGCTTTCAACCGATCTATATTCTATGCTCCTTTATGTTTCCTGTTCCAGTGAAGAAGGCTGTAGCTTTTCAAACCTTTAGTTACAAACCTTTAGTTACAAATAGTTACAACCTTTCATTCCTAGTATGATTTCAATGAATTTTCACTCTACCTTCTACATTGCTCCAATATCTTTCTTCCAACACGTTTCCTGAAACTGCTTGCCATTGTGGCAGAACTCACATTGTTTACAAATGCATTGTCATGTTGTTGTTTAGGGAAACTTGCTGCATGAAAAATTGTGTTTTCTACATTACAACAGTGACTACACTTCAAAGTATATAAGCACCTTGAAACAGAAGTAGGCCATTCAGCCCATCAAGCCTGCTTCGCCATTCAACAGAATCATGGCTGATCGGTTACTTCAATGCCTTTAAACCATGCTATCTCCGTAACCCTTTACACGACTGTTCATCACAAACCTATCAATCTCTACCTTAAACATACACAACGACTGAGCTTCCACAGCCTCTGGGGTAGAGAATTCCAAAGATTCACAACCCTCTGTGTAAACAGGAGAAAGATGAGAAGACATTTCTTCATCCAGAAAATAGTCAGCCTGTGGAATTAGCCACCAGAGAAGGACAAAATATTGAATGCCTCCAAGAAGCAGTTAGATACAGCACTTGAGATGAAGAGGATCAAAGGATATGGGGAGAAGGCAAGATCAGGCTACGTAGTTGAATGATCATAATGAAGGGTGGAGCAGGTTCAAAGGGCTGAATGTCTTCCTCCTGCTCCAATTTTCTACGTTCCTATGTTTCTAAAGAAATTTCTCCTTATCTCGGTCCTAAGTGGCATCCTCCCAATTTTGTAATTGTGCCACTGGTTCTAGACTCCCCATCCCAGAGGAACATCTGGCCTGCATTTATGCTGTCTATCCCTTTAATTGGCTCCATTCCTTTAACTCTGTGATGTTGTGAGATTATAGAAGGCACTATATAAATGTAAGATCTTTCCTTAATATTACCTAGTTAAGTGGTGATAGAATGAAAGGCAAACATTGTGTGACTAAACTGAAATTTAATCTTTGAATAAACCACCGGTGTTCCAATGGCAACTGCAGCTAGCAAAATATCTTTCTGTACTGGATTAAAAGTGTGAAACAGTCAGATTTTACTCAAAGATACCACTGTATCAATGTTTTATTAGTTTATAATATGATTATGTAACTTTTATTCTATTCATAGATTCAAAAACGTGTTGGCAACATTTCGGAAAGCTTAGCTCTGGAAGCATCTTCTGGCTTGGGATCTGAGGCTAAATCAACCACGGCAGAAATGAATGTTGGCTTCAGAACTGTTGCAAAACAGGCTCTTGGGATCTTGAGGAAACTCGTTGTGAAAACATCCTGGGGCAGTGTGCAAGATGTACACTGGTTTCAGTTCAATGGTGAGTAAATAGATTAGGCAGTCAATTGGCCCTATAACCATGCCTGGGATCATTGCATAATCTTACATGGAAACTACAACAAAGGGGTAAACGGCTTGGCCCGTCCAGTCTGTGTTGATGTTTCCCTCTCCATCCCATACTCTCACTTTGTATCGCCTTTTCTTCAACTGGTTATCTAACTTATTCTTAAATTCTACCAGGCAGCCTTCAAGATACACGGCAACGCAGAATCGCCAAACAGAAACTGACAGCCAATTTCCGCCCGCATGAAGGTGGCCTCAACTGGGACCTTGGATTAATGTCACGCTACAAGTAACCCCCACCATTTGGCCTGGGCTTGCAAAATCCATTAACAGTCCTGGCTTGAGACATTTCACACCTCTTTAACCTGTGACTATCCCTCTCTTTACTCACGTTGTCTATACCTGTAAAGACTTGATTACCTGAAAACTCTCACATTCTAACCATGATCTTGCAATTGAGTATCTACTTCTGCCGTGTTTATGAACCCACCTCTCCACTCACCTGATGAAGGAGCAGCACTCCGAAAGCTCATGATACAAAATAAACCTGTTGGACTTCAACTTGTTGTTGTGAGACTTCTTACTGTGCCCTCCCTAGTTCAATGCTGGCAGTTCCACATTATTCTTAAATGTTGATAGGATTTTTGGTTCAATCTAACTAACTCATTAATAACACTAACAAGTGTTCTATTCCAACGTCTCTGTACCCACAATATTAAAAAAGTTTCTGTTGTTCACTATCCTAAATTCATCAGACTAATCCCTGGGAAGGCAGGACACTCTCATGCGGCGAGATTGAGGAAACTGGGCCTGTATTCGCAAGGGTTTCATAGAATGAGAGGTGTTCTCATTGAAACTTATAAAATTCTTCCAGAGTGTAATAGAGTAGATATCAGGCAGAATTTTCCCCTAGTTGGTGAGTCTAGAACAAGCAGGTAAGGGACAAATTATTTAAGGCTGAGATGAGGAGGAATTTCTTCACTCCGAGGGTAGTGAATCTTTGGAATTCTCTAACCCAGAGGGCTGAGGATGCTAAATTATTGAGCAGAAATTTACAGATTTCTGCAGATGAATAACGTCATGGGATATGGGGATAGCATTGGAAAATGGCACTGAGGCAGATGATGAGCCATTATTTAATTGAATGGCAGAATAAGCTTGAGGGGCCGAATGGCCTACTCCTGCCCAATGTTCCTAAATCTCATTCATTTACTTTTATATTAAATTATTACGTTAATTTTAGTCGAATCAGGGAATGCTACAACACAGAAAGAGGCAATTCAGTTGCTTCATGCCTGCGTTGCCTTTTTGAAGGATCTATCCAACTAGGCTTACATCATCAAGCAGAGTTAGCGTGGCTTCATGAAGGGGAAATCAAGCTTGACAGATTTATTAGAATTCTTTGAGTGGTAACAAGCAGGATAGATGATGGGGCAGCTGTGCTATACTTGGATTTTCCAAATGTGTTCGATTAGGAATCTCACAAAAGGTTACTTAATAAGATAAGAGCCCATCATGTTGGGGGTATTATGTTAGCATGGATAGAGGATTGGCTAACTGATGGAAGATGGAGAGTTGGGATAAGACGGGTATTTTCAGGATGGCAACCTGTAGCTAATGGGGTGCCACGGAGACCAATGCTGCGGCCATAATTATTTACAATATACGCTACTAACTTGGGCGAGGAAAGCGAATGTGCTATTGCTAATTTTGCAGATGACACAAAAAGAAATGAGAAGGCAAGTGGTGAGAATGATACAAAGAGTCTACAGAGGGATATAGAGAGGTTAAATGAGTGGGCAAAAACTTGGTGGATGGAATATAATGTAGGGAAATGTGAAGAACAATGGAGCTGAATATTACCTAAATGGAGAAAGACTGCAGAAAGCTGCAGCACAGAGTGATTTGGGGGTCCTCACACATATCACAGAAAGCTAGTATGTAAGTTCAGCAGTTAATTCGAAGTATAAAAATAGGGTGTTAAATGAGTGTAAAAATAAGGAAGTTTTGCTAACACTATGCAAGGCACTAGTTAGGCCACGTCTCATTCTATTTCCAGTTGTCTTCAGCTCTGGTGAAAAGTCATTAAGCCTCAAACATTAACTCCATTCTCTCCCCACAGATTCTGCCAGGCCTGCTGAGATGTTCCAAGATTTTCTGTTTTTGTTTCAGATTCCAGCATCTGACAGGGTAGTTGCTGAGAAGTTGCTTACCTTTGTGGGAAAGTCTAAGACAAGTCTAAGAGGACATAATCTCAGAGTAAAGGATAGCCCATTTAAGACAGAGATGTGGAGGAATTTCTTCTCTCAGCGGGTAGTGAATTCTTTATTGTAGTGAATTCTTTATTATTATAGTGGTTAAGGATGTAAAAGGTTGGGACAGACAGGTTTTTAATCAGAAAGGGAATCAAGTGTTATGGGGAATAAGGTGAGAATGTGGAGTAAAGTTTATTTATTATTAGTCACAAGGAAGGTTTACATTAATACTGCAGCGAATTTACTGGGAAATTCCCTTAGTCGCCACACTCTGGTGCCTGTTTGGGTCAGTGCACATAACCAGCACGTCTTTTAGAAGGAAGGAAACCAGAGCACCCAGAGGAAACCCACGCAGACACAGGGAGAACATGCAAACTCCACACAGACAGTGACTCAAACTGGGACTGGAACCCAGGTCCCTGGTGCTGTGAAGCAGCAGTGCTAACCACTGTGCTACGGTGCCACCCCGTTTGGGGTGAATAGCTGCTTCTGCTCTTAATTCTCATGGTTTTATGACCTTATTCCCGCCTCTTCTTTCCACACAACCCTCGACTGATTTTCCCCTTCATGTATTTATCCAATTCCTTTTTAAAAGTTACAGTGCACTCTGCTCCACCAGCCTTTCAGCCAGTGTATTTCAGATAACAGCAGCTCATTTGTAAATAAGAGTCTCCTCATCTCAGGTTCAGTTATTGATCAGATTAAATCACCTCCTCTGATAACCAGCTTTTCTGCCATTGGAAACATGTCTCTCATCTAAACTACTCATAGTTTTAATACCTTTTTCAAGTCTCCCCTTAAATTTCTCTGCTGTAAGGGGAGCACTTGAACCTTTACTGGTTTCGTCTAAACTCCTCAAAGAAATAATAAAGCAGAATTTTCTCACCTCAATTATTCTTCAAGGTGGAGATAACTATGTCCGTCTATGATGTTTGGTTGGGTTCTTTTGGGTTTGTAAGTGATTGCTAAGGCCAATCTACATCTGGAAAAATTTAGGCACAAGTAGGCTTACATTAATGCTGCAATGAAGTTACTGTGAAAATCCCCTAGTGACCACACTCCAGCACCTGTTCGTGTACACCAAGGGAGAATTTAGCATGGCCAATGCACATCTTTTGGGCTGTGGGAGGAAACCACAGCACTGGAGGAAACCCACGCAGACACAGGGTGAACATGCAGACTCCACACAAACAGTGATCCAAGCTGGGACTGAACTTGGGTCCCTGGGCGCTGTGAGGCAGCCAGTGCTGAACATTGTGCCACCGTGCCGCCCCTAAAGATTCTATTGCCATTCCGGAGACTGCAACACATTACATCTTCGACAAGTTGTTAACTTGCAATTTCCTCTGCTTGCATTTCCTCTCTGCCTCTGAATTTTTTAAGTCATTCATGGGAAGAGGGCCTCACTGGCTGGGCCAGCATTTATTGCCCACCTCTAACTGACTGAGTGGTTTGCTTAACCATTTCAGATAATATTTAAGAGTCAACCCCATTGCTGTGGCTCTGGAGTCACATGTAGGTCAGACCGTGTGAGGACAGCAGATTTCCCTCCCTAAAGGACATTTGTGAACCAGATAGGTTTATTCCAACAATCAACAATGGTTTCATGGTTGTCAGTAGATTCTTAATTTTATTATTTATTATTGAATTCAAATTCCACCATCTGCCGTGACAGGATTCGAACTTGGATCCCCAGAGACATTGGCTGAGTTTCTGGATTAATAGTCAGGCGAGAATACCATTAGGCCATTGCCTCCTCAGGAGAGAATACAGGTAGACTGAGATCTTTGAGTGCAGGAGGGAAAGTGATGGGTGGGGTTGTTTACACATTGACATTGTGGAATGGGCTGACTTGAGGAGCCAAAAATCTTTACTCTCACCTTCCCAGGGACCACCTCCGTTTAGCTAAGATTCCGTACGGCCTATCCATCCTGGCCACTCCTTCATAATTTTAAACACTTTTATACAATTACTCCTAATCATCAGTGCTCTGATGAAAACAGCTCCAATTATCAATTTTCAGTATGCAGCCTGTTAATTACAGCGTGTAACAGGGACAACATCAGGAGAATTCTAAACCCCAAAGAAAGTGTTAGCTGAGATGGAGAGGAAGATAAAATATTTTGATTTCTCAGATGGGAGTACAACCCAGTTCCAACGTGTCCACTTCCACACTTTCATAGGCACAGGCTTAGATTCTGGCAAGAAACAAACTGGCCAAAGTCACAGATTCTGTCCTTGAATGCTGATAGGTACTTTTGGTACAAATAGCAGTTAACAGTGCCAGTAAGTACTTACCCACATTCAAATAAGAATTAACATCTTCAAGGTTTGGTAATGAGACACGTTTAAATTGCTTTTAACTTGGTTCCAAATTTGGATATCCCGGGGTTTGGGAAACTAACCAAGGAAACAGACCAGTTTGATCAGCCCATCAATTGGGTTTTTAAACTTGTCATTGAGCCAGAAAATAAAATTTATTGTTACCAGGAGACATTCATTGCAGAGAAGGTTTATTTATTTATTTTACTTATTTATTAGTCCCACAAGTAAGGCTTACATTAACATTGCAATGAAGTTACTGTGAAAATCCCCTTCTTGCCACACTCCAGCACCTGTCCGGGTAAACTGAGGGAGAATTTAGCATGGCCAATGCACCTAACCAGCACATCTTTTGGACTGTGGGAGGAAACGAGAACATCCAGACAAAACCCATGCTGACACGGGGAGAACATGCAGAATCCATACAGACAGTGACCCAAGTCAGGAATTGAACCCAGGTCCCTGGTGCTGAGAGACAGTAGTGCTGACCACTGAGCCACCACGCTGAAGAGCCACAATGTTGATTTCCAGTGTCAACTGTCCAAGTCATCAGGACTATGTGACGGAGTTGCAGGAGAGTAGAGACATCTCGATTCCTTTGAGTAGTGGTCCAGAGCGTAATAATCACTGTTAAAACTTAACGGTCTTCAATGTGCATCATTTATCCAGATGTGGAGACGGTGACTATTTCCTGGACTCTGCACTCACAATTATCTTAGCTCAGGAAAGTGTATTTTAACCATTCCTTACAGGACTAATCTGAATTTCTACCTCCATGCCCGCTGGCACTAGAAACACAAATATATCTTAAAAATGCCAGCTCAGGAAGGAATTGAAGTCGGGAATGTGCCACGCAACAAACACATACCCTGTTGGCAGGGCCAGAAGCAACATTGACTTTCGGAGTTGGCAGGGAGTCAGTGACCCATTTACCTGCATTCACCACTGCAGGACATGTTCACACGTTCCTATAATGGGCAAACATTACATGAAAGATCGAGTGAAGCAGGAGATGGAATTAAAAAGACAAGTCAAAACTTTTTTACTCAGCCTTCTGGGAAACATGGCTTTCATAGCACAGTGACACAGTGGTTAGTGTTGCTGCCTGACAGCTCCAGAGACCTGGATTTGATTCCCGGCTTGGGTGACTGTCTGTGTGGAGTTTGCACATTCTCACTGTGTCTGCGTGGGTTTCCTCTGGGTGCTTCAGTTTCCTCTCACAGTTCAAAGATGTGCAACTTAGGGCCATGCCAAATTGCTCCTTCATGTCTCGTGATGCGTGGGTTAGAGAGATTAGCAGGGCAGATATGTGGGGTTACAGGGATAGGGCCTGGGTGTGATTGTTGCCGGTGCAGTCTCAATGGGCCGAATGGCCTTCTTCTGCACTGTAGGGTTTCTATGATTCTGTCTCCCACTCCTAGCTCCAAAATGAAATGGAGCCCCAGCAGGCTGTGTCGCACTGTTAGCAGCCCTTCACCCACCACAGGCTCTCACACTACCTCTAAAAGGCAGGGGAACAGGGGGATGGATACTGGTGGCACTGTCTCTGATAAATGAATGAGTCTTACAGATCAGTTGTCCCTGGTCCTGGCACCAGCCTCTTCAGATACATCTGCAGCACCAGAATCCATCCCACTTTCAGAAGCATTCCAAATTCTAGCTCAGTGTGTCTCCGAACGATACCCAGAGAGGGTACAAATGTCGAGTGTGCTGGAGGGACTGTTGAGGTAATGAGTTGGTCTGTTGGAAAGTTTATCCTGCTAAAAGCTGCCAACGTGTTCATTAGGCTGATTCAGTGGGGTTAGAGATTTCTCTTAAGGGGAAAGGTTTGCAAGTTATGCCCATATTCATTACAGTTTGGAAGAATGAGAGGTGATCTTATTGAAAATGTCGGATTCTGAGAGGGGCAAAGAGGGAAGATGCTGAGAGAACGTTTCCCCTTATGGGGAAATTGGGAGCATTGTTTCAAAAGAAGTTGTCTCCTATTGAATACATGGATGAGGAGTGTTATGATAGAACAGAATCATAGAATCATACAGCGTAGAAGAGGCCCTTCAGCCCATCAAATTTGCACTGTCACCTGATCTCCCACCTAACCCTGTTTATCAGCACTTAAAGAAGTCTCACAACACCAGGTTAAAGTCCAACAGGTTTATTTGCCACTAGCTTTCGGAACTGGCTGTTCCTTCGTCAGATAGGGCCTAGGTGTGATTCTTGTCAGTGCCTTAGTGTCAGGAGGACTAGCTAGGGTAAATACATGGCGTTATGGGGATAAAGTAGGTGGGATTGTGGGTGGTGCTGATTCAATGGGTCAAGCAACCTCCTTCTGCGCTGTATGATTCTATGAGAGTGACTCCGGACTCACAGCAGTGTGGTTGACTCTCAACTGCCCTCCAAGGGCAACTAGGGATGGGCAACAAATGCTGACCAGCCAGCCATGCCCATGAACAAATAAATAAAAATCAAGACCACAGGACTAATTAGTGTATAATTACTTTAACAGTAACACACAGAAAATTTACCAGGCATGCGGAAAACTCTCACCAACATGGCCTGGCAATTTTATTTTTTAAATATTGTTCAATGCAGAAAATCCATTTCAAAACTGCTGAAAGAGGAATGGAGAGGAGCTTTCTAAGTATTGAAGTTGTGACCAGTTTATAACGCAGCCGGGGGCTTTCCATTCACCATAATTTACATACAAGAGGGTGTATACGATTTCAATTAGCGAAAGCCTGGATGATACATGTTGACACTCAGAGGGGCGCTGCACTAACTGTTTGTCCAATCCTGCTTTGCTTTGCTCTGGTGCGGTTTTAAAGACAGTGTTTTCATTTGTCAGGGTTTTCAGCAAGTCCCAGCCTATCCTGCCTGCAAGGCCTAACTCCAGCAGTGATAGAAATATAAAAAAGCAGATGTTCCCGAGGTTAATAACAATGTTTCCTTTGTGTGGGGAGAGCGGGTTGCTCAGTCATTTCGATAGACGTGGCTCCCGAGCCTGGGTCCTCGCAGCGAAGGACTTGGCAGTGGTTGGATGAATCAAAGGTTGGGAAAATCACAATAACAAGATCAGCCTGAGGTGGTGGCGGGGGAAAGAAACCAACAGAGAAATTAGACTTAACTCCAATAGGAAAACTCTACTTTTGCTGAAAGGCTGTTGATTCAAAGTGTTGGAGTTCCCTAAGGACACAAAAAACTCCCACACAAGACCAAGACCCAGCAAATCCAGGTCCCCAAGGAGGTTGCAGCAATCCACAGCTCCGGATGGAAAGGGAACTGGATCAGCCCCATTAACTGCTGGTGACGTGAATTAATTACCGCCAATAAAACTGAAAAAAGATTGGCCGACATTTCTGAGAACAGGATAGAGATAAATATTTCTTTAAGACCCCCAGAAAATAATACGGCACCAACCATGAAATGGCCAGCAGTGCACCACTTGAAAGAGCAGTGCGAGTGGATTCAATACAAGCTTTCGGAAAGAATTAGCGGGCCCGGAAACACCAGAGGGGGCCATTTAGCGGGCTTTCCGCTGGGTGCCACACATCTCCCAGCCGAAGATGGAATCCGCCCTGCACTGGAAATCAGCGCAGAGCTGATTACAATATGGAAATCTTCATTTCCATATCATAGCGGGCCCCTAGGACTGAAGTCTCTGGGCTCCGGTCAGGATTGGTTCACTCCAGCGGGGTTTACAATCGCTCCCCACTAATGGAAGACAGGCAGCACAACACAGCTGGAGGGAACACAGTCCATTGAGGCCACCCCTCAGGAGATCAGAGGTGGGAGGGAGTTGCCTGGCACTGCCATGGGCAGTGCCAGGGTGCAAGGCTGGCATTGCCAGGTTGGCACTGCCCATGGAGCAACTTGGCACTGCCCATTTGGCATCAGGCAGTGCTAAGAGGCAGGGCCAGAGGGGGCAGGGCCTATTGAGGAGCAGGACCCATTGGAGGTGTAATCGGTGGGGGGGTGTCCTGTTGTCAGTCTATATTCAGGATCAGTGGCAGAGGGAGTGAGGATGATGATCGAAGCTGGCCATCTGTGTTGTGGAGGGGGAGTTGGGACTGTCGGGGGGGAAGGGGGGGGTTGGTGGTTTCGGGGCTGCCAGCTGGTGGATCAGGGCTGACCGGATTGTAGGGGGTATTTTGGGAGGTCCATGAGGCCAGTGATCGGGGGAATGGGTGGCAGCAATGTGGGGGGGGTGGGGGGGGGGGGGCACGTTGTAGAGCTGGCCAGCAATCAAGCTGGACAGTGATCTCAAGGCCAGAAGTGTGGAGCCACTGCAAATGTGCCAATCTTTGCACTGACAGATTGGCACATGCGCAGTGGCCCACTCAGCACTATGCTGCCAGCCTCTCAGCCATTTGCATGTGCCGATATCCGCTCAGACAGATCGGCGCACGTGCAGTGGCCCGCTCAGTGCTGTACTGCCAGCCTCTCGGGTGGGAATAGGCCCACACCCCTGATTTTCAGAGTGAATCTTGCTAGGGCACTCTGCAGTATTCAGAGCGTGGGAGATTCAATCTGAAATTGATGCTAAAAAAATCGATGGAAGTTATTCCTATTTTCACGTGAATTGGAGATTTAGAATTCTTTTGGGAGAATCCCGGTCGAGATGTGTATTTAAAAAGGAGGGATTTTAAGTGCTATGAGGAAGAGCTGGAACTGAGGCTAATTTGATCTTTCTTTCAAAGAGCTAGTGTTAACGTGATAGGTCTAATGGTCTCCTCCTGTAATTCTATAAGCATCCTCATTCTTGCATTTGATAGTCTACAGCAGCAACTTAAAGCTTAACTCCACAAATTTGAGTTCATTGAAAACTCTGCTATCTCTGGTTTCTGACTTGCGCCAAGTCCCATAAACCCATCACTCCGTAGCATGTTGGCCTCCAGTCCATAGCTTCACTCATCCCAATCTCTGTAGCTTTCTGCAGCCCTACAGTCCTCCGAGAATTTTGCAATCCCCCAATTATGGGAGAATTTGAAACCCCTTTTTTCTATCCCCACCCCACATTGTTGGCCGTACTTTCAGCTGTCCAGACCCTAAGCTCTCCCTAAACCTCTCTGCTGCCTCTCCTCCCTCTCTTCTCCGTTGAGGTGTATCTGAAAACACATTGGCCTGGATTCTCCAATCTCCCCGTGACACCCCGCTGCAGGTGAGAGTGGAGAATTTGGCATTCCAACTAAAACCTCACTCATTTTCAGTGGCACCAGAGAATGCCAGCTGCAAACAAGGGTGAAGGTTTTTGGCAACTGCATTTAGCCAACCTTACATCACCTTCTTTGCCTCGTTATCAACTCTTATCTGATTATGCTCCTCTGATGTGACTTAGCACATTTATTACTTTGATGAAACGTAGGTCGTTGGTACTGTATTTACAACAGCGGTTGGGATATGTGGGGAGTCGAGGGATGTGGTTTGTGGTGGTTGGATTGGAAACTGACCAGGGATATAGAGCAGAGTCAAGTAAAGTGAGCAAAGCAGTACTTTTGTAGGTGGCCAAGATGAGAGGCAGTAAAGATCCCAGTTTGAATCATCTCACTGGAGTAGAGGACAGAGATGTTGAATTTCAGATTCATTCCAGACTGAAAGCATATGCCTCAAGATGTTGGCCTGAATGAGTTTGTAGGATATAGAGATTTGTAAAAGAGAAAGTTACATCTGTGTTGGGAGATGGGTTTCAGTGATAAACAGGAAGGAAAGGGATTTAATACAGGATGGTGAAGTCAATGGTGAAGTTAAGGGTGAGGGGCATGTGTAGGACAGTACTCAGGGTGTCAATGAAGAGAACATTGGAGAAACAGAGCCTGTACCAATTAGACTTCAGGAGTAGTGGGTGAGACTACAATTTACATTTATTGCCCATCACTAATTGCTCTTGAGAAGGTGGTAGTGAGTGCCAGCTTTGAACTACTGCAGCAGTGTATTAATTGGTGTATGTTATTTGTTCAGTAAGTCTCACAAAGAGGACCGGAGTCTTGTATGGTTGAACGTTAAGTATTTATTGGTAATACATAACAATGTAATGCAAGCTAAAAGTTAACTTCATGCTTGCTTCTGCACAGGTCTCTACCAGTGCACAACTGATCCTACTCTCAGGTCATGTGCCTCCTTGTATCACACTGTGGGCAGTACTGTTTCCCAGTCCCACACTAACCCGTGCTATGTCAGATATCCTTATTATATCTGGAGCTCCTTATCTAATGTAGTCGAACCATGTTGGATCATTTGTGGTTGTAAGGTTTTGTTACGTTAGGTAAGGAGTTCGAGGAATTTGACCCAGTAATGATGAAGTAACAGCAATATACTCTCAAGCCTTCTATAAATATGTGAAAAGTAAAAGGATGAGAAGAGAAGGGATAGGAGCTATAAAAGGTGAGGGGGGAAAGGTCTGTGTGGAACCAGAGGAAATGGCAGAGGTGCTTAATGAGTACTTTGCCTCAGTATTCAGAGTGGAAACTGATCTGGGAGATTTTGCTACGGATTTGCAGCAGATGGAAAAGATTGAGCATGTGGATATTAAGGTGGAGGATGTGTTAGAACTTTTGAATTCTATCAAGATAGATAAGTCGCTGGAACCAGATGGGGTGTACCCCAGGATACTGTGGGAGGCGAGGGAAGTGATTGCAGAGCCCCTGGCGATGATCTTTGCGTCGTCAATGGAGACGGGAGAGGTTCCGGAAGATTGGAGGATTGCGGATGTAGTTCCTATTTTCAAGAAAGGGAATAGAGATAGCCCGGGAAATTACCAACCGGTGAGTCTGACCTCAGTGGTTGGTAAGCTGATGGAGAGGCTTCTGAGGGACAAGATTTACGAGCATTTGGAGAGGTTTGACATGATCAGAAATAGTCAGCATGGTTTTGTCAAGGGCAGGTCATGCCTTACGAGCCTAGTTGAGTTCTTCAAAAATGTGACTGAACACATTGACGAAGGAAGAGCAGTGGACGTGGTGTACATGGACTTCAGCAAGGCGTTTGATAAGGTCCCCCATGCAAGACTTCTTGACAAGGTGAGAGGGCATGGGATCCAAGGGCCTTTGGCCTTGTGGATCCAGAACTGGCTTGCCTGCAGAAGGCAGAGAGTGGTTGTGGATGGGTCTTTTTCGGCATGGAGGTCAGTCACCAGTGGAATGCCCCAGGGATCTGTTCTAGGACCCTTGCTGTTTGTCATTTTCATAAAAGACCTAGATGAGGAAGTGGAGGGATGGGTAAGTAAGTTCGCTGATGACACGAAGGTCGGTGGTGTTGTGGATGGTCTGGAAGGATGGCAAAAGTTGCAGCAGGACATAAATAGGATGCAGGACTGGCAGAACCAACGAGGTGAACGAGTACACTATCAAGGGCAGGAGTCTTAGTAGTGTTGAAGAGCAGAAGGATCTTGGGGTCCGGGTCCACAGGACTCTTAAATCGGCCTCGCAGGTGGAGGAGGTGGTCAAGAAGGCGTATGGTGTACTGGCCTTCATTAATCGAGGGATTGAGTTTAGGAGTCGGGAGGTAATGCTGCAACTTTATAAGACCTTTGTCAGGCCTCATTTGGAGTACTGTGCGCAGTTCTAGTCGCCTCTCTATAGGAAGGACGTAGAAGCTATTGAAAGGGTACAGAGGAGATTTACAAGGATGTTGCCTGGACTGGGAGGCATGCCTTATGAAGTTGGGTTGAGGGAGCTGGGACTCTTTTCCCTGGAGAGACGAAGGTTGAGAGGCGGCCTGATAGAAGTTTATAAAATGTTGAGAGGAATAGATAGGGTGGATTCTCAGAGGCGATTTCCCCGGGTTGAAATGGTCGCTACGAGAGGACACAGATTGAAGGTGCAGGGAGGGAAGTACAGAAGTGATGTTAGGGGTAAGTTTTTCACTCAGAGGGTGGTAAGTGAATGGAATCGGCTGCCATCAGTGGTGGTGGAGGCGAACTCGCTGGGGTCTTTTAAAAGACTTCTGGATGAGTATATGGAATTTAATGGGATTGGGGGTTATAGCTAGGTCTATAGATTGGTAGGTGTTGATGTGATCGGCGCAACTCGTGGGCTGAAGGGCCTGTTTGTGCTGTAGTGTTCTATGTTCTATGTTCTAAATCGCAATGGCATGTGACTTGGAGGAAGACTCGCAGGTGGTGGTGTCCCCATATGTCTGCTGACCTTGTCCTTCTTGATGGTAGAGATCATGGATTTTAAATGTGCAGTCAAGGTGGTTTGGCACATTGTAGACACTGCTGCTACTTATACTGGTGCTGGAGGAGTGATTGTTCAAGATGGCGGGTGGAGGGGTTGATTTAGCCTGGATGGCACTGAGTTTCTTGAGTGTTGTTGGAGCTGTAAATGGAGAGTAATCCATCACACTCCTGACTTGTACCTTGCAGATAATGGAAAGGTTTTAGAGAGTGGGGAAGTGAGTCATTGCCACAGATTTCTCAGTCTCTGACCTGCTCCTGTAGCTACAGTATTTCTGTATCTCATCCAGTTAAATTTCTGGTTAAAGTGACTCCCAGAATATTGATGTAGGGGAATTTGATGATGGCAATGCCTTTAAATGCTATGGGGAAGTAGGTAGGATCTCTTTTACTGAAATTGGTCTTCTGATGCAGCTTGATACAATATCGGCAAATACCCAAGAAAAATATCATTGTCGCCGACTTATGATCAATGGGGAGATTAAGAGAAGCTTCAATGGAGATTGCAAAATTTGTATTAAAGTACATTCACACGTGCTTCCACATGGACAAGATTAACCAGAGCACATCCAATTATTTTAAAAACAGAGGAATTATTAATTTCCTTCTTTGTTGGAACATTAGCAGCTAAAATCTGCCTCTCACTATTCCCCTGAATCTCTAATTCTGGGATTCGGCAGATCCATGTTCTTAAATTCCAAATGTTCCCTCTGGAAGTTTACTGCTTTCAAGTGGTTCTCCAATTATTATGACTCCTGAAACTCTCTGATGTGGTGTTTGCCACTTTCTGACCCATGACTTCAATCTGGCAAGTTGCATTATATTGTCAGGGTGCTCCAGTTTCCTCCCACAGTCCAAAGATGTGCATGTTAGGTGGATTGGCCATGCTAAATCGTCCCTCAGTGTCCAAAGATGTGTAGGATAGGTGGATAAACCCATGTGGGTTTATGGGGATGGGGGGGATGGGGGGAAGGGCCTGGGTTGGATGCTCTTTACAATATTCCATAGAATCCCTACAATTCAGGAAGAGGCCATTTAGCCCATCAGGCCTGCACCAGCTCTCCAAAACAGCATTCAACCCAGGCCCTTCCCTGCTCCGGTTTCCTCCACGGTCCAAAGATTAGGTAGATCGGCCATGACAAATTGACCCTAGTATCGGGGGATTAGCAGGGTAAATACATGGGGTTATGAGGGTAGGACCTGGTTAGGATTGTTGTCAGTGCAGAATCAATGGGCTGAATGGTCTCCTTTTGCACTGTGGGAATTCCATGATCCTATTTACAGTTAAACAAACAAAAATCATTCTGTGGACTTAACAGTGTTATTGGAAGTAGAAACAAAATCAAGCTTTGACAGAGGATCTGTCACACCAAGTGCTATCCTTTTTTGTTTTCCCCTCAGATACCGGTGGATCTGACTGCCAATAATTTGTCCTTCTATTCCAGACTTACAGGACTTTCGGCATTTACTCTGCTGATGAAGGCGATAAGGTACGAGCAGCATTTTCCGAGAGAAAAGAACAAAAGCATTCCGACATTGACAGAGTTTACATTGAACAAAAAGCACATTCTGCCTTCCTGCCAGTAATCTTCCTGTTTCTGGAAAAGTCTTCCGTTAGAAAGTGGCATTTGTTACTTCTTTTTTCCCAACAGTTTTAAAAAGGAGAAGATCTGAGCCCAGCTGTTGGATTAGTGTAATGGGTTCACAGTCCAGCTTTGAAAGCTTTTCAGGGCCCCCTGAGATTTGTGGTTAGCTCTGGTGGGGATGATCCTTTCATTGTTTCCTCGCAGTCCTCAAAGAAGAAGTGTATTGTTTCCGTGCGCAGTTGGTGGAAAGCTGGAATAAGAGGCTTTTGTTTGGCTTGTATCAAAAATTAAAATTGAACTCGTGTTCACAAACCCATACATCACATTGCCAAAAATAATTTACGCTTAAAACAAACTGGCGAGCAACACAGGTGGCCTGGCTAATTCACTGGCTCGTTGTGCTGGTTTCTTGGCAACTGTAGCCTAGCATCAATCGAGTATCCTGGGATGGCTATTTACCAATTATTGTCATGGCTGCATCAAGGATAAGTGGGGCTGAGTCCACGAAAAGATCAGCCATGATCTTACTGAATGGTGGAACAGGCTCGAGGGGCCAGATGGCCTACGGCTGCTCTTAGTTCTTGTGTTCTAATGTTCATTCACAAACTGTGCAACTTCCAGATGAGATACGAGAAAATATAAAACATGCAACACCAAGGTTGCCCTTTTGGTCTCATTTCCAGCACGTGCTAACTCTCCATGATGATGCTGTTGAACACAACGTTAGTAACATAACACATCAAGACTATTTCATATGAAAGAGGATTGTTCATATATCATTATTACATGACAGCGCAGTGAGAAAATACTCTTTAATCACTCTAATGTACCAATGCTGTTTCACGCCATCCAGTAAATACACCTGACTTTTCAAAATCAAAATAAAAAGACTTACAAAAATAGAGAAAATGCTGGTTTGGTTTAGAGTTTTTGCAAGGTTGTGTTGCTCTATCCTGTTCAATTCAGTAAGCAATATCAAGCCCAAGTTACATTCTGTGCTTCTGCCATATTTTGAGGGGATTTAATATGGCAGGCTGGAAGCCAGCCCAAGTTCAGAAATCAATGCCACTCTGGCAATGCCCAAGGGGCACTGTGCCTCCTGCTCTCGATCTCCCAGGGGAGCCTCAATGGCCTTCAGTACTACCAAGGAGGCCATCACATCAAATACCTGTTGATGAGGATTATACATGATCCTCGCTGGTGAGGACCTTCACCAACAAGGCCACTAAGGCAAGCGGGCCTAGGCCATTGCACCCTATTTCAATAGATTTTAATATTATAATCAGCCACATGCCCTTTCCAGGTGTGAGACTGATCTTGCTGGAAATCTGGGACGGTATCATAGAATCCCTACAGTGCAGAAGGCACCCATTTGGCCCATCATGGCTACAGTGACAACAATCCCACCCAGCCCCTATCCCCTTAATCCAAAGTATTTTCCCTACTAATCCCCCTGACTGTAAGTAGCAATTCAGCAGAGCCAACCCATCTAACTCGCACATCTTTGGATTATGGGAGGAAGCTGGAGCACCTGGAGGAAACTCATGCAGACGTGGGAAAAATGTGCAAAGACAGTGACCTGAGGTCAGAACCAAACCTGGGTCCTTGGTGCTGTGAGGCAGCAGTGCTAACCACTTGTGCTACCATGTCACAAGAGGTGAGAAACAGGGCACAAACCCGATTTTTTGCCTCTCGTGCATTCTTACATGTTTGTCCTGCCCATCGACCAGCGTGACGAGCTGGTAAGATCACCCCCACGTGTTTTTTTCCAGCAATATTAAAATTCTATACTATCAAACGACTATATAATTAATGGTATTAGGGAAGATGCAGACTTATGTCTCACCCAGGACTAGGAGGATAACGAACTAATTAATTAGAGTAGATAAATGGAACCATTCCCTCTTGTGGGGAGTGTCCATTCCCAAGGATCATAGCCTTAAAATTCAATCTTCACCATTCAGGAGTGAAATTATGAAGCAGATCTTCACACAAAGACTAATAGAAATTTGAAACTCTCCCTCAAAAGGCTATTGAGACCAAGGGTCAATTGAACTCTTCAGGACTGAGATAAATGTTTTTCAACAAAGATATTAAAAGTTATGGAACCAAAGTGAGCAGTTGGAGTTAAGGTACCAATCAGCGATGAGCAATAATTGAATTGTAGAACTAGTTTTAATAGAACATAGAACATTACAGCGCAGAACAGGCCCTTCGGCCCACGATGTTGCGCCGACCAGTTACAAAACAATGACCCACTAACCTAAACCAATCCCTTTTCGTCCATAAACCTATCCACGGATCTCTTAAACGCCCCCAAAGGTAAGTTTAAGGGGCTGAATGGCCGACTTCCATCTTATGTTCCTATTTATCCATCAAATTTCCACATGTTTAAACCTGCTAGGGTAGGGAGATGATGTGGAGATGCCAGCATTGGACTGGGGTAAACACAGTAAGAAGTCTGACAACACCAGGTTTAAGCCTAACCGATTTATTTGATAGTAAACTCACAAGGTTTCGAAGTTTCCCTCACCTGACGAAGGGGGAAACCTCAAAAGCTTGTGAGTTAACTTTCAAATAAATCGGTTAGACTTAAACTTGGTGTTGTCAGACTTCTTACAGGGTAGGGAGATGCATTCCTTCAGTTATAGCTGGCTGTTGGTAGTGCCAGCTTTCAGTGCAAGGTGGTAGAGGTGTTTTTAGAACACTTGGCACCGTTCTACACTGCTCTGAAGAATATGGGTGGAATTTTACAGTCTCACCTGTCCTGAAACTGTAAAATCCTGCCAGAAGTCAATGGACCATTCCATTGTCTGGCCCTCCCCCACTCCGATTCCAGTGGCCGGAGGGCCAGTAAAATTACTGCCTATGTCTTGTAGCATAAAACATCGTGGAAAGGGGTTACTTCATTCTTTGATTTGACTTTGTCTGACAGAAGAATGACGGTTTGTTTTGCATTTTACCAGGTGATAAAAGCTCGAACAAAAGGTTCTTCTTCTTGGGTTGAGTACCCTTGAGCAACAGATTAAAAATCCTGAAGAGTACAGTTTATGACTGAAGATATTGTTCTGTTAAGAACATGGCACAGTATTTTACTAATTCCCTAAATTCCCCTGGATAACTACAGCATTTAAAAATATGTCTGTGTGCTTGACTAGCACTTTAGAAAGGGTAATATCACCAAAATTATATTTCATTAGTTGAGTAACATAACTTTAAGGACAATTCAAGGTATTTCAGATGAGGTTGATTCTCAGATCTCATTTAGTGAATGTTCAGCATGTGCTCTGCAGAATCAGTAGCTCTGCACCTCTGTAGATTCATTGACATGCTGTTATGTTGGACAGATACCTTCCTTTAGGCCATGCCCAACCTTTTCTGCAGTTCCAACATGTCTGTTTTGTATTACTAGATTGACAATCTGAGTAAGGAAGTTTAGCATGTCAGCTATGACTCTCACCAACTTTTGCAGATGCAACATAGAAAGCATTCTTTCTGGTTGTATCACAGTTTGGTATGGGCTCCTGCTCCACCCAAGACTGCAAGAGGCTACAAAAGGTCGTGAATGTAGCCCAATCCGTCACACAAACCAGCCTCCCATCCATTGACTCTGTCTACACTTCCCACTGCCTCGGCAGAGCAGTCAGCATAATTAGGGACCTCACGCACCCCGGACATTCTCTCTTCCACTTTCTTCCTTCAGGAAAAAGATACAAAAGTCTGAGGATACATACCAACCGACTCAAGAACAGCTTCTTCCCTGCTGCTATCAGACTTTTGAATGGACCTACTTTGTACTAAATTGATATACCTATACACTCTAGCTATGACTGTAACATTACATTCTGCACTCTCTAACGTGCAAGAAACAATATTTTTCACTGTATCCTAATACATGTGACAATAATAAATCAAATCAAATCAAGGAAGGACACTGGATGCAAATTATAGGCTGATTAAGATGTTAACACTAAGCAGAGCACCCCACAACCAGTGTTATCCTTCACTCAATGGCATCTCTTCAGAAAACAGTCAATGGTTGCTGGTTTAAGTCCATTGAGCTTAAATAGGTTGACACTGAGGGAGTGCTGCACTGTCTTGGGGCCATCTTTTATGTTGAAATGTTAAACCAAGACCCCCTCTGCTCCCTCAAGTAGATATAAAAATGTTATTCAAGTGAAAGCAGGGCTCTTCCTGGTGTTCTGGTCACTATACCCTTCAGCAAACTTCACTAAATCGGATTATCTCATCACTGCTATGGGAATTTGCTGTGTGAAAGTTGGCTGCTGTGTATTTCTTTTGTGGGACACGGGTGTCACTGGCTGGCCAGCATTTATTGCCCAAGGGCAGCTGAGAATCAACTACATTGCTATGGCTATGGAGTCACATGTAGGCCAGGCCAGATAAGGAAAGCAGATAAGGGTGGTACGGTAGCACACTGGTTAGCACTGCTGCTTCACAGCTCCAGGGTCCTGGATTCGATTCCTGGCTCAGGTCACTTTCTGTGTGGAGTTTGCACATTCTCCTCGTGTCTGTACAGGTTTAACATAGAACATTACAGTGCAGAACAGGCCCTTCGGCCCACGATGTTGCGCCGACCAATTAAAAAACAATGACCCACTAACCTAAACCAATCCCTTTTCATCCATAAACCTTTCCACGGATCTCTTAAACGCCCCCAAACTAGGTGCATTTACAACTGCAGCAGGCAGGGCATTCCAATCCCTCACCGCCCTCTGGGTAAAGAACCTACCCCTGACATCCGTCCTATAACTACCCCCCCTTAATTTAAAGCCATGCTCCCTCGTGCTAGCTTTCTCCATCCGAGGAAAAAGGCTATCACTATCCACCCTATCTAAACCTCTAATCATCTTATATGTTTCAATAAGATCCCCTCTTAGCCGCCTTCTTTCCAGCGAAAACAACCCTAAATCCCTCAGCCTCTCCTCATAGGACCTCCCCTCCATACCAGGCAACATCCTGGTAAACCTCCTCTGCACCCTCTCCAAAGCCTCCACATCCTTCCTATAATGTGGGGACCAGAACTGCACACAATACTCCAAGTGCGACCGCACCAGAGTTGTGTACAGTTGCAACATGACGCTGCGGCTCCTAAATTCAATCCCCCTACCAATAAACGCCAAGACACCGTATGCCTTCTTAACAACCTTATCTACTTGATTCCCTACTTTCAGGGATTTACTCTGGTTTCCTCCCAGATGTGCGGGTTTGGTTGTTTGGCCATGCTAAGAAATTGCCCCTTAGTGTCCAGGGATGTGTAAATTAGAGGAATTAGTGGGTATAATTTGTAGGGATATGGGGGTGGGGCCTGGGTGGGATTGTGTTCAGTGCAGATTCGATGGGCCGAAGGGCCTATTTCTGCACTGTAGAGTTCTATGATTCTAGGATTTCCTTCCCTAAAGGACATTAGTGAACTAGATGGATTTTTCCAACAATGGTTTCATGGTCATCAATAGGTTCTTCGTTCCAGATGTTTTTGATTGAATTTAAATTCCACCATCCCCCCTGATGGGATTTGAACTCAGGTCCCCAGAACATTAGCTGAGTTTCTGGATTAATAGATGAGAGATAATACCACTAGGCCATTGTCTCCCCTGTATCCCAGCATTAGGATGATGGCCACACTTCAAAAGTACTTTATTAGTGTCAAAGGGGCGTGTAAATACACATCCTTTCTTCTTTGTGGGCTAGAACTCCAGGAAGAGGTACACTGCATCTCTGCACTCAAAATGGTGGCACAGTGGATAGCACTGCTGCCTCACAGCACCAGGGACTGAGTTTGATTCCTGGCTTGGGCCACTGTCTGTGTGGAGTCTGCACGTTCTCCTCATGCCTGCATGGATTTCCTCCGGATGCTCCGGTTTCCTCCCACCTGGTTCGGTGCACTGACACGCTAAATTCTCCCTCAGTGTACCCAAACAGGGTGTGGCAACTAAGGAATTTTCACAGTAACTTCATTGCAGTGTTAATGTAAGCCTACTGTGACACTAATCAATAAACTAAACTAAAATTAATCATTAAACAAAACTTGCTTTGGGTGAGTGATCCTGCCTCTGGCATTTCTAGAATATAGTTAATACCACATGACACAAAGCGGGCCATGATCATTTGTGACAAACTCTACCAAATTTTTCAATTGCGTCCAACTAACTTATACCCAGAATCAGACAGGCTGGGTGTCGCTGTATTGCCTTCACAGTACTGTTCAGCGGATGTGTACTGCGGAATAATAGAGTTGATTCCTCAATTATACCCTTAAATTTCTTCCTTCTGTGCTGAAAGACTCTGATGTGAAGTGGTTATAAGCTAATATCTCACAGTATATTAAAACATGCAGTGAACTGTCTTGCAGTGTTGCAAATGTTTGTTATTTAAAAAGCAACCTCAAAGTTTCTTCAAAAAGGAAGAAAGAATGTATGATCTGAGGGAAACAAAAGACATCTGTGCAGAATTTATTTCTTGCCTTCTAATTGAAAATGAGCTGCAAAGTCAGCTAAATAAACCTAGCTGGTCTAATGGGATGGGCATTGATTCACCAGAGACAGTCAATCAGTGTCAAGTAATATAAAGGAAATGAAAATATATTAACAGTCTGATTGGGCTCAAATATTAATGGCAGGAAAGTAAGAAGTCAATAGGGTTCTGAGAGCAAGAAAGGCATTAAAATAGTTTCATCCCTTTATCCAGAATAACTAGGAATATGAAATTGTACTTTTAGCCATCATTTAGGTAGGGATATGATCGGCGCAACTTGTGGGCTGAAGGGCCTGTTTGTGCTGTAATGTTCTATGTTCTAAATCCTACGTTCTGTTCAATAACAAGCTTTCATTAAATGAGAGAGAGCGCCTCAGACACAACAGCAATTTGTGTCCCCACTGGGTCATGATTCAATGTTGCTGTATCTGCTCCTTTATCATTATTGAGTGGGCCATGCGCAGGAAGATGGGATTAGAAAGGACACCTGGGTGACATGGACAGGGTAGGCCGATAGCCCCCTTCTCTGCTGTATCATTCCTATGATTCGATGGAGTCATCCTTCTGGAAATAGTTTGCTAGCCTTGGATGAGGATGGCAATGGAATTACCTGTGATGCTGTCCAGTGTTGAATTGCATGTCAGCACTCACAATCATGCATGAGAAATGGTCACTTGGGTGAAGTGCTGGATATGTGCTGCCAAACATGAGCAGTGCAATGAGAAATGTGAAAATACTTGCTGGGAGCAGCACCATGAATATTTCTGAATGAGGCCCCAGCCCAGTGAAGCAATGATAAAGTGTTACTTGAATGCTAAACGCAGAAATCAGCAGACTGCAGAGAGCTCTGAGGCCATCTAACCAAAAGGTCAGCAAAGCTCTGTATCCCTACAGTTGAGAACAATGGTGGATATTGAGCCAACTAATGAGAGGCTCAATGAACATCCCTATCCTCAATCATACTGGAATCCAACAATCTTCAACCAAAAGTGAGGAGCAGACTTGTCCACTCAGCCTCCATCCAAGGTCCCACCACCAAAGGTGCCTGTTTTCAACCTGGCTAACCTACTTCAAGTGGCATTAGCAAGTAGTTGAGCGCACAATAGACAGTAAAGGTTAAAGGCTCTGACAATATCAGGGGTGAAGTGCTGGAGATATTTACCCAGAACTAGCTTCCCCAGCAACCTCCTGCATTCAACTAACCACACTTCACCAAGCTATTCCAATACAAGCATAATACTGAGCAACAATATGGAAATCTGCCAAGAACGCCCTGTGTGCCCAAAACTAAACAAAGAAACCAATTGAACAAGAGCCCAATTGTGCCCAATTGGACAAGAGCATCAGTTCACTGGCGATTTGAAAGGTTCATTTCCATTTATAACTCCTTCAACAATGAAGTATATGATGATGGCCTTCACCTCCTTAGGCAGCCCCTTGAGATCAAAGATGACCTGCGTCCACTCCGCCTCGATGGGCTCCAAAACGGATAATGACATTATAAAGCGTGTATCTTGTGAACAATCCTTCCATGACCAATAAGCCTAGAAGTGGGCCTTGAACTTGGGGCATCAATTCAGGTCATAGCAGGTTTGTGACAGCACTGGAGCACCACATGGGCTTGAGCTGAGAAGTGGAAGTTAATAGTTGTCCCAGATAAGTGTTAGGTAATGACCACCTCCAATAACAAATGAATCAGTTACTCCTCTCTCACCTCAATTGCCAACTCTGAGTCTAACACCAGCAATATCTTGGGAGACTTTCCATTGAACAGAAGTTTAACTGAACTACTCACATCATCGTCATGGTTGGAACAGCAGGACAGAGACTGCGGGGTGGGACTTGCTGGCCATACTCGCCCCAAAACTGGAAAATCCCACCCTGAGGTCACAGACGTTTCCATGGTCCAGCCTCTGCTTGCTACGATTTCCCTGGCGGGTGGGTCGGGAAAATTCTGCCCTGGATATCTGGACAGCAACTGCTCAAAGTATTCCCCCTATTTAAAAAGTCAAGAGTGTGATGGGATACTTACCACGCAGCAGGCTGAGTGAGACTCCAATCTTGACATTTGATTTCAAGATGAAAGGGAAGACTCACCATCACCTTTCTGAGGAGCAGCAATAAATGTGGCCTTGCCTGCCTCACTCCCCACTCAGGAACAAATTTAGAAAGCATCCAAGACACATGTCCCACCATTGAACTTAACATCTGTCCCTCCACCCCAAGAAGTAGGGCTGTTTACACGATGCATTGCAGAAACTCACTAAGCCAACTGCAACACCATGCACCAGCAATGAGTGCGGTCGTGCAACATTTGAGAATGAGTTTGAAAGAAATAGCAGGAGTCACTGGCCTTCAGACTCTGCCGTGGGCAGTTGAAAAGATGACTGAAAGCCCAATGCATTTTGTTTGAAGCTCCTTCTTCAAGTTACTTCAATGGAAACACCAATGCTTTTATTAGAAACAGGCTAAGGTCTCTGTTCGAATAACATGGGAAAGGATTTCATATGAAAGTGTTCATATCATCAGTGTGTCACTGTACTATTGCCCTTAAGAGTAAAAAGGGGAAAATTAGGGTCCATTTAATTCACATTTGGACGCAATCTGCTTATGACTAATAAATAGGAATATTCCAGTTTGCAAAAGTCCATGACCCTTCTTTTTAATGACTCTGCACTCAGTCATGAAGATGGAATGAGTGATATATCACAACTTTGGAACTGTTACTTCTATACTTTCTTTTAATTGGACCATTTGCAATTTATTGTACACAAGGAGTGGGCTGTCCTATCAGCTCGTCTTCAATTCGCCTCAATCTTTGTTTTTAATACAAGATTGATTTGATATGTTTCTCTTAAAACCAGTTTCAGCCTTATTGTTACTGTCCTTTCTCCAGTGCACCTTCCGGAACATGATAAGAATGAGAGATTAATAGCATCTTGCAATCTGTCTTTCATAAATGGCTTATGATGTACTTTCACAGAGATAAAGGGGGATTATGGTCCTTTTTAAAAAAAGGAACACGTCAAGCAGAGGTTTTTGCAATAACATTGTCTGCTTTTGATGTGGAGTACAGTGTTATTGTGACCTTGTCTTCAAGGGAAAACCCAGATGACAGTAAGCTGTACAGCGGTTGGAGCAGTTACAAAAATATAGCAGCTAAACCACCTAATGATGCACTAGCTTTCTTTTAAGTGGGCACATTGGCTGTTCAGCATGACGAGAAAGCTGACATCGCTGGAGAAATGTTGACTTAAACATCTCACATAAAAAGAGTAACATATGTTGATGGTAATATCCCCTTTGGTATGCCCCATTCATTCTGTGCCAAAGTATTTATTAATTTATTCCATAAGGATACTTGTAGCAATCCTTTTGCTCTGCACCCATGTAAATCTATATATCAGCTATGAAATGTGATTTAAAACATGATTTGCCATTTTATTTGGAAACCAGCAGAAGACACGAGGAACTTCTTCACTCAAAGGGTGGTGAATCTCTGGAATTCTCTGCCCGTTGAAGTGGTGGAGGCTGCCTCGCTAAATATTTTTAAGACGTGGGTTGATGGGTTTTTGATAAGAGAGGGGATTAAGGGTTATGGGGAGAGGGCGGGAATGTGGAACTGAGCAGCGACAGATCAGCCATGATCTTATTGAATGGCGGGGCAGGCTCGAAGGGCTAGATGGCCTACTCCTGCTCCTATTTCTTATGTTCTTATGCTCTTATGTTTATCATAAGGACTCAGATTCAGTTAAGTGAATAGTTTGCTTCAGCCCTGGCACATGAGTCACTGGCCACAATTTTAATTCCGGGTGGTTTTGCATGGGTGGCTGATGGATTGAGTTAGTAACTTTCCCCCATCTGTCGAATCGGAGCTGGGGTATTTTGAAGAGTACAGGGGAGCCTCCCAGGCCATGTTCACCATCTTCCCGGAAGCCTCGCTAGTCTCCTGCTAGAGGTGCTGTAGAGGATCATTGGAACCCTTCCAGAAGATCAAGCTACAAGTGTCTCCAGTCTCACCAAATATCTCAGACACAGTTAGGTTGACTGACCATGCTTAATTGACCCTTGGTGTCGGGGGTACTGGCAGGGTAAATAAGTGAGACTCCAGGGGTAGGGATTGGGTGGGATTGTGGTTGGTGCAGACTCAGTGAGCCAAGTAACCTCCTTCTGCACTTCAAGGTTTCTATGTTTCGATGTTTCAAAGAACCAGCCTCGCAACTTATCTCAAAGTCGTCTCTGGTTCTTGATACGTCTCTTGCAAAAGTTATTGAATCAGAGTATTCAGGGTAGAGGCAAAATACTGACGATGCTGGAACTTGAAACAAAAACAAAATATGCAGGAAAACATCAGCAGCTCTGACAGCATCTGTGAAGAGAGAATGGTCATCAAGACTCAAAACCTTGGCTCTATTCTCTCTCCACAGATGCTGTCAGACCTGCTGAGTTTCCCCCAACGTTTTCTGTTTTTATTCAAGGTACGTCCAAGATTGTTCTATTTGAGCATGACTCACAGACTTAGCTATGTAGTTCAGCAGTTAACTGGCATCAAATACGGTTGGCAGCATGTACCTTCTCAGAAGACTAAGGAAATTTGGTACGTCCACTACGTCTCTCACCAATCTTTACAGATGCACCATAGAAAGCATTCTTTCCAGTTGTATCACAGCTTGGTATGGCTCCTGCTCTGCCCAAGACTGCAAGGAACTACAAAGGGTTGTGAATGAAACCCAGTCCATCACACAAACCAGACTCTGTCTACACTTCCCGCTGTCTCAGCAAAGCAGCCAGCATAATCAAGGACCCGACACACCCCAGGCATTCTCTCTTCCACCTTCTTCCCTCAGGAAAAAGATACGGTGGTCTGAGGTCACGTATCAATCAACTCAAGAACAGCTTCTTCCTTGCTGCCGTCAGGCTTTTGAATGGACCTGCCTCGCACTAAGTTGATCTTTTTCAACACCCTAGAGTACATTCTCCACTGTCTCCTTTCCTTCTCTATGAACAGCATGTTTTGTCTGTATAGCACGCAAGAAACAATACTTTTCACTGTATGCTAATACATGTGACAATAATAAATCAAATCAAAGTTCCGTATTAGCAAATGACAAATGCTGTAAGTTTGATAAATCTTGCCAACTCTACCCAGAAGCTTTGTAGCAAATAAACTATTTCTGTCAGCATGATTTTCCTCAACGACAGAAGACTTAGGCCCAGGTTTTCACTGTTAGAAAGGATCTCCATCATGGTGCAAACCCCAGAAGTGGCCTAGCTTCTGAAGACCTGGCCCCAACTTTCCATCTATCTGGTTCGGGTCCAGGATTACACATATGTGAATCACAAAAGCAACCAGCATTTAAATCAGCAACTGCCTCCACTGACTTTGGATTTTTGAACCCTGCCTGCACCATGAGATTTAATTTTCTGCACTAACCTTTGAGGTGAAAAGGCCAGCGTGCTGCTGGAGTAATTCGGAAAACTAATAGAATGTAATTGCTTATTGCAAGCAGAATTCAGTATTACAGTAGGAAGGCTATGCTTCAGTTGTACAGGACACTAGTGAGATCACAACAGGAATATAAAGTTCAAGTTTATTTATTAGTGTCACAAGTACACTTACATTAACACTGCAATAAAGTTACTGTGAAAATCCCCTGAAGGACATTAGTGAACCAGATGGGTTTTTCCAACAATGGACAATGGTTTTGTGGTCATCATTAGACTGTTAATCCAGATTCTTGCTGAATTCAAATTTCACTATCTGCTGTGGTGGGATTTGAACCCTCATCCCTAGACCATTATGCTGGGTCTCTGGATTTCTAGTCCAACACCAATGTCACTACACCACTGCCTCACTGCTTTACACTTGCTTACCATCTATTACATTGATCTAAAGACACCGTATTGTCTCCCCAGCTTTGGACTCCAGATAATGAAAGAGAGACTTCTGAGAGGCCGGAGAAAAACAAGTGCCTGTGAAAGTGAGGATTGGTGCCATTGCTAGAAGTGGAAGACGAGACCCCATCCCACTGGAGCTCCCGCTGCCCTCACTGTCTGTGGGACTATAATAGCTGGCAGTCCGAAGCAACACTCAACCACAGTGAGAAGATTTGGCCACAAGGCCGACTGATGCTGTAACACTAAAATCCCCTCGTCCATTAGAACAGATTGTTACAAAAAGTAAAACATGCGAAAAATAATTGTGATAAGGATAACAATGCCAAAACCATCATTAACAATCAGGCTCCCAATGTTACCTTTCCACTCAGAGGGTGGTGGATGCGTGGAATTGGCTGCCGGCGGTGATAGTGGAGGCAGATTCGATAGGGTCTTTTAGGAGGCTTCTGGATGAGTACATGGGACTTAGTAGGATTGAGGGGTATCGGTAAGCCTAGTGTTGCAGTTGTACAGAATGTTGGTTAGGCCGCATTTGGAGTACTGCGTACAGTTCTGGTCGCCTTACTACCAGAAGGACGTGGAGACTCTGGAGAGAGTGCAGAGGAGGTTTACCAGGATGTTGCCTGGTATGGAAGGACTGGGGTATGAGGAAAGATTGAAGAAATTGGGGCTCTTTTCCCTTGAAAGACGCCGACTGAGGGGGGATCTAATAGAGGTATATAAGATTATGAAGGGTATAGATAGAGTAAACAGAGGTAAGCTATTTCCTATAATAGAGTCACGTAGGACAAGGGGCCATGGACGTAAGGTGAGGGGGGAGAGGTACAACACAGATATTAGAGGGAGGTTTTTCACACAGAGGGTAGTGGGGGTATGGAATGCTCTGCCAAGTAAGGTGGTGGAAGCAAACATGCTAGAGTCATTTAAGAGTAACTTAGACAGGCACATGACTGAGTTGGAGATGGGTGGATATAGGAGAACCTTTAATTAAGGGTCATTAGCAAATTGGGGTGTCCCTAGAAATGTAAATGGGTATGGTATTATAATAATGTTTTTCTCTTTTCATTCACAGGTTTTAAGTCGGTCCACCTCGTGTCCAACGAGGGGCATACACGCGATGGGTCGTACTGGGGCTGCTCTTGGTTATTCGAGATTGGCCTAGTGCTTCATGTCGTTAGTGTGTGCCTAAACTAGACAAGATACTGAGCAAGACGACAGCTCAGAGACTATCGCTGATTGCTGTGCAGACACTTGGATTTGGGCCAGTGTCTGTGGGAGTTTGCACATTCTCCCTGTGCTTGCGTGGGTTTTCTCCGTGTGCTCCGGTTTAGAACATAGAGCATAGAACATTACAGCGCAGAACAGGCCCTTCGGCCCACGATGTTGCGCCGACCAGTTAAAAAGCAATGACCCTCTAACCTAAACCAATCCCTTTCCATCCATAAACCTATCCACAGATCTCTTAAACGCCCCCAAACTAGGCGCATTTACAACTGCAGCAGGCAGGGCATTCCAATCCCTCACCACCCTCTGGGTAAAGAACCTACCTCTGACATCCGTCCTATAACTACCACCCCTTAATTTAAAGCTATGCCCCCTCGTGCTAGCTTTCTCCATCTGAGGAAAAAGGCTATCACTGTCCACCCTGTCTAAACCTCTAATCATCTTATATGTTTCAATAAGGTCCCCTCTTAGCCACCTTCTTTCTAACAAAAAAGCCTCTAATACCTCAGTCTCTCCTCATAGGACCGCCCCTCCATACCAGGCAACATCCTGGTAAACCTCCTCGGTACCCTCTCCAATGCCTCCACATCCTTCTTATAATGTGGGGACCAGAACTGCACACAATACTCCAAGTGCGGCCGCACCAGAGTTTTGTACAGTTGCAACATGACGCTGCGGCTCCTAAATTCAATCCCCCTACCAATAAACGCCAAGACACCGCAAGCCTTCCTAACAACCTTATCTACTTGATTCCCAACTTTCAGGGGTTTATGTACACATACACCTAGATCCCTCTGTTCATTCACACTATTCAGAGTCCTACCGTTAGCCCTATACTCTACACATCTGTTGTTCCTGCCAAAGTGAATTAACTCACACTCTTCCACATTAAACTCCATCTGCCACCTCTCGGCCCAGCTCTGCAACTTGGTTTCCTCCCACACCCCAAAGATGTGCTGTTAGGCTGATTGGCAGGAATAAATTGTCCCTAAATCAGTTTTCCCTCAATCTGGATGGCCATAAAACATTAGATAGGGGTCGTGGGTAGAGAGGTGGTGTTGAGATGGCAGCGTGGGCTCGTTGGGCCGAAGGGCCTGTTTCCCAGGCTGATTTTGTTCTTTGTTAGTAGGTAGTTTGGTGCAACTTGTGGGCTGAAGGGCCTGTTTGTGCTGTAGTTTTTCTGTGATCTATGTAACTTCTAATAAACAGATAACTTCTTTGTCAGAATAAATAAGATGGTGGGAAACCAGGTGGCATGGTTAGTAGTTAGCACAGCTGCCTCACAGCGCCAAGGGTCCAGGTTTGATTCCCGGTTTGGGTCACTGTCTGTGCAGAGTCTGCACATTCTCCTCGTGTCTGTGCTGGTTTCCTCCGGGTACTCCGGTTTCCTCCCACAGCCTGAAAGATGTGCTGGTTAGGTGCATTATCCACTTTGGTAGGAATAATGGTAGGAAGGACTACTACTTACAGGGCGAAAAGCTGCAGCATGCTACGGTGCAGAGGGACCTCGGGGTCCTTGTGCATGAGTCGCAAAAACCCAGCCTACAGGTGCAGCAGGTGGTCAGGAAGGCTAATGGGATGCTGACCTTCATAGCGAGGGGGATTGAATATAAAAGTACGGAGGTCTTGCTGCAACTGTACAGGGCATTGGTGAGGCTGCAGCTGGAGTACTGCGTGCAGTTTTGGTTGCGGCACTTGCGCAAGGATATATTGGCCTTGGAGGGAGTGCAGAGGAGGTTCACTAGGCTGATACCGGAGTTGAGGGGGTTGAGCTATGAGGAGAGGCTGAATAGACTGGGCTTGTACTCGTTAGAGTTTAGAAGAATGAGGGGAGATCTCATTGAGACGTATAAAATGATGAAAGGGATGGATAGGGCAGAGGTGGAGAGGTTCTTCCCGCTCAGAAAGGACAGTAGGACTAGAGGGCACAGCCTCAAGATAAGGGGGGGCGGTTTAGAACGGAGTTGAGGAGGAACTTCTTCACTCAAAGGGTGGTGAATCTCTGGAATTCTCTGCCCGTTGAAGTGGTGGAGACTACCTAGCTAAATATATTTACGACGCGGGTAGATAGGTTTTTGGTAGGCAAGGGGATTAAGGGTTATGGGGAGAAAGCGGGAAAGTGGAACTGATCAACTTCAGATCAGCCATGATCTTATTGAATGGCGGGACAGGCTCGAGGGGCTGGATGGCCTACTCCTGCTCCTATTTCTTATGTTCTTATGTTATTATGTTCATTGGCCATGCTGAATTCTCCCTCGGTGTACCCGAACAAGCACCAGAGAGGGGTGGCTAGGGGACTTTCACATTATCTTCATTGCAGTGTTAATGGAAGCCTACTTGTGACTAATAAATAAATACATTTTGATACAGTACATTGAATCAAATAAAGTGGGAGCTAGCAAAAGCCTGAGGGTCCCAGTTTCTGATCCCGGCTGACCTCGTTGCTACAGACTGAGCAAAAAAATGATGCTTGGCTCAGGATAAAGGCTCGCCAAGCTCAGGGGTAATTTATTCTGCATAAAAAATTTATATTCATCCTACATGAAACCATTGTACTGTAACAATGATAAGATCAAAGCGACGCAAAGCCCATCCCAACTTGAACCTGTTCATTACCATGACATCCCAATAAAAATGTGCGCCTACTTCCCTTTAATGATTAACTTATTTTTTCCAAGACAAACTTTAAACAATGAAGCCACTGAGTGATATTGCTTCTGAGTTCAATTTTATGACCTAAACGTAACCACTGGGATATTTGTCAAAAGCTGTCTGAGATGAGGAATTCCCTTTGTTGCTGCTTTAATGAGTAAAATAATCAAGGGTCCAGCTTTATAACACGCAGGTAAAGTTCATCAGGGGGCTCCATCTCTTCCTGCAACCACTTATCTCTTGCTACAATCATCTACAAAGGATATGCAAACAATGATAAGAAGCAGAGGGAGACTAAAAACAGAAGGATGTGGGATTTTAGTGGCCCGCATTTATGGCAAGTTAAAAGTTAATCAGAATCTGTCAAAGAAAAGTGGCGTTTGTGTTTTGAGTTGCACAATAACTGCTTAGGACCTTAACATTTGTGAAACTTTAATTTTGCTGGTCACTTCAGATGGATTAGAGACACCACATTTCATATCTTTGAATTTGCGAGGCGATGAAAGCTCACAACCCATCCCCTTCAAACTTATATGCGGATAATACAGACTGGATTCTCTCAAAGTGTGCTTTCTTTAACAATGCTGGTACAAAGAACAAAGAACAATACACCACAGGAACAGGCCCTTTAGCCCACTAAGCACTCACCAATCACATTGTCCTATCTAGGCCTACTGCCTGTATCTCTCTATTCCCTGTCTGTTCATGTGTTTATCCAGATAAGTCTTAAATGTCACTAACATATCTGCCTCAACTACCTCACTTGGCAGTGCATTCCAGACCCCCGCCATCCTCTGTGTAAAAAAACTTCCCCTGCACATCCCCACTGAACATTTCCCCTTATCTTGAACTTGTGCCCCCTTGTAATTGTCACTTCTGCCCTGAGAAAAAGCTTCCAACTTCTCACTGTATCCATACCCATCATAATTTTATAAACTTCTATCAGGTCGCCCCTCAGCCTCCGTCCTTCCAGGGAGAACAATCCCAGTTTATTCAATCTCTCCTCATAGCTAATACCCTCCATACCAGGCAATATCCTGGTAAACCTTTTCTGAACTCTCTCCAAAGTCTCCACATCCTTCTGGTAGTGTGGGGAGCAGAATTGGACACAGTATTCCAAATGTGGCCTAACCAATGTTTTATATAACTAACATAACTTGCCAACTTTTACACTTGATGCCCTGCCCAATGAAGGGCAGCATGCCATATGCTTTCTTCACCACCTTTTCCACCCGTGCTGCCACTTTTAAGGACTGCCCACCCAGATCTGTGTGTGTGTCTATGCTCCTGATGGTTCTGCCATTTATTTTATGCCCCCACCTGAATTGGATCCACAAAATACATCGCCTTGGTACATGCTGATGATATTTTGTGAAGGAAATATCTGGGAGCTGGTGTGGAAAGTAGGCAATGGGTTGATTGCAAGAGGAATTGAATACAAAAGTAAGGAGGTTATTCTTCAGTAGGCAAGCCAGTGGCAAGTAGTTGGCACTGCTGCCTCACAGGGACCCAGGTTCGATTCCGGCCTTCGATGACTGTCTGTGTAGAATTTGCACTTTGTGAGGAAGGGTTTGCAGAATGCCTTATGAGGGAAGGTTGGACCTGCTAGGCTTGTATGCACTAGAGTTTCGAAGAGTACCAGGCAACTTGAATGAAACAGATAAGATCCTGAGGAGTCTTTACAGAGCCAGGAGAATGTTTCCTCTTGTATGAGAATCTAGAGTTAGGGTTCACTGTTTAAAAATAAGAGATTGTCCATTTAAGATAGCGATGAAGAGAATTTTCATTCTTTCAGAGGGTTGAGAGTCTTTGGAACTATTTGCGTGAGATTCCTCCAGCTGCTCTGGTTTCCTCCCATATTCCAAAGATATACTGCTTAGGTGGATTGGCCATGCTAAATTGACCCTTAGTGTCCCAAGATATGTAGGTTAGGGGGGGATTAGTGGGGTAAGTATTTGGGGTTATGGGGATAGGGACTGAGTGGGATGCTCTGTGGAAGAGTCAGTGCAGGCTCCATAGGTCAAGTAGTTCCCTTCTGCACTGTAAGGATTCTATAAGCTATACAGGACATTGGTGAGACCACAGCTGAAGTTTTATATACAATATTGGTCTCCTTCTTTAAGGATGAATGTAAGTGATTTTGAAGCAGTTCAGAGAAGATTTACAGACTGATACCTGGAATGGACAGGATGTCTTATGAGGAAAGGTTGGCCAGGTTAAGCTTGTATTCACTCAGTTGAAGGCAACTCTACTAAAACAGATAAAATCCTGAGGAGTCTTAACAGGGTAGATACCGTTTCCTCTGTGAGAATTTAGAATTAGGGTCACTCTTTAAAAACAAGGCATTACCTTAGAGAGGAGGAGAATTTTTTTTCTCTCAGAGGGTTCAGTGTTTTTGGAACTCTTCCTCAAAAGGTGATGAAAAGTTAAAGTTTATTTATTAGTCACCAGTTGGCTTACATTAACACTGCAGTGAAGGCAGAGGTAGATAGATTCTTCATAATCATCTACAAGACACAAGTCAGGTGTATGATGGAATCCTCTCCATTTGCAGGTCCAAAAACACTCAAGAAACTCAACATGATCCAGGCCAGAGAAGCCCGCTTGATTGGCATCCCATTCATCACCTTCAACATCCACTCTCCCCATTTCCTATACACAGTGAGCAGCACTATATACCATTGACAAAATGTACTGCAGCAACCCACCAAGGCACCTTTAGCAGTATCATCCAAACCTGTGACCCTACCACATAGAAGGGCAAGGGCAACGGATGCATGAGGATATCATAACCTACAAGGCACACAGCTTCTTGACTTGTAACTCCATCATGTCACTGTGTCAAAATCCTGTAACACCCTCCTTAACAGCACTGTGGGTGTAGTTACACCATGTAGACTGCAGCAGTTCAAGAAGGTGGCTCAACACCACCATATCAGGGCAATTAGGGATGAAAAGCAAATGCTAACCTGGCCAGCAATGCTCATGTCCCATGAGGGAGAAAGTTATAAAAACAGCTTTCCTTCCCAACTTCCTGTTAACTGACATTCTTAAGGGTCAGTCTCATTGAATTCTCTTTCTCTATCATTCAAATCTGTGTCATCACCCCTCTCCTAAAAAATACACTGGACCTATCCAATCCTGCAAACAGTCTACAGCCTCCATTTCCTTTGTGGAGTATGTTGTCACCTCACAAACCTGTGCCTATCTTCCCCAGAACTCCATGCTGGAATATCTCCTATCAGGTTTCTGTCCCTGCCATGGCATTGAATCAATTCAAAAAGTCAAAGGTCAAAGTCACAAATGTCATCCAATGTGACTGTGACAAAGGTAGACCGATCACTCCCCATCCTCCCTGACCTGTCTGCAGCATTTGACATGGCTGATCACACCATGCTTGCTCCTCCAGCACCTCTCCACCAGCATCTTGCTGGGGTGGGTCCACACTCACCTGGATCCATTCTTACCTATCCAATCGTAGCCAGAGAATTGCTTCACTTCTTAATCCCGCTCTGTTATTTCTGATGCTCTTCAAATCCTTGGTCCCCCTCTAATTTCTCATCTATGTCTTGTCCATGGCAGCATCGTCCAAACACACATCCTGCAGGATAATGGCTACCCTGATCAGAACATTCCACACAGTGTATCGCACAAACATGAACAGGCCCAAGGCTGCCACTTTTGCCCCATGATTATCCCAGGAGGGCAAAGTGCCCCTAAAATCTGAGCACCACGTGATGATTTTTTTTTTATTCATTCATGGGACATGGGCGTTGCTGGCTGGTCAGTATTTATTACCCATCCCTAGTTGTCCTTGAGCAGTCCATGTTCTGTGGGTTGACCCACAGTACTGTTAGGGAGGGAATTCCAGGATTTTGACCTAGTGAATGTGAAGGAGCGGCAATATATTTCCAAGTCCATTCCAAGTTCTATTTCCATAGAAGACAGAGTAGCAGTGGAAAGGTGTGTTTCTGAATGGAGGGCTGTGACAAGTTCCTCAGGGATCAGTGCTGGGATCTTTGCTGTTCGTAATATATATAAAAGATTTGGAGGAAAATGTAACTGGTTTGATTAGTAAGTCTGTGGACAACATAAAGGTTGGGCGATTTGTGGACAGCAATGAGGACCATCAGAGGATACAGCATGATACAGATCAGTTGAAAGCGTGGACAGACAGATGGCAGATGGAGTTTAATCTGGACAAATGTGAGATAATATATTTTAGATAATATATCTAATAAAGATAGGAAATATACAGTAAATGGCAGAACCCTTAAGGGTATTGACAGGCAGAGGGATCTGGGTGTACAGGTATACAGGTCATAGAAAGTGGCAACACAGATGGAGAAGGTAGTCAAGATGGCATACGGCATGCTTGCCTTCACTGGCCAGGGCATTGAATTTAAAACTGACAAGTCATGTTGCAGCTTTATAGAACCTTAGTGAGGCCGCACTTGGAATATAGTGTTCAATTCTGGTCGCCACACTACCAGAAGAATGTAGAGGCTTTGGAAAGTGCACAGAAAAGATTTCCCAGGATGTCGCCTGTTATGGAGGGCATTAGCTATAAGGAGAGGTTGGAGAAACTTGGTTTGTTCTCACTGGAATGACAGAGGTTAAGGGGCGACCTGATAGAAGTCTACAACATTATGAGGGACATGGACAGAGAAGATAGTCAGTAGATTTTCCCAGGGTGGAAGAGTCAATTACTAGGAGGCACAGGTTTAAAGTGTGAGGGGCAAGATTTAAAGGAGAGGTACAAGGCAAGTTTTTTTTACACAGAGGGTGGTGGGTGCCTCAAACTCACTGCTGGGCGAGATATTGGAAGCAGATACAACAGTGAGTTTTAAGAGGCATCTGGACAAATACTTGAATAGATGGAAATAGAGGGATATGATCTCCAGAAGGGTAGGGGGTATTAGTTCAGTCGAGCAGTGTGGTCAGTGCAGGTTTGGAGAGCTGAAGGACCTGTTCGTGGTGCTGTAATTTTCTTTGTTCTTTTAAGTCAGGATGATGAATGGCTTGGAGGGGAACTTGCAGGTGGTGCTGTTCTGCTGCCCTTGTCCTTCTAGATGGAAGTAGTTGTGGGTTTGGAAGCTGCTGTCTAAGGATTTTTGATGAAGCTAGCTGTTATACACGGCTACTATGCAACAACAACACAAATGGAATTCACCACTAACAGAATGATACAGTAAAGCCAACCAGATATTCTGCCCTATCACAGTGATGAGTAATGAGATATATGAATTTTAGTGCCAGTGTGATGCTGGCCATATAAGCTGTACATTGCAAAGACTGGTGGATCATACCAAATAGCATGTCCCTTCATCTGATCAAAATGGACGAAGTGCAGACCACATCCATATCATCCTATACTTGCAAAACACAAAACACAGTTTCCAACATTAGATGTGATTCTGTGATTGGACAACATTTGCAAAATAATCCTCAATGTGCATAGATAATGTATTGATAGTAAAGTTAAGATCGTCAGCTGGGCTCACAGAATGGGGCATTTGTGCATATTGGAAGCGCCATGTATTAATGCACAGAATCATGTATTTTGCAGACAGAAAGGACAGGCACACACATTACACCTGTTGCAGCTAAACAAAATAAGTGATAACCATGCAATGGTTCATTTTGTGGTGATACTGTGCCTTTAAGAAATGTATTTGTGTCATTTTTTTCTGTAGAATTTGTTTTAGCGATCAGTTCTATTATTGGTTCTGTTTTATCTATACCTGGCAGCCCTGCTGTTACTGCAGCAGCATAATTATTTTAATTGCTCGAATATTTGTTTTAATCTGGAGTAATGCAGGATGGCATGTTAGTGTTTTCCCTGTGTTTTTTCAGAGTGGGGTTTGATTAGGATTTTGACATGAAAGGAAATGTGACTTGGCAGGACTAGGCTCAAAGAGCGAAATCCAGTTGCTGCTTGGGAGCTGTGGCGAGAAGTAACTCTTTCTGTCTCTAATGGAGATTGGGATCTGTTTGAAAATAGGTATCTTTCTCTGAAGATCTGCTGTTTGAAGTTAGATCTTTCTCTGGACACTGCTGCATAGGATTCAGAAGACAGGTGTATTTCTGTATCCGTCAGAAGTATTAATAGACTAGAAATTTAGCAGCCACCTGACCATATCTGTTTTTGGTGACAATTATTTCTGAAGAAGAACGTATTGCTTTGGGGATATTGCTTAAATTGGAACTATAGAGATAATTAGCTGCTAAGACTTGTAACTTGCCATGTTAATTATTTAAATTGGTGAAAGTTATGCTAATTCTTTTTGTTATATTCTGTGTTCTTAAATAAAGTTTGTTTTAATAAATGCTTCCTAGTGGGTTAATAGAATCATACTTGGAGTGAAATACCTTATTCTAGACATAATGCCAAAATCAAAAAAGTTGGGATCTAGGCTAACTTCATAATATATTTTGGAATTTCTGATTCAGTTCTGAACAACTCCTTGGGACAATGCCTTGGCCAGAGTCAAGCTGGCTGCTTTAAATTTCAAACAATGCTTGGCAGTTATCTGTCAGTCACTGCTGTGTTCTCCATTGCAATGCCTCTACCAATCAGAGTCCACTTGCCAACCAATCAGCATTCTCTTCCCATGCGGTATAAATTGTTGATTCCCTTTTTATATTGGCATTGTTGCAAAGTGTCCTGATGAGTGCAAGATAAAAAGTTTCCACATATCTCTTTTTACAGCAAAAGCATATTAGTTTCCAGATGTCCACTCACAGCATCTGGCTTTACCCCTCTTGATCCCTTCACTTAAATTGTTGGAGCAAAAACTCCCTCCAATTAAATGTTGGGAAGACTGAATCTATTGGAATTCTCTGACCATTCACCTGCCATCGCTGCCAGTGAGAACAGAGAATCTGGCGCCTAGACAAATCTCACTCACTGCAATGAGACCAGAGTATCCCAGCTGCAGGGGAGTCGGGGAATCCGACCCATTGTCTTTAGTCATCACAAACTCCACTCCCTCATGACTAACTCCATCCTTCTCTCTCTCACAGCTGTTTGAGACTCAACCAAAGAGGTTACAATCTGAGGCAGCAGGATGTCACAGTGATTAGTACTGCTGCCTCACGGCGCCAGGGACCCGGATCCAATTCCCAGCTTGGGTCACTGTCTGTGTGGAATCTGAACATTCTCCCCGTGTCTGCGTGAGTTTCCTCCGGGTGTTCCGGTTTCCTCCCACGGTTTGAAAAAAATGGTGGTTAGGCACATTGACCCGAATAGGTGCTGGAGTGTGGTGGCTTGGGAGATTTCACAATAACTTCATTGCAGTGTTCATGTGAGCCTACTTGTGACTAATAAATAAACTTTAAAAACTTTACTTTTGGTGCCAAATTTGATTCTGAAATGAGCTTTCCACTCCTTCACATTGTCACTAAGATCACATATTTTCTGGTACTGAAACATCATCCATGTGATTGAAACCTCTGGAGTTGATTATTCCAACCCACTCCTGGCCAGCCTCCCAAAGTCCACCCTCTGTGAACTTGGAGTCATCTAAAACTCCGATGCCTGTATCTGAACTCGCACCAGATGTTGTTCAGCGTCACTCCTGTGCTCACTGACCCACACTAACTCCTAGTTAAACAAAGTCTCGATTTTAAAACTTTCATTGTGGTTTCCGTTCCCTCTGTGGCCTCACCCCTCTCTGTAACCACCTCCTGTCCTGCAATCCTGCAGGATTTCCACACTCCTTCAATTCCAGCTTCCTGTGTATCCTTGATTATAATTGGTCCACCCTTTAGTGCCATCAGTTGCCTCAGTCCCACCTGTGGAAAAGCCTCCTGACCCCTCTCTGCTTTTCTACCTCACTTTGCTCCTTTAAGACACTCAATGAAAACTATTTCTTTTTCGTCATCTTCCCTAATATCCTTCTGTGGGTCTTGGTATTTAAATTGTTTGACAATGTCTGTGTGAAACACTTTGAGACGCTTTGTTATGTTACAGGTGCTGCTGTTGTCATCCTGCAGCTAAGGTAAAATAGGAGGCAGAGAGTGGGTGTCAATGGGTGCTATTCGGATTGGCGGTTGGTGACTAGTGGAGTGCCCCAGGGGTCGGTGCTGGGGCCTCAGCTATTTACCATTTATATAGACGATCTGGAGGAGGGAGCCGAGTGTAAGGTGTCGAAATTTGCCGATGACACAAAGATAAGTGGAACAGCAAATTGTGCGGAGGGTGTGGAAAGTCTGCAGAGGGATCTAGATAGGCTGAGCGAGTGGGCGAGGACTTGGCAGATGGAATACAATGTTGGCAAGTGTGAGGTTATCCACTTTGGTAGGAGTAATAGTAGGAAGGACTACTACTTACAGGGCGAAAAGCTACAGCATGCTATGGTGCAGAGGGACCTGGGGGTCCTTGTGCATGAGTCGCAAAAACCCAGCCTACAGGTGCAGCAGGTGGTCAGGAAGGCAAATGGGATGCTGGCCTTCATAGCGAGGGGGATTGAATATAAAAGTAGGGAGGTCTTGCTGCAACTGTACAGGGCACTGGTGAGGCTGCAGCTGGAGTACTGCGTGCAGTTTTGGTCGCCGCACTTGCACAAGGATATTTTGGCCTTGGAGGGAGTGCAGAGGAGGTTCACTAGGCTGATACCGGAGTTGAGGGGATTGAGCTATGAGGAGAGGCTGAATAGACTGGGCTTATACTCGTTGGAGTTTAGAAGGATGAGGGGGGATCTCATTGAGACGTATAAGATGAAAGGGATGGATAGGGTAGAGGTGGAGAGGTTCTTCCTACTCAGAAAGGACAGTAGGACTAGGGGGCACAGCCTCAAGATAAGGAGGGGGCGGTTTAGATCAGAGTTGAGGAGCAACTTCTTCACTCAAAGGGTGGTGAATCTCTGGAATTCTCTGCCCGTTAAAGTGGTGGAGGCTGCCTTGCTCAATATGTTTAAGTCACGGGTAGATAGGTTTTTGGTAGGCAAGGGGATTAAGGGTTATGGGGAGAGGGCGGGAAAGTGGAACTGATCCACTTCAGATCAGCCATGATCTTATTGAATGGCGGGGCAGGCTCGAAGGGCTGGATGGCCTACTCCTGCTCCTATTTCTTATGTTCTAAGGTAACAGGTGATGTAAATAGTCAAGAGACTGTGGCAATCTGGGAAGGAAGGATTGTAGATTCAAAGCAGATGGACTAAATGATCTGCTGCATCTGCATTTCTGATTATTGTGACCTCTAAAGTTTTACTGTTTTCTATTTCTGGATGCTGTTTTTGGATAAATTCCACAATTCAGCCAACAAAAAGCCTGTGGTTCAGGATTATTCCTTTGCTGGTTATATGGTTTGCTCCTTTGTTTCGGAGATACACTTGGCACCTTTGGTATATTTTTTCACAGGATGTGGGTGTTTTCGGCCAGTTCTGAATTTGTTGCCCATCCCCAATTGCCATTTGAGAAGGTGGCAGTGGAATCGTGCTTCCAGTTCCAGTGTGGGCCTTCCAGTTTATGCCTATACTGTCTGGAATTTATAAGAATGAGGGGAGATCAAATTGAGATATAGAAGACGATAAAAGATATGGATAAAGTAGAGTGGATGCTGGTGGGGCATCCTAGGACGAGAGATCATAGCCTTAGCATAAGGGATAGTAAATTTAAAACAGAGTTGGGGAGAAACTACTTCTCCCAAGGGGTTGTGAATCTGTGGGAATTCACTACCCCAAAGTACGGTGGATGCTGGGACAGTGGGTAAATTTAAGGAGAATGCAGACAGATTTTTAATTGCTAATGGGTTAAAGGATTATGGGGAGAAGGCAGGAAAACTGGGATGAGGAGCATATCAGCCATGATTGAATGGCAGAGCAGACATGATGGGCTGAATGGCCTAATTCTGCTCCTATAACTTATTACCTTATAAGTTTTTGGCTAAGACTGCAAACAGGTCTTGTCTGTCAACCAGGGCCTACTATTTTGTAGCACACCATGTAGTTTCCTCATGGTGTTTGCTTAATGTTGTCCCCACAGTGAGAACTGACTTCACCGATGGAGCAAATAAAGACCGTTGGGTGGAGGATGATTTCTCTGAGAAACTCCTGCAGTTACAATCTGCAGCTGCGATGACCAGCCCCCAACAACCACATCCATCTTCTATTGCATCAGGTTTGGTGTCAGCCACCCAATCATGTGTCTTAAAGTTTGAACAAACAGCAAAGAAAAGTACAGCACAAGAACAGGCCCTTCAGCCCTCCAAGCCTGTGTCAATTGGGATGTCCTAACTAAACTAAAAAAACCTTCTGCCCTTACTCGGACTATATCTCTCTTCCCTCCCTGTTCATGTCCCCATCCAGATGCCTCTTAAATGTTGTTAATGTGCCTGTTTATAGAATCCATAGAATCATAGAATCTCTACAGTGCAACAGGAGGCCATTTGGCCCATTGAGTCTGCAATCCCATCCAATCCCATCCAAGCCCCATCCCCGCAATAGAGTATACCCTGCTGATCCCTTGGTACTAAGGTCAATTTATCACGGCCAACCCAGCTAACTCGCGCATCTTTGGACCATGGGAGGAAACCAGAGCACCCTGAGAAAACCCATGCAGACACGGGGAGAATGTGCAAACTCCACACAGACATTAACCCGAGGCTGGAATTTAACCCGGGTCCCTGGCGTTGTGAGGCAGCAGTGCTAACCACTGTGCCACCGTACCGTCTGGGAGGTGCTTCCTCCTCTGGCAGCGCGTTCCAGTGCCCACTACCCTCTGCTTTAAAATTCCCTCTGCACACCTCCCTTAAACTTTCCCTCTCTCACCTTGAAACTGTGCCCCTTTTGTCATTGGAATTTGAAGGTAAATGGAGATCTATTGTACCCCAGCATTATCAGTATGTCAAATTGGCAGATGTTTACCAGCCCATTTTAATGAGTTATTTAATCATTTCTAAAGTTCACTTTGTCCAAATTATATTACATTAAACAACATTAAATGCTTTGTACTCAACTCATCAAAAATATTAACATCCTGCTATAAAATATAAAAACCTGATTGATTATAGATCTTTATAGCCTTGTTTATATCTAAGAATCATAATATCATCCCTTTGATATTCTTCACATCCTAGAGGCAGAGATATGCACAAACTTTTTATTAGCAAACATCAAAGCTCTATTTTCAATGTAGCGTGCCTGTAAACAGGCTATAGTCAGGACTTAAGATATCAGCATGTGTTGAATCCATATTCCTGAAATATCCCCCACCTGCACCCATTAATATCTTTTTTTAAAAGTTAACTTATTAGTGTCACAAGTAGGCTTACATTAACATTGCAATGAAGTTACAGTGAAAATCCTCTTGTCGCTACTCTCCAGCACCTGCTCGGGTACACTGAAAAAGAATTTAGTACGGCCAATGAACTTAACTAATCTTTTGGACTGTGGGAGGAAACCAAAGTGCCCACAGGAAATCCACGCAGGCACAGGGAGAATGTGCAGACTCCAGACAGACAGTGACCCAAAGCAGGAATTAAACCTGGGTCCCTGGCGCTAACCACTGTGCCACATTGCTGCCCTGGATCTGGATTCCATTTCTCACCATAGTGTACAAGGAGTGTGATGGAATAGTCTCCACTTATCTGTATAAGTACAGCTCCAAAAGCACTCAAGAAGCTCAACACATCCGGTCCAAAACAGTCCACTTGATCAGCACCCTATCCATCAGTTAAAACAATCATTCCCACCATTCCACCAACACACAAGCCAGAACCTTACCACCGTTCACACCAGTGAGATGTTCCCATCCCACGGCAGAGATTTGTTGGCCACCAGATTCTCCGACTTCACCGCAGCGTAAGCAGCCAGTAAGATTGTGCCTGAAGTACTGACAATATGTACAAGATGCTTTTCAGCAACTCACCAAAGCTCCTTCGACAGCACCTTCCAAACTCATGACCTCTAACATCGAGAAGGACAAGAGCAGCAGGTACATAGGAACCCCACCACCTCCAAATTCTCCTCCAAGTTATTCACCATCCCTTCAATGTTGCAAAATCCTGAGACTCTCTAACAGCACTCTGGGTGTATCTACACTGCATGCGCTGCAGCAGTTCAAGGGAGCAGCTCACCACCACTTTCTCAAACAAAAATAAGGATGGGCAATAAGTGCTGGCCTAGACAGTGATGCCCACACCCCATGAAAGAGTTAAGAAATCTTTACAAGTCCTCATCAGGCTCAGACTCATTATTATATCAATGATGAAGTGCTATGACATTTATAAGACACAATGTAATTTTGAAAACCATTCAGATGGGTTTGAGCTGTATACCATGCACACTTCACTCAGCTGTATCAGACACAGGGCAGAATTTTCCAGCTGTGTTCCCCCTGAAACCAGAAAATCCTGCTCGAGGTCAGTGGACCTTTCCATGGTCCGCCCTTTGCCTGCTACGATTCCAATGGCAGGCGGAGATGGGAAAATTCACCCCGTGAAGCCCCAACAGGTAAGTATGGGTGGGGTGTGGGGGGGGGGTGGTATTTTGTGGGGACAAAATGAAGAAGAGTGTTCCTCACAGGAAATATAAATCCCAAGCAGGATGTTTTGGAAGCATTGCTACCTTTGTTCTGCTGGCCCATCTGGCCCCATCACCATCTCCACTTCCTTCCCTTTACCTGCTTACGGCTGACCTCTTGATTCTGGGAACTTCCCACACAACCGCTGCCCACCAGCAAATAAACTCAACCAAAGGGCCCCAGTCTTTATATAATAAATGCAATGACAGAGTCATGTGATCAGGTGTCATGTGTCATATGATCACATGACTATGGTCAGACGACCTTCGTCAGAACACTACGTGATCAAAACTCCAGGAATGCCACTGATCAGAATTCCCAATGCGACTGAAGCAGTGAAGCATTGACTTTCTCAGTTTGTGCAACTTGGCAGTGATATGTCCTGGTCCCCCCATGCCAATACTATAGTTAAGAAAGTCCACCACTGCCTCTCCTTTCTCAGAAGACTAAGGAAATTTGGCATGTCAGCTACGACTCTCACCAACTTTTACAGATGCACCATAGAAAGCATTCTTTCTGGTTGGATCACAGCTTGGTATGGCTCCTGTCCTGTTCTGCCCAAGACTGCAAGAAACTACAAAAGGTCATGAATGTAGCTCAATCCATCACGCAAACCAGCGTCCCATCCATTGACACTTTCCGTTGCTTCAGCAAAGCCAGGCAGCATAATCAAAGACCCCACCCACCCTAAACATTTTCTCTTCCACCTTCTTCCCTCAGGGAAAAAGATACAGAAGTCTGAGGTCACGTTCTTCCCTGCTGCCGTCAAACTTTTGAATGGACTTACCTTGTATGAAGTTGATCTTTCTCTACACCCTAGCTATGACTGTAACATTACATCCTGCACTCTCACATTTTCTTCTCTATGAACAGTATGCTTTGTCCATATCGCGCGCAAGAAACAATACTTTTCACTGTATGTTAATGCATGTGACAATAATAAATCAAATATGGTAATGAGACCCTCAGATGCCTGAAAGCTATCCCACCTTTATTAAACCATTCCCCACTGCTGCCCAGGGATGATTATTGGTATGTGGTTACACACAATCATACCTAATTCAAAATTGTCAGACAATTAAAATCAAAAGCATTTTTGTGTTAACAGTAAAGGGCCAGTCATCCTGGGGCTGATTGCTGCTACGCTGTATTCATATAACTATTTCAGTATAAACATGAGATCTGCAGAAATTAGTTGCTTAGCAACAGCAATCTAAAATCTCCTTCTCTTACAAGAGAAACCACATAGCCACATAATATAAACACAGAAAATGCTGGGGAAACTCAGCAAGGCTGACATCATCTGTGGCGAGAGAATAGAGCCAACATTTTGAGTCTGGATGACCCTTTGTCAGGGCCCAGACTCGAAACATTGGCTCTATTCTGTCTCCACAGATGCTGTCAGACCTGCTGAGATTTTCCAGCATTTTCTGTTTTTGTTTCAGATTCCAGCATCCACAGAATTTTGCCTTTATCTTAGCCACTATGAGTGGGTTAAGGTTGAAAGTAGAAGACAGGAATTTTACCTGAATAAACTGTTTGCTCACCCTATATGTTTGTGTGATATTTTAGTTTGATAGTTTGTCACTTTTCATTTCCCAATGTAATAAAGAAAACTAATGAGCAAAATTTGTCTTGGGTGGCGTGGTAGCACAGTGGTTAGCACTGCTGCTTCACAGCTCCAAGGACTGGGTTCAATTCCCAACTTGGGTCACTGTCTGTGTGGAGTTTACACATTCTCCTCGTGTCTGTGTGGGTTTCCTCCGGGTGTTCCGGTTTCCTCCCACCGTCCAAAGATTAGGGTTAGGTTGATTGGCCATGCTAAATTGACCATTGATGCAAAGGTTAGAGGATTAGTGGATAAAATATGTATGGATATGGGGGTAGGGCTTGCGTGAGATTGTGGTTAGTGCAGACTTGATAGGTCGAATGGCCTCTTTCTATACTGTAGGATTTCTATGAAAATCACTGTAAGTTTTACACTACTCATTCAAAACAAAACCTTTCCATTCCTCAAATTCTATAAAGTATTTACAGAATATATACAGGGAGTTCAGTGTTTAAAAGTCTATTGTCAAAACTAGGTGATGTCTTGTGGCGCAGTGGGTAGTATTCCTGCCTCTGAGCCAGAAGCTTTTTATTGAAGTCCTACCACAGGACTTGATGGCCAGGGAAGGTGCATTAATAACACGGCCAAACAGTTTGAATGCGTCAACCTGTAAATCCACCCAAACACACCAATGGCTGGCGGTAAATGCACAGAGATTCCTGGTCAGCTACACTTGGTGTTGAGTTATAAACACCTGGTGACAAACTAGTGACCTGTTCTGGGAGTTACTAACTATGGAAACAAGGTGAAAGTCTGCCTTAGTGTGGGAACAGAATTGGAATTGTCAAAGTTAGAGTCATAAATTTAAGATCATCACTAATCTAAATAAATCCACAAGATTCAAAAGAAACCTTTTCATCCAGTGTGTGCATAGAATATGAAGTAGTTGAGGCAATTAACATTTAAATGCAATTAAGAGACAGTGTCACATGTTACAGTTCACTCAGTCTAAGAGCTGTAGCAAATGTATTTTTTACAAGCAGGTTGTAATCAGGAGTGTTGTGAAGTTGAGTTTGTAAAACTATCAAAGAATTGTAAAAAAAATACAAGGGCGAAAGAAAACAGTGTGTTGTCCTTTTATAAGCTGTTTTTGAGTTCTGTGCTGAAATGCAGAATGTGCTTGGACTCCAGGTTGCAACATTTGTTTCAAAAGGACCAAGCATCAGGGTTGACTATGTAGCTGGCTTTTGCATTCTGCCAGCCCATCAGTTTGAAAAGGACCATCAACTATTAACAGCCTATCAGATTTGAATTTGTTAGTGTTGTCAGCATCAAACCAACCCTGGTGTAAGGAAATTGTGAGGACATGGCAGATATAAAAGACCAGAGCAACAGCCATCTCTAGAGAACATCTTGTGAGAACATCTCCAGAGGCCAGGGTAGCCAATCAAAAAGCCAGCATTCATCTCTAGAGCAGCTCTCCACCCCTGCCTGTTTAAATATCTCTTAAGAGAATTATCCAACTATCTAACAGAAGGGTACTGAGTCAGAAAGACCTTACGAACAGCGTACAACTACTGAAAAACTCCAAAAGCTTCCAGATCCCATTAAGCCTGGTTGTATATTTTCTTTGAGAGTGACTAAAGTTCTGTTATTACTGTTTTGGTAATGAATGTTCCTTGTATTATTTGAACAGCATTTTAGTCGAACAGTACCTCAATTAATATGTTACCTATTTAGTTAAAGTTCCTGGTTATTTAAATAAAATACCTTTTTAACGATTCATCTAAAACAAGTGTCAGTCCTTTATATTAATGAACCTTTAACTGTTAAATAAGAACAGTTAACACCTTCCCAAGTAAATGTAGCAGATTATAATGCAAGTAAAGGGGATTAACCTCTATGTACATAATAGGAGTGATGGATAGAGATGGTAGAAGCTTCCAACATTCTTTCCATCACGTAGCCTATTTCTGCGCTGTTAATTCTAAATAATTTAAAGTCAATTTCCTCTACTAAAATAGTGGAAGAAGAAATTGTAGACAAATAGATTAAACATTCGTAGGATTATACCCCACATCAAGCCTGGGTACTTTGCGTGCTCGGCAGAGGGTTTCATTATTGTACCAATGGAATGATTGTCAGAGCATGTTCTATCATCCCCTCCACCAGATCATCAAACAGTTGATGAAGTGATAATGACCCACTGTTTCTTTGGGCTAAGTTTTCCCAGGCCTGTGGAGGCTTTGGAAGTGGGCGGGTAATCAAGCAATTTGGAAAGTTGCACATTGGGCTGGCTCCCTCATGTGTTCCCTCCTCCGTACTCTGTTCCTGGAAGTAGACTAACTGTTCAACTGTAACTTGTGCGGAAGCAGCGAGAAGTCAGTTCAGGCCATTAACGAGACATTCAGAATCACAGAATCCTGCACTCCAAAAGGAGATCATCCAGCTCATCAAGTCTCCACTGACTACAATCCCAAGCCTGGAATCGAACTTGCACCCTGGCGCTGTGAGGCAACAGAGCCAATCACTGTACCACCATGTCACCTCACTTACCCTTTTGCATGCTGCAAGCGATTTTCCTGATGACAGACAGGCCCCACTCTTCTTCCCCTCCGACACCCAACCACCCCCACCTCCCCCCTCACCCCCTATTGCCTGGCAATGGATTGGAGTTGGATTCACACCATGTGATCGGAGCCACAACTCAATCACGAGTTTGCATTTATCTGCCCACAGTGATACACAAAGCGACTCTCTCTGTGGGTAGCAGCCATGGCCTAGCAGCCACAATATGGTGACTGATTGTTCACTACTACTTGTCCTGCTGTCATGTCACTTCCCCCATACTCAAGGTGCAACCATTGGCAACTGTTGTTGCTCCTGCCAGACTGTTCAGATTGCTGCAAAAAATACTATGGCATTATTTGACAACAGGATAGCGTCCTCTTTCTCCCTGGAAAAGATTCCTTCAGCCAAGATCACCAAAACAGATGACTCAATCACCTATCTTAATAGTGTTCCTGGAACTCTGTTGTGTGCAAGATGGCAGCCTTGTTGATCTATAAAACAACACTGATTTGATTTGATTCATTATTGTTACATATATTAGCATACAGTGAATCACTGTTTGCTGTGCAGATACATGGATTTGGGCCAGTATCTGTGGGACTTTGCGCATACTCCCTGTGCTTACATGGGTTTCCTCCAGGTGCTCCGGTTTCCTCCCACACCCCAAAGATGTGCTCTTAGGCTGATTGGTGTAACAAATTGTCCCTAAATTAGTCTCCCCTCAATCTGGTTTCCAATGTGGAGTGCCATAAGCGTAGACAAAGGCCATGGGTGGAAGAGGGAACTCACAATGTTAAAATGGCGGCGCGGGCTCGTTGGGCCAAAGGGCCTGTTTCCCGGGCTGTGTTGTTCTTTGTTCTTTGTTCTTTGAAAAGTATTGTTTCTTACGTGCTATACAAAGCATACTGTTCACAGAGAAGGAAACAAGAGAGTGCAAAATGTCATGTTACAGTCTTAGCTAGGGTGTAGAGAAAAATCAACTCAGTGCGAGGTAGGTCCATTCAGACGCCTGATGGCAGCAGGGAAGAAGCTGATCTTGAATCGGTTGGTACATCAGACTTTTGTATCTTTTTCCAAAAAGAAGAAGGTGGAAGAGGGAATGCCTGGGGTGCATGGGGGGTGCTTAATTATACTGGCTGCTTTGTCAAAGGAGCGGGAAGTGCAGACAGAGTCAGTGGATGAGAGGCTGGTTTGTGTGATGGATTGGGCTACATTTGCGACCTTTTGTAGTTTATTGGACAGAGCAGGAGCCATACCAAGCTGTGATACAACCAGAAAGAATGCTTTCTATGGTGCATCTGTAAAAGTTGGTGAGAGTCGTAGCTGACATGCCAAATTTCCTTAGTCTTCTGAAAAAGTAGAGGTGTCAGTGGGCTTTCTTAACTGTAGTGTCAGCATGGGGGGAACCAGGAAAGGTTGATGGTGATCTGGACACTTAAAAACAGGGGCATGTTCTCCTTTACACTTCCTGATGTCGATGACAATCCCCTTCATTTTGTTGACAGTGAGGGAAAGATTATTGTCACCGCACCAGTTCAAAATCAACTCAGTTGTTCTGGAGTGTCCTGAGAATATGGAAAAGTCAAACAAAACAAGTGCTTTCATTCCATGAGTCACCAGCTGACTTTTAAATTACAATTTAACCTCCTTGTTTCCACTCCCAGTTTAAGAAATCGCATATTTATTGAACCATTGATGCGAATGGTGAAATATCTGAAATGTACCATGGCAAATACTGAAAATTCATTAGTATAAATATATGGAAATGATGTAAATATATACCCATCGTTGCATAGGACCTAGCATTGAGAATTTAGCCCACTCTGTTAACTCAACATGGAAATCTAATATAAATCTGAATTGCTAAACAATCTTAAATTATAATCATGCAATGAAGGCAAACTTGACTTCTGTACAGTTTAATCCCCTCACTCTTACCAAAAAAGGTAGATTTCTACAATAATGCAGAGTTATGAGCATGTCTGGAGCCAAGCACGTCTTCCAATAAAAAGCCTGACTATTTATAAATACAAATGTTTACCATTCAAAGCCTCAAATTGTTTGGAGCAATCAAAAAGGGAAAAAGGCCCTGGGAGCTTAAATAAAATTAGCCTATCAGAGGACCACTAATTCAACAAAACAACAGGGTCTCTCAGATTTAGCGTTTTAACAAGCTCCCCTGATATGAATACGGATCTGTTTCCCCAACAAAACTTCCAGAGTAAACTGAAAGGGCTTTGGTGAAAAGTCCACTAGTTCCTATTTCTGGTGCAGAGGTTTGTGATTCACAAGCAGCCCACACCCAGTCCCAGTGAGTCAGGCAAGAGGCAAACTGTGTTTCCACAACTGTGACATTCAGCCAAGAATAACCCAGACATCTGACCGGCTGAGCACTCAACAAGGGGCCGAGTGGGGCACTTGTGTTTCAGCTACCATGTGCCTCTCAAAGGCAGTCTTCAGGGTGGCACGATGGTTAGCTCTGCCTCCACACAACGCCAGGGACCCGGGTTCAATTCTTGCATGTTCTCCCCGTGTCTGCGTGGGTTTCCTCTGGGTGTTCCTGTTTCCTCCCACAGTCCAAAGAGCTATGAGGAGAGGCTGAATAAACTAGGCTTGTACTCGTTAGAGTTTAGAAGAATGAGGGGAGATCTCATTGAGACGTATAAGATGATGAATGGGATGGATAGGATAGAGGTGGAGAGACTCTTCCTGCTCAGAAAGGATAGTAGGACTAGGGGGCACAGCCTCAAGATAAAGGGGGGGGGCGGTTTAGAACGGAGTTGAGGAAGAACTTCTTCAATCAAAGGGTGGTGAATCTCTGGAATTCTCTGCCCGTTGAAGTGGTGGAGGCTACCTCGCTAAATATTTTTAAGACGCAGGTTGATGGGTTTTTGATAAGAGAGGGGATTAAGGGTTATGGGGAGAGGGCGGGAATGTGGAACTGAGCCACGACAGATCAGCCATGATCTTATTGAATGGCAGGGCAGGCTCGAAGGGCTAGATGGCCTACTCCTGCTCCTATTTCTTATGTTCTTATGTGCAAGTTAGGTTGACTGGCCATGCTAAATTGACCTTAAAATCAAGGTAATTAGCAGGGTAAATATGTGGGATTACAGGAATAGAGCCTGTGTGGGATTGTGGTCGGTGCAGACTGAATGGGCCAAATGGCCTCCTTCTGCACTGTAGAGATTCTACGATTCTACGAAGGGCTTCACTCATTAGAAAGAAATTGCTGCTGCTGACTCTCTGTAATGTGGGTGGCTGCAAATAGAAACTTAAATGAAGCTTAAGTAGGCTTGGAAGAGGTGGCTGAAGGGTGGGTTAGTAAATTTGCTAATGGCACCAAGATTGTTGGAGTAGTGGATGAGACAGAGGGCTCTTGTAGGCTGCAAAGAGACATTGATAGGATGCAGAGCTGGGCCGAAAAGTGGCAGATGGAGTTTAACCCTGATAAGTGCGAGATGATTCATTTCGGTAGGACAAACTTGAATGTGGATTATAGGGTCAACAGCAGGGTTCTGAGGAATGTGAAGGAACAGAGACAGCTTGGGATTCATATCCACAGATCTCTGAAGGTTGCCACTCAAGTGGATAGAGCTGTGAAGTAGGTTTATAGTATGTTAGCATTTATTAATAGGGAGCTTAAGTTTAAGAATCATGGGGTTATGCTGCAACTATCCAGGACCTTGGTGAGACCACATTTGAAGTATTGTGTGCAGTTCCAGTCACCTCCCCATAAGAAGGATGTGGAAGCATTGGAGAGAGTGCAGAGGAGATTTACCAGGATGCTGCCTGGTTTGGAGGGTAGGCCTTACGAGGAAACATTGAGGAAGCTGCGGCTTTTCTCTTTAGAGCAGAGGAGGATGAGAGGTGACTTAATAGAAGTTTATAAGATGGTGACGGGGATTGATAGAGTGGACGTTCAGAGACTATTTCCTCAGGTGATTGTAGCTGTTACTAGGGGGCATAACTGTAAGGTTTATGGTGGGAGATATGGGAGAGATGTCCGAGTTAGATTCTTCACTCAGAGAGTGGTTAGGATGTGGAATGAACTGCCTGCTGTGATAGTGGAGCCGGACACTTTAGGAACTTTCAAGCGTTCATTGGATAGGCACATGGAGCAGACCAGAATGATAGGGAGTGGGATAGCTTGATCTTGGGTTCGGACATAGCTCGGCACAACATCAAGGGCCGAAGGGCCTGTACTGTTCTATGTAGGCAGAGAGATAGTTTGCTGGGATTCCTGGATGAAACATTGAAAGCTTCCAAGTTGCATGTGAAAGGAGCCGGGAATTCATATTTCTGTGGGAGCAGGAAGCAGTATGTTACAGCTGAGGCAGCAGCAAAACATCCTCAAAAACGCAATGACTTACTATATATTATACTGGCAGTATTGTATACTGGTTGCTTTCATATGACCGGGTGCCAGACAGGTGGCATCAGTCATGAGTAGAAAAGGCTTTCTTTGTCTCCAAGCAGCCAGGCTCTGGTTCTATGTAGTGAGCTGATGACAGCAGGAATGCCAGACAGCTTCAAGGCGAAGGTATTATGATTGCTGCCACTGGACATTCACTGACATGATGGCCTGGGCACAGTCACACACAGTAAAAAGTCTGACAACACCAGGTTTAAGTCCAACCGATTTATTTGATAGTTTCTCACTAGCTTTTGAGGTTACCCCCTTCGTCAGGTGAATGGAGAGTTCTGGCCTCAGACAGAGCATATAAAGCACAGACAGTTTAGAGATTACTGATTAGAATGTGAATCTTTACACCTAACCTGCTGTTCAAGTCCTAAAGTGGCCGACAATATGAGTGGAAGGAGCACTGATCACAGGTTAAAGAGATGAGTATTGTCTCCAGACAGTACAGTAAGTGAGGTTTTGCAAACCCAGGCAAGCCACGGGGGTTACAGATAGTGCGACATGAACCCGAGATCCCTGTTGAGACCGTCCTCATGTGTGCGGAACTTGGCTATCAGTCTCTGCTCAGCGACTCTGCGTTGTCGTGTGTCGTGAAGGCCGCCATGGAGAATGCTTACCCGAAGGTCAGAGGCTGAATGCCCGTGACCACTGAAGTGTTCATCAACAGGAAGGGAACAGTCTTGCCTGGTGATAGTCGAGCGATGTTCATTCATCCGTTGTCATAGCGTCTGCATGGTCTCCCCCATTGATGAAGACGAACATCTCGCCAGGGCTATCCCCACACCCCCATTTCTTGCCTTCAGACAATCACGCAACCTCAAACAGACATTGTTCGCGCAAACTACCCAGCCTTCAGGAGAACAGTGACCACAACACCACACAAGCCTGCCACAGCAACCTCTGCAAGACATGCCGGATCATCGACATGGATACCAACATCACACGTGAGAATACCATCCACCAGGTACACGGTAAATACTCTTGCAACTTAGCCAACATTGTCTACCTGATACGTTGCAAGAAAGGATGTCCCGAAGCATGGTACATTGGGGAGACCATGCAGACGCTACGACAACGGATGAATGAACATCGCTCGACAATCACCAGGCAAGACTGTTCCCTTCCTGTTGGCGAATACTTCAGCGGTCACAGGCCTTCAGCCTCTGACCTTCGGGTAAGCATTCTCCAAGGCGGCCTTCACGACACACGACAGCGCAGGGTCGCTGAGCAGAGACTGATAGCCAAGTTCCGCACACATGAGGATGGTCTCAACGGGGATCTTGGGTTCATGTCGCACTATCTGTAACCCCCGTGACTTGCCTGGGTTTGCAAAACCTCACTTACTGTACTGTCTGGAGACAATACACATCTCTTTAACCTGTGATCAGTGCTCCTTCCACTCACATTGTTAGCCACTTTAGGACTTGAACAGCAGGTTAGGTGTAAAGATTCACACTCTAATCAGTAATCTGTAAACTGTCTGTGCTTTATATGCTCTGTCTGAGGCCAGGACTCTCCATTCACCTGACGAAGGGGGTAACCTTGAAAGCTAGTGAGTATACTATCAAATAAAACGGTTGGACTTAAACCTGGTGTTGTCAGACTTTTTACTGTGTTTACCCCAGTCCAACATCGGCATATCCACATCACAGTCACACACTCAATGCATTTTCCATACCTCTCCCCATTCAGGTGGGAGTGGGAGCCCATAGAGCCACGTGTGTGCAGTCGCTGGCTCCCTGGAAACATAGAAACAGAGAAAAAAGAAACAGTAATACATTATTCAGCCCTTCGAGCCTGCTGTGCCATTCATTTTGATCATGGCTGATCATCAATTCAATTTCCTGACCCACCCTTCACCCAGTATCCCTTGATCCCTTTAGCCCCAAAAGCTATACCTAATTTCTTCTTGAAATCACACAATTGTTCGGCCTCAACTACTTTTTGTGGGAGTGAATATCACACATTCACCAGCTTCTGGTGAAGAAATTTCTCCCCACTTCAGTTCTAAAAGATTTACCTCTTATCCTCAAGCTACAAGCCCCAGTTCTGGACTCCTCCACTATTGGGAACATTCTTTCTGAATCTACCCAGTCTAATCCTATTAGAATTTTATAAGCTTCAATGAGATCCCCCCTCACTCTTCTAAACTCCAATGAATACAATTCTAATCAACTTAGTCACTTCTCATATGACAGGCCTGCCATCCCAGAGATCAGCCCGGTAACCCTTTGCTGTAGTCCTGCTATAGCAAGAACGTCCTTCCTCAGATAAGGACGCCAAAACTGCACACAATACTCCAAATACAGGTTTGTGGTACTTACCTTCTCCAGGTCAAGATTATTAAAGCTCCATTTAAATAGTTTCACTGAGAATGCAGTTTTCATTAGAAATTTCAGAGTAAAAGAATTACATTTATGAGAAGAGATTCCATCAGGAATTCTCAGGAGTCTTAACCTTAGCAGAAATATTGATATAATCTTTTTTGCTGATTTAGCTCTTCCATTTGAATCCGTGCCCTTTAATGATTCCGACTTAGATGGTCTATTTTAAAACCAAAAGTTCAATTATTCTAACCTATAATTGTGAAATGTCATTCTTTGTTTTAATGCTTATTGACATTCAATTATAGTGACGCAGTTGCTGTTAAGTCAGTTTGCCTGAAGCCTCACAGCACCAGGGACTCGGGTTTAATTCCTGGCTTGGGTACTGTCTGTGTAGAATCTGCACGTTCTCCCCGTGTCTGCGTGGGTTTCCTCTGCGTGCTCTGGTTTCCTCCCATAGTCCAAAAGATGTGCTAGTTAGGTGCATTGGCCATGCTAAATTCTCCCTCAGTGCACCTAAACAGGCGCCGGAGTGTGGCAACTAGGGGATTTTCACAGTAACTTCATTGCAGTGTTAATGTAAGTGACTTGTGACACTAATAATTAAAGAAGTAAGCAAACTTAAAATCCTTCATTTGCAAAACTTAAAACACATTCAACTAAGTTTCCAGACCCACCAAAGCATTTGGAAGAAAATTGTGACTGTTCAAAGACATTGGGCCTGGTTTTATCATCGCGTTGTGCCCATTTTTGGGCACGAGAACTTGGTAAAGTCAGGCGTAGGGTGGGTAGCGTGATCTGTGCCCGCCTCCACGTCGATTCCCCCTTTACCAAGGCCCGAAAATGGCAACGATCCGGACTGCACCTGAAATGGGTACAAAGGCAATTTAAATGCACTTGCAAGCATTTAAATTGACGTAATGGACTGCACGCCAACCTTACCGACACTTTTCACTTTACTACCATATTCGGCCATCCGGAATCATGCGAAACAGACATGCTCCACAGAAGTCCGGTTAGTGAGGGGGTAGGGGGTGCCTCATCCGATGGCTCTCAGTTTTTTGGGCGTCGTACTTACGCAAGGATATTTTGGCCTTGGAGGGAGTGCAGAGGAGGTTTACTAGGCTGATGCCGGAGTTGAGGGGGTTGAGCTATGAGGAGAGGCTGAATAAATTAGGCTTGTACTCGTTAGAGTTTAGAAGAATGAGGGGAGATCTCATTGAGACGTATAAGATGATGAATGGGATGGATAGGATAGAGGTGGAGAGACTCTTCCTGCTCAGAAAGGACAGTAGGACTAGGGGGCACAGCCTCAAGATAAAGGGTTTAGAACAGAGTTGAGGAGGAACTTCTTCACTCAAAGGGTGGTGAATCTCTGGAATTCTCTGCCCGTTGAAGTGGTGGAGGCTGCCTCGCTAAATATTTTTAAGACGCGGGTTGATGGGTTTTTGATAAGCGAGGGGATTAAGGGTTATGGGGAGAGGGCGGGAATGTGGAACTGAGCAGCGACAGATCAGCCATGATCTTATTGAATGGCGGAGCAGGCTCGAAGGGCCAGATGGCCTACTCCTGCTCCTATTTCTTATGTTCTTATGAGATTGGTGGGAGGGGTGGGAAAGGGGGGTCTGCTGTCACTCTGCCTGAGATCAGTGAGGGGGAATGGGGGACCCGCTGTCACTCTGCCTGAGATCAGTGACAGGGAATGGGGGACCCGCTGTCACTCTGCCTGAGATCAGTGAGAGGGAAGGGGGGTGTGCTGTCACTCTGTCTGAGATCAGTGAGAGGGAAGGGGGGGGTCTGCTGTCACTCTGCCTGAGATCAGTGAGGGGGAAGGGGGGGTCCGCTGTCACTCTGCCTGAGATCAGTGAGAGGGAAGGGGGGGGTCTGCTGTCACTCTGCCTGAGATCAGTGAGGGGGAAGGGGGGGTCCGCTGTCACTCTGCCTGAGATCAGTGAGAGGGAAGGGGGGGGTCTGCTGTCACTCTGCCTGAGATCAGTGAGAGGGAAGGGGGGGGTCTGCTGTCACTCTGCCTGAGATCAGTGAGGGGGAAGGGGGGGTCCGCTGTCACTCTGCCTGAGATCAGTGAGAGGGAAGGGGGGGGGTCCGCTGCCACTCTGCCTGAGATCAGTGAGGGGGAAGGGGGGGGGTCCGCTGCCACTCTGCCTGAGATCAGTGAGGGGGAAGGGGGGGGTCCGCTGTCACTCTGCCTGAGATCAGTGAGGGGGAAGGGGGGAAGGTCTGCTGCCACTCTGCCTGAGATCAGTGAGGGGGAAGGGGGGGGGTCCGCTGTCACTCTGCCTGAGATCAGTGAGAGGGAAGGGGGGTGTCCGCAGCCACTCTGCCTGAGATCAGTGAGAGGGAAGGGGGGGGGGTCCGCTGCCACTCTGCCTGAGATCAGTGAGGGGGAAGGGGGGGGTCCGCTGCCACTCTGCCTGAGATCAGTGAGGGGGAAGGGGGGGGTCCGCTGTCACTCTGCCTGAGATCAGTGAGAGGGAAGGGGGGTGTCCGCAGCCACTCTGCCTGAGATCAGTGAGAGGGAAGGGGGTGTCCGCAGCCACTCTGCCTGAGATCAGTGAGGGGGAAGGGGGGGGTGTCCGCAGCCACTCTGCCTGAGATCAGTGAGGGGGAAGGGGGGGGTCCGCTGTCACTCTGCCTGAGATCAGTGAGGGGGAAGGGGGGGGGTCCGCTGTCACTCTGTCTGAGATCAGTGAGAGGGAAGGGGGGGGTGCGCTGTCACTCTGCCTGAGATCAGTGAGGGGGAAGGGGGGGGTGCGCTGCCACTCTGCCTGAGATCAGTGAGGGGGAAGGGGGGGGTCCGCTGTCACTCTGCCTGAGATCAGTGAGGGGGAAGGGGGGGGGTCCGCTGTCACTCTGTCTGAGATCAGTGAGAGGGAAGGGGGGGGTGCGCTGTCACTCTGCCTGAGATCAGTGAGGGGGAAGGGGGGGGTGCGCTGCCACTCTGCCTGAGATCAGTGAGGGGGAAGGGGGGGGGGTCCACTGCCACTCTGCCTGAGATCAGTGAGAGGGAAGGGGGGGTCCGCTGTCACTCTGCCTGAGATCAGTGAGAGGGAAGGGGGGGTCCGCTGTCACTCTGCCTGAGATCAGTGAGAGGGAAGGGGGGGTCCGCTGTCACTCTGTCTGAGATCAGTGAGAGGGAAGGGGGGGGTCCGCTGTCACTCTGTCTGAGATCAGTGAGAGGGAAGGGGGGGGTCCGCTGTCACTCTGTCTGAGATCAGTGAGGGGGAAGGGGGGGGGTCTGCAGCCACTCTGTCTGAGATCAGTGAGAGGGAAGGGGGGGGTCCGCTGCCACTCTGCCTGAGATCAGTGAGAGAGAAGGGGGGGGTCCGCTGCCACTCTGCCTGAGATCAGTGAGAGGGAAGGGGGGGTCCGCTGTCACTCTGCCTGAGATCAGTGAGGGGGAAGGGGGGGGTCCGCTGTCACTCTGCCTGAGATCAGTGAGGGGGAAGGGGGGGGTCCGCTGTCACTCTGCCTGAGATCAGTGAGGGGGAAGGGGGGGGGTCCGCTGTCACTCTGCCTGAGATCAGTGAGGGGGAAGGGGGGGGGTCCGCTGTCACTCTGCCTGAGATCAGTGAGGGGGAATGGGGGACCCGCTGTCACTCTGCCTGAGATCAGTGAGGGGGAATGGGGGACCCGCTGTCACTCTGCCTGAGATCAGTGAGAGGGAAGGGGGGGTCCTCTGTCACTCTGCCTGAGATCAGTGAGAGGGAAAGGGAGGGTCCGCTGTCACTCTGCCTGAGATCAGTGAGGGGGAAGGGGGGGGTCCGCTGTCACTCTGCCTGAGATCAGTGAGAGGGAAGGGGGGGTGCGCTGTCACTCTGCCTGAGATCAGTGAGGGGGAAGGGGGGGGTCCGCTGTCACTCTGCCTGAGATCAGTGAGGGGGAAGGGGGGGGTCCGCTGTCACTCTGCCTGAGATCAGTGAGGGGGGAGGGGGGGGGGTGCGCTGCCACTCTGCCTGAGATCAGTGAGGGGGAAGGGGGGGGTCCGCTGCCACTTTGCCTGAGATCAGTGAGAGGGAAAGGGAGGGTCCGCTGTCACTCTGCCTGAGATCAGTGAGAGGGAAAGGGGGGGTCCGCTGCCACTTTGCTTGAGGGGCATTGGGGGAATTCACTGCCAATCTGCCTGAGATCTGTGAGGGGGAAGGGGTGGGCACTGCGATCAGTCTGAGTGGCGGACAGGGTGGGGGTATAAGGGGGTAAGTAATGTTTTGGAGGTGAGGCAATGTCTGTGGGGGCCAGGGTGAGGCATTATCCAAACTGAGAGGGATGTGGCAGGGAAGCAGCATCCTATCATTCGTTTTTCTACACATGTGCAGTTGGAGACGCCGATCGGAGCTGCAGGATTTCGGGCACATTAAGCCCTGCCCACGGGCTTGTGCAGCGTAATTCGGAATCGCTGATAATTTTTCAGGCAGAGTGTGTATGGGGGGCACCGGGAAAGGGTTTAAAAGTCGGATCTGAAACACTCCAAGTTTCAAGTAAGCCCAGCACTTAGAATCAAAATGGTAAAATAGGACCCAATGTATCACTGATATACTGTTAACAAACAAACTCACCAAACATGCCTCAGCTGCCGTTTGCTGGGGGTGATCTTCAGCACTCAGGTAAAAAGCTGCCCCTAAAGTCAGTGTGAATAAACTGTGTTCTGACTCTTTCAATATTAGTTTGAGTTGACCAACTTTCTACACAGACAGCAGAATGCAGTGAGCCAGTGGTTTTCCTAAATCCATAAACTTCAGCTGTTTTTCCAAAGCCTGTTTCATCTCTTTTTTCACTAAAACCACATTCCAAAATCCACAAACACATTGAAGACAGGAAGCAAAATATGGGGAAAGACTGAATGGTGGAAAAACATATTGTCCTTTCAGCTCGTGTCCAAATCCAGCCGAGAACAATAATAGTAAAGCAAAAGAGAAAATGCTGGAAAATCTCAAAGCTTAGGCAAAGGGTCATTCGAAATGTCATCTCTTTTCTCTCCTTACAGATGCTGCCAGACTTGCCGAGATTTTCCAGTACTTTCTCTTTTGGTTTCAGATTCCAGCATAAGAACATAAGAAATAGGAGCAGGAGTAGGCCATCTAGCCCTTTGAGCCTGCCCCGCCATTCAATAAGATCATGGCTGATCTGAAGTGGCTTAGTTCCACTTTCCCGCTTTCTCCCCATAACCGCAGTATCCGCAGTAATTTGCTTTTAATAACATTAAAGTCCTGTCTCTATTAGTGGCTGTAAGAGTTATAATTAAAAGGATAGCAAGATTTATAGATGGTGCTTTCTATCACCTCAGGATGTCCTAAAGTGCTCTATTCAAAGCAGCCCCTGCTGTAAGGTAGGAGATAGAGCAGCATATTTTCTCACAACAATCTTCCCATTGATATCCCTTCCATCTGACCAGACTCATTCCATAAAACTATGGAATCTCTTTGCTTTCCTAATTTCCTTTTTATTTTCACCCACACTTTCTAACTCCTGTAGGTTTTCGCAATATTGATCATTTGCAATTTTCCAAAAGCTTTCTTTAATTTTGTTTCTTTGTCAGTCTGCGAATCTAGACTTGGGAGTCCCATCCTTTTGGGAATATATTTGTTCTGAGCTCTCTTTGGCTCCTCCTTGAATGCTCTAACACAGATTTCAGGTTGCTGATTCCAGTCCACTTTCGCTGGACCAAATGTCAGTTTAGTAAAATTAGCCTTTGACTAATTAAAATTTTTACCCTTGGACTATCTTTGGGAAGCACAGTGGTTAGCACTGCTGCCTCACAGCGACAGGAACCCAGCTCAGGTCACTGTCTGTGTGAAGTTTGCATGTCCTCCCCGTGTCCACGTGGGTTTCCTCCAGGTGCTCCGGTTTCCTCCCACTATCAGAAAGAGGTGCTGGTTAGGTGCATTAGCCATGCTAAATTCTCTTTCAGTGTACCCGAACAGGCACCAGAGTGTGGTGACTAGGGGATTTTCACAGTAACTTCATTGTAGTGCTCATGTAAGCCTACTCGTGACACTAGTAAATAAACTTTAAACTAAAACTTAAACATAATCAGGCACTCATAATATTCAAAATAGTGCTTAACCACAAGTTTACAGCTGCCGATAGCTGTCCTGTGCTGTAAACAGAAGAGGATGTCTGGACTTGATTGCAATCACTGAATCCATTTTCAATTCCAAAAGTAACTTTGCATTATCAGTGAAATTAAACAGTGTCTGAGAACAATATGGCAGTTCCATTGAAACCTTTGGCATATCAGTCCATATAAAGCAACTTTATAAGACCCTTGTCAGACCCCAGTTGGAGTTCTGTGCGCAGTTCTGGTCGCCTCACTACAAGAAGGATATGGAAGCTATTGAGAGGGTGCAGAGGAGATTTACAAGGATGTTGCCTGGATTGGGTGGCATGCATTATGAGGATAGGTTGAGGGAGCTAGGTCTCTTCTCCCTGGAGAGACGGAGGATGAGAGGCGACCTAATATAGGTTTATAAGATGTTGAGAGTTATAGATAGGGTGGATTCTTAGGGTCTTTTAAAAGACTTCTGGACGAGTACATGGGATTTAATGGGATTGAGGGTTATAGGTAGGCCTGGTAGGTATGTATGTGAGCGGCGCAACTTGTGGGCCGAAGGGCCTGTTTGTGCTGTAGTGTTCTATGTTCTGTGTAATGCACATTCTCTGTTAGCAGAAACAAGTCACAATAACTTGGCTAAACCTGATGCATACTCATGTGTGTCATGACCATCAAGAACTAATTTAATAAAAAGTATTGCACGTCCAAAAATGCTTTCATTTTAGTTTATTTGTTATTTAATTTTTGTTGTATTAACTAACAATTTCTACATTTCATACTATACTCTTTTCATATATGAAACCTGCCAAGCTGGGTGCTAGGTATGGCGCTTTTTCCCGATGTCCGTTGTGTTTCCCAATCCATATCCCATCTTATAAATCATTCATTTTATCAGATTGCCAAGTCACTAATGACATATCATCATTTGGTGGCACAGTGGCAAGGTTGTTAGCACTGTTGCCTCACAGCTCTAGTGACCAGAGTTCAATTCTGGCCTTGGGTCACTATCTGTGTGGAGTTTGCCCATTGTCCCTGTATACGTGTGGATTTCTTCCGGGTGCTCTGGTTTCCTCCCACAGTCCAAAGATATGTGGGTTAGTGGAGCAGCCCCTCTGTGTACAAAGACGTGTAGGTTAGGGGGATTGGCCATGGTAAACGTGTGGGGTTACAGGGAGAAGGCCTGGGTAAGACCCTCCGTCAGAGAGTCAGTACAGACTCAATGGACCAAATAGTCATTTTCTGCACTGTAGGGATTCTATGGTTTGATGGTAATTTATGCATACTCATGTTTGCCTCCACAGCACATTAATAATCTGGCACACGCCAGCTGGGTACTGGTAGCTGGCATTGATCTGTGACTACTTTAAAGGTTTGAGAGTAGGTCAACCTGCCTCTCTTTTTCCACTGTGGAAAATGACCATCTGTTAGAGCAATGCTCAATCACAGGGAGAACTTAGGTGGCCTTTTACAAAGAAAGATTCATTTTCATTATTTTCGCAAGCTGCCTAAACACTTCAGTCTGTGTTCAGTGGAGGGATGTTGACTTGGGCAAGGTTGAGGGCTCGAATTGGGCACAGCTGTGTGATGGCGGAAAGTGGTCTCCTGAAAGCAACCATGGCGGAGGAACTTCCCGTGGGTAAAGCCACAGTACAAGCTGGCAGCTAGAAAGATCCTGTCCTTCCTGACTTATTTTGTTCACATCAAAAAAACACAGGTGATGCCAGGTACCAAAAAGATATCTGCAGCCCTTAAAAGAAAGAGGCAATGATATATTTTATTAAATAATGTACCTGGAAGCATTTGCTCTGCTCAGGGACACTCATTTGTTGAAAAAGAATCACCTTGAAATGGACTCCGCTAGGAGCAAATAAGAAAATCACTTTTTTAATAAGTTTGATTAAAAGTATGCTGGAGTTGGCCAGGAATCTTGATTTAAGCAGGAAAGGGATGACAAATTCGTGATTAAAGGAAAAAAATCAGAAGTACAAAGTGTTTCCAATGTCACAACAGCTTCCAGGAAAGAGTGGGCCAGAATTTACATTGGCGTGAAATTTTTGGTACTTATTAGTCAAGTGCAGTCAGATAGTTTCAGGAACTTTGAGTTGGTAAATAGAGGCTAAAGGTGCAAAAGCAAAGAACTTGCCTGAAGCCTCCATTAAACTGGAGAGGTCCCAGCTAGAGTTTCATGACTAATTTTACCACTGGTGTCAAAGCCTTAGAAAGGGTACAGAGGATATTTACTAGAATGGTAGTATATGGTGAAGGGTATGGAGGACATTTACTAAAATGGTAATATACAGTAAAGAGTGTGGAGGATATTTCCTAGAATGGTAATATATGGTAAAGGGTATGGAGGACATTTACTACAATGGTAATATATGGCAAAAAGAGTGTGGAGGATATTTACTAGAATGGTAATGTATGGTAAAGGGTACAGAGGCCACTTACTAGAATGATAATATACGGTAAAGAGTGTGGAGGATATTTACTGGAATGGTAATATATGGTATAAGGATATGGAGGACATTTACTACAATGGTAATATATGGTAAAGAGTGTGGAGGATATTTACTAGAATGGTAATATATGGTATAAGGATATGGAGGATGTTTACTAGAATGGTAATATATGGCAAAGGGAGCAGGGGATATTTACTAGGATGGCAATATATAGTAAAGGGTATGGAGATTATTTACAAGAATGGTAATATGTAGTATAAAGGGTGCAGGGGACATTTACTAGAATGGTAATATATGGTAACAGGTGGGGAGGATATTTGCTAGAATCATAATATATAGTAAAGGATGCAGAAGATAGAACATAGAAAAACTACAGCACAAACAGGCCCTTCGGCCCACAAGTTGCGCCAAACATGTCCCTACCTACTGGGCTTCCCTATAACCCTCTATCTTACTAAGTCCAGTGTACTTAAGTAAAAGTTTCTTAAAAGACCCTATCAAATCCACCTCCACACCACTGCCAGCAGCCGATTCCACGCACCCACCACTCTGAGTGAAAAATCTTACCCCTGACATCTCCTCTGTACCTACTCCCCAGCACCCTAAACCTGTGTCCTCTTGTGGCAGCCATTTCAGCCCTGGGAAATAGCCTCCAAGAATCCACTCAATCAATACCTCTCAGCATCTATACACCTCTATCAGGTCACCTCTCATCCTTCATCTCTCTAAGGAGAAAAGACCAAGCTCTCTCAATCTATCCTCATAAGGCATGCCACCTAATCCAGGCAACATCCTTGTAAATCTCCTCTGCACCCTTTCTATGGCTTCCACATCCTTCCTGTAATGAGGCAATCAGAACTGAGCACAGTACTCCAAGTGGGGTCTGACCAGGGTCTTATACAGCTGCAGCATTATCTCCTGACTTCCAAACTCAATCCCTCGATTGATAAAAGCCAGTACATCATGTGCTTTCTTAACCACATCCTCTACCTGCGAAGCTGATTTGAGCATCCTATGAACCCAGACCCCAAGATCCTTCTGATCTTCCACACTGACAAGAGTCTCACCCTTAATATTATATTCCGTCATCCCATTTGACTTGCCAAAATGAATCACCGCACACTTATCTGGGTTGAAGTCCATCTGCCACTTCTCCGCCCTGTCTTGCATCCTATCTATGTCTCGTTGCAACTTCTGACATCCCTCCAGACTATCCACAACATCTCCAACCTTTGTGACATCAGCAAACTTACCAACTCACCCCTCCACTTCCTCATCCAGGTCATTTATAAAAATCACAAAGAGTAAGGGTCCCAGAACAGATCCCTGGGGGACTCCACTGGTGACCGACCTCCATGCAGAAAAAGACTCATCTACAACCACTCTCTCCCTTCTGTGGGCAAGCCAGTTCTGGATCCACAAAGCAATGTCCCCTTGGATCCCATGCCCCCTCACTTTCTGAATAAGCCTTGCATGGGGGAACCTTATCAAACACTTTGCTGAAGTCCATATAAACCACATCTACTGCTCTTCCTTCGTCAATGTGTTTCGTCACATCTTCAAAAAACTCAACCAGGCTCGTAAGGCATGATTTGCCTTTGACAAAGCCATGCTGACTATTTTTATCATACTATACCTCTCCAAATGTTCATAAATCCTGCCTCTCAGGATCTTCTCCATCAACTTACCAACCACTGAGGTTAGACTCACTGGTCGATAATTTCCTGGGCTATCTCTTCTCTCTTTCTTGAATAGAGGAATCACATCCACAATCCTCCAGTCCTCCAGAACTTCTCCTGTCTCCATTGATGACGCAAAGATCATCGCCAGGGGCTCTGCAATGGTGAAAAACTGCAGCATGATGGTGAAAAACTGCAGCATGATGGCAAAAAACTGCAGCATGCAACAGTGCAGAGGGACCTCGGGGTCCTTGTGCATGAGTCGCAAAAACCCAGCCTGCAGGTGCAGCAGGTGGTCAGGAAGGCGAATGGGATGCTGGCCTTCATAGCGAGGAGGATTGAATATAAAAGTAGGGAGGTCTTGCTGCAACTGTACAGGGCACTGGTGAGGCCGCAGCTGGAGTACTGTGTGCAGTTTTGGTTGCCGCACTTACGCAAGGATATTTTGGCCTTGGAGGGAGTGCTGAGGAGGTTTACTAGGCTGATACCGGAGTTGAGGGGGTTGAACTATGAGGAGAGGCTGAATAAACTGGGCTTGTACTCGTTAGAGTTTAGAAGAATGAGGGGAGATCTCATTGAGACGTATAAGATGATGAATGGGATGGATAGGATAGAGGTGGAGAGACTCTTCCTGCTCAGAAAGGACAGTAGGACTAGGGGGCACAGCCTCAAAATAAAGGGGGGGCGGTTTAGAACGGAGTTGAGGAGGAACTTCTTCACTCAAAGGGTGGTGAATCTCTGCCCGTTGAAGTGGTGGAGGCTGCCTCGCTAAATATATTTAAGACATGGGTTGATAGGTTTTTGATAGGCAAGGGGATTAAGGGTTATGGGGAGAGGACGGGAATGTGGAACTGATCCACTTCAGATCAGCCATGATCTTATTGAATGGCGGGGCAGGCTCGAGGGGCTAGATGGCCTACTCCTACTCCTATTTCTTACGTTCTTATGCAATCTCTTCCCTTGCCTCCCACAGTAACCTGGGGTACATCCCATCCGGTCTCGGCAACTTATCTAACGATGCTTTTCAAAAGTTCCAACACATCCTCTTTCTTAATGTCAACATACTCAAGCTAGGATATTTACTAGAATGGTAATATATGGTAAAGTCTGTGGAGGATATTTATACAATGGTAATATATGGTAAAGTGGGCGGAGGATATTTACTGCAATGGTAATATATGGTAAAGGGTGCGGAGGTTATTTACTACAACGGTAATATATGGTAAAGGGTGCGTAGGATATTTAGTACAATGGTAATATATGGTAAAGGGTGCGGAGGTTATTTACTACAATGGTAATATATGGTAAAGGGTGCGGAGGATATTTATACAATGGTAATATATGGTAAAGGGTGCGGAGGATATTTAGTACAATGGTAATGTATGGTAAAGGGTGCGGAGGATATTTAGTACAATGGTAATATATGGTAAAAGGTGTGGAGGATATTTAGTACAATGGTAATATATGGTAAAGGGTGCGGAGGATATTTATACAATGGTAATATATGGTAAAGGGTGTGGAGGATATTTATACAATGGTAATGTATGGTATAGGGTGCGGAGGATATTTTCTACACTGGTAATATATGGTAAAGGGTGCGGAGGATATTTAGTACAATGGTAATATATGGTAAAGGGTGCGGAGGATATTTAGTACAATGGTAATATATGGTAAAAGGTGTGGAGGATATTTAGTACAATGGTAATATATGGTAAAGGGTGCGGAGGATATTTATACAATGGTAATATATGGTAAAGGGTCTGGAGGATATTTAGTACAATGGTAATATATGGTAAAGTGTGCGGAGGAAATTTAGTACAATGGTAATATACGGTAAAGTGTGCGGAGGATATTTAGTACAATGGTAATATACGGTAAAGGGTGCGGAGGATATTTACTACAATGGTAATATATGGTAAAGTGTGCGGAGAATATATAGTACAATGGTAATATATGGTAAAGGGTGCGGAGGATATTTAGTACAATGGTAATATATAGTAAAGGGTGCGGAGGATATTTAGTACAATGGTAATATATGGTAAAGTGTGCAGAGGATATTTAGTACAATGGTAATATATGGTAAAGTCTGTGGAGGATATTTATACAATGGTAATATATGGTAAAGGATGCGGAGGATATTTACTACAATGGTAATATATGGTAAAGGGTCTGGAGGATATTTAGTACAATGGTAATATATGGTAAAGTGTGCGCAGGATATTTAGTACAATGGTAATATGTGGTAAAGGGTGCAGAGGATATTTAGTACAATGGTAATATATGGTAAAGGGTGCGGAGGATATTTACTACAATGGTAATATATGGTAAAGGGTACGGAGGATATTTACTACAATGGTAATATATGGTAAAGTGTGCGGAGGATATTTACTACAATGGTAATATATGGTAAAGGGTGCGGAGGATATTTACTACAATGGTAATATATGGTAAAGTCTGTGGAGGATATTTATACAATGGTAATATATGGTAAAGGGTGCGGAGGATATTTACTACAATGGTAATATATGGTAAAGGGTGCGGAGGATATTTACTACAATGGTAATATATGGTAAAGGGTGCGGAGGATATTTATACAATGGTAATATATGGTAAAGGGTTCGGAGGATATTTACTACAATGGTAATATATGGTAAAGTGTGCGGAGGATATTTACTACAATGGTAATATATAGTAAAGGGCCTGGAGGATATTTACTACAATGGTAATATATGGTAAAGGGTGCGGAGGATATTTATACAATGGTAATATATGGTAAAGGGTGTGGAGGATATTTACTATAATGGTAATATATGGTAAAGGGTGCGGAGGATATTTAGTACAATGGTAATATATGGTAAAGTGTACAGAGGATATTTACTACAATGGTAATATATGGTATAGGGTGTGGAGGATATTTACTACAATGGTAATATATGGTAAAGTGTGCAGAGGATATTTACTACAATGGTAATGTATGGTAAAGGGTGTGGAGGATATTTACTACAATGGTAATATATGGTAAAGGGTGCGGAGGATACTTACTACAATGGTAATGTATGGTAAAGTGTGCGGAGGATATTTACTATAATGGTAATGTATGGTAAAGTGTGCAGAGGAAATTTAGTACAATGGTAATATATGGTAAAGGGTGTGGAGGATATTTATACAATGGTAATATATGGTAAAGGGTGTGGGGGATATTTATACAATGGTAATATATGGTAAAGGGTGCGGAGGATATTTATACAATGGTAATATATGGTAAAGGGTGTGGAGGATATTTATACAATGGTAATGTATGGTATAGGGTGCGGAGGATATTTTCTACACTGGTAATATATGGTAAAGGGTGCGGAGGATATTTACTACAATGGTAATGTATGGTAAAGGGTGCGGAGGATATTTACTACAATGGTAATATATGGTAAAGGGTGCAGAGGATATTTACTACAATGGTAATATATGGTAAAGGGTGCGGAGGATATTTAGTACAATGGTAATGTATGGTAAAGGGTGTGGAGGATATTTATACAATGGTAATATATGGTAAAGGGTGCGGAGGATATTTACTACAATGGTAATATATGGTAAAGGGTGCGGAGGATATTTACTATAATGGTAATAAATGGTAAAGGGTGCGGAGGATATTTAGTACAATGGTAATATATGGTAAAGGGTGCAGAGGATATTTACTACAATGGTAATATATGGTAAAGGGTGTGGAGGATATTTACTACAATGGTAATATATGGTAAAGGGTGCAGAGGATATTTACTACAATGGTAATATATGGTAAAGGGTGCAGAGGATATTTACTACACTGGTAATATATGGTAAAGGGTGCGGAGGATATTTAGTAAAATGGTAATGTATGGTAAAGGGTGTGGAGGATATTTACTACAATGGTAATATATGGTAAAGGGTGCGGAGGATATTTACTACAATGGTAATATATGGTAAAGGGTGCGGAGGATATTTACTACAATGGTAATATATGGTAAAGGGTGCAGAGGATATTTACTACAATGGTAATATATGGTAAAGGGCGTGGAGGATATTTACTACAATGGTAATATATGGTAAAGGGTGTGGAGGATATTTACTACAATGGTAATATATGGTAAAGGGTGCGGAGGATATTTACTACAATGGTAATATATGGTAAAGGGTGCGGAGGATATTTAGTACAATGGTAATGTATGGTAAAGGGTGTGGAAGATATTTTCTAGATTGGGGTAATATATGGTGAAGTGTGCGGAGTATATTTACTAGAATGGCAATTTGTGGTAAAGGATGCAGGTAATTTATAGAATGGTAATATATGGTAATGGGTACAGGGGATATTTACCACGGTGGTAAAATATGGTAATGGGTGCAGGGGATATTTACTAGAATGGTAATATATGGTAAAAGGGTGCAGGGGATAGTTATTGTAATGGTAATATATGGTAAAGGGTACGGGTATATTTACTATAGTGGTAATATATGATAGAAAGTGAGGTGGACATAATTGGTAATATATGGTAGTGGATGGGGAGGATATGATTGGTAATAAATGGTAAAGCATATAATAAAGAATAGTAGGATACCAGAAATAAAAGACTTCAGTTGTATGGAGGTATGAGAGAAACTGAGATTGATCATTAAAGTAGTAAAGATTCAGGAGGAATTTGATCGAGGTGTTCAAATTATTGAATAGTTTGGCAGAGTAGGTAAAAATAAGCTGTTTCCAAGACAGGAATTTCAGTGGCCAGAGGACAGAGAAATGGAGTAATTGGTGAAGGAAGCAGAGGTGGCATAATCAAAAATAATTGATGAAGCGAGTTGTTATGATCTGGACTAGACTGTCTACAAAAGTCAGTGTTACAGCCCTGAAGTATTCACTCTGTTTCTTTCAATATACAAATGTTGCCTATTCTGCTGAATTTTTCCCAGCACTTTCTGTTTTTACTTCGAACATCATTGGCTGTAAAGGATCTTTGAAATGTCTGGTGCTTATGAAAGGTATTTTATAAATACAAGTGTTCCTTCCCTATTACTCAGGAATCTGTTCCAGAGCCTATACTGTCTACTCAGTAAGCAATTTCTTATGATCTAACTACAATCAGAATCATTCCAGCACTGCATGTGCACGGTCCCGCTATATGGAGGGCATCCTAAACTACAGCCCTCACTTCAAAACATCGGAAAATTAATTCATTGTTAAAACTTCAAACCCAATGGCATTGCTTACTTAATTAGCAACTTAAAGTTTCCTTATTAGTGTCACAAATAGGCTTACATTAACATCGCAATGAAGTTACTGTGAAAATCTCCCAGTTGCCACATTCCAGCCCATGTTCAGATACACTGAGGGGGAATTTAGCATGGCTAATGCACCAACCAGCACATCTTTCGGACTGTGGGAGGAAACCCACGCAGGTCACAAGATGGTGCCGGAACGTAGTGACTTCTTGCGAGCTGTGCCCAGCGTACCTTGTAATTCTACTTTTACTCTAATTCTATGCTTCTAAAACTTTATTCTAACTCTCTAAGCTTCCTAACAATACTTTAATTCAATCCCTTCTATAACTATATTCTGCACTCCTTTCCTTCCCAACATATGGTATGCTTTGTTTGTATAGGACACAAGAAACAATATTTTTCACTGTATACTAATACATGTGACAATAGTAAATCAAATCAGACACAGGAAGAATGTGCAGACTCCACACAGACTCTGACTCAAGCTGGGAATTGAACCCAGTCCCTGGAGCTATGAGGCAGCATTGCTAACCACTGTACCACCATGCCACCCATAAGCTTACCAATGTTGGAATTCTAATCAACAATCTTAGAATTTGCAGCCTAGAATGGAAACACTGGAGAAGTAATTGTTCCTGATGCGGGGAAGTTTAACCCAAAATGTTCATTGTAGTCATAAGTAAATTAACTGAACTAGAAAAAAAGACACATTCAAACCAGTATAAGTAAATTTTAAGTCTAGTATCACGAAATTCTCCTGCATATAAAGGAGAAGCAGTGTATGAGAAAAGATTCCAGACATTGGTAGAGGTAAAACACCCTGCAAGAACTAATTGACTGCTACAATAGGCTTACATTTCAAAATTTCTGGAAGATGAAGATAAGCTAAGTGACTTCTTCTCTTGGAGTGTAGGAGGGTGAGGGGTGACCTTACAGAGGTTTATAAAATCATGAGGGACATTGATCAGGTGAATAGCCAAGGTCTTTTCCCTAGGATAGGGGAGTCCAAAACTAGAGGGCATAGGTTTAAAGTGACAGGGGAAAGATTTAAAAGGGACTGAAGGGGCAACTTTTCACACAGAGGGTGGTGCCTGTATGGATGGAGCTGAGAGAGGAAGTGGATGAGGCAATTAAAATGCATTTGAACCAATATGTGGATAGGAAATGTTTAGAGGAATACGTCCTTTCCTGATGCTGCTATCAGGTGCTAGTCAGCATATTTAAAGCATGAGCCTATTACCTCTCAACGGATGCCAATGGAGTAATTGGTGAAGGAAGCAGAGGTGGCATAATCAAAAATAATTGATGAAAATAGCAGGTTAAGGTCCAATCGCAGAGAAAGGCAATGAGATCTCAACTATCTTATTGTACTGTTAGTAAAATCATCCAGAGATTGACAGCTGAGACATTGACATTATTTTAATTGACCCCACACTGTTTCTGTTGAGTGTGGTGGAAGGGTGCATTAAAAAGATTCTGCCAGCCTCACCCCACGCTCTAAAGCTCAAACTTGCCTCGCCATGTTTTGTCAGTGTTTGTTTCTCATTTGTCAGTTTAAAATCTCCCTCTTGTTCAATTGGGGAAGGAAGTTTTGAAAGGCGAGGTTGAAACATGTGTCAGAAAACCTGCATCACCAACTTGATCCCAAACTGGGGAAGGGGCAAAATGGTTGACCAGAATGTTATCAGATTTTAGAGGTTAGCCTAACAAGAAAGGTTGAATAGGATTTTCTCCCAGTGTTCAGACTATGGGGTGATCTGCTAAGGTCTTTATGATAATTAAAGGCCTTGAAAGGTTAAATGTAGTGAAGATGTGAAGGTGGACACTTGAAGACTGGTGTTGGGGCCACTTAAGGTTGGAGCTGGAGCCATAGCGTAAGACAGTTACTAATACATCCAGTGGAAAATTCGGACGGAAATGAATTCTTATCCACCCAGTTATAGCCAGAGATTCACTTGCAATGGCTTCTCTTCCTGCTGTTGCACTACTATCTCCAGTCTCCCCCACCAATCTATGTTTGGACACCTCCTATTCTCGTATACACGCTGCCCTTTGGTTTAGCATCCCTACAGTGCAGAAGGAGGCCATTCGGCCCATTGAGCCTGAACCGACAACAATCTTACCCAGACCCGATTCCCATAACCCCATGGATTTTTCCTTTGGGTTTTCTACTCAAACCCAGCTTGCATCTGGGAGAGACATGTTGGAAGAAAATAAAGCAAAAAGCAAACAAAACTCAGGCTGCCAGTTAAGGAAGTCTAGCTTTTAAAAGAACAATTCAAAGCAAAGGACATTGTGAGTTGCCTAATCATGCTGATCAGAACCTTCAGAATCCTACAGTTGTGGGAAGATTGAGTAAACTCAAGTTGTACAATATTCTGTTGCAGGTTCTGATAGGGGCAGATTCCTGTCTAATCAAGTATTATAGCAGCAACTTGCATTTATGTAGCACCCATAATGAAACCAAAGGTCCCAAGGCTCTTCACATGAATGTTATCAGCCAAAGTTTGACAGAGTCATGTAAGCTACTCACATTTTTAGGACAAACTGCCTTTTAGGCTAGTTTGCTGAGAAAGTTAAAATGGAATACACATTTCACTGTATATGACAGTATGGTATTCCAGCACCAATCCATGTCAAAATATTTTCATTAACATGACACTTAGGGTGAAGTGACTGAATGAAATAGCTGAACTCTCAAAGCTTGCTTAAAAATTCATTTGATGTACATCTTGTGTAAATATTGGAAAGAAGAAGTTCACATGCAATGGTCTCAGAGATGGACTGTAAGGAACATCTTAAAGGAGGTGGAGAGATTGAGCGTTTGAGAGGTGGAATTGCACAGCTTAGAACTCAGAGAGCTGAAGGCTCTATATAACTCTATTTACCCTACTAATCTCCCTGACACTGAGGGTCAGTTTAGCATGGCCAATCCACCTAACCCACACATCATTGGAGTGTGGGAGGAAACTGGAGCACCCGGAGGAAACCCACGCAGACATGGGAGAATGTGCAAACTCCACACAGACAGTCATCCGAGACCAGAATCGAACCTGTGTCCCTGCAGGCTATGAAGCAGCAGTGCTAACCACTGTGCCACTGTGCCGCCCTAAAAAAGCTGAAGGCACAGCTGCCATTCGCTATGAAGGGACTTGGGGTTGCACAAGATTCCTGAATTGGTAGAATGAGGAGTTCCTGGAGCACTGTAGAGCTGGCAGTGCCGACAGAGGTAGGATAGGGAAAGGCCATGGAGGGATTTGAATAGCTGGAGGATCAGATAACCTTATTTGAGGCTTTGCAGGACAGGGAGCCAATGTTTTGCAATCATGTTTGAGAAGAAGTGGCAGGTTAACAATAATGCGAGGGGTTGCCTCTTAACAGGTGGCATCATTTCACAGAGGCTGAAGGTTTTGTTTAAATGAACACTGAGATGAATTGTGAGCTTGCCTGCACAGATTGCTTCTTCCTTTTCCCTTAGTGACAGTGCTAAATTCCACACCGTCATTCCGCTGCTGGCAGAGATCTGAGAAGAATGCTGGCAGATGGAAAAGGCACCTTTGAAAATTCATGGTCAAGTGGAAACCATTAAAATTGAGGTGCCCATCAGTGCAGTGCAGTGATACCACTTAAAATGCTCAACAAATATCCACAACTATCATCTGGAAAACCATTATCAAAAAATGAACAAATTATATTTGCTGAAACTTCAATATATGAATTCAGTTGAAATAACAAATAATTTCATTCTAAAGGAGCAAGAAGTGCAGAGATAGAGAAAACAATGCTCAAGGGTGGGCCTCCAGAAGCTTGGGAGGAACATATCAAATAATGATTACGCAGTATCACAGTTCTACTTTCCGCTTTTTTCTCTAGGAATGGTATGTTTTGTCTGTACAGCATGCAAGAAACAATCCTTTTCACTGTATGTTAATACACGTGACAATAATAAATCAAAGCAAATCAAATCAAACTGAGGGAGAATTTAGCACGACCAATGCACCTAACCAGCATGTCTTTCAGACTGTGGGAGGAAACCGGAGCACCTTGAGTAAATCCACATAGACCTGGAGGAATCCCACGGGGAGAACATGCAGACTCCACACAGGCAGTCACACAAGCCAGGAATCAAACCTGGGTCCCTGGCACTGTGAGGCAGAAATGCTAACCACATATTTACTTAAACTTCTTCAACTTAATCTGGATCAAGAAATTAGTTCATCAGCTAAAAATAAACTAAACTGAAACAGAGAGCCTGGTGGTGAGGGAACATGACTGTTAGGGTGAGAGATAATGAGAAGATTTTAAATATTACCAGCAAAGGGGAGTAGCTGATTGGTGAGTAACTGGCAAATCTTAAGATGGTAAATCTTAAGATGGTGAGTAACTGAAAAGTTTTATTTTAAGCATTAAGATTAATTCTAGTAATTTAGCTATCAGCCAAATAAACAATTGCATGGTAGGGAAACTCATTCCCAAACAATGTAAATCATGTACCATGTGGGAACTCCTGGGTGTTTATCATGACCTGGGCAACCCATTGTGTAAAAAGCAGCATCACAAGGAGCTCATGGTCCAGGTAGCAGAGCTTGAGCGATGGCTGGAGTCACTGTGATGCATCCCTGAGAGCTATGTAGACAGCACAGTTCTAGAGTTGGACACCCTGCAACTTAAGGCTGTGCAGACAAAGAGGGAATAAATGTTGATCTAGCCAGCAATGCCCACTTCCTGTAAATGAATTAAATGACTGTCAAGCAGTCCAGAGAGGGAGCTCAGGAATTCCCTAAACCTAGCTCATTCTCTAAACAGTTCTGAATACTGGTGAGAGGAACGTTTCCTCTGGAGAATGTAACCAGGAGTTACATGGAATTCACTTCCCGGGAAGGTGGTGGGAGCAGGTACAATAGCAGCATTTAAGGGGCAACTAGACAAATGCATGAATAAGAACATAAGAACTAGGAGCAGGAGTAGGCTATCTGGCCCTTTGAGCTTGCTCCACCATTCAATAAGATCATGGCTGATCTTTTTGTGGATCATTTCACAGCACATTCACCATAACTCTTACTTCCTTTACTGTTCAAAAATTTATCTATCCTTACCTTAAAAACATTCAATGAGGTAGTCCCAACTGTTTCACTGAGCAGAGAATTCCACAGATTCACAAGCCTTTGTGTGAAGAAGTTCCTCCTCAACTCAGTCCTAAATCTGCTTCCCCTTATTTTGAGGCTATGCCCCTTAGTTCTAGTTTCACCTGCCAGTAGCAACAAGTTCCCTGCTTCTATCTTGTCTATTCCCTTCAAAATCTTATATATTTCTATAAGATCTCCCTCATTCTTCTGAATTCCAATGAGTATAGCCCCAGTCTACTCAATCTCTCCTCATAAGCCAACCCTCTCAACTCCGGACTCAACCTAGTGAATCTCCTCTGCACCCCCTCCAGTGCCAGTATATCCTTCCTCAAGTAAGGAGACCAAAACTGCACACAGTATTCCAGGTATGGCCTCACCAGCACCTTATACTGCTGCAACATAGCCTCGCTGTTTTTAAACTCCATCCCTCTAGCAATGAAGGACAAAATTCCATTTGCCTTCTTAATTTCCTGCTGCACCTGCAAACCAATTCTTTGAGATTCCTGCACAAGGACACCCAGGTCCCTCTGTACAGCAGCATGCTGCAATTTTCTACCATTTAAATAACAGTCCATTTTGCTACTATTCCTACCAAAATGGATGACCTCACATTTACCAACATTGTACTCCATCTGCTAGACCCTTGCCAATCACTTAGATTATCTATATTTCTTTGCACTACACTTGGTCCCCAACTCCAAATCATCTATGTAAATTGTAAACAATTGTGGTCCCAACACTGATCTTTCAGGCACACTACTAGTCACTGATCGCCAACCAGAAAAACACCCATTTACTCCCACTCTTTGCTTTCTGTTAGTTAACCAATCCTCTATCCATGGTAATACATTACCCATAACACTGTGCACCTTTATCTTATGTAACAGTCTTTGGTGTGGCACCTTGTCAAATGCCTTCTGGAAATCCAAATACATCACATCCACAGGTTCCCTATTGTTCATTGCACATGTAATGTTCACAAAAAATTCCACCAAATTAGTCAAACATGATCTGCCCTTCATGAACCCATGCTGCGTGTTACCAATAGGACAATTTATTTCCAGATGCCTCGCTATTTCTTCCTTGATGATTGACTCAAGCATTTTTCGACTACAGAAGTTAAGCTAACCGGCCAATAGTTACTTGCCTTTTGTCTACCTCCTTTTTTAAACAGTGGCGTCACATTTCCTGTTTTCCAATCTGCGGGAACCACCCCAGAGCCCAGCGAATTTTGGTAAATCACCACTAGTACATTTGCTATTTTTCCTGCCTCTCTTTTAGTACCTGGGATGCATTCCATCAGAACCAGGAGACTTGTCTACCTTTAGCCCCATTTAATTTACCCAACACTACCTCTTTCGTGATAATGATAGTTCCTAGGTTCTCACCTGCCATAGCCTTCTTGTCATCAATTTTTGGCATCTTATTTTCCATTGTGAAGGCCAACACAAAATATCTGTTTGAAACCTCAGCCATTTTCTCAACCCTCTTCTCATCTTCTAAAGGACCAATTTTCCCCACTCTTTTTTGTTTTATATATTTGTAGAAACTTTTGCTATCATTTTATATTCTGAACTAGTTTACTCTCATAATCCAGCTTCCCTTTCTTTATAGCTTTTCTCGTGGCTTTCTGCTGATCTTTAAAGATTTCCCAATCCTCTAGGTTCTAACTAATCTTTGCCACTTTGTATGCATTTTCTTTCAATTTGATTCAATTTGAATAGGATGTGAATGGAAAGATATGGACTCTGTAAGTGATTGGCGTAGGCTTGAAGGGCCGAAGGGCCTGTTCCTGTGCTATACTATTTTTTGTTCTTTGTTCTTTGAGTATAAACAGGTGAGACATAATGGTCCACATCAGTATCAATAGGCAGAAGCAGCCTAGGTAGTACTTGGTGGCTCTTTCTGAACAAGCATCTGCAATTCTCCATTTCTTTGACATCATTGCTGTACCTAAGGAGGATTGGAAATTTATGATCTCCGCCTGTGCATGTTCCACTATTGTTTTCTTCAGTATCCATCAATGCATCTCATCTGGTCCTGGTAACTTATCAACTTGAAGTACCAACAACATACCTAATGCTTCCTCTTCCTTAATTTTAACACATGAAGTCTTAACTCTCCTGGTTCACTATAATCTGGGAAGCAGCTGCTTCCTTGGTAAAGGTTGAAGCAAAGTTTTAATTTTGTACCTAAGCCATGCCTTTGTTTCTATGTGGGGAGATTTTTTTTTAGTGTCATTAATAGACTTGCATTCACACTGTAATTAAGTTATTGTGAAAATCCCTTAGTCGCCACACTCTGGCATCAGTTCAGGTACACTGAGGGAGAATTCAGCATGGCCAATGCACCTAACCAGCATGTCCTTCAGACTATGGGAGCACCCAGAGGAAACCCACACAGATACGGGCAGAGCATGCAGACTCCGCACAGACAGTGACCCAACCCAGGAATCGAACCCAGATCCCTGGCACTTTGAGGCAGCAGTGCTAACCACTGTGCCACTGTGTCATGGCTTAAGTACAAAATGAATAATTTGCATCCATTATTTTTCTTTTCCAACCCCATTTTTCAGACAAGACGCTGTCAAGAGATTGGGCCTGGGGAGATTACCTAAACCCAGAAATAGGGGTGTGTCCTAGTAAGTTAGGATTGCCCTGTTATATCAAAGGGAGGGGCCTGTGAAAAGCTGCACTACCCATTGTACATATATGCTTCACACTGATGTATGAAACAGAGCAGTATATGTTTTCCACACCCTAGTAAAGTTAAAAAATTCAATAGTCTGGCATTTTTATTATTAGCATCTTGACATTCTTATCTCAATCCTGCACACTTTTAGACGTTTAGTCTGATCCTGGAAAAAGTTTACCACCTCTACACCAAGCCTGGCCTGAGGTTCTCTCTTATTGTTTTCAATCTTGGGCCATTTCAGACACAGATCTAAACTGTCTCTGCAGAATGACACTGACAAATCTGGTTAGAGATGTATCCTTTGATTTGATTTATTATTGTCATGTGTATTAACATACAGTGAAAAGTATTGTTTCTTACACGCTACGCAGACAAAGAGAGTACAGAATGTAATGTTACAGTCATAGCTAGGGTGTAGTGAAAGATCAACTTCATGCAAGATAAGTTCACTCAAAAGTCTGGCAGCAGCAGGAAAGAAGATATTCTTGAGTCGGTTGGTTCATGATCTCAGACTTTTGATCTTCCCAACGGAAGATGATGAAAGAGAGAATGTCCAGGGTGCACCGGCTTCTTAATTATGCTGGCTGCTTTGCTGAGGCAGCGGGAAGTGTAGACAGAGTCAATGGATGGGAGGCTGGTTTGCTTGAAGGATTGGGCTACATTCATGACCTTTTGTATTTCCTTGCAGTCTTGGGCAGAGCAGGAGCCATACCAAGCTGTGATACAACCAGAAAGAATGCTTTCTATGGTGCATCTTAAATGTTGGTGAGAGTTGTAGCTGACATGTCAAATTCTGAGAGTTTTCAGCGCGTGACCTCTCACCTAAAGCACCAACACCTCCACTGGCTTGAACACTCTTATCAGAAATATCTGTCCCATGCAATGCATTTCCACACCAACAGCAAAGTCAACAGACTCCTTGCTACCAGATTGGATTAAATGAACTGTCAGTTTTGTAGCTTTTCTTTGTGGGCTCCAGTACAATGGCACAGTGGTTAACACTGCTGCCTCACAGCGCCAGGGACCCGGGATCTGATTCCTAACTTGGCTCACTGTCTGTGTGGAGTTTGCACGTTCTCCCTGTGTCTGTGTAGGTTTCATAGGACATAGAAAACTACAGCACAAACAGGCCCTTCGGCCCACAAGTTGCACCGATCATATCCCTACCTACTAGGCCTATCTATAACCCTCAATCCCATTAAATTTTCCGCTGGGTGCTCCGGTTTCCTCCCACAGTCCAAAGATGTGTAGGTTAGGTGGATTGGCCATGTTAAATGTGCAGCGTTATGGGGATAGGGTGGTAATATGGGCCTGAGTAAGATGCTCTTTCGGAGAGTTAATGCAGACTCAATGGGTGAAATTGCCCTCTTCTGCACTGTAGTCATTCTTTGATTTTATAACAAAAAAGCAAAACCATTTGAAGGAAATAGTTTTAAAAAATCAGTGGGCATTTTCCAGCCATTCACGCCAATGGGATTTTTCGATCCCGCTGCAGTGAACGCAGAGTGCCAGATTCTCCATCCTTGCTTGCAGTGGTGGCAGGTCACCTCGGAGAAGCAGAGTCAGCGTCACGTGGATTTTGGAAGTGGAAGATTGGCAGATTGAAACTCAAACCCAACATCACATCTGACAGAGTCATCCGGTTCATTAGGAGCTGAATATCATCAGTCTTTGAATATGGAAGGGGAAATGTTTGTCTGTTCTGTCTGTGGGCAAAGATTTTAAACATCATGTGTCAGACTGCACGGTGGCACAGTGGTTAGCCCAGCTGTCTCACAGTGCCAGGGATCTGGGTTCAATTCCAGCCTTGGGTCACTGTCAGTCTGAAGTTGCACAGTCTCCCTGTGTCTGCGTGGGTTTCCTCCAGTTGCGCAGGTTTCCTCCCAGACAGAAGATGTGAGGGTTGGATTGATTGGCCATGCTAAATTACCCCTTAGTGTCAGAGGGATTTTCAGGGTAAATATGTGGGGTTACGGCAATAGGGCCTGGGTGGGATTGTGGTTGGTGCAGACTCGATGGGCCAAATGGCCTCCTTCTGTGCTGGAAGGATTCTAGAATTCTGTAATTCTAGGACTAAAATGGTGGGAAATTTTTGCCCAGCAGTTTTAATGCCCTGAAGATTAAACTTCAACTTCTGGAGACTTCAGATCAATCTTGATTGTTGGTAACTCAATGCAACCCATTGCAGTGTGGGAAATCTATGGATTTGTTTGAAACACACTCTTACATTTTAAGGTGATAGGAACTTGGCAGCTGTTATCACTCTTTACAAAACTGAGCTGGAACAAGATGAAGCAATTTTCCCAAGCAGCACCTGAATCTGTCACAGCGTGAACTTTATTTGTTTCTGTAGCTGAACTGAAAGCTTGGAATGAATCTATCGCAGCAGCTTTTATTCCAGTGCTAGGGCATTCTAATCCCTTTTCATTCATAAATTTACAGAGGTTTAATTCATGGGCTACAATTTTAAACCAGAGGAAAATATTTTAAGATAAAGGCCCATTTCCATATTTGAGATTTAATTTAAAAAATAAATTATGCCTTCACATTTATAGTCTTGTATTTCAAATGTAATTTGATTATTGTCGCATACATTCGGATACAGGGAAAAGTACTGTTATACAGACAAGGCATACCATAGATAGAGTACATAGGGGAGAAGGAAAGGAGAGAGTGCAGAATGTCGTATTACAGTCATAGTTAGGGTGTAGAGAAAGATCAGCTTAATGCAAGATAGGTCCATTCAAAGATTTGGTGGTAGCAGGGAAGAAGCTGTTCTTCAGTTGGTTGGTATGTGACCTCAGGCTTTGTGGCCGTGATTCTCCCAACCCGACTCACTGATTTTATCGAGCCAGGAGAGTCAGGTGTGAGCCGATTCGCGAGATTCCCGACACACGTGCATCTCCCAGCAACAGATATCCAGCAAGGTCAGGAGCACACTGGAAAGCAGCAGGAACTGCAGGGAAGTCATTTAAATCTTATTTTAATGTAATTTGAATGTGATTATTGGGCCCGGAGACTTCAGCGTTGGCATCTTCCATCCCGCTGGTACTATCACACTCCGGCGGGGTTTAGGGTAGCTTTCCGGGAACTAGCAGGACGACCCCGCTGCAGTGAAGCAGGGGCAATCGGGGACCTCAGGGGGTCGGACGGCAGGGGGTTGGTGCCCCCTGGACATGAACACCTTAACAATGCCAGCCTGCGCTTTGGCACTGGCCAAGAGGCAAAGTGCCCATGCCCAGGGGACACTTTGGCAGTGCCCACTGGGCACCGGGCAGTGCTGAGGGTTTAGGGGTGATCGGTGGGGCAGAGAGTCCTGCTGCCATTTGAATCGATCAGGGCTAGAGGAAGGCCAGTGATCGGGGCGGGCTGGGGGTGTAGGCAGTCTGCTGGGAGAGAGGGGTCTGCCAGGATGGGGGAGTCTGCCAGAATGGGGGATGTCCACCAGGGGAGCAGGGTCTGCTTCCTGGGTTGGGGGGGTTTGCTGGGAACGGGGATTGTCAATACTGCAGGGGTTATAGGAGATTGGGGTGCTCCGAGACAGGTGGAAGGTCTGGGCTGGCCTGCGACAGGACGGGAGGCCATGATCGGGCCATGGGGAGGGGGGTTGGAGGGGCAGCACTGCAAGGGTACTGGGCTGGCCAGTGATTGAGCTGGCTAGTAAACAAGAGGCTGACGGTTCGGGGCCACTGCACATGTGTAGAGTTCCAGAACTGTCAGAATCCAGGGTGAATAGTCCCTGCCCCCGAGCTTTTAATGATATTCATGATTGTGGCCTCTGCATTGCACAGAGTGTGGGAGATTTGAGTCTGAACTCCCACTAAAAAGCAATTGTGATTTACACCAATTTTCCCACAAATTCAGCACTTAGAATTTTTTTGGTAGAATCTTGTACCTTTTTCCGACGGAAGAAGGTGGTAGAGAGTATGTCCAGTGTACATAGGGTCCTTGATAATGCTGGCTGCTTTGCCGAGGCAACAGGAAGTGTAGATAGAGTCAATGAATGGGAGAGTGCTCTGCGTGACGGACTGAGCTTCGTTCATAACCCTTTGTAGTTTCTTCTGGTCTTTATTTGGTTGATTTGCTGTATAACTAATATGATTTCCATGGCTGGGCTCAAGCTGATTTCAAAGACACAAACAGACCATAACAATCAGTGGCTCTTCGATCCAGTGTTTAAATATACAGGTTAAAGAAAAAGACTTACTTTATATTTCACCTTTCATGACATCTAGGTGCCCCAAGGTGCATTAAAAATGAAGTTGTTTTGAAATGTAGACACTATTGAAATGTAGGGATGGTAACAGCCGATTTGAGTGCATCAATACCTCACAAACATAAGAACATAAGAAATAGGAGCAGGAGTAGGCCATCTAGCCCTTCGAGCCTGCCCCGCCATTCAATAAGATCATGGCTGATCTGAAGTGGCTCAGTTCCACTTTCCCGCTTCCTCCCCATAACCCTTAATCCCCTTGCTTACCAAAAACCTATCTACCCGTGTCTTAAATATATTTAGCGAGGCAGCCTCCACCACTTCAACAGGCAGAGAATTCCAGAGATTCACTACCCTTTGAATGAAGAAGTTCCTCCTTAACTCCGTTCTAAACTGCGCCCCCCCCCCCTTATCTTGAGGCTATGCCCTCTAGTCTTGCTGTCCTTTCTGAGCAGGAAGAATCTCTCTACCTCTACCCTATCCATCCCTTTCATTACCTTATACGTCTCAATGAGATCCTCCCTCATCCTTCTAAACTCCAACGAGTACAAACCCAGTCTATTCAGTCTCTCTTCATAGTCCAACCCCCTCATCTCCAGTATCAGCCTAGTGAACCTCCTCTGCACTCCCTCCAAGGCCAAAATATCGTTGCGCAAGTGCGGTGACCAAAACTGCACACAGTACTCCAGCTGCGGCCTCACCAGTGCCCTGTACAGTTGCAGCAAGACTGGCGACCAGGGGATTTTAACAGTAACTTCATTGCAGTGTTAATGTAAGCCTACTTGTAACACTACAAATAAACTTTAAAACAGAAGCATTTGGGAGACTTTCCTTCTCTTCCATCCTGGACTGTAAGCGAGCAGCATCTAGCTAATAAAACTCCATCAACTGATTAAATAACCCATTGTGTGGCAACCTCTTTATTCTTTTATCTTTGCTGTTAAAGTGAGCTGACTTCTTTAGTATCCAATACAATCTATGTTTGGTTCCCAGAGAGTGACATGATGATATATCTACAAGGAAATGGGAGGCAGTTATGCGCCACAGATCAGTGTTATTTCCTCTCCATTCCCTTCTCTGAACAGCAGATTACACATCTCTGCTCCTCCAAGCCTGAGGAGATTGTTCTTTATTGGCATTCCCAGGTAGACGTCCTGGGACTTAGCATTCTGTGTGAGTGCCAGCAATGCCAATGGTTAAAAACACACCTTCCACTGAAAACGTGACGTGATATGCTGATTGCTTCTCAAGAAGTAATTATCATTCTAAGTAGATTGCTACTGGGACTTGATGGTTTGAGTTATAAAGAGAGGCTGGATAGACTGGGACTTTCTCTCTGGAGCGTAGAAGGCTGAGGGGTGATCTTATAGAGGTCTATAAAATAATGAGGGGCACAGATCAGCTAGATAGTCAATATCTTTTCCCAGAGCTAGGGGAGTTTAAACCTAGAGGGCATAGGTTTAAGGTGAGAGGGGAGAGATACAGAAGGGTCCAGAGGAGCAATTTTTTCACACAGAGGGTGGTGAGTGTCTGGAACTAATGGCCAGAGGCAGGTACAATTTTGTCTTTTAAAAAGCATTTAGACAGTTACATGAGTAAGATGGGTATAGAGGGATATGGGGCAAATGCAGACATTTGGGATGCATTTAGGAGTTTACAAAAAAGGGTTGCATGGACAAACTGGGCCGAAGGGCCTGTTTCCATGCTGTAAACCTCTAACTAGTCAATCACTCCACATATTACAGGAACAATATGGTTTCTGGACCTACTTTGCCTTTTGAATAGGAACTTCTGGATGCACTACTTGTCTTTCAGGATGAGGTCCGGTGACTTCTGTTTGCAGGTGCGCATGGGTGAGAGCACCAGTGGATGGGCATCTTTCCATCTGCTTAACCTGAATGAATATGTAATAATTCAGGAGTCATCTGTAAAGGAACAGTGCTTTATAGCCCAAGTTAAGTTAAAACAAAACTACACATCTGTGGTGAACACAACTAGGTACCAACTAGGATAACTCAATAAAGGACCCGCTCAGGGGCTTCCTTTATAAAATGCTCAGCATACGAGTTCCACCTGGTAAGCTAATTACCAATCACCCAGGAACCTGTATTCTACAAGCCCTACTAAGAAGTAAATTATGGATTCCCCATGTAAGTGCTGGGGGTTATCACAGCATCCTTCCATTGTCCAACTTCACCTCCTCTTCTCAGAGACCTGAAACAGGGAAATGCACCTCCAGGAATATACTGATGCAATAAAAAACTAATTAGCACAATTGCACAAAGATTTGTAACAATCAAAGTGCCAGTGGAAGGAAATAAATCCACAGAAATAAATCAATAAAAGCCTGAAAAAGTGCCAGTTTAATTGATTTGCTCCCTCCGAATAACTCCATGCACACATAAAATGTTATACAGGATGGCGAAGCTTCCAATCAATGTTAAAATGAACCTTCTACCTGTTTGCGGCAGGCACAGTACAAAATGGTTGGTTTTCAGCAGAGTTTATTGATTAATGTCATAATTAGGCTTACATTAACACTGCAATTAAGTTACTCTGAAAAGCCCCTAGTCGCCACACTCTAGTGCCTGTTCGGGTACACTGATGGAGAATTTAGTATGGTCAATGCATATAATCAGCATCTTTCAGACTGTGGGAGGAAACCAGAGGAAACCCATGCAGACATGAGGAGAATGTGTGGACTCTGCACAGACAGTGACCCAAGCTGGGAATTGAACCCAGGTCCCTGGCATTGTGAGGCAGCAGTGCTAACCACTGTGCCACCTGGGGTTGAACAGGCAGTCGGAACATTCAGTGGCATATCTTGAGTATTGATCCACAAAACAATGGCATTGTTGATGATTAATGTGAAGTAAAGATGAAGAGGCAAGCACCACTCAAAAAGAGACCATCTACAATGAGTCAGCTTGTGTCTTTTAAAACAAAATGTACACTTGAGCTGTGACCTCTTGCCCTCCCCTCTTCCCTCCATGCCCTTTGTCTTAAAAAATAATATGAAAGTGGTTAGACCCTGACCAGTCCCAGTGAAATGTTCTGTGTGTATATCTCTTCCTCATATCGCCACAAAGGCCAGCTGGCCTGGGGTCCACTGGGCCACATATATACTTGGCTGCTTTGCCTTCAGCAGCCCCATCAAAGGGCATTGACATAGAACTGCTGAATATTTCTGGAAGTGCCAGCGTTTGACAGTGAGTTGCGCTGCAGTCAATCGTTACAATGTCTGTTTGATCAGGGCTTGTTTGTCATTGCATCTGGAGGGAGCCTCGAACAGTAGAAGCTCACAGGAAAATTGGAGCGGAGCCTGGCCCCGACTGAAAGTGATTTTTCATTCAGTTACTACTTGCGTTTCCAGTACCAGTTCCAAGCGAGGTCAGTAACATTTACAGCAGTGATATCTGATTGAAGTGCTGGTGTGTGGAGAGAGGATACAAAACAGGTAATACTGAATTAGAAACAAAATAAACAATCAACTGCTGCTTTACTGCCTGACTTATTTTGCCTCCATTATATGAAGTCAAAAATAGTTCCCATTTTAGATGAATTATATTGATGGCTACGCTACAAGCGAGTCACCTAAATAAGAGTGTGAGCAAACAACTTTACCTCAAAGAAAAATGTTCAAAATTAGAATTTCCTTTCACATATTAGGGCGGTACGATGGCACAGTGGCTAGCATTGCTGCCTCACAGTGCCAGGGACATGGGTTCAATTGCAGCTTCTGATCACTGTCCGTGTGGAGTTTGCAAGTTCTCCCTATGTCTACACGCGTTTCCTCCGGGTGCTCTGGTTTCCCCCCCACAGTCCAAAGATATGCGTGTTAGGTTGATTGGCCACATTCAATTGACCCTAGTGTCAGTGGGATTAGCAGGGTGAATATATGGGATTACGGAGATAGAAATTTGTCAATGCAGACTCAATAGGCCGAATGGCCTCCTTTTGCACTGTAGGGATTCGATTATTCTAATAACATCCCACTCTTGTTCTTTCTCTTTTTGTTTTTTACATATTTTACTTGCAATGATTTGAGACTAATCTCAATTTGCCCCTTGGCTTCAATAGAAGTTGGGTTTTAAATAAATAAATCTTTGATGAAAGCCTTATCTGTGGGGTTTTTTTCTCATTTGAAGAACAGAAGTAGGCCTTTCAGCCTCCTGAGCCAGTTCCAACATTGGATTAGACCATGGACCTATTTCTCATGTTTTTCATTCCCTCCCTTCTCAAATAATGGATTGGCACTTCCAATTTCCTCATCCACAGGCCAGCTACCAATTCCTGGGAGTTTCAGTGAGTTGTAACTACCCCTCAGCTATCTCTTTTAATGCGTGTTAGATTACCATGTGAGGAATCACCAAGCTACATTAGTTTAGTCTTTACTTACAGACTGCTGATAACAAACAAATTTTAATGAGTCAGTGCAGAACAAAGCTCCAGCATCAAAAACAGAAAATGCTGGAAACTCTCAGCAGGTCTGACAGCATCAGTGGAGAAGGAATAGAGCCAATGTTTCACCTCTGGATGACCCTTTGTCAGAGTTAAGAGCAAGAAATTCAGAGGAAATTTATACTAGGGTTGGGGGTGAGGGGGGAGTGTGGGGGGGGGGGGGGGGGGGGTCGCTGTAATTGGGCAAAATGAATGTAAATGAGGATAAAGAAGGCTAAGAAAGGTGCTAAAAGTGTCCATTCAGTGACCAGAATACGTAAATGGCAGAACAGAGCTACAAATGATTAAGGCAGTTGCCCTAAAGGGGGCAGGGGGAGGTGGGGGGTTGGGGGGGGTGGAGAGTGAGAAGGAGAGCTGGAATGGAGACGTGGAAAATGCAAGTGAGAAAGAAAGATGTTAAAATGGATGAAATGAAATGGAATAAAATAAATGGAAATGGGGTGAAGGTGGAGGAGAGAGTTCGTGCTCTGAAACAGTTGAACTTAATGTTCAGTCTGGAAGGCTGTTAAGTGCCCAATTTGAAGATGAGTTGTTATTCCTCCAGTTTGTGTTGGGGTTCACTAGGACATTGCAAAAGGCCAAGGGCAGACACGTGGACAGGACAGCAGGGTGGTGTGTTGAGAAGTCAAGTGACAGGAAGGTCTGGGTCCTGCTGGCAGATGGACCAATGGTGTTCAACAAAGCGATCACCCAGTCTATGTTTGGTCTCTCTGATGTAGAGCAGACCACATTGGGGTCAGCGATTGCAATAGACCAGATTGAAGGAGGTACATGCGAAGCACTGCTTCACCTGAGAGGAATGTTTAGGACCTGGGATGGTGAACAGGGAGGAGGTAAAGGGGCAGGTATAGCACCTTCTACAATTCCATGGGAAAGTGCTGTGGGCAGGGGGTGAAGTGTTGGGTGTGATGGAGGGATGGACCAGGGTGTGCCAAAGAGAGCAGTCCCTGTGTAATGCTGGCAGTGGGAGTGAAGGGAAGATGTGTTGAGAGGTGGCATTGTGCTGGAGTTGGCAGAAATGGCGCAGGATGATCCTTTGAATGTGGAGACTGGTGGGGTGAAAAGTGTGGATAAGGGGGACATTTTCCTGGTTCTGGGAGGGAGGGGAGGAGATGAGAGCAGTGGCCTGGGGTACGGGTTAGACATGGTCAAGAGCCTTGTAAACCACAGTGGGTGGAAAACCACAATTGAGGAAGAAGAAAGACACAGCTCTGTTTTGGAAAGTGGCATCATCAGAACAGATGCGGCAGAGGCAAAGGAACTGGGAGAGTGGGATGGAGTCCTTCCAGGATGTGGGATGTGAAGAGCTGGAGTCAAGGTAGAGGTCGGAGTCAGTGGGTTTGTAATGGATACTGGTGGACAGTTTAGCTCCAGCATTTACCCTGCATTTTATCCTAATGTTGAAGAAGTACCAAGCCTGGGGGCAGTGGGTGGGGAGGACTGGCAGAGAATTGTGTCTGGTGTATAACAAAAGCAATTTACATTGTTTCAGACAAAAAATTGTTAATTCAGAGTGGCACCCCATCTATCAATCACCTGATTTAAACTTTCCCTAGACTCTGGCTGAGCAAACCAAACCTATTGCTGCAAAAATCCATTAATTTTGTTAGGAAAGCCCACCAACACCTCTACTTTCTCAGAAGACTAAGGAAATTTGGCATGTCAGCTACGACTCTCACCAAATTTTACAGATGTACCATAGAAAGCATTCTTTCTGGTTCTATCACAGCTTGGTATGGCTCCTGCTCTGCCCAAGACTGCAAGAAACTACAAAGGGTTGTGAATGAAATCCAGTCCAACATGCAAACCACCCTCCCATCCATTGACCCTGTCTACACTTCCTGTTGCCTTGGAAAAGCAGCCAGCATAATTAAGGACCCCACACATCCCGGACATTCTCTCTTACACCTTCTTCCTTTGGGAAAAAGATGTAAAAGTCTGAGGTCACGTACCAAGAATAGCTTCTTCCCTGCTGCTGTCAGACTTTTGAATGGATCTACCTTGCACTAAGTTGATCTTTCTCTACACCCTAGCTTTGACTGTAACACTACATTCTCTCATTTCCTTCCCCATGAACGGTATGCTTTGTCTGTATAGAGCACAAGAAACAATACTTTTCACTGTATACTAATACAGGGGCAATAATAAATCAAATCAAATTATCAAAGAGACCCTTGACTATAACAATTGAATTGCATTTGACTAACAAGCTGCAAGGTTGCCTCCTCAGAGAAAAGGGTTCCAATAAAGGACGTGTCTTATGATGCCTCAGACTCCTGCTGAGAGAAAGTACAACAAGGCTCATGCCACAACCCGGAGCTTGGTGGAGATTTGCATCCTGAAAATAAGCACCTCAACAAATCCAAGGAGATCTGGTGCACTCCCCCAAGGGCATCCACATCACTGTGCTTGCTGAGTGCTACACAACCTCATGATGCAAAGGAGGGAGAACATGGATGATGAGGAGATGAAACAAGTGCATGTCAAAGGGGATGAGAGCGCTGGAAGGCAAGGATGCAGACAATGAGGACATTGCACTGGCCAGATGAGGTAGGTGTGCTCGTGAAACCCTCATAGCCACAAGATTCCAGGAGGATGATGTGAGATGCAGTGAGGACACTCCCGAGAACTTCACCTTGTCGCTGGGAATCTTTGACACCTGTCTGTCTAAAGGTAGTGTATATGTGCTCTGTGAAGAAGGACATTTCACGGAGATATTGCTGAAGTATAACAGATACATGGGCCGGAATTCTCATCTACCACGGAATCGGAGCAGGCGAGGGTTCGACAACAGTAATCTTTGTTGACCTCGGGCAGGAATTGAAGGTCATTTCACGGAGATACTGCTGAGATACAACAGATACATGAGCCGGAATTCTTGCCCACTACGGAATCGGAGCAGGCGAGGGCTCGACAACAGTAATCTTTGTTGACCTCGGGCAGGAATTTTCGGTCTCGCCCGAGCGAATCTGTAAAATCTCGCCCCATGGACTTTAACAGCAGTCGATACTTTGGCAGCACCTGTTCATTCACCTGTCGGGAATGTTGATGAGATTGTTCGGGGGGAGTGGGGGGGAAGCCCCACCTAAAGGTGAGCAGATATAGAACATAAAGGTACCCTGTGACTCTTGGGTGCGAGATTCCTGCAGCAAATACAAGACATGTGGAGTTGTAGACATCACTGATCTGGACTATGATTATGGGTACAATCTTCACACCACACTCCCACTGCAGCAAGGTCAGAGAGCTTGGCACCCAGCTTCCAGCATGTATGTCCTTACATCAGGGACCTACGTATTGCCCCAACAAGCAAGTGTAGTGTACAATCTTCATTATGGTAGGTTAGCACTTAGGAATTGTATCTTCTCATATTTAAGTATTGTGCAGTTTTTAAAAGTTAATTCATTTCTTATAATTAAACTGTGTTGTTAAATAAAGTTTGTTTTGATAAAAGTTCCCTAGTTTGTCAGTGGAATCGCGCCTGGAGTGAAACATCCTAATGCTAAAACAGAAAATTGCTGGAGTCTAGTCTGGCTTCACAATGTACCTTGGGGTTTCTGATCTGATACCCTAACATAATTTTTAATTGTCCTGAGCAGCTAGCTACCGACCTGTTGTAAGATGTATGATGTAACATCTGTTTTTTATTTGTCTTTATCAGTAGTAAATTTGTGCTCTGATTATTTCAATTACGTTATTCAGTAATTCAGTAGGGCGGCACGGTGGCAGAGTGGTTAGCACTGCTGCCTCAGGGCGCCAGAGACACAGGTTCGATTCCCAGCTTAAGTCACTGTCTGTGTGGAGTTTGCACATTCTCCCCATATCTGCATGGGCTTCCTCCCAGTGCTCCAGTTTCCTCCCACAGTCCGAAAGACATGCTGGTTAGTTGCATTGACCATGTTAAATTCTCCCTCAATGTAAGCAAACAGGCTCCGGAGTGTGACAACTAGGGGACTTTTACAGTAACTTCATTGCAGTGTTAATGTAGGCCTACTTGTGAATGTTAAAAATAAACTTAATTATCTCCTATTTAAATGTTTTAATACCTCAATGAGATACTTGTAGAACTTCAAATTTTAATGTTGTGTTCTGATATTTCAATAAATCATTTGTAGAATTTTGTAAACTTTAATGTCGAACAATTATTAACCAAAATAATGTTATTAATACAAAACATTGAGATGTTGTCATTCAATTTAACTTTTTACTTCAGGAGCTGCAGCATGGCATTTTGTCTAAGAACAACCTCAACTTTTCCAAACTTGGAGCAATAAAATACTATTGCAAAGCTGAGTAGAGTAATTATAGATTGAGAAGTACAATGTTAGAATTTGGTGTTTGCAAAATTATTTTAAGAATTGTAAAAGCTTTCTGTGCTTAGAAAGCTAAAACAAAATGCAAGTACTTACAGAGAACTCAGAGAACTGAAAGATTTGTATCAAAGGGCTGAGCAGCAGTGTTGCCGGGACAACAAACAGGCTTTTGAATTTTTTTGAATTCATCCAATCAAGTTTAAATCAGGCACTTGGATATCAACAACCTATTAAAAAAGTGTATTTATTGGTGTCACAAGTAGACTTACATTAACACTGCAATGAAGTTACTGTGAAAATCCCGTAATCACCACACTCTGGCGGCTGTTCGGGTACACTGAGGGAGAACTTAGCATGGGCCAATGCACCTAACCAGCACATCTTTGGACTGTGGGAGGAAACCAGAGCACCCAAAGGAAACCCAGGCAAACATAAGGAGAATGTGCAAACTCCACACAGACAGTGACCTAAGCAGGGAAACAAACCCAGGTCCTTGGCACTGTGAGGCAACAGTGCTAACCACTATGCCACCATGCTGCCTCTGTTAAACTTGAATTAGATGGTTTTGGCAACCCAGAACCAATCCTATTGTGGGGGATGTTAATATGTCGTCACAGGTATAAAAGAAGAGGGCAGTGGGACACTAAGCAGAGAGAGGAACTGCCATCTGACAGAATAACTGGGATGGGCGTGCCAGTAAAATTTCGGCAAAAGTGTGCAAACAAAAAGGCAAAAATACTCACCTATCATCGGGACAAGTCAGCAAAGTTAGCACTGTCCCATCACTTTTCATTTTTTTGTATTCTATGCTACTTTATTCCTAATCAAAAAAGCCAATTAAGTCCAATCATGGGTTCCCACATGAGGGACAAACCAGATCCAAGGTGATAAGACAAAGACATTGGGCTCGATCAAACAAGATCCAAGCTGACAGGATGAGGCATTGCACCCCCTCTCAGGCTTGATCGAATGTTTTATCTTAGCCAAAAAGCCCCTCAACCTCTGTCGCTCCAGTGAGAACAAACCAAGTTTCTCCAACCTCTCCTCATAGCTAATGCCCTCCATCCCAGGAAACATCTGGTAAATCTTTTCTGCACCCTCTCCAAAGCCTCCACATCTTTCTGACAGTGTGGTGACCAGAATTGAACACTATATTCCAAGTGCAGCCTAACTAAGGTTCAATAACATTCTACAGAGTAGACTGTCTAGGACAGAGATGAGGAGAAATTTCTTCAGCCAGAGAATAATCAGCCTGTGGAATTCACTACGACAGAAAGCAATTGAGGCCAAAAAATTGTATGCTTTCAAGAAGAAGTTAGTCATAATTCTTGGAGACAAAAGGATCAAAGGAAAAGGGGGAAAGGCAGGAGGACGCTATTGAGTTGGATGATCAGCCATGATCATAATGAATGACAGAGCAGAGATGAAGGGCTGAATGGCCTCCTTCTGCTCCTATTTTCAATGTTTCTATGTTTCTAGTTGGTGCTCATGGATGGTGCACTAAATTAGGGGGAAGCATATTTCTCAGTTTTGACGGACATCAGTTCCCAGTGGCTTCCAATTCCTTGAGGTGCCAGGTGTGTGCAGGGGGTCCTTTAAACATGGCGCCTGGATTACTGAAGCTCTGAGGCCATGGTGGGATGGGTGCACCCGAAACTATCCACCAGTGATCTGACAAGAAGCCCACGGCACTGCATTTCTGAAACAAAGTACCACACAATGCGGTGCTAAAAGCCACCAGTAATGTCACCGGGTCAAATGACAGATGTGGAAGCGATTGAAAGGGTGCAGAGGAGATTGACAAGGATGTTGCCTGGATTGGGTGGCATGCTTTATGAGGATAGGTTGAGGGAGCTGGGTCTCTTCTCCCTGGAGAGATGAAGGATGAGCTGATAGAGGTTTATAAGATGTTGAGAGGTAGATTCTCAGAGGCTTTTTCCCAGGGCTGAAATGGTGGCGACGAGAGGACACGGGTTTAAGGTGCTGGGGAGTAGGTACAGAGGAGATGTCAGGGGTATGTTTTTCACTCAGAGGGTGGTGGGTGAGTGGAATCGGCTGCCATCGGTGGTGGTGGAGGCGAATTCGTTGGGGTCATAAGAACATAAGAACATAAGAAATAGGAGCAGGAGTAGGCCATCTAGCCCTTCGAGCCTGCCCCGCCATTCAATAAGATCATGGCTGATCTGTCGTGGCTCAGTTCCACTTTCCCGCCCTCTCCCCATAACCCTTAATCCCCTCGCTTATCAAAAACCCATCAACCCGCATCTTAAAAATATTTAGCGAGGCAGCCTCCACCACTTCAACGGGCAGAGAATTCCAGAGATTCACCACCCTTTGAGTGAAGAAGTTCCTCCTCAACTCTGTTCTAAACCCCCCCCCCCTTTATCTTGAGGCTGTGCCCCCTAGTCCTGCTGTCCTTTCTAAGCGGGAAGAGTCTCTCCACCTCTATCCTATCCATCCCATTCATCATCTTATACGTCTCAATGAGATCTCCCCTCATTCTTCTAAACTCTAACGAGTACAAGCCTATGAGGCTTTTGGATGAGTACATGGGGCTTAATAGGATTGAGGGTTATAGGTAAGCCTAGTAGGTAGTGATATGATTGGCACAATTTGTGGGCCGAAGGGCCTGTTTGTCCTGTAGTTTTTCTATATTCTATGTTCTAAATGTCACTTCACCCATCCGAAATCACACTTTGCTGATTTTTGGGATGATATTTTGGTTCAATGTTTTAAGTTTCGTTTGTGATTTGCTTTTGTCTGATGCAGTTCAGGGGCTATCCCTTTCACTTCATCACTCAGTTTATTTCATTTAGTTAATTGTTTTTTTTACGAGGAAACAGTTTGGTCTGGCTGTGTAACATCCACGATGTTGTTTGACATCAAAACAACACAGAAATGCATTCATTAAAGTGAATACAGGACAGGCCAATTAAAAGAAAAATTCTTAATTTAATGTGTGAAGAAATCAAACCTGCATTTAGCAACTCTGATGAAAAGTCATCCAGACTTGAAACGTTGGCTCTATTCTCTCTCCACAGAGGCGGTCAGACCTGCTAAGGTTTTCGAGCATTTTCTGTTTTGGCTGCATTTAGTTGTGTTGGGTTCAAAATCTGTCATTGCTTCTTCTTCTATGTGTGTGAGAAGCTTTCAGGAATGTAAATATAAAGAATGTCAGTTAAAAGTTTACATTTTTTAAAGTTTATTTATGAGTGCCACAAGTAGGCTTACGTTAAAACTGCAATGAAGTCACTGTGGAAATTCTCTAGTCGCCACACTCCGGCGCCTGTTTGTGTACACTGAGGGAGAATTTAGCACAGCCAATGCACCTAATCTGCACGCCTTTCAGACTGTAGGAGGAAACCAGAGCACCCGGAGGAAACTCATGCAGATATGGGGAGAAGGTGCGGGCTCTGCACAGACAGTGACCTAAGCCGGGAATCGAATCCGGGTCCCTGTTTTATAATGTTTCGTTTCTAATGGATTAATGATTAAAATAACAATAAAAATAATCTCAGAGAGAGAGAGAGCAAGAACAAGGAGATAAATGTTGTAGTTGCCTTATTAATCTCCATTGATGGTGCCGGTAGTTGCCATATAGATAAAGAAGTCAGATTGATAGCGTGTTTTTATTGTCCTGTAAACCAATTGTCTACGCCTACCTTGAATACACTTTCCCATTTTCATTCACCCGATCAGAACAATGATGGATTTCAAAGCTAATAATAACAGAGTTCCTTTGGCAAAGTTTGACTGGCAGGTGGATCAAAGGAAATAATTCTTCTAACTTTAGCCAGAATAATCCCTAACAAAATCTACTAAAGGTAGTTTGTGACTTTCACTGTGAGAAGTAAATGTTTGCTCCAGCGCTCTGGACTTGGGGTAGTTTTGAGAATCTGGGAGGCTGTCCTTGGTAATGTGAATAATGAGCGTGTTGGATCTTAGAGTGAGGCTGTGACCTCCTATCCACAATACTCAATACCTTGTGTATAACAGCAAAGATTATCTGTCTCTCAGGGTGAGCAAATATGAAACTAAGCAATGTGACAGTGTCTAAATTATACCATTAGAATATTTTGGTTATGGATGGTATTAAATCAGTAATCTGAAGTTTACTCAAAATGGAATATTTCACCTTATACTTCAAAAATTAATTTCATTTGTTCTGTAATTATGTCATATATCCCAGTTGGATTTGGTATTATGGCAGGTGGGAGATTGTGGTGTTCTGTGAAGGTTACTGGACACTACATCCAGAGGGCTAGGCAACTGATGGACTCTAAATACAATTAATAAATCTGGAATATAAAGTTAGTCTCAGTAATGGTGATCATGCCAACTATCATTGATTTGTGTAAAAACACATCACTAATGCCAAATCTGCCACATTTACCAAGTCCACCCTACATATGTGATGATACTGTGCCTTTAAGAAATATATATGTATCATGTTTCATGGGTGCCATGGTGGCACAGTGTTTAGCACAGTGCCAGGGACTCAGCTTCGATTCCTGGCTCGGGTCACTGTCTGTGCAGAGTTTTCATGTTCACCCTGCATCTGCATGGGTTTCCTTCAGATGCTCTGGTTTCCTCCCACAGTCCAAAAGACATTCTGGTTAGGTGCATTGGCCATGCTAAATCCCTGAGTGTACCCAAACAGATGCCAGAGTGTGGTGTACTAGGAAATTTTCACAGTAACTTCAATGTCGTGTTATTATAAATTACTTGTGACTAATAAATAAATTTTACTTGTAAGGAATGTTTACAATTCAGCTCTGTTTTGCAAGATGCTGATTTATCTAAGAAATCTTTTAAATTGGTAGCTGGGAGCACAGAGTAAGTATTCATTTTATATCTGGAGTGTTTGTTTTAAGCTAAGCTAATGCATTTGTATTTAATTAGGTTTCCCCTGGAGTTTCAGTGTAGAGTTTTGATTATGTTGATTGATAGGGGATGTGCTTAATGGGAGGAAATATGCTTGTAGGGAAAATACAGTTTCTTTTTTATTTTTAAAACAAACAGCTGCTGCCTGGTTCTAAAAAGCAAGGCATGTTTCTCTGTATCTCTCTCTAGAAGTGTTCTGAAAGCTCTAGGGCTGTTAGCCTAAGTATAAGAACATAAGAACATAAGAAATAGGAGCAGGAGTAGGCCATCTAGCCCTTCGAGCCTGCTCCGCCATTCAATAAGATCATGGCTGATCTGTCGTGGCTCAGTTCCATATTCCCGCCCTCTCCCCATAACCCTTAATCCCCTCTCTTATCAAAAACCCATCAACCCGTGTCTTAAAAATATTTAGCGAGGTAGCCTCCACCACTTCAACGGGCAGAGAATTCCAGAGATTCACCACCCTTTGAGTGAAGAAGTTCTTCCTCAACTCCGTTCTAAACCGTCCCCCCTTTATCTTGAGGCTGTGCCCCCTAGTCCTACTGTCCTTTCTGAGCGGGAAGAGTCTCTCCACCTCTATCCTATCCATCCCATTCATCCTGTTATATGTCCCAATGAGATCTCCCCTCATTCTTCTAAACTGTAACGAGTACAAGCCTAGTTTATTCAGCCTCTCCTCATAGCTCAACCCCCTCAACTCCGGCATCAGCATAGTAAACCTCCTCTGCACTCCCTCCAAGGCCAAAATATCCTTGCGTAAGTACGGCCCTCAAAACTGCACACAGTACTCCAGCTGCGGCCTCACCAATGCCCTATATAGCCGCAGCAAGACCTCCCTACTTTTATATTCAATCCCCCTCGCTATGAAGGCCAGCATCCCATTCGCCCTCCTGACCACCTGCTGCACCTGCAAGCTGGGTTTTTGCGACTCATGCACAAGGACCCCGAGGTCCCTCTGCACTGTCGCCTGCTGCAGTTTTTCTCCACGTAAGTAATAATCCTTCCTACCATTATTCCTACGAAAGTGGACCACCTCGCACTTGCCAACATTAAATTCCATTTGCCAGTTCCTGGCCCATTCGCCCAGCCTATCTAGATCCTTCTGCAGACTCTCCACACCCTCCGCACAATTTGCCGTTCCACCAATCTTGGTGTCATCAGCAAATTTCGACACCATACGCTCGGTTCCCTCCTCCAGATCATCTATATAAATGGTAAATAGCTGAGGCCCCAGCACCGATCCCTGGGGCACTCCACTAGTCACCAACCGCCAATCCGAATAGCACCCATTGACCCCCACTCTCTGCCTCCTATTTGACAACCAGTCCTCTATCCACGCTAACACCCTACCCCCAACTCCATGTCCCCTGACCTTCTGCAATAACCTCTTGTGAGGTACCTTGTCAAACGCCTTCTGAAAATCAAGAAAGACCACATCCACCGGCTCTCCTCTATCCACCGCCCTAGACACATCCTCATAGAACTCCAGTAAATTTGTCAGACACGACTTCCCCTTAACGAAACCGTGCTGCGTCTGCTCTATCAAGCAATTCCCCTCAAGATGCCTCGCTATTTCCTCCTTGATGATGGATTCTAACATTTTACCTACAACAGACGTTAAACTAACCGGCCTATAATTCCCCGCCTTTTGCCTGGCACCCTTCTTAAACAATGGCGTAACATTAGCCGCTTTCCAATGAGGAAGTATGCCTATGTTTCGCCAACTAATTTTAAAGAGGGGGCTTAAGTCTATAAGAGGAATATTGCTTGAACTCACTGTGACAGGTTAACAGATAAGAATTGTATCTTGTCATATTTAAGCATTTAAGCATTTTTTACTATTAAAGGTTAAGCTAATTTATTTGTTAAAGTTAACCTGGGCTATTAAATAAAATTTGTTTTGATAAAAGCTTCACAATGTGCCCATAGAGTCATGCCTGGAGTGAAACATCATGGGTGTAATTTTCTCAGAAAGTTTCTAAGTGTCGAGCGGGTGAGAAAATGGGAGGTGGCACAAGTGGTGACAATTTATGGTTCTTTACATAATTCCTGCCAGTAGGTGGAATGGGTAAAGCCCATTCATGCCAGGAAGTCAGCTGAGGACTGCAAGGGGCACCATTTCCCAGGTGCCCTGATCTCCCAATATACTATATATTCAGTGCACTGGGAGATCTGTCAACCACCCTCCCCCCACTCAATAGACCGCCTATCACCATTCCCCCACCCTCCTAATCTTTGACCCAAATCAAAACCCCAAACCCTGATTGCCAGGCCAATCGATAAACTGCCACATTCCAATGCAGAGTTCCCCCCTTCCCTCTGATTCTATGGAGCTCACCCCCACCTCCCTTTCAGGCCCCACCCTGTGAAACCTCACCCATTAGGCCTTGCCCCCTTGGTACTGTCTGGTGACCAATGATTTATTATTGTCACATGTATTGACACAAAATGAAAAGTATTGCTTCTTGCGAGCTATACAGACAAAGCATACCATAGGGGACAAGGAAATGAGACAGTGCATAACGTAGTGTTACAGTCATAGCTACGGTTTAGGGGAAGATTAACTTAATATGAGGTGGCTCCATTCAGAGGTGTGATGTTCTTGAGTCAGTTGGTACGTGATCCCAGACTTTTGTATCTTCCTCTCAATTGAAGTAGGTGAAAGACAGCAGGTACAGAGTGTGTGGAGTCTGTTATGCTGGCTGCTTTTCCGAGACAGTGAAGCATAGACAGAATCAGTGGATGGGAGGCTGGCCCTGCATGATGGATTGGGCTTTGTTCACAACCCTTTGTAGTTTCTTGCAGTCTTGGTCAGAGCAGGAGCTATGCCAAACTGTGATACATTCAGAAAGAATGCTTGCTGTGGTGCATCTGTAAAAATTGATGATAGTGTGTGTGAGAGATGAGTGAATGGGAAACCGTGCTGTACATATCCAGGGTAAGTGAGTGACAATAAATAGCCATTTTTATTTTAAAACAGAAAACTTGCTGCTGGAATTATTTAATTAGGAGAGCCACCATGAGGTAAGAATCACACCCTTTACAAAGAAAGGTATTGGTCATGAGCAATAAGAAGGAACATGTGAATTCTGCCCATGAAAAATCTGGGGGCTGCAATCCAGTTTAAAATCCATTGTAAATGGGTCAAATTTGACTGTAGAGGAATTGGAAATACAAGAGAAAAATAACATAGTTCAAATTATCTAAACAAGAAACAGAGTAAGAGCAATTACTCTGGCTCTGGCCTTCTCCTGCTCCTATTTCTTATGTTCTTCTGTTCTTAGGTAATTAGCTTTCCAAATACTAATAATAGAAAATATGATAGCTAATTTTGATGGATTTGATTTGATTTGATATTTGATTTGATTGGATTTATTATTGTCACATGTATTAACGTACAGTGAAAAGTATTGTTTCTTGCGCACTATACAGAGAAAACATACTGTTCATAGAGAAGAAACGAAAGAGTACAAAATGTAGTGTTACACTCATAGTTAGGGTGTAGAGAAAAATCAACTTCATGCAAGGTAAGTCCATTCAAAAGTCTGACAGCAGTAGGGAAGAAGCTGTTCTTGAGTCAGTTGGTGCATGACCTCAGATTTTAGTATCTTTTTCCCAAAGGAAGAAGATGGAAGAGAAAATGTGGTGTGTGGTGTCCTTAATTATGCTGGTTGCTTTGCCAAGGCAGCAGGAAGTGTAGACAGAATCAACAGATGGGAGACTGTTTTGTGTGATGGGTTGGGCTACATTCACGACCTTTTGTAGATCCTTGTGGACTTGGGCAGAGGAGGAGCCATACCAAGCTGTGATACAACCAGAAAGAATGCTTTCTATGGTGCATCTGTAAAAGTTGGTGAGAATTGTAGCTGACATGCCAAATTTCCTTAGTCTTTGAGAAAGCACTTATAGAAGGGGAGGACTTAATTTGGCCAAAGTAAGTGGGCAGAATGGTGGCGCAGTGGTTAGCACTGCTGCCTCACAGTGCCAGGGACCTAGGCTCAATTCAGGCCTTGGTTCATTGTCTGTGTGGAGTTTCACTTTCTCCCTGTGTCTGCTTCTGATTCACATGCAGGCTAGATCAGGAAGGATGACAGATTTCCTTCCCTAAAGGACATTAGTGAACCAAATGGACTTTTAATTCCAGATTCTTTTTTATAACTATATTTGAATTATATCATCTACCGTGATGGGAATTGAACCCAGCTCCCAAGAGGATTACCCTGGGTGTGCATTACTCGCCCAGTGACAATACCACTCACTATGCCATCACCTCCACTTAGTCCCAGGGATCCTTGGGGTGGGAGAATAGGGGATGCTCTGGGACAGCAGGAGGGTTGATGGACCAGGCGTAGGGGTGTAGGCAAGGGTTGGAGGAAGGGCCAGGGCTCCCAGGTCCCTAAGGGGAGGGTGCCTCAAATCTGAAGGGGCTATCAGATTGAGGTGCCCTCTCCCCACACCCCCTCCCCCCACCTTCCTACCTTGATCTAACAGGCACTCACCACCCTAAATAATCAGGTTGCTGAGAAAATACTCTTAAGTGACCGCTTAATCACTTTCATAGGGGCATGAACAAACTATCCTTCGAGCCCTGCCCATCCAACAGTAAAAATGATTCTGGGTCAGGGCGGGATCCCAGAGAATATTCTGTCCATGCGATCTTATGCTCCTCCCCACCTCCCTACCTTCACCTCAGAACCCACTGAGGGGGACCCCAAAACTTTGACCCACGCTTCTAGCTAAGTAAGCCCAACTGTAGTTTTAGCCTCTAATCTTTATAACTGTTAACATGTCAACATGAAATAGACGCCAAGTTGCTTTAGTTTCATTTATCCCACTTAAACTTTAATCTTCCCAAAGCTAAAAACTTTACCTACAAATATTAACACTAGGGCCAATTTAGCATGGCCAAGCCACCTAACCCGTGCAGCTTTGGAGTGTGGGAGGAAACTGGAACACCCAGAGGAATCTCATGCAGACACGGGGAGAATGTGCAAACTCCAATCAGACAGTGACCCGAGGTCAGAATTGAAACTGGGTCCCTGGTGCTGTCAGGCAGCAGTGTCAACCGCTGTGCCACCTGAAAATTCAGACACATAGCTCCTTTAATACGAACATCATTACTTATTCGATGAAGTAATATTAATGTAAGGGGAGTACCAGCCGCATTTTTATTCCATTGCATCAAAAGACTAGCAAAATGTCAAAATATAGAATGGCGCCATGGCTATCTCATTTAATAAGGAAATGAATTGATGTGTTTATCTTCATTGTTTCTGCAGTTCCAGAGAAACTCTTGTTTTCTTTTCCCAGCGCTCTTCTGGAAAGTTCTAAAAATGACTTCAGATTTGAGGTTTTTGCTTTTTACTCTGAGGAGTCACACATGGGTTTGTGAAAATATTTTTCATGTATACATGGGTAAAATTTGTTTACAATGTTGCCAGGAATCGATCCTCACCAAAATCTGGAAAGATTCATTTCTCATTTTATCTTGATCATTAACAGATGATGCACATTTATATATCAATCCCAAAATACTACATAGTAATTAGGGTTTGATTTACAAAGATGCCATTTTGCGAGATGCCTTTGCTTTCAATTAACTTATGGAACAATAGATATTGTGCCAAATTGTTCCTTTTTTTAAATGTCATGCCAATATTCATATTTTGAATTGGGAAGGGAGTTTTGTTCTCTTCCTGTTCTTTGACTTCTTACTTCTGTTGTGCATCCAGTCAGAGGGTGAGGGAGCAGCAGAACTGGCAACACCTGCCATCTTTTAATGCTCTAAATACAAGAGGAACTGCCAAGGCTGAAGCCACAACCAGAATGGTAGAAGACTTCACAATAAGTTACGGCTAACACGAGGGGACCTAGCTTTAAATTAAGGGGTGGTAATTGTAGGACGGATGTCAGAGGTAGGTTCTTTACTCAGAGGGTAGTAAGGGCGTGGAATGCCCTGCCTGCAGCAGTTGTGGACTCGCCAACTTTAAGGGCGTTCAAATGGTCATTGGATAGGCATATGGATAATGTTGGAATAGTTTAGGTTAGAGGGTCATTAGATTGGTTCCACTGGTCGGCGCAACATTGAGGGCCGAAGGGCCTGTACTGCGCTGTAATGTTCTATGTTCTATAAATGATCCCTGGAATGAAGAGCTTATCACATGAGCAATGGTTGAGGACCTTGGGACTGTTCTTGTTGAAGTTTAGAAGGAAGAGAGGGCATCTTATTGGAGCTTACCAGATACTGTGAGGCCTGGATAGACTGGATGTGGAATGGATGTTTCCACTAGTGAGAAAATTTAGAACCAGAGGGCACAACCTCAGGCTAAAAAGGGCGATCCTTTAGAACAGAGATGAGGAGGAATTTCCTCAGCCAGAGAGTGGTGAATCTGTTTGTCGCAGAAGGCTGTGGAGGCCAAGTTATTGAGTGTCTTTAAGACAGAGCTAGATAGGTTCTTGATTAACAAGGGGACATGGAGAAAAGGCAGGAGAATGGAGATGAGAAAAATATCAGCAATGATTGAATGGTGGAGCAGACTCGATGGGCCAAGTGGCCTAATTCTGCTCCTGTATCTTATGGTCTTATGGTCTAAAACGTACAGTACAGAAGGAGGCCATTCAGCCTCTCATTTCCATGCTGCAACTCCTTAAGAACTGCTCAGCAAGCCCACTCAACCTTGCTTTTCCCCTGCAAACGATGAGGTGATGTGAGTTCAACAACTAAACCAGCCGTAAAAATGAGCAAAACACAGTGCAGCGTAAATGAGCGACACAGTGGTTAGTACAGCTGCCTCACAGCACTAGGGACCCAGGTTCAATTCTGGCCTCAAGTCACTTCCTGTGTGGAGTTTGCACATTCTCCCCATCTGTACATGGGTTTCATCTGGATTGTTCTGGTTTCCTCCCACAGTCCAAAGATGTGCAGGTTAGGTTGATTGGCCATGCTAAATTAACACCTAGTGAGAGGAGGATTAGAGGGGTAAATATGAGGGATTACGGGAATAGGGTCTGGGTGGAGTTGTGGTCGGTGCAGGCTCAATGGGCCAAATGGCCTCATCCAGGGATTCAATGATTCTATAAAAGCAAAATACAGCAGATTCCGCAACTGGAATCAGAACAAAAACTGTGGGAAAACTCAGCAGGTCAGACAAGAGAAAGACAGATTTGGCATGTCAGGTTGAATACATTTTATCAGGGTATACCACACTGTGTGTTAACACAGGACTTTTAAATATCTAAAACCAACAACAGTCAGAAAAGTAAGGAAAGATACGGCTTCAACATCACACAAAATGAAACGACTGAAAATAAACTCAAAATTTCTTCACCCAGAGGTTGGTGAATGTGTGGAACCCGCTGCCACAGAAAAGTAGCTGAGGCCAAAACATTGTGTGATTTCAATTAGATATAGCTCTTGGGGATCGGGGTGGGGGGGGGGAAAGGGGGGGATCAGGATAGTGAATTTGCTGATCAACCATGATCAAAATGAATGGCAGAGCAGGGCTTGAAGGGCCGAATGGCCTACTCCTTACTTCTAGTTTCTATTTAATAGCCAGGGCAACAGCGATCGTGAAAATTACTCCAAGTTGCAAGAATAGGAGAGGTTCAGTTGGTAATGGGCAAATTTAGGACCTAATGTCAGGATGTCCAGCACATAATTATCAACACATGGATAATGTCAGAAACAAGACTAAAATTATTTAGGGAAGCGCTGTGTGGTTCAGCAAAACATTTCTGGGCGAATGAACAGAAATGGACTTGGTAAACCTCCTGCTCCATATTTAGCTTGTGGCTGCACAATAATTAGAAATTTATATAAGAATGTGAAAGATATTTGTATGAGTTTCAGTCCCAAAATCACCTATTGGTTAGGATAACTTAACTTAGCTCTGGCCAGTTTCTGCCTGGCTCTTAAACGGGACTTCTCTGGAAATGACAGACCCTAATATCATTCATTTTGCCTTGTTTTTATGATGCTTCCAATCAGATAATTAGAGAGTAAAGGTTGGCAAGAAGTAGTGGAGAAGCGGCTTTAACCATCCAGCAGATAGAAGTACAGAAACTTTAATTAAGCTGTCAATAATTTTTTTTTAAGTTACAACATGTCAGGTATTGATTACATTACATAAAGGGAATTGATTTTAACTCACTTGACCACTGAAGTTTAAAGCACAGTTATATTTTGATATACCTTAAACGCAAAGTAAAACAGAAAATTTAGGATAACAACCTCAGTGAGGAGACATACCCATGTGATCTGGTTGCCATGGAGTGAGACACTCAAATTAAAAAAACATTAAGAATGTGGAGGAAGTTTTAACACCTTTATGCAGAATTTCACAGAAGGACAGCTGTTGCACAAAGAACAAAGAAAAGAACAAAGAACAGTACAGCACAGCAACAGGCCCTTCGGCCCTCCAAGCCTGTGCCGCTCATGTGCCCAACTTGACCATTCGTTTGTATCCCTCTACTCCCAGTCTGTTCATGTGGCTATCAAGATAAGTCTTAAATGATCCCAGTGTGTCGGCCTCAACCACCTTGCTTGGCAGCGCATTCCAGGCCCCCACCTCCCTCTGTGTAAAATACAACCCCCTGACACCTGTGTTAAATCTTGCCCCTTTAACCTTGAACTTGTGACCCCTTGTGTTCATCACCTCTGATCTGGGAAAAAGCTTCCCACTGTTCACCCTATCTATGCCCTTCATAATTTTATACACCTCTATTTGGTCACCCCTCATCCTCCATCTTTCCAGGGAGAACAACCCCAGTTTGCCCAATCTCTCCTCATAGCCAAGATCCTCCATACCAGGCAACTTCCTGGTAAACCTTTTCTGTACTCTCTCCAAAGCCTCCATGTCCTTCTGGTAGTGTGGCAGCCAGAACTGGATGCAATATTCCAAATATGGCCTAACCAACATTCTATATAACTGCAACATCATATGCCAACTTTTATACTCTACGCCCCATCCAATAAAGGCAAGCATGCCATATGCCTTCTTCACCACCTTCTCCACCTGTGCTGCCACTTTTAGGGATCTGTGGACTTGCACACCCAGGTCCCTCAGTGTGTCTATACTCCTGATGGTTCTGCCAGTAATTGTATAGCTACCCCCTACATTAGCTTGAGACTTGGAGACAAACAAGCAACTGCTGGGGACAAGGACAGCAAACTGTTTTTTTGTTGTTCATTGCCTAGCTGGATTCTTGTGAGAAAGCAGCTCAAAAGAGAGGCAACAGAATAAACTGGGCCCTTGAATATTTAAGAGTCACCAAGGACCATCTTACTGGTGGTAATCCTGTCTCCGACAACCCAGGCTACATGGGACACTTGTTGAAGGACATTGGGAGTTTTGACCTGAACTGGCAGGGAAAAGTGAACCTTTGCTCCATATCTACCAGAAATACAGCACACAGTGAAAGAACTTCATAAGACATATTGCAGTTGTGTTAGTTAACATGAAAGTGTATCTTCCTTAGCTTAATATTTTAGTTGCCAGTTAATTAATGATTGATTTTTGTTGATTTGAGTTTGTTTGCTACAGTAAAAGTCTTAAAAAAAAACTTCTCCATTAGTTTATTTCCATAGATCTTTTGGGAAATTCATCTCCTCTAAAAGTTACCTTATGGCACCAATATGCAGTTCTCCACTGGCTGTATATTACATGCAAATACATATTTCCATGACTAGATGTTTCTGAATCTCAAACTTCAGAATCTAACCTTAAGCTGACAAGCAACATTGCAGTTCTATTCCAAGAAACATCACATCTGGCTTACCATATCCAGAATAATACTGAAAATAGAATAGAATATGGGCGGCACGGTAGCACAGTGGTTAGCACTGCTACTTCACAGCTCCAGGGTCCTGGGTTTGATTCCCAGCTCGGGTCACTGTCTGTGTGGAGTTTGCACATTCTCCTCGTGTCTGCGTGGGTTTCCTCCGGGTACTCCAGTTTCCTCCCACAGACCAAAGATGTGCGGGTTAGGTTGATTGGCCACGCTAAGAAATTGCCCCTTAGTGTCCAGGGATGCGTAGGTTAGAGGGATTTGTGGGTAAAATATGTAGGGATATGGGGTAGGGCTGGGTGGGATTGTGCTTGGTGCAGACTCGATGGGCTGAAGGGCCTCTTTCTGCACTGTCGGGTTCCATGATTCTACTGGTTAAATCATCACCAGTAGGCTCTCACCCCCAAAGGAGAAAGCAGACTGTGGTGGTTCTATCTTTAATGATAGAACAGCCTAGAGGGGCTGAATGGTCTTCTCCCCTTGGGTTTCTTCTGTTCTCTTTGTCAAAACAATATGTATTGCCCTGCTCTTTGCTAATTGCTCTGTACACTTATGGGCTTCAAATCCTTATAGAACCATCACCCATTGTACATAAAATATAAGGGAAAGGCAAAAAGGAAGTGGAGCCTAAGACTATGGAAGGATCCATGTAATGTATTTTTATTTTAATTTTTAAACGTTAGGGAGAAGCAAAAACAATTCATACCTGCTTCAGAACCTGTTGTATCTGGATTTTAAAATGTCTGTATTTTATTTACTCTTCTGTGGGACGTTTCCATGAACACTGCAACCTACATAAACCCACAGCAATGTAGGGAAGGAGTTCCAAGGCTTTGATCCCGTGACAGTGAAGAAACAATGATATATTTCCAAGTCAAGGTAGTGTGTGGCTTCGAGGGGAACTTGCAGGTGGTGGTGTTCCTCTATGTCTGCTGTTCTTATCCTTTGCATTGGTGGAGGCCATGGGTTTGGAAGGTGCTGTTGAAAGAGCTTTGGCGAGTTCCTGCAGTGCATCTTGTAGATGACACTCACTGCTCGCACTAAGTCAGTGATTGGGGAATGGATGTTTGAGATGGTGGATGGAGTGCCAGTCGGGCAGGCTGCTTTGCCCTGGATGGTCTTGAGTGATGTTGGAGCTGTGCCCACCCTGGCAAGTGGAGCATATTCTATCATAAAGTTTTCATTGATCTTAAAGCAGAAGGAGAGCAAAAGAGATGAGAGGAAATACCAACTTCTAGATGATCATTTTTTATTTGAATTACATTAAAGAAATTGCAACTGGATTGTTTCCAATGAAGCCTGGGGTCATGCAGTTCAGTGAATTTTTGTAGAAGTTAATGAATATAATGGTGTACAATCATTTAACGTGTCTGAAATTCCTCTCTCGCTCGTTTTGTAGAGGTGTCAATCCACTAAAAGTTCAATTAACTGCAATTGACTGAATTATTTTTTTAAACAGGCGACTTTTTAGATAATTACATTTTGAAACTTAAGTAAATATTATTTAACTTTCTTTTTAATATTTTAAAACCGCGCTTTTTTCTCTTTCTAAATAAGCTTCAGCCAAAACAGTACTGTAACGTTCCTGGTGATGTCTTTCACGGTGCTCCTCAATTAACCTTCAGTAATATTTCCCTTAAAACGCTAATGGCTAACAGACTGTCAAAAAGACCATTGGGCCCAGAAATCATTCAGGGTCATGATCCCTGCATTAGCAGCGAGCTAGTGAATAACAGTTTTAACTGAGTGCGTAAGGTCAGTGGGAGGGCGACTGATTAAAATTGACACGGGGGCTGCCGTGAGCAGAAAGGACTTGCATTGAGAGCACATTTCACACCTTAAACATGTCCCATAAACAGACACTGCACAGACACAGGGAGAATGTGCAAACTCTACACAGACAGTCACCCAAGGCCAAAACTGAACCCGGGTCCCTGGCGCTGTGAGGCAGCAGCGCTAACAACTGTGTCGCCATCCTGTCCAAATCAATCCATTAGTCCTCCTTCGCTGAATTCTAAACTGCTCCCAATCATCAGGTCTGTTGCTTTTTCTGGCCAATTTGTATGCCTCTTCCTTGGACCTAATACAATCCCTAATTTCTCATAAAACCAGCTTGGCCGCCTTTCCCATTTTCCTTCTGTGCCTGACAGGAATTAACACTTGTTGCAATTCAGCCATGCGCATATTGATGTTTGCCATTGTCTATCTACCATTATCCCTTTGAGTAATGTTTCCCAATCCATCACGGCCAAATCATGCCTCATACCACAGTAGTTTCCTTTATTAAGATTCAGAACTCTAGTCTCAGAATTAACTGCATCACTCTCCATCATAATGAAGAATTCTCCCATAATATGATTGTTTAGAGGGAGAGATCAACCATGATCTGATTGAGTGGTAGAGCAGACTCAAAGGACTGAATTTGCCCACTTCTGCTCCTAATTCCTACGTTCCTACATTATCCCCAAAGGCTCTCACATAACTAGATTATGAATTATTCCTTTCTCATTGCACAATGGTAAGAATGGAACAGTCTAATATCCTGCCTCGCTGCAATTCTCCTGTCGAACTGCTCACTTGGATTCAGTGATTGGTAGGTGTAAACAGTAAGCAGATTGACCTCAATTCAGATCAGTGTAATCAAATAGAATCCATTCCCCAGAGTGAAGGTATTTATTCAGATTAAAGACCAGCGGCCTAACCAATACTTCCTCCATGAATCTTTGCTGAATATTAAACTGCTCCCTCCGGTCTTGGTGTAAACAAGATCTACCAGCAGGACAGGCTATCCTAGTTATATATCTCCATAATAAATAAAGTAAATTATTACAGGATGTTAGTTTATCTTAACTCTATATCCATTATAAGTCACTGCATGTGTTCCTGGATTGATTTTCATGGAATCTTGGATTTATTCCAGATTATATGAATGCTGTGATTTCAGCCAACTCCCATGAGCCTTAACACTACTTATCTGAAGAATACTCTATCTATTCAAGGCCCTGATCCAGTTAAAATAACTTAGTACTCTTAAATCGCAAATGAAAAGAATTCATTAAATGCAATACAAATTTCATCAAGGAAACCATTTTTGGAAAGAGCTCTGTTTAATATACTTCCAATTGCCAATCAGTTTAAGACCCTTTAGCCACAACACAGCGTTCACTATTGGTGTTATCGAAACTGTTTCTGCATTTGTTTATTTCCGGAATTTGTTTTAAAAATTAGCTGGTGAGAGCAGGCCATTTGAGGATTGTACAGTTTACAACTCCATCTAGAATGGATAAGTTGTTGGTGAATGTTATACTTTTTTTTAATCATTCACAGGACTTGGGTGGCGCTGGCTGGCCAGCATTTATTGCCCATCCCTAATAGCCCAAGAGCAGTACACTCAGCAATATTCTTTTGGCTCTGGAATCACGTGTGGGCAATACTAGGTTAGGGTGGCAGATATCCTTCCCTAAAGGACATTAGTGAACTTTTGACCCAAAAATAGGTGGGAAAGCAGTCTGTGATGAGGAGGTAAAAAGTTTAGAAATGGATATTGACAGGCTAGGGGAGTGGGCCAGAATCTGGAAGATGGAGTTTAATGTGGATAAATGCAAAGTTATCCATTTTGGCCAGAAAAATAAAAGGGCAAATTACTATTTAAATTATAGATTCAAAAGGCATCTGTGCAGAGGGATCTGGGTGTCCTTGTGCATTAGTCTCAAAGTGGACATGCAGGTGTAGAATGTTACAAGGAAAGCGAATGGAAGCTTGACATTTATTGCAAAGGGTCCAGAATAAAGTAAATGTTAACCAAATGTTCCTCCTTCTACAGTAGTCTGGGACAAGAGGTCATAGTTGCAGAGTAAGAGGGGAGAGATCCAAAGCAGAGTTAAGGAAAAGCTACTTCTCACAGAGGGTTGTGAATCTATGGAACTCACTGTCCCAGAGTGCGGTGGATGCAGAATCAATCAATAGATTCAAGAAATAGATAGATTAATACTTGATTAAAAGTGGGATAAAGGGCTATGGAGAAGGGGAGTTGGGATGAGCTGGAGATCAGCCATGATCATATAGAATGGCAGGGCAGACTCGAAGGGCTGAATTGCCTACTCTTACTCCTAATTCCCATGTTCCAGATGGGCTTTTCCAATAATTGAAAATGGTCTCATGGTCATCAGGAGATTCTGAATTCCAGATATTTTTCATTGAATTTAAATTTCACCATCTGCTGTGGTGGGATTCAAACCCAGATTTCTAGAACGTTAGCTGAGTTTCTGGATTAATAGCAATAATAGAGTAGGCTATCGCCTCCCCATCATTCTCCTTCTGCAGCAGAACGGGTTTGAGAGATGAAAAGGGCTAACCTGGCAAATGGATTTCAGCCTCTCGGGGTGAAATTTTAAATTTGTGCCATGTTACACGTGGTTTTGTGCCATGGCCTCATGTGAACCACCAAAGGGGCAGATTTCAGCAGTGGATTACCAGACCTTCCACCACGATTTCAACAGCAGAGTTGTGAGCAGTCCAAGAAATCTACCCTCTTCAATTCATTTCATTTCAGACTTAAAGACCTGAGGCACGAGACTTTTTGATAAATTTCATCAGTTTTGGATTTAAATCCAGGTTCTGAAAATGAAAAATGAGTGTTTTGGTGTAAATACTCATCCATCTATTCCCTCTTTCACACCCTCAGAAAAACTCAATTCAAGTATGACTGCCTCCACAAGCCCAAACCTGTAGGCACGCCAGTGTGGCATCATGGCACAGTGGTTAGTACTGCTGCCTCACAGCGCCAGGGACCCGGGTTCCATTCCTGGCTTGAGTCGCTGTCAGTGCGAAGCCTGCATGTTCTCCCCATGCCTGTGTGGGTTTCCTCCGGGTGCTCCAGTTTCCTCTCACAGTCTGAAAGACGTGCTGGTTAGGTGCATTGGCCATGCTAAATTCTCCCTCAGTGTACCCGAACAGGTGCCGGAGTATGGCAACTAGGGGATTTTCACAGTAAGTGCATTGCAGTGTTAATGTAAGCCTACTCGGGGCATGGACAGGGTGGAGAGGGAGCAGGTGTTCCCCTTAGTTGAAGGATCAGTTACGAGAGGACACAAGTTAAAAGTGAAGGGTGGGAGGTTTAGGGGGGATTTGAGGAAAAACGTTTTCACTGGGAGGGTGGTGATGGTCTGGAATGTACTGCCTGGGAGGGGAGGCGGGATGCCTCACGTCCTTTAAAAAGTTCCTGGATGAGTATTTGGCACATCATAACATTCAAGGCTATGGGCAAAATGCTGGCAAGTGGGATTAGGTGGGCAGCTCAGGGCATTTCATGCATCGGTGTAGACTCAATGGGCCAAAGAGCCTCTTCTGCACTGTAATATTCTATGATTCTGTGAATCTAATAAATAAACTTTTAAAAAAAGAACAGGCTCTGCCAGATTAGATCATGTCATTTTCAAAGTAAACTTTTCGTCCATTTGATTTTGCACATGTGTACGAGACCATCTGTGCTTTATGTTGGAGCTGGCATTCAATGTGCGGCTCCCACAATTACAGCCTGCCTTAAAACTCTTCCTGTCTATAATTGTGGTTCAACAGATGTTCCTGTATACTCAGTCCTCCTCTCTGCCAATGATGGCAGCTTGTCCTCTTCCTCCAACTGATCACTGATCAAGCCTCATGTACAATTGTGAAAATTACAACGTTCTTTGATGAGCTTTGATTGGGGATAGGGGTATTTATGCTGCTGCATATGACATTTGTAACACCCGGTGCTTTGCGGAAACCTACCATGTCAGTTAAGTGCTGTGATCTTGCTGCCTACTTTCCATAGAGGAAGATCATAGAGATATACAGCACAGAAACAGGCCCTTTGGCCCAACTTGTCCATGCTGACCAGGTTTCCTGAACTGAACTAGTCCCATTTGTCAGCGTTTGGCCCATATAACTTACAGGGTGGCATGGTAGCACAGTGCTTAGCACTGCTGCTTTACAGCACCAGGGACCAGAGTTCGATTCTTGGCTTCGGTCACTGTCTGTGTGGAGTTTGCATGTTCTCCCTGTGTCTGCATGGGTTTCCTCCAGGTGCTCTGGTTTCCTCCTACATTCTGAAAGATGTGCTGATTAAATGGATTGACCTGAACAGGCACCAGACTGTGGCCTCTAGAGAAATTTCATTATAACTTCTCTGCAGTGTAATATAAGCCTTACTTGAGACTAATAAATAAACTTCACTTTTTTTACTTATATCCCTCTAAACCTTTCCTATCCATGTACCTTTCCAAATGTATTTTAAATCTTGTAATGGTACTCACCTCTACCACCTCCTCTGGCAGCTTATTCTACATATGCCCCACCCTCTGTATGAGAAAGTTGCCCCTCAGGTCCACTTGAAATCCCTCACCTTAAACCTATGCCCTCTAGATTTGGACTCCCCTACCCTGGGGAAAAGACCTTGGCTATTTACCTTATCCACGCCCCTCATGATTTTATAAACCTCTATTAGGTCACCCCTAATCCTCCTATGCTCCTGGGAAAAATGTCCCAGCCTATCCAGCCTCTCCTTATAATTAAAAATTTCCAATCCCAGGAGCATCCTTGTAAATCTTTTTTACACCCTTTCCAGTTTAATAACATCCTGTCTATAGCAGGGCGACCAGAATTGTACACAGTACTTCAAATGCGGCCTGAGCAACATCTTGCACAGTTGTAACACAATGTCCCAACTCTTGTCCTCAATGCTCTGATCAATGAAGATTACGGAGGAATAAGCTGAAAGCCAGTTTCCCATGATGAAAAACTAACCTTGGTTTACTACTGCAGCAAAACAAATCTATGAATATAAAACAGCACCTTCAAGAGTGCTTATAGAAGTATGTTTATGCACCATGGCTTGTGATTTGTTATCATACAATTGTCTACATAGAGTTGAGCGCAGAATCTAGTTCATCCACAGTTCATTGACAGTTACATGGGTAAGATGGGTATAGAGGGATATGGGCCAAATGTGGGCAATTGGATCGTCCCTTTAGCCTGAGGTTGTTCCCTCTAGATCTACTTTTTCCTACTAGTGGAAACATCCTCTCCATGTTCACTCTATTCAGGACTCGCAGTATCCTGTAAGTTTCAATAAAATCCTCCCTCATCCTTCTCAACTCCAATGAGTTCAGGCCCAGAGTCCTCAACCATTCCTCATACGACAAGCTCTTCATTCAAAGCATCATTCTTGTGAGCCTCCTCTGGACTCTTTTCAAGGTCCACATCCTTCCTTAGGTATGGGGCCCAAAACTGCTCTGGTGTCTGACTGGAGCCTTATGCAGCCTCAGAAGTACATCCCTCTTCTTGTATTCTAGCCCTCTCGACATAAATGCTAACATTGCATTTATTTTCCTAACTCCCGACTGAACCTGCACATTAACCTTAAGAGAATCTTGAACAATGACTCCCAAGTCCTTTTGCCTCAAAACATTGGCACTATTTTCTCTCCACAGATGCCGTCAGACCTGCAGGGATTTTCCAGCATTTTCTGTTTTTGTTTCACTTCTATAGAAGCAGGTACCTGAATATTGGAATCAAAAGAGAAAATGCTGGAAAATTTCAGCAGGTCTGGCAGCATCTGTAAGGAGAGAACATAGTGAAAATTCAGGGTTATCCTTTCTTACACATGGAGCTCAAAACTACACAGTACTCCATATGTGGTCTCATCAAATCCCTGTACAATTGATGTGGAGTTGCTGGCATTGGACTGGGGTAGGCAATTGTAATAGTTATTCATTATTCCTGTAATCCAATCCCCATCCAATTAGGGCCAATGTGACATTGGTCTTCTTAATTGCTTACTGTGCTTGCATGTTAACTTCCTGCATTCCTGCACATCCAAGTCTCTTTGAACATCAACACTTACAAATTTCTCACCTTTTTTAAAAAAATCAACGTTTTTATTCTTTCAACCCAAGTGAATAATTTATACGGCTCGGGTCACTGTCTGTGTGGGTTTCCTCCGGGTGCTCCGGTTTCCTCCCACAGTCCAAAGACGTGCGGGTTAGGTTGATTGGTTATGCCAAATTGACCCAAGTGTCAGGGGGGTAGCAGGGTAAATATGTGCAGGAGTGGGCTCTGAGGTGGGATTGTGATCGGTGCAGACTCAATGGGCCAAATGGCCTCCTTCTGTTCTGTAAGGATGCTACGGCAGGATAGAGGAGGTCATTCGATGCTTGCACCTGGAATATGGACAACACGCATTGGAAAGCTTATCTACATCTGCCTATTTTAACTGTTACAATTTGAAGCCTCATTGCATTTGTGTATTTAACGCTTTAATTCCAAAAACTTTTTCTCTGTTTGCTATTTTTGAGGAGTCTTTGAACTCGCCCCAAATTCAAAGGAAGAGGAATACCTGGAGATAGCCTGGAGGTCAGATTCACCCATTTCATTTCAATTAAGGGTGAGCCTTTGCTCCAAGTGTTTTCGGATATGTTTGGCTTGTGTGGTCTCAAAGTGATTAAATAACTGCTGAGCTTTAGATTAGAAGCAACAGAATAATATAAACAAGAATGTAAGGTCACGACATTAGGATAGAGAGAAAGCTTAGGTTTTCTGAAACTTCTAATGGTTCTTACTGAGCGACAGCCTTTGATAAAATCCTGCCACCGACACTTAATACTTATTGTAACCAGAATATGTTTTTTTGACGCGAGTGCAGCTGTCCTTTGCTGATAGGGACATGCCAGAGGAGTCAGTTGAAGATTGGTTTGAATTTCCTTTAATCGTCTAAGTGAGAGTGATGGACAGTGGGAAAGTGTTCAGGAGAGCTGAAACTGTGCTCCCTTTTTGAACCTATATTCACCAGCGACTCTTCATTTCCCTAACATTCTGCCATTTGCTTTAAAGTCTTGAAAAGCAGCACATGTTGGCACCATCTCATAGAAAGGTTCATTTTTATTTGTTTATGGGACGTGGGTATCATTGCCTAGACCGGCAATTATTGCCCCCTCCCTGAGGGATTTAAGAGTTATCCACATTGCTGTGGATTTGGAATCAGAGTCAGGTAAAGACGACAGATTTCCTTCCCCAAAGGACATTTTTTAAAAATTCATTCATGGATCATAAGATCATAAGACATAGGAGCAGAATTAGGCCCATCAAGTCTGCTCTGCCATTTAATCATGGCTGATAAGATTCTCTTTCCCATTCTCCTGCCTTCTCTCCTTAAACCTCGATCCCCTTATTGATCAAGCTCTATCTAACTCTGTCTTAAAGACATTGAAAGACCTGGCCTCCACAGTCCTCTGTAGAAATGAGTTCCACAGATTCACCTCTGGCTGAAGAAACTCCTCCTCATCTCAGTTTTAAAGGAGCATCCCTTTACTCTGAGTTTGTGCCCTCGACTCCCAGTCTCTCCCACTAGTGGAAACCTCCTCTTAACGTGCACTCTATTAAGGTCTCTCAGCATTCTGTAATGGGCATCACTGGCAGCATTTATTGCCCATCCCTAGTTGCCTGAGGGCAGTTGAGAGTCAACCACATTCCTGTGGCTCTGAAGAAACATGTCGGCCAGACCAGGTAACGATGGCAGATTTCCTTTCCAAAGGACATGAGTGAAACAGACGGATTTTTCAGATGATCAACAATGGTTTCATGGTCATCAGTAGATTTTTAATTTCAGATTTTTTTTTATTGAATTCAAATTCCACCATCTACATAGCAGAATTCGAACCCAGGTCCCCAGAACATTAGCTGAGTTTCTGGATTAATAGTCTAGTGATAACACCCCAGGCCATTCACTTTGGTAGAAATAATAGTAGGAGGGATTATTATTTAAAGGGTGAAAAGCTGTAGCATGCTACAGTGCAGAGGGACCTGGGGGTCCTTGTGCATGAGTCGCAAAAACCCAGTCTGCAGGTGCAGCAGGTGATCAAGAAGGCGAATGGAATGTTGGCCTTTATAGCGAGGGGGATAGAATATAAAAGCAGGGATGTCTTGCTGCTACTGTACAGGGCACTGGTGAGGCCGCAGCTGGAGTACTGTGTGCAGTTTTGGTCGCCGCACTTGCGCAAGGATATTTTGGCCTTGGAGGGAGTGCAGAGGAGGTTCACCAGGCTGATACCGGCGATGAGGGGGTTAGCCTATGAAGAGAGATTGAATAGACTGGGTCTGTACTCGTTAGAGTTTAGAAGGCTGAGGGGGGATCTTATAGAGACATATAAGATATGAAGGGGCAAGATAGGGTAAAGGTAGAGAGATTCTTCCCGCTTAGAAAGGATAGCTGAACTAGAGGGCACAGCCTCAAAATAAGGGGGGGGCGGGGGCAGTTTAGATCAGAGTTGAGGAGGAACTTCTTCACTCACAGGGTGGTGAGTCTTTGGAATGCTCTGCCCATTGAAGTGGTGGAGGCTACCTTGCTGAATATATTTAAGTCACGGGTAGATAGGTTTCTGATAGACAAGGGAATTAAGGGTTATGGGGAGAAAGCGGGAAAGTGGAACTGATCCACTTCAGATCAGCCATGATCTTATTGAATGGCGGGGCAGGCTCAAAGGGCTAAATGGCCTACTCCTGCTCCTATTTCTTATGCTGTTATGTTCTTATTGCCTCCCCAGATGGGTTAATAAAACAATCAACAATGGTTTCATGGTCATTGTTAGACTTTTATTTCCAGAGTTTTATTGAATTCAAATTTTACCATCTGCCATGGTGGGATTTGAACCTAGGGTCCCCTATGTCTCTGGATTACTTGCCCTGCAACAAAAGCACTATGCCACTGCCTTCCCCCAGAGTGTGGAGTTCTTTGTCATTTATCAGGAGCAAGTAGAGCTAAAGCGGAGTCCCTATATTGAGAGCTACCAGAAGCAGTCAATACTGTCAGGATATCAGCTCAGTAGAAGTGAAGAAAGTCTTGCAATTGGGTCACAACACATGTCTTCTTGGTGAGTTCCAGAACATCATTGACAGAGGCTTGGGAGCAGCAAATCTGGCCAGCCTCCAAAAGAAAGATAATACACCTACTACAGCCAGTCTGATTGCACATTTATGTTCATGCACAATTAAGCTACATGCCAGGGCTGATATAACCTGTGGGCGAAATGGCATCAAACTCTTGCTAATTGCGTACTCTGAAGCAATTCAGTAATGATGTTGGATAGAGGGTGGGAGGGCAGGCAGAGGCCATGCAGTGAACTAAAAGGCAAGTCGGTGTAGATTTAAGGCTAAGCTTGGAACTCAGCCCAGACTTATGGGAATAAATGGGCATGATTTGCCCTCAGGGGTGAACCAGCGACGCCAGCCCTCCCGCCTGAAAAATCTAAAACAGCACAAACTTGCATGTAGCGTCTGTAATGAAATAAAACATTCTGAGGTGCACTGTCAAACACAATATGATACCAACTCACATAAAGTGAGTTACAACTCTTTGGTCACTGACATAGGTTTTAACATAGAACATAGAACACTACAGCACAAACAGGCCCTTCGGCCCACGAGTTGCACCGATCACATCAACACCTACCAATCTATAGACCTATCTATAACCCCCAATCCCATTAAACCCCATATACTCATCCAGAAGTCTTTTAAAAGACCCCAGCGAGTTCGCCTCCACCACCACTGACGGCAGCCGATTCCATTCACTCACCACCCTCTGAGTGAAAAACTTACCCCTAACATCACTTCTGTACTTCCCTCCCCGCACCTTAAATCTGTGTCCTCTCGTAGCGACCATTTCAACCCGGGGAAATAGCCTCTGAGAGTCCACCCTATCTATTCCTCTCAACATTTTGTAAACTTCTATCAGGTCGCCTCTCAACCTTCGTCTCTCCAGGGAAAAGAGTCCCAGCTCCCTCAACCTAACTTCATAAGGCATGCCTCCCAGTCCAGGCAACATCCTTGTAAATCTCCTCTGTACCCTTTCAATAGCTTCTACATCTTTCCTATAGTGAGGCGACCAGAACTGCGCACAGTACTCCAAATGAGGCCTGACAAGGGTCTTATAAAGTTGCAGCATTACCTCCCGACTCCTAAACTCAATCCCTCGATTAATGAAGGCCAGTACACCATACGCCTTCTTGACCACATCCTCCACCTGCGAGGCCGATTTAAGAGTCCTGTGGACCCGGACCCCAAGATCCTTCTGCTCCTCAACACTACTAAGACTCCTGCCCTTGATAGTGTACTCGTTCATCCCGTTGGTTCTGCCAAAATGGACGACTACACATTTATCCGCGTTGAAGTCCATCTGCCACTTCTCTGCCCAGTCCTGCATCCTATTTATGTCCTGCTGCAACTTTTGACATCCTTCCAGACCATCCACAACACCACCGACCTTTTAAGGAGAATCTTAAAGTAGGAAGGAGAGGTAGACAGGCACGGAGGCTTAAGGAGCAAATTATAAATAAAGCTGGGTCATGATGCTAAAGATATACAGGCGGCACAGTGGCTCAGTGGTTAGCACTGCTACCTCACTGCACCAGGGACCCGAGTTCGATTCCCGGCTTAGGTCACTGTCAGTGTGGAGTCTGCACGCTCTCCTGTGTCTGCGTGGGTTTCCTCCGGGTGCTCCGGTTTCCTCCCACAGACCAAAAATGTGCGGATTAGGTGAATTGGCCATGCTAAATTGCCTCTTAGTGTCAGGGGGCCTGGCTAGGATAAATGCAGGGCGTTATGGGAATAGGGCCTGGGTGAGATTGTGGTCAGTACAGACCCGATGGACCAAATGACCTCCTTCTGCACTGTAGGATTCTATGATTCTACATACTGATGGGACAGCACAAGAATCAACACAGAGCCATTACTGCTCACCACAAAATAAATGATTTGGGGCTGGGACAGGAATGGATCAATCGCAGAGTGCTGACTTTCCCTTTAAGGATCAATGTGCAGAGTAAGGCTCACATGACCCAGGGAGCCAATCGGGGAGCAGCATGGGGGATCCTTCTGGCAGCTAACTGGCAATCATGTGACTGAAAGCTTGTTATTGTAGTTATGTGTAAGTAAAAGGTTGCAGTTGTTATTTACCAATCTGGTGAATCAGAATTATTACTCTACATTTCCAATTAGCACTACATTGAGAAGGGGTAGCATTCAAATAGCTGGCAACCAATACAAAGAGACCTGATAGATAGGCCAAGCCCCTAATTTTGTTCTGGATCCCTTGGACCAACTCCAGCACACACCTGTCTGTTCAGCCCTTAATTCCTAAATAACAGGGAATACTTAGTTCATGTAATACAATCTCCTAATTTAACCATTGGAATCCAGGAAATCTATGCTGCATTCCCAACAAGGTCAATGTATCATTCCTTAGGTATGGTGCCCAGAACAGCTGGCAATTGGTAACTGCTGCCTCTGTCTACGTCAGTGGGGACCAAGTAAAAAGGGTCAAGAGCTTCAAGTTTTTAAGTGTCCAGATCACCAACAACTTGTCCTGGTCCCCCCATGCCGATATTATGGTTAAGAAAGCCCACCAATGCTTCTACTTTCTCTAAAGACTAAGGAAATTTGGCATGTCAGCTATGACTCTCACCAACCTTTACAGATGCACCACAGAAAGCACTCTTTCCGGTTGTATCACAGCTTGGTATGGCTCCTAATCCGCCAAGACCACAACAAACTACAAACTGCCATGAATGTAGCCCGATCCATCATGCAACTCAGCCTCCTGCTGCCTCGGCAAAGCAGCCAGCATAATTAAGGACTCCTCGCACCCCAGACATTCTCTCTTCCACCTTCTTCCTTCGGGAAAAAGATACAAAAGTCTGTGGTCATATACCAACCAATTCAAGAGCAGCTTCTTCCCTGTTGCTGTCAGACTTTTGAATGGTCTTACCTTGCATTAAGTTAATCTTTCTCCACACCCTAGCTATGACTGTAACATTACATTCTACACTCTCTCCTTTCCTTCTCTGTGAACGGTATGCTTTGTCTGTATAGCGCACAAGAAACGATACTTTTCACTATATGTTAATACAAGTGACAATAATAAATCAAATCAAATCAAATCATTATCCCAGCTGTGATCTCACTAGGGCTGAAGCATGACTTCTACCATCTTTTGTTCTATTCATCCAGGTATAAATACCAAGGGTGTATTTTCCCATCTGAGACTAAATCTCATGGCAGGGGTGGATGGGTTCCTACTTTGGTGGCTAGAAGCAAACTACCCCATTTCTTTCAACCCCAACCTCATTAATTATGCACCTGGGCTTTTAGCGTCCTATTTCATGGTGGAGTGGGGTGGGCAAGATGGTGCCAGTCCTGCCATCATATCTGCATGCCATAGTGAAAAGATGCTCAACATCACTGACCTATGGAAAAAAGAAAATGGATGTCCTGAAAAAGAAGATGGACCTTCAAGAACATTTCAAAGCCGGAAGATGGACCTCCACTGGAAGACCCACTTGCCAATGCTCGCCCAATCCGCTGCTGTGGTGTCCTGGAGACCAGAGTTGGTGGCACTTCCACTCTGAACTCCAGAGGAAGCCACAGGCATTGTTCAGGTGAGCCCTGACTTCTGCATGCCATGTTGTTCCAGATGTGTTCTGGACCAGTGTGTCTTCCCGCTGGCATCACGGATAATCATAAGAACATAAGAACATAAGAACATAAGAAATAGGAGCAGGAGTAGGCCATCTGGCCCTTCGAGCCTGCCCCGCCATTCAATAAGATCATGGCTGATCTGTCGTGGCTCAGTTCCACTTTCCCGCCCTCTCCCCATAACCCTTAATCCCCTCTCTTATCAAAAACCCATCAACCCGCTTCTTAAAAATATTTAGCGAGGCAGCCTCCACCACTTCAACGGGCAGAGAATTCCAGAGATTCACCACCCTTTGAGTGAAGAAGTTCCTCCTCAACTCCGTTCTGAACCGCCCCCCCTTTATCTTGAGGCTGTGCCCCCTAGTCCTACTGTCTTTTTTGAGCGGGAAGAGTCTTTCCACCTCTATCCTATCCATCCCATTCATCATCTTATACGTCTCAATGAGATCTCCCCTCATTCTTCTAAACTCTAACGAGTACAAGCCTAGTTTATTCAGCCTCTCCTCATAGCTCAACCCCCTCAACTCCGGTATCAGCCTAGTAAACCTCCTCTGCACTCCCTCCAAGGCCAAAATATCCTTGCGCAGGTGCGGCGCCCAAAACTGCACACAGTACTCCAGCTGCGGCCTCACCAGTGCCCTATACAGCTGCAGCAAGACCTCCCTACTTTTATATTCAATCCCCCTCGCTATGAGGGGGATCGTAGGAGGAAGAATCCAGCCGGGTCTTCTTCTGCATCCTATTAACAGGATGCAAATCAGTTTCATGCCGGTTTCCTGATCTACCAGGGCAGGTAACAGTGGGTGACCCCATGGGAAATTCACACCAGAGTTTTGGACTCCTGTCAAATTCTACCCCCCACCGCCAGCCCCCCCCCCACACACACACACACACACCCAGGCCTGCCATTGAACCTGTCAGTGAGACAACGGGAGAATTCCATCCCTACATTCCATTAGTCTTTGGATTATTTCCTGCACCTATTTATGACATTTTAATGAACTATTTATCCACATCCCAAAGCTTCTTTTGATCTCTGGTATTTCTAGCAGTTCACCATTTCATTCATTCCAGGTCCAAAGTGTATAACCTTAAACTTACCGACATTGGAACCCATTTGCCACAGTTTTGTCCTTTCATTGAACCTGTCGATATCTCTATGTAATGTTATACTTCCATTCACATTGCTTAAAGTGACACCTATCTTTGTGTCATTGATATATTTGGAAATGTGGCTTTCTAACACATCTTCCAAGTCATTTGTAAATTTGGGTAAATGGTTGAGGTCTTTTCCTTTTCCTTCCCCATGCCACTGGGGCCATCAGTGGCCTCAGGTTGTCCTTTGACATTCGGCACCCTTGTTCGGCCATTCACACATTCTGATCCCTTAATGGGCTTCTATCAGCACCATTCCCAGCCTTTATCATCTCCATTTATACTCCCTTTGACTTTTTGTCTATGACATCTTTGTTAAGTATGCCCCCCCACCTCCCCCTCACCCTTACAGTATAAATCTTGTCCTATTTTCTTTGTCTTCAGCTCTGACGAAGGGTCATCCAGATTCAAAACATTGGCTCTATTCTGACTCCACAGATGCTGTCAGACCTGCTGAGATTTTCCAGCATTTTCTGTTTTGCCTGAGTTAGTTGCAGGATACCTTTATCAGATTCTAGAGTACCTACCCATTAGTTTTACTCTCTGTCTCCAGCCGTTTATCCAGTTTGTAATCAAATCCATCAATTCTATCAGCATCAACATCAATTAACAGGCTCTAATGAAAGATTTTATCAAATGTTCTCTGGAAGTTCATACATATAATGTTCATGGACATTTCCATCTACTACTTTAGTCAACTCTTAAAAAAACTCTTCAAAATGTTTGAACACATTTGTAAGATTCACCCTTTACTAATCCATGCTGACTTCTCTGATCAACTGAAACATTTCAAGACATTCAGTCAGCCTATCCTTGATTATAAATTCTAGTACTTTTCCAACAACAAATATTAGGCTAACTGATCTTTAATTCCCTGCCTTGTCTACTTTACTTCTCTTAAACAGCCAGGCGACCTTATATTTCCAATCTAAAGGCACTTTTGACCCAATTGAGAGTCTTATAGTTATAGAACCTGCAATGATTTCACTTATTTCCCTGACAACCCTTCACAGATGGAAAGTATTTGGTTCAGAGCATTTGTCACTCTTTTGTACCATTATTTTCTTCATTGCTGCTATTTATGTTCATTTGGTTGAATCCCTGACCTGGATTCAACGTTAGTTTCCTTTGGAGAGTACAGACATGCGGATCTCTTCCTCCGCCGTATGGACTCAATTTCGGGAGAGTGAAAGTGCTGAGTATGTGGAATGGATTGCTGATAGTGTGGAAAAACTCAGGAAAGAATTAGATTCCAGGTAATGCACATTTGAGAGCTATTAGTTTTTGGGATCAATGATTGACTGCGGAAATTTTTCCCGGTTGTGTACTTTACTACGCTATCCTGGTGTTTCAAATAGAATCTGGAAACTTCATTAGTACTGCTTCTATTCTGGTCTGATAGCTTCCCAGTCCAAAGATGTGCAGGTTAGGTTGATTGGCCAGGCTAAAATTGCCCATTAGTTTTTTTTATTCATTCATGGGACATGAGTGTTGCTGGTTGGCCAACATTTATTGCCCATTCCTAGTTGTCCTTGGAGGACTGTTGAAAATCAACCGCATTGCTGTGGCTCTGGAGTCACGTGTAGGCCAGCAACTTCCCTTCCCTAAAGGATATTAGTGAACCAAATGGGTTTTTCTGACAATTAACAATGGTTTCATGGTCATCAATAGGTTCTTAATTCCAGATATTTTTTATTGAATTCAAATTCCACCAGCTGCCATGGTGGGATTCGAACAGATCATTAGCTGAGTTTCTAGATTAATAGTCTAGCAATAATACCACTGGACCATCAGTGCCCCAAGATGTGTAGGTTGGTGGGGGTGGGGGGGAAATTGATGGGGTAACTACATGGGTAATGGAGATAGGGTCTGATTGGGATGCTCTGTCGGAGCAGATTCGATGATTTGAATGGCCTGCTTCTAGGCTCAGAAGCCCTGATTTTACCAGCACGCCTGCCCCAGAATCAGGGCGGGTGACGATCACAGAGCAGCATTTTCCATTGGCCTTGGGTGCAATCTTACAAGCCTTGGGCAGGTGTGCTGATAAAATTCTGGACATAGAGTCATAGGGCTGTGTTCACCCGAACACCAGAAAATCCCACCCGAGATCAACGGACCCTTGCATAGTCGACCCCCACTCCCTCCGATCACAATGATTCCCATGGTGGGTGGGACAGGAAAATCTGCCCAAACGCTAATAGTATAGAAAAAGCCCTTCGGCCCATCACCAACAATATTTACCAGTAATGGCACGTTCATCCCATTTTCCTGAACTTGTCCCATATCCTTTAACATTCTGATATTTCAAGTGCTCATCCAAATATCTTTGAAATGTTGTAAGGTTTCCAGCCCCCACTACCTTGCAGGCAGTGTGTTCCAGATTCCCTCCGAGTGAAGAGTGTTTTCTCAAATCCCCTCTGAATCTCCCGTCCCTGACCCTAAAACTATGCTCCACCGTAATTCCCTTCAACTAAGGGAAACAGCCGCTTCCTACTCACCCTGTCGATACCCTCACAATCTTACACACCTCAATCATGTCCCCCCCTCAGCCTTCTCTGCTCTAAAGAAAACAATCCAACACTATTTAGTCTCTTCTTGTAGCTTAAATGCTCCATCCCAGGCAACATCCTGGTGTACCCCCTCTGTACCCCTTCTAAGGCTATCACATCCTTTCTATTGCAAGGTGGCCAGAACTGCACACAATACTCCAGCTGTGGTCTAACCAATGTTCTGTACAGTTCCAACATTACTCCTTACTCTATACCACAACTGATGAAAGCAAGTGTCTCATATGCCTTCTTAACTATGCTATTCACGTGTCCTGTCACCTTCAGGAATCTATGATTCTATGATTTATTGGCCGAAAATCTATCGGGGCGGGCGAGGTTCCCAGAATAGAACTGTCCGTTGGTCTTGGGCAGGATTTACCCATTGGTTGGAAACACTGTTTATACAGTTAACAAGCTTTTTACTCAGCCTCTGATGAAACTTGGGCACTGGAGTAGAAATTTTTCAGTCAACACTTCCAGATGAAAATTCTGCCAGTTGCAGGACAAATTTGAAAGCTTAGCTTGTATAATTATTATCTCTCATGAAGCGCCAAGTCCCCATGTAATGTACTGAGCTGTCATGTCGAGATATAAGCTAAGCACTGAAATGATTGTAAAACCCGCAGGATTCAATTCAGTTGATTTATATTTTGTCTAAGATTGCAGGCTTACACAATAAATACTGTCGCACTGTAATACTTCCAATGTTTTACAAAATTTACAACTGTATGTTACTCAAACACATGATACCAGAACTTTATCCAGAGGTTAAAAAAAATGCTTCTTTAAATTGTTTCTGAATTTAATTGCAATTGTCAAGACAAAAAAAATGAACAAGGTTTGAGAATCCTTGTTCAACATTTCCACTTTAATTCATCTCGACTCAATTGACAATCCGTCGTCTGTGGAATGTGTTAGATGTACATAAACTATCTATTCATTAAATTGCACTCTCTTCTGTCACTATTTCTAAAGCATTTGTAAGATGAAACAAATATATATTACAAAAGTAAATTGTTACTGTCATAAAGGAATGTCCAGTTTACAAAGGAGTAGAACTGTCTTGATAAGAGGAGAAAGCCATTCCTCAGCCATGGTCCAAGTTCATTAATCAGCGATATCGTCACACTTCTGCTTCACTGCACATTTACTGAATATTAGTTCAGAGTCAATTGCATTGGAAATGGAATGAATTGGGTCCTTGATCATTTTTATTTTTGTTCACCTCATGGAATCATAGCATCCCCATAATGCGAAAGGAGGTCAATCAGCCGATTGAGTCTGCACAGACTCTCTGACACTGTCTTAGCCTCGCCGCCACTCTATTCCAGTAACCCCACACACATACCGTGGCTAATCCATCTGACCTACACATCTTAGGACACTAAAGCACAATGTAACATAGCCAATCCACCTAACCTGCACATCTTTAGACTGTGAGAGGACATCAGAGCATCCAGAAGAAACCCACACAGACACAAGGAGAATGTGCATACCCCACACAAATAGTCATCCAAGGCTGGAATCGAACCCGGGTCCCTGGCACTGTGAGGCAGCAGTGCTAACCACTGTGCCGCCACCTTGATTGAAGAGGTGCCCAAGGAGAGGAGGACAACCTCAGGAGCAACAAGTATGAGCAACCATGAGTCTCTTCAAGGATTATATTTATGTTTTATTGATGCAAGATAATTGAGAAACTAGTGAGTGTGTTAGGCAGTGGGAAGTGGTGGGGGGGACAAGGTAGCTCAGAAAAAGTGGAGCCTTCCAAAGCCTGCTGGGGGATCAGCATTAAGCACTCTGACAAAGTTAGGTCAGGTGATTAACAAGTTAAGCATCCTAACACAGTAAAAATTGTTGATTACTAATAAAGCTCTTTGGCCCCAACAGTAAACAATTTGAAGAATGAAGTTTCATTCCTTCAGGTTGTGAATTGTTGTAAGAGGTTTTAAAAACATGTTTCTTTTTATTCTTTTCCTTTTGGCCTCTTTTAACACTCTTTTAACGAAGTTTTTCCTTCACTCTTTTACCTTCTCATCCTGGATCCGATTTGACATTGATTCACCTTCTTTCCCAGTCCTACCTCAATTTATTTAACAGCTTTTCAACCTCATTGGCTGAGATATTACACCCAGATACCCTGTTTCCCTGAACGGGCCCCTGTCAGCTCACTCTTAGTGACTTTCAGTAACTTTTAGAACCTAAAGCTGCACAACAAGTCCAACTAATGGGGAGACAGCAGAACCTGACCTTTGTGATTTTAAAATGGAACATAAGTTTGTAATAATGTATATTATTTCAATATTGCTTTGCGCTTCTCTATCGTAGTACCAGTTCTAAAAGTATCAAATAACAGACCACGGCACTGTTTTCATTCACCAGAATCCACAATTCCATCCAACAAATCTTCTCATAATTTCCACTTCTTAAGTGTCATTATCGAATAAGCCACTGTGATCAAACATTAAATTATTTCCTTCCCAAAATGGTTTCAAAAGGAATCCTTTGGAATTTTAGGGAAACTCCAATTTCAATTCCAAAGCATCATTCTTCTTTTCTATATGCATTGCTCTGTTTGCTAGTAGCACTCTGTTACATTTATGTTCAATGTTTCAGCTTATTAGTTTTTTTTAGCTTATTTGTTACTGTCACAAGTGGGAGTCATTCAGAAGAATGAGAGGGGATCTTATAGAAACAAGACAAAATGCTGGAAAATCCCAACAGGTCTGGCAGTATCTGTAAGGAGAGAAAAGAGCTGATGTTTTGAGTCCAGATGACACTTTGTCAAAGCTAAAAGGCAGAGAAAGTGGGAGATCTTTAGACTGCAGGATGAGGGAAAGAAAGGTGAGTCATAGCCACAGAAACAAGGGGAAAAGACTGCAAATGACAGTCCACTGAGAGAATAAGGGGTGCAATTGGACAAACGGCAGAGAAGCTGTGACAGATGAAGATGTTGGGGCAGAAGGTGGAAAAGTTGGAACAGAGGTAGAATGTAAAAAAGGGGAAACGGGGAAGAAAAGGTAAGGAAAGGGGGACGAAGTAGGGGAAAAAAGTGGGCAGGAAGAAAAATGAAAAAAGACAATTAAAAAAAAGTTTAAAAAATTAAATAAAATAGAATGAACACAAAGGGGGCCGAGGTAGGGTGGAGTAATCACCTGAAATTGTTGGATTCGATGTTGAGACTGGAAGGCTGGAAAGTGCTTAGCCAGGAGATGAGATGCTGTTCCTCCAGTTTGCGTTGAGCTTCACTGGAACATTGCAGCAGTGATGTGGAGATGCTGGCTTTGGACTGGGGTAAAAAGTCTCACAACACCAAGTTAAAGTCCAACAGGCCAAGGACAGACATGTGGGCCTGGGAGCAGGATCCTGTGTTAAAATGCAAGTAACCTAAAGGTCAGGGTCTTGATTGCGCCCAGAACAAAGGCGCTCAGCAAAGCGATTGCCCAGCCTATGTTTGGTCTTCCTGATACAGAAGAGATTACACTAGGAGCAGCGTATGCAATACATCAAATTGAAAGAGATGCAAGTGAAACATATACAACTGAAACATCTTATGGAAACATATAGATTATGAAGGGGATAGACAAGATAGAAGCAGGGAGGTTGTTTCCACTGGAGGGTGAAACCAAAACTAGGGGGCATAGCCTCAAAATAAGGGGGAAAAGATTTAGGACTGAGTTGAGGAACTTCTTCACACAAAGATTATGAATCTGTGGAATTACCTGCCCAGCAATTGAGGCTACCTCATTGAGTGTTTTTAAGGCAAAGACAGATAAATTTTAGAATAGTAAAGGAATTTAGGGTTATGGTGAGCGGGCGGGTAAGTGGAGCTGAGTCCACAAAAAGATCAGCCATGATCTTATTGAATGGAAGAGCAGGCTTGAGAAGCCAGATGGTCTACTCTTGCTCCTAGTTCTTATGGTCTAGGCTTACATTAACATTGCAATGAAGTTGCTGTGAAAATCCCCTAGTCGGCACACTCTGGTGTCTGTTCAGGTAGACTGAGGGAGAATTTAGCATCTAACCAGCACGTTTTTCGGACTGTGGGAGGAAACCGGAACACCTGGAGGAAACCTATGCAGACACGGGGAGAATGTGCAAACTCTGCACAGACAGTCACCCATGCCAGGAAACAAACATTGTGAAGCAGCAGTGCCAACCATTGTGTCAATTCTTGGTTATACATTGATGTAATCTTTGTCTATATGATTCCTGCCTCCTGGTTAGTGGGTTCAAATCCCAGCACAAAATCTAGGCTGATTCTCCAGTGCAGTCCAGTAGCCGACTGGATGATATGTAAATGGAGTCCTCATCAGCACTCTCTAGTGGATGAGGAATGGTATGATTTGAAGAAGAGCAAAGTTTCCACCCCCTCCCCAACCCCCCACCCATCGTATTGATCAATATTTACCCTTCAACTGAATGATTATTTAGTCGTTAACACTTTACTGTTTGTGGGCCCTTACTGCACACAAATTCACAATTCTAACAATGACTACACTTCAAAAATATGTCACTGGCTGTCACGTGTGTTAAAGTGTCCTGAGATTGTGAAAGGTGCTATATAAACGCAAATATAAAAACAAGGGCAGCGCTGTCCTCGGTATTATCTCTAGACTATTAAACCAGAAATTCAGCTAAAGTTCTGGGGACCTGGGTTCAAATCCTGCCCTGGAAAATGGTGGAAGTTAAATTCAATAGAAAATATCTGGAATTAAAAATCTACTGATGACCATGAGACCATTGTTGATTGTCGGATTAACCCATCTGCTTCACTAATGTCCTTTAGGGAAGGAATTCTGCCGTCTGTGCCTGGCCTGGCCTACATGTGACTCCAGAGCCACAGCAACGTGGTTGACTCTCAAATTCTCTCCAAGGGCAAATTGGGATGGACAATAAATGCTGGCCAACCAGTGACGTTGATGAACAAATAAAAAAAGTTATTGTTTGTGCAGTTTTGGGCGCCGTACTTATGCAAGGATATTTTGGCCTTGGAGGGAGTGCAGAGGAGGTTTACTAGGCTGATGCCGGAGTTGAGGGGGTTGAGCTATGAGGAGAGGCTGAATAAACTAGGCTTGTACTCGTTAGAGTTTAGAAGAATGAGGGGAGATCTCATTGAGACGTATAAGATGATGAATGGGATGGATAGGATAGAGGTGGAGAGACTCTTCCCGCTCAGAAAGGACAGTAGGACTAGGGGGCACAGCCTCAAGATAAAGGGGGGGCAGTTTAGAACGGAGTTGAGGAAGAACTTCTTCACTCAAAGGGTGGTGATTCTCTGGAATTCTCTGCCCGTTGAGGTGGTGGAGGCTGCCTCGCTAAATATTTTTAAGACGCAGGTTGATGGGTTTTTGATAAGAGAGGGGATTAAGGGTTATGGGGAGAGGGCGGGAATGTGGAACTGAGCCACGACAGATCAGCCATGATCTTATTGAATGGCGGGGCAGGCTCGAAGGGCTAGATGGCCTACTCCTGCTCCTATTTCTTATGTTCTTATGTTCTTATGTTCCTTTCCTTCTTCAATATGTCTGATCTTTCATTGATCACTTTGGAACAGTGGTGCAGCGGTTAGCACTGCTACTTCACAGCACCAGAGACCTGGGTTCAATTCCAGCCTTGGGTAACTGTCTATGTGGAGTTTGTATGTTCTCCTCGTGCCAGCGTGGGTTTCCTCCAGGTGTTCCCACAAGCCAAAGATGTGTGTGTTCGGCTGATAGGCCATGGTAAATTGCCCCTCAGTCAGAGGGATTAGTTGGGTAAATACATGGAGTTATGGGGATAGGGCCTGGATGGGATTGTTGTCAATACAGACTCGATGGGCTGAATGGCCTCCTTCTACATAGTCAGGAATCTATGATCCAAATTGAGAACACCAAGACACGAGCACTATCTAGGCTGACACCCAGTGCAGTATTGAGGGAGTGCTGCACTTTTGAAGGTGCTGCCTTTCAGATGAAACCTAAATCACATCTGACCTCTCAAATAAGTGTAGAAGACCCCAGAGTACAATTCCGAGGAAGACGAGGGAAATTATTCCCGGCATCAAATCCAGGTCCCAATCCTTGCACAGTGTCGGTATCGGTCAGCCAGTTCAATTTTGGATGGTTTAATCAATTAGTCAATCAATGCCAAGTGGCATGCTTGCCATCTAAACGTGGATGATAAGTGGACTCCCTGCCATGTCAGGTCAGTGAGGGAGAGGTCGCCTCCATCCTGAGGAGTGGCTTCTAAGCAGTCCAGGAGCACTGGCACTCCAGTCTGCCAATGGGAGGCTGAGTTCCTGATGCCAAGGGGCAAGGGGTGAGATTGGGGAGATGGATCAGGGGTGCAGTACTCCTCCTATAGAATTCCAGTCAGCCTCTGATCAGCAGCCTAAATTGACCTCATTGTTGAATTAACAAGCTATCCATCATAGGAAATTGTGTGTCATCATAGAATCATGGAACAGTGCAGTAGGAGGCTATTTGGCCCATCTAGTCTGCACTGACCCTTAACCCAACCCCCTAATCCCATACATTTACCCTGCTAATCTCCTAACCTACACATTTTGGGACAGTTTAGCATGGCCAATCCACCTAACCAGCACATCTTACAGACTGTGGGAGGAAACTAGAGTCTGGAGGAAACCCACGCAGAGACAGGAAGAATATGCAAACACCCACACAGACAGGGACCCGAGGTCAGAATTGAACCCAGGTCCCTGGCACTGCGAGGCAGCAGTGCCAACCAGTGTGGCACACTGTCGGCCAATTCCGTTCCTATCCCCGCATTGGCATTTCAATCCTGCCCTTTCAGCCTCTTTGGTGTCGATAGAAATTACAGTAGGATCGGCTATGATTTTGACTAAGTATTGTGAATAGTTTGGCAACAGGCTCCTTCTGACAAACAATCTCCATCTAATGGGCGAGTGAGGGGGTATTTAAAACAAATATTTGAAACACATTTTAATTTATTTAAGTAGCTGTGGCCCTAGGCTAATGACTTGGCTGATTTGACGTTTTACCTGTGACAGTTTATGAATCGCTATCATTTACACCCTTCAAGGATTGCTTATTTGACAGACACTCTGCAAATGCAGAGTAACAATTGCACACAGCAGTAGTAGCGATGGGGAATGTAATCATTATCAGGGCGCAGCATCAGAACTGATAGTTTCTATTCATTATCCCAACCCTTGAAATTCCGACTTGTTTTCTGGTAGAAATATAATGATATACAATGACAACTGGGAAGTTTTAAGTTACGGTATCAAATCATGAGGAACAAACTTGATTACAATGGCAGTGTTTTGGAGCTGACTTAACCAGATATGAAATGACAGCCATTGAATCTTGCATCCATGCCTCTGGGGCACTGGAAATGAAAGCTTTTCTTTCTAAACAGGGAAGTAACCTCAGCAGATCGGAGTGCTGATAGTTCCACTCTTATAATGTACATCTGTAGCAATTCCAGTTGTCCGGCACTATCAAATAATGGAAACATCTGGAGTTTTTGAAATAGGGGGAAGTATTGCATTTGGATTCAATAAAGAAACTTCAATTTTCTAGATTGTTCTGTTCATTATCTATCTTTCACGTATCATGTAACAGCAGAAACCAATCCCACATTGTGTCGACTTTACAGAGGATTTGTTTTATGAAGGGAGTTCATACTGACAGCTTTCATGCAACTATATCCCAACATGGGGTAAAAAAAAGCGTTCCTCAGTGCTGGACCTGCATTTTACCAACAACATCTGCATGATATCTTCATCATTTCCTTGAGTTAAATGCAGCCAGTCAATGGTTGACTGTCCATTGAATTGCAATGTTTTATAACAAGTCACTGGTTTGGACAACTGCAGTACTGTAATACCTTACATCTGCTCAAACCACAAGTGAGCCTCCCTTGGTGTTACACGAGGTAAATTGAGGCACAGATTGGATCTTAAGAATGGAAGATCTGTACCATGCGATGCACGATGGGGGTTTCTTTCCGCCAAGGTCTTCTTACATCCTGCCACCCGAACTTTGACAGAGGACCCATGAAATTCCCGCAAAAATTGGTATTCAAGATGAAATTAGATATATCTCTTGGAGCTAAAGGGATCAAGGGATTTATGGGGGAAAGGCGATTTCAGAATTTTGTTTTTATTATTCATTTGTGGAACATGGGCATCGCTGGCTGGCCAGCATTTATTGCCCATCCTTAGTTGCCCTTGAGAAAGTGGTAGTGAGTTTCTTGAATCACTGCAGTTCATGTTCTGTGGTTTGACCCACAATGCCGTTAAGGAGGGAATTCCAGAATTTCGACCCAGTGACTGTGAAGGAACGGCGATATCCATTGATTCTGTTTACACTTTCCGCTGCCTCGGCAAAGCAGCCAGCCTAATTAAGGACCCCATGCACCCCAGGCATTCTCTCTTCCACCTTCTTCCATCTGAGGTCATGTATCAACCGACTCAAGAACAGCTTCTTCCCTGCTGCTGTCAGACTTTTGAATGGACTTACCTTGCATCAAGTTGATCTATCTCTACACCCTAGCTATGTTTGTAAAACTACATTCTGCACTCTCTCGTTTCCTTCTCTATGAAGGGTATGCATTGTCAGTGTAGTGTGCAAGAAACAATACTTTTCACTGTATGTTAATACATGTGACAATAATAAAGAAATCAAATCAATTTCCAAGTTAGAATGATGAGTGGCTTGGAGGGGAACTTGCAGGCGGTGGTGTTCCCATGTACCTGCTGCCCTTGTCGTTCTAGGTGGAAGTGATTGTGGGTTTGGAAGGGGCTGTCTAAGGATCTTTGGTGAATTGCTGCAGTCCATCTTGTAGATAGTATACACTGCTGCTACTGAGCGTCAGTGTTAGAGGGAGGATGTTTGTGAATGTGGTGCCAATCAAGTGGGCTGCTTTGTCCTGGATGGTGTCAAGCTTCTTGAGTGTTGTTGGAGCTGCACCGATCCAGGCAAGTGGGGAGTAGTGCATCACACTCCTGACTTGTGTCTTGTAGATGAAGGACAGGTTTTGGGGCGTCAGAAGGTGAGTTACTCACTGCAGTATTGCTAGCCTCTGTCCTGCTCTTGTAACCACTGTGTTTATGTGGCAAATCCAGTTGAGTTTCTGGTCAATGGTAAGCCCAAGGATGTTAAATTTGATGATCAGGCATGATCATAATGAATGGCAGAACAGACTCGAAGGGCCAAATGGCCTCTTGTTTCTGTGTTTCTATGTTTCTAAATGCTATTTTTTAATTAATTTACAGGGTGCAAGCATCACTTAGTTAGGTGCATTGGTTAGGTGCATTGGCCATGCTAAATTCTCCCTCAGTGTACCTGAACAGATGTCAGAGTGTGGTGACTAGGGGATTTTCACAGTAAGTTCATTGCAGTATTAATGTGAGCCTACTTGTGACACTAATAAATATAAACTTAGAAGACGCAGTTTTGGCAGACACTGAAAATATTATCCCACTACCACCCCACCACCCCTCCCCCACTACCCCCACTCCCCACAGCCTCACAATTCCAAGTATATTCAAACACATTGTGCATCACAATAACTGCTAATTCTCATCTTTCTGTTGCTAGGAAGCTGTCCGCCCAAAACGAGTGAGAAGCAACAGCCCATCTGCAGGCAGAATGCAATACTGGGCAGCAGCAAAGCTCTGCCCAGCACCAAAGGAGATGTCATGCATGGAGATAGTGGCACAGTGGTAATGCCACCAGACAAGTAATCTGGAGGTTTAGGCTCTGGGGTCCTGGGTTCAAGTCCCACCAGGGTGGCTGGTAAAATCTGGAGTTAAAAATAATGAGAAATTGTGACCATGGATTGTCATAAAAACCCATCTGGTTCACTAATATCCTTTAGGGAAGGAAATCTGTTGTCCTTACCTGGTCTACCTAAATGTGACTCCAGATTGACACAGTATGTAGTTGATTCTTAACTGCTCCAGTTCAAGGGCACTGCAGTGCCATGGGGGGTGCCAGGGTGACAGTGCCAGAAGTGGGTCTCCTGGGGAGCCCCATGAGGGTTTCTCCTTATGTATGTTGGGGGGGTGGGGGGTAGCTGTGAAGGGGACTGCCTGATACTTGGGTAATGGGGAAAGGAGAGGTGTGTCCCCAATATCTATGAGGTTGTGGGAGTGGAGAGAGCCCATAACACCCACGTGGTGGGGGTTTCACTCCGATGCCCTGAGGAGAGGGGGGGATGGTGAGGGGAGGGGGGGAGACCTCTGTGCCCGTGGGGGGAGTTTATTTTCAGTTCAAATAAAACTCAATATTACGAACCCAAAGCAACTCTTCTTCGAAACTGGTTCCAAAATTGCTGCAGCTGTTCCTGTTGCTGGAGTATAAAATTGGCAGGACAATTTTGGGCTCCTTCCAGTCCAAGTTACGCAGGTTCTGAAGAGAGTTGCCATTTATGGTGAAGAACTCTCAGTGAATCATGGGCTGGTTGTGCCCTCCTCCCAGCCGAGGATCAAACTAACTCCTAGAAGGAGGGGAGCTGAAATTCTTTGTGTGGAATACAGACTTTGAAGAATTTTGTGACTGAGTGTGAGTAAAACATGAGTAAACCACCAATGCGGTGGCACAGTGGTTAGGATTTCTGCTTCACAGCACCATGAATGCAGGTTCGTGCGGAGTCTGCATGTTCTCCACATGTCTGCATGGTTTCCCTCCCACAATCCAAGAGACATGTTGGTTAGGCGCATTGACCATGCTAAATTCTCCCTCAGTGTACCCAAACAGGCATCAGAATGTGGCGACTCGGGGATTATAAACTTTAAACCAATTTGTAAGTTCCATCTTCATTATGTCTACTGTTTAATTCATTGTTTATATTCAACCACAATATCCCTACTAATTTATTTTTAACTCAAATTAATTCTGAATGTTAAGAGTATGTATGATAGATAATATTTGGTATTTGCTTTGTTGGCCCTTATATAGTATTTTTTTTTCTGTTTTAAGTCTTGGAATCTTCAGTTCCATTATTTTAGTAAATAACTACTTTTCAAAAAATTACCAATCTCTACCAAGTTGGTAACAATCTGATGACAATCTCCAAGGTTAAAGAAGATTCCCACAGGATTCAGCCTATTGCTCTCCTGATTTCCGGCAGTGTTAAAATGGCCACCCAGCAACTTAAGATTGTTTGTAACTAAAAACATGAGATGTCTGATGATTTGATTTATTATTGCCACATGTATTGGTATACAGCGAAAAATATTGTTTCTTGCATGCTATACAGTCAAAGCATACCATTCATAGAGAAAGAAAAGAGGGGATGCAGAATGTTGTGTTACAGTCATAGCTAGGGTGTAGCGAAAGATCAACTTAATACGAGCTAGGTCCATTCAAAGGTTTGACAGCAGCAGGGAAGAAACTGTTCTTGAGTCAGTTGGTGTGTGACCTCAGACTTTTGTAACCTTTTCCCAGTGGAAAAAGGTGGAAGAGAGAATGCCCTTGGTGCATAAGATCCTTGATTATGCTGGCTGCTTTTCCGAGGCAGCAGTAAGTGTAGACAGTGTCAATGGATAGGAGGTTTGTTCGCATGATGAATTGGGCTACATTCACAACTCTTTGTAGTTTCTTGCAGTCTTGGACAGAGCAGGAACCATACCAAGTTATGATACAACCAGAAAGAATGCTTTCTATGGTGCATTTGTAAAAGTTGTTCATTGTTTGAACTTTGTAGATGTATTGCTAAGGTCCCCAGCATCACAGATGTCAGTCTTCAGCCAACTTCATTCCCTCCAGGTGATATCAGGAAATGGCTGAAGGCACTGGATACTGCACAGGACCTGACAACATCCCAGAACTAGCCACACCCATAACCAAACTGTTCTAGTGCAGCTCCTACACTGGAATCTACCCAACAACATTGTCCACAAAGGGCAGGATAAATCCAACCCAACCAATTACTGCCCCATCAGTCTACTGTCAATCATTGGCAAAGTGAAGGAAGGAGTTATTGACAGTGCAGTGAAGCAGCGCTAACTCAGCAATAACCAGCTCACAGGGCCACTTTGTCATTACCTTATCACAGCTCTGGTTTAAACATGGAAATAAATAAGTTAACTCAAGAAATAAGTCTAGAGTGATTGCCCTTGACTTCAAGGTAGTGTTTGATCAAATGTGGCATCGAGGAACCCTAATAAAACACTGGCTGGAGTGTAAATGTTGGCTGGGGGACTGGGGAAAGCTATTCTGCTCTTCTTCAGATCTTTTACATAAAATCCCTACAGTGCAGAAGGAGGCCATTTGGCCCATCAAGCCTGCACAAACTCTCCAACAGAGCATCCCATCCAGGCCCTATCCTTGTCACCCCATGTATTTACCCCACTAATCCCCCAATTTACATATCTTGGGACACTGAGACTGCAGATAATATCATGTTAATTCTGACTGGATTTAACTCCTAAAAATCCGCTTCAAAAATAAGATACTAATAATACTGTGTAATTAGGAAGTGATCTATTTGTGCCTCGCAAAGCAGCACTTGGTATCATTTGATAGAATTAATGTGAGGAAAACAGAATGAACTGGAAGGAATCTTGTAGAAAAACAACAGGCCCTCAAATGGTGTCCACCTGAGACTTGTAGTCAGGCCTTGTGTTTGCTGTTAATTATTATTACACTTGAGGATTTCCAAACAGTCAACTGTTTTTTTAAGGGGCAATTTATCATGACCAATCCACCTAGCCTTTGGACTGCAGCAGGAAACCAGAGTTCCCAAAGGAAACCCAGACAGACACGGGGAGAACCTGCAAACTCCATACAGGCAGATATAATAGCACACATGGAGTCTCTCCACGGTTTAAAGTGATGTCCAAAAGATAACATGACACTGGAGTTTAGAAGAGTGAGAGGGGATCCCATAGAAACATATAAAATTCTATCAGGATTAGGCAGGGTACATTCAGAAAGCATGTCCCCAGTGGTGGGGGAGTTTGAGAATAAAGGGTAAATCTTTTAGAACTGAGGCGAAGAGAAATTTCTTCACCCAGAGGGTGGTGAATGTGTGGAATTCACTACCACAGAAAGTAGTTGGGGCTAAAACATTGTCTGATTTCAAGAAGAAATTAGATATAGCTCTTGGAGCTAAAGGGATCAAGAGATAGAGAGGGAAGGTGGGATCGGGATATTGAATTTGATGATCAGCCATGATCAAAATGAATGGCGGAATAGGCTCAAAGGGTCAAATGGCCTACTCCTGCTTCTAGTTTCTATATTTCTATTTCTGACAGTGCAGTCCTCCAGGCCAGGTTAGCAACTAGATAATGCTGCAACTCAAATTACCGGTGAGTAACATCACAGGAGAGCAGATCTATCACAATTCACACACACTAACTCATCTATAAGCTTCTCCACATGCAAGAAAATTAAAAATATACCTCCTTCTTCACTTTATCATTCTCTGATATCGTACAGTTTTCACAAAATTCGGATGTAAGAATGATTTAACTGTCAAACACAAATGTCACCCTCTTGTTTTGCCTTTACCTTGCTGCATTCACAATGTTACAGCTGGGCAAGAATTCAGTAGTAATTTGAGTTTGGACCAGCGTAACAAAGAAACAACATCCTCATCATTATTAATCTCAATCTCCCCTTGACACCCCCAAATACCTTTCTGACTTTCCATCTTCCATATGATACAGCAGGATCATATTCTAAAGAATTAAGGTGACCCCAAACTTATTATTCTTCAACAACTACTGTTTCTGCTCAAACCCTGGATTTATCTCCTTAAAAAACACTTACCTCCCTCTCTTCCTTTAAGATGCTCTTTAAGACTTATTCCTCTGGCCAAGCTTTTGAACTGCTGTCCTTATATCTATCACCTTAGGTGGTCGGTGTCAAAGTTCAAGAGCCTTGTGATGTTGTCTAATAACATTAGAGATAAATTATTACTGGAAACTATAGGGTTGAATTGAATGTGAGACAAGTTTGAAGGCATGATATCCCCGCACTGGCAGATTGTCCCAAACACCATCTTCAGATGATGATGCAGAGGGGATAATTGACAGAAGTTTAGAAGCAAAAATAATCTTTCATTCTGAGTAATACTGAAATCTGAGAAGAAACCAACTGAATTGAAACAGACGGCCATCAAAGTTGAGACAAGTTCCTCTGACACCAGTAAGGGAGTTGTTGGGTAGTTTAACCTCCTGCCTTTTCATGGCTCTGATCTATTTCATATCCTCTAGCCCTTGAAATTCCATCCCTTCAAGCGCCTGGAGACAAAATGTTAAACTAAAACAAAAACACGTCAAGATTTGTTACATTGGAGAGCAGAGCAATGAACTGCACACATCCTAACAAGCCTCTCCATAATTCGGGTTAAGTGGGGAGAGGGGTTTTGGGCATGAATGTTAATTGGCTGAATGGGCGGGGGAGGGGGTTTAAAAGTTTCATTGTTCCCCACTCTCACTTAGCAGTCATTATACTTTCTACAATGTAATCCAAGAGGGACCTGTGCGTGTCTCGCAGAGCAGCGCTTGGTATCATTCGATAGAATTAATGTGGCTGAGGGAATCAGAGTGAACTGGAATCTTGTAGAAAAACAACAGACACTCAAATGATGTCCACCTGAGAATTGTAGTCAGGTTTTTGTGCGCTGTTAATTGTTTTTACACTTGAGGATTTCCAAACAGTTAATTGCTATAATAATTCTTTTCAATATCATATATGCTAAAAATAACATTTTCCTAATCCTTCTCTGTCTTTCTGTAAAGGGAGCCTCAACAATCTTCATGCATGTGTCTTTTTTTTCACACAGTATTAGTACTTTATTTTTGAAACGGAATTTTAGGGGTTTAATCCAGTCAGAATTAACAGGATATGATCTGCAGTCTCAGTTAACACAGAACTGCAGACTGGTCTACAAGTTCCGACTGTCCTTAAAATGTCTTATAGTTCAAGGAGCCATTTTACAGCAATTTAATCCCTTGTTTTGAAGGAATGATAACACCTATCTTTAGACTGACCCATTAAGTTATTAAGTGTTAGTCTGGCACACAATTAGAACAAGGCAATGACAATAAAGGAAGCGCATCAGGCCAGCAATGACCTTCCTATTCCTTGTTTACCCCCCACTGCTGAGACAAGGGGTGGGATTTCACAGCCTCACTCATCCCACATTCAAACTTTGAACCTGAGACCTTAGATTACTGTACCTTCAATTCATATATAGAAATATATCCCTCTTATAACACAGCAAAATTTCACAATGTGGGTTTTCACTTTCAGCCGTGCTGTTGGAAAGAGCTCAAAAGAGCAGAAGGGTTGGAGAATTTGGCGCCCAGCCAAATCTCTGCTCAACATAGTGGGATGGGAGAATCCCACCAGTGTAAACAATGGTCACATTCTGGCCTAGAACTTTAAGTCAAACTGTTCCACTATACCACCACCCCGCCCCACCCCTCCACCCCACCCTCCAGTCCCCCAGTTACACACAGGGAGGCAACAATAAGGGAAGGGTTTAGGGGGCTTGGGCCAGGACCCCAGCACTGGGGTCGAGTGGGGTTCATGATCCCTTACAACGTGGGCAAGTCATCTGACAGTGGCTTTCCCCCTGAACTGGCCAATTAATGACCTGAGAGTGCACTAACTTTCAAATTAAAAATGCAGATGGGTGCCTGAAGCAGGAGGGCTGATAGCAGGGGAAGGGAAAGAGAGGGTCTGACTCCACAATCTTTATAATAAAAAAGTTGGCCACAGTTCCCTATCCACCTTTGTGGAGAGAGAATGTCTCCACGGGGCAGCCTGAGGCCACAGAAAAATGGCCCCAGGGCTGGAAAGGTGCTGACAAAGCAGCACACCAGCCAACAGTGTGAATTTTTGCTCTCATCCATACTCGCCTCCATATATGGGCAAAAGTTATGACCCAAAGCCTGAAGTTTTAGAATGGGTAGGGCCCATGCCTGCCCAGTCCCAGAGCCCTGCTGCCATTTTATACTTTAATGAGCATCAATTGGCATAAGGCATGAGCTTTGCCTCTCAATGAGGAGAAAGTGCTGCCCTGGGGAGCTGTCAAGCAATCGAATTGCCTGGCAGCCCACCAACCCCTCCAGCAACAGCTCCTCAATGGCTGGAAGAGGTACTGCATGGAGCTGCCAAAACCTAAGTCCTGAGAACAGAAAGCCCAGGGGTCCCAAATTGGGAAGGGTAGGGAAGGCCTGGTTGGGGACGGGAGACTGGGGGAGCGGAATTGCATTCTCAGGGGTTAGATGGAGCGGATAAAGGGCAGGGAGGTCTGGACATCATAGGGTTGCAAATTTTTGGAATTGTCTACCCCAGAAGATTAAGGGATATAGGAACTGGCCAAGGAAATTAGTTTGAGGATCAACCTTGATCTTATTAAATGATGGAGCAGGCCCAAGGGGCCATATGGCCTACTCCTGCTCCTATTTCTTATTTTCTAAATGTAGTCTTCAATGAAGGTCAGTGCATAAATAGACCAAGGCATGTACAAATGATTCATACCCTATTTTCAAATCACACCTTCTGACATTATATTTCCACTGTAAAGGATATGTTTCTGGGAACAATCTAGGCAAACACAATACTCTATTACATCCTCCTGCCAGTACAGCACCTCCATTGTTGGGAGGATGTAATTACAGGTTGAAAGTTTGAGGTGTCTTTTCCAATATAAATATGGTTACAGAATGTGGATTGAATAAAACTGACAGTGGGAGAAAACATAATATTCAGGCACTACACTTTAAGAAGGAGGTCACATGAACATATAAATTAAGAGCACAAGTAAGCCACTCAGCCTCTCGAACCATTCAATAGATCACGGCTGATTGGGCTGTGACCTCAAATCTGTATCTTGCCAATTCCCAATTATCTTTCATCACCCAAGAATCTATCTAGATGTGCCTTAAAAGTATTCAAAGTATCTGCTCCCATTGCTTTTTATGAAGAGAGTTCCAAAGACTCATGGCCTTCAGAGAAAAAACTTTCTCCACATCTCTGTCTTAAATGAGCGAGTCCTTATTTTTAAACAGTGATCCATAGCTCCAGGTTCTCCCACAAGAGTAAACCCTTCTGGCCTTTGTAGTCAAGTGATGGGAGAGGATGCAGAGGAGATTTATTGAATTGATATCAGGATTGAGGGACATTTGTTAAATGGAGAGATTTGAGAAGGTGAGATTGTTCTCCATAGGAAGAAAAAGGCTCTTTTTAGAGAGAATCATAGAATCTACAGCATGGAGACAGGCCCTTTGGCCCAGTTGGACCATGCTGACCAAAATGTCCATCTAAGCTAACCCCATTTGCCTGCATTTGGCCCATATCTCTCTAAACCTTTCCTATCCATGTATCTGTCCAAATGCCTTTTATATGTTGTCAACGTCGCTGCCTCAACCACTTCCTCCGGCAGCTCATTCCACATACATACAACACTCTGTGTAAAAAAGTTGCTCCTCAAGTTCCCATTAATTTTTTCCCCTCTTAACTTAAACCTATGCCCTCTAGTTCTTGATTCCCAACCCTGGGAAAAAGACTGATTGCATTCACCCTATCTGTGCCTCTCATGATCTTGTACACCTTTATAAGATCACCCCTCAGTCTCCAATGCTCCAAAGAAAAATGTCCAACCCTGTCCAATCTCTTCCTTTAACTCAATCCCTTGAGGCCAGGCAGCATCCTTTTAAATCTCTTCTGCACTCTCTCCGGTTTAATAACATCTTTCCGATAGCAAGGTGGCTGAAAAGAGGTTTAACAAAAGTGTTTAAAACCATGAAAGGTTTAGTCAGAGTAAATAAGGAGAAACTATTTCCTTGACAGAAGGTTCTGGAACCGGAGGGCGTAATAAAAGTAATAGGCAAAAGTGCCAGAGGTAGAATGAGGATTATATTTTGATGCAGTAAGTTGTTATAATGTGAAAGACACTGCCTAAAAGACTGGTGGAAGCTGATGCAATAATAACTTTCAAACAGGAATTGGATTAATAATTGAAGGACAGAAAATTGCAGGCTTTGGGGAAAAGCAATGGGTTTGCATTAATATTATATTATCAATATTATACTTTGGAAGAGTGACACAGGCAGAATGAGTCTCCTTTTTTGCTATATGATTCTGTAGGATCTTGTCCCAACAAGTCTGTTCCTTTTGACTTATCTCAGTCCCACTCACTGATCTATGTTCACCTCCCTCCTGCCTCTGTCCACTTCAGTGTCCTGTCATTTTTTGTGTAACTCTGAGCTTTCTTTGAGCTTCCCAATTTTTAACTTGTGTCCGTTGATGATTAATGAATCTGGAGGAAATGTCAACACCAAGTTGCCCTCAAATGCCTCCAAGCAGTTGGGACTTCGAAACATCTCATCTGCCTTTTGGAAGTTTATTTCTTAGTGTCACAAGTAGGCTTACATTCACACTGCAATGAAGTGATTGTGAAAATCCCCTAGTCGCCGCACTCTGGCACCTGTTCGGATACACTGACAGAGAATTTGGCATGGCCAATGGACTGAACTAGCACATCTTTTGGACTGTGGGGTGGCATGGTGGCACAATGGTTAGCGCTGCTACCTCACAGCTCCAGGAACCTGCAGACTCCACACAGGCAGTGACCCAAGCCGAGAATTGAACACCAGACTCCTGGCACTGTGAGGCAGCAAATCTAACCACTGTGCCACTGTGCTGCCCTTCTAGGTCAATATTTAATTGGTTGTAAAGTACTTGGGTGTCCTAATGCCATTAAAAACTTTATATGGATGCAAATTGTTCTTTTTCTTCAATGTTTTACATTGTTAGAACAGACATTACATTATGTGGTGTGTAATTGGGAAGACAGCAAAAGAAACCACTGGAATGGTAGTGGGAACCAATCTCAGATCCATTCCTTCCATATTACTGAACATTGTTCAATTCTCCCAAACATTTGATCTACCTTTCTGTCTCTTTTCCATATGATCATTTGTTACTACACTTATTTCAACTGTGCCCTTGCATCTGAATAAACAAGACAAGTGATATAAACCTGTTTACTCACAAAACTTCAGTATCTTAAAGGTATTTTCTAAATTGATGTTCTTAAATATAAATGTGGCTTTTTATTGATCTCTTCACATAAAGTGCATAATGAAGGAACTGTTGACCAATGATGTCTTTTGGTCATCAATGAATTACATAGAAACATAGAGAATAGAAGCAAGAGGAGGCCATTCAGCCCTTCAAGCCTGCTCACTCATTCATTTTGATCATGGCTGATCATCAAATTCAATACTCTGAGTCCCCCCCCCACTCCTTTAGCTCATATTTCTTGATGCCTTTAGCCTATATCTAATTTATTCTTGAAATAAGACAACTTTTCATCCTGAACTACTTTCTGTGGTAGTGAATTTCACACATTTACCACCCTCTGGGTTTCTCCTCACCTCAGCCCTAAAAGGTTTAAGTCTTATTTTCAAACTATGACCCCTGGTTCTGGACTCCCCACATTGGGAACATTCTTTCTGAATCTATCCTGTCAAATCTTGCTAGAATTTTATAAGCTTCTATGAGATCTCCCTCACTCTTCTAAACTCCAATGAATATAATTCTAACTGACTTAGTCTCTCCTCATATGACAGACCTGACATCCCAGGAATCAGCCTGGTAAATCTTCACTGCACTCCCTCTATAGTAAGGACATCCTTCCTCAGACAAGGACACCAAAACTGCACACAATACTCCAGGTGTGGCCTTAGCAATGCCCTCTACAATTCTACTTGTTTTATTCATTTATGGGATGAAGTGGGTGTCACTGGGTGGACAGCATAATTTGCCCATCCCTAATTGCCCTTGAACTGAGTGGTTTTCTTGGCCATTTCAGAGGGCAACTGAAAGTTAACTACATTCTTGTGGATCCGAAGTCACATGTAGGCCAGAGCAGATAAGGACAGCAGATATCCTCCCCTAAAGGACTAGCTCACTTGTTGCTGAAGTTTAATCTCCCCATGAAATATGCTTGGAATAGTTTGTGGTACGGCAGATATAACATTAAAAGCATCTGTTATTATAGTTGTCACATGTGCTTCAGTTTAAACCTTCCTCAGCATCTAACTTGGCTGGCTCAAATTAATCTTTTTATAACGAGAGTTCACCAGTAAATTCTCAAGTCTGGATGTTGTGTCCTTGAAAGTTAAACACACATTCTACTAAATTGTCACATAATTTCTACGTGCCTTGACCCATACTGTTACTGTCAGTGAAGCAATCAGGAGTGGACATTTTGTGTAGAGCTCCCTCTAGTGTGGCATCATGAACTTCCATTCCACCACCAAGAATATGGAGAGTGTGACCAGCCAGCGATAAATTCACTGGAATAGATGTGCAAGCACACAGGCAAGGTTAATTGGTTTACCCACAGTAGTACACAGATAAAGTGTTTAACACTTATATGGCAAACAGGCAAATTCACGGTCACTTTGCCAATAAATGCTTTAGGTCAATATGATAGATGTTTATGCAGGGGCATTGGAGCTTACGTAACTGAAATAGTTTTTTTTATTTATTACTGTCACAAGTAGGCTTACATTAACACTGCAATGATGTTCCTATGAAAATCCCCTAGTTGCCACGTTCCAGTGCCTGTCCGGGTACATTGAGGGAGAATTTAGCATGGCCAATGCACCTAACCAGCACATCTTTCAGACTGTGGGAGGAAATCAGAGCATCCAGAGGAAACCCACGCATACACGGGGAGAACATCCAGACTCCACACAAACAGTGACCCAAACCGAGAATGGAACCCAGGTTCCTAGCGCAGTGAGAGAGCAGCGCCGTGCATGTCTCACGTCCAGACATGAGCTCAAGTCCCACTGTGGCAGTTGAGGGAATTTAAATTCAGTTAATTAAATTAAATATCTGTATTGGTGGCCATGAAATAACAGGATTGCCATTTTTAAAAACCCACCCTGTTCACTGACATCCTTCATGGAAGGAAATCTGCTGCCCTTCCCTGGCCTGGTCGACATGTAACTCCAGATCCACAGCAATGTGGTTGGCCCTTAACTTCCCTTCGAAATGATCGAGCAAGCCTTGCAGTTTTTAAGGTTGCTCGCCATTATCTTCTTAAGGGCAATTAGGAATGGACAATAAATATTAGTCCATGCAGCAACACCCCCACCTTCTGAATTATTTTAAAAAACGCTAGTTTATTGGACTAAATCCTCTTGCAAATCAACTCTGTATTAACAACATCACCTTTATATAGCACCTTTAAATGTTGTAAAAGCATGCAACAGCAGTTTATTTAAATGTGTACTTGCTATGCCAAAGCTATGGGCCAAGTGCTGGAAAATAGGATCAGAATAGTTAGGTGGTTGCTTTTGACAGGTACGCATGTGATCTCTGTTGTCGATCTTGTTGACTCTCAGAGAGGCAACAGAGGCAGAGGGAGAGAGGGAAAAAGGATTAAGAGTGGTTTAGAAACCAGCAAAGGGCCACCAAAAGTTGATAAAAAGGCAAATAATAGAATATGTAAGTATACTAGCTCAAAATATAAACAATAATTGCAAGAGCTGTTATATGTATGTAAAAAGGAAGAGAGTAGCTAAAGAAATCATTAGTCCCTTAGAAGCTGGGGCAGGAAACATTGTCTTGGGGAATAAGGGAATGGTAGAGCCATTGAAAAGTATTTTGTCCATCATCGCGTAGAAGACGCAAGTTACCAGAAATAGCTGGTACTCTAGGAGCTAAACGGAACAAAGAACAAAGAAAAGTACAACACAAGAGCAGTCTCTTCGTTCCACCAAGCCTGTGCCAATCATGATGTCCTAAAAAGAAACTTTCTGCCCTTGCTCGGTCTGTATCCTTCTTTTCCCTCCATATTCATTTTCCCAATCTGATGCTTCTTAGATGTTATTAATGTGTCTGTTTCTTCCACCTCCTGGAACACAACACATTCCAGGCACCCACCACTCACTACATGAAAAATTTCCCCCACACATCTCCCTTAAATTTTCCCCTTTCACCTTGAACCTGTGCCCCCTTGTAATTGACACTTCCACTCTGGGAAAGAGCCTCTGACTATCCACCCTGTCTATGCTTCTCATAATTTTGTAGACCTCTATCAGGTCTCCCCTCAGCCTCCATCTTTCTAGTGAAAACAATTTATTCATTCTCATAGCCAACACCCTCGAGACTAGACAACATCCTGGTGAACCTTCTTTGCACTCTCTCCAAAGATTCCACATCCTTCTGGTAGTGTGGTGACCAGAATTGCACTCCATATTCCAAATGTGGCCTAACCAAGAGTGAAGAAATCAGGGAAATTAATAACGGCAGAGATAAAATATAAGAAAAACTTATGGGGCTAAACTCTAACAGATCCCTGGGACCTGATGGCCTACACCCTAAAGTTCTAAAAGGACTACACAGATAGTAGATACTCCAGCTATGATTTTCCTTAGGTCTGAAATGTTCCACTAGTTTGGAAGTTGACAAATGTTACATCATTTTCCAAGAAAACAAGGAGAGAGAAAACAGTGATCTATGGGTCAATTAGTCTAACATTATTTGTCGGGAAAATGTTGGAAGATATTATTAACAAAATCATACCTATGTATTCAGAAAAGCACAGTATGATTTGAGCGAGTCAACAAGGTTTCACCAAAGGGAAGCTTTGCTTGACAAATTTATTGCTGTTTGTTTGAGGATAGAGGGTAGATAGGAGGAATCAGTAAATGTAGTATACCCGGATTTCCGAAAGACATTCAAGAAGGTGCTGCGTAGAAGATTAATAGGAAAGATAAGGGCTCACGAAGTGGCCGGAATATATTAGCATGAAAGAAAAGAAAACAGGGCGTAAATGGGACTTTTTTTTTAAATGGCAGGCGGTGGATGGTGAAGTGCCACAAGAATCAGTGATGGGACCTCAGCTATTTTCAGTCTATATTCATGACTTTGATGAAGAAGCAAAGAGTACTGTTTGCTGATAGTACCAAACTAGGTGGAAAGATAACCTGTGGGGTGGACACAGAGAAGCTGCAGAGAGATATAAACAGGTGAGATGAGTGGACAAAAGATGGCAAATGAATATGATATAGGAGAATGTAAACTTATTCAGTTTGGTCACCAGAATAAAAAAGCAAAATATTGTTTAAAAAGTGAGAAATTTGTCCAAAAATACATGGGAACGCAGAATGTTGGCATAAAGGTACAGCAAGCAATTAGAAAGGAAAATGGCATGTTGGCCTTTATTGCAAGGGGATAGGAGTATAAGAATAAAAAAGTTTTACTGGGTTTTGCTGAGACCATATCTGTAATATTGTGTGCAGTTTCAGTGCCTGAATTGAGAGGGTTGCCCTATGATGGGAAGTTGAGGGATTTGGGCTTAGTGCTCTGGCATTGAGACGAATGTGAGGCAATTTCATTGGAACCTACAAAATTGTGAATGGGTTCGATAGGGTGGGTGCTGAGAGGTCGTTTCTGCTGGGTGGGGAATCTAAAACACAGGGGTATAGTTTCAGGATGAGGGGTCAATCATTTAGATCTGAGATGAGGAATTTCTTCACTTAAAGGATCGTGAATCTTTGAAATTGCCTACCCTAGAGGGTTGTGGATGCTTCATCATTGAAAATATTTAAGGCTGGGATGGACGGATTTTTGGTTTCTCTGGGATATGGGAAGCAGGCGGGACAATGGAATTGAAGACCAAGACCTGCCACGATGGTATCAGATGGCATAGTCTCAGTCTGCTCCTTTTACATATGTTCTTAAAGATTTAGGGAGGGATCTAAAGACTGAGGGCTTAGGGCAGAGCCACTATCAAAGGGAAATGATCACTGTTTAAAGCCTGTCAGCCATAGTACAGTGAGGGGTTGTACACCGTGTAAAACACCGCAGCTGTGTACCTGACATGGAGTACATGTTATAAATATCAAGAATATTGAAACTGTATGGAGGCACCTTACAGTGCAATATGCTGCATGGATACAGGATGAATTTTAGCACACTTTCTGTAATATTCAATTCAACTTAAAGGGGAGATGATAGCCTAGTGGTATTAGAACGTAGAACATAGCAAAACTACAGCACAAACAGGCCCATAAGTTGCGCCGAACATTGTCCCTACCTACTAGACTTACCTATAACCCTCCATCTTGCTAAGTATTATGGCTACATGTTAATCCAAAAACTCAGCTAATGCTTTGGGGACCTGGTGGAATTTGAATTCAATTAAAGATATCTGGAATTAACAATCAACTGATGATCATGAAACTATTGTCAATTGTTGGAAAAACCCATCTGGTTTCTGATAGACAAGGGAATTAAGGGTTATAGGGAGAGAGCGGGAAAGTGGAACTGATCCACTTCAGATCAGCCATGATCTTATTGAATGGCGGGGCAGGCTTGAAGGGATAGATGGCCTAATCCCGCTCCTATTTCTTATGTTCTTATGTTTACTAATGTCCTCCAGGGGAGGAAATCTGCCATCCTTACTTGGTCTGGCCTACACGTGACTCCAGAGCCAGAGCAATGATGTTGACTTTCAACTGCCCTTCAAGAGCAACTAGGGATGGGCAATAAATGTTGGCCAGCCAGCGATACCCATGTCCCACAAATTAATTTTCAAAAATTGAAAGCTTTGTAATGTACTTTCACAAATCTTATGAATAAAGTTTATTTGAGGGAAAAACAAACTTGGATTTTTATAGCATCTTAATAAACAAAAATTCCAAATTACTTCATACAGGGAAGAACAGTCTAAGTATAGTAGAACTACAGAAGGTAACCAAAATTATCTCTGAAAACTGTAAAACTTTCAAGAGGCTCCTGAAGATGGAAAGGAATGGAGGAAGTTGAAGATGTTTCAAATCTTCTTTCCCCCTACAGGACAAATTGTCTGCCACAAAATTATAAATGTCAGGAGAGAGAAAGGATGCAAAAAAACCATAGGGCATGGACTGGAATGTCATTCTGCAGGAGGTACATTGTAGTTATAACACAGAAACAGGCCATTCAGCCTGACCAGTCCTTGTCTGCATTTACCCTCCAAGCATGAAAATATTTCCCATCACATTTACCCAAAATCTCTTTCAGCTTCTCCATCGTCCACTTATCCATACTTGCCCATGCTAAATTGCCCCAGGGAGACTAGCAGGGTAAATATGTGGGGTTATGGGGAAAGGGCCTGATTGGGATGGTTGTCAGTGCAGGCTCGATGAGCCGAATGGCCTCCTTCTGTACCGTAGGGATTCTATGGTAAATCTTGCTCCTTCACATTGAATCTGCTTCAGCCACTAAACCAGTAAGTGAATTCCACAGCTTTGCTATCCTGTGTGAAGGAGTTTCTCTTGCTCTTCATTAGAAATCTTTCATTTGATCTTGTATTTATTGGCACTTCATTCTAGAGCTCCCACCCCCACTCCCAACTACAGCTCACAGTCTGATCTATCAACCCTGTCCCATCCTTTCTGAAGTTTAAAGGCCCCTATCATATGGCCTTACTATCCTCATTGTTTGGCCAAATAAAATTGGTGAGTGAGGCCATAGAGAGATTTATAAATAAAGACAGGGATTTTGAATTTGGTTCTTTGGCCAAAGGCTGAGCAAACAGAAAGAACCCCAGCAAGGAAGGGATCCTAGCTCAATGGCTCACCGTAGGAAGTCCTATCTGTTGCTGCACATTTAAGACCTTCTCCATCTCTGCTGGAAGATAGGATTTGTTCCACGAGAGATGGTAATGCAAAAATCACCACACTATTTAAAAACAAATGTGACAGAGGAGACTGTAACACCAGCGCAGCATGATGGCACAGTGGTTAGCAGTCCTGCCTCACAGTGCCAGGGACCTGAGTTTGATCCCTGGCTTAGGTCATTTTCTGTGCAGAATCTGCATGTTCTCCCCGTGTCTGCGTGGGTTTTCTCCGGGTGCTCCGGTTATCTCCCAGAGTCTGAAAGATGTGCGGTTAAGTGCATTGGCCATGCTGAATTCTCCCTCAGTGTACCTGAACAGGTACCAGAGTGTGGCGACTAGGGGATTTTCACAGTAACTTCATTGCAGTGTTAATGTAAGCCTACTTGTGACACTGATAAATAAAACAAAAAATAAAAACTACAGACACCTCACTCCTTAACATCATGGGGAAGGTCTTTGCAAAGGTCACACTTCCACAATTCCATCTACTTGTAGAGTGAATATTCCCAGAAGCACAGTGTGGTTTCTGTGCTGCCAACTGAGGACATGATTTTCTCCATACACCAGCACAGGGAGAAGTGTAGGGAACAGGATGGCTCTCTTTACTTTCATAAAACTCATTAAGGCATTCCACACCATCAACAGAATAGATTTTGGGGACTATTGGCTGTTCCTTGGAGCTTCTCAGCCTCAGTTGCTCTGACAGTAACTGTGGTGCAATTTAATGGTTTTACTTGCACAGTTACAGAGTGCAGAGTGGAGTGGAAGTGCCCGAACATTGCAACATCTTCTCCAGGCTCCCAACTTTTGCCTTCCTTGCAGATATAGCAGGAGATGCCTGCATGCTTGGTCAGGCTACAGACACGTTAAAACAGTTATCCTGATCAGAGAACTCCTCTGTGCTGATGACACTGCACGAGTTGCTCATGAGGAAACTCAACTACAAAGACTTGTGGGTTATCTCTCCCTCACCTGTAAATTGCTTTCCCTGGCTATGTGCATCAAGAAAACTGTGGACCTGGGACAAGTGTTGCATTTCCACCCCTAACCACACTAAATATCAAGTATCTGGAATTAAGAATCTACTGATGACCACTGTTGATTGTCGGAAATACCCATCTGGTTCTCTAATGTCCTATAGGGAAGGGAATCTGCCGTCGTTATTTGGTCTGGCCTTTATGTGATTCCAGAACCACAGCAATATGATTGACTCTCAATTGTTCTCTGAAATGGCCAAGCAAGCCATTCAGTCCCAGAACGTCTAGGGATGAGCAATAAATGCTGGTCAGCCAGCAATGCCCATGTCCCACAATTGAATTTTTTTTAAATCCCAGTGGGGCGGCACGGTGGCGCAGTGGTTAGCATTGTTGCCTCACAGTGCCAGGGAGCCGGGTTCAATTCCAGTCTTGGGTGAAATCTGCGTGTTCTCTCCATGTCTGCCTGGGTTTCCTCCGAGTGTTCCGGTTTCCTCCCACAGTCTAAAGATGTGCGGGTTAGGTTGATTAGCCATGCTAAATTGCCCCTAAATCAGGGGATTAGCAGGGTAAATATGAGGGATTAAGGGAATAGGGCCTAGGCGGGATTGTGGTCGGTGCAGACTCAATGTGCCAAATAGCCGCCTTCTGATCTGTAGGGATTCTAAGTGTTTAGCAAATTCTGCTACCTCAGGTCCACAGTGCTAGGCAATCTGTCCCTTGGTGCAGAACTTGAAGCACACATAGAGAAAGCAGCCACTACCTCTGGCTCATCACATTGCCAGCTCCACATCATCACAAAACAGACATGGAATCATATCAAGTTGAACATTGGGACTAAGCTGATGGTTTCTAAGACCTGTGTTCTCAGCACCTTGCTGTATGATGGCGAAACATGAACAACCTCCAGCAACCAGATAAAGAAGCTCAACAATTGCCATCATCATTACCTGCGGTGTTTTGTGGGTATATCAGGGACATAAACATGAATGCAGCAAACCTCCTAAAGGCAGGGCCCCCAAGTCTGTCTGCACTCATTAAACAGAGGAAGCTTCATTGGCTTGGGCATGTCTGCAGGATAGAAGATGGTTGCATGTACCTAAGGACCCCCTGTAGGGAGAGACAGCCAGAGTCAGGTGACCAAAAGAACACCCAGAGCTCGACTTCAAGGATGCTTGCAAGCATAGCATGAAGACCCCAGATTCTCATACCTGACTGAAGACAGGGGAAAATAGCAAGACATTCTAGGGGCAGCACAGTGTTAGCACTGCTGCCTCACAGCACCAGGGACCTGGGTTTTATTCCTGGCCTGGGTCACTGTCTGTGCAGAGTTTCTCCCTGTGTATGCATGGGTTTCCTCTGGGTTCTCCCACAGCCCAAAGAAAGAGGAAACCAGAGCACCCAGAGGAAACCCATGCAGACACAGGGAGAACATGCAAACTCTGCACAGATAGTGATCCAAGCAAAGAATCGAACCCAGGTCCTTGGCATTGTTAGGCAGCAGTGCTAACACTGTGCCATTGTGCTGCCCTTAATTCATATTTGGCAGTCCACTGAGCCAGGGATTGAAGTTTTAAAAAATCAACTTGGAACAAGAAAGGTTTAATAGTCTGCAAATTGTCCACATCCAGTTACACAACCTTTTTAACAAACATTGTAGATGCTAAAGTGAAGTTCACATATATTTTGAGCTACTTTTGCTCCTTTTTAAAGTGATTTACAAAAGGCATTACACATTTCCCCTTGCAACCTTGCATTTTACAGAGATTAAGCCAGTTTGGCTATATCTAACAAAAATTATAATGGCGACACTCTTGGTAATACACCACATTCTGCTCAGTTATTCACCATTCTTCATGTATCCTTTATCTGCACTAGAGGTGATTGATATGTCATGGAACATTGAGATAATGGTCATATATCCCAGTTTGACATGTCGTTTATTAGGTGGTGGGATTTCTCCTCCCAGTGGTTGTAAATCTAGCATTTCCAGTTGTTCTATGTCTATATTATTAGAGATGTGGAAGTGGTATTATTCGCTGGATCTAAATCAAGAGATTCAGGATAATGTCCGAATGACCCAGCTTCAAATCGCATCACAGCAGATGGTAAAATTTGAGTCCAATAAAACACCTGGAATTAAAAGTCAAACAATGCCTATTGTCGATTGTTGTAAAAAACCCATCTGGTTCACTAATGTCCTTGAGGGAAGGAAATCTGCCGTCTTTACTTGATCTGATCTACATGCGACTCCAAACCCACAGCAATGTGGTTGACTTTTAACTGCACTCTGAAATATCTGAAATGGCCTAGCAAGTCATTCATTTCAAGAGAAATTAGGGATGGACAACAAATCCTGGCCTTGTCAGTGATGTCTATGTCCCAGGAATGACTCTTTCGCTATTTCAATTTGCAAGTGCAACCTCAATTTTCATTCAACACAGCAAACTGACAATGAGGAGAATTGAAATGGTTGATTCATTACATTGATGAAAAAGGCTTTCACTCACAAAACCTCTCCTTATCATTTAATAACTTACATATGCTCCTGTCCATTCCAGGGAATGTAATTTTTCAATATACACTAGGATGGTGTTACACAAGTGAGGCAGATGTTTTCTTAATGATAGCAATGTTAATGGGAAAGATAATTAGATGGGGATATTCAGGAGCTGTCCTACATTGTTTTTGACTAATGTTGGGTTGGGTCAATGTTACTGAAATGGATGTAGTGGAAGTGGTAGTGTTCCCATTTCCCTGTCACTTCTGGTAGTCCCTTCTTTGGAGCTGCACTGATATGTATGCAGATGTGTGTTTGTGACTGTAAATATTACTTCAGTGAAAGAATGAAAGAACGAGTTGGATTGACACAGAGCTTTGTAAAACCTCAAAATGTCCCAAATCTCTTTACAACTAATTAAGTACTTTTGGAGTGTAAAAGGTAAATTTGCCATAACCCCAGATGATTTAACCTGAGGATCATCACACCTCAGGCAAGGAGCAATGTTGAGAAGGCAAGGCCTTAATGAATAACCTCAGCCTGTATGGGAATTGAACCTTATGCTGTTAGTGTCACTTTGCATCATTAACTAGCTGGCCATCCAACTGAGCTAAACCAACCTATACTTTTTTTAGAGTGTGGTCACTATTGTAATGTAGAAAACAGAACCACAAATTGTACGCACCCAACAACAAAATAATAACCAGATAATGTTGATTAAGGGATAAATATTGGCCAAGACAACAGGGAGAATTCCTTTACCCTTCTTTAATCAGTACTGTGGGAGTTTTTGATGTTTGTCTGAGATAGCAGACAGGTTTGGTTTATCATCAGCCATGGCCCATTGGTTGCACTCTTGTCTCTGAATCACAAGGTTCTCCAGGGGTGGGATTTTACAGCCTCGCTCGAGCGGGACCCAAAATTCCCACCAAGGCCAATGGACAGTTCTGTTGTCCGCCCCTCGCCTACCCCGATTTCATTGCGAGTGGGCAGTAGAATCCCAGCACAGGTCTTGGGTGCAAAAATCAAAGCAGACACCCTAATGCAGCGCTTGAGGAAACTACTGCACTGTTACAGGTGCTGTCTTTGAGACATTAAACCTAGGCCCGAATTGCCTGCTTGGTAGATACAAAAGGTCCCAAGGCACTGTTTCAAAAAAGAGGAGGGGATCAGTGTCCTGGCCAATGTCTATCCCTCAATCGATATCACAAAAACAGATGATATGGTTGTTATCGCATTGTTGTTCGTGGCAGTTCGATGTGCACATAACTGCTGTCACCAATGTTGCCTACGTTACAATGGCAACCACACATTGAAAAGAATGTCATTGGCTTATTATGATCCAGGCCAGAAACTCCCAAGGTATTTTGTGAAGTCAGCCTGAACCATAAGTTTTGTACTTTGAATTTGGCAAGGGTTTGGAGGAGTGTGTGACTCTCCCAGCATACTGCACTGCCTTTATAGTGCAGCGGGCCTGGAAACTGTAGTGGAGGCCATTTCTTGGGCTCCTCACTGGGCACCATTGCCTCCATTGTCTCTGGCTGCTGGATTTCCAGCACCATCAGTTCTGCACTGGGAATTGGCACAGAGCTGCATAATGGAAGCAGGCCCTTGTTTTAAGGTGATTTAAATCCCATTAGCGGGCCTAGGACTGAAATCTCCAGGCCCGTTAGCCTCTCTCTCTCTCCTCCCCCCAATGCCCCCCCCCAACCCAGGGGTGATTCATTCCAGCGGGCTGTAGTATAGCTCTGGACTTGCAGGGAGTTGACAGCCCGACCTCGCTAGAGTGAAGGGGGATAATCGAGGCCTCACCAGCAGGCCGAGAACTGGTGGTGTGCCCCCTGGGCATTGCCACTTTGGCAGTGCCAACCTGAGCCTCCCGGCACTGCCCAAGGCCTAAAGTGTCAATGCCCGGAGGGCATCTTTGCACTGCCCATCGGGCATCAGGCAGTGCCAAGAGGGCTGGGCCTAATGGGGATGGGTCCTAATGGGGACAGGGCCTCTGGGTAGCAATCTGTGGGGGTATGGGATTAGGTGTGCCACTTTGGGCTGAGTGACAGAGGGAGGGAGGCCAGCAATCGAGGCTGGGCATCGGGTTGGCTGGGGGGGGCATCCTGCTGAGGGGGCCGGGACTGCCAGGAGGGGGTTCAGGGCTGCCGGGGAAGGGGGAGATTGGGGAGTCCAGAGATCAGTTTTGCAAGGGTGGGCGGGTTGAGGCTGGCCCTGGCATGTTCGCAGGCCAGTAATCAGGCTGTGGGTGGGGGTGGTGGTGGAGGGCTGGTGATGCAGGGATCACAGAGCTGGTCAGCAACAAGGAGGTGGCAGACAGGGGCCACTGCACATGCGCCAATCTCAGCACTGACAGATCGGCGCTTGCAGAGTGGTCTGCTCAGCTGGTATGCTGCCAGCCTTTCCAGCGGGAATAGGCCCTGCCCACAACTTTTTGGACTGATTTCACACTAGTAGACTCTGCCTTGCACAGAGTGTGGGAGATTCACTTTGAAACTCCTGCTGAAAAAGCTAGTGTGATTTACTCCAGTTTTTACATGAATTCAACACTTACAATTTTTTTGGGAAAACCGCCCCCCCAGATGTTTCACTCCAGGTATGATTCAAGTAACCCACTCGGAAGCTTTTATCAAAGTTTATTTAAGAACACAGTTAAACTATAATAAGAAAAATCAGCATAACTTTTAACAATTACAAGAGAACAACCATTCGATTGTATAAACCTTAATAGCTAACCACACTGTTCCAAATCAAACAACCCCCACTAACATAGGCTTGGCACAGAAAGCGGGTATGCTCACATGATGCAGGATTTTGCAGTTTTTTAACACTTGCTGTGATTTACTCTTTTGGATGTTGAATTAAAACACTTAGGCTTTCAAGTCCTGGAATTTTCAGCACACTTCAAGAGACAGGGATAAAGATACTGCTTGCCTCCAGTTTCGAGCTAGCAACCCACAGACAGCAGGATTTTCATTCCAGAGAGAGAGAGAGAGACAAGAAACACTGCCTTCAGTCTGCGGTCCAAACCATCCAACAAAAATGAAACTAAAATGTTGGACTTTTCCTGTGGGAATAAACTGTCCAAAGGCAGCACCTGGCCTGTCAATCATGCTCCACCCAACAATTCCAAAAGGGTCATTAAACTCCAGGACACTGCATTAGGCCCAGATTAAAAATACACCAGATGGCCATTATATTGCTTCAGCATCAATTAGAGAACACCAGCTCAGACATTATGACAACAAAACAAAAAGGCTAGTCCTGCTTGGAAAAGCTGCAGAGAAATATAATTAAAATGCATTTCTCAAAGGCACAGCATCATCACAGGCTGACCTCTGGTGGTTCTGAAAAATGCTTTAGAAATGCATCTCTTTTATTTTCTTTTCCTAACATCTCATTCACAGAAATATTCTCACAATATGAAAATGGGAATGGTTTTAATGTATTCCTTGTACTGGCAAAAGAGTGCCCAGGACAGATTGCTTTCACTACATTTTACCAGGAACGTGGTTTTTGCATGACTTAAAAAAAATCTCACAAACGTGAGGAAGCGTTTTGGGTTTAGAGTAGTCACTGCTGTGAATGCTTAGTAGGTGCATAGGCCACTCAGCCCATCGCGTCTGCTCCACCATTCAATAAGATCATGGCTGATATGTTTGTGATCTCAGCTCCACTTCCTGGTCTGCCCCCACCACCCCAATTCCCCACCCCCCCCAAACCCACCCCTTAACTCTCTCCTCTAACCAAAACCAATCAAACTCAGCCATGAGTGAACATAAACACCCAGCCACTGAGTGAAGAAATCCCTCTTCAGCTTGGTCCTAAAGGGCTTGTCCCCTTGTCCTGGGTTCTTCAACAAAGGGAAACATCTCTCCTGTCTCTACCCTGCGGAGCCCTGTAAAAATTTTGAATGCATTCTTGAGATGTGCCATTTGCTGGCAAGGCCAGTATTTATTGCCCATCCCTAATTGCCCTTGAGAAGGCGATGGCAAGCCGCCTTGTTGAACTGCTTAAGTTTATGTATTAATGTCACAAGTAGGCTTACATTAACACTGCAATGAAGATACTGTGAAAATCCCCTAGTCACCACACTCCAGCACCTGTTCAGGTACACTGAGGGAGAATTTAGCCTGACTAATGCACCTAACCAGCACGTCTTTCAGGCTGTGGGAGGAAACCAGAGCACCTGGAGGAAACCCACACAGACACAGGGAGAATGTGCAGACTCCGCATGGAAAATGGCCCAAGCCAGGAATCGAACCCACGTCCCTGGTTCTGTGAGGCTGCTGTGCTAACCATATAGGCTTCTGCACCCCAAGAGAGGAACTATTAAGCTCAGAGCATCAGCCGAATAGGGATTTGAACCCTGAACCCTCAGATTAAAAAGTCTGATGCTCTAGGGACTGAGCTATAGGTACCCCCACAGTGCTGTTAGGGAGGGAATTCCAGGATTTGACCCAGCCACAGTGAAGCAATGGCGAGAGGTTCCAAGTCTGGATGGTGGGTGGCTTGGAGGGGAACTTTCTGGTATTTTTGTTGTTTGATTGAGTGGGGAGTTAGATCAGGGCCTGACTGCTGTGATATTGACATCAATGGAGAGCAGTTGGGGAAACTGGCAGTGTGACTGTGTGTTGAATCTGGCTTGAAATTGGCTCAAAGTCTCCCAGTTACCCACTGCTGCCATCTAGTCTTTTATGTTATACTGGGGATATGCGGACTGAATTTAAATTACCTTTGAAGTTGTAAAGAAGTAATAACTGTATTTACTTCTGGGATGAGAAGGGGGTGAGCTGTTTTATTCGGAATGAATTCGGGGCAGCTTATCTGAAGAGGAGCAAACAGCGGGGAGAAGGGTGAGGGAGTGGGACTAGCTCCAAGCAGGGAGAGATGGACCGAATGGCCTCCTTCTGTGTGCCATTCTCTGATTTTTTTTTGGTGGCTTGTTAACCTCTCGCCAAATATTGCTGGAGGGGCGGAAGACCCGGCTTCTAGAAGCTACCAGATTTCTGGAAAGGGTTAAGATTTAGACTGGACTTTAAAAAATAACAATGAAAGGAAACTTCATGGAGAATTAACAGGATGGGGAATAAAAAAGAGTCCCTTCTGAGCGCACCACTTTCTGATCGTCATAAAGCCGAGCCTTTGAAGCAGTTCTGAAGAAGCAAAGTCTCCACCTCCTGACCCTCAGCCAGTGCTGATGTGCTTGGGAAACTGAGAGGCCTCTCAACACACACACACACACACACTGAGACTCACAGAGAGAGACTCAGATCAGCGGAGCAGGGCAATAACTTCAGCCAAACACTCCAAACAACACTCTGGATGCGCTCTCCCAGATGTGAGGGGGCTGGCAGCCACAACAGCGGTATTTTGTTTTCACAAACAACAGTTTCTTGCAAACTTTTCAAAACGAAAAGAATTATATAGAGAAGGAGGGGGGAAGAGAGAAAGTTCTGCACGGGTCCAGCCGGTGGCTTCCACTGAACCACAAGCAGCGTCTCAGAGATAGAGGCAGATTCAGTGGCGAGTGCTGCAGTCAGTGTGAGCACACAGTGTGAAGTATCAGCCTCTTTAATCTCACCCCCTCAGCCTCTCTGCCCCGCTGCTGGCTGTGTCTAAAGCACAGGAGGAGGGACAGAGTCTCCACTACAATTCGCAGCTCTCTTTTGACTCTTGGACTGAGCAAAATCTCCGGAGGAACCGAATCTGGAATTGGGCTGAACTTGGAACCAGGTGAAAGCGATGGGTTCACACTGGCCCCCACTGCTTTGCAGATACCTGCTGCTGACCCTGATCCTCCCGGGTAAGTTACCTGTCCAGCTCTTGTTTCCTGGTGTATGTGTGTATATGTCCCTGTGTATGCGTACGTCCACATGTGTGAATGTCCATGTGTGTGCCCGTGTGTTTGTTTGTCCATGTGTGCGTAATGCATGTGTATCCAGGTGCATGTGTATATGTGTCGTCCATGTGCATCTATATGCCCATGTGCATGTCTCCACGTGTGTGTATATGCCCGTGTGCATGTGTCCACGTGTGTGTATATGCCCGTGTGCATGTGCCCATGTTTGTGTATGTCCGTGTGTTTGTACATGCCTGTGTGTACGTGTCCATGTATGTGCATGTCCGCTTGTGTATGTCCATGTGAGTGTGTCCGTGTGCTTGCATGTCCATCTGTGTATGTATGTCTATGTGTGTGTATGCCCATGTGTGTATGTCCACGTGTGTATGTCCATGTGAGTGTATGGCCGTGTGTGTGTGTGCATACTACACACACACAGTGCGCCACCAATACTCTTAGAAATGAATGAACTTCTTCAGGTTTGGAATGAGTGTTCCTTGTAGCTGACAACAGGCTGCTTCAGCTTGTGCCATTAGTGTGGCAATGTCTGTGCCAGCACTGGCCAGGATGACTCTGTATCTTACTGATTAACCCATTCTCCCAGGGACAGCTCTCCCTCAGTCAGCTCTGGGCTGAATTTCAAGAACTGCTGGCTCTCTTTAACCAGGGATGTACAACTTCTCAGTGCGGAGCCGGAGTTCCTCCAACTTGTCAAAAAGATCGGAGCCAACACCCAAAAGTGTGGGGTGGGGTAAATTCATGGCCATGTGTGAAGGGGTTTTTTTAAAGCGTACGGTACTGCGGCTTTTATTTGATTGCACTGGCTATTTACAGTGAGTTTTAACAGTTTTGGGTTCTCTGTAAAATTAAAACATGCCTTAGTCCTTTTAGTTTTGTTTTTAAGGAATGTTTTTAAATAGCAGGCGAGGTGGCGGAGTTTTGCGTTGACTTTCAAGAAGTTAAATATTTGTGAGGTTTGAAAGCTCGGAGCGGCTTCTCCCGGGTTTGTCAATATCGTGTCAATTTCATTCATTGAAGAGCCGCTGACCTTTGCCTCGTGTCTGTATCTGTCTCCACAATACGAGAGAAACTTAGCAACAAACAGCCTTTCACACGCGAGAAAAAAAACCACTGGGTATGAGAGAGAGAAATGTGGGGATAGAGAAAGTTCACCCAGGATATAAGCAGTCTGGAGCTGTGAATCATTTGAAGGGTTGATTATAGAGAGAAGTGAAGGGAAAAGAAACCCCATCTGTTGGAAATTACGGAGCAACTTTTAACAGAAAAATCTCCTTCAAACCAGGGAATTAAATCAAGGCTGGTGCAGAGAATGAAGCTGCCTCTGACGTGAAGATGATTGTTCCAGCAAGTTAAAGCAAAAACAGATCATTGCACAATTATTTTTCACCCCCCTCTCCCTCCCCGACTCTGAAATGACAAAAGAAAACAACTCCCGAAATGTTAACGGGATCCTCCCGGCGGCTCACTCTTCCCACTTGCATCGTACACCACCATCAGTGTCACTTGGACAACGCCAACTTGTCTTTTCGCTCTTTGCAAAAGTTACATGTGCGGACGGTTTAAGCACTGGTGAATATGTTAGTAATGCAGGAAACGTACAGCTCCTTGTCGGGTCTCACTAAATGAATTTCAATCAGGATTTGAATTCAGTTTGCAGTCTCCTGTTGCCTTCCTAATGCAGTTTGTTTATTCAAAATGTTAACAAACTGGACTGGTGCCAGAATAAAGGATTATCTCCCAACATCCTATGACTTTAAAAAGACCAATTATTTACTGTTTTTCATGAAATATTTTAAGGGGTTAATAATTATTTGTTTAAATGTAGTTTATTCGTTTTAAAATCAAATCACCATTCCCCCAATATACACACACAAATTCTCTCAGAGGTTCATTCCTGGAGGAACATGTGTGTACATGTATCAGGCAGTTTCATCTAACTACATTAGGGTGAAGTCGAGATGCCATTGGGTACAATAAGAAGTCTCACAATACCAGGTTTAAGTCCAACAGGTTCACTTGGAATCACAAGCTTTTGGAGCACTGCCCCTTCATCGAGTGAGTGGCTCCACTCACTCGATGAAGGAGCAGTGCTCCGAAAGCTCGTGATCCCAAATAAATCTATTAGACTTTGACCTTGTGTTATGAGACTTCTTATTGTACAATAGGGTGTGAAGACTCGGTGAGCTTCCCGCCCCCCCAACCCACCCCCACGTGGCAATAAGTGGTGGAGGTTCTACTAGATAGTATAGGGCCTGGGAGGGAATTGGCCAGATGAGGAATGAGATTCACCTCTGAATCTCTGCTTTCCTATGTTCTATTATCTGGCATACATGTTCTGTCCTCGATTGATATTGCTTGTCTTTATTCTGAGTTTTTCATTCTATCACCATAACCTCCGAGCTCCATTCTCCATTTCCAGCCTGTAACTCTGACCATATCTCCTCAGCACAAGCCTTGCTTTCAAGAGCGGCACGGTGACCCAGTGTTAGCACTGCTGTCTCCCAACACCAGGGACTCCGATTCAATTCCAACCTCGGGTGACTGTGCAGAGTTCACACTGTGCTCTCCCCATATTCTGGTTTCCTCCCACAGTCCAAAGATGTGCAGGTTAGGTGGATGGGCGATGCTAAATTGCCTGTCAGTGTAAGGGAGATTAACAGGGTAAATACATGATGTTACCAGGATAGGGCATGGGCGGGATTGGTGTCGATGCAGGCTTGATGGGCTGAATGGCTCCTTTCTGCACTGTAGGGATTCTATGATTATGATTCTATGATTCTAAAGCTCCCACTGCAGCCCGCACATGTGTGTAGCACATTTAGAGTGAAAATGTACCCTTAGGCATTTGCCAGAAGTGCATGCTTAAGCCACAAGACTGCAAGATGTGACCAAATGCTTGGTGAAAGAAGTGAATTTTAAAGAGTGCCTTTGAAAATCATTCTAATGGTCAAGTTAGGGATGTTTATTTCAAATGTAACTGATTGACTGAGACACACCATATTCAGCAAGTCAGCATTACCTACTGAGAATATTTCTTTCTTTATCCTCTGGTTGGGAAGTCAACAACAAGGACCCATGAGTTTGAAAAGTGTTGCTAAGCAGAGAGGTTGGCAGCAATGTCTTTTCAAGGTAGTTTCTTAGAGTACGTACTGCTCTGCCACAGGCAGTAGCTGTGGCAGAAACCATTGCATTTTTTTATGGAAAGACATAAATTTTTGAAGCTGAGAGCTTTGAAGAGAGAATAGAATTGTGTATTAGTTCTAGATAGTTTCAGTAAAATGCAAGTAAACACACTGAGGGTTGGAAATATTCTCTGTGCTATAAAGTTCTGTGGTTCAAAATAAAATCTTTACTGGTGCAGTTAATGAATCCGAGATTGCTACTTGCTGTTTGGGGTCCAGTCAGCCAGAGCCTGTCTAACATAGCTGGGACACTTAAAGAGGAGGGTATACATTAACCAGAATATACAATCAGCTAACACACTCGCTCATTAGTTAGAGATTTAAATATTTAGAGAACATGAAAGAGAGAGTCACTTATCTCTAATCGTTTTAGCTGTGATAAGGCAAATTTCAAACATGCCCAATGGTCCAGGATCCAGATTCAACAATGCCCTGAGTTTATACTCTATGCAGTGTTAAACTGAAGTGATGTGTGCCTACAATCACCAAAGATTCTCACTCCCTCTCATTCCAGGCTCTGGATTTAGACTGGGGCAAAACAGTGGTTAAAACTGCTGCCTCACAGTGCCAAGAACCTGGTTCAGTTCCTGGCTTGGGTCACTGTCTGTGCAGAGTTTGCATATTCTCCCTGTGTCTGCATGGGTTTCCTCCAGGTGCTCTGGTTTCCTCCCACAGTCTGAAAGATGTGCTGGTTAGGTGGGTTGACCATGCTGAATTCTCCTTCAGTGTACCCGAACAGGCGTCAGAGTGTAGCAACTAGGGGATTTTCACAGTAACTTTATTGCAGTGTTAGTGTAAGTCTACGTGTGACACTGACAAATAAACTAAACTAATCTGCAAACTCAGCTATGGTAAGTAGTTTAAGTATCTGAGAAGACTACTCTCTAAGGAGATAAGGAACGAACCAAATTTAACCAGTCATAAATGATTGGGACAGAAAAGGAGTCAATGGAGAAAAGAGAATGAAATTCCTAAAATAAGTTCTTACTCAAAACAAGTCTACAAGAGCAGAGAAGTTGCTATGTGTAGTTGTGAAATTTACAGTGGTTGGAAATGTGTAACGGTGTCCCACCACGTTTAGTTTTGGAAGTTCTTCCAATTCATTGTTAATGTCAATGATTTCAATATAGCCCAGAAAGGGTGGTGACAACATTTACAGATTATTTAGAAGACCAAAAGAAACTGTAGAGAAGTATTGATAAGATGGGGGAATGAATCAATGTGGGATAATTCATCTGGTTTAACAAGTTAACAGCAATGATTTCTATTCTGAAATGGAAGTAGATTCAGTGTTGTTCAGGAACACAGGGATTTTGAGATTCAGGTCCATAAGATATTAAAGACTGGGCTTTAAGGCTGCAAAAATGCTAATATTCTAGGTTTTATCACAAGATGTAGATTATAAAAGGCAACGATGAGCCTATATAATTTCTTTAAAAGACCTTTAAGAGTTCACTGAGGACATTGGACTCCACACTAAAGTTTATAATTTATTTATTAGAGTTACAAGTAGGCCTACATTAACACTGCAATGAAGCTACTGTGAAAATCTCCTAGTCACCACACTCCAACACCTGGTCAGGCACACTGAAGGAGAATTTAGCATGGCCAATGCACCTAACCAGCACGTTTTTTGGAGTATGGAAGGAAACCGGAGGGAAACCGCACAGACACGGGGAGAACGTGCAGACACCGCACAGACAGCGACCCAAACTGGGAATTGAACCTGGGTCCCTGGTACTGTGAGACAGCAGTGCTAACCACTGTGCCACCGTGCCACCCATAGGGACATTAAAGAGACATTCGACACATTCAATAGCGTTGTGCCTGAGCAAATAGAATTACTGGAAAGACTTGAAAATTGAGTATTTTCTCCACAGAACCAGGCTGAGGTTTAAATTATGAAAGGACAAAATATGGTAATTAGAAGCAGAATGTTTCAACTCACTGAATAATTGAGGTTGAATGTGAGGGACTAAAAACAGAAAACAGAAAAAAACGTCAATCTCAAGAAAGTTCTGAAGTTGTGGAATTCAGAGGCTGGAACAATATTATTGTCTCTGATCTTCAATAAAAATCCACCTGCTTGGGAAAGATAAAGTCTTATCTTTTATTCCATGATGTTTCAAAGGGAGACAATACTGGCACGCTGGCACAGTGATTAGCACTGCTGCCTCCCAGTGCCAGGGACCTGGGTTCAATTCTGGCCTTGGGTCACTGTCTGTGTGAAGTTTGCACAGCTTCCCTGTGTCTGCATGAGTTTCCTCTGGGTACACTGGTTTCCTCACACAATTCAATGATGCGTGGGTTAGGTGGATTGTCCATGTAAAATTTCGCCTTAGTGTCCTAGGATTTGTAGGTTAGCTGGATTAGCCATGGTAAATGTGTGGGGTTACGGGAAGAGGATCTTGGTAAGATACTCAAACAGAATGTCGAGCGGTGTAGACTCAATGGGCCAGTTAGTCTCCATCTGTACTGTAGGGATTCTATGGACCTGAAGCTCTTCATAGGTTCTGAATAAACCCAGCTGAAAAGGAGCAGACAGGTCAAAGAGTTAGGAGTGGATAAAGGTACAAAGGAGATCTCCTACCTTTTGAACCAGGGGATTATTTAGCTTAGCTCTTACCACCATAACCCCTAGCCCCACTGCCACTACCCTCATGACTCTGACCTTCTCCATGGGCAGCACTTTGGTTAGCGCCAGAGACCCAGGTTCAATTCCTGGCTTGGGCCACTATCTTTGAGGAGTCTACACATTCTCCCTGTGTCTGCATGGGTTTCCTCCAGGCTCCGGTTTCCTCCCACAGTCCAAAAGACATGACGGTTAGGTGCATTGGCCATGTTAAGTTCTCCCTCAGTGTACCCGAACAGGTGCCAGTATGTGGCGACGAGGGGAGTTTCATAGTCAGTTCATTGCAGCGTTAATGCAAGCGAATTTGTGACACTAATAAAATAAATTTTAAATTTTAAATCTCATCCCTCTGACCTCCATCAATAATGCAGCGATTGGGAAGTCCCAAATCCTATTCTCTTACCTTCATTTATATGCATGTAGTAATTCAGAATGGAGGAAAATCTCAGCAGACAAGTATAGGAGTGAGGGTTAGAAGGGAGGTCTTCATTTTACAATTTCCCCACTCCTTCACTCAGCAACTATCTGGTTTTGCTTGGAGGACAAGCCTCCCTGTGGCATTTTGTTAAAAATACATAAGACACAACTTGCATTGCACTGTACAGCAGCCAGGAACTGAGTTAAATTGCTTATCATGTTATCAGTGTCGCTCCAGTCTAAAAGTACACTGCTGCATTGAAACATTCTGCTGCGTTGGTGTATGAAGGGTTAACGTTAATTACATTTCTTTATGACTTTCTGGTTTTTCTTGGCGGCTGGGAGTAAGTGCCACGGCACCAGTTGATGCACTGCTGGCTCGCACAATCAAATAACTTGAATGGAACAGAAGGGGTATTGTACTTCAAGATTGGAAATACAGTAAAATCAAAATTATTCCACTGCATTTAAAAGGACATGATAGCAGAGATAACTGTTATGTGATTGCACAATACTCCATTCCTGCTGTGAAATTAAAACATTGGAACATATAACTTTATTTTGCAATAATCACCTGCACCAATATGATCCTAAGGTTTTTGCAATAATAATAGGAATGTGACCTCAGTGTAACAATGGGACCAGTTTGAATTTTACAGTTTCTACACATTTTGACTGAAATAAGTACAACAATAAAAACAAAACAATTAAATGTCAGAAGTAAACCAATTTTCCTCTACCCTTTAACAAAAACCATGTAAACATAGAAACTAGAAGCAGGAGTAGGCCATTCGGCCCTTTGAGCCTGTTCCACCATTTATTTTGATCATGGCTGATTTTCAAATTCAATCTCCTGAACCCCCCCTTCCCCCCATATCCCATGCCCCAAGATTCCTTCTTGAAATCACATAGTGTTTTGGCCTCAACTACGTTCTATGGTAATGAATTCCACACATTCACCATCTTTTGGGTGAAGAAGTTGCTGCTCAGACTTCTCAGTGCCAACGAGTGCCAGAGTCAAACTCTTCCAGTCAAAGATAGCTACTGAATGATCTTTAACCCCAGTGTCCTTCCTCACTGGCTTATGGAAGCCTCCAGTTCAGGGTGCTCGGAAGGGGCAAAGTGAAGCCCACATTGCTCATTACCACTGTGTGATATTAACTCGGGTTTACACATCTTGTAGACACCCAATGGTTTTCCATCTCTGACAGTGAGCCGGGCAAATGCCAACAGTAGTATTGTCACACCCCCTGTATCATTAATACCCCCAAAAATGTGTATGCGTTGTAGTGCGGTGACTTGGCATAATAGGTATCGGCATCTATTTTCGTGCATTTTGCCCTGAAGTTTGCTATTTACTTGGGAGAGGGAATCAGTTCCAAATTGTCTCCTTTCTTTCTCAATGTACAATATGCTTTGTCTGTCTAGTGTGCAAGAAACAACACTTTTCACTGTATACTAATACATGTGATAACAATAAACCAAATCAAATCAAATCAAACAATCCTTATAGCTAGAAAGAAAGGTTTAAATAGACAACAAAGTGGCTGGGCAATCAAACTTGCTGTGGGCATTGCTGCACGGGTTCCTGAGTGAGTGGTTAATTGAGGATAATTGAGATGTGCTTTGCAGAGGAAATATTAACCTGCTCTTCATGCTGGCTTTCAAAAGAAGTAACTGAGGAGTCCTTCCAGGAAGGTGGTTAGAAGCACAACATTCCTTTATGAACCTAAACTCAAGGTCAATGTGTTAATTAGTGTTTCTGAGAGCAACTGGATTCCTGAGTTCAGTGTGCTCAAAGGCAGCTTGTGGTTTTTTACAAGAAGTGAACGGACCAGTTTGTTTTATTCAAAATGACTGATTCAGCCAACTAGTTGAGACAACAGAACATAATTAAATTGCAAAACATCAGTCAAAGTGCAGCCAATTCACGTTTTTAGTGTCAAAATTATACAAATACCCAGGATAGGGAAGCAAGTGTAGGCTTCATATGTACAGTTTTCTTCAGGACTATCTCCAAGGGAAATCTTAATGGGCCAATTGGCCTACTTCTGCTCCTATGTCTTATAGTCTTCTGTCCGTCATTGGAAACCACACCTTTCCACATATTGAAAATATACTCAAACAATAAACTTTACAGGTCCCTTCATTACAAAAAGACAAACACAAACTTAACCTGAAATTATAGATTGGATAAAATACGAACGCTAACACACAAAATTCATGGTAATTCATAAACCTGAATCATTTCCTATTCATTTGTAACAGCCTGTTTAGAGAGTTCAATCACTAGGACTGGACGTAAAACATGATCACATGTTTTAAATTATGTGTGTCTTTCCATTCCAGGATTGGGTAGTGCTTCATCTCTCCACTACTCAGAGGGAACATCAAGCAGGTCCATTGAGAAGATCCTTGGCAAGTTTAGCAAAGATTTTCAATGCCATCACATGTTGAAGCACCTGTACAACGGAGCCAGGATCACTGTCCAGATGCCACCTCAGGTGGAGAGTCACTGGGTCTCCACAAGGTGAGTAAACACCAGTCAACCTCACCTGCCTAATAACTGATAAACAGACGATTTCTACACATTATCAGAATCATAGAATCACAGAATACTACAGTGCAGAAGAGGCCCTTCAGCCCAACAAGTCCTGACCTGCCCACCTAATCCCACTTGCCAGTAGTTGGCCCATAGCCTTGAATGTTACGGTGTGCAAGTACTAATCCAGGTACTTTTTAAAGGATGTGAAGCCTCCCACCTCCACCACCTTCCCGGGCAGCGTATTCCAGATCGCCACCACCCTCAAATCCCCCTAAACCTCCCACCCCTCACTTTTAACGTGTCCCCTCATAACTGACCCTTCAACTAAGGGGAACAGCTGCTCCCTATCCTGTCCATGCCTCTAGTAATCTTGCACACTTCAATCAGTCCACCTCTCAGTCTTCTCTGCTCCAGAGAAAACAAACCAAGCCTATCCAACCTCTCTTAGAATCATAGAATCCCTACAGTGCAGAAGGAGGCCATTGAGTCTGCACTGACCACAATCCCACCCAGGCCCCATCTGCACAACCTCATGCATTTACCGTAGCTAGTCCCCCTGACACTAACCCTTAGGTGATTAGGCCAATCCACCTAACCCACTCATCTTGGACTGTGGGAGGAAACCGGAGCACCCAGAGGAAACCCATGCAGACACAGGGAGAACATGCACACTCCACACAGACAGTGACCCAAGACGGGAATCGAACCAGGTCCCTGGCACTGTAAGGTAGCAGTGCTAACCACTGTGCCATGGTGCTACCATAACTTCAATGTTCCACCCCAGGCAGAATCTCCCCCTCCAGTGTGTTCACGTCCTTCCTATAATGTGGTGACCAGAATTGTATGCAATACTCACCAAAGTTCTATACAACTCCTACACGATCTCTCTGCTTTTGTAATCTATGCTCCGACTGATAAAGGCGAGTGTGCCTTACGCCTTTTTCACCACCCTATTAACCTGCCTTTCCGCCTTCAGACATCTATGGACAAACATGTCAATGTCCCTTTGTCCTTCCAAACTTCCCAGTGTCAGACCTTCTCATTGTATACTTCCACAAAGACAGTGACCCCAAGTCAGGAATTGAACCCGGGTTCCTGGCGCTGTGAGGCAGCAGTGCTAACCATTGTGCCACTGTGCCGCCCATGTTCTCCCCGTGTCTGTGTGGGTTTCCTCCAGGTGTTGCAGTTTTGTCCCACAGTCCAAAGGTGTGTGGGTTAGGTGAATTGGCTGTGCCAAATTGCACCTTAGTGTCAGGGGGACTAGCAAGGATAAATGCAGGGGTTACGGGGATAGGGCCTTGGTGGGATTATGGTCAGTGCAGACTTGATGGGCTGAACAGCCTCCTTCTACACTGTAAGATTCTATGATTCTAACGTGCAGACTCCACACAGACAGTCACCCAGTTCGGAATTGAACCCGGCTCCCTCCCGTTTTGAGGCAGCCACACTAACCGCTGTGCTACCTACACGCTGCTTCCGAACAGATTCAGTCTTTGAACCTAATCTTTTCGTACTTGGTCACTTCCTCAATAACAAAACTAATTCCGAATAACTTCAACTCCACCCAGTGTTGAACGAATGCTTAGTTAGTGGGATCCCTCATTGTTGAGCATGTGCTCCACACAGTTAACTGTGGTATGACTTACATTACATGGACAATTTACTTAACAGGTGAATACCAGCAATGTCAGTCCAAATACTTTGGATCTGCTTAATGTTCCCTTTGCGATGGAGCACTGCTGAGTCCTGAAATTAAAAGGACAGATGTAACTTATTTTATAACATATGAACATAAGTGAAACTAGACTAAATGACTGTCAATTCATTACTGCGCTTGCACTTAGCAATACTGTACCAAATTCATAGAACCTTGCAGAAAGAGGCCCTTCGGCCCATCAAGTCTGCACCGACCACAATCCCACCCAGACCCTACCCCCATATCCCTACATATTTTACCCACTAATCCCTCTAACCTAGGCATCTTAGGACACTAAGGGGCAATTTTAGCATGGCCAATCAATCTAGCCCACACATCTTTGGACTGTGGGAGGAAACCAACGCAGACATGAGGAGAATGTGCAAACTCCACACAGACAGTGACCCGAGCTGGGAATCGAACCCAGGTCCCTGGAGCTGTGAAGCAGCAGTGCTAATCGCTGTGCTGCCATGCCGCCCCTGAGATCTACTTCAGCAGAGGTGTTGGGAAGAGAAATTTGGAAAGGGCTTGTTAGTTGTTCATATGCACACATTTCACTCAGTGTCTTCTACCATTTAAAAGTGTCCATAGCATGTTCAGGTGATATTTAAATTGTGCAACAAACAACACCACTTATACATAAATCATACATTGCGGTGAGTAAGTAATTTGCAGAAGGCAGGCTATTCTTTTTATCAAACTAGGAATTAGCAATAAAATCAGAATGGCGGCTCAGGAATAGAGAATGAGTTTGATAAGATATGGTAAGTGTGCGGCACAATTGCAGATTAAGCTTGATGTAGATAATGCATGGCTAACGGAATGGTGTGGGAGGGAAGGTTTTAAATTTTTGGATCATTGCGACAGTTTCTGGGATAGGTGGGGGACTTATACAAGTTGGATGGATTGCACCTGAACTAGGGGTGATCCAATATCCTTAGTGGGAGGTTTGGTCATGCTGTTGGGAAGGTTTTAAACTAATTTGGCAGGGAGATGAGACACAGAGTAGATGTACAGTTGGGAATGAGGTTCAGTCAAATATAGGAGGAAAACTAGGTCAGTGCAACAGGCAGAGAAGACATAGGACTGATAAGGCAGATGAGAGGATTGGAAGGCTAACTTGCATCCATTTTAATGCAAGGAACCTGTCTGATAAGGCAGGTGAACTCAAAGCTTTGATCAGCACACAAATATACGATATTGTTGCAATCACTGAGACATGATTAAAAGAAGGGCAGGACTGGCAATTCAACTTACCTGGGTATAGATATTTCAAGTATTATTGTGGGGGGAGTAAATTTAAGAGAGGAAGGGGCATTGCATTATTGATAAAAGAGACCGTCACTGCAGTAACGAGGGAGGATGTCTGAGAAAGTTATAGAATCATAGAACCCTACAATGCAGAAAGAGGCCCTTCAGCCCATCGAGTCTACATCAAACACAATTCCACCAGGCCCTACTCCCATATCCCTACATATTAAACCCTCTAATCTACACATCCCTGGACACTAAGGGGCAATTTCTTAGCATGGCCAGTCAACATAACCCGCACATCTTTGGACTGTGGGAGGAAACCCACACAGACACGAGGAGAATGTGCAAACTCCACACAGACAGTGACCCGAGCTAGGACTTGAACCCAGGACCCTGGAGCTGTGAAGCAGCAGTGCTAACCACTGTGCTACCGTACCGCCAATAAAGAAGTTCTTCCAATGAGGCCCTATGGGCAGTGTTTAGAAATAAAAAGGGGTGATCACTTTGCTGGAATTATACTACAGGCCTCCCAACAATCAGAGGGAGATAGGGGAGTGGATATGTAGGCAAATCCAGAGAGGTGTGAGGGGACTAGGATCATAATAGTAGGGAATTTCAATCTCACCCATATTAACAGAAATCACCTTAATGCAAAAGGATTAGATGAGCTGAAATGTTTAAAGTGCATCCAGGAGGGTTTTTCATGCCAGTATGTAGATAGACCTACTGGCGATGAGGCAGTGCAAGATCCGATCCTAGGGAATGAAGCTGGGCAAGTGGTCGAAGTGTCAGTGAGCGAGCATTTTGTGGATAGTGGCCGTAACTCTGTAAGCTTCAAAGTTATTATGGAACGAGCTAAGGATAGTCCAGAAATCAAGTGTGTGAATTGGGGGAAGGTTGATTTCAATATTATTGGACAGGATCTGGCAAATCTAGACTGGGAGCAGCTGCTTGCAGGTAAATGTACATTTGGAGAGTGGAAGTCTTTTAAAAGTGAAATAGTGCAAGTTCAGGGCCAAGATGTTCTTCTAGGAGTGAAGGGCAAGAGCGGCAAGCCTAGGAACCTTGGACGTTAAGTAATATCGAGGGTCTGGTAAAGAAAGAAAAGAAAGCATATTGTGTGTATGGGGGATACCCTTCAGGAGTACAGAGAGTGGAGGGATGAATCGTCAAGCATGACACAGGAGGAGTGTCAGGGGCCTGATTCATGTGGAAACATTGAACTAACTTGAGTTTTCCAACAAGTCAGAGAAGTGATTTTGTGAAGGAAATGGTTAAGGAGAAGGAATAAGGAAACTCAGAAGACTACTTAAAAATTCAATTGTTAGATAAGGAGTCACGAGTAAAAGCAATTTTAGGATTGTCATCAGGATTTTTTTTAAAAACAAAGACTTGTGTGGAATGGGTTTCCAGATAGAATAATGAATGGAAAACCATTGGAATTGTTTAAGAAACTGAAGTGCTTTATGCATGAATGAATTCCGAATATCCCATCCATGCGCTACTTCCATTATCCCACATATTTACCCCGCTAATCTCCTTAACCTACACATCTTGGGATAACAAGGAGCAATTTAGCATGGCCAATCCACCTAATCTGCACATCTTTGTGGACTGTGGGGGGAAACTGGAGCACCCAGAGGAAACTCACGTAGACACAGGGAGAATGTGAAAACTCCACACAGACAGTGACCCCAGACGGGAATTGAACACAGGTCCCTGATGCTGTGAGGCAGCAGTGCTAACCATTGTGCCACCGTGCTGTCCTTTCTCAGACGGTTGCAGGTCTGGAGGAAATTACAGGGACGCGGAGGAATGGGGTCTTGGTGCAATTTGAAAACAAGAATGAGAATTTTAAAATCAAGCATTGCGAAACCAGGAGCCTTATAGGTGGGCAAATATCGGGGTGATAAATGAATGGGATTTGGTGTGAGTTTGGATATGAGAAGCTTTGTTTTGGAGGAGCTCCAGTTTATGTAGGATAAAAGGTGGGAGGCCTGCAGAGTTCAAACAGCCAAGTCTAGGGGTGACAAAGGCATGGATAGAGTTGGATGATGGAACAGAGTTGGAAGTAGATGATCTTGATGATGAGGTGGTTATGTGGTTAGAAGCTATTCTAAGTCCACGACAACACTGTATTTATGAATGGTGTAGTTCCACATCAGAGAGTTGCCAAGGAGAGAGATGGAGAAATCCATTTTTGTCAATGATAAATCATCGTTTGTGAGTAAAACATTCTTTCTGATATTAATTGAAGAGAATTCATTGTATTACTAGTCCTATTCAATTCGGACATAGACCTGAAATATAGATGCCCGGAACTGTGCTCCCTCAATAATGAATTGAAATATAAAGCTTCTTTCAGCTCCATTAGTGTTCTTTCATTAACCCTCCCTTCCATAGTCCTCGATGGAAAAGTAGAATACAGTTTTGTACTGAGTCAGGTCCTGACTGCCTTGTTGGTAGGGTAGACAGGTGGATGCCTGGCTTATCTCAAAAAGGAGAGCAAAGGTATTTGGAGTTCTGTTACAGATTCTTCCAATTAACCAGTGGCAAAATGGGTAAACAAACAGATTTTGCTGTCAACTTCTTGACTGCTGTAGATGGACAATTCAGGCAAAGACCTTTAAAGAGAGAAATGTAGTTTTGGTTCTAACAGTCTACGTTGAAAATGCTGTCAATGTTCCAAAGAACGAATGGCATGGTGACATGGAGGGTGGCACAGTGGCACATAGGGTGACAGAGTGACACAGTTGTTAGCCCAGCTGCCCCTCAATGCCAGGAACCCGGGTTCGATTCCCACATTGTCTATGTGGAGTTTGCATGTTCTCCGCGTGGCTATGTGGGTTTCCTCCGGGTGCTCCACTTTCCTCCTACAGTCCAAAAGACGTGCTGGTTAGGGGCACTAGCCATGCTAAACTCTCCCTCAGTGTATCCGAACAGGCACCGGAGTGTGGGTGACTGGGGGATTTTCACAGTAACTTCACTGTAGTGTTAATATAAGCTGACCTGTGACCCTAATAAATAAACTTAAATTTTATAAGCTATGCTAAAACCAGATTTTATAAATTATATAAATTTTACAATTTTATAGAAATAAATGTTATAATTTAAACCAGACTTTCTAAACGATGCTAAAGCCTTGCTGGCTGTGCAACTAATTATCATCTCTTTGCAGTTGCGAGGTGAGACCAGGTCCTGAGTTCGTCACTAGATCCTACAAGTTTTACTCCAACAACACATTCAAAGCTTATCAGTTTAACTATGGAGACAACCACTGCACACATCCCACCTACACCTTGGTGATCAAAGGGAAACTCCGCTTGCGCCAGGCTTCCTGGATCATTCGAGGAGGAACCGAGGCTGACTACCAACTTCACAGGGTTCAGATCATCTCCCACAACAAGGTGACAGCCGAGGAGATGAGCCTGAAATTGAACAGGTCGTGCCCGGGGTTTGTGCCGGGGCAGAAGTTGTGGGAGCCCAACGTCAGCTACGACATTTGGAGCGACGAGAGCGGCTGTAACTGTTTCCAAGCTCTGAACTTGGCCATGCACGAGCTGCAGCTGCTCAGGGTGGAAAAACAGCACCTGCACCACAATCCCGAGCACGTGATCCAGGAGCTCTTCCTGGGGGATATCCACACGGATTGGTCCCAGCGCATGTACTACAGACCCTCCAGCTATCAACCTGCACTGCAGAATGCTAAGGTATCTCTCATTTTCTGACTGATATTATTGAAACCGGTTATAGAAACTAGAAGCAGGAGGCCATTCAGCCCTTCAAGCCTGCTGTGCCATTCGTTTTGATCATGGCTGATCATCAAATTCAATATCCTGATCCTGCCTTCCCCCCATGTCCCTTGATCCCTTTAACCCCAAGATCCATATCTAATTTCTTCTTGAAATCACACAAAGTTTTGGCCTCAACTACATTCCGTGGTAGTGAATTCCACACATTCACCACCCTCTGGGTGAAGAAATTTCTTCTCACCTCAGTTCTAAAAGGTTTACCCCTTATCCTCAAAATATGACCCCTCGTTCTGGACACCCAACTTTGAGTAAATATGACCTGCAAGTTCCTCCCCAAGCCACTCACCATCCTGACTTGGAAATATTTCATCATTCCTTCCCAGTCGCTGGGTCAAAATGTCGGAATTCCTTCCTTAGGAGCACTGTGGATGTATCTACAACACATGGACTGTGATGGTTCAAGAAGGCAACTTATCACCTTCTCAAGGGCAATTAGGGATGGACAGTCAATGTTGACCTAACCAGTGCTGCCCAGGTCTCATGAATGAATATATTTTAAAAATTCCAGGGCTATGGAGAAGGAACGAGGTAGTGAGATTAATTGGATAGCTGTCCCTGTGATAGCAAAGGCATGATGGGCCAAATGGCCCCCTGTGCTATAATCCTCAATGATTCTATCATATTACTTTGATTTTTTTTGTTCTCTTTTTCAAATATAGTTTTTTTGTTCCATGTTGGGTAATGCTGCAGCTTAACACAGTCTCTCCAATTTCATAACGCCTCAAAATAGAAATTCAGAATGTTAGATAGACTAGCTTGCAACCTTTGCCAAAAGCTGAAGTTGAACAGGAATCAAGATAGGAGCAAGGGAGGAGATGGTAGGAAATAAGCAGAGCAGGGGATGGCGGAGGAAGGCAGCATAGGAAATGGTAGGATACAGACAAAGTAGGAGATGGCAGGATACAGGCAAAGTAGGAGATGGCAGGATACAGGCAGAGTAGGAGATGGCAGGATACAGGCAAAGTAGGAGGTGGCAGGATACAGGCAGAGTAGGAGATGGCAGGATACAGGCAGAGTAGGAGATGGTAGGATACAGGCAGAGTAGGAGATGGCAGGATACAGGCAGAGTTGGAAATGGTAGGATACAGGCAGAGTAGGAGATGGCAGGACACAGGCAGAGTTGGAAATGGTAGGGTACAGGCAGAGTAGGGGATGGCAGGGTATAGGCAGAGTTGGAGATGGCAGGATACAGACAGAGTCGGAGATGGCAGGATACAGGCAGAATAGGAGATGGGGCAGCATACAGGCAGAGTTAGAAATGGTGGGATACAAGCAGAATAGGAGATGGAAGGATACAGGCAGAATAGGAGATACAGGATATAGGCAGAGTAGGAGATGGTAGGATATAGGCAGAGTAGGAGGTGGCAGAAATGGTGCAGGAAATGTAGCGGTTATGGTTAAAAGTTGTTAAAAGAATTAAAGTCCCAATTCCATAAGATACAGAGTGAATGAAAAATTGGATTTCTATTTGAAATTCCGGGGCTGGAATTCTCTGTCCTTGCCTCCACCTGGGATTCTCCAGTCCCGCTGCAGTGAATGGGGTTTTGGCTGAGCACCGAATTCTCCGTTCTCTCTGGCAGCAGTGGCTGGATGAACGAGATCGGAGAATCCTGGCCCTGGAATTTTGCTGTCTGAATTGCATTTTGGAATTTTATTCAAACACTAAACTGGCTTCAAAGTCAGATCTGAACTCAGTGCAGACTAGTATCAGAGGCAACCAACTTTTTTGCTTGGGTGTAGAAGTAAATTATGTGTTAGTCAATCCTGTAATCTTTACTTGTGACAAGCTTTCAAGTATAAATGTAAATCCGGGGAGTTTAAAAATGGAGCAGGGGGTAGATGCAATGTCACTAGGTCAGTAATCCAGAGGCCCGGGCTAATGTTTGTGGAGTGGTGGGAGGGAGGGGAGGACAGGTTCAAATCTCAGCACAGCAGCTGGTGAAATTTAAATTCAATTCATAAAAATCTGGAATTAAAACAAAAGCAAGTCTCAGTAACAGAGACAATGAAACCATTGTCGATTGTCGTGGAAACCTGTCTGGATCATCTGGCCCACATGTGACTCCAGATCCACAGCAATGTGGTTGACTGTTAACTACCCTTTGAAATGGCCACTCAGTTGTAGGGTATTTCGGGATGGCCAACAAATGCTGGCCCAACCAGCGACGCCCACATCCCATGAGACCATAGCACATTCATGATGAGGCAACCTTATCAATCAGGACAAGTGATTATCCAAGTGTAAGAGCCATGATAAGTGAGGTTTCTTCATCAGTGAATTGTTCGTCAGAGTTCCATGTCTATTGGCACAACATCTCTATATTCTATTTATAGGTAAGTCTAGTAGTAACTTGTGGGCCGAAGGGCCTGTTTGTGCTGTAGTTTTTCTATGTTCTATCTCCCTTCATGGCCTTTCTCATCAGTATTATATCACATTCAGTATTGTGCTCCAATTCTAACTTTCCTTTGTCTCTCAGACTTTTGACTTGATTTGATTTATTATTGTCACATGTATTGGGATACAGTGAAAAGTATTGTTTCTTGCACACAATACAGAAAAAGTATACTGTTCATAGAGTATATAGAGGAGAAGTAAATGCAGAATGTAGTGTTACAGTCATAGCTAGGGTGCAGAGAATGATCAACTTAATATAAAGTAAGTCCACTGAAAAGTCTGACGGCAGCAGGGAAGAAGCTGTTGAGTCGGTTGGTACATAACTTCAAACTTCTGTATCATTTTCCCGATGGAAGAAAATGGAAAAATGTATGCCTGAGGTCCTTGACTATGCTGGCTGCTTTTCTGAGGCAGCAGGAAGTGTAGACAGAGTCAATGAATGGGAGGTTGATTTGAGTGATGGACTATGTTCACAACTCTTTGTAGTTTCTTGTGGTCTTGGTCAGAACAGGAGCCATTCCAAACTTAATAACAGGTTTGGCTCAAATAGTTTGTTCTGCTGCTTTAACACCCTTGTACTCTTTCAATTTGCATTAGTCAGTACCAGTTATCTCACAGCGTAGCATAAGTGTGTTGCGGTTCAAGCAGGCGAATCTGTAGAATTTAAGTCTGGTTACTACTTGGCTTGGGACCTTGTCAACTTCCAAGTTTGCCTGTGTCATCCCGTGTTATGATATTTCATTACAACTGCATAACTGACTTGTTTTACCAATTTCAACAATTGCCTCATCTTTGAATCATACACTTCATTTCCTTCTCCACTTATTCAATTATAGAAACACAGAAACTAGAAGTAGGAGTGGGCCATTTGGCCTTTTGAGTCTGTTCCGCCATTCATTTTCATCATGGCTGATCATCAGATTCAATACAAAAATTGCTGGAACATCTCAGCAGGTCTGACAGCATCTGTGGGGAGAAAATAGAGCTCTGACAAAGGGTCATCTGGATTCAAAACATTGGCTCTATTCGCTCGCCACAGATGCTGTCAGACCTGCTGAGATTTTCCTGCATTTTCTATTTTTGTTTCAGATTCCAGCATCTACACTATTTTGCTTTAATCAGATTCAATATCCTGGCCCTGCACCGCGCCCCCCCCCTCCATTCCCACCGCCCGCGCCCCCCCCCCACACCATTCCCTGGATCCATTTAGCCCCAAGCCCCAAGGGGTGGGGGTGGGGGTGGGGGGGTGTGGAAAGAGTGGGGGTTAGAGGGCAGCCCTTCCCTTCAGTTGAAGAGTCAGTCACAAGCTTCAAGGTTAGGTGGATTGGCCGTGCTAAGTTGCCCCTTAGTGTAAGGGGGACTATCTAGGGTAAATGCATGGGGTGATGGGGTTAGGTTCTGGGTGGGATTGTTGTCAGTGCAGACTCGATGGGCGGAATGGCCTTTTTCTGCACTGTAGGATTCTACGATTCCAACATTAGGGGCAGGAGGTTTAGGGGGATGTGAGGTAAAATGTTTTTATCCAGAGGGTGGTGACGGTCTGGAATGTGCTGCCGGGAAGGGTGGATGCCTCACAACCTTTAAAAAGTACCTGGATGAGCACTTGGCATGTCATAATATTCAGGGCTATGGGCCAAGTGCTGGTAGAAGAGATTAGGTGGGAGTTCAGGAGTTTCCTGTATGTCAATGCAGACTCAATGGGCCGAAAGGCCTCTTCTGCACGGTGTGATTCTATGATGTCTCATTTTTAACTTTTACATGTCCGGATTGAGCTTGTCCATTTACATATCCCTGCACTGCATGACTCTATAGCGCCGTTAGTGGTAGATATTGTCAGTGCGGACATGATGGGCTGAAAGGCCCTCTCTGCAGTGTATGACTCCATGTCCCAATATAAATAAGATGGAAATGTTTAGAGGCAAATTTCAAAAGGAGCCTTTGTCACATCTGAATATTCTCAAGAGGAACCATTCCTAGTAATTAACTGAGATGCATTTCCCCATCACGTCGAAAGAGTAATGGCCCCTCTCAATGGACTCAAGGAATGAATGCACTGTGGAACAGGAAAGTACAGGTTCCATGCATGGTACACGCTGAGGTGAACTGAACTAAACCTGACTTCTGGCTGGAAAATGAGAACTAGCCTCACTCTGCAGGTCATGTGGCAAAGGAAAGGAAAATAATGTCATGTTTGTGCCCTTGATTATTCCTGATTGGATTCAGTTTGAGGAGAAGATCAGCCTTGGCTGCCAATTTTTTTGTCTACGGCCTTCCACATCTTAAAAGATGCTCCAAAGAAAAGCAAATAAACTGTAAAGGGGGGGTCAGCCTTTTGTTCAGGCTGGCTAATGCTGCATCAATTAATGGAAGAAATCTTGGTTAAATCTCTCCTCCGGGGCATTTGACATCATCATCTGGATATTCATAATCGAGCATCACTTAATTCCTGCGGCTTCTCTCTGCAGGAAGTGTTATCTCAGTGTCCATCTGACCTACCATCTCAGTGCAGAAATATGAGCTGATGCAAAACCCATTTTCTCTAGACGAACTACAGAAAGTTAAGCACAGGGCATGGATTTTACCAAACAACAAGCAAGACATGCAGGGGAGGGCTCTGAAGAGACCTTGCATGTGGGGCCTCATGCCTTTGATGTAGCCAGCCTGTCCTTTTACTGAACTGCATAAATTATCTCTACTTTGAGACCACCAAGCACTTGGTTAATTTAGGGCACTTTAGCATTTTTTAATACTGATCTTGTAGCATGTCACTGGACAGCAGTTTGGGTAAGTTGCTGTTTTTGAGTCTGCTTTAACAATGAATGCAAGTACTCAAGATACACTGTGCCATATCAGAAAATCTCACAGGCAACACCATTTTGATAATTATCAAAAGAACTAAATTCAGCATCTCATTGTTGCAGGACTTTTCTGTTTGCCAACGTCCAGCATTCTTTGCTGTATGCCTTGCTTTTTGCCTTCTGTGTTGCTTTAAGTATCATGTCCCTGTCCTCTGCCATCTTCAGTGTTGACTTGGGTTGGAGGAAGTTCATGAAGAGCACGAACACTAGTACAGAGCTGTTGGGTTGAATGAATTTACGTAATTCAACATAGTTCAGTTCCCCAAGGTAACCAAAATAGGTATTATATGATGCCTCACCGATAGTCAGCTCAACAGCATTGAAAAGTTAACTTTTTACTCTTCCCATAGATGCTGAGTATTAGCAGCATTTTTCTGTTTTCATTTTGGATGTCAACATGGGCAAAATTTTGGTTTTGCATTCATTTCTTGGTGTTGGTTGGGCAATGAATGTTGGCCAAGGCACTCAGAGAACTTTCTGTTTTAGAAATAGTATCACGGAATCCTTAACATCTACCTGATTTAACAGTTTGGACTTTGTTTTAATAGATTGTCTAAATTTATATTGAATATATATGTTTTTTTTATATTCATTCGTGGGACATGAGCACTGCTGGCTGGCCAGCATTTATTACCCATCCCTAGTTCCCAAGGGCAGTTGAGTCTCAACCACATGAGTGTGGCTCTGGAGTCACATGTAGGCCAGACCAGGTAAGGACGGCAGATTTCCTTCCCTAAAGGATATTAATGAATCAAATGGGTTTTTCCAACAATCGACAATGTCATCAGTAGCCTCTTAATTATTTTCCCATGGCGATATTCAAACCCAGATCCCTATAACATTAGCTGATTTTCAATATCTATATTGTATTTATGCAAGATATTACTGCATTCTGAGCATGATGTTTTGAGTGTGAAGATGTTTAGTTGTACAGCCTGGTATGCATTGTAACTTAGATATATGACATTTAGTTTTTAAAATATGCACATTGTCACATGAAATATATTTTCACTTTTTAAAAAAATCTTCTTTCCCCATAATCCCATAACCTCCCATGCTTCAAACTTAACAATGTTTTCTAAGAATTAAATGCCATCATGTTCGTTATATTAATGACTTGCAAGACATGAGTTCAAATCCAGCTCAGGAATTTAAATTCAATTAATTAAATAGATATGGAATAAAAATGTAATACAGTAATAATGACCAAGAAACTACCAGATGATCATAAAAAAAATCTAATTTACTTATGTCCTTCAGGAAAAGAAAAATGCCACCCTTACCCAGCGTGGCATGGTGGTTAGCACTGCTGCCTCACAGCTCCAGGGACTAAGGTTCAATTCCGGCCTCAAGTGACTGTGTGAAATTTGTATGTTCTCTGCGTGAGTTTCCTCCAGGAGCTCTGGTTTCCTCCCAGAGCTCTGGTTTCCTCCCACAGTCCAAAGATGTTGATTGGCCATGTTAAATTGCCCCTTAGTGTCAGGGGATTAGCAGGGTAAATACATGGAGTTATGAGGATAGGGCCTGGGTAGACTTGCTGTCAATGCAGGTTCGATGGGCTGAATGGCCTTCTTCTGCACTGTTGGGATTCTATAACTCATTGTGACTCAAGACCAACAGCAAATTGGGTGACTTTTAATTGCCCTCTGAAATGGTTTGCTAAGAACACTGTTATATCAAACTGCTACAAAATAGTCTAACAAGAATAGTTCCCTATCTAATAGCATTGTGGCTGTACCTACAGCATAAACTGCAACAGACACACCACTACCTTCTTGTGAGCAATTATTTGTGGGCAGTAAATGCTGAACTTGCCAGGTATGCCCACATCCCCCGTACGAAACAAAATGCTGTTTTTATGTTTGATATTGGAATGGTGCAGAATAGAGTAAAAGAATGAAGAAACTAGCAGCCAGTGAAAGCTTAAGGAGAAAATGCTGGAAAATCTCAGCAGGTCTGGCAGCATCTGTAAGGAAAGCCAGAGAAAACTTCTTTGCTTTGTGCAAAGTGAGAGTATTTTACTAACGTCCATGATATAGGGTGGAATTCCCTTCCCACTGCCAGGATCCTGCAGCAGGGGTGGGGCGACCCATGTAAAACACCACACATATCAGCAGGACCGCACAATCCTGCTGGTGGCCAATGTCAATGGAGTAGCTTCCAGTGCCAGAAAACATGCCACAGGGGCCTGGAAAATCTTGTCTATAGTGTCTGTTATATGGATTAAACAGTGTCAATGCACGTGGATAAAAGAAGCTCTACGTAATGATTTGCAAAACCTGAACAACAACAACAACTTATATAGCAGCTTTACTATAATGAAAAGGCCCAAGGCACTTCACAGGAACTTTTTTTGTGTATTAATACATGTAGCCCAGAGCCCTGTTCTTTGCAGACAGATATAACAGGTACACACATTGTGCCTGTTTCAGGTAGCCGTTCACTGGTTCATTCACAAGACAATGCCTTGAATAATCAGTGTCAAGCTACCTGTTTTAAGCTTCAAACAATACTTGGCAGTTAACTACCAGTCACCATCAACTGACACACTCTCCATGGCAACACCTCTACCAATTACAGCCCATTTACCAACCAATCAGAAATCTCTTCTCATCCAGTATAAATTTGTGATTTGCCTGACATTGCTCTTCTTGCAAACTGTTCCGATGAGTGGAAGACAAAAAGCTTTGATTAAAATAGTCTCTTTTTTCAGCAATATTCAAATTCTGTATCACCAAATGACGATAAAAAATAAGGATTACATCAAGCCACATAAGGAGAAATTAGGTGTCAGATGACCAAAAGCTTGGTCAAAGGCTTTCAGGAATGTCTTATGTTACGACCAGTTACCAGGTGATGTTCCCAAAATTGTTAACCTGGGCAAGATCCTTCAATTTCTTACCATCCAGCTGGGTTATTCCAAATTGTTACACCCCAGATGAGGAGGGATGAATTGCCTCCCTTTCTGCTGATCGCAAAAGATTAATCTAAAAAGATTAATTAATTTCTTTCTTCAGGGACAGGTTTTTCCAATCCCAATATTTTTAAGAAGACAATTTTACCAGGCCTTCTTGAGTTAAAGATAGAGTTTATTAACTAGTAAAGGCAAGAAAATTATAAAACACATGCATATGTATTCAAACAGATTAGAAGTGAGAATTGAGTCCAAAATAAATAAGTAAAGAGAAAAGGTATACGAAACAGTCCTTGACTCATAGGGAACAGATGATTGAGCATTGTAACGTTGCAATTTGAGATTCCAGTAGCGCTGACTTCAGCAGGCAAATTCAGTTTTAAAATTCCAGTGTTCTGCAATTTGCCAGAGAGCTGTGGTCTTTGCTGATTTGGCCTAGTTCAACAAGAGAGAGAGAGAGATGGGTACATACCTGCAAAAAGCTTTTGCAGGGGTGCTGCTGTTGGCTTATTCTTCGGTATCATACACATTCCAACACCCCAGCATTGGTTCACACATATACACAAATGCAGGGCAGCTTTTCAGCTGACTTTTATCCCAGTCTTTGTATATTCCTGGAAGGTAAAATCCAAAAGTTCCTCTGGACATTGCCCGTCTTGATTTCTTCAAGAGATAATACTCATCTCCCATTATGTCCCATTGTCTCCACCTGAGATGGCAATGAGAAGTGTCTAGAAACAGGGTGGAATCCCACTGTCTCTCAGAGTATCACAAACCAGCAATTCAGCCATGACTAACTTTAGATCCTCAGCCATCTTTGGGTTCATGTGTCCATTCTAAAAAAAACTCACAGGTCTTATTTAAAGTTCAATATTTCTGAACATAATTTTGAGTCTTTCATTCTTGTTAAAAGAAGAAGTGAGGTAGAGAGGCAGAATGATATAGAGATGATATTCCAGAGCTTAGGGCCTAAGTATAACTGAAGGCACGGCTACCAATGTTGGAAAAACGCAAACTGGAAGTGTACAAGAGAGTAGAATTTGTGAGGCTCAGATATCTCCATGGGGTGGGGGGTTATAGGGCTGGCAGAGAACACAGAGATAGGGAGGTGTGAGGTGAGGGAGAGAGTTAAAAGCAAGGATGATCATTTTAAAACCAAGATGTTACTTGACTGGGAGCCAATGTAGGCCAGTCAGTGAGAGACGGGTTACGGGTAACAGGACTTGCTTGAATAGTTTATTGACGAGCAAGTGAGGTCAATGCACATCCTGTAACTGCACATATCTTACTCTCAACAAGGCCACTGGGGGGAAATGACACACTCTCTGGCAGAGACCTTGGATGGATTATAAGAACATAGGAACTAGGAGCAGGAATAGGAGTACACCTCTCTGGCCCTTTGAGCCTGCTCCACCATTCAATAAGATCACGGCTGTTCTTTTCATGGACTCAGCTCCACTTACCCGCCCGCTCATCATAACCCTTAATTCCTTTACTGTTCAACAGTTCATCTATCCTTGCCTTAAAAACATTCAATGAGGTAGCCTCATTGGGCAGGGAATTCCACAGATTCACAACCCTTTTTGTGAAGAAGTTTCTTCTCAACTCAGTCCTAAACCTGCTGCTCCATATTTTAAGGCTTTGCCCCCTCATTCTTTGTCTATTTTGTTGCTGCACGGTTTGCAGTTTGAAAACTGGGGGGAACAACAAAAGCACATTTTAAAAATTTGAGTGGAATGGAGTTTAATCAATTGGACAAATCCAGCCATTACAAACCAAGTGTCTCCAATCACTTCCAGACAGAACTCCCAGACAGTGGAAGCTTCATGCTAAAAAATAGTACCTACCAGGATATGGTACCAAATATCTCATAGTTCCCTGGCACTGGCTGGAATTTCGAAATGAAATATTAAGGAAAGGAGGCATTTTCTTCACTGCAAGCAGGTGCACCACATGAACACTGCCAGCAGTCATTCTGTATAAGGTTTAAACAAAGACCATCGCCATAGCAACCTAGTATTTTCATCTGCAGCAAAAAAAATAAATGTGGCGCAGATGCTCCGTGCTGACTGGAAAGTGTCGGGGCTTCAGCCTTCTGCCCGGAGTCTTTCATTCTGTGAGTCATGCTGACCAAAGAAATGAATTAAATCCTCAGATCTTCTCAATGCACAATGATGGCTTCATTCAGCTGGCTGCTTCCTCCCACATCAGAGAAGATTCTTGAATTTGCTTGTTACATGTATCATCTCTTTGTTAAGTCCACGAATACAGGCCATTTCCCGTCCCCTTATCATAGAACCCTACAGTGCAGAAGGAGGCCATTCAGCCCATCGAGTCTGTATCGACCACAAACCCACTTAGACCCAATCCCCATAACCCCATGCATTTTCCCTACCTAATTAATCTCCCTGACAAGGGGCAATTTAGCATGGCCAATCCACCTAACCCACACATCTTTGGACTGTGGGATGAAACGGGAGCACCCAGAGGAAACTCACACAGACATGGAGAGAATGTGCAAACTCCACAGAGACAGTGACCCAAGCCAGGAATCAAACCCAGGTCTCTGGCACTGTGAGGCAACAGTGCTAACTACTGTGTCACCGTGCCATATCATTGCCACACCTCAGAGGCTGTGCTTCAGAAAATAACTATCTGACCCACTTCTAATCACTGTCCATGGAAAATGTGGGCATTGAGTGACGACATGATCAGACATGGATCCCATGGCACAGACATCATTTGAAGTGATGCCTGTGGAACTGTGTCCTAACCAACCTGCCTGTTAACTTATAAAACCGGCGCAATAAAAAGCAATCCTGTCTGCTTCCTGCCCCTGCTGGAAAGTGAGTTATTTTAGGGATGCCAGTTAGAGACAGCATTGGCTGGGCTCTTGGTAAAGGCCTCCACGTTTAAATAGCCTCCCACACATGTCCCACTGATGTTCACACACTTGAACTTAAGGAGAGTAGGGCAGAAAAAAATGGGCGGTGGTAGTGGTGTCGTGGTACGATCACTGGACTAGTATTCCAGGGTAGTGCTTTGGGGACCTGGGTTCGAATCCCACCATGGCAGATGGTGAAATTTAAATTCAATAAAAATCCAGGGTCCCTGACGCTGAGAGACAGCAGTCCTAATCACGGTGCCACCCCTATGCCCAACATGGATTGCATGTTGTAAATATCAAGAATATATGGGGAGGCCTAGTGGTATTATTGCTAGACTATTAATCCAGAAACTCAGTTAATGTTCTGGGGACCTGGGTTCAAATCCCACCTCGGCAGATGGTGGAATTTGAATTCAATAAAAAATATCTGGAATTAAGAATCTACTGATGACCATAAAATCATTGTCGATTGTCAGAAGAAATGAACGGTACGTTAGGGTGGCACTGCTGCTTCACAGCTCCAGGGTCCTGGGTTCAATTCCCGGCTTGTGTCACTGTCTGTGTGGAGTTTGCATGTTCTCCTTGTGTCTGCGTGGGTTTCATCCGGGTGCTCCGGTTTCCTCCCACAGTCCAAAGATGTGCGGGTTAGGTTGATTGGCTATGCTAAAATTGCCCCTTAGTGTCCTGAGGTGCGTAGGTTAGAGGGATTAGTGGGTAAATATGTAGAGATATGGGGGTAGGGCCTGGGTGGGATTGTGGTCGGTGCAGACTCAATGGGCCAAATGGCCTCTTTCTGTGCAGTAGGGATTCTATGATTCTATGATTTCTATGAAGAACCCGTCTGGTTCATTAATGTCCTTTAAGGAAGGAAATCTGTCATACTTATTTGGTCTGGCCTACATTTAACTCCAGAGCCACACAGTGTGGCTCATTCTCAATTGCCCTTGGGCAGCTAGGGATGGGAAATAAATGCTAGCCGGCCAGCAAGGAGCATATCCCACAAATGAATTTTAAAAATTGTATTGAGGCATCTCAGGGTTGATGAGCTTCATTTTGTTAGCCAGGAAACATTATTACTGGAGATCATGGGTAGGAGGAAATAAAGTTGGCGAGAGGGCAAAACTGGGAAAGCCTCAGATATTCAAAGGAAAGGGAGAGCATGAAGCATCTGGCTTACAAATTCTCATGTGAATCCAGCGACATTCCCTGGCACACAGGCTTGGAAATCCTGCCTTTAACGAGGCTGGTCTTTAGTAAAGTGCCTTATGTACTTGGAATGATAACTCACTCCCTGATCTGGTTTTGAGACAGACTCTGTGATAAAGGCTTCGTATAAACATAAGTGCATAAGAGAAGGTCTTTACTCTGAATTAAAGATAAGAAAAGGGACGCTTTAAAGTCTGATATTCTTGCCATTTCCCACACTCTATCGACATGGGAGGGAGGAAGGGAGGTTCAGGAGTGGGTGGGTGCTGATGCAGCAGCAGCTAGTTGTGGTACACCAGCTGTGTCTGTTCATTCAGAAGCTTCATTTCAATTATGGGACAACTTGAATTGTGCTTAAAGGGGCTATTAGTATCATTTGAATCTAATTATTTAATTCTGATTACCAAGTAATTGAAATTTTAGGGTAAAGATCAATTAAATGGAGAGCAAACTGGATTATTTTTTGCTTTTTTTTAATGTCCATCCTGTGATAATAGAAAGAAAATAGAAAGAAAACCCTTTCTTCACTCAAAGGGTGGTGAATCTCTGGAATTCTCTGCCCGTTGAAGGGGTGGAGGCTACCTCACTGAATATATTTAAGTCACGGGTGGATAGGTTTCTGATAGACAGGGGAATTAAGGGTTATGGGGAGAAAGTGAGAAAGTGGAACTGATCCACTTCAGATCAGCCATGATCTTATTGAATGGCAGGGCAGGCTCGAAGGGCTAGATGGCCTACTCCTGCTCCTATTTCTTATGTTCTTAAAACTTGCATTTATATAGCACCTTTCACAAGTGTTTTACTACTAATTAAGTATTTTAAGAGTAGGCATTTTTATGATTGCCATAGAGACCAACAAATTCTTAAAAATAGATTTGAATTCCCAGTGACTGACTCAAAATACCCTGTAAGAAGACTTTAGATTTTAAGGCTTTTACTGCAACAAACACACTAAAAGCAACATCAATAAACATGGCTTAGGAGATAACTATTACTTTAAACTGCAGAAAGAATACTCCCCTTAACTTATTACGAACACAAATCACACACGATGGGTGGGATTCTGCTCTTCCCCCACTCCCACCGTGGTTTCTTTTACAGTGGCAGAGGCAGCCTGCCACTGGCCGGCGGTGAGATCTTCTGGTTTCCCATTGTGTGCGCCCCACCAGGAATCCCGCACCGGGGTTTCACCATTGCCAGGGATGGAAGATCCCACTGGCAGGAATGGTAGGAAAATTCCAGCCCATGTTTATACATTACAGTTCTGCTGGAATTGTGGTGCAGGCTTTCCAGGAGCCAGTCTCCATTTACTCCCACAAGTTCCAATGGGCTCACTTCACCGAGTCATAACATCCATTGTCCATCAGAAGTTTCTTCCCTCTGTCTTCTGAGAATCCTTGAATTGACTTTCAACAGCAAGACCCACTCCAATGATTCATTCCCCTGGCAAAGCCAAGGAGATTGTTCCTTGGTCTTTAAATCTCCACAGGCTCCGTAACCAGAGAATATTCTCTCATCCACATTCTGCCTGATGGGTAACTGAGAACATCCCTTTCCTTGTTGTTTCTTTTCATTGTTCCAGGGACATTCTCCTTCCGTGTGTCTAGGGTTTCTGAGTCAGTAAGTCTCCAGTAGCGAACAATTGCCTCTCCCTTTGTGTTCAGGTGTTAAATCTGGCACTGGGGTTTTAATAGGACCAGTCCAATGCAACGGGTTCATCACTGGGTAAAATCGATCAGAGGTCACATGCTCAATTTTACTTTGAATTAAAAGATAACCACTTCATATAACCTCATATTTGTAATGCTACTGGAGTAATGCAGGAAACATGAAAGCCAGTTTGCACACAGCAAAATCCCACAAATAGCAATGTGGTAGCAACCAGATATTCTATTTTAATTATGTTAAAATCTCTACAGTGCAGAAGGATGCCATTCAGCCCATCAAATCTGCACAAACAACAACCCCACCCAGGCCCTATCCCATGTATTTACCTTACTAATCCCCCTAACTCTAAGGGGCAATTTAGCATGGCCAGTCTGTCTAGCTCACACACCTTTGGAGCGTGGGAGGAAACCGGAGCACCTGGAGGAAACCCACAGAGGCGCACTTGCAAACTCCACACAAGGTCGGAGTTGAACCCAGGTCCCTGGCAGTGTGAAGCAGCAATGCTAACCTCTGCACCTCCCCATGTGTTGATTGAGGGATAAATATTGGTCAGGACATTAGGAATAACTCTCCTGCTGCTCTTCACAATAGCTCCGTGAGTTCTTTTACATCTAAAGACCAGACATGTGGGGGCCTTGGTTTAATACCACAGGGGTAAATATGGTAGCCCTGACAGTGCAGCATTCCCTCAGTACTGCGCTAGAATGCCAGCTCCGAATTTTGTTGGCTTAATGGTAAGAATTAGGTCAACCTTTTTGGATCAATTTGTGCAAGATGGAACTGATAGAGTTTCTCCAAGATGAGTTAGGGGGAAAATATTTCCTACCTACATCAACTGCACATTCATTAAGGACTGTGCTTTGGCCGCTTTATAATTAATGATTGTATACGGTCAAATAAATATAACCAGACCATTTTGTAACAAGGAAAGCAAATTTATCAGGGTGGGAATCGCAGCATTAATGGGAGAGTTATACAAAGGACTGGATTTACTAACCAGAAAACAAGACTTAGTTGTTCTCGGCATTCTGTGCCAGAATTATAGGGAGGGGATAGCTTGATCTTGGAATTGGACATAGCTCGGTGCAACATTGAGGGCTGAAGGGCCTGTACTGTGCTGTAATGTTCTATGTTTCTATTTTACTGCATCCCTCCTTGGTGAACATGCAGATGCATTAACCTTTTGTAGAGATCACCAAACTGAGTATTAAATTTTGTTCTGCAGTTTTTGAAAATTCTGCTGAAGTTCATAAGTAAGAAGTTTCACAACACCAGGTTAAAGTCCAATAGGTTTATTTGGTAGCACGAGCTTTCAGAGTGTTGCTCCTTCCTCAGGTGAGTGGAGAGTTGTGTTCACAAATAGGGCATACATAGATACAGACTCAATTGCAAGATCATGGTTGGAATGTGAGTCTTAACAGGTAATCAAGTCTTTATAGATACAGACAACGCAGTTGGAGAAAGGGTTAAGCATAGGCTAAAGACGTTCTACAACCAGAGAATACTCTCTCATCCACATTCCGCCTGGTAGCTAACTGAGAACATCCCTTTCCCGGCTGTTTCCTTTCATTGTCCCAAGGACATACTACCTCCATGTGTCCAGGTTTTCTGACTCACTAAGTCTCCAATAGCGAACAGTAGCCTCTCCCTTTGTGTTCAGGTGTTAAATCTGGCACTGGGATTTCAATAGGATTTGACCTAAGCCCCAGTCCAATGCAACCAGTTCATCACTGGGTAAAATCAATTGGTCAATTAGAGGTCACATGCTCACATTTATTTTGAATTAAAAAATAACTACTTTATACAATCTCATTTGTAATCCTAATGTAGTAATGCAGGAAACATGACAGCCACCGCAACCTAAAGTTCATAAAACAGCAATGAAATATGCATTGACCAAAGTTAAATCTAATTCCATAATTTATCACCTAGGATTTCAACTTCTGTCATTTCAGAATCACGATCATTCCTGCATGGCCTGTCGGATAATCTATCGATCAAATGAGCATCATCCTCCCATTCTACCTCCAAAGCCAGACTTGACTGTAGGACTGCACGGCCAGTGGGCGAGCCAGCGGTGTGAGGTGCGGCCAGAGGTACTCTTCCTCACCCGCCACTTCATATTCCATGACAACAACAACACTTGGGAAGGACATTATTACCATTTCTCGGACCCCGTGTGCAAGCATCCAACTTTCACCATCTACGCCAAGGGCCGTTACAGCCGAGGAATCCCCTCGACTAAAGTCATGGGAGGAACAGAGTTTGTATTTAAAGGTAACATCAAGTCATATTCTTGACTGTGAATGCCATTGAGGTTATACAAATCAGAACTTGTCCCATTCAGAGCAATAGCATCATCTCAATACCCAAGGCAACCCACCCCTCCTGCCTATACACACACTGGTTGATATAGCCACAAATTGCTCAAACACTTTGGGCGCAATCTTACAAAAAAAATTCTAAGTGCCGAACAAGCGAGAAACTGGGGGAGAATTACGTTGGTCTTTTGGGCAAGTTGCAATCTTATGGCATTTAGTGCAAGGTCATAGTTGGAATGTGAGTCTTAACAGGTAATCAAGTCTTTATAGATACAGACAATGCATGAATTTAATCTGCTGGCAGGGATATGATCCCTGCCAGCAGAGGGCAGGGTGGAGCCTGAGTTCGCTGGGGAAGCCGGCTGCTGAGCTTGAGGGGTGCCATTGCACAGGCGCCCTGATCTTCCACTGTACTGGGAGATTTCCTACCGCGCCACTATCACCCCCTCTCCCTTGGATGTCAGGTCCCCCCACCTCATCAATCAACCCCTGTGCCTGTCTATCCCACCACCGATCGCCACCTTCTGCAGAGTTCCCCAAAGCAATGTAGTTAAGACGAGGTTAAACAACTTAAAGGTAACACTAGGTTGATCAATTCATATTCTTGACTGTGAACCCCATTGAGATTATACGAATCCAAACTTGTCCAATCCAGAGCAATCTGAGTACCCAAGGCAACCCACCCCTCCTACCTATACACACACTGTTTGTAGTGTGCACATGATCTGTGCTGCTGATATGGCTACCAAATATTGGTTGTATAGATTCAGATGGCATTGTGTCTTTACCTGTCCTGACCAGTGCTTCCACCACTGGTCACCGACATATCCCTCCTCAAAGCACACTGAAATTTGAAAGCATTTTGGATTATTCTTGATTGTCAGTCAGCTAAAACAACATTCCTTTCTCATTTTCAATATTTTTATAACCAGTGTACAAAATGTTCAAAGAAAATGTCAAACTGATTTTTGTTTCAATAACGCCATGATTGTTTTCCCCTGGGCTGCTCAGTGCAAACCCCTGAGGAATAAGCTTGCATTTCTGGGGGCTCTTGGACAGCCTGGGCAGTTGGCAACCCCGGCTGCTGAGGCTCCAGACTCATTAATTACTCCACGTGAGTTATTTATTTTCACCTCAAGCAAGTAGATTGCAGAAGACCAAAGGCTGTTCGAAAGGGGAAAGTGCACTTGTCACAAACAGCAGTGTGAGCACTTAGGGTGGCACGGTAGCACAGTGGTTAGCACTGCTGCTTCACAGCTCCAGGGTCCTGGGTTCAATTCCCGGTTCAGGTCACTGTCTGTGTGGAGTTTGCACATTCTCCTCATGTCTGCATGGGTTTCCTCCAGGTGCTCCGGTTTCCTCCCATAGTCCAAAGATGTGCAGGTTAGGTTGATTGGCTATGCTAAGAAATTTCCCCTTAGTGTCCAGGGATGTGTAGGTTAGAGGGGATTAGTGGGTATAATATGGGGGTAGGGCCTGGGTGGGATTGGGTTTGGTGCAGACTCGATGGGCCGAAGGGCCTCTTCCTGCACTGTAGGGTTCTATGATCTAGCACACATTCACATGAACATTAAAGCCACCATAACACTGTTCCTGTGCCTGAGTGTGCAAAACTGAATATGGCACAATCCCACCACAATGCTAATATCCCATGATGAATGGTTAAGATCAGGCTACAATGGGCTGCCAAAAATGTACTGCACTTGTTGGCATTCAATCTACTATAGCATTGGAACAACTGAATGTTACTTTATTGCACAATACAGGCATTCAAACACTGGAGGCAAAAGCATTAGATGTTGCCATGTGTCCAAGTCACTCTTTCCAGACTGATTCCTACCATTGCAAATTCAAACCACTTGATCTTCATAATTCTTCTGTTACCCAAAGCACAGAAGGATTTCAAAAGGACCATAATTATGTGCTTGAGTATATAAGCCATGCATAACAAGCATGACTTAATATTTATTTAATGGTGGTGTTAAGCCCCTTAAGGGGTTGGCACCTTAGGAGACAGAGAATGTGTGCATTTAATGGCATTCCACAAAGCAGAATGATTGTCATTATGTGCACAGGATGTCACACCGGCTTCAGGGTGCATTCCATTTCTAATCAGACCAAAATCATAGAATCCTTGCAGTGCAGAAGGAGGCCATTCAGCCCATCGAGTATGTACCAACTTTTAAACAGGCTCATCCTCTAATCCTACAAATTTACCTACTAACCCCCTACCTTGGAACGCCGAGGGGGAGTTTAGTATGGCCAATACATCTAACCAGCATGTCTTTCGGACTGTGGGAGGAAACCCACGCAGACATGGGGAGAATGTGCAGACTCCACACAGTCACCCACGGCTGGAATTGAACCTGGGTCTCTGGCACTGTGAGGCAGCAGTGCTAACCACTGTGCCGGCCCCTTAGAGCTGTGTACACATTAACAAAGATCAATAGAAGTCGGCAGGCTTTAGCCAAATTTTCAAGGTTTTTTTATAAGTACATCGTTAGCAGTCTGACATGTGGCCGAACAATGTTAAAGGTATTCTTTCTTACCCCTTCAGTTGTACGTTAGCTGTAATGTGCGCAGAATAAAAGCATGCGTTCCCAAACATGTGTTAAAATAAAGGCAGAGGGAAAAATAATGAGTGCCAGTTTAAATGCATTCTTACCGCACTGTGTAACAATTGTTGGATTAGAGTAGAATGATCTCCACCCAACATCTAAATTATATTATATACGCCTGGGATATTTCAGGATGATATTGGATGCCCAAAGTTTTCTATTCCTGACTATTAAGATCCCTCACTTTGACAAGGACAAAAATGAATCAAAGAAACAAAAAACACATTGAAACCTGCAAACCCTCCCACTATGGGGGCGGCACGGTGGCACAGTGGTTAGCACTGCTGCTTCACAGCGCCGGGGACCCGGGTTCGATTCCCAGCTTGGGTCACTGTCTGTGTGGAATCTGCACATTCTCCCCATGTCTGCATGGGTTTCTTCCAGACACTCCAGTTTCCTCCCACAGTTTGAAAGACGTGGCTGGTTAGGTGCATTGACCCAAACAGGCGCTGGAGTGTGGCAGAATTTCACAGTGACTTCATTGCACTGTTAACGTAGGCCTTACTTCTGACTAAGAAATAAATGGATAAACATTAATAAACCAATCTGAAATATCCTACATAGAAAATAGAAGCCTGCCCCGCCATTCATCTAGATCATGATTAATGTCCTGATCTCTCCGTCACTTATTGCCACCTAATGTTGTTTGAGCAAAACTGGTTTCATTTAATACTGATTGTTTGGCATGATCTTTTTGTTTTAGTGAACCATATGAAGGTGACACCAATGGATAGTGCTACTGCATCACTCCTCAATGTATTCAATGGCAATGGCTGTGGTGTTGAAGGGTCCTGGCACGTAGGAGTGGAGCAGGACGTCACTCATACCAATGGCTGCGTGGCTTTGGGGATACGCCTGCCTCACACTGAGTACGAGCTCTTTAAGATGGAACAGGACTCCAAAGGACGATACCTTCTGTTCAACGGGCAAAGACCTAGTGATGGATCCAGTCCAGACAGGCCAGAGAAGAGGGCCACATCTTATCAGGCTCCTTTAGTCCAGTGTGCTGCATCTGCGGTCGGGCCGGATGAGTCAATGGAGGATGGCATCCGAGGAAAATCAATCGACAATGGATCCCAGAGAAATTACCGCTCTGACGGTGCTTTTGTGTTACTGTTTATTTGTGCGCTGCCTTCTGTGATCAAGCACATCTTCCACTGAGCACAACCTCGCCTTGCCGTGGCTTCTCTGATGGAAAACTTTGACTCGAATTCTTTTCGCCATCCAGACAGTTTATTTACCTGACGCACTTCAACGCCGAAATACTGTTCCCCCATTTGAGGGCGTCAGCATCAATTTTCCACTCTGAACTCTCTCCAGTCAGTTTCAGGCACGGAACATGTAGCACCTACTGCACAACAGTAATAGCACTTTATTACGATGGAAGGTTTTAGCCGGCATGCACTGTAAAAATGTATATAGTTTGCCAAGTATATTCAAGCTAATGTCATCTGTAGTATTCTGCCCCCAGTGACTATATGCTTCAGGTAACTCCAGAGGGTATTTTTAATCAGTAAATTGAATAGTCTTTGTATATTTGAGTATGGAGTTGTAAAAAACAAATTATGGCTAACAGATATAAAGGAGCTACTGTCTTCCATAAACAGGAACATCAGTTAAAAATACATAAGGAATTAATTAAGGCATCAAGAAAATACCATTTCTATATTTTAGTTTTCTTGACATGGATACAAGTTTAATTTCTATTACAGGTAACAATATTTCTGCTGTGGGTTTTGTGTGGCACTTGTTAATCGGTTACTTTGTTAAAAATCTAGGTATAGGTTCGACATTATTTATATTCCATGTCACCAGACTTGTTTTTACTGGACTTGTTTTTTTTAAACTTTTGGCATCATTCATTTTCTTACGGTTTTAGAAATCACAATTAAGCACATATTTTTGAAAAGTGTGTTTTGGGCAACTGTATAAGTAAATCATTATAATGTTGTTGAACTATTTCCCGGTCTAAATCTGTTGTCTGCCTGCTGCTCCATTTTCCTTGGTCATTTCTATAGAAAGCACAAAAAGCTTAGGGGTAAGTTTTTCACTCAGAGGGTGGTGAGTGAATGGAATCGGCTGCCGTCAGTGGTGGTGGAGGCGAACTCGCTGGGGTCTTTTAAAAGACTTCTGGATGAGTATATGGGGTTTTATGGGATTGGGGGTTATAGATAGGTGTTGATGTGATTGGCGCAACTCGTGGGCCAAAGGGCCTGTTTGTGCTGTAGTGTTCTATGTTCTATGTTCTAAGCTTCAGATCAGGTTCATGGTTTTCTCAAATTGCAAATGGTATTCCATAATTGTGCATTTGTGCCAGCGAGCATGTTGTTCAAATCATGTCCCAATATTTAGTTTAGTGTCACAAAACACTTCGACACCTTGTGATAAGGACTTAGGAATATATGAGGTGTGGGATGCCCAAAATGGGAGGTTTTCCATTCCTGTCTGTTAAAATCCCTCGCTTTGATAAGCTCAAAAATTAATCAAAGAAACAAAACATACACTGGCACTCGTAAACATGTGCAACATTAATAAAGCTATCTGAAATATCTTCACTTAAAACAGTTGCTGTCCATTGCAGTTTGAGCAGACATTAATACAAATGGTATAACTTAATGCGTTTGCCAAAGATGCAAATCTGTTTGGTTCCTAACTGGAACCCACGGATGAACAGGGATATCCACTGTGTACTGAAGTCCAGGTCTGAGGCGTACAAGTTAGGCAACTCTGACCTATACAAGAAATCCAGATACAATCTACAGAGAACAATTAAAGATGCCAAGAGACTGTACCAGATCCAACTAGAGTCCTAGGCTCGCCACACAAACACTCACTGATTATGGCAAGGTCTACAAGACGTAACAAGATGAAGGCAGGTAGAATCGCCAGCAAAAATATACCCCTCCCCAGTGGGCTCAACACATTCTATGCCTGTTTTGAGCAAGAGGTCAGTGAGAGGACATCATCCACCCAGCAAGCCTCGGCCGAGCCTATATCCAAGGTCACCATCACAGACGTCAGATCAACCTTCTTGAAATTTAACCCACAGGAAGCAACTGGCCTGGATGGGGTATTCAGACAAGCAGTCAGATCCTGCACAGACCAGCTGCCGGGGGATAATTACAGACATCTCCTAACATCGATCTGAAGTCCCCACCTGCCTCAAGAAGATGACCATCATCCCTGTGCCAAAGAGAAGGCAGCGTGTCTTAATGACTACCGCCTGGTGGCTCTTTCCAAAGTACTTTGAAAGGTTAGTCATGGCACGCATCAACTCCAGTCTCCCAGGTTGCCCGGATCCACTACAGTTTGCCTATGCTGCAACAGGTCCACAGCAGATACCACCTCCCTGGTGTACCATAGAAAACATCTTTCTGGATGTATCATCACAGCTTGGTATGGCTCCTGTTCTGACCATGCCCACAAAAAACTACAAAGGATTGGAAACGTAGCCCAGTCCATTGCGTAAACCAGCCTCCCACCTACTGACTTACCTGACACTTCCCGCTGCCACACAAAAGCAGCCAGCATAATCAAGGACCCTATGCACCCCAGACATTCTCTCTTCCATCGGGCAAAAGATACAAAAGTCTGAGATCACGTACCAACTGACACAAGGACAGCTTCTTCCCTGCTGCCATCAGACTTTTGAATGGACCTATCTGATATTAAGTTGATCTTTCTCTACACCCAAGGCTATGACTATATTCTGCACCCTGTCCATTCTTCACTCCTACGTACTCTATAAGAAACAAAAGATGTGCCTAGAAGAGGTGTGAATGGCAGGAGCCTGAAAGCTGCCCTTTGAAAACAAATTAAAGGATATGAGAGCAACATGAGAGGGAGAAATGTCACTCAGCAAAGAGAAAAATGAAGCAAAATTGGGACAGAATTCTGAAATTGTTGAATTCAATTTTGAGTCCAGAAATACTGTAAAAAGGTCCTAAGTAAAAGATGAGATTTGAACAAGTCAAGGACAGGAAGTTCAGAGTGGAAGCAAGGCAGATATTAAAATGATTGACAACCGAAAGCTCAGAGTCCACCTTGTAGACTAAGAGGTGGTATTCCGCAAAGCAGTCACCAAGTCTGCCTTTGGTTTCCCCAGTGCAGAGGAGAATACATCTAGAGCCGTGAATACAGTACACTAAATAGAACAAAGTACAAGAAACTCGCTGTTTTACCTGGAGGGAGTATCTGGAGCCTTAGAGAGTGAGGAGGTAAAAGAGAACTGTTGTATCTCGTACATTGCATGGAAAGGTACCAATGGAAAGGGAGGGAATGACCTAGTAGTGAACCAGGGTATCATGGAGGAGTCACAGTCACTTTTAGATGTCGAACAGGTTGGTCAGTGGAAGAGGCTTGGGGTTGACATCATGTTAGCAGTGATGGAAACCGCACAGAATGATCCATTAAGTACAATGAGAACAAGGGGAACATGATTGTGACAGGTAGGGGTGAGAGCAGAAGTGCATGAAATGGAATGGACACAGTGAGGGCATCATTAACAAGGTTAAGGGGGAATCCTCAGTGAGGGAAAAGACATATCGGAAACAAGCATAAGGAAGGTTGAAGTTTGCATCTTCCAAATAAATATAACAAAGAAGGAAAAACTGGGAGAATAGAATGTAATGGATTTGTAGTATATCATACAATCCCTATAGTACAGAAGGAGGCCATTCAGCCCATCAAGCCTGCATTGATAACGATCCCACCAAGGCCCTATTCCTATAACCCCACATATTTACTCCATTAATCCCCCCCAGAAGTTAGGGTCAATTTAGCATGGTCAATCAAACTAACCAGCACATTTTTAGACTGTGGGAGGAAACCAGAACACCCGGAGGAAACCTATGCAGACGCGGGGAGAACGTGCAAACTCCTCACAGGCAGTGACCCAATCCAGGAATCGAACTTGGGTCCCTGGCGCTGTGAGGCAGCAGTGCTAACCACTATGCCACCGTTCTGCCCCAATTGATAGCCTATCCCCCAGATGAGACAGAGAAGTCAAGGAATGGTTGGGAATAGATCGGGTGAAGCAAGAGAAATGTAGAAATTGAAAGGAAAAACAAATGCTTACACCCCACCACCACTGCAAATGAGCATGGAGAATTTGGCATTCAGCCAAATCTCCATTCACTGCAGCAGGATCGGAAAATCCCGCCGGTGTGAACAGACGGAAGATTCCACCCAATTAAGTTTGCCGATTCAGAGTGAAAGCAAAATGAAATGGCAGCAAAGCAGTCACCAACGCAACAGGAAAAGCGGTGAGGGAGGGGACCTGAGAATAGGACCGGTACAAATAATGTTCCTCATATTCCACAAAATGACAGAGAAAACCAGGACCACGCAACATGGGCCACCTTTTATTTGAAGGAAATAAGTGGGACTGAGGGAGAAGTTATGCAAGCAGAACGCTCTATGCAGATTTGTAGATTCCTATCTTAACTTAGCACCATTAAATCCCTATATTGCAGGAGGCCATTCAGCCCACTGAACTTGCACAGTCTATCTGACTCAGAACCCAGGCCCTCTTCCCCACCCTATCCTCATAACCCCACTCATTTCCCATGGCTAATCCATCTAACCTACACATCTTGGGACACTAAGGGGCAATTTAGCATGGTCAATCAACATAGCCTGCAGAGCTTTGGAGAGAGAGAGGAAACCAGATCACCCAGAAGAAACTCATGTAGACACAGGGAGAATGTGCAAACTCCACACAGACCCAAGACTGGAAGCGAACCCAGGTCCCTGGAGCTGTGAGGCAGCAGTGCTGATCACTGTGCCACCCTCCTAACTCGCACCAAATAATATCTGCTTTCATAGCTAAACAGGAGGTAAGGGAAAGTAATTGAATTGTCAAGGTACTGTGACAAAATACAAAGCTCTGTTAATACAATGTGACTCAATTAATTTCCCTGAGGAAAAAAAGGAACTGAACAAATTCTGATTACAGGAAGGAACATATTGCTAGAATTAACTAAAGCACAGATGATGAAATGATCAACGATATTAAAACATTGACCTGGTAGGACAGAGGAACGTTACCTGGAATACCGCTGACAGAGTTAAACAATGCTAGCTTTACATTTTGGTATTTTATGGTCAATTACTTTTGTGAGACAGGCAAAATGCTTTTCTTCTTAGAAGTTTTATTTGGAAGCATTACATCCATCAATGGATTGATTTAAGCTTGAGCAGTAACAGTGCTGTTATCTGGCTCTCTACCAAGCAGAGTTCTGTAGTAACTGGAATTCTGCCTTGGGTCTGTCAGGTATTTGACTGGAACTGTCCAAACACATTGGTTATTGACAGCCTGCTCTCACAATGGTCTCAGCCTCCCACGGTTCTGCAGCAGCATCTGCTCTTGGCACCACTCGCTAGATTTACACATCTTGTACGCACACGTGATCACCCTGGAGCTTTCTGATTGGATGAAACCGTGGGACTCACGTCTCAGTTAGCCGGAAGATTTGGTTATCCGGCACCGCCCATTCCTGGACCATGGGATTTAATGGGATTGAGGGTTATAGATAGGCCTGGTAGGTAGGGATATGATTGGCGCAACTTGCGGGCCGAACGGTCTGTTTGTGCTGTAGTGTTCTATGCAAGATAACAGAGATTTTCCTCCTGTAGATAATTACAAAAGGTATCTGTACCTGTAACTCACACACGCGCACACACACACACAGATTGACTGACATACGCATACTTGTCAACTTTCACAACTTGCAGGATGGTCATTTTGACATTGCGAGGATACTGTAAAACGGGTGGTAACAAATTGGCCACTTCATTTGCATCTCTCCTGTATTTTATTTCTGTTGACTAGAATGCAAATAATAACCAGGAGAGATGTAGAACATTTGGCAATTCGCTATCTCCCATCTTACACTGTTGCCCATTTTGCACAAACTCACAAGCACATAGCCAAGTGCAGTCTGCAGAAGGAGCCGGGTTACAGGGCAGCTGGGTATGTGGTCCAGGATGAAGCAATCCTGTGTTTCCCCTGCTGTGTTCCCCTTTAAGGGCAACACAGCAGGGCAAGGGTCACATGGTCTATGTTGCCCTTAAAGGGGCAATCACCACAAGTGCCTAATTTTAAATGTGTACATTCTGCCCTTATAATCTTGCTTCCATTGTAAATAATGATGTTGATATGTCTGACAGAAACTTCTAATGTAAATCTGTGATGTCTACTTGCACTGTCCTTCAGGTCAGAAAGCTGGGGGCAATGCAATTAGACAGAAAGAATCTGGATTGATATAATGCCTTTTATTATCTCTGAACATCCCATAGGACTTTCAAGCCACTGTATTATTACTGCTGCTGTTGCAACAAAGAATAAAGCAGCAACCAAATTGCAGACAGAAAGCCCCTTCAGACAGAAATGATTATATAGTGATGCTAGCAGAGGGATAAATTTAGACAGAGCAGCAGGGAGAATTCTCTCAATATTCTTCAGCATAGTGACATGGAACCTTACACAAAGTGTCACAAGTAGGCTTACATTAACACTGCAACAAAGTTACTGTGAAAATCCACTAGCTTCCTCACTCAGGCGCCTGTTCGGGTACACTGAGAGAGTTTAGCATGACCTAAGCAGCACATCTTTCAGACTGTGGGAGGAAACTGGAGCACCCGGAGGAAACCCATGCAGACACAGGGAGAACGTGCAAGACTCCACACATACAGGGGAATCCGGGAATCAAATCTGGGTCCCTGGCACTGTAAGGCAGCAGTGCTAACCACTGTGCCACTACACAGCCATCTGAGAGGGAAAGTGAGGCTTTAGAAGACAGCATTCCCTCAGTGCTCGAATACCTTGAGTGGGTGAATGCTACCACGTCAAGACTGACACCTTAAACACAGCCTGAGAAGAGTCACTTTATAAATGAGGACACAAGAATTTAACATAAAAATGTAATAGTAAATGTGCAGAGAGACCTAAGATTGTAATTGTTTTATTTGTCAATCACCCAAAAGGTGGTACACTGAAGTTAAGACCAAGTGTAGTCTTTGGATGCAGTTTGAGAGGCCTCAAGGTATTTGGGCCACATGTAATTCAGTCCCTATTTTAAAGTCATACATTTTGTACTTACCTTTATATTTCCATTGTAGATTCCTAACACGAGTTTAGAATGGAAAAGTGCCTATGCAAACATAACATGCTATAATTACACTGGTCTGGCAGTTTAATTGGATCATTTAACTACATTTTAGAGTTATTCATTAGTGGTTTGAGGGGGACTAATGGAAGGTATTGAGCTGAAGCAGTTTTCCAATATAAGGAATGGGGAAAAATAAACAGGATATCAAGCCCCGTCTGGTGTTGAACACTTGCTTGTTTTCTGATAGAATAGTTCAGAGATCAGCAAAGGAACATTTCTAAACAAAGTGCAGTGAGGTACAAATCAAAGCAGAACATTTGAACATCCGTATCTATTGAAATCACCTCTCTAATTACTTACAGTAAGAACTGCATTTCAGACAGAATTAGAAAAATGTTAGTTCCCTGACAGAGTTAAACAGATTTGTATTTTAACTAATTTCAGAGCCAGTAGGAGTAAAATTAGCCACTACAGTCTCACGTAGTAAAAATACAAACCACAACTTATTCCAAAACAGTCCTTTAGTATTCTGCAGTCTCTCTCTACTTACATAAAATACTGCTTTTCTATTCTTCCTGCCAAAGCAGACAACCTGAAAATACATTAAGGGTGACATGGTGGCACAAAGGCAGGACAGTGGCAGTGGTTAGCACTTGCTGCCTCACAATTCCAGGGATCCGGGTTCAATTACAGCCTCGGGTGGCTGTCTGTGTGGAATTTACACGTTCTCTCCATGTCTGCGTGGGTTTCCTCTGGTGCTCTGGTTTCTTCCCACAACCCAAAGGTGTGCAGGTTAGGATAGGTGGATTAGCTGTGCTAAATTGTCCCTTAGTGCTCCAAGATATGTAGGTTAGATGGATTAGCCATGGGAAACATGTGGGGATAGGACAGTGGGGGGGGGGGAAGAGATGCACTTTCAGAGAGTTGGCGCAGACTCAATGGGCCAAATGGCCTTTTCTGCATTGCAGGGATTCTATAATAGGCATAACCAGTACAGGCACAGTAATAGTTACAGTACAAATCTGTAAGTCAACATAATAAATCATAACATGGTTATATCCAAATTTATATACACCTTGTAACCAAACTAAACACAGTGAGAATTCTTGTCTAGCTATTTATTTTCAGTGAAAGGTTCCCAATCTCAACACAAACTAATGAGGTATTTTGGGACTGAGAAATGAACGCAAGCACAACAAAATCCTCCTGCAATTTATCCCAGATAGTAACTCTAAACCTGGATTGATAGCCTGATTGGATTAAACCTTTACCACATGATGTGAGCAGACACTCTAGTGGAGTTCTGAGGCACTGCAGCTATGATACTCTTTAAATCAAATTTTCACAGCAGGCGCTTCTGGCTTGTACAGGGTGTATGTATGAGTGTATTATAGTCAGAACTTTTTAAAAATCTAATTTCCCATATCTTGGAATCATGTTCAATGTTTTCCAGAGATCTTGTACTTATTTGCTTACATTTTGTTCAGGGATAGGAGTTAGTCTTATCTTATTCCATGTTCTGTAAGTCCATGTTTTTTGTCCATTTTTCTTTTTACAGCCTCCAGCTACAATGTGCAGTTTAGCTATGAAGAGGGCAAATGAGAGAGTAATGCAGATAGTTCAAGGCTTATAGATTAAGTTCATGATCTTTCATTTAACCGCCCTACCAGCCACTGCTAAATGTACCCGGGCTTCTGGGGCACATATATATGTAATTCTTATCTTAAGTAAAACACTCTCATCTTCACTCTTTCCACTGTTAATAGCATTTTGACCTCGGAACATGAGTTACTAAGTGGCGATAGTTAAAAAAGAGTCCTGGATTCCAGTGGGATTAAGTCATAGCTCAGGATGGGAAAATTACTATTATTATCAGTTTAAGGCATCTGTAGAGTGGTATCAGTAATCCATTATAAATATAAAACTAACTCGGGTTTGAAACTCTTCCACAAATATAAGATGATAATCTTGCTGTATGTGGCACTGAGTGAAGCTTGAAGCCAGCTTTGCCCTTGGTCAGTGTTGGGGCACTCCAGGGGACCTTGTTGCCTTTTGCATATTGACATGGAGATGGGTAGAGGTTTTCTTCTGCAGTGACTTTTGTTGGAAGGTGTGTGTCTGTGGACGTCAGGCAAGGACAGGATTCCGCTTGATAATCCAGGCCCCCAGTTGGGTGTCATTTGAAATATGTTCTCTTGGCAAAAGTTTGTTGTTGGAATCCACACCCCAGAAGTGAAATTAGAATATGTAAATACATGGGGGTTACAGGGATTGATGCGGTTGTGGTCAGTGCCGACTCGATGGGCTAAATGGCACTGTAGGATTCTAAATGATAATTGGTGCTGGATCAACTGTTAATTTTAACTCTGCATTTGATGTATTAAAGTACAGGGAGTTAAGGATCAGCCATGATCTCATTAAATAGCCTAAAAAGTTCAAGGGGCTCATTCACCCAGTCATCTGTCCTTTACAGTGAATACTGTAGATCATCTGATTCCCATTCTGACAACCAAGTGGGCTGCTTTGTCCTGGAGTGTTGTTGGAGCTGCTCTCATCCAGGCAAGTGGAGAGTATCTGTTACATATTCGTATTTATTCCTATTTGCTCACTGCAGCGCTGCTGTACCAGTGTAAGCACTGGAAATGAGGTGATAGATTAAGCGCAGGAAACAGAGAAGCAGCAGCAGCAGCCATGGAACAGATTACACACTAGCAATAAAGCTTGTTTCTAACTAAAGCAAGTAGATTATAGAGCTGGCTGTGCTAACCAAGAGGCTGAAGCTCAATTAGATACCTGCGTGCAGGAAAAATCAAGGTGGTTGCTGGAAATATGGTTGCGAAGCGTGCACATGGGAAGCCCACTGGGAGGAGTTCTCAGCATCATTGAACGGAGCTCTTGTACCAAGCATTTTGACCACTTTGCTTAGGCAAATAGCTGAAGATATTATGTCCCCACTTTCCGGAGTGTAATGGTGGGGCTAGTTTAGAGCAACCTGATAAGCCTAGCACTAAAACGTACAAGCAGATTGTTGACACACTGCAAGCACATTTTTTACCAAAACTCCTGGTAATCACCAAGTGCTTTAGATTCCGTAAAACAAACCAAAAGGAGGGAGAGTCAATCATGCAATTATTAGCAGTTCCATCACTTTACTGATGATTGAGAGCAGACGGATAGGGTGATAATTGGCCAGGTTGGATTTGTCCTGTTTCTTGTGTAGAGCTCGTACCTGGGCAATTTTCCACATTGCCAAGTAGATGCTAGTGTTTTAAGAACATAAGAAATAGGAGCAGGAGTAGGCCATCTAGCCCTTCAAGCCTGCCCCGCCATTCAATAAGATCATGGCTGATCTGTCGTGGCTCAGTTCCACATTCCCACCCTCTCCCCATAACCCTTAATCCCCTCTCTTATCAAAAACCCATCAACCCGCGTCTTAAAAATATTCTCCACCACTTCAACGGGCAGAGAATTCCAAAGATTCACCACCCTTTGAGTGAAGAAGTTCCTCCTCAACTCCGTTCTAAACCGCCCCCTCCTTTATCTTGAGGCTGTGCCCCCTAGTCCTACTATCCTTTCTGAGCGGGAAGAGTCTCTCCACCTCTATCCTATCCATCCCATTCATCATCTTATACGTCTCAATGAGATCTCCCCTCATTCTTCTAAACTCTAACGAGTACAAGCCTAGTTTATTCAGCCTCTCCTCATAGCTCAACCCCCTCAACTCCGGCATCAGCCTCGTAAACCTCCTCTGCACTCCCTCCAAGGCCAAAATATCCTTGCGCAAGTACGGCGCCCAAAACTGCACACAGTACTCCAGCTGCGGCCTCACCAATGCCCTATACAGCTGCAGCAAGACCTCCCTACTTTTATATTCAATCCCCCTCGCTATGAAGGCCAGCATCCCATTTGCCTTCCTGACCACCTGCTGCACCTGCAAGCTGGGTTTTTGCGACTCATGCACAAGGACCCCGAGGTCCCTCTGCACCGTCGCCTGCTGCAGTTTTTCGCCCCGTAAGTAATAATCCTTCCTACCATTATTCCTACTAAAGTGGACCACCTCGCACTTGCCAACATTAAATTCCATTTGCCATTTCCTGGCCCATTCGCCCAGCCTATCTAGATCCTTCTGCAGATTCTCCACACCCTCCGCACAATTTGCCGTTCCACCAGTCTTGGTGTCATCAGCAAATTTCGACACCCTACACTCGGTTCCCTACTCCAGATCATCTATATAAATGGTAAATAGCTGAGGCCCCAGCACCAACCCCTGGGGCACTCCACTAGTCACCATCCGCCAATCCGAATAGCACCCATTGACCCCCACTCTCTGCCTCCTATTTGACAACCAATCCTCTATCCACGCTAACACCCTACCCCCAACTCCCTGTCCCCTGACCTTCTGCAATAACCTCTTGAGGCACCTTGTCAAACGCCTTCTGAAAATCAAGACAGACCACATCCACTGGCTCTCCTCTATCCACCACCCTAGACACATCCTCATAGAACTCCAGTAAACTTGTCAGACACGACTTCCCTTTAGCTGTACTAGAACAGCATGGCTAAGGGCACAGCTATTTCAGGAGCACAAGTCTTCAATATCATAGCCTTTGTGGTATCCAATGAATTCAGCCGTTTCTTGATCTTACATGGAGTGAGTTGAATTGGGTGAAGACTGATATCTGTGATAGTGGGGACCTCCATAGGAGGCTGAGATGGATCTCAGCACTCCTGACTGAAGAATGTTACAAATGCTTCAGCCTTATCTTTTGTAGTGGTGTGCTGGGCTCCTTCATCATTGATGGCGAAATTTGTAGAGTCTCCTCCTCTAGTTGTCCACCACCATTCTTGGCTGGATGTGGCAGAACTGCAAAGTTTGATCTAATCCATCGGCCGTGGGATCTCTTAGCTCTATCACTTGCTGATTGGCATGCAGGTAGTCCTGTTTTGTAGCTTCACCAGGTTGACAGCTCATTTTTTGGTATTGCTACTGGAATGCCCTTCTGCACTCTTCATTGAACCAGGATTGAGCCCCTGGCTTGGTAGTAATTACAGAGCGGGGGATATACCAGGCCATGAGGTAATAGATTGCAGTCAAGTACAATTCTACTGCTGCTGTTGGCCCAGAGCCCAGGTGTGAATTGCTAGATCTGTTCAAAGTCTATCCCATCTAACATGGTAGCAATGACACACATGATGGAGAGTATCCTTGAAGTGAAGAGGGAATTAAAGACATACCTATTACAGCTACCTAAGTGTATAACAAGCTGAAATTTGTGCAATCTTTTTGGTCCAAAAGCTGCAGAACTTTATAGTTTATTATGAGAAATTATTTTGGCCAAGATAAATTATCTGTTCACTTACACACCATTTAGATACCACTATCATTAATACTAAACCAACAAGACAGCAAACACAACATGATCTCAAATGCATCAAGCTGTTCCTAAACTGGCCACAAGATGGCACCTAAAGGTAATGCAGTCTGGTTCCTCTGGAAAACTTTAGTCTCTGAGGAAATACCTTCACCCACTTTAACCAGGTGCTTGTCACAGACAAGGACCACAACTGCTGCAAGTGTTGTATGTACACCTCAAGCCCTCAGATTTGATGCCACAACCTGCCAGTTTACAACAATGACAATCATTATTGCAAATCCATCTGCTATTACACAATAGTGTTTTTTATTTATCAATGTCAGAAGCAAGGCTTACATTAACGCTGCAATGAAATTACTGTGAAAATCCCTTAGCCGCCACACTCCAGTGCCTGTTTGGGTACACTGAAGGAAAATTTAGCATGGCCGATGCACCTAACCAGCACATCTTTTGACTGTGGGAGGAAACTGGAGCACCCGGAGGAAACCCATGCAGACACGGGGAGAATATGCAAACTCCACACAGACAAGGAGCCAAACTGGGAATCAACGCAGGGTCTCTGGTTCTGTGGGGCAGCAGCGCTAACCACTGAGCCATCGTGCTGCCCTGTTTTTCATGTATTTAAGGAATATCATCACATCATCAGGATGCGGGACAGGAGCACAGTGCTTACGTTTCTGCACTAATTAACAGTACAAATCCCACCATGGGAACTGGGAAATTTAAATATATGAAAATCAGGACTAAAAATCTACAGTGAGCGCGAGGCAACCAGATTCAGCTAGTTCATTAATCTGTTAGACTTTAACCTGGCGTTCCTATTGTGCCCATCCCAGTCCACATCATCCATATTAAATTTGAAAGGGTTCAAAGTAATTTTGATAGGTGGGTTAGAGCATTAAAAATAGAAGCAACTTTTAGGGAAGTAATTCTGGTGGAAGAATTTAAAGGTTAATTACCTGCCCTGATAAGAATACACATGGAGGAGTAAAGAGTTAAAATTGCAAGACAAACTGCAGAGCTTGCTGACGGCTATGAGACAGTACACAGGGCAAAGCCTTTTCTCCCCCAACACACTTTTAAATCCGAGAAAGATAGGAAAGAGGAAGGTGCGAGAAAGGGCAGTCAAGTGGTGACATGATAGCACAGTGGTCAGCACTGCTGCTTCACAGCTCCAGGGACCTAGGTTCGATTCCTGGCTCAGGTCACTGTTTATGTGGAGTTTGCACATACTCCTTGTGTCTGCGTGGGTTTCCTCCCACAATCCAAAGATATGCGGGTTAGGTTGATTGGCCGTGCTAAAATTTCCCCTTAGTGTCCTGAGATGTGTAGATTAGCGGGTAAAATATGTAGGGATATGGGGATAAGGCCTGGGTGGGATTGTGGTTGGTGCAGACTCGATGGGCCGAAGGGCCTCTTTCTGCACTGTAGGGGTCTATGATTCTATAACTGAGAGGGAGAGAGGTTAAAAATTCCAAGGAAACTTCACCTCAAAGTGAAAACAAAATGGGGCTGAGGGAATGAAGGGTATGAGGAAAGTTAGATGCTCTCATTGTAATAAACTGAGTCATAGAAAATCATTGTGCTGGGAATTAAATGGTAAACTGGTTTGAATTATTAATCATAGACTTATAAAGGTTTACAGCACAGAAACAGGGCCTTGGCCCAACTTGTCCATGCTGCCCAGTTTTTAATCATTAAGCTAGTCCCAATTGCCCGCATTTAGCCCATATCCCTCTAAACCCATCTTACTCACGTAACCGTCTAAATGTTTTTTAAAAGACAAAGTTGTACCCGCCTCTACTACTACTTCTGGCAGCTTGTTCCAGACACTCACCACCCTCTCTATGTGAAAAAATTAGTCATAAAGTAAGTATTGAATCAGAGACTGGGAAACAAGATAGAGTGGTAGGATTTGTACACAGAAATGAACAAACAATAGGGGTTAAAGTGTGCACACAACTTGTACAGGGACAAAGTGAATAGCAGGTGGCTGATATGTTTAAAGATTTTGTACATGAAGGGAAAAACTTCTCATGTTTACAGAGTGGAATGGAGAAAGATATTAAATTTTTAAGAGATACAGGGGTCAGTCAATCCTGAATATTGTGGGATGAAGGCATGTTGCTGTTCAGAAGGGATAGTGAAGGAAGAGGTTTTGGTTTTCATGTATTCACAGAGAGGTTTAAAAAACCCTCTGATGAAAATAAATTTGAGTGGCATGAAGACAGGAGATGGGGTTTTTACGAGTGGGTGGAACATTGCCCATTGCAAGGATTTAATTCATTCCAGGAAAGGATAAAAACATTAATAGTGATGCCTACTGTGGTTGAACAGCTGATAGAAAATCAAGCTACAGAATAATTGTAAATGGGCCACCCTGGGGTGTTTCCTGTTTGTTTGGTACCTAGACTATAGGCATAGTAGATGAGCCAAGAGGAAGAGTTAAGAGCAGAGAATGAGAAAAGTGAGATAAGGTTATCTGATATTATAGTTAGTAAGCTGAATGAAGACGACAGATATGAAGGAAAAGAAACAGATGTGTTTAGTTCAAAGAGATTGACGGAATCTCAACAGATTGCTTCCAAATTATAACAAATTTATCAAACCATTACAACCAAGAGAGCGGAAGAGGAACTAACCAAGTTCCTCACTAGATATGACTTACTGGAAGAGATAAACAGGTCAAGGGTCAAATTTTACATGAGGATTATTTAAAGTCATGAATAGCTTGGAAATAAAACAATATAAATCATCAGCATATCATTCAGAATCACAGGGAGAATTAGAGAGGTAGCATCAAACTTTGAACACAATGATGAGAATGCATTGTTAAGATTACCCACATGATTAGGACAATGAAGAACAAAAGAACAAAGAACAGGATGGCACTGGGAGAGGCCCTTTAGCCCTCCAAGCCTGCACTGATCACGTTTACCTATCTAGGCCAAGCGCTTATATCCCTCAATTCACCATTTGTTCATACGCCTAGGGGCTCCGTTTTTACTATTTGCTATGAGGGATATACCAAATGATTCTACAAGATTTAGTTCTTTTGAATTGGTTTATGGACATAAAAGTTAGAGGACTGCTGAAATTAATCCAAAAAAAGGTATTAAGTAAGAATCAGAGACTACACCTTTGGACTATATCGAATTTCAGAGAAAGACTGAATGGCGCTTGTGAGGTAGCAAGTAAACATACAAAGTTAGCACAGCAAGAAATGAAAGCAATGGCTGATAAGAAAGCATTGATTTATAGTCCTGTAACAGGGGAGAAAGTGCTGGTGCTATTGCCTGTGTCAGATGAACCACTAAAACTTAGGTTTAGTGGACTGTATCAAATTGAAAGAAAACGGAGTGAAATAACTTATCTGATACGCACACTACGTAGACATAAATCTCACAAAGTATGCCATATTAACATGCTTAAGAGGTACTAGGGTAGAGGAGGTGGTGAAGATAAGCAGGAGGTCTTGGTTATAATGAAGTATGGAAAAGAAGAAGGGTTAAATTCTGACATGACTTCCCTCTAATTCATTTGGGTAATGAGGAACTACTGAAAATTTTAAACAACTGGTGAAGTTATCTTCCAGATAAGACCCAAGGCAAATTGGAAGTGTTACTGCAGTCTTATAAATGTATTTGTGAGAATAAACTAGGCAGAAAGGGGATTATGATGCATGATGTAGATATGGGGGGGGAATAGTTCCAATAAAACAACATCCAAATAGGTTAAATCCAGCAAAGCCATCACAAGTGCAGAAGGAAATTGGATATATGCTCCAAGATGACAGTATTGATTTGAGTTCTAATGATTGGAGTTTATCATAACAATGCCGAGATCCGATGGAACACAAAGATTTTGTGTGGACTACAGGAAAGTGAATGCCCATCACCGAGAAAGATTTGTTTCCTATACCATGGTTGGAGAAATGTGTTGAATGAGTTGGTCAGAATTTATCAAAAAGGGCTATTGGCAAATCCCTTCATCCAAGAGGGCAAAGAAAATTTCAGCATTCTTGATGCCAAATTATCTTCTTCAATGTAAAGTTATGCTGTGCGGAATGAACCATACACCCGCAACATTTCAGAGACTAACCAATAGAAGTTATTCAGGGACCGATGTGTTGTGACGATTTTGTGTTGGTTAGTTCCAACTGCAAAGAACATCCACGACACCTCAAAGCACTGTTTGAGCACTTAAAAGAAGCTCATCTCATCATGAATTTGACATTAAGCGAATTTGCTAAAGCTTAGATTTCATAGTTAGGACATGCCATGGGACATGTTTGAATAGTTCCACAGTTGGTGGTGTTCCCTTACATCTGCTGCCCTTGTCCTTCTAGTTGGCAGAGGTCATTGTTGTACATAGCACAATTACGCTGGAGAGGATGGAGGATTTAAAACTATGGAGCTTTATTTACAGGTGTGTGTTCTCCAATGTGGCTGCTTTTTCACTGCCTGTTTCCTGTGCTAGGGATGGATGGCATCACTTCCGGTGAATAAATTAATACAGCAGAACACAGCAAGTCCATGAGAATTGATACAAATACAGAACATTTCCTCCCCCCTCAAATTCAACATTCCCAACAAGTTCAACATGAACAAGAGTCAATAATACAATCACCATTAGCAAGTCAGATGAAATAGTTTACAGCGAACCTCTGGCATCTTCTTTACACAGGTGGTAACCTGTGGTGTCTGTTTTATACAGAATTGATTAGTGGTTGTCTCAGTATTTGATCAGTAGATGAGGTGTTGCTTTCCTCAAGTATCTGTTGGTGTCAGGATTATAGGAAGGATCATATCAGGACTTTGTACGTTGAATCTGGATTCTCTAGAGATATCGATTTTGACGAATCTGTTCTCCCAGTCACTAAATGGTCTGTGTGTCTCCTCCAAATAAATTCATCTCCGGTCTGGACAGCATGAGACTTTTTTTTAAAAATTCATTCATGGGACATGGGTGCCACTGGCTGTCCAGCATTTATTGCCCATCCCTAGTTGCCCTAGGGAAGATGGTGATGAGCTGCCTTCTTGCAGTCCACGTACTGTGGGTAGACCCACAATGCCATTAGAGAATTAGAACCATGGAATTCCTACAGTATAGGAGGAGACCTTTTGGCCCCTCAACTCTCCGAAAGAACTTCTCCCCCAGGCCCACCCCATACCCTATCCCATAAATCTCACTCATTCAGTCTGGCTAATCCATCTAACCTACACATCTTTAAACTGTGGGAGGAAACGTGAACACCCAGCAGAAACCCATGCAGTCACAGACAGAATGTGCAAACTCCACACACAGTCACCCGAGGCGGAATCAAACCTGGGTCACTATCGCTGAGAGGCAGCAGTGCTAACTACTGTGCCACCCAGGGACAGGTCTGGATCTGTGCCTGTGGCAGGAACCCATTTCCCTCCTGTGGAATAATTCCTAGCCAAAACCCCTGGTCCTTACTGGAAAATCTTTTGCTTTACTTTCCTGCCATTTGTCCATGTTGTCGCTGTTGTATGATCTCTTTAGTTTTCAGAGGTTTCAACAAATCCAATATTGATCATAGTCATCTCTTCATCATTAGTAATGCAGGAGGGGTCTTGGTCATGGAATTGCGGTATTCCTGTACACTAGAAGGAATTTGTTAAGATGTTTGATCAGCCAAGCTAGTTCCCCAGTTGCTTTCAAGGTATATTTCATGGCTTGGACAAAACATTCTGCTAGCCTAACAGCAGCAAGATGATACAGTTTGGACGTAATGTGTTGAATACCATTCTCTTATAAGAAACCTGCAAATCCTTGAGGGAAACCTGAGTTCCATTATCACTTAGTAGTTATTTAGGGGATCAAAACCAATTAAATTTTCCCCCTGGCTTCTTGATAGTTTTCTTTGATTAATTAGATGACATCACAGTGATCTCTGGCTGCCTTTTGGGAGCACTGACCATTTCCAAGAACGTGCCCTTCAGAAGGTCCTCCAAAATCCACATGCCAAGCCTCTTCAGGCCATTTCCATGAATGCAACTGTGTTAAGGGTGGCAGGTTTCTTACCTTCGCAAACGAAGAACATGTTCTGCTTTCTGTTTAATTTCAGCATCCAATCCAGGCCACCATTAATAACACCTTGGTTTTCCTTCACACATACGATTTTGTAATGGCCCTTGTGTAGCTTCTCTAACACCAACTTTCTCAATGGTGGCAGAATGATCATTCTGAGCCCCCACAGAAGACGCCCTGACAGGTCAATCTCCTGAAGTAGCAGGGTTCCAGGTTAGATGTTAGTTCAGAATTCTTTCCTCATTAACCTTAGATTTGTGAAGGGCAGTTACATCAAACATGTCTCAAATATCCAACAGAGGACTGGAAAAACTCACACTTGACCATCCAGACTCTCAGTCCACAGTCTTCCGATCTCTGGAGAGGGGCATCCAAATTCCAAAGGTGTTCCTCTTTGTCACTTCCAGTGATGAGGATGTCATCCAGATAATACTGGACTGCGTTCAGTCCAGTCCATTCAAGATCTGATTCATTGCTCTCTGAAACAATGCAGGAGCTGAGGGGATACCAAACGGCTATTTTTGGTTATGGAACAAGCCTGTGTCATGATTGTCAGAAGTTCCTGTGGCTTCATGTTCATTTTCATCTGTAAGTAAGCCTAGCTTAGGTCAATTCTGCTGAAATTATTTGATTTATTATTGTCACATGTATTAACATACAGTGAAAAGCATTGCTTCTTGCACACTATACAAAGCATGCCATTCATAGAGAAAGAACCAAGAAAGTGCAGAATGTAATGTTACAGTCATAGCTAGGCTGGAGAGAAAGGTCAACTTAATGCAAGGGTAAGTCCATTCAAAAGTCGGACAGCAGCAGGGAAGAAGCTGTCCTCGAATCAGTTGGTATGTGACCTTAGAGTTTCGTATCTTTTTCTCGAAAGAAGGACGTGGAAAAGAGAATGTCCACAATGTGTGGGGTCCTTAATTATGCTGGCTGCTTTGCTGAGGCAGCAGGAAGTGTAGACAGAGTCAATGGATGTGAGGTTGATTTGCATGATGGATTGGGCTACATTCACAACTTTTTGTAGTTCCTTGCAGTCTTGGGCAGAGCAAGAGCCATATCAAGCTATGATACAACCAGAAAGAATGATTTTTGTGGTGCATCTGTAAAAGTTGGAGAGTCTTCGCTGACATGCCAAATTTCCTTAATCTTCTGAGAAAGTAGAGGGGTTGGTGGGTTTTCTTAACTATAGTGTCGACATCAGGGGACCAGGACAAGTTGGTGATGGTCTGGACACCTAAAAGGATGAAGCTCTCGACCCTTTCTACTTCATCCCCATTGACGTAGACAGGAACATGTTCTCCTTTACACTTCCTGAAGTCGATGACGATCTCCTTCATTTTGTTGACATTGAGGAAAAGATTATCGTTGCTGCACCAGTTCACCAGATTCTCCATCTCATTCCTGTACTGTGTCTCATCATTGTTTGAGATCTGACCCATTACAGTGGTGTCATCAAAAAACTTGAAAATCGAATTGGAGGGGAATTTGGCCACACAATCAGGTTATACACCACACAGGTTTATAAGGAGTACAGTAGGGGGCTGAGAATACAACCTTGTGAGGCACCACTATTGAGGATGCTTGCAGAGGAGATGTTGCCTGTCATTACTGATTGTAGTCTGAGAGCTAGGAAGTTCAGGATCCAGTCCTGATGTTGGCTTGCTGCAATCCTGCAAATGTGGGTTGACAGGTACAGTTCATACTGGATTAATGATGACTTCGAAGTCTCCACAAATCCTTACAGATCCATCCTTCTTGATGGTTACAGGCGTGGCCCACTCACTAACGCTGACAGGTTCCAAGACTCCCATCTTCACAGATCATTTCAAGTCACCTTCCACCTTCAGTACAAAGTCTGTACCAACAGCATCTGGTACAGACCTTGCCTTCAAGCATTTTCCTTGGCTTCCTTTTAACTTCAGTTGAGCTGTAAAATCTTTTATGCTCGCTAATTCTCCTAAGAGGGGCATCAAAAACAACTGTGTGCTTCTTTAAAAATAAAGGGGCCCGATTGTCCACTGGTCATCATGTTGACTTCAGCCCAGTTCAGTCAAATCTTTTCCAATCATGTGCCACCCCATTAACGCTGGGTAGTTGCCCCTTACTGCCTGTAGAGACAAATCTGCTGTTTGCCCATTCGGCTGCACAGCGACAAAAACAGAAAATACTGGCAAATCTCAACTGGTCTGACAGCATCCGTGGAGAAAGAACAGACTGAGTGTTACACGTCTGGATGAATCCAGAGTATCCAGTCATCCAGATTTGAAATGCTAGCTCTGTTCTCTCTCTCCATAGATACCGTCAGAACTGATGAGATTTTCCAGCGTTTTTCAGATTTTCCAACATCCACAGTAATTTGCTTTTGTCAAGTTGCACAGGTACTTTAATGCAGCATTTCAGCAGAACCACTTCACCTCTTCAGGACTATCCTTGATGGCTTTGAGGGAATGTGTAGTTTCGCCTTGTGGCACTGCTGCCCTGGTGTCAATTTCCATTCTTACTGGCTGCCCATCTAGCAGTGGCATGACCCAGTATCGGTGTGTGGCATCAGTAATGGCTAGCACATTGGGAAATCATTTCTCCTCACATTTTGCTTCACTACGTTTTCCTCAACCCTTTTATATAGCACGAACATTTCTCCCTTTCTTTGGTCTAAATGGTGTCATGCTTTGTTCTTGTTGCTTAGCTTTACTTGCTTGCTTTTTCTTCCAGTACGCATGCTGTGTGTCCCTTTTTTCTTTAACCACAGCTTTGACATACCATGTATGTAGACCAGCATTCAACTGCGGAATGCCCTGGCTTTACATACTGGTGACATTTATGAATTGAGGTTCTTGGGTGTCGATTCAGCTGCCACTGCAGTAATATCGATGACCTTTTTTCAGAGTAATGTTACTCTCCATTAGCAAACGTTTCTCTATTGCCTCACTGCACAGACTGCAGATGAATCTGTCGCTAACGGCGCCATTCAGCGCATCGCAATATTCTTAAGCACACACACAAATGCATAACTGACTCCCTCACTTGGTTTCTTTTGTGAAATCTAAAGTGCTCTGCAATCACCAAAGACTTTGGCAAAAAACGTACTTGCAAAATATCAACAATTTGCTCATGTTTTAGCTTCTTAAATTGTTCTAAACTGTGGAGAAGATTAAATATTTTTCCCCCCAGCATGCTGAGGAAAACAGGCACTTTTTTCCTAAGGGTTCCACAATGCCAAAAACTCCTGCCTTTTTTTTTAAACACTGGAGGCATCCCATATGCAAGGATTCATTCGACTGAGTGTGGCATCAAGGAGCCCTAACAAAATTGGAATCAGACGAAATCAGGAGACAAACTCTCCCTGATTGGAGTCATACCTGGCACATAGGAAGATGGTTGTGGAGGGTCAGTCATCTCAGCTCCAGGACATCTCTGCAGGAGTCCCACAGGGTAGCGTCCTACGCCCAACAATCTTCATCTGCTTCATTAATGGCCTTCCTTCCATCATAAGGTCAGAAGTGGGGATGTTCATTGATGATTGCACAATGTTCAGCATCATTCGTGACTCCTCAGCTACTGAAGCAGTTCATGTTCAAATGTAACAAGATCTGGTTAATATCCAGGATTGGGCTGACAAGTGGTAAGTAACATATGTGCCACACAAATGCCAAGCAATGACCACCACCAGTAAGAGATATACTAATCACCACGACATTCAATGGTGTTACCATCACTGAATTCCCCCACTGTCAATATCTTTGGGGTTACTGACTAGAAACTCAATTGGACTCGCCACATAAACACAGTAGCTACAAGAGTAGGTCAGAGACTAGGAATACTGCAGCAAGTCATTCACCTTTTGACTCACCAAAGCCTGTCCACCATCTACAAGGCACAGGTCAGGTGTATTATTGAATACTCCCCACTTGCCTGGATAGTGCAGCTTCAACAACGTTCAAGAAGCTTAACACCATCCAGAACAAAGCAGCCTGCTTGATTGGCGCCATATCCACAAACATCCAATCTCTCCACCACCGATGTTCAGTAGCAGCAGTGTGTACTATTTACAAGATGAACTGCACCAAAGGTCCTTAGACTGCTCCTTCCAAACCTACGACCATTTCCATCTAAAAGAACAAGGGCAACAGATACATAGAAAGACCATTACCTACAAGTTCCCCTCCAAATCATTCACCATCCTGACTTGGAAATACACCACCATTCCATTGCGGTCAACTGGGTCAAAAGCCTGGAAGTTTCTCCCTAATGGCATTGTGGATCAACCCACATCACGTGGACTTGATTCAAGGTGGCAGCTCACCACTACCTTCTCAGAGGCAACTAGAGACAGTCAATAAATGCTGGCCAGCCAGCAATGCCCATGTCCCACAAATGAATAGAAAAATATGCAGATTTAGCCAAGCATTTCCAATAGCTTCCTTGATTTCTCTTGTACAACAACCTGAGTTTAACCTCTTATAACACACCCAATTCTATAATGCTACAGAATATTATTATTCAAGTCCAGCTAGCCTGTCAGATCCAGAGCACATATGAAAAATTGGTAACTTTCCTGTTCCTAACTCTGTTCTTGAGAAATTCATCTCCCTGGATGACCAGTAAGCGCTATTTATTGTCCTCATCACAATTTTTTTTATATTGGAGTACAATACTAGGGTTTAAAACAACAGAGCTTTATTTATAGGTGTATGTTCTCTTACATAGCTGCTTCTTTGCATGAGTCCCTGCGTTAAGGGATTTATGATGTCACTTCCAGTGAATACATGAATACAGCAGAGCTCAGTAAGCCATGAGAATATAAGAACGTAAGTCTTAGATTTGGAAGGTGCTGTTGAAGGAGCCTTGCCAAATTGCAACAATGCATCTGACAGGTTGTACACACTGCTGCCACTGTCAGTGGTGGATGAGGATGTTGGAAGTGTCTGATGGTGTGCCAATCAAGCAGGCTGCTTTGCACTGGATGGTGCTGAACTTCAGGTATTGTTGGAGTTGCATTTATTCAGGGAGATATATTCCATCACACTTCTGACTTGTATCTTGTAGGTGGTGGGCAGGTTTTGGGGAAATCAGGAGAGAAGTTATGCCACACAGAATTCCCAGTCTCTGACCTGCTCTTGGAGCCACTGTATTTATAAGCTGGTCCATTTCAGTTTCTGGTCAATGTTAACTTCCAGGTTGTTGATAGCAATAATGATGCCACTGAATGCCAGGGAAGATGGCTAGATTCTTTGTTGGAGATGGTTACTGTCTGGCTTGTGTGCAGCACAAATGTTACTTGCTACTTAACAGCCCAAGCCTAAATATTATCCAAATCTTGCTGCACATGAGACAGGATTGCTTCAATATCTGAGTCATCATGAATGGTGCTGAACATCATACAGTCATCCAGACACATCTCACTTCTGACCTTCTGCTGAGGGAAGATCATTAATGAAACATCCAACGGCAACTGACACTACCTGCAGGATTCTTGAAACGATGTACCAGGACCGAGATGATCGACTTCTGACAACCATAACCGGTGGGGTGTTTCCACCAATTCCCAGCAACACCTGCATTGCACATCTGCTGCTTTCCTGTTTCTCCTTTGTCCTCGCCATTGTACTTGCCCAATTTAAACAATTCTCAGTTAAGAACATAAGAACATAAGAAATAGGAGCAGGAGTAGGCCATCTAGCCCTTCGAGCCTGCCCCGCCATTCAATAAGATCATGGCTGATCTGTTGTGGCTCAGTTCCACTTTCCCGCCCTCTCCCCATAACCCTTAATCCCCTCTCTTATCAAGAACCCATCAACCCGCTTCTTAAAAATATTTAGCGAGGCAGCCTCCACCACTTCAACGGGCAGAGAATTCCAGAGATTCACCACCCTTTGAGTGAAGAAGTTCCTCCTCAACTCCGTTCTAAACCACCTCCCCTTTATCTTGAGGCTGTGCCCCCTAGTCCTACTGTCTTTTTTGAGCGGGAAGAGTCTCTCCACCTCTATCCTATCCATCCCATTCATCATCTTATACGTCTCAATGAGATCTCCCCTGTCTAAGTGTTACTCAGTTTAGGTACAGTCATCCTTATCCTTTTTCATTAATGAAGGTATCCTGTTACGTATGAATACATTTGTTCAGATTTCTCTACCGTGCCCATATTAAAAAGCTGCAATTTTTGTGGTTTATGTAAATAGGATTAATGATACTGACAAATTATCACATATTTTTGATGTTCTTGCTAATTTAGTTTAAAAAGTGTCAAGCATCACATTTCACAATTACCTCCAAATATCCTCTCAATGTTTTATTTTGTTTTCAAATACTACCAAATAAAGAGATTCAATCCTCGAGTTGGAGTGAATTGCATGAGTAGGTTAAAAGCAAGCAGACTGAGGGGATGTTTAATCCATCTGCTATAACTTCCTTCAGTATTTTTTAAAGACAGGAAAGGTTGTTATTGTTCTCACACAAGATCAGGAGGAGGACTGTAAACATACCATCAAGTATGAATGGCACACAATAAAGAAATTATTGTCCAGAATTACCATTCCTCTTCTCCAGCATATCTCTCAGATAAAGAATAAAATTGACCAAAACACTCATCTAAAGTTTTAAGAAGTTGACCATTTTATGGCAATATTAATGGATATTTCTAAAATCACACTGTTTTACTCATTGAAGTAAAGATGTTTAAACTTTACCTAGTCAATATCCATAGCAAGTACTCCCAGCTCAAGTATAGAGCACCAGACTGCAGAGTCAACATGACTCAACCTCAGACTCTGCCACATCTACTCCTACATTATGTTTATCAGGTTTCACACTAACCTTTGTTATGGTTCGAGTGAACGTGCAAAAAAAGTTTCAAATCATTGGCAGCTTTACACTGCAGGCATGCATTCATCAAGACCCTACAGCAAATAAATAGCAGACTTGTATTTGGTCACTGATTGGCCATACTAGGATTTAGAGGAAAATAGATTGTGTCTCATCTACATTTGGTCTAACATTAATTTTTTTCTTGGTCTTTTGTACATTCATTAATTATGAGTTTGCAGACAGAACAGCACACCTCAATCTCCAACTGTTTCAACATTTTGCATCATGATTGCACAAGTTTTTAATAAACTCAAAACAGTGCCACTCATTTCAGAAGACTAATTCAACAATTATTGTATTGTCTGCTATAAAGAACATAACGGAGGATTTATTAAAACTCTAAATTTGGATGGAACTGTAAAGCAGAAAACTCTATTTTACTAATGGTTTATTACAAAATGGTGAAACTCTTAATGATGCATAGAGGTTGCTTGGCTTTGAATCATACTTTAGTCTCCAATGGTCCTTGATATTTTAAAATTCATTCCTGGGACATGGGCATCACTCAAGGCTATGGATTTATAGGATTCATTATGCAAATATATTCATACACAATTATGGTCATCCCTCCTGAAATACATTAACTAAATTACTAATTAAATTAGAGAGCAGTTATTAAAAGTGCCACACTGAAGAACATTCTGCACATAAACCACGTATCAAAACATTGTTTAAACAGTTTTGTGTGTGCAGCTGTTAACAGCATGTCCTTGAATACAAGGCTGATTCTCAAACTTGGTGCCTGAATACAAAATGTTCTTCTAAAGAGCAGTTATGACATTTTGAAGTTCCGAATATTTTATCTAAATTGGCAATCAACAGAACTAAAGCTGCCAGCGTATAGACTGAATTACAGGCACAGTTGAACCAATATTATCCATCCAGTGCTCTATCGGATAAAATTGTTCCTACTAATGCACCACCTGTCAAATGCTAAAAAGTAAAAACTAGCTCACCTTCTGCAATCAGATACACTGTATATAAAAATTAGAATGAGACAATACTGACATCCGGGTTACGTTGATCTTTTATTGGCGCCTTTAAAGTCAAACTTAAACCACAAACCTTTTAAAATCATTAACTGCCATGAGTGTGTACTACACACAGTTGCCAGTAACTGGACAGCAGCTAGTTACTGCTCGAGGTTACACAGTAGTAACAAGAAACTAATACATAAATGGTTTGTTGTACTAACATGGCCAAAATTTAATTAAGCATTCAAAGCAACTACATTTTCTGTCTAAAAAGTACAGAAGCTTCAACACAGTGAACCAAATTAGTGGAACGTTTTCTGGTATATCACTCAAACACATCATTTATTGCACAAGGAAGATTAACAACACGAATCAAACTATTTGTCGTAACTGTTTTACAGCAAAGTAAAAACAGCACCATACTATATAGTGTATGTAAGACAATTAGAGTTTGGTTCTAAATGCAAGTTCTTTTGAGTTATTCAGAAACTGAGTTTATTTTAGAAGCTAGCAACACATTCATTCAGAACACGATTGAATATAGCATTGGGACTAGGCTATCCAAATCTGAATTGCAATTACTTTTGTTACATGAAGTTGTAACAAACACAAGTGATTTTTAATAGCTTGTGAAGGGTGGGAATCTTCCAAAATCATGTTATCACCTACCATTTCTAGGTTACTTTCAGGAATAAAATCTAATCCAATGTCATTTCCTGTCAAGGTCAGCAGGACTGTGTGTAAAGGTCTGTCTGATCAGTGTGGCAGAAGCACAGCTTTCCACTTACTTTTCCCAGATTGTTTGCCACTTCTTCCATCAACGATCTCCATTCGACTTGTGATCTGACAATATCTTGTCTCCCCAATGGGTATAACTTCCAATCATTAAATGTGTCAATTTGTAAAGCACTGTCCAACATTATTCAGTTCAGGACTGCTCAGAATCCATCCTTAAGGCAAAATCAAATTAATCTTCATTCAGATTTCCCTCACCTCAGGTTGTCTCTGAAGTGACTCAGACCAATGAGGTAATCGCTTGGTAATTTGCTAGCTGAGGGCATTCAATAACCGCAACTTAATTTCTTTAAAAAAAATGTTCTTGACAATTTTTCTTCCTTCCCCACCTGAAGAGTTCATTCCTTCCTTGGATGACAGGAGCCACAATCAGTACCTAATCCATGTTGCTATTTGGTCAAAAACCTCAACAGAAAGAGCCTTTTAGTATTCACCCACAATGGGGTAGGAAGGGACCACTGAATCAAACGCCGATCCTGTCCTCATCTGATGTAAGTGCACTTCCGACAATGTGTCACTGTATGTAAGGATAGCGGGAAATCTTTTTGATTGTCCATCCCCAAGGCAAAGTTATAGTTCTTCTATCATTGTCCTCCCCATCAGCTATTTAGATAGAAGATTGCACCTCACACAACTCTCATTTATACGGCTCGACTAGTCAGGAGATAAAACTCATGGAACCATCAGCAAGTTGACGGGGTATTATACATTTTTTGGACCAAAAGGGCATCAAGCTCAATTTCTGGTGTGCACCAGAGCTAGTTAACCTCAGCTGTGCGTGCAATCAGTTGGTTAATTAGCCTCAGCACAATGTGGGAGTGTTGGGGAGAGAAGAGAGAAAACATTAGCCAGGGTTTTTGCTCCCCATTTATACCAGTAACAGTGACAAAATGTATCTGGCAACCATCAGGAGCAGGAATGGACTCCACTGCAAGGCCAGTTAAATAGCTGGCTAATCCTTACCTGTGCTCTCAAGGTAGTCACTTGGGCTCACTAGCAAAGTGATTCTGGAAGTCAGAGATCCATAATCCAAGCGAAGTTGGTAGTATCAGAGAAAGCGAGGGGGCGAGAGAGAAAGAGAAAGCGAAAGCGAGGGGGCGAGAGAGAAAGAGAAAGCAAAAGCGAGGGGGCGAGAGAGAAAGAGAAAGCAAAAGCGAGGGGGCGAGAGAGAAAGAGAAAGCAAAAGCGAGGGGGCGAGAGAGAAAGAGAAAGCGAAAGCGAGGGGGCGAGAGAGAAAGAGAAAGCAAAAGCGAGGGGGCGAGAGAGAAAGAGAAAGCAAAAGCGAGGGGGCGAGAGAGAAAGAGAAAGCAAAAGCGAGGGGGCGAGAGAGAAAGAGAAAGCAAAAGCGAGGGGGCGAGAGAGAAAGAGAAAGCAAAAGCGAGGGGGCGAGAGAGAAAGAGAAAGCAAAAGCGAGGGGGCGAGAGAGAAAGAGAAAGCAAAAGCGAGGGGGCGAGAGAGAAAGAGAAAGCAAAAGCGAGGGGGCGAGAGAGAAAGAGAAAGCAAAAGCGAGGGGGCGAGAGAGAAAGAGAAAGCAAAAGCGAGGGGGCGAGAGAGAAAGAGAAAGCAAAAGCGAGGGGGCGAGAGAGAAAGAGAAAGCAAAAGCGAGGGGGCGAGAGAGAAAGAGAAAGCAAAAGCGAGGGGGCGAGAGAGAAAGAGAAAGCAAAAGCGAGGGGGCGAGAGAGAAAGAGAAAGCAAAAGCGAGGGGGCGAGAGAGAAAGAGAAAGCAAAAGCGAGGGGGCGAGAGAGAAAGAGAAAGCAAAAGCGAGGGGGCGAGAGAGAAAGAGAAAGCAAAAGCGAGGGGGCGAGAGAGAAAGAGAAAGCAAAAGCGAGGGGGCGAGAGAGAAAGAGAAAGCAAAAGCGAGGGGGCGAGAGAGAAAGAGAAAGCAAAAGCGAGGGGGCGAGAGAGAAAGAGAAAGCAAAAGCGAGGGGGCGAGAGAAAAAGAGAAAGCGAAAGCGAGGGGGCGAGAGAGAAAGAGAAAGCGAAAGCGAGGGGGCGAGAGAGAAAGAGAAAGCAAAAGCGAGGGGGCGAGAGAGAAAGAGAAAGCGAAAGCGAGGGGGCGAGAGAGAAAGAGAAAGCGAAAGCGAGGGGGCGAGAAAGAGAAAGCAAAAGCGAGGGGGCGAGAGAGAAAGAGAAAGCAAAAGCGAGGGGGCGAGAGAGAAAGAGAAAGCAAAAGCGAGGGGGCGAGAGAGAAACAGAAAGCGAAAGCGAGGGGGCGAGAGAGAAAGAGAAAGCGAAAGCGAGGGGGCGAGAGAGAAAGAGAAAGCGAGGGGGCGAGAGAAAGAGAAAGCGAAAGCGAGGGGGCGAGAGAGGTCAGAGGGAGAGTGAGACAAACACAGTTTCAAAAAAATAGATTAATGGCATCCCTATGATCAACCCATAAACTTTCCACACAACCATGGAGTTAAGATAGGTGCCCAGAGCAGTCTATTCAATCTGGAAGGATGGGGTCTCTTACTTCCACAGCCACACAACTAAGATCGACTACCAGTCATTTGGAAGCACACTTTGAGGGAAATGAAACCAGAGAATGTCCAATTTCTTCACACTTGTGGTCATGCTCATTGCAGGATTGATTGAAATTATCCAATCATACGGCACAGAAGTAGGCCATTCAACCCACTGTGCCAGTGAGAATTGTGGTTAACTATAGAGGCAGATTTGACCACCATTCCAGCCAAGCAGCAATCATCAAGTCAGACAGCCAGGATAAGGAAGCTGGAATAGCAGGACAAAAGTGCAGAGCAGTTTTGGCATTAAAAGACTTCAAGCTGCAGAACAAAAGGTAAAAGCTTTTTGCAGAAGTCACCAGAAACTGCTAAGTTTACAACCTTCTTCTCAATGACCATATTTATTTATCAGCTGATTTCTCTTGGTATGGCACTGTGTGTATAAGAACGCAAGAGTTTCTTTAAAGATAAACACTGAGTAAATGAAAGTACAGGATAGAGAACAATGTCGTAGGTGAGAGCCAGACTTGAGGAAGATGCCTGGCATTTTGATGCATGGAAAGGGTCTTACTGGAAGGTTTGTTATGTCTAGCAGAATCGACTGAATGGTTTTGTGTTTAGTAGGACAGCAGAATAAGTATCGAACTTTCAGAAGAACTGGCTCAAAGAGTGACAGAGAGGTGTAGGAGATAGGGGAAATCACTAGTATCTCAGTCCTGAACCAGCATTATGGTCCATTATCAGTAGGGATGCATGCCTAGCCTAAGTAGTGTTGGAAAAGAGGGACCCCCAGCTGTAGTAATGAGGTAAATACCAGGGTTTGGCAGGAATGAAGTGGTAGGCTCCAGAACATATGGGTCGTGAAAGGGGGAAGTTTGAACAAAGGTGATCATGGTCTGTTAGAGTCGGGGGGAGGCTCCCAGATTAATGGGATGGAGTTGAGCAATTGGATGTCAAGCAGAGGACCACAATTCTTCTCACTGTCAGACACATATCCCACCAATGTCCCTTCACAATTCAGCACGCGAGACCTTAGATGTCCTTCCTATATACTATTCAAATACTGTACCACAACTCTTGCTTGTTCCAGGGCAATAGGCACTTTATTGAGTGCATTTTGTTTGTTATATACTAACTATACATGAACAGGAGCTGTACCACAATAGATTATCCAAATTCAACATGACAGATGAAGATGAAAATATAAAATTTCTTTCTTTACAGATTGTAGAATTATTAATAATTCTACTAACTACAACAACAAAAGGACATAATTCTTTCAAAAAAACCATTAACATATACATTATAAGTCAGTACCAGACTTTATAAACACAAGTGTTTGAAAAGATGGTGATGGCCTCAATTTGGATTATTCCATGTGGTACAAGACAGGTTCTTCCCAAGTCACCCAATACAATGAGACATAATTTATCTGGGGAAGGTGAAGAAGAAAACTGAAGGGCAAGTCAACTCATGCCACAACTGTATACCTTGCACCACTGATTATACAGCAGCACCAGCAGGTCACCTTTCTTGAGGAAGAGTGCATGGAGTGAAGACTTGCCAGGGTGGAAAGAAAGGAGGGAGCGGTAACAGTAACATTTTAGCAAAGGCATTCAAATCCATTAATTCCACATGCTCAATGACAAGAAACCGAGGTATGCTTGCCAAAATAAGTGAGACAGAAAAAATACACAGTAGTTTAACGTGTTAAAGATTTTATTTTCGTTAAATACCATGGGACAGGATTGGTAAGAATGGAGAGCTTTCAATCAACATTTGCCTCACAGGGGTCAGGGGATGTTTCTGTAGCTAGGGAGGAACTCTGCATTGATAAACTTGTCAGCCTTCAGCAGCAAGAAATGGGGGGATTGGGGGGGCAGTGGGTGTAATTTACAAGGAGGCACCTTTTCTTCAGTACATCTCTCATCACTGGTAAACAAGTGGCATGAGCAACCTGACTATAAAATGAAGAATTTCAAGAGGTAATCCAGCAACAGGTAACAAAATTTAAAAGGATTAAAATAACATTTACAAGACACTTAACATTTCATTCAACTCTTATTAAACCACAGAGAGAACAACTCATTATTTCCAAGGACCTTTATGCAAAACCTTGAGACACCTGCTATTGATGTTTTGACAATGTACAACTCCAATTATCCAAGAACTGAAAGTAATTTGTGTGTTCTAACCGTGAGATCATTAAAGGCAAGGCCTGTAAGATGCTGTACACAAACATGGTCACTGTGAGCCATACTACCAATGATATGGCAGATCAACAGAACATTTCAGGCCTCAATAACTTGCATGCTTCCTCTACAAGATGAATTTCCCTAGAAAGAATCCAATGAAAATGGCTGCAATTACAACAAGGAGGGAGGGAAGAGCAGTGGAACCGTTGTCTCTGAGTGTAACACTAGACGTGGAAGACACTGGGTTGCCTGACTGAGCTGCCTTCCTCAGCCTCAGTCCATCATCCTAAAGAGATCAAAACAGGAGAGTTACAATGGAATTCAACTGCATCAAGCAGCATCTCAAATTCTTAATTATTCCACAAAGAATTTAGTTTTGCATCAACAGTCATTTAGGCTCTTACCACTAATGTGTTTGCAGCTCACAAAATTACAAATACCTGAAACAGCACCGTGAACTGTATTTTCATTATAAAAAATAAAATCCCGCATTTCATACAAAGCCATCTCAAAACAGGTCAATTTCAACCATCAATTGGAGACAAACTGCTTTGCTTACAAGTGATTAAAAATTACATTAGAAAGGTAAAAGATAACTTCTTAAAAAATAAAATAGTAGATGGAAAAGCGATATCATAAAATGAGAACAGCTTGTCAGCATATGCATAACAATACCGTAGGTCTCAACACCAGATATTTCACATTTTGAGCCCATTTAGAAAACAGAAGTCTCTTCAAGTCCTTATAAAAGAACATATTCCCAATTTAGCACCAAGTCAGATTGCAAATCATTCATTGGTAGGTTATTGTATGTAATTGTTTAAATCAATACCATTGACAGCAATAGAGTTCTCCTGCCAACCAAACTTAGTGTTTATAGTGCTCTCATACATTTATGTCACAAGACATTAATAAACCTTATTGAATGCATCCAACAGTAAAATAAAATTGATACAACACCTCGTTGCCTTGATGTTAGTCAACTGCTTCAGTCAAGTATATTTTTCTACTGCGCAGAGTTTTAAACAATGCTTATAATTTTCAGCATCCCATTTCTGAACTTAATAAAGACTGGATCTGCATCATTACTCTTCCGGCCCTTTGTAATTGGTTTGTAAGAACATAAGAATATAAGAAATAGGAACAGGAGTAGGCCATCTAGCCCTTCGAGCCTGCCCCGCCATTCAATAAGATCATGGCTGATCTGTCATGGCTCAGTTCCACATTCCCGCCCTCTCCCCATAACCCTTAATCCCCTCTCTTATCAAAAACCCATCAACCCGCGTCTTAAAAATATTTAGCGAGGCAGCCTCCACCACTTCAACGGGCAGAGAATTCCAGAGATTCACCACCCTTTGAGTGAAGAAGTTCCTCCTCAACTCCGTTCTAAACCGCCTCCCCTTTATCTTGAGGCTGTGCCCCCTAGTCCTATTATCCTTTCTGAGCGGGAAGAGTCTCTCCACCTCTATCCTATCCATCCCATTCATCATCTTATACGTCTCAATGAGATCTCCCCTCATTCTTCTAAACTCTAACGAGTACAAGCCTAGTTTATTCCGCCTCTCCTCATAGCTCAACCCCCTCAACTCCGGTATCAGCCTAGTAAACCTCCTCTGCACTCCCTCCAAGGCCAAAATATCCTTGCGCAAGTACGGCGCCCAAAACTGCACACAGTACTCCAGCTGCGGCCTCACCAATGCCCTATACAGCCGCAGCAAGACCTCCCTACTTTTATACTCAATCCCCCTTGCCTTGAAGGCCAGCATCCCATTTGCCTTCCTGACCACCTGCTGCACCTGCAAGCTGGGTTTTTGCGACTCATGCACAAGGACCCCAAGGTCCCTCTGCACCGTCGCCTGCTGCAGTTTTCGCCACATAAGTGATAATCCTTCCTACCATTATTCCTACCAAAGTGGACCACCTCGCACTTGCCAACATTAAATTCCATTTGCCATTTCCTGGCCCATTCGCCCAGCCTATCTAGATCCTTCTGTAATTAGTTAGTTGTAATTAGTTAGAGAAACATTTTGTACACTTAGCAACCATATTTAAATTGAAATGTTCCATTAGGGGCGATGATGTAGTGGTATTGTCACTAGATATTAATTCAGAACTATTAATCCAGAAACTCAGGTAATATTCTGAGAATCTGAGTTTGAATCCTGCCAGGGCAGATGGTAGAATTTGAATTCAATACCAAAAAAATCTGGAATTAAGATGACCATTGTCTATTGTCAGAAAAACCCACATGTTTCATGAATATCCTTCAGGGAAGGAAATCTGCTGTCCTTACCTGGTTTGGCCTACATGTGATGCCGGAGTCACAGCAATGCGGTTGACTCAACTGCCCTCAAGCAACTAGGGATGGGCAATAAATGCTGGCCAGCCAGTGACGAATGAACAAAAAAAAACCTCCTGTCAACTAAACTCAACTTGAGAAATCCAAATAACCAATGAGACACGAGAGTTGCAAGGCTTTCAAAATCTTATCGCAAACAGCAGGGATAACCCTAAATTCAAGTTAATAACCTGTTAATTTTTGTTGGTTTAGTAAAGCTGGTTGGAAATCAATGACAGTTTAGTTTGATTTGTTGGAGTTTAGCAAGATGAGGGGGGATCTTATAGAGACGTATAAGATAATGAAAGGGATGGATAGGGTAGAGGTAGAGAGATTCTTCCCGCTTAGAAAGGATAGCAGGACTAGAGGGCACAGCCTCAAGATAAGGGGGAGGGCAGTTTAGATCAGAGTTGAGGAGGAACTTCTTCACTCAAAGGGTGGTGAATCTCTGGAATTCTCTGCCTGTTGAAGTGGTGGAGACTACCTCGCTAAATATATTTAAATCATGGGTAGATAGGTTTTTGACAGACAAGGGAATTAAGGTTTATGGGAAGAAAGCGGGAAAGTGAAACTGATCCACTTCAGATCAGCCATGATCTTATTGAATGGCGGGGTAGGCGTGAAGGGCTAGATGGCCTACTCCTGCTCCTATTTCTTATGTTGATTTTGGATTTGATCGAAATATGAACCTCCAAAAGAAAATCAAAACTAAGAGCTAGCAGCTTGAAGGAAAGAGTCCTTCATACTTATTTTTCTTTGGGCATTAATTTCAACAAATATTTTTGAACCTAGATTTAAGCAAAGATTTTACAATTATACTGTGCTTTTGCCACACTTTACAGGTTAGTAAGAATGAAAACATCAACTACAAGGGAGGGGCCAAAATTTAACAGTGTGATTGAAAAATAGGATTTGAGGTGGTTCTTAAAAGGGATAGAGCAACAAAGGAGTCTCAAGAATCTAGATGCCTGAAAACTTCTCCTTCTCAACAGTTAAGACAGAAGTGAGATGCCAAGATGACCAGGAACAGAGGAATGCAATAACAGGAAATTACTGAGTGCAGTCAGGCCACAGAGAGAATATTATTTTCTCATAATGATCACAGCTAACTTGGCACAGTGAGCAGGATAGAAACTAGATCACAAATTTTACAGTTTGGACTGAGTCCAGGGAAGTGATGATGCATTCAAGAATCTGAATGGACATGGAAGAAATGAAATTGATCTACTGGAAGGAAGACACACACATGTAATAGCAACTTTCATAATCCCTGGAGGTGCCAAAATGTTTTGCAACAAATTAAACACCAAGTGTAGTCATTGTTGTAACATAGGAAATGTGGTAGCCAATTTGAACACAGCAAGCTCCCACAAACTAAAAGAAAATAAGTGAACAAATCATCTGTTTATAATGTTAATTGAGAGATAATTGTTGATCCAGACACAGGCCGAAGTCCCATTTCTTCGAACATGGAAGCTCTTGTGTCCACCTGAGGGGGCCAGGCAGAACCTCAGTTTAATATCTTAGCCAAAAGATAAGACCTCAAACAGTTCACTATTCACTGATGATTATATGTTCAAGTTTCTGGAGTGGGGTTTGAAGTTTCAATCTTCTGAACAGACACCACAGTCCAAACACTGAGTCCCAGGCATTTAATTGCCACATCATGAGCTGCAAGACAGCTTTTTGTCATGAGTTGAAATTCCAAGCACATAGAAAATTTAAATTATCCAACATTGGTATATGACTATTTACCAAGGATATACAAAACAACAAGCCATTCAGTCCAACCATCCATGCCAGTGTTTATGTTTCACTTGATTCCCATCTTTCCTCATTTAAATCTACCATTGTAACCATCTTTTCCCTTCTCCTTCATATGATTATCCAGTTTCTCCGTAAGTGAATTCATACCATTTGCTCTGATTACTTCCTTTGGTAGCACATTACACATTCTCACCATGCATTGACCAAAGAAGTTACTTCCGAATTCCCTACACCATTCCTTAACAAATATCTTATCCTGATCACATCTAGTTTTGTTCTTCCCTACAAGAGGAAACATTCCCTCAGTCTACTCTTCAAAACCTTTCATTATTTTAAAGACCTTAATTTGGTTACCTCAGCTTTTTATTCCCCAAGAAATAGACCTTGTTAATCCTTTTCAGATATGTATATTTACACATTTCTGATATCATTCTTGTAAATCTGCCCTGCATCTTCTCCAGTGCCACTATATCCTTTTTATAATATGGTGCAATACTCCAATTGCAGTCTCACCAAGGTTTGATACAGACTTGGCCTAACGTGCTTACTTTTCAACTCTGCCCCTTTGGGAATAAAGCCTAGTGATTGGTTTTGGTAACCTGTGACACAACATTTAGTGATTGAACAATTATATTAAGAGATTCCTTTGCATTTATGATTTGTTCCTCTTGCAAGCTGATGCATATCCTGAAATTTGCTGCCATCATCCTCAATAATGACTACATACACATCTCCTCCTCCCAAATAGCTGTCACCTGCAATTTTAGAAGTTGTGTTTTTTTATTACAAATTGTGAAGGTAAATTGTGAAAAGTAGTGGTCCCAGCACTGATCCTTGAGAAACAGCAGTTCCCACCTTCTACCACCCCAAATAGCTACTCATTTTCTGTCATCCAGCAATGTATTCTACAACCTGTCCCTGCTCCACATTATCTAGCCATATTGAAGGCCTTTTGAAAATCTGGATAAGTTACATCTGCTACAACATTTTCACCCTGAAAGCAATCAAACTGTGCCTTCAAGTCTATAAAATCAGAGGTGGCCAAATCTGATTTTTAGCTCTGCCTTGTTTTAAAAATAGACAGGATCTCACAGCAGTGCTTGGCAGCTTTTTCCTGGTCTGAGGTACAATGCCCAATCTCTACTGTAATGAGTTACTTTTTTCATTTGAATAACCACATTTTGTGATCAAATTATTTGCTCCTCGACTGATTGATAGCATTGTATTCTTATGATTTGAACACAATTTTATTTCATTTACTAGGTTTGCACACTCGCAAAAGTGCTCATATTGACAATTTATGCATCCTGACTTTTCCATGGTCAATTCTACAATGTGTGAATGAAACATGGCAGAGTATGGATAAAAACATAACTTGCAGAGGATCTTAATCAAGATGCTGGGTTTCATTCCAAGTGGATTAACAGCTCAAATGTTTTCACATCACAGTGCCTGATTCAACAAAAATCTGGTTTTCTCATCTTCGAGAGCAGAAGTATTTTGTGATGTACAGACACAATAGGTTTTGCAAGGCACAAGCAAGTGAATTCAATGTGCAAATCTAAAGAGATCTGATTAACAGACATCGCAATGAAAGATAACCAACCAATAATAACCAATGAATATTGGATTGATGTATATGCTTTTCTCATTAGACTATCGTGATGCTTCACAACACTAGTTAATTGCAGATGAATGTTAGCTGCTGTAATTTATTGCCTCTGACCCTATAGCAAAACACTACCAAATGCTTATGAGGTGTGGGTAATGTTACTCTAAACCCAATCAAGTTAACAGATTACAGCAAGTAACAGGTTTTTTTTTTAAATGCCATCAAAATAATTACAGTTAGATCTGTTCTTCTGTTAAACCACTGAAGATAAATTGCTCTATAGAATGTTAAATTATAGCAGCTGAGTACATTGACATCCATTAGACAGCAACAGGAATGTCACCATTGCCCTCAATTACTGGAGATTATAGGAATAGCATAGAGTGGGGATGGCAGGATGAATAGTGAGAGTTCTTGTTCCTTGTCATTATCCAATAACTGCCAAAAATGCATACGTTAACCTGGGCTCGTGAAAACATCAGGCTCAACTCCTGGTGCGCCCCATTCTAATAAACCTACAAGCACACAATCAAGCCTCATTTGAATAATGTCCACTTAGTTGAAGTACTGAAGGGTGACTATTAAGTCAAGCCATGGTAAGCAAAAACACAGCAGTTTTAGAAACAAGAAAAGCTCATTATTAAGGAGAACTAGTTCAACCCTCTAAACTAAACACTAATCTGTACTATAATACCAGTCTGTGCATAATCTTCAGGAAGTAATGTTTCTGTATTTTTAGTGGAGGACGCATTCAAAGTCATTCATGAAACCAGTGTACTTGTGCATTGTAACAGTAGGTTCTAAGCCTGCATCTACAATTCTGTAGCACACGACTCTGGTACATCAAGTTACTCAACTGTTTTTGTATGTATATTCTAATAACATCCAAGCACTTCCATAGCCCAGCCAAACCAACTGATCACACAAATTCATCGTGTAGGAAATGAAAATGCATGCATTAGAATTATAGAACATTACAGCACAAACAGGCCCTTCAGCCCACAAGTTGCACTGATCATATCCATACCTGATGCGGGTATGCCGGTATCCATACCTACCAGGCCTATCTATAACTCAATCCCATTAAATCCCATGTACTCATCCAGAAGCCTCTTAAAAGACCCCAGCAAGTTCGCCTCTACCACCACCGACGGCAGCCGATTCCACTCACCACCCTCTGACTGAAAAACTTACCCCTGACATCTACTCTCTACCTGCTCCCTAGCACCTTAAACCTGTGTCCTCTCATAGCGACCATTTCAGCCCTGGGAAATAGCCTCCGAGAATCCACCCTATCTATTCCTCTCACCATTTTATAAACCTCCATCAGGTCGCCTCTCAATCTTCGTCTCTCCGGCGAGGAGAGACCTAGCTCCCTCAACCTATCTTCATAAGGCATGCCTCCCAATCTAGGCAACATCCTTGTAAATCTCCTCTGCACCCTCTCAACAGCTTCCACATCCTTCTTGTAGTGAGGCGACCAGAACTGCGCACAGTACTCCAAGTGGGGTCTGACAAGGGTCTTATAAAGTTGCAGCATTACCTCCCGACTCCTAAACTCAATCGCTCAATTAATGAAGGCTAGCACACCATACGCCTTCCTGACCACATCCTCCACCTGCGAGGCTGATTTAAGAGTCCTATGGACCCAGACCCCAAGGTCCTTCTGCTCCTCAACACTACTAAGAGTCCTACCTTTGATATTGTACACCTTCATCCCATTGGACCTACCAAAACGGACCACTACATATTTATCCACGTTGAAGTCCATCTGCCACTTCTCCACCCAATTATGTACCCTCTAGTACAGCACTGGGGGCCTGGAAGCAATTCTTCTACTCAATGTAGGAAGGAAAGTTAAAATATAACAGGGAAAAAGAGGATGACAAGTGAAGAGCCTGAATTCTTAAAAGGAATATTACACCACAATATGCTTGATCATGTCAGACCTTTTGGTACATACAGTCGAAATGAGGTGCATTAGTATGACACAAAAGGAACCCTTTCCTCTTCTCCATTCATTCCCTCCCCATGCCAGAGTCAGGTGGAGATTCAACTTCCGATCACCTCACTGATTGTACCAGCTGCTTGAATGGTTCCAGTATTTGGTGTTAATATCTCAGATTAAGAGTCACATTCTTCTGCCAAAATAACTTGACATATCTCCTGGAATGAATGTGTTATATTGTGCAAAGCTTTTTGTACTGGTTTTTAAAGCTTACTTTCAGCTGTCGATTCTCTTCTGTCATTTTCACCAACTCAACTTGAAGCCTCTTGCACTCTTCCATTAGTTTCCGCACTTCAGTGTCATCCAGTGAAACACTGGCAGATTTTGGTATTGCCGGTCCATCTGATTTAGGTGCATTCGTTATCGCAGCAGATTTGTTCACTTCAAGATCATTCTGCAACCATTTTCAAAAGGGGGCATTAATTATACTTAATGTAATTAAGAAAAATTATTTATATACAAATGTAGTATAGAAGCGTGAAACATGCTATTCCCAATGTCATCTGCAAGAACTCATACGCAAGTAATTTTAAAAGACTCCTAGCATTTAGGATAGGCTTACTTTAAATACTGATTACTTTAACACTACTTAGAAGGAAGAATCTCCCACAGATAAAGTTATTGTATTCCTACTTCACACGCGCTCACCTCAATATTAATTGGGAATATCTCACTAACATTTAAATGGTGCATTAAAATATGCAGAACTGTTACTTCATTCTTCACCTTCATATTGTGAATCATTTTCTTCTAACTCAGTGGGGAAAATGTAGTTGCAGTTGAAAATACTAGTTTAAGTATTTGCATTATAAAAGTTCCCTTGCTATAACTTAAAAATTTAGATTACCTTTTAGCAATCAAGACAACCTACCACAATATCTTTTATAAACAGCGTTTTTGACACTTTTTCTGCTGAATACATCCACCTGACTTTGTACAACTGTATATGTACAGGTTTAAAGGATAACAGCACTTTCACAGTAAAAGGAAGTATACATTCCATTATTTATGCATATCGAAAGGCCTGCTTATGATTCAGAATCTAGAAAACCCTATCCGCCTTCTGCAAAAATGTCAAATATATCTGCAACCAGAAGAACAGTGGACTCCTCTTATTGTCTTTGCCAATTTTTTGAACTGTCAATTCTTCACCTTTTGTTTTCACATTATTTTTGTCAACCAGTCAGATGAGTGCTCACAGCTCCCTCAAAATGGGAGAAGAAAATTAAATTCCCATTGTACTGCAGCGGCAGTCATCTGAAAAAAGGCTGCTGCATTTTCATTGCATAATGATTAAAGCTCAAATACTTTTCGGCCAGAGGAACTACATACAGAATGAAAGTCATTTTTCTCTGCCCCCTCTCCCCATCATTAGCCGCAAACATGACAACAGGAATCCACTGTACGATTCTTGCTGCAAAACTTGTATTAATCCTAAACTGAACTACTTGCTAACTGGAACAGACCTGGACCTTTTGCACTTTGGTGTCACTGGCTGGGGCAGATACAAATCCCTGCAGGTCACTTCTATGGCTACCACTGATTGGAGTCTGACGGATGCCACCACAGATTGGAGTGTGAAACCTGAGACCATTTCCTGGTGTGTGTACAGCACGTGGAGGTGGTCGGGCACTGTCATAATGGTGCACAAAGCTATGCAGATCCATCTTTGCTGTATCTAACGGGGTGTCTAAACCACTGTCTAATGGGTCGCACTCTACAATCTCGTTCTGCTATATAGAAAAAAAAATTTCAGGTAGATACATGCAATAATAACTGGCTTCTCTTATGACTCTTATAAGCAGAGCTTGCATTTCTTTCTTTGAGAGGCCTTTTAGTATTTTTTGTCCTATAAGAAAAGAACACATTATTTGAGAGAATACAGTTATCAGTTAAATGCCACACTCCTCTGCTGGTTTTGATCCAAATATTCCAACAAGTTGACATAAGTTTTGTCCACTGTTACCAATGGCATATTTACAGAAGGGGGCAAGTTTTTTTTTGAAAAATATATACAGACATATGCCCAATGGCTCATGACAAAAATGCATGCCCTTCTTATAAGCCAAGTCGTTTGTTAACTTCGAAAGCATTCATTACTGCATTTATTGTGTCAATCATAGAAAATTACTTTTCAATGATATCAACAGGCTTGCAACTAAGCACAATGCTGGGCATATGAAAGTTTTCCACCGTGTCCATTCGAACAATTATAAAAACAAAATCTACCAAGCACCACAATTAGGATTTTGTCCTTCCAGACCTGGGAAGCGCCAAGACCTCCAAAGACCCCAGTGGGAGCATTTTAAGGTCACTTCCTCAGACTTTCCCCGTATCATATTTGCACAGTTATTAAATATATCACGAAACCATGCTGATTTAGTTATCCACTAAATACGGGTTAACCCCATAATCTTCAATTGCGTATATTTATATGTTCCACATCAATTCTGTTGAATAGTTCATAGCAAGCACTTAGCCTCATGTGAAACAAATCTGAAAAACTACATGAACAACCAACTTAATAAAAAAAACAAGCCCTTAACTAATTTAGGACAGTAAGAATGGGAATTAGCAAAAAAAATTAAGGGAATTACTAATTGTTGTTACAGGCCACCCAGATAAGACAGGGAAAGCTCCCCACAAATTACGGCCTGCGAGAAGGCCAGAATGTTAATCATATAGGATTTCATCCTCTCAGACTGATAAGTCAAGTGAATGTTTTAGTAGACGATGCATGTTTGCTTTCTTATTCATTTTCTTGAAGGGAAAACGTGGTCTTTGGCTATTCCTGCTTTAATCTTTACCAATGACCCAAGTCTGTTAGAAAAAATGTTGCAAAAATTTATATCACAATAACCATTTTCAAATCATATATTTTTATAAATATATCCAAAAACAAGCCATTCGAAAGTATATTTTAAAAAGAAATACTTTGAGGAAATGAATGTTTCTCTAGGAAAAGTTGGTCGGACATAATAACAATTGGTAGAACAATAGAAACTCAAGGAAAATTTCATTCCACATTCACATATAATGTCTAGGAGGAAGAATAAAAGGATTAGAAACCTTAATACTGCACAGACATTTGATTTAAAACTGGGTGGAGATAATCTGACAGAATTGCCAAACAGCTTGTTTTGGGACCATTATTACTTCAATTAAAAAAGTTTCTACATTTTCAAAGGATACAAAATGGGAAATACGATAGATGAAAAACGTAACTTGATTTTAAAATATGCCATGTATTTGAACTTAAATAATTCATTCATTTCTCAAAAACTTTCTAAGGGTATTCAGGGAGCAAAAGGCAAAATATGATTCAAAGTTTTTGTTTAATCGTTCATGGGTTGTGGGGCATTAGTGGCAAGGCAGCACTTGGTGTCCAACCCTTGAGAAGTTAAGGGCTAACCATATTTGTGTTAAATAAAACAATTAGAACTAGAAATTCACAATATCTTGATTTCTGTGATCAAATAATGTCATCTGTGCAAGATGAAAAACTACATGCATGCCAAAAGTAACAAGTAAAAATAATTGTTCAGTCTTACTGCTTACCGATTTCTCATTGTCAACAGGCAATTCAAAGACACATCTGAGTTTAGAGTCCATGAGATCTTCAGGCTTTGCATCTTTCCACTGAGGAAATCAAAAAGTGTGTAAATAACTTCCACTCAGACATAGCAAGCACTATGCAAAATTTGTCAACAGAAACCAGAGCACCAACAGTGACCAACACCAACGATTCAATAGCCTGTCCCAAAGTACACGTGGCATGCAAACTAATGACAATAGTTCAACAGTGCATTGCATAGGCTTTAGATTAAAATTAAAACGAAAATAAAGGCCACTCTATTGTTAAAGTGGAAATCTGCCAAATATCTGGAGAATCTCATTTCAGAAAGTACAGCACTGAATGAGGAATTCTAGACGTGCAGTTTGGTAAAGTTATGTTTACAAATCAAGAACTATACTTTCTGAATGTAGGAAACTGATGAAAGATCTTGTCTAATACAAACAGTAGCTTTTTAGTATGCAACAATTACAAAGCAGATTAAATGAACTTCACGACTTCTTGTTAAATTATGGTTAAACTACACTAGAGAGAAGTACTGCCCAGTTTGTTAAATATGAAATGTATCTCAAAAACCTTGGGTTCAAATCAGCATGACAGATTTTTAGATTTTGTACAAATTTTGTACAAAGATTTATACAAAGATGTACAAAAGATTGTACAGGTTTTGTACAAAGGCTTCTTGAGAAGGTGAAAGGGCATGGGATCCAAGGGGCTGTTGCCTTGTGGATCCAGAACTGGCTTGCCTGCAGAAGGCAGGGAGTGATTGTGGATGGGTCTTTTTCTGCATGGAGGTCGGTCACCAGTGGAGTGCCCCAGGGATCTGTTCTAGGACCCTTGCTGTTTGTCATTTTCATAAATGACCTGGATGAGGAAATGGAGGGATGGCAACATGAAGGTTGGTGGTGTTGTGGATAGTCTGGAGGGATGTCAGAAGTTGCAGCGAGACATAGATAGGATGCAAGACTGGGCAGAGAAGTGGCAGATGGACTTCAACACAGATAAATGTGTAGTGGTCCATTTTGGCAGGTCCAATGGGATGAAGGAGTACAATATCAAAGGTAGGACTCTTAGCAGTGTTGAGGAGCAGAAGGACCTTAGGGTTCGGGTCCATAGGACTCTTAAATTGGCCTCGCAGGTGGAAGATGTGATCAAGGCAGCGTATGGTGTGCTAACCTTCATTAATCGAGGGATTGAGTTTAGGAGTCAGGAGGTAATGCTGCAACTTTATAAGACCCTTGTCAGACCCCACTTGGAGTACTGTGCGCAGTTCTGGTCGCCTCACTACAAGAAGGATGTGGAAGCTATTGAGAGGGTGCAGAGGAGATCTACAAGGATGTTGCCTAGATTGGGAGGCATGCCTTATGAAGATAGGTTGAGGTCTCTTCTCCCTGGAGAAAAGGAGATTGAGAAGCGACCTGAGAGGTTTATAAAATGTTGAGAGGTACAGATAGGGTGGATTCTCGGAGGCTATTTCCCAGGGCTGAAATGGTCGCTATGAGAGGACACAGGTTTAAGGTGCTGGGGAGCAGGTACAGAGGAGATGTCAGGGATAAGTTTTTCAGGCAGAGGGTGCTGAGTGAGTGGAATCGGCTGCCGTCGGTGGTGGTAGAGGCGAACTTGCTGGGGTCTTTTAAGAGGCTTCTGGATGAGTACATGGGATTTAATGGGATTGAGTTATAGATAAGCCTGGTGGATATGGATATGATCGGTGCAACTTGTGGGCCGAAGGGCCTGTTTGTTCTGTAGTGTTCTGCAAATTTGTCACGAGTCTGCACAACTATTTATGTTCCCATAGTAGAATTTATCAACATGCAGGCAAAGGGCTACACGCAATCTTGCTGCACAGTAATCCAAAGGTGTCCACACAGGCTGTGTATGGCCTTTTTAAATTACTAGAGGCAAAAAACTTGAAAGGGGTCACACTGTTATTTTTTTCTTTAAATCACTCATGCACTCTGCAAAAAAGTCTTCAAGGCTGCAGGAATACCTTTCAACGAATCATACAATTATACAGCACAAATGGAGGTCATTCATCACAGCAAGTCTGTGCCAGCTCTTTCAACAAACAACCCAGTTGGTTCCATTTCCTAGCCCTTACCCCATAGCCCTAGAATCATTTCTCCTTCAAGTATTTATCTAAATTTGTCAAGAATCTGTGCCTTTGACCCAGATAGGCAATACAAATCTCAGCCAATACACTGAAAAGATTTTTCCTTATATTGCCTCACCTTAAATTTGTTCCCTGTGGTCATCAGCCATCGGAAATACCTTCCCTTCCTTTACTCTTTCTAACCCTTAATAAATATTTAGTTTATCATGAACCAAGTAATAGAATGTGAAAACTACAACTATATAAGAATAATTGGAATATTAAACCCAAGAGGGCTATATTCCCCGTTGTAGTGCCAATTTGACTTCAATTTGGTATTGTTTGCAACTCTTTCCTGACACAGAAGTTATCAAAAACTAACTGAATATATTCTCAGTGTAATATCTAGTTTTTGCGACACCGGATGAACTGTGCAAGATCTGGCTACACAGCCCAAAGTTTCTCAAGTTACTACAAAGCAACAGAATCCTATGTTGAGATTTCCATCCTCATTCTGAAGTGGCCATGGGCACGAAAAGTGCCCACAACTAGCTGCGCTCGTAACCAAGCAACAGTACAGTTACAATACTGGCATCTACCTAAATGCAAAAAATTATCCAGGTATGCCCTGTTTGCAAAAAAAAAGGATAAATCTAATCCAGAAATCTAATTGGCCTAGTCGCAGGGACCAGTCAGAAGACAGAGCGCAATGGCACTGAGTAACTTACCTCAGGGATCCACAGCCTAATCTACAGGGAGTAGTCGGAAGATGGGATGAGAGAAAATGGTCAACATAAGTTTGCATTTGACCGACTGTGTCAAAAATTGTAAGCAAAATTTAAGTCATTGGGAATGAGGCAAAGCCATGGACAGAGCCTGAAACTAACAGTAAGGAATGAGGATTCAGATGAACAGAGATTTAGAAATCCAAACGAAAAGGTTGAGGCTTTGGAGCAGTATAAAAATGTGGGTAAAAATAAGCAGAAAGGGACAGAAAGGACAGGAAAAATTGTATACCAACGACTAAGGTCATTGCAAGGAACAGAAGCAAAATAAAAGAAATTAGAATTTTTTTTTAAACTGAATGCACAAACCAATTGCAATAGATGAATTAGTGGCACCAATAGAAGTGAATGATTCAGGTGCACCCGCCATTACAGAGGTGTCGGTACAAGGTATCGTATTTTAATCACACTTTGAATGCTCAATAATTTTTTTGTTGTTTTTAAGTTAATTGGCAGTCCTGTGACTCTGTTCATCCACATTTTCAAAAAAAGTAAAGATACAGTCTTTTGAGCCAGGATTCCATTCTGGGCCCTTCCCATCCAGTAGTAACACCAATTGAGGTCATAGCATCATGTTTAAGAAGATATAGTTAAATTTGAGATGGGACAGCAAAGTTTCACTAAATAATTGGCCCCCATGACGATGGGGTTGTCCTATGGTGAGAGGCCATATTATCTATTCCTACTCCTATTCTTTTTACACTTGTGAACTGGGGACAACGTCCTCACTGGTTAGAGTCACAACAAGCATAAAAGAAGTTGGTTGCCTTTGTTGGGAGACCAATTACCTCATCCTCAGAATCTTGTTGCAGGAGTTCCGCAGCGTAGTGTCCTAGGCCCAATCAACCTCAGCTGCTCCATCAATGACCTTCCCTCCATCATTAGGTCAGAGGAGGAATGTTCACTGATGACTGCAGGATATTCAGCACCAATTGTGACTGCTCAGATAATGAAGTAGCTTTTTTTGTCCCTATGTAGCAAATGACCATCCCAACAAAAGAGATGTTCATCAATAATCCCATCATCAAATGCAACCATCTAGGTAGCTATGATGGTACGAAGCATGAGTTGGCTATGATGTACTGGGAAACATTACAAAAGGAAGGGTGGTGCACTGGCAATGGCAGGCATTCAAAGGACAAATAGATGAACTCCAAAAGTTGTTTAATTCTATTTGGTGCAAGAATGAAATGGGAACTGTGATCAAACCATGGCTTACAAGAGAAAGTAGAGACAGTATTAGATTCAAGGAAGAAGCATACAAATTGGCAAGAAAAAGCAATAAATCTGAGGATTGGTAGCAGTTTAAGATTCAGTAAAGACGGACCAAGGAACTGATTAAGATAAGGAAAATGCAGCATGAAAGCTAGCTAGTGGTAAAAACTGAATATATAACTTTCAATAGGTATAAAACAAATGTAGACCTCTTAGAGTCAGAAACGGGAGAATTAATAGCAAGGAACAAAGAAACGACTGAGAAACTAAATTCGTACTTTGTTTGTCTTCACAAAGAAAGATATGAATAATGTACCAGAAGTTCTGAGAAACAAATGTTTTAAGCGAGGAGCTGAAGGCAACCAGTATTAGGAGAAAAATGGTTTGTGGGGAAATTAATGGGATTGTAGGTGGATAAATCTCCAAGGCCTGATGATCTTCATTCCAGAATACTAAAATAAGTGGCACTGGCAATTATTCATTGGTGGACATTTCCAAAAATTTTTTGGACTCTGGAATTGCTCCCACACATTACTTACTCTGCAACGTTAGCTCACTATTCAAAGAGGGAGACAGAGAGAAAACAGGTAACTATAGACCAGTGAGCCCAGTGTCAGTTGCTAGAGCCATCAAGGATTTGGAAAGCATATGATCAGACAAGGTCAGCATGGATTTATGAAAGAGAAATCATGCTGGACAATTTTACTGAAATTCTTTGAAGATGTAATGAATGGAGTTGACCAGGGAAAACAGGTGGATGTGGTTTATTTAGGGCTTTCTGAAGGCTTTCAAGAGGGCCCCATATAGCAGATTATTACGGAAAATTAAAGCAATTAAAGTGGGATTGCAAGTAGTGTCTTGATATGTTAGCACGTTGGTTAGCAGACAGGAAGCAAACACTTGAAATAAATGCGTTACTTTGCAATTGGCAGACTGACTAGTGGGCTACTGCAGGAATCTATGCTAGAACCCCAACTGTTCACAGCATATATTAATGATTTGGAAGGATCAATACAAAATTGGCAGGAGGGTGAACTGTGAGATGGATGCATAGAAGCTTCAGCGTGATTTGGACAGCTAATGCGTGGCAGACACAGTATATAGATAAATATAAGGTTATCCACTAGGTAGCAAAAATAGGAAGACAGATGATGATTTGAATGGGTGTAAATTGAGAGAGGTGGACACTCAGCAAGACCTTGGTGTCCTCGTGTATCAGTCGCCGAAAGTAAGCATGCAGGTACTGCAGACAGTAAAATTGGCAAATGGTACACTGGCCTTCATTGCAAAAGGATTTGAATATAAAAATAGGGATGTTTTATTACAACTGTATTGGGGATTGGTGAGGTCACACCTGGAATATCATGCGCAGTTTTGGTGTCCTTAGCTGAAGGAGGATGCCCTTGCTATAGAAGGAGCGCAGTGAAGGATTTACCAAGCTGATGTCTAGGATGGCAGGGCTATCATATGAGGAAAGACTAAGTCGGTTAGGATAATATCCATTGGAGTTTAGAAGAGTGAGGGGAGGGAGCAGGGTATTGAATTTAATGATCAGCTATGGGTTGTGGTGCAGGCTCACAAAGCTGAACTCTTGCTTCTTTTTTCTATGTATGCTCAACTTCCTTAGGTTTACCACTGACTTGAAACTTAATTGGACCCCTCATACAAATATATGGTTACAAGTGCCAGTAAGAGGCTGGGAATGCTGCAGCAAGTAACTCCACTTGGCTCACCAAAGCCTGCCTACCATCAGCAATGCACAAGTTAGAAGTGTGGTGGAATAGTCTCCACCTGTCTGGATAAGTACATCTCCAGTAATAATCAAACGGCTTAACATCATTCAGGAGAAAAGCAGTATGCTTTATAGATACAGCACTGTGTACCATCTACAAGACGCACTGCAGCAACTTGCAAAGATTATTCTGATAACACTTTCATACCCATGATATCTACCACATAGAAGCATATGGGTAGCAGAAACACGGGAACATCGCCACCTGCAAGTTCCCTTCCAAGACACACAACATCTTGACTTGGGGGTAAATTCACTGCGTCTAGTGAAAATCTGGGAAATCTCTATTTAACTACACCATTGACATGTAGATACTACAATGACTGCTGCGCTTCAAGGTGACTTCCTACCTTTCCTTAGGGCAATTAATGATGGGTAATAAACGCTGGTCTTGCTAGTGATGCTCAGAACCCAAGAACCAATCAACTAAGAGAACGTACATAACTAAGTGAATTGAATACCCCTTTAAGTATTATCGGTGCGCTTGTCATCATTCCCTCGGTTCTCAGGACTGCCCAATTTCTAGGTGGTTTGCAACATGCCAAGGAATAAAGTTATATTTTTCACTTACTGATCATATCTAATATTAGGACATAATCATCCATAACTTTGGAAGACTGCAGTATAAACACCGCTAAGTTGTTGCTTAGGCTATCGCAGTTAGATTGAGGGAATAGCAAATGGGGAAACAAACAAAAGCATGACATGCAAGACTTACAGAACATACTGATTAACCATCAGTCCTCAAGAGTGCTCCCCCATACTCAAGGGTACTTTGCACCAAATTCTACCTCTCTATCCCTCCCCATAGGGTGTCCCCATTCCATCCTAGTGTTTCCTAGTGGTCATATCAATGGGTCCTTAGCAGTAGCCTGCATTCTGACTCCCACCAGAAGTACTGTAATTACTTTCACAAGTTTCAAGCAGGAGAAAATATCGCAAGGTGCTGCAAACTCAGTTAAAATAGCCAGGATCTTGTACTCCAAGTGTTGTCCATCACTTATTTCTCCTGCCAACTTAATTCCAGTCCCACATGAAAAGCAGCCCTTTTGTCTCTGGAGTGACGATTTCCCAAAACTGACCAGTAGAACACAGAAGCCATATACACAGCTGAAATTTGCCATGAATTCCACTGTAATATTATATGTTGAAACTAGAGTTCTAACACAAAGTCATCTGCTTGGGTTAAATGAAAAAGAGGACAAACACAACATTTATGTAGATTAATGAGAGCAGCATAGCTTGATAGTAATATGTTCCTGGAAAAGCCCCAGAGTTAGTCATAAGGATTAAAAGGTCCAGTAATTTTGGGATTATGATTGCTGAAAATGGACACCATCCTGTGAGCAAGAAATCATTCAACAGAGCAGCATACACAGCAAACTTTTCAGCCATAATCTGTGAGATGCATTGCTAATGATACTAAATACTCAGGATTGGAGGATGACCAAAATTGTTCATTAGGCTGTGGACATCACAAGGAATCCAAAAATTGTTCAGCTATGGAAGGGATGACAGAGCTACGCATTAAACAGTTCAGCTTGGTAACATTACTCAGTGACCAAGCCATTTTTTAAGTGCCCTCTTTAAATCAGTTTACACGTGAAGATTGATTTTCAACTTGTCCTTTTAGTTCAGACATTGATGACAATTACATAATGCTTCTATCGAAGTAGGAAACACAGAACACACAAAATCTGAGGATGCAACCAAGAAAGTTACGAAGTAAACAATATTAACGATATTAAGTTACGATTGATATTTTGATGCCTTGATAAATAAATGGATCAATTTAAGGATAGGAAAATTGGAATTGCCATCCTTAATCTTTAAGGGAATGAACCGGAAATGTCAAATTGATGAGACAAAAACTTTGTGCAGGAAAACACTTGGGATACTTCTTTAGGAAAATTACTGAACACTCTTCAGAAAATTAATGTTCTCCAGAGTCACATCATAGCTTGGCTGGAATTTTTTGAGCTACAGAAATTGATTGATAGCAATCCAGTGATCTAGCTGAATTTTCTTCTATTAAATGTGTATTTTTGAATCTTTTAAAAGTCCATTGAACCTCGTGAATGATGATGAATTAACTAGCTGTGTTAAAAAGTGGCTTAGCAATAGAAAGCAACAAAAGATTCTCTGAACAATGATTAATGAAACTAAAAATGAATCCATCTTCATTGCCATTACTGAGAGAACATTGTTACGAGCATTGATTGATTATCACAGCAGATTTAGCATTCAGGGTGACCATGACAAATAAAATGAGAAATGACATGAATTTAACAAGAATATAGATATAACATATGTTGAAACATACTTCAGCTGAGAGGCTGGGAATGAACAAGGCCATCAATTTTTGTTAAATGCTCCATCTAGTGAACCAGCTGGAAGCTACAGAATACTTCCAAGCAGCGTTACAGGCTTAGATTTGGAGAGAATTTGTACAAGTAAATCACCAAATATAATCAGCAAAACTTTATAAGTACTCAAAATAGAAGCAAAGCAAGCTACTTTAAACAAAATAGGCTTTACAAATCACAGCATCAGTAGTGCTGGCCACTGTAGAGAATGCTGTAAATATTTTTGCTCTCAAGGCTTTTTGATAAAATGTAATACTTACTACTGCTTCCATGTCTGCAACGCCAGGAGGAGCATAGACTGTCTGTACCATAAATTTGTGTTTGCTTTTCTCATTGGGGTCATAGTCAAATGGCTGTAACATTACTAGAGGGGGAAAACAGAGGTGTTAGTTTTGGGAAGGCCAGAGGTTGGTTCTTAAATTTAACATTTTAAAACCATAAGTATGTGAATTAACTATGACACATTTAGTTAAAAATACTTCTCAGGTGAATAGCAAGTAACAACCTAGATTTTCATATTGCCATTAAGTCACTAGCCTGTATACCTCTTAAGTGGTGCATTGATTCCCTTCCTCTACCTAAAAATATACCAACATTAGTGCAATGTCCACAAATAGTGCCAGTAGGAATCAGATGAAGCTTTGTGAACAACTATAACCACTGACAGGATTCAAGTTCCAATTTTCTTTTCCTGCCAGGTTTGAACAGTAAATGGTTGGAACTGACTGAAATTCAGTATTCGAGCTGATTACACAGTGCCATCCAGCGGCAAGAAGAAATCTGAAAATAGACATGAAACATGTTTTCGTTGGTTCAAAGAAAGTAAAAACATTTAAATCTTACAATACCCATGGAACAGAAGACCACTGGAAAATGTTCCTTTTGCCGTACACGTACGCACACACTACCTAATTATTCAGGTGATTAATGCTGAAACAGACAGCAAATCAATAATGGCCAATGGCGTGGTCAAAGCTTCACATGTAAGACGGCCCAAACAACAAATGGTGAATCTTCATTTCTCCTTATGAGTTGTGACTGATGGCATATATTTCTGCATTTTTTCTTCTTTTCAACTTTCCAATTTCTCGTCATCTGGCTTGTAATAGTTGCTATTTTCTCAATAAGATGTTTTAACACAACTGCTTAGGAACTTGTATCAGTGCACACTGAGCTTAATTACAACTCTGCCTTCAGAAAAATGTGGTGCCACATGGAAAATCCAGTTTTCACACAAAACTGACAAACTGACACAAATGTCCCTGGCACCAAAACTACAGGTGGAAGTTTAAACTAATAATCACAAAAGTTGGACTCAAAATACCATGTTAGTAAACCGTACCAAAGGGACAACATTTCAAATTAAGGGAAGATTTAAGACAGGAGTGATGCAGAAAAGATGTTGAGGTAAGAAGAATAGATTCGGGAAGTTCATGTGGAATGAGCTTGTAAAGGCGTATAGGTCTTTACAAATACACATGGATAAGATTTAAATCAGCAATAGTTAGAAATGTATTGCATGTGCTTTTCTGTACAATCTAAAGTGCTGAAAAATAATTTAATAATTCTATTGTTTATTGCTACTATCAATGTTTCTTTTAATAAATCAGTTCGATAGTTTAATTAAAACTACAAGTGTCTGTGAGAATGTTTACTCTTTTCTTTCTAAAGTCCAAAATATCTCAAGAGTACTTCAACCACATCATGAAAGCTAGCACAAGTGATAAATTATGCTTCACTGATACCAATAGAACACTATATATTGAGATACTATGCATGTTAAATCATATCATAGAGATTTACACAGCAGTGGTCTTTGGCACAAGCAGGAGAACTTAAGAGACTGTCTCATTAACTCAAGACCATAATAATAGGAAGTGGTTTTATTGAAGGTACTTGGCTATGATAATTTTGGTTCAATTAAGCAATGGAAGACAATTTTATGAGATTGGAAGTACACTATGTAAGAATAAATATGGGGTCAGATACTCTCCTACCTTAGCTGAATAAAGGCTTCTAGAACATACGTTTCAGAGTGAAATTAGTGAAAATTTAGGTAAGAGCTAGTCACGAACTGGGTCAATATTTTGAAGATAGCTGGTCATGCTTGACAAATTGAATTTTTGTGATGGAACTGTTTATGAAGGAAATAGTATTTATATTTGATGAGGTGGATGTGAATTCAAGAATGTCACATGTAAACACTCAGGTTCAATGGTGCAAGTCCCTTCAGTAACCTGTTCTTTTAAAGATGAAAACTAATATCTACTGAATATGGTAGCCAGGTGTAGGGAGTTTAATAATTGAACTTCTTTGAGATATCGACTAAGCCTTCATGTCTGAAGCTCATAAAATTAGTCAGCAGGACAAGCAGTATGAATGGAGAGACAGAAAAATTCAGGATTAGGCATGATAAACACCTTTTTAAAAAGCAAAAATACAAAAGACTATGCTAATTCTACAGATGCTTTCTTTTTGCTTTGTTCCAATTTTAGTTGCTGATCAACAGCAATATCTTCCAGTTTTATATCAGAAACTTTATGGTTGACCTGCTGTGTATTTTCAGCATTTCATCTTCATCTTTCCGATATACAACTGCTGCAGTAATTGCTTTTTGTACTCCATTAATCTTTCTGAAGATGGACTGAATTAATACTGGCCATTAATTGGTTTAATTCATGAGTTGCTTTATTTCACAACAATTATGGTGAAACACAGGAAACGAAGAAATTGACAGCAGTATCATTCCAACCTTTGCTTGCACATTGTACACATTAAAACAACATACTTGTCTGTAGCGGAGGGATCAAAGGGCATAGATTTAAGGTGATTTGTAGGAAGATTAGAGGAGACATGAGGAAAAACTTTTCCACCCAGAGGGTAGTGGGTACCTGGAAGGCACTGCCTAAATTGGTGGTTGAGGTTAAAATGCTCAACTCATTTCAAAAAGGTACCTGAATTTGTGTCTGAAGTGCTGTAACCTGCAAGGCTACAAGACCAGGTGCTGGAAAATGGGATTAAAATGAACAGCTAGTTTCTTTGTTCTTTTTGCCTAACACACTGATGATGAGCTGAATGGCTTCTTTCTGCATTTTAAATTTTTCCCAGTGTTTCTGTGCTTATTCTGCACCAACCTGGTGAACTTTTTATTTGAAGTAAAAACCCTAACTCCCTATCCAGAGCAAGACATTCCAGCCTGCTTCTGCCTGAGCTCTTAATGCAGCTTTCAGTGCTTTGCTTGACTGACTCTGAATGCCTATATTGATTCTTAAGAAGCCCCAAAAGATTCAGGTCACAGAAACATTGTGACCATAATTATAGCTACTAGAGTATGAAAGTAAGCTAGTGGGCAAAATAAAAACTGACTGTAAATGTTTCTATTCAAAAGTAAAGAGAAAAAGATTGACAAAAATGTATGAAGGCCTCTTACAGTCAGAAACGGGAGAATTCAGAATGGGAATAAACAAATGGCCAACGAATTACGTACTTTGCTTCAGTTTTCACAAAGAAAAACATAAATAATGTACCAAAAGTTCTGAGAGAAACAAGTTTTAGTGAGGAGGTTAAGGAAGTCGTCATAAGTAGAGAAATTGTTTTGGAGAGATTGGAGCGTAGTTCAATACAATCAATCTCCCCAAAACAATTTCTCTACTTATGACGACTTCCTTAACCTCCTCACTAAAACTTGTTTCTCTCAGAACTTTTGGTACATTATTTATGTTTTTCTTTGTGAAAACTGAAGCAAAGTACGTAATTCGTTGGCCATTTGTTTATTCCCCATTGTGAATTCTCCCGTTTCTGACCATAAGGGACCTTCATACATTTTTGTCAATCTTTTTCTCTTTACATTTGAATAGAAACATTTACAGTCAGTTTTTATTTTGCCCACTAGCTTATTTTCATACTCTATTTTTCCCTTCCTTAATCAATCCTTTGATCCTCCTTTGCTAGTCAAACAATGACGCCCACGTTCCACAAATAAATTTTTTTTAAAAACCTGCTCGTCATTCGTGTCTGGTTATTTAGTAGCTATATTTATGTTCACAATATTTCTGTGCTCTTCAAAAAGGGAATGGAGAGAAAACAGGGAACTATAGACCAGTGAGCCTGACGTCGGTACTGGGGAAGTTGCTAGAGTCCATTACCAAGGATTTCATAACTCGGCATTCGGATGGCAGTGGTATCATGAGACAAAATCAGCATGGATTTACAAAAGGGAAATTATGCTTGATGAATCTATTGGAATTCTTTGAGGATGCAACTAGTAGAGTTGACGAAGAACCAGTGAATGTGGTTTATTTAAACCTTCAGAGGCTTTCGACAAGGTCACACATAACAGACTACTAAGTAAAGTTAAAGCACATGGGATTGCAGGTAATGTCTTGGGATGGATAGAAAGCTGGTTAGCAGATAGGAAGCAAAGTTGGCATAAATGGGTCGTTTTCTGATTGGCAGTCAGTGACTAGCGGGGTTCCACAAGGACCTGTGCTCGAACCCCAACTGTTCACATTATATGTTAATGATTTGGAAGAGGGAACTGAACGTATAGTCTCCAAATTTGTAGATGATACAAAGTTGGATGGAAGGGTGAGCTGTGAGGAGAATGCAGAGATGTTTCTGCATGATTTGGACAGACTCAGCGTGTGATATGAACATGGGAGATACCCTATAATGTGGATAAATGTGAGGTTATCCACTTTGGTAGCAATTTGGAGACAGATTATTATTTGAATGGGTGCAAATTGAGATATTCAGCGAAACCTTGGTGTCTTTGTACATCAGTTGCTGAAAGTAAGCACGCAGGTACAGCAGGCAGTAAAGAAGGCAAATAGTATGTTAGCCTTCACAGCGAGAGGATTTGAGTATAGGGATATTTGGCTGCAACGTATAGGGCGTTGGTGAGGCCACGCTTGGAGTATTGTGTGCAGTTTTGGTATCCTTATTTGGGAAACGGTGTCCTTGCTATAGAGCGAGTACAGCGAAGGTTTACCAGTCTGACTCTTACGATGGCATATGAGGAAATACCAAGTTGATTAGGATTATATTTACTTGAGTTTAGAAGAGTGAGAGAGGATCTCATTGAAATGTAAAATTCTAACAGGATACATTCAGAAACAATGCTCCAGAAGTCCAGAACTAGGGGCCATAGTTTGAAGATAAGGAGTAAACATTTTAGGACTGAGATGAGGAGAAATTTTGTCACCCAGAAGATGGTGAGTGTGGAATTCACGACCACAGAATGTAGTTGAGGCCAAAACATTGCCTAATTTCAAGAAAAAAAATAGGTTTGGCTCTAGGGGCTAAAGGGAACAAGGGATTGGCAGGGTGAATTCGATGATCAGCCATGATCAAAATGAATGAGGGTGCAGGATCTAAGGGCCAAATGACCTACTTCTGATTCTTCTTTTTATGTTTCTATTTATTGCCCATCCGGAGTTGCCCTTGAGAAGATGGTTGTAAGCTTCCTTCTTGAAATGCTGATATAACTGGTGGCTTGCCCATTTCGAGGGCAGTTCAGAGTCAATCACATTCTGTGCAACTATATTCTATGCAGAACAACTGCCAATCCAGCAATTAAAGTTTGACATTTTTACATTCTAATCATGTAACCTGGTTCTTAAATCATCTAGAGCTACTACCAGAAATTGATCGTCAATAAATGACAAACACCTTATTAGTAGTTACATATTCACTTTCTAGGCCAAGCCGCCACGAGCTTGAGCCTCACAAACATTTCTCAACAAATGCATCAGTTTAAGATCTCTGCCTCACCTTGCAAGTTTTGCAGTCTCTATCAGCTTCAAATTTGTGCAGTTTCCTCTTCTAATGAATCTCTGGAATTCTCTGCCCGTTGAAGTGGTGGAGGCTGCCTCGCTAAATATTTTTAAGAAGCGGGATGATGGGTTCTTGATAAGAGAGGGGATTAAGGGTTATGGGGAGAGGGCGGGAAAGTGGAACTGAGCTACAACAGATCAGCCATGATCTTATTGAATGGCGGGGCAGGCTCGAAGGGCTAGATGGCCTACTCCTGCTCCTATTTCTTATGTTCTTAATTTATATCATTCTTATTCTTTCTGTAACTCAGGCTCATTTTCTGAACTAGAATGCTCACTCCTTCAGCTGAAACTCACTCCCCTTGTCTTCAACTTTTTAACATGCCAACTCAGTTCCTGGCTTATCTGATTTGGGTTACATTTTTAATTTCTGTGAGGAAATTATTTTCTTTGAAGCAAATCACTGCCCAAAATATCAAACACATACCTAAGTTGCAATCCCAGTCTCTCTCATTGGGAAAGAAATCCCAAAGAATCCTAAACTATGATCATGTAAAAGACTTATAGAAATTGAGACAAATATCTTGATGGGAAGTGTGGCTTTAAGAAATATGTGTATATCATGTTTCTTGTCAGGGGTATGTTTAGAATTCAGCTCTGTTTTGCAGGGTGCCGATTTGTCTAGCAAATTGGTTGCTGGGAACACAGAATAAACGACATACAACCCATGACAGACGAGAGCAGTTTACCAATCCTGGAGAGTAGACGAGCAGATTTAGTTGATCTCTACACTGAAGGTGGCAGTCTCTTGTCTTTTTGTTTGCATTAGTCTCTTTTCTCTCTGTTCTTTGCCTTCCCAAGTTGGCTGAAATGTTAGGAAGCTCCTTCCTGGTCTTTTCTGCTTTGTGAGGACAGTAAGCAGCATAGATCACTATGAGCAAAACTCTTCCCCCTCCAAAGTTATTTCTTTTCCTTAGAGGTTTACAGCATGGAAACATGCTCTTCAGCCCAACTTGTCAACGTCGTTTTTTTTTAAACCCCTAAGCTAATCCCAATTGCCCGCATTGGGCCATATCCCTCTATACCCATCGTACCCACATAACTGTCTAAATGCTCTTTAAAAGACAAAATTGTACCTGCCTCTACTACCACCTCTAGTAGCTTGTTTCAGATACTCACTACCCTCTGAAAAAAGTGCCCTTCTGGACACTTTGGTATCTCTCCCCTCTCACCTTAAACCTATGCCCTCCAGTTTTAGGCTCCCCTACCTTTGGGAAAAGACATTGACCATCTAGCCGATCCGTGCCCCTCATTATTTTATAGGCCTCTATAAGATTACCTCTCAACCTTCTACGCTCCAGAGAAAAGTGTCCCAATCTATCCAGCCTCTCCTTATAACTCAAACCATCAAGTCCCATAGCATCCTACAAATCTTTTCTGTACTCTTTCTAGTTTAATAATATCCTTTTTATAATAGGGTAACCAAAACTATACGCAGTATTCCAAGTGTGGTCTTACCAATGTCTTGTACTTCCTCTTGAGAGTCTGCTTTCACAGTTTTACTTAGACAGTTGGCTCACGTATTTGTCATGAATGTCTACGCTTGAAACATGTCCTTGCCAGAGATAATTATTCTCTCCTGTGTTATGCAGACAGCAAACTGTTATGCAAGCTTTCTTCAAAAGATTCCTAAAATATTCAATAAATCGCTAGATTTTATAAAGATGTTAGACAGCAATTTCTTACAGGAGTGAACATTATCTAAACTGGCTGGACGCAGGGTGGCAGTGGTACAGAGTGGAATGACTCAGCATGCTGCTGAAATCATTAAGATAAAAGCAAATTACTGCAGATGCTTGAATCTGAAACAAAAACAGAAAATGCTGGAAAAACTCAACGGGTCTGACAACCTCTGTGGAGAAAGAACAGAGCTAGCGTTTCATGTCTGTATAACTCTGACAAAGAATCATCCAGACTTGAAACATTAGCCTCTGTGGAGAGAGAACATTATCAGACCTGCTGAGATTTTCTAGCATCTTTTGTTTCTTTCTCAAATCATTGCTGCCGCTGAATTATAAATGCAAAACAGGTTGAGGTAATACAAAATTAGAGTCAGTGGAATAAATGAGACAGTTCAGAAATTGATAAATGGGATTAAATACATAGGTGAACAGAACGATAACGGACTAAACTTAAAGTACAGATACAATGTCTCAAATGTGGTCACTTCAGGATTGAAGCCGTACCAAGTTTTGGGTTTCGCTGTCCAGCTTAAGCTGGATTGGCTGGAATGCAGGAATAGACTAGCGTGCAAGTGGCAAGTGCCTGCCCAAAATGTCCATGGTAAGTTTTCTTTAGTCTATTAAAATTGATGCATTACAAACTAAAAATGTTCAGTTTTCAGACAACTTCAGATTTTTTGAACATTTAGGTTTGAGAGACTATTCTACTACATAGGGGGAAAATAGACTATATAAGAATGATGGAGTTCATTATGAAGCGGAAAGAGACTCAGGAGTCTCTATGGATTTGATATTAAATATACATTCAAATGTTTTACAACATTTAAGCACTTTGATTGCAATAAGTCTGTATTGTCGCTGAGCTTGTAATCCAGATACTCAGGGTAACGCTCTAGGGGTCCACATTTGAATCGCACCATGGCAGATGGTGAAATTTGAATTGAATAAAATATCTGGTATTAAAAAAATCTAATGACCATGAAGCTATTATTGATTGTTGTAAAAGCCATCTGTTTCACTAATGTCCTTTAAGGAACGAAATCTGCTATCCTTACGCAATCTGGCCTACATGTGACTCACTGCCCTCTTAAATGGTCTAGCAAGCCACTATGTTCAAGGGGCAATTTGGAGCGGGCAACAAATGCTAGTCCCCAGCCAGTGATGCCCACATCCCATCAGAGAAGGGAAAAAAAGCCTTTTTAAAATGTTAGCTATCTGGTTCCTGGTCTTGGAGTATTTTAAGACTCTCTGGAACTGCAGTTCCGGCCCTGAGAAGTGCTTAGAATTGTTATAATGCAGAGTACTGTAATAGAATGGAGAGCTACACAACCATCAAAGGAGGCCATGATCAAACCTGAACCTGTACCCATTTCTCGTTGCTAAGGAACAAGGGAGTAATGTGAGAATTAGGAACAGTGCAAATGGAGCTGAGGCTGATCACTAATGCAAAGAGTTACAAGTTCCAATTCAGGCAATATTTCTCTCATAGCTTCAACTTCCTTAAATAGAGTTAGGAAAGCACAGGCATAATTGCCTGTCTTAGGTTCACAGTCTGGAATTTCCAGAACACCTCTGGAGGGAGAGAGAGAGAGAGAGAGAGAGAGAGAGAGAGAAGGACATACATAGACAGACAGCTGTTATGGCAGGCCAAGCAGCTAGTATTTGTATTTTAAAATGAAACTGAAAATGTTTCTTACCTGCAAGCTTAGCCCCTCCCATTAAGCACATGACTCTGTCCCTATCAATCACCTAATTAAAAGTCTATGCTGAAACCCCCAGGAGGAACACAAGTAAACACAAATCCATTAGCTTGGTTTTTAAATAAGCACTCCAGGCGTATTAATAACCATAGTTGGCTCCAGCAACCTTTACAGATATAAATGGGTCAAATGGCCCCTATTTAGGGACGAGCGGGGATTGGGGGTGTCCAAGGAAGAGAATGGAAAAGGCCAGAAAAAGACAACAAACTTGCATTTATATACTGCCTTCATGACATCAGGTCACCCTGAAGTATTTCAGTCAACTCCTTTTGAAGTCTTATTGTTGTAACGTAATAAAAAAAATTTTTTTACAACAGTTGCACTGGGGGAAATGGTACCAAGTTGAATTGTAGACGAGTATATCCCCGGAAGTTAATTATATGACATTCCAGGGAAGAATTCTGGGAGTGTTACTTCATTGCGAACATTCTGGCTAAGTCTACTTGTTAATATCTGCACATTAAAGCAGCACTCCATCCACAGAGTGCATGACTGACACACATATCTTGGTGTAACTTTGCAAATCTGCATGCAAGATTAGCTTTTACTCACCCAGCTGGAATGCTGGGTTTTGGATTTCCTGAGTGTCAGCATATAACTTGATGGCTAGTCCCAAGAGAATTTATGGACCTGTCATCTCTTCAGAGATTACATCAGTATATGCCCATTAAAAACTCACTCGCCTGTAGTAACCAATTTACAATTAAATATTTATCATGTGACTACATCTACCAAGGAAATGCAAACCACCTAAGTGCCCAATTTACTATTTCACGCTCAACCATCCAGTCGAGGCCTATTCCCCCTGCAGCATTCAGTTCTACTCTCCATGACTTCGTCTGCGACTCATGTTCCTCAGTTTTCCTGTACCTACAATAGTTCAACAAATGGAATGCAAGAAAAGATGAAGTAAATAAAACACATTCAAAAAAAATAACCTAAGTATATGGGAACTATAGGAAGAATGAATTTCAAACAGAAAAGGTTAGGGTTTGGAAGGCAAGAATTTTACTCTTCCATCAGCATTGCAATGCCAACAAAACCAATTTATAATATGCTCTTGGGAAGCAGCAAACCGGACGGAAAATAGTGCCCGAGACCAACAGGCAGAAGCAGTGGCAGGTAGACAGTCGGAGTCGGGGAGCGAGTGAGACCGAGGGAAACAGTGTCAGAATCCAACAAATAAAAGCAGGGAGTCAGCAGAAATACAAAGGGCTCAGGTCTGGGAGGAAACAATGCTGTGAGCCACTGGTTAAAAAATGGGAATTCAGTGGGTGACTGAAAGCACATGGGAGAACAAATCAACTGAAAAAATTCACAGCGTGACATCAGAGTAGCAGGCAGGTTTTCAGAGCACTGAGCTGGAGAACGGCACAGTGGTTAGCACTGCTGCCTCACAGCGCCAGGGATTCCAACTCGATTCTTGGCTTGGGTCACTGTCCTCGCGAAGGGTGCACACTCTCTCCGTGTCTGTGTGGGTTTCCTCTAGGTGCTCTGATTTCTTCTCAATCTGAAAGACGTAGTTAAGTGCATTATGCTAAATTCTCCCTCAGTTTGCCCAAACAGGCACCAGAGTGTGGCAACTAGGGGATTTTCACAATAACTTCAATGAAGTGTTAACGTAAGCCTACTGTGACACTAAATAAATAAACTTAATTTTGTGAAGGAGTTTGGGAACAGAGAGCAGAACAGAGTTCACCTGAGCCTCAAGACTTTAAATTAAGGGGGGGTAGCTACAGGACGGATGTCAGGGGTAGGTTCTTTACCCAGCGGGTGGTGAGGGATTGGAATGCCCTGCCTGCTGCAGTTGTAAATGCGTCTAGTTTGGGGGCGTTTAAGAGATCTCTGGATAGGTTTATGGACGAAAAGGGATTGGTATAGGCTAGTGGGTCATTGTTTTTGTAACTGGTCGGCGCAACATCGTGGGCCGAAGGGCCTGTTCTGCGCTGTAATGTTCTATGTTCTATGTTCAAGAGAAAAGTAAGAAATAAACCAACTACTGGAGTCAAGTAAACGGCTTAGAAGAATATATGTACAAAGCATATAGAGGCTTCAATTAAATTTAAAGATTAAAATATAGTTAATATCTTATTTAAAAGAGGAAAGAAGGATCTTTTTGTTCATAAAACAGAGGCCTTTGCTTGCCTCTCCTGGGCTATGTGGGAACTTCATTAAGGTAAACAAGTCCCTCGGACCTGATAGGATATACCCCAGAATACTGAGGAAGGCAAGGGAGGAAATTGTTGGGGCCTTGAGAGAAATCTTTGTATCCTCACTGGCTACAGGAGAGGTCCTAGAGGATTGGAGAATAGCCAGTGTTGCTCCTTTGTTTAAAAGGAGGTAATCACAAGCCAGTGGTACGGAAATTATTGGAGAGGATTCTTAGAATCAGGATTTATTTCCACCTGGAAATAAGTGGACGTATTAGTGAGAAGCAACATGGTTTTCTGAAGGGTAGGTTGCGTCTCACTAACTTGATCGAGTTTTTCGAGGAAGTGACAAAGATGACTGAGGAGGGTAGAGCAGAAGATGTTGTCTACGTGAACTTCAGTAAGGCCTTTGACAAGGTCCCTCATGGCAGACTGGTGCAGAAGGTGATCAGAGGTGAGCTGGTAAGATGGATACAAAACTGACTCAGTCAAAGACAACAGAGGGTAGCAGTGGAAAAGTGTGTTGCTGAATGGAGGGCTGTGACAAGATGCCATCACTGTTGTCAGTACAGGCTCAATGGGCCCCAATGGTCTTTCTGCACTGAAGGGATTCTATGATCTGGCCTATATATGATCTCATGCGTGAACACCATCCACCAGGTACACAGTACATACACTTGCAACTCGGCCAACGTTGTCTACCTGATACGCTGCAGGAAAGGATATCCCAAGGCACGGTACACTGGGGAGACCACGTGGACGCTACGACAACGGATGAATGAACACTGCTCGACAATCACCAGGCAAGACTGTTCTCTTCCTGTTGGGGAACACTTCAGCGGTCACGGGCATTCGGCCTCTGATCTTTGGCTAGGTGTTCTCCAAAGCGGCCTTCACAACACACGACAGTGCAGAATCGCTGAACAGAGACTGATAGCCAAGTTCCACACACGAGGACGGCCTCAACCGGGATCTTGGGTTCATGTCACACTATCTGTAACCCCCACGACTTGCCTGGACTTGCAAAATCGCACTAACTGTCCTGGCTGAAGACAATACACATCTCTTCAACATGTGCTTAACGCTCTCTCCACTCACACTGTCTATACCTTTAAGACTTGATTACCTGTAAAGACTTGCATTCCAATCATTATTTTGTAAATTAAGCCTGTGTCTTTATATGCCCTGTTTGTGAATAGAACTCCCACTCACCTGACGAAGGAGCAGCGCTCCAAAAGCTAGAGGCTTTTGCTACCAAATAAACCTGTTGGACTTCAACCTGGTGTTGAGAGACTTCTTACTGTGATTACCCCAGTCCAACGCCAGCATCTCCACATCACAAGCGGCATTCCTCAGGGATCAATGCTAGGACCTTTGCTGTCTACACAGACAGACAGAGACACACACACACATATATATAAATAAAAATAATCTGGAGGAAAATGAAATGGTTTCCTTAATAAGTCTGTGGATGACACAAAGGTTGGTGGATTTGTGCATAGCAATGAGGATCATCAGAGGGGAACAGCTGAATACAGATCGGTTGGAGACTTGGGCAGAGAGATGGCAGATGGAGTTTAATTCAGACAAGTGAGAGATAATGCTTTTTGGAAGGTCTAATACAGAGAAGAAATATATAGTAAATGGCAGAACCCTTAAGAGTACTGATAGACAAACGGATCTGGGTGTACAGATACACAGGTCACTAAAAGTGGCAGTTCGGGTGGAGAAGGTAGTCAAGAAGGCATACGGCATGCTTGCTTTCATCAGCCAGGGCACTGAGTTTAAAAACTGGCAGGTCATGTTGCAGCTTTACAGAACCTTAGCTAGGCCGCACTTGGAATATAGTGTTCAATTCTGGTTGCCACAGTACCAGAAGGATGTAGAGGCTTTGGAGAGAGTACAGAAAAGATTTTTCAGGATGTTGCCTGGTATGGAGGGCATTAGCTATGAGGGGAGGTTGGAGAAACTTGATTTGTTCTCACTGGAACGACGGAGGTTAAGGGACGACCTGATAGAAGACTACAGGATTATGAGAGGCATGGACAGAGTTGATATTCAGAAGCTTTTTCCCAGGGTGGAAAAGTCAATTATTAGTGAGCATACATTTAAGGTGCAACGGGTAAGGTTTAAAAAAGATGTACAAGGCAGATTTTTTTTTTGCAGAGTGGTGGGTACCGAGAACTCGTTGCTGGGGGAAGTCGTGGGAGTGGATACAATAGTGAGTTTTAAGGGGCATTTTGACAAATACATGAATAGAATGGGAAGAGGGATACAGTCCCTGGAATGGTAAGGGGTTTTAATTAAGTCAGCATGATTGGTGCAGGCTTGGAGGGCCGAAGGGCCTGTTCCTGTGATGTAATTTTCGTTGTTCAGGACACGTCTTGGCAGACCACAAGTGTAGGAAGTGCCTCCAGCTCCTACATTCAAGGGACCACAAGTCATTAAAGTCAAAGTTAATTTATTAGTCACAAGTAAGGCTTACATTAACACTGCAATGAAGTTACTGTGAAATTCTCCTTCAGAATATCAAGAGGGATGCATGCTTCCTGGATTCCACATTGTAGGAGGTTGTCACACACAGACAGAGCTCAAGTAACAGCAGGAAGTACAGAAGTCTTCAGGGCATACGCCACTCTCAAACAGTTACGTGACATTGAAGACTGCTGGGAATGATGATACCCTGAAGCAGTACAGGTCAGAAGCTGCTCTCTCTTCCCACGCAGTTTTAACATGCTTCTCCATCTCTCCCCATGCTGTTTCTCTCTGAAGCTGTTCTCTCTTCCCACATGGTTTTAACATGCTTCACCACCTTGCTCCGTGCTGTTTCTCTCTTTAGAAACACACTGTTCCACCAGAGGGACAAGCAGAAGAGCTTATTGCAACACCCTCACTCCAAACACTGGCACCTAATGTGCCAAATCATTGTTCAAGCAAGGGACTGCGAAGGAGTCCACGTCACCCGTGCCACAACTAGATCTGACAACCGTTGGACTGACTACAGACTAACCTGCTCTGCTATCTCCACCACCCTAGCACCAAACCGGCAGAGGCATAAGAAAACCCTGCCACAGGAGACTCAATGTCACTGAAGCTACTCAATCAACACCTCAAGGCTAACCTGGCGATGACCAACACGCCAGAACCGCAGTATGACATAGTGCCTGGTCTGTCTCAAAAGCCACTATAATCAGCACCTGCAAGGAGACACTCAGGCTCTCAACTAGGAAGCACCAAGACTGCTTCGACAAGAACAATTTGGAGGTCCAGGATCTTCCTGACTGCAAAAGCAAGGCATTCCTGAACTGGCAACTCCACCAAAGCTCAGCCTTCAGATAAATAAAAACTGAGGTGCAACACAGAACCTGAGATCCAAAGAACAGATGGTGGGTGGAAAGTGCGCAGGGAACTCAGCAACCACGATGTACACAACTTCTTCAGTACAATTAAAATCATGATCAGAGTATCCAGGGACCCACTTCACAGACAGCCAAAAATGGAGAGATGTTCAAAGACAGAAAGGCAGTCAATGCCCACTTGAGAGCCTCTTCAACCAAGATGGAGCCTTCAAACCAAATGCCCTTGACACCATCCTTCAACACACCACCATCTCAGTGCAACCCCAGCTCACCACAAGGTTGAAAAAGCCATCCGACAGTTGAAAACAAGATGACTTCTGGCGCAGATGGAATCCCCACTGAAATATTAAAAACGCAGCAGACAGGTACTTTTGACGAGAATCCACAACCTCATCACCGTTGTCTGGGAAGAAGAGAGCATGCCAGGAGACCTCAGAGATGCCTTGTGACCATTTTCAAGAAAGGAGACTGTGGAAATTATCAAAGGATTTTCCTATTCTCTGCCATGGGAAAGGTCATCATGAGAATCCTCTTCAATCTCCCACTCGCAGTGGCTGAAGAGTTTCTCTCAGAGTCTCAGTGCAGCATAATGGACATAATCTTCAGTGCGCAACAAATCCAGGAAGAGTGCAAGGAGCAGCATCAATCTCTGAACATGGCCTTCTTCAATCTCACAAAGGCCTTTGACTCAGTCAACTGTGAGGGATTGTGGAACATCCTTCTCAAATTCAGCTGCCCACAAAAATCAGTCAGCATTCCCAGCCTGCTCCAGGATGACATGCAAGCCGTTAACCTCACTAATGGAACCACCATACACCCAATACATGTGCAACCTGGGCTGCATCATCACACCAACACTCCTCCATCTTCCTTGCAGCAAACACTTCATCCCATCACCCTGAAGCTTCAGAGGTGGAGCTAACCTACTGGGCAAGCAGGAAACTGTTCAACATCTGACATCCCCAGGCTAGAATCAAGACCATTCCAACTTCTATCATTAAGCTGCAGTACACAGACAATGCCTGTGTGCACACACACTCAAAGGCGAGTTGCAAACCATCATCCCACTTTCACCGAGGCATATGAGAGAATGGACCTCAGAGTAAACATCCAGAAAACAAAGGGTCTTTACCAGCTCGCTCCTGCCACACAAAACTGCCCACCAATCATCAAGATCCACGGTGAGCCCAGGACAATGTCGATCATTTCCCAAACCTCAGGAGCCTCCTCTTGGCATGAGCAGACATCAACAATGAAATACAGCAGCAGCTCAACATGCCTGTTCAGTTTTCCACTGCCTGTTCGAAGACCGAGATCTCAAATCCAGCACCAAGCTCATGGTCTACAGAGCAGCGACAGTCCCTGCCCTCCTGTTTGCATCAGAAACATGGATAATGTACAGCAGACACCTCAAATCCCTGAAGAACGTTGCCCCCACAAAATCCTGCAAGTCCACTGGCAGGATAGCTATGCCAATGTGAGCGACCTCTCAAGCCAACATCCCCAGTATCGAGGTACTGGTCACGCTCGGCCAACTGCGACAGGCAGGCCACATTGTCGGCATACCCAATAAGACTCCCAAAACAAATGCTCGACTCTGAGCTCTGCAACGGCAAGCGATCGCTAGGAGGGCCAAGGAAACAAAAAAAAGGACATTCTGATAACCTCCCCAAATAAATGCAATATCTCCCTCAACATGTGGGAATTGCTTGCCTTAGAATGAACACACTGGAGAAGGAACATCCGTGATAGTAGCGTCAGTAGGCAGAGCATGCGGAACTGCAAATACTGGAAAATGCAGAATCCAGGGCATCTCACCCATCTCATCAAACCTAAGGGATTGGATTATCGAGCCACCGCAGAACACACCTCCCCAGAGTAGAAGCAAGTCATCCTCAACCCTGAGGGAATGCCAAAGCAGCAGATAGATCAGGCAATGACAGAAATGGTCAAAGGGCTATACAGGTGGGAACAACAAAATGGAAAAATGAAATGATCAGCCAGCTAGGGGTTTTCTATAGGTTGCCAATTAAAGAAAGAGATATAGAGAAGAAAACCTGAAGGGAAATTACAGATGTGCAAGTACTACAAAGTGATAATGCTGGGGGGGGCTTTAGTTATGCAAATATCGTCTGAGATCGTAACAGAGTGACGGGTGAGGATTTCTGAAATGTATTCAGAAGAACTTCTTTGACCAACTTATTTTGGCCCAGCTTGAAAGGAGGCAATGCTAGATGTTGTGCCAAAGAATAAGCAAAAGCCAAGTGGACCAGCTGTCGGTGGGGTGACACTTGGTTATCATAAGGCTTAGGTTAGTCAAGGAGCAATGGAGAAGAGCAAGGTACAATTTAAAGTAGAACTTCTAAATTGGAAGAGGCTAACTTTAGTGGAATGAAATAAGTCATATTATTGATCTGGTGAGCCAATGGGTGAAATGGCAGCCTCTTATGCCATGACACTTCTGTGATTCTGTGAAAGGGTTCTAGCCAGATTAAAATGGAACCAGAGGCCGACAAGAAAATATAAAACAGAACAAGGGTGCTGGAAAATGGGATTAGAATAGATAAGTGTTTGATGGCTGACACAGACACAATGGACTTCTTTCTGTGGAGAACTCTGACTGTAACTTTAAGGAGATTATGACAAAACAAAAAGAGGATGCAAGATGCATAGCAGATGAAATTGACGAGAGAGAGCCAGGTCAAATGTCAAAATAGCGTCAGTTAGGCAAGCGCGAAGAGCAAAACAGGATTTGCAAAGCAAGAAAATAAGAATTGAATGGCAGTTAACATAAAAGTGGAGCCAAAATCTTCGACCAGCACATAAATAGAAAGCAGGTAATAAAAGGCAAAGCAGGGGTAGATTCATAGAACATAGAACATAGAACATTACAGCGCAGAACAGGCCCTTCAGCCCACGATGTTGCGCCGACCAGTTACAAAACAATGACCCACTAACCTAAACCAATCCCTTCTCGTCCATAAACCTATCCACGGATCTCTTAAACGCCCCCAAACTAGGCACATTTACAACTGCAGCAGGCAGGGCATTCCAATCCCTCACCACCCTCTGGGTAAAGAACCTACCCCTGACATCCGTCCTATAACTACCACCCCTTAATTTAAAGCCATGCCCCCTCGTGCTAGATTTCTCCATCAGAGGAAAAAGGCTATTACTATCCACCCTATCTAAACCTCTAATCATCTTATATGTTTCAATAAGATCCCCTCTTAGCCGCCTTCTTTCCAGCGAAAACAACCCCAAATCCCTCAGCCTCTCCTCATAGGACCTCCCCTCCATACCAGGCAACATCCTGGTAAACCTCCTCTGCACCCTCTCCAAAGCCTCCACATCCTTCCTATAATGTGGGGACCAGAACTGCACACAGTACTCCAAGTGCGGCCGCACCAGAGTTGTGTACAGTTGCAACATGACGCTGCGACTCCTAAATTCAATCCCCCTACCAATAAACGCCAAGACACCGTATGCCTTCTTAACAACCTTATCTACTTGACTCCCAACTTTCAGGGATCTATGTACACATACACCTAGATCCCTCTGCTCATCCACACTATTCAAAGTCCTCCCGTTAGCCCTACACTCGACATCTGTTATTCCTACCAAAGTGAATTACCTCACACTTCTCCGCATTAAACTCCATCCGCCACCTCTCGGCCCAGCTCTGCAACTTGTCCAAGTCTCTCTGTAAACTATGACACCCCTCCTCACTATCTACCACACCTCCGACTTTGGTGTCATCAGCAAACTTACTAATCCACCCAACTATACCCTCATCCAGATCATTAATAAAAATTACAAACAGCAGTGGCCCCAAAACAGATCCCTGAGGCACACCACTCGTAACCAAACTCCATGATGAATATTTACCATCAACCACCACCCTCTGTCTCCTATCCGCTAGCCAATTCCTGATCCAATTCCCTAGATCACCCCCAATCCCATACATCTGCATTTTCTGCAGAAGCCTATCATGGTGAACCTTATCAAATGCCTTACTAAAATCCATATACACCACGTCCACTGCCTTACCCCCATCCACCTCTTTGGTCACTTTCTCAAAAAACTCAATAAGATTAGTAAGGCACGACCTACCCGCCACAAAACCATGCTGACTATCTCCAATCAATTCTTTACTCTCCAAATAACTATAAATCCTATCCCGAATAATTTTTTCTAAAACCTTGCCCACAACAGAAGTGAGACTCACCGGTCTATAATTCCCAGGGAAGTCTCTGTTCCCCTTCTTAAACAATGGGACAACATTCGCTAACCTCCAATCTTCCGGTACTATGCCAGAGGCCAACGACGACCTGAAGATCAGAGCCAGAGGCTCTGCAATCACTTCTCTTGCCTCCCAGAGAATCCTGGGGTAAATCCCATCCAGACCAGGGGACTTATCTATTTTCAGACCCTCCAGAATATCTAGCACATCCTCCTTATCAACTGCAACACTGTCAATTCTACTCCCCTGCAATCCAGTGTCCTCCTCAGCTATATCCATGTCCCCTTGCGTGAACACTGAAGAGAAATATTGGTTCAATGCCTCTCCAATCTCCTCCGGTTCCACACATAACTTCCCTCTGCTGTCTATAACTGGCCCTAATCTTGCCCTAACCAACCTTCTGTTCTTAACATACCTATAGAACGCCTTAGGATTCTCCTTATTCAGGATAAATAAGGTGATGAGCGCTTAAAGATGCAGCGTGCAAGGCTAGAATACATAATGAGCAGTATTTACAAAGGAAGAGGATGCTGACAAAATATCGGTATAAGCGGGGGTGATGAGGTGAAAATTGACAGGCTGGATGAACTGGAGGCAAAGTGAAATTTAATAGCAATGCACAGGATTATGGTAGGTTTAGCTAAGGTAGACAAAGAAAAACTATTCTCATGGGAAGGACGAGGAGGAGGAGGAGTTGATGAGGAGACAGTGGTATTGTAGGTAATGTCACTGGACCAGTAATCCAAAGACGCAGGCTAATAAACTGAGGAGACAGTTTCAAATCCCACAACCGGCAGAATTTGAATTTGATTAATACAAATCTGGACAATAAAGCTAGTCTTAGTAATTGTGACCACAGGACTATCACTGATTGTCCGAAAATCCCATCTGGTTCACCGAAGTTCTTTAGGAATGGAATTCTGCAATTCTTACGCAATCTGGCATTTTACATAACTCCAAGCCCACAGCAATGTGGTTGTCTCTCAAATGACCTCTGAAATGGCCCAACAAGCCATTCAGTTCAAGTGTAATTAGTGATGGACAACAAATGCTGGCCTTGCCAACGACACCCAGATCTCATGAAAAAAAATACATTTTTAAAAATGATGGTCAACCCTGGGGGACACCAGACCTAAGACTGTGTGCAAGAGATGCAGGAGAAATCTGAGAAATAATAACTTGGAAGATGCTGCCTGTGAAGGCAGTAGAAGAGAAGACATTCAGCGACTTGAAAAGGAAAATCGGTGGGCATGAGAAAAAGAAACCTGCAGGACTACAGAAAGAATTGGGGGGGGGGGAGGGGGTGTGTGTGTGTGTGTGTGTGTGTGTGTGTGTGTGTGTGTGTGTGTGTGTGTGGAGCTGACTGACAGAGTCAGCATGGATCCGAATGGCCTTCTTGTGTGCTGTTATGACTAAGGTAGATTGCACTCCAAAAGATGTACGGGTTAGGTTGACTGACCATGCTAAATTGCCCCTTCGTTTCAGGGGATTAGCAAGATAAATACAAGGATAGGGATTAGGTGGGACTGTTGTTGGTGCAGGCTGAATGGGCCTCCTCCTGCACTATAGAGATTCTGTGATTGGTTTGCTTAATCTTTCATGCCTCCCACCCTGAAAAATCGCTCGCTCAAGTTTTTTGTAAGGGTGGAAATCAAGAATATCAAATTGCATGATACAAAACAATTTGCATAACCAAATTTGACATTTCAAAAGGTTTTTTTTGTTGTCACCCAGTTGGTTCTAATGAAGTTAAACTAACAAAGTTACCCCTCAGTCAGAAAGAAAATACAAGACACCAAGGTCAAAGGAAAAGGAAGGTAAAAGATTGCCAACATTATATTTTAGATGACATCCTTTTTCAACAATATATTAATCAGAAGTAGTCACTCACTAAGTAATTAGTAATTGGTTCCTAACACAAGCCAGAGTTCAATAATAATTGAGTGAATCAAAATTAATTCCTAGGAAATAATTTCATAAGAGGAACATAGTAACAAGGATAGTCAGTTCAGCCCTCAAACCTGCTCCATCATTCAATTAGATCACAGCAGATCAAGATCTTAGCTCCATTCAGTTGTCTTGGTTCAGCAATACAACCATGCCAAACAAATATCTAGCAATTTCAGTTTTGAAGTGTTTGATGAAAGGTCACGGGCATGTAAAGTTAATTATTTCTCGCTGTCAGACCTGCTGAGCATCTCCAGCGTTTGCTGTTTTTCTATTAGTTATTTAGCAAGGATGTCATTTCTGGATTTCCAATTATATTAAATTTCAATACAGTTGCAGCACCCAGTTTTCATGCAGATCACAATAGACATTAGGCTGGAAGCAACATGATTACAACTTCCAAAGATTCATTTCATTTGTTACGGACTTTCGCAACTTGGCAATTTTTTTTCCCATTCAAACGATGTGGGTATCCATCACTGGTAAGGTCAGCATTTATCGCTCATCCCTAATTGCCCTAAAGGTGGTGCTGAGCCATCATCTTGAACTGCTGGAATTTGTGGACACTCATAGTGCTGTAGAAGAGTTCCAAGAAATTGACCAAGTGAAGATGGAAACAACGCATTTCCAAGTCAGGATGGCATTCAATGTGAAGAGGAGCTTGCAGTTGGGGCTGCTCCTCTGTATCTGTTGCCCTGTTCTGTAGATAATGGTGTTTCACAAGGATCAATACTGGGACCTCTGTTGTTAGTATATATAAATGATCTGGAGGAAAATTGGTGGTCTGATTAGGAGGTTTGCAGATAAGAACATAAGGAATAGGAGCAGAAGTAGGCCATCTAACCCTTCGAGCCTGCCCCGCCATTCAATAAGACCATGGCTGATCTGAAGTGGCTCAGTTCCACTTTCCCACTTAATTCCCTTGTCTGTCAAAAACCTATCTACCCGTGACTTAAATATATTTAGTGAGGTAGCCTCCACCACTTCAATGGGCAGTGAATTCCAGAGATTCACCACCCTTTGAGTGAAGAAGTTCCCCCTCAACTCTGTTCTAAACTGCGCCCCCTCCCCCCCCCCTTATCTTGAGGCTGTGCCCTCTAGTCCTGCTGTCCTTTGAGCGGGAAGAATCTCTCTACATCTACCCTCCATCCCTTTCATTATCTTATACATTTCTATAAGATCCCCCCTCATCCTTCTAAACTCCAACGAGTACAGACCCAGTCTACTTAATCTCTCTTCATAGTCCAGCCCCCTCATCTCTGGTATCAGCCTAGTGATCCTCCTCTGCATTCCCTCCAAGGCCAAAATATCCTTGCGCAAGTGCGGCAACCAAAACTGCACACAGTACTCCAGCTGCAGTCTCACCAGTGCCCTGTACAGTTGCAGCAAGACCTCCCTGCTTTTATATTCTATCCCCCTTTGCTATAAAGGCCAGCATCCCATTCGCCTTCTTGATCACCTGCTGCACCTGCAGACTGGGTTTTTGTGACTCATGCACAAGGACCTCCAGGTCCCTCTGCACCATAGCATGCTGCAGCTTTTTGCACTTTAAGATGACAAAGAAAGATTGGTGGATTTACTGACAGTGGCCAGGATTGTCAGGGGATACAACAGGATATAAATAGGTTGGAGACTTGGGGACAGAAATGGCTGCTGGAGTTTAATCCAAACAAATGCAAGGTGATGTATTTTGAAGGATCAAATTTAGTGTCAATTATACTGTAAATGGCAGAATCCTTGAGAACATTAAAAGACAGAGATCTAGGTGTGCAGGTCCATAGTTCCCTAAAAGTGGCCATGATTAAGAAAGCACATGGCATGCTTGCTTTCATCAACCAGGGCACTGAGTGTAAGAGTTGGGAAATCATGCTGCAGCTATATAAAACCTTGGATAGGCTACATTTGGAGTATTGTATGCAGTTCTAATCACCACATTATTAGAAGGACGTGGAAGCTTGGAGAAAGTGCAAAGAAGGTTCACCAGGATGCTTCCGAGTCTCTCAAGGGTGTTGGCAATGAGGCGAGGTTGAATAAACTAGGAATGTTTTCACTGGAAAGACAGAGGCTGAGGGCAGACCGGATAGAGGTCTACAAAATTATCACAGGCATAGACAGTGTGGATAGTCAGAGCTTTTTCCAAGGTAGAAGTGTCAGTTACAAGGGGACACAAGTTCAAGGTGAGAGGGAGAAAGTTTGAGGGAGATATGCGGGGAAGTTTTTCCACACAGTCATGGATATCTAGAACGCACTGCTAGAGGAAGTAGTGAAAGCAGGCACATTAGCAACATTTAAGGGGCATCTGGATGGGTACCATGAATAGTGAAGGAATAGAGGAATATGGACCAAGTAAAGGCAGAATATTTTTTCTTCAGTTCAATTAGGGCATCATGATTGGCACAGGCTTGGAGGGTTGAAGGGCCAGTTCCTGTGCTGTACTTTTCCTTATGCTCTATTCTATTTAAAGACTCTGCTTCCAGTGTTTTGAAGAAGAATTTTTCAAACATGACCCTTCTGAGAAAATAATTCATCTCCATCTTAAACTCCTAGCTGTACATTCGTCCACAAAGAGAAACATATTTACATCCACCCTGTCAAGACCCCTCAGATTCTTGCATGTATCAATTCAATCGTCTCTGATCTTCTAAACTCCAGGAGATACAAACCTCGCTTATCAACGTTTCCTCATAAGACAACCTGCCCATTCCAAGTATTAGTCTGGTAAATTTCTCTTCCAACACTTATGTCCTTTCATAATTAAGATCAATACTGTACACTGTACTCCTGATGTGGTCTCACCAATGCTTTGTACAACTGAGGTATAACCTTCCTACTTTTGTAATCAATTAACCTCACAATAAATTCTATTAGCTTTCCCATTTACTTGCTATAAACTTTTGTGATTCATGCACTATGACACCCAAATTCTCTGCATCACAGAGCTCTGCAATCTCTCACCATTTAGAGAGCATGTTTTTTTTTATTCTTCCTGCCAAAATGGATAATTTTGCATTTGACTATATTACATTTCATTTGCTAAATCTTTGCTCACTCAATCTGTTTATATGCCTTCATAGTTTTCTTTCGTCTTCACAACGTATTCATCTATCAATCTTTGTGTCACCATCAAGCTGAGCAACCATACTTTCAGTCCCTTCATCCACGTCATTCATGTTTTGTTGCCCCAGGACTGATCCTTGTGGCATGCCACAATCTACCAGTCTGCCTTCTCAGATGGACATAAAAAATTCCATGGCGATATTTTGGAAGAACAAAGTTATATCCCGTTTGTGGAGGTTCACTGTGCAGATTAGCTGTCATATTTCCTACACTAACAATGAAACACTTTAAAAGTACTTCATCAGTTGTAGAACACTTTGGATGTTCCAGTGTCGTGAAAGGAACTTGATAAACGCACATCTATTTCCTTGCATTAAATTTGATTCTGAAATAAAGGAAATTCTGTGCTACAACTTAACAATGTGGATTTTGCAGTGATGACACTCATCCAGGTTTCTTCTATGTTGATGCACTGCAACTTGCAGTTATCAGAAATCTGAAACAGCACGACACCCGCCACAGAAGATCTGGGACCTGAGAGATCAGGTCAGGCCAATCTGTATATACTTAATCAAACTGAAGAATCTCATTTGAACCAATGTCCAAACCAGGAAATGTAAATACAATATTTAATACAAAGTAAAATCAAATACAGGAAATAATGAGGATGAAACAAAGTTAGAATTGGCAGAAACAGACAAGAGAGTGTAAAAGGAAGTAAAAACATTTAAAATCTCTGATATTGATTAAAATCTGAAAGAATGAGGCATTACACTTGGAATAGAAATTATTTTGCAGTAATTAAGACTCAACAGGCCATGAAAAATTCACAGACTGAATGATAAGCAGCAACATTTCTGACATGGTCAGTGAGCATCTAATGGATAAGCACCAGAAATTGACACCTCTCTACATATTTTAATGTTTTGTTCTTCGTGGAGATACTGTTATTGTACAGCATCTGGAGGAACGGGGCAGCTTTAACAGTAACTTCCAGTTTCCTATGTTGAAGTGCATACATATGGACATTGGAGGTTGTTGTCCAATTTAATCCCTAACAGCGCTTGCTGGCTTTGATTATAATACGTAACTGAGGAACCAAATAAAGTATACATCACACTTTGACAGTTCTTCTGGTGAATTCATGCCTTCGGCACAAACTACGCAACGAATAGTTCACAATAAACCAAAGATTGAAACGATCAACCAAGTCATTCAGCTAAGAGAAGCAACTACCTTCAAACACGAGGGTGCCAGGAAGGAGAATTTGGACAAACGTGCCTAGTCTTCTATGTCTTATAAAATTTCTACGTTTGAATATTCTTAAAACATAGGATGTTCTCAACTTCAATTGAGAACTAGCCCAAAACTGCTTGGAAATTTACTTGTTTTATTGATCAGTTAAAAATTATATTGCCACTGTCAAACAAAAGACTGCAACCATTTGGAATCAAGTTAAAAATATCTAAATCGAACCTAGCAAAAAACCTATCAGATGATCCTCAACTACTCGGATTGAAAAGCTGCCTGTAAATTTATTAAAAGCCTGATATTTGCTATCTATTTTAGTACAGTATCCATGACTATTTACAGTTTAACTGAATAGTCACAGGAACATCATACATTTATTTATGAATACTGCCACACTCAGCAATGGAGATATGAATCTCAAATTACAAGTAGACATTTGGATGCATGCAGTTTTAATGAACAAATGTAGTCAATGATCGTGTACTCTAAAATCAAGAGCACACAATTTCAACTAATTCTAATAACTAAAAACAATTTCTTGCGTGTTACTTAAAAATTATCAATTTATATGTACTGAAATCAATCTGACCTTGCCATAATTAGTATAGGACAGAATTTTCCAGCCACGCTCACCTCAAGGCCAGAAAATCCTGCCTGAGGTCAAAGGGCCATTGCATGATCCGTGTCCTACGGCAGGAAAATTCTGCCCTTAGAGTCATATAGCGCGCAGAAAAAGCCCTTTAGCCCTTCGAGTCTGTACCAAAAATAACTGCCACTAAAGTCATGCTAATCCTGTTTTCCAATAGAGTCAGAGTCATCATTCTTACCAGAAACAGTAACCGTTGTTCCAGGATCAATAATTCCACTGTTGGGTCGTACACAATACCGGCGCGGTGCTGTAGTCTTCACTTTGAAGCAGACCTTCTTATCAGCTGGGTTTTTCAATTTGAGATTTGTAGTTACGACATCTGTAAATGGACCTACCAATATACATGCAAAAACATTAATAAAAAAGGAGAAAGAACTTCTATTTCATCTTTCACAGCCACGTTATTTTGATTTTGCATTATCATGGGATACATATTCCACAGAAATCCATACCCTCCTATGTAAGGAAAGTTATCTGAAAGGCTGGGGAGCATGGAGTTTTGAATTCCATTTTATAATTTGCAGATCGCAAAATCATAGATTGTTACAACAGAGAGGGACCATTTGGCCTGTTGAGTCTGTACTAGCTCTCTGAAGGTGTTATTTATCTAATGCCACTCCCCAGAGTCCTGCACATTTTTCCTTTTCAAACAAAACCTAATTCCCTCTTAAATACCTGGATTAAACCTGCCTCCACCACATTCTCTGTCAATGGCCAGCAAGTATGATGGCACAGTGGTTAGTACTGCTGCCTCACAACACCAGGCACCGGTTGAATTTTGGCCTTGGATGACTGTGTGGAGTTTGCACATTCTCCCTGTGTCTGCATGGATTTCCTGTGTGCTCCAGTTTCCTCCCACAGTCCAAAAATATGCAGATTAGGTGGATTGGCTATGCTAAATTACCCAAGTGTCCAAAAGATGTCTTTATAAGAACATAAGAAATAGGAGCAGGAGTAGGCCATCTAGCCCTTCGAGCCTGCCCCGCCATTCAATAAGATCATGGCTGATCTGTCGTGGCTCAGTTCCACATTCCCGCCCTCTCCCCATAGCCCTTAATCCCCTCGCTTATCAAAAACCCATCAACCCGCGTCTTAAAAATATTTAGCGAGGCAGCATCCACCACCTCAATGGGCAGAGAATTCCAGAGATTCACCACCCTTTGAGTGAAGAAGTTCCTCCTCAACTATAATGGCTATCATATCCTACTCTTTTCTATCTGCTAAAATTCATATATCTTGAAATTCTGAAAGAGCTAAGACTGTACAGAAGTGAACGCAGTCCCACACACAGCTGAAGAAGACACACCAGAGGAGAATGCTTCAGCTTTGAATTGTTTTGAGAAGTGGTGATGGCAGATTTGGGGAACCATTAGTAACTTCAACTAACATGAAAGCCATGAAAACAAAACGAACAGACAGACAAGGAAAAAAGACAGTTGATAAAACACAACGTAAGTGATCAGACACGGCCTCATCAGTCAATGACCCAATGGGAGCAAGATAATGGCAAGCTTAAGGGATGCCCATAAATAGGGTTCAGGGAGTTAATATAGAGGGAGACATTGAGGGAAAATAGGAGAAAGAATGTGACTGGAGATGGAAATTTAATGCACCGACAATGAGAAATCATTCTGTGCAATGGCTGAGGGGGGAAAGCAATGAAGATCTAAGCTAAAATATTACAATGGGTGATAGAGGATTATAATGGAGATGAGATGCTCAAAGTAGAACATGCCACCAGAGGAGGGTGACAGAATAAGGGTGATTTAATGATAAGTCACAAATCCATGACAGTGGTTTGGATAGGGTAAGTGGCAGAAGAAAGACCCTCAGCCAAGTTTCTGCCAAAGACATAATATCAATATATTCATCCACAATAAATTCATGACTTAGGAACGAGCTCCTTGCCATCTAATAGATATTCATTAGGAGACATAAATAGGAGTGGCAATAACTGATCCATCGGCAAGGTTTGCAGGATCAGAATTGCTGGATTCTACTGAAGGTCAAGATTCTACTCGGGGAAAATTCCACTCACTCAACTAACTCCTTGTAAATTTCAAATTATGTTCATTTTTAAAATTCTAATTAACTTTTGAATTTTTAGGATCCATTCTCATCAACACGGGGAAAATATTACCTATTCAAATTCACATGGAAACCAGTGAATTCTGAAAATAAACAGCTGGGTACAACTTCACAAGAGTTAATGTAATTTTACCAAATCTCAATTTTTCTTTAAAAACAGTGCAGGGGGCCATTCAGCCCACTGAATCTACACTGGCTCTCTGAAAGAACATTCCACCGAGTCCCACTCCACTGCATTGCCTTATCTCCATAACCTTGCACATTGTTGCTTCTGAATATATCGATCAAACTTGCATCTGCCATCCTCGCAGGAAGTATCTTGCATGCATCATTTTTCCTCTCTTCCCCAATTATTTTCAATGGTCCTCTAATTCTTGGCAATATTATAAGTCTAACTACAGCATGTGCACAAATCAAATGTAGATTCCCTGTTGCACCAGTGTCTGCTTAGCATTTTGATTTTGTTTCCTCAATTTATGTTGTCAACATTTGCCTACAGAGAGGATGCCCTAAATACTCGAGTGGAAGCAGTTTCTCATTATTTACCTTTCCATACCATCAAGATCTTGAATTGCTCTATCAAGTCTCCTCTCAACCCTCTTCTCTCCAAGAAAAACAGTTCCAATCTCACCAATCTAACCTCAGAGTAGTTTGTCTTTGGGATCATTCTTGTGAATTTCCTTTGTACTCTTTCCAATACCTTCATCTCCTTCCTCAAGGATGGTGCCCAAAACTGGACACAGTACTCCAGAGGAAGCCTAACTCATCGCAACAAATTGCAAATAATGATAGAATGGTTGCAATTTTCAATGCACGTGTGGTAATTTGGCCATAAAAAGGTACTATAGAACCATTGAACCCTACAGTGCAGAAAGAGGCCCTTCGGCCCATCAAGTCTGCACCGAACAATCCCACCCAGGCCCTACCCCTATATCCCTACATATTATACCCACTAATCCCTCTAACCTACGCATCCCTGGACACTAAGGAGCAATTTCTTAGTGCAGCCAATCAACCTAACCCGCAAATCTTTGGACTGTGGGAGGAAACCAGAGTACCCAGAGGAAACCCACACAGACACAAGGAGAATGTGCAAATTCCACAGAGACACCGACCCAAGCCGAGAATCAAACCCAGGACCCTGGAGCTGTGAAGCAGCAGTGCTAACCACTGTGCTACCGTGCCGCACGAGGTAGTCAAACACATTGTGATGTTCACTCTTTATACAAAAAAAACCGAAATACAGCACAGCAAGGACTCAGTACAGGAGGCAACTAGTTTGATTAGAGTTACACTAAACGGATGAAAACCCGTACTACCAATGATATCGCTTACGCATGCTCAGATCTGCTAAATACTTCAGTACATACATTCAAATAGGATGACACTTACGATAATACACTATAACAGCATGATCCACTAACGTGAGCACAAATAGCATTTGGCCTTGCTCATAATTAGCTGGAAGGGCTAAAGTGATCAAAGGACATTGGGAGGGGAGAAAGAGCGGTGGGATCAGGGTATTAAATGATGATCAGCTATAATCATGATGAATGGCAGAGCAGAAAGGGCTGAATGGCCTACTCCTGCTTCAGAAGCATGTTCTGCTTCAAAACATCAGTAACCCTAATGTGGCTGAGATACCCCTTTAAACACTTCCTTTATCATTAACATTGGTGGAGCAGACTCAATGGGCTGAATGGCATACTTCTGCTCCTATGTCTAATGATACTGTAATCTGTAAAGGAATCAAAATTTATGGGGATAAAGTGGGAAAGTGGAGTTAAGGATCATCATATCAGATCAGTCATCACCTTATTGAATGGTGGAGCAGATCCAATAGGCCAAATGGCCTACTTTTGCTCCTATGTCTTATGGTCTTAATACTAATTTAAATACAACACATCTGAACAGTTCTGGAAGTTCAACCCTGAACCTTAAAATTACTAAGTACTTCAGGCCTGAGTTATAAAAGAAAACGATCCATTATCGCATGCAATTCCATATTTAGATACATTTAATGGTAGGTGACTGGACACAAAACCATATTCTGAAAATATTACTTAGGCATTTGGTTTCAAAGCCAAAAATAAAATTTATGTTGGAGGAAGTTGCAAAAAACTTCCAAAAATTTAAGTTTTCATAATTCTATGCAGCAGTGAAGATGCTTCCAAATAACATTGGATGTAATTACAAACTGGACCAACTCTTATCCAATCCAAGATGGCTGATAGCAAGGTTAGTAAACAGGCATGTAGTCCTCAATGAACCAAGTGAGTATTTTGAAATCCTACACTAATTCATGCTGGCTCACTCATGTGAGCACAAATAGCATGCGACCTTGCTCATGCTTAACTGCAGGAAATGGTGTATTAGGCTGAAAAAAGTCATAACCCTTGCATTAAACAATCACCAAAGTTCTTGGAACACGACCTGAAGCATTAACTCCACTTTATTCCCCATGCTGCCAGGCTATTGAATATTTTCAGCATTTTTGGTTCTTGGAACACTTCTTTAAAAAAAATGTCAACACCACTGCTAGGGTTGAAGACACAACCATATAAAAGTGTTAAAATACTAACTACATTTTGTTAGTATCCTTGATTTATGACTGCCAAAATATTATAGCTTGAAGTTGAAAGCTATCTCCAAAGGATAAGATTTTCACATTTCCACTATAATCTTATGCTGCAGGCATGCAAATAAAAATTCAAAACCCACACCTGACATGTTTGAAGCATCTAACAAAAAAACAATGATAACCACATTGCAGAAAAGATTCATGAGAATGGTCCCAGGGATAAGGAACTTCAGTTATGAAGACAGAATGGAGAAGTTGGGACTGCTCTCCTTGGAGAATGGTGGAAGTAGATTTGATCGATATATTTAAGAACATAAGAAATAGGAGCAGGAGTAGGCCATCTAGCCCTTCGAGCCTGCCCCGCCATTCAATAAGATCATGGCTGATCTGTCGTGGCTCAGTTCCACATTCCCGCCCTCTCCCCATAGCCCTTAATCCCCTCGCTTATCAAAAACCCATCAACCCGCGTCTTAAAAATATTTAGCGAGGCAGCATCCACCACCTCAATGGGCAGAGAATTCCAGAGATTCACCACCCTTTGAGTGAAGAAGTTCCTCCTCAACTATAATGGCTATCATATCCTACTCTTTTCTATCTGCTAAAATTCATATATCTTGAAATTCTGAAAGAGCTAAGACTGTACAGAAGTGAACGCAGTCCCACACACAGCTGAAGAAGACACACCAGAGGAGAATGCTTCAGCTTTGAATTGTTTTGAGAAGTGGTGATGGCAGATTTGGGGAACCATTAGTAACTTCAACTAACATGAAAGCCATGAAAACAAAACGAACAGACAGACAAGGAAAAAAGACAGTTGATAAAACACAACGTAAGTGATCAGACACGGCCTCATCAGTCAATGACCCAATGGGAGCAAGATAATGGCAAGCTTAAGGGATGCCCATAAATAGGGTTCAGGGAGTTAATATAGAGGGAGACATTGAGGGAAAATAGGAGAAAGAATGTGACTGGAGATGGAAATTTAATGCACCGACAATGAGAAATCATTCTGTGCAATGGCTGAGGGGGGAAAGCAATGAAGATCTAAGCTAAAATATTACAATGGGTGATAGAGGATTATAATGGAGATGAGATGCTCAAAGTAGAACATGCCACCAGAGGAGGGTGACAGAATAAGGGTGATTTAATGATAAGTCACAAATCCATGACAGTGGTTTGGATAGGGTAAGTGGCAGAAGAAAGACCCTCAGCCAAGTTTCTGCCAAAGACATAATATCAATATATTCATCCACAATAAATTCATGACTTAGGAACGAGCTCCTTGCCATCTAATAGATATTCATTAGGAGACATAAATAGGAGTGGCAATAACTGATCCATCGGCAAGGTTTGCAGGATCAGAATTGCTGGATTCTACTGAAGGTCAAGATTCTACTCGGGGAAAATTCCACTCACTCAACTAACTCCTTGTAAATTTCAAATTATGTTCATTTTTAAAATTCTAATTAACTTTTGAATTTTTAGGATCCATTCTCATCAACACGGGGAAAATATTACCTATTCAAATTCACATGGAAACCAGTGAATTCTGAAAATAAACAGCTGGGTACAACTTCACAAGAGTTAATGTAATTTTACCAAATCTCAATTTTTCTTTAAAAACAGTGCAGGGGGCCATTCAGCCCACTGAATCTACACTGGCTCTCTGAAAGAACATTCCACCGAGTCCCACTCCACTGCATTGCCTTATCTCCATAACCTTGCACATTGTTGCTTCTGAATATATCGATCAAACTTGCATCTGCCATCCTCGCAGGAAGTATCTTGCATGCATCATTTTTCCTCTCTTCCCCAATTATTTTCAATGGTCCTCTAATTCTTGGCAATATTATAAGTCTAACTACAGCATGTGCACAAATCAAATGTAGATTCCCTGTTGCACCAGTGTCTGCTTAGCATTTTGATTTTGTTTCCTCAATTTATGTTGTCAACATTTGCCTACAGAGAGGATGCCCTAAATACTCGAGTGGAAGCAGTTTCTCATTATTTACCTTTCCATACCATCAAGATCTTGAATTGCTCTATCAAGTCTCCTCTCAACCCTCTTCTCTCCAAGAAAAACAGTTCCAATCTCACCAATCTAACCTCAGAGTAGTTTGTCTTTGGGATCATTCTTGTGAATTTCCTTTGTACTCTTTCCAATACCTTCATCTCCTTCCTCAAGGATGGTGCCCAAAACTGGACACAGTACTCCAGAGGAAGCCTAACTCATCGCAACAAATTGCAAATAATGATAGAATGGTTGCAATTTTCAATGCACGTGTGGTAATTTGGCCATAAAAAGGTACTATAGAACCATTGAACCCTACAGTGCAGAAAGAGGCCCTTCGGCCCATCAAGTCTGCACCGAACAATCCCACCCAGGCCCTACCCCTATATCCCTACATATTATACCCACTAATCCCTCTAACCTACGCATCCCTGGACACTAAGGAGCAATTTCTTAGTGCAGCCAATCAACCTAACCCGCAAATCTTTGGACTGTGGGAGGAAACCAGAGTACCCAGAGGAAACCCACACAGACACAAGGAGAATGTGCAAATTCCACAGAGACACCGACCCAAGCCGAGAATCAAACCCAGGACCCTGGAGCTGTGAAGCAGCAGTGCTAACCACTGTGCTACCGTGCCGCACGAGGTAGTCAAACACATTGTGATGTTCACTCTTTATACAAAAAAAACCGAAATACAGCACAGCAAGGACTCAGTACAGGAGGCAACTAGTTTGATTAGAGTTACACTAAACGGATGAAAACCCGTACTACCAATGATATCGCTTACGCATGCTCAGATCTGCTAAATACTTCAGTACATACATTCAAATAGGATGACACTTACGATAATACACTATAACAGCATGATCCACTAACGTGAGCACAAATAGCATTTGGCCTTGCTCATAATTAGCTGGAAGGGCTAAAGTGATCAAAGGACATTGGGAGGGGAGAAAGAGCGGTGGGATCAGGGTATTAAATGATGATCAGCTATAATCATGATGAATGGCAGAGCAGAAAGGGCTGAATGGCCTACTCCTGCTTCAGAAGCATGTTCTGCTTCAAAACATCAGTAACCCTAATGTGGCTGAGATACCCCTTTAAACACTTCCTTTATCATTAACATTGGTGGAGCAGACTCAATGGGCTGAATGGCATACTTCTGCTCCTATGTCTAATGATACTGTAATCTGTAAAGGAATCAAAATTTATGGGGATAAAGTGGGAAAGTGGAGTTAAGGATCATCATATCAGATCAGTCATCACCTTATTGAATGGTGGAGCAGATCCAATAGGCCAAATGGCCTACTTTTGCTCCTATGTCTTATGGTCTTAATACTAATTTAAATACAACACATCTGAACAGTTCTGGAAGTTCAACCCTGAACCTTAAAATTACTAAGTACTTCAGGCCTGAGTTATAAAAGAAAACGATCCATTATCGCATGCAATTCCATATTTAGATACATTTAATGGTAGGTGACTGGACACAAAACCATATTCTGAAAATATTACTTAGGCATTTGGTTTCAAAGCCAAAAATAAAATTTATGTTGGAGGAAGTTGCAAAAAACTTCCAAAAATTTAAGTTTTCATAATTCTATGCAGCAGTGAAGATGCTTCCAAATAACATTGGATGTAATTACAAACTGGACCAACTCTTATCCAATCCAAGATGGCTGATAGCAAGGTTAGTAAACAGGCATGTAGTCCTCAATGAACCAAGTGAGTATTTTGAAATCCTACACTAATTCATGCTGGCTCACTCATGTGAGCACAAATAGCATGCGACCTTGCTCATGCTTAACTGCAGGAAATGGTGTATTAGGCTGAAAAAAGTCATAACCCTTGCATTAAACAATCACCAAAGTTCTTGGAACACGACCTGAAGCATTAACTCCACTTTATTCCCCATGCTGCCAGGCTATTGAATATTTTCAGCATTTTTGGTTCTTGGAACACTTCTTTAAAAAAAATGTCAACACCACTGCTAGGGTTGAAGACACAACCATATAAAAGTGTTAAAATACTAACTACATTTTGTTAGTATCCTTGATTTATGACTGCCAAAATATTATAGCTTGAAGTTGAAAGCTATCTCCAAAGGATAAGATTTTCACATTTCCACTATAATCTTATGCTGCAGGCATGCAAATAAAAATTCAAAACCCACACCTGACATGTTTGAAGCATCTAACAAAAAAACAATGATAACCACATTGCAGAAAAGATTCATGAGAATGGTCCCAGGGATAAGGAACTTCAGTTATGAAGACAGAATGGAGAAGTTGGGACTGCTCTCCTTGGAGAATGGTGGAAGTAGATTTGATCGATATATTTAAGAACATAAGAAATAGGAGCAGGAGTAGGCCATCTGGCCCTTCGAGCCTGCCCCGCCATTCAATAAGATCATGGCTGATCTGTCGTGGCTCAGTTCCACTTTCCGGCCCTCTCCCCATAACCCTTAATCCCCTCTCATCAAAAACCCATCAACCCGCTTCTTGAAAATATTTAGCGAGGCAGCCTCCGCCACTTCAACGGGCAGAGAATTCCAGAGATTCACCACCCTTTGAGTGAAGAAGTTCCTCCTCAACTCCGTTCTAAAACGCTCCCCCTTTATCTTGAGGCTGTGCCCCCTAGTCCTACTGTCCCCTTTGAGCGGGAAGAGTCTCTCCACCTCCATCCTATCCATCCCATTCATCATCTTATACGTCTCAATGAGATCTCCCCTCATTCTTCTAAACTCCAACGAGTACAAGCCTAGTTTATTCAGCCTCTCCTCATAGCTCAACCCCCTCAACTCCGGTATCAGCCTAGTAAACCTCCTCTGCACTCCCTCCAAGGCCAAAATATCTTTGCGCAGGTGCGGCGCCCAAAACTGCACACAGTACTCCAGCTGCGGCCTCACCAATGCCCTATACAGCTGCAGCAAGACCTCCCTACCTCCCTTGTGATTTAAAATCACGAGAAGTCTCCAAGGAGCAGATAGGGAAAAACTGTTCCCAGAGACAGAAGGATCAAGAACCAAGGGGCACATATTTATGATAATTGGCAAAAGAAATAATGGTGACACAAGGAAAAAAATTTTCAGTGAGTGATGAGAATCCAAAATGCACCACCTGAGAGTGTTCAAATGAGGCATTCAAGAGGAAATTGGCTTATTATCTGAAAAGGAAGAATCGGGCTCTGGGGAGAAAGCATGGAAATGGCACTAGGTGTACTGTTCCTGCAGAGAGCCAACATAGATACAATAGGCCAAATGGCTTTCTTCTGTGCTGTTAGCATTCTATGATAACAGCCTTTTTAACCCCTTATTTAATTATCCTTATTACCAATTACTTGCTTATTCAATGATTACATTTGAATGTATCTGATTTCAAGCTTAGTAAGTAATTGTTAGTTTATGACTATCATCTGCTGACAGCTATGAATTAACCTTGTTACCAATTTACCAATCCTTCATGTAATTACTATCAACTGATGCAAGTCAGTTCAATGAGCCAACTTTTGACACTAGTCAGGCCCGGGGATATGCTGGGTGGTAGAAGTTGTTTAAGCACTAAGGTGAAGGAGGTTAAGGATTTGGCTTGTGCCCTTGATAAATATTCTTGTCAAATTAACAAGCTAGGAACAGGGTAACAGTTTATTTTTAGTTTATTTATTTGTCACAAGTGGGCTTGCATTCACAATGCAATTAAGTTACACACTCTGGTGCCTGTTCGGGAACAAAGAACAAAGAAAATTACAGCACAGAAACAGGCCCTTCAGCCCTCCAAGACTGCACCGACCATGCTGCCCGACTTAACTAAAACCCTCTACGTTCCGGGGACCATATCCCTCTATTCCTATCTCATTCAAGATACCCCTTAAAAATCACTACCTCCACTACCTCCCCCGGCAACAAGTTCCAAGCACCCACCACTTTCTGTATAAAAAATCTGTCTTGTATATCTCTTTTAAAACTTGCCCGTCACACCTTAAACCTATGCCCCCTAGTAATTGACTCTTCTACCCTGGGAAAAAGCTTCTGACTATCCACGCCTCTCAATCTTGTAGACTTATATCAGGTCTCCCCTCAACCTCCATTGCTCCAGTGAGAATACACTGCGGAAGAATTTAGCATGGTCAAATCACCTGACGAGCATGTCTTTCGTACTGCGGGAAGAAACCGGAGAACCTGGAGGAAACCCACAGACACAGGGAGAACGTGTAAACTCCTTGGTGCTGCGGGGCAGGTGTGCTAACTAACCACTGTGCTACCATGCCACCACACAGTAACAATATAGTACTACATGAAATAGGACAGATACATGATCATAGCTTGCATCAATTTAATGGGAGCAGCCTTGCAGTCACAACATTTGTATTTCTAAGCTCTTCACATACTATACTATGTATAAGGAAGCAATGGTAAAATTGAAAGGTAATGTTAACTGATTTAAGCCTTTATGGGAAGGTCAGCCCAATCCCAATTGCCCTTAAACTAGTAGTTTGCTAGGTCATTTCAAAGGGCACTTATGAGACAATCACAGTGTAGGTTTGGAGTCACATGCAAGCCAGACTTCACAACAGTGAACCAGATGATAAATGATCACTGAAACTAGCTTTATATTAATGAATTTAAATTCTACCAGCAGTCATGATGGGATTTGAACCCATGTCCCAGAGCATTAGCATGGGCCTCTGGATTACTAGTCTACTGATATTAGCACTATGCCACCATCTGCCCCAAAGCTACTGGAACTAATTTTATGCATCAACATTCTTTGAATAAGCACACAAGCCAACTACAGGTGATCACGATTTCTTTGATGTGGAGGCGCCAACGTTAGACTGGGGTGGGCACAATAAGAAGTCTCACAACACCAGGTTAAAGTCCAATAGCTTTATTTGGTAGCACAAGCTTTTGGAGTGCTGCTCCTTCATCAGATCAGTGGTCACTCACCTGATGAAGGAGCAGTGCTCTGAAAGTTTGTGCCATCAAATAACCTGTTGGACTTCAACCTGATATTATAAGACTTCTTACTATGACTTCTTTAGACTGGAACGTGAATTCTGTTTCTCCTCACTTGAGTCCTGTTCAGTACCTTCTATATAACTGTGATACGTGAAAACTTCCAGTGACATGAGAAGAGGAGAAAGTCATGAAAAAGCTCCAACCAGTCACAAGTTTAATCAAAATTCCTATCACTACCAGGAACCAATGTCAAAAAGTACATGATGTGGCCCATAAGAGTAACATATTTACTGTCCCCAGAAGGCTACAAAAAAATCAAGAGGAGTCACCCTTATTTCACTCATTCCCCCTCACCTCCTACCATCTATTTCATAATTAATTGGGTCAGACTCAAGATTTATGCTCAATGCCTGGTCAGAATATCACAACAAAAATGTAACATGTAAGAGTGAACAGGTGGCAGAACCATTAAATGCAGCCATAGTCACTCAGCACGAAATTGAGTGACATACTAGATTGAGAAGCAGTCCCAAAGACTGACATCCACCAATGCAGAGAATCACTGTCCCCTTGCCAGAAGTTCACCCCCAAGCACTCCAGTCTTCCTAAAGTTTTGGAAGATTAGTGAAGTATTCCAAGTTCCACATGCTGACTAAGTCTTCTGCCATCTTTCCAGTGAATCAGTGGCAAACTGCTATTCTCATCCCCTGCAGCTATTATTTATTCCCCTCCCAGAAACACCAATTTAGTCATAGAACACACAAAGGAGACACCCTGTATAGACATCCTCAAAGTCAAACTCCTCCTCCTGCCAATTCATAGAACATTAACAGAACCATAAATGCCTCTGTGGTTCTGTGACATGATGTGGGTATGCCAGCGTTGGACTGGTGTAAACACAGTAAAAAGTCTGACAACACCAGGTTTTAGTCCAACCTATTTATTTGATAACATACTCGCAAGCTTTCGGGTTAGCCCCTTCGTCAGGTGAATGGAGAGTTCTGGCCTCAGACAGAGCATATAAAGCACAGACAGTTTAGAGATTACTGATTAGAATGCGAATCCTTACACCTATCAGTGGTCACGGGCATTCAGCCTCTGACCTTCGGGTAAGCATTCTCCAAGGCGGCCTTCACGACACACGACAGCGCAGAGTTGCTGAACAGAGACTGATAGCCAAGTTCCGCACACATGAGGACGGTCTCAACAGGGATCTTGGGTTCATATCGCACTATCTGTAACCCCCGTGACTTGCCTGGGTTTGCAAAACCTCACTTACTGTACTGTCTGGAGACAATACACATCTCTTTAACCTGTGATCAGTGCTCCTTCCACTCACATTATCAGCCACTTCAGGTCTTGAACAGCAGGTTAGGTGTAAGGATTCGCGTTCTAATCAGTAATCTCTGAACTGTCGGTGCTTTATATGCTCTGTCTGAGGCCAGAACTCTCCATTCACCTGACGAAGGGGCTAACCCGAAAGCTTGCGAGTATATTATCAAATAAATAGGTTGGACTAAAACCTGGTGTTGTCAGACTTTTTACTGTGTTCTGTGACATGCCTTAGCAGCCTTCGAAGGAATTGCGTCTAGCATTTGAGACACACCTCAGAAAATGCAAAATGCTTTATAACAAATTCAAAAATCTAACCAATAATTCCACACAATTCAAAACATATCTGCCATAACCCCTCATAGCTCAAATTTGCAAAAGTTCAGTTAACAGAAACTGAGGTAGCAGAAACGCACCATTTGCAGGTTTGCATAGATCACACTCCTATGAAAAGAAGCTGCATTTCTACCATGGCACTACCCAATAAATATTTTAGCTATATGGAGGGCACAAATTGTGCATGGAGCCATAAACTATATTCACAAAACTCATGGTTTACATCTGTATAATCTCTAATACATTAACACCAAAGAGCTACTTTTTGCAGAAAAATATGCCAATCACTGCCATACTTCAACCAGACAGAATTTATCCACAGCATACAGATATCACAGCACAAGGTGAAATTTGGAACCACAGCCCCCCCCCACATAGCTCCAGGAAAAAAGGTAGGCCTGTACTGAAAAACATTTGGCAGGCACTAGTCGTAGCTTAATCAAGAAGAAAGTCCGTCATCACACGACAAACAAAGCAACCCTTTACCAGGCAACCAAAGATTAATTTGCTCCTGAAAGATGCTCTGCCTTGATGAATATCTGTGACAAAACATCCCCAGTCCCTCTGCACAGGGACACGTTGTTTCAATAATTTAATCGTTTCAAGTTGATGATTCAGGCACAGTCTTAACAATCAAATATATTCTTTCCACGTATACGAAACCAGAAACATGCTGAAACCTTGACTCAGCTTGCTCTGCTCCAGTACCTTAAGTCTCTGAATGTAGCTTCTTTTCCCCAAAACTATCCTGGTGAAAGTATACAAGATACTTTCCAGAGCCTTAATATCCTTTACACATGGACTTCCACACTCACACTAACATTTTGTATATATTCATTATTATGCCTTCTGTATTGGGCACATGCCCCTTATAACAAACCCAAAAACACTTCTGGCCTTTATGACTATATTATTCAACACTACTATGAGGAAATTATTTAATTTTGAGCTCTTTGCTCAGTGTTGTTGCGTTGTGAGCTTATGCTCCATTTTTTAAAATTCCCCTGAAATTTAATCTCAGTTAGCCACACAAAATTGTGTTTATCTGCTTTTTCCACCAACATTTTGATTCCTCCCTATTTTCTAAAGACTCCTTTTGCATCACCAACAATTTTGGCCTGGAATGTGGATTATGCCCGGATCAGGATGGAGCACCACACTAAATTGGTCTGCTAACTTCACTGTTTATCAATTGCACCCTCAGAGAGAACTGTCCAGTCTGGGGGATAAATTTGATTAGCTCAGTCACTAGCCTAGGTTCTCTCGGTAGAATCAGAGAGGATTGAATGCAAGCATTGAACAGAAGCAGCTCAAGGATTTAACACAGATTTGGAAGAAGCACACCTACCCCCATGACAACTTTTTTTAAAATTTATTATTTTGTGGGACGCATTTGTTACCCATCCCTAAATGTTTTGAATGAAAGGTCATTAGTTAAAAATTCATTTATAGGATGTGGACAATACTGCCGAGGCCAGCATTTATTGTCCATCCCTAATTGCCCTTGATAAGATGCTAATAAGCTGCATTCTTAATCCAATGCAGTCCCTGAGGTGCAAGTACATCCTTAATGCTGTAAGCACTGGAGGTAACTATGTAGTTCGCTAGGCCATCTGAGAGGGTATTTAAAGAATCAAACACATTACTGTGGGTCTGGAGTCACATGTAGGTCAGACCAGGTAAGGACGGCAAGTTGCCTTCCCTAAAGTGCATTATTGAACCAGATGGGTTTTTAACAACAATCAACACTGGTTTCTTTGCCATCATTAGACTTTTAATTTCAGATTCTTATTGAATTCGAATTCCAGCATTAGTTGTGGTGGCGTGCAAACCTGAGTCTCCAGAGCATTATCCTGGATTACTAGTCTAGTGAAAATACACTGCCTCTTGAGGCAGTTAAGGAGTCAACTACACATTGCTATGTATCAGGAGTCACATGTAGGCCAGATCAGATAGATTTCCTTCCCTAAAGGATGGATTTTTATGAGAATTAATGCTAGTTTCATGGTCACCATCACACTCCTGACTTTTGCATTGTAGATGGTGGACAGGCTTTGGAGAGTCAGGAGTGGAGCTCCTCACTGCACAATTCCCAGCCTCTGACTTGTAGCCACAATATGTATTTGGCTTGTCCAGTTCAGTTTCTGGTCAAAAGTACCCCCCCCCCGCCCCCCCCAAGAAGTTGATAGCAGGGGATTCAGTGATGACAATGCTATTGAGCATCATGGGGGAATAGTTAGACTCTCTTTTGTTCAAGATGGTCATTGATTGGCACTTATGTGGCCATCTATCAGCCCAGCCCTGAATGTTGTCCAGGTCTTCCTGCATTTGGAGGGGGACTGCCTCTGTTGCTGAGATACAAATGGGCTGAACATATCAGTGAGTATCTTAACTTCCGACTTATGATGGAAGGAAAGCCATTGATGAAACAGCTAAAGATGGCTGGACCTGGGCACTACTCTTGATGAAATTCTGTAACTTGGTCTTGGGACTGAGGTGATTGACCTCCAATAACTACAACCATCTTCCTTTGTGCTAGCTTTACGAGCATATGAATCAGGCAGACTAGGCCTTTCAACCCCTTGAGCTTGCCATTTTATATGACTAATTTTATTTACAAAAACAGAGCAACATAAAAGGCAAAGGCAGTACAAAGTTGTTTGAAAATACGGACTTACGCAATAACCATGGAAAATAGGTGCAGGAGGCAGCATTTGTCCTTTGTGGCTACACCAACATTCATGCACTTTCAGTATCCCAATTCTGCTTTCTCTGCATACCCCTTGATCCCTCTAGGCACAAGGGCCATATCCAGCTCTCCCTTGAACATACCTAACGAATTGGCTCCAACAGCTTTGTGGTAGAGAATTCCACAGCTTCCACTTTGAGTGAAGAAATTCTTCCTCATCTCAGTCAAAGAACAATGAACAATACAGCACAGGAACAGGCACTTTGGCCCACTAAGCCTGCACTGATCATGTTGTCCTATCTAGACCATCAGCCTGTATCCCTCTATAACCAGCCTGTTCATGTGCCTATACAGACAAGTCTCAAATGTCACTAACATGTCTGCCTCAACTGCCTCACTTGGCAGTGCATTCCAGACCCCCACAATCCTTTGTGTCAGTCAAACACTTCCCCCACACATCTCTACTGAACTATCACCCCTTATCTTGAATCTGTGCCCCCTTGTGATTGCCATTTCTGCCCTGGGAAAAAGCTTGCAACTGTTCACCTGATTGATGCCTCTCAATTTTAGAACATAGAACACTACAGCACAAACAGGCCCTTCGGCCCACGAGTTGCACCGATCACATCAACACCTACCAACCTACAGACCTATCTATAACCCTCAATCTCATTAAACCCCATATACTCATCCAGAAGTCTTTAAAAAGACCCCAGCGAGTTCGCCTCCACCACCACTGACGGCAGCCGATTCCATTCACTCACCACCCTCTGAGTGAAAAACTTACCCCTAACATCACTTCTGAACTTCCCTCCCTGCACCTTAAATCCGTGTCCCCTCGTAGCAACCATTTCAACCCGGGGAAATAGCCTCTGAGAGTCCACCCTATCTATTCCTCTCAACATTTTGTAAACTTCTATCAGGTCGCCTCTCAACCTTCGTCTCTCCAGGGAAAAGAGTCCCAGCTCCCTCAACCTAACTTCATAAGGCATGCCTCCCAGTCCAGGCAACATCCTTGTAAATCTCCTCTGTACCCTCTCAATAGCTTCTACATCTTTCCTATAGTGAGGCGACCAGAACTGCGCACAATACTCTAAATGAGGCCTGACAAGGGTCTTATAAAGTTCCAGCATTACCTCCCGACTCCTAAACTCAATCCCTCGATTAATGAAGGCCAGTACACCATACGCCTTCTTGACCACCTCCTCCACCTGCGAGGCCGATTTAAGAGTCCTGTGGACCCGGACCCCAAGATCCTTCTGCTCTTCAACACTACTCAGACTTCTGCCCCTGATAGTGTACTCGTTCATCCCGTTGGTTCTGCCAAAATGGACGACTACACATTTATCCGCGTTGAAGTCCATCTGCCACTTCTCCGCCCAGTCCTGCATCCTATCTATGTCCTGCTGCAACTTTTGCCATCCTTCCAGACCATCCACAACACCCCCGACCTTCGTGTCATCAGCGAACTTACTTACCCATCCCTCCACTTCCTCCTCCAGGTCATTTATGAAAATGACAAACAACAAGGGTCCCAGAACAGATCCTTGAGGCACTCCGCTGGTGACTGACCTCCATTCAGAAAAAGCCCCATCCACAACCACTCTCTGCCTTCTGCAGGCAAGCCAGTTCTGAATCCACAAGGCCAAAGGCCCTTGGATCCCATGCCCTCTCACCTTCTCAAGAAGTCTTGCATGGGGGACCTTATCGAACGCCTTGCTGAAGTCCATGTACACTACGTCCACGGCACTTCCTTCGTCAATGTGTTCAGTCACATTATCGAAGAACTCAACTAGGCTTGTAAGGCACAACCTGCCCTTGACAAATCCATGCTGACTATTCCTGATCATGTCAAACCTCTCCAAATGTTCGTAAATCTTGTCCCTCAGAATTTTATAAACTTCTAACAGATTGCTCCTCAGCCTCCATCTTTCCAGGGAGAACAATCCCAGTTTATTCCATCTCTCCTCACAGCTAATACCCTCCATTCCAGGCAACATCTGGTAAACCTTTTCTGTACTCCTTACAAGGCCATCACATCCTTCTGATGGTGTGGCGAACAGAATTGGACACAATATTCCAAAATGTGGCCCAACCAACATTTTATATAACAACATAAGAACATAAGTAACTAACAGAACATATATAACTAACATAATTTGCCAACTTTTATACTCAATGCTCCAGCTGATGAAGGCAAGTATGCCATATGCTTCTTTCTTCACCTTTTTCACTTGTGCTGCCACTTTTAAGGATTTGTGGACCTGCACACCCACATCTCTGTGTCTGGTTTTGATGGTTTTGCCATTTACTTTATAACTTCCACTTGAACTGGATCTACCAAAATGCATCACTTCGCATTTGTCCAGATTAAATTCCATCTGCCATTTCTCCGCCCAATTTTCCAGCCTATAGTCCTGAATGGCTTACCCCTTTTCTTCCAACTGTGACCCCAGTTCTGCACTTCCCCAACACTGGGAATATTCTTCCCGCATCTAGCCTGTCCAGTCCCATGTTTCTATCAAATCCCTCTCATTCGTCTAAATTCCAGTGTGCACAAGCCCAGTCGATTCAGTCTCTCTTCATATGTCAGTTCTGCCATTCCAGGAATCAGTCTGGTGAACGTTCACTGGACTGCCTTTATACCAAAAATGCCTTTCCTCAGACTAGGAGACCAGAACTGCACACAATACTCAAGATGGGCCTCACTAAGGCCTTGTATAACTGCAGCAAGACATCCTTATTGCTATACTAAAATCCTCTCGCTATGAAGGCCAGCATACCATTCACTTTCCTGCTGTACCTGCATGCCAACTTTCGGTGACTGTTCCACCATGACATCCAGGTCACATTGCGCTTCCCCTTTTTCTAACTGTCACCATTCAGATAATAATCTTCCTTCCTGTTTTTGCCACCAAAGTGGATAACCTCACATTTATCCACATTACATTGCATTTGCCAAGTATTGCTCACTCAGCCAGCTTGTCCAAGTCACCCAGCAACCTCTTAACATCCTCCTCACAGTACACACCGTCACCCAGCAAGTGTCATCTGCCAATTTGGAGACATTGCGTTCAATCCCTTCACCCAAATTATTAATGTATTTTGTGAATAGTAGGGATCCCAGCACTGAGCCCTATGGTACACTACTAGTCACTGGCTTGCACTCGGAAAAGGATCCATTTATGCCCACATTCTGCTCCCTGTCTGTCAACCAGTTCTCTATCCACGTCAATACATTACCCTAACACCACGAGCTTTAATTTTGCTCACTAATCTCTTGTATGCACTCTGGGGGAGTGCCAGAAGATTGGAAAATGGCTAATGTTACACCGCTGTCTAAAAAAGGTAGCAGACAAAAGGCAGGGCGTTGTGGGCTGGTTAGTTTAACGTCTGTCGTTGGAAAAATGCTAGAATCTGTCATCAAAGAAGAAATAGCAAGGCACCTAGAAAAGAATGGTTTGATCAAGCAAACGCAGCATGGATTTGTTAAGGGGAAGTCGTGTTTCACAATTTTATTGGATTTCTATGAGGATGTGACTAGTGCGGTAGACAGAGGGGAACCGGTGGATGTGGTGTTTTTAGATTTCCAAAAGGCGTTTGATAAGGTGCCTCACAAAAGGTTGCTGCAAAAGGTTAGGGTGCATGGAGTTGGGGGCAAGACGTTAGCATGGATAGAGGATTGGTTGTATAATAGGAAGCAAAGAGTTGGAATCAATGGGTGCTATTCTGGTTGGCAGTTGGTGACTAGTGGAGTGCCGCAGGGATCAGTGCTGGGGCCTCAAATGTTTACCATTTACATCAATGATCTGGAGGAGGGAGCTGAGTGTAGGGCAACGAAATTTGCTGATGACACGAAGATGAGTGGAAAAGCAAATTGCGTGGAGGGTGTGGAAAGTCTGCAGAGGGATCTGGATAGGCTGAACGAATGGGCGAGGGCCTGGCAGATGCAGTATAATGTTAGCAACTGTGAGGTTATCCACTTTGGTAGAAATAATAGTAGGAGGGATTATTATTTAAAAGGCAAAAACTGCAGCATGCAACGGTGCAGAGGAACCTGGGGGTCCTTGTGCACGAATCGCAAAAACCCAATCTGCAGGTGATCAAGAATGCGAATGGAATGTTGGCCTTTACAGCGAGGGGGATAGAATATAAAAGCAGGGAGGTCTTGCTGCAACTGTACAGGGTACTGGTGAGGCCGCCGCTGGAATACTGTGTGCAGTTTTGGTCACCGCAATTGCAGAAGGATATATTGGCCTTGGAGGGAGTGCAGAGAAGGTTCACTAGGCTAATACCGGAGATGGGGGGGTTGGACTATGAAGAGACACTGAATAGACTGGGTCTGTACTCGTTGGAGTTTAGAAGACTGAGGGGGGATCTTATAGAGACTTAAGATAATGAAGGAGATAGATAAGGTGGAGGTAGAGAGATTCTTCCCGCTTAGAAAGGATAGCAGGACAGCAGGACTAGAGGGCACAGCCTCAAAATAAAGGGTGGGGGGGGGGGGCTCAGTTTAGATCGGAGTTGAGGAGGAACTTCTTCACTCAAAAGGATGGTGAATCTCTGGAATTCTCTGCCCAAAGTAGTGGAGGCTACCTCGCTGAATATATTGAAGTCACGGGTAGGTAGGTTTCTGATAGACAAGGAAATTAAGGGTTATGGGGAGAAAGCAGGAAAGTGGAACTGATCCACTTCAGATCAGCCATGATCATACTGAATGGCGGGGCAGGCTCAAAGGCCTACTCCTGCTCCTATTTCTTATGTCCAGATACACAACATCTACTGATTCACCCTTGTTCACTGTACTAGTCACATCCTCAAAAAATTCCAGAAGATTTGTCAAGCATGATTTCCCTTCAGTGAATCCATGCCAACTTGGACCAATTCAAGCTATTGCATCCTTAAAAATTGACCCCACCGCTGGTCAAGCTAACCAGTCTATAAAAGCAAATTATTGGAGAAGCTGGAACCTGAAACCAAAAGAGAAAATGCTAGAAAATCTCAGCAGGTCTGCAGCATCTGTAAGGAGAGAAAAGAGCTGATGTTGAGTCCAGGTGACCCTTTGTCAAAGCTTTGAGATTTTCTGCTGAGATTTTCCAGCATTTTCTCTTTTTGTAACCAGTCTCTAAATCCCTGTTTTCTCTCTCCCTCCTTTTTTAAAAGATGGGGTTACATTAGCTACCCTCCAAATCCCTGGAACTCTTCCAGAGTTTATAGAATGCTGTAACATGATCATCAATGCATCACTATTTCTAGGACTATTCCCTTGACTACCCTTTGATTCAGAACTTCAGGACCTGGGGACTTAACAGGTTTTAATCCCAGGAATTTCCCCAGTACAATTTCCAGACTAGTAAGGATTTCCTTCAGTTCCTCCTTCATGTAAGGCCCTCTGTCCCCTTGTATTTCTGGAAGGTTATTTGTGTCCTCCTTATGTGAAGGCAGATCCAAAGTATTTGTTCAGCTGACCTGCCAACTCTGTTGCCCATTATGAATTCACTTTTGCTCCTTTTGCAATTTAGTTCAGCTCGTCAAAGCTGATGTCTTTAGCGTATTGTCTGAAACACTGGTAGAACATACTGAGGCCATATTTCCACATCAGCCCGTGTTGGTTTGCACATACTTGGCATGAGTGGAAGCCTTGGCCAAATTTCCTGGCATAAGACCAATGAAGCTGCTGATGACCCATGGCAGCCAGACATAGCTGATATGATTATCGCCTCAACTCCACATTCCACCTACAACCTTTAATCTTTCTCTCCCTTATTTGTCAAGAATCTATCAACCTCTGACTTAAAAACATTACTTAACCCCACCTCCATCACTCTCTGCCAAGGAGTTCCAAATGATGTGGGTATGCCGGCATTGGACTGGCGTAAACACAGTAAAAAGTCTGACAACACCAGGTTTTAGTCCAACCTATTTGTTTGATAATATACTCACAAGCTTTCGGGGTTAGCCCCTTCGTCAGGTGAATGGAGAGTTCTGGCCTCAGACAGAGCATATAAAGCACAGACAGTTCAGAGATTACTGATTAGAATGCGAATCCTTACACCTAACCTGCTGTTCAAGACCTGAAGTGGCTGATAATGTGAGTGGAAGGAGCACTGATCACAGGTTAAAGAGATGTGTATTGTCTCCAGACAGTACAGTAAGTGAGGTTTTGCAAACCCAGGCAAGTCACGGGGGTTACAGATAGTGCGACATGAACCCAAGATCCCTGTTGAGACCGTCCTCATGTGTGCGGAACTTGGCTATCAGTCTCTGTTCAGCGACTCTGCGCTGTCGTGTGTCGTGAAGGCCGCCTTGGAGAATGCTTACCCGAAGGTCAGAGGCTGAATGCCCGTGACCACTGAAGTATTCGCCAACAGGAAGGGAACAGTCTTGCCTGGTGACTGTCGAGCGATGTTCATTCATCCGTTGTCGTAGCGTCTGCATGGTCTCCCCAATGTACCATGCTTCGGGACATCCTTTCTTGCAACGTATCAGGTAGACAATGTTGGCCGAGTTGCAAGAGTATTTACCATGTACCTGGTGGATGGTATTCTCACGTGTGATGATGGTATCCATGTCGATGATCCGGCATGTCTTGCAGAGGTTGCTGTGGCAGGGTTGTGTGGTATTGTGGTCACTGTTCTGAAGGCTGGGTAGTTTGCTGCGAACAATGGTCTGTTTGAGGTTGTGTGGTTGTCTGAAAGCAAGAAGTGGGGGTGTGGGGATAGCCCTGGCGAGATGTTCGTCTTCATCAATGATATGTTGAAGACTCCGGAGAAGATGTCGTAGCTTCTCCGCTCCGGGGAAGTACTGGACGACGAAGGGTACTCTGTCCACTATGTCCTGTGTTTGCCTTCTGAGGAGATCAGTGCGGTTTTTCACTGTGGCGCATCGGAACTGCCGATCTACAAGTCAAGCACCATATCCTGTTCTTATGAGGGCATCTTTCAGGGTCTGGGAGGTGTCTGTCACGATCCTCCTCATCTGAGCAAATCCTGTGTATACGGAGGGCTTGTCCATAGGGAATGGCTTCTTTAACATGTTTAGGGTGGAAACTGGAGCATTGTGAGATTGTCTGTGGGCTTGCGGTACAGTGAGGTGCTGAGGTGACCGTCCTTAATGGAGATGCGTGTGTCCAAGAATGCAACTGATTCTGGGGAATAGTCCATGGTGAGTCTGATGGTGGGGTGGAATTTGTTGATATCATCACATAGTTGTTTCAGTGATTGTTCACCATGAGGCCAAAGGAAGAAAATGTCATCGATGTATCTAGTGTACAGCATCGTGTACAGCATAGTGTACAGTTCCGCACACGAGGACGGTCTCAACAGGGATCTTGGGTTCATGTCGCACTATCTGTAACCCCCGTGACTTGCCTGGGTTTGCAAAACCTCACTTACTGTACTGTCTGGAGACAATACACATCTCTTTAACCTGTGATCAGTGCTCCTTCCACTCACATTATCAGCCACTTCAGGTCTTGAACAGCAGGTTAGGTGTAAGGATTCGCATTCTAATCAGTAATCTCTAAACTGTCTGTGCTTTATATGCTCTGTCTGAGGCCAGAATTCTCCATTCACCTGACGAAGGGGCTAACCCCGAAAGCTTGTGAGTATATTATCAAATAAATAGGTTGGACTAAAACCTGGTGTTGTCAGACTTTTTACTGTGTTTAAGGAGTTCCAAAGACACACAACCCTGAGAAAATATTTTCATTTTAAATAGGATGCCCTTGCTGAGTCCCTTATTTTTAAACTGTGTTCTCTAATTTTTACCCACTAACAAAGGAAAGCATCCTTTCAGCATTCATCCTGTCAAGACCTGGTCAGATTTTATGGCTCAGTAAGAACTTAAGACATGAAGCAGAGGGAGGTCATTCCATCCATCAAGTCTGCTCCACCAACGAGATCATGACTGATCTGATAACCATCAACTCCCACTTTCCCACCTTACCTCCTAACGTTTGATTGCCAAACTGATCCAACGGCACTCTACCAGTTATAGACTGCCACCCTGTAAATACCATTCTTATCCCTACCCTGTCCTCTACTAATTAGCCATTTCTCGATCCATGCTAATATATCCTATCCTCAACATCATGGGTGTCTCCTAAACTCCAACGAGTACATGCCCAGTGTATCCAACCTTTCCTCAAATCCAAGTATTAACCGAATATGGTATGATTCCAGCCAATGGAGTGTATCCCTGTTTTCCATTGTCTTCACTTTTGCTAATGTTTCTTGAGGTCAGATTCGGTCAATGCTGCCTTGATGTCAAGGACAGTCACTCTCACCTCTGGCAAGCAGCTCTTTTGTCCATGTGTGAACCAAGCTTGTAATACGATCAGGAGCTGAGTGGCCTGGGTACCCAACTGTGTCATGTTGTAGAGATGCCAGCGTTGGACTGGGGTAAACGCAGTAAGAAGTCTCACAACACCAGGTTGTAGTCCAACCAGTTTTTTTGATAGTAATCTCACAAGCTTTCGGAAACGGTGTTCCTTCGTCAGGCATGTGGAAGTGATCAGGTTATTGCTGAGCAGGTGCCACTTGATAGCACTATCAATGATATCTTCCATCAATTTCTCAGCATTTCCCCTCTTGATATTTTTGCCAATTATCTGAAATCTGTATTCTTTGGTGACTGGCCCTCCTGCCAGTGAAAACAGATTATATCAATACTTCTCAGTTTTGAAAAGCCTCATTAAATCTCCCCTTAACCCATATATTCATCAAATAATTCACTATTCTAGCAAATCTCCTTCTAAACCAACACCTTAACATCCTTCCTAAAATGTGCTGCCAAGAATTGGATGAAATTGGATATAATTCTATAACCAAAGTCAAACTAAAGTTTTAAAAAATTTGACTTCATATGATGGCAATGGATGTCACAAAATGCTCTGCAGCCAATGAAATGTAGTCACTCTTGCAATGTGGAAAACTGTCAGCTAATTTGCACTTTGCAAACACTCACAAATACCAATGTGATAATTACCAGATAATCTGTTTTTTTTTAAAATTGTGCTTAGTGAGGGATAAACATTGGCCACGACACCAGGAATAATTCACCTGCTCTTTGGAATTGTGTCATAGGATCTTTTACATCCACTCAAGTAGAGTTGGGACCTCGTCTAATCTGAAGACAAAGAGGGCAACGTTCCTTCAATATTGCACTATAGTGTCAGCCTTGATAATTGTGCTCAAGCCCTGAAGTGGGACTTAAATCCAGAACTGAAACCAGCATGCTACCAACTGAGTCATTGCTGACCCACTGGTGATTTCACTTTCAAATTCTTATTCCTATTTATAAAGCTAAGAACTCCATTTCTTTTAAAAACAGCCATATGAACAAGACATTTCAAAAGCTGTAAGGCTCTTTTTGCATAGGTGTATGTCACTAGAATACAAATAAGAACAATAATAAGAATCCAAATAAGAACATAAGAAATAGGAGCAGAAGTAGGCCATCTAGCCCTTCGAGCCTGCCCCGCCATTCAATAAGATCATGGCTGTTCTGTCGTGGCTCAGTTCCACATTCCCGCCCTCTCCCCATAACCCTTAATCCCCTCTCATCAAAAACAATCATTGGTGCATATCCACGCAGCCCTATGAAAGGGGCAGAGCCATTATAGTGGGCAGCAGATCCTATTGGTTGGTACCCATTATGCACCTTCAAACAGGTTCAGAGTGATTCTGTGATATTTGGTACATTTGTTGGACACATCAACAGCACTGCTGCATTATTAACTATTACTGAAAGAAATCATTCTTTGCTCAACATGCAAGCACTGCTGCATTTATTGCCCATTCTCAATAACGTAGTGACTTGCTCAGACATTTAAGAGATGTTTCACAGTCAGCCAGATTGGTAAGGAATCTGCATCACATGTGGGCAAGTGAATAAGGCCGACAGGTTTTCTTCCCTCAGACCAGGAACACTTTACCACTATTAGCTTTATTTTCAGTTAACTTCTCAAACTACTAGAATGGGATTTGAAGCTCTAGATTATTAAACCAACAGAATAACTACAATGCTACTACATCGGTTATCAGGCATGTCAGCCTACATTAAGACCGAAACTTGTACCCGTGATTATCTTGGCAAAGTGAATGGAATTATAAGCATTACCCTCTATCACATTTAAGACAATTCACCAAATAGCTACTGAAAATATTAGGCAATTTACATGAAAAACTATCCTATAAGTATTCCCAATATGTTTCAGATTTAACATGGGATTGCATTTTTGCATAATGTTTTATAGACATAGTTTGTCAAACAAAATGATAGGTAACTACAAACAAATTTATAAAATTCTTAATACAGTTAAGCAGTTTTAAAGCATGCACTGGGAGGTGTTATGGCTCAGTGGCCTCTAAATCAGAAGCTCCAGTTCAACCCGCACTCCAGAACATGTTGGCTATAGGAGGAGTGCTCATGACGCAGCCAAGCAAGTTAATATCAATCTGCTAATCCTCCTAAATACGTCCAACGCAGACAGTAAGGGGGGATATTTCTGGTCAGCCATCACTGCCCATGCATCTGTATGTGGCAGAAACGCCCATGAAAAGGCATGAGGTTGGCTACACAGCTGAAGAGAAAAAGCAAGCATTTCATCTAACATGGTTGCAAAAAATGGGCACTGATTTGTACAAACAGTTGGAAGGAGGTCAAAGTGAGAAGAAAAGACAAAACAACACTAATATTTTACATCCTTTAAAAATGAATACATTTTTAAAAAATGGGTTTTTGTTTATTGCACAAATCATACAGATGGCAAACAGTACCAACCCTTCGGTCCAGTACTTTCCCAGAGCGCAGCAGCTACAACATCTTCTCTGGAGCCTTGAACATGTCATCGATGAAGATGAACATCTCGCCAAGGACATCTCCATACCTCCACTGTTTGTCTTCAAACAACCTTGCAACCTCAAACAGACAATTGTACACAGCAAACTACAGTAAGAAGTCTCAACACCAGGTTAAAGTCCAACAGGTTTATTTGGTAGCACATGCCACAAGCTTTCGAGGCACTGCTCCTTCATCAGGTGAGTGACTCCCACTCTCCTGATGAAGGAGCAATTCTCCGAAAGCTTGTGGCACGTGCTACCAAATAAACCCTGTTGGACTTCAACCTGGTGTTGTGGGACTTCTTACTGTGCTTACCCCAGTCCAACGCTGGCATCTCCACATCACCGCAGAAAATTACCCAGTCTTCAGGAGAACAGTGACCACGACACCACACAACCCTGCAACAGCAACCAGTGCAAGATGTGCTGGATCAAAGACATGGGTGCCATCATCTCACATGAGAACACCATCCACCAGGTAAATGATACATACTCTTGTGACTCGGCCAACACTGTCTACCTGATACGCTGCAGGAAAGAATATCCCGAGGCATGGGACATTGGGGAGACCATGCAGACGCTACAACAACAGATGAATGGACACCGCTCGACAATCACCAGGCAGGAGCATTCCCTTCCTGTCAGGGGGGCGGCGGCACTTCAGTAGTCAAGAGCATTCAGTCTCTGATCTTCGGGTAAGCATTCTCCAAGGCGGCCATCACAACACATGCCAACACAGAATCGCTGAGCATAAATTGATAGCCAAGTTCCACACACGAGGACAGCCTCAACCAGGATCATGGGTTCATGTCACACTATCTGCCTGGACTTGCAAAATCTCACTGTCCTGGCTGGAGACCATTCACACCTTTAACTAGTGCTTAACCCTCTCTCCACTCACATTGTCTGCACCTGTAAAGACTTCATTAGCTGCTAAGACTCACATTCCAACTATTATCTTGTAAATTGAGTTTGTGTCTATATATACCCTGTTTATGAACCAAACTCTTCACTCACCTGACGAAGGTGCAATGGTTCGAAAGCTCGTGCTACCAAATAAACCTGTTGGACTTTAACTGTTGTTGAGAGACTATTTACTGTGCCTACCCCAATCCAACACCAGCAACACCACAGTTTCTTTTCCAAGTCACTATCTTTTTTTAAAATTCATTCCTGGGCCATGGGTGTCACTGGCTGGCCAGCATTTATTGCCCATCCCTAATCGCCATTGACAAGGTGATGGTGAGTGGCCTTCTTGAAAGTCTGCAGTCCACGTGCTGTGGCCCACAATGCCATTTAAGGGGAGAATTCCAGGATTTTGACCCAGCAACCTCAAAAGGAACAGAGTTACATTTCCAAATCTGGATGGTGAGTGGCTTGGAAAGGAACTTGTAGGTGGTGTTCCCAAGTATCTGCTGAACTTGTCCTTCTAGGCGAGTGTGGCTGCGGGTCTACAAGATGCTGCCTGAAGATGTCTGGTGAATTTCTGCAGTGCATCTTGTACATGGTACACACTGCTTCTACTGAGCATCGGTGGTGGAGGGAGTGGATGTGATAATAATCAAGAAGGCTGCTTTGTCCTGATTGGTGTCATACTTCAAGTATTGTTGGAGTTGCACTCATCAAGACAAATGGGGCATATTCCACCACACTCCTGACTTGTGTCCTGTGGTTGGTAGACAGCTTTGGTGAGTCAGGTGGTGAGTCACTCACCACAGTATGTCTAGCAGATATAGCTGAAAACTGTAATACGTAACCTGAATATCTACTGATTAGTTTAAGTCAAGGCTAGAACTTAACCGTAACTATCTAATACAGTTCCACAAATGTGGTTCTGTTATTTCCTTCCAAAGTGGGTGTGCAGCTTTTGTTTTTAAAAACAGCAATGGTTAGAAGTATTACCAATCACTTTCTTCTTATAGAGGATTGCAAACTTCTTTATTTAATTTTAATTTTACAAAGTCTAAACATAAGCTTTGGAGTGTTGGTCTGTAGCATTTATCAGAGTTAACAGCATACTGCTAATTTGCATGGAATAGGAAAGTAAGAGGGTGAACAAAATCCATCAACAGAAAAGTTATAATTACAAAAAAAGCTACCTCTGATAATTCCTAAGTCACCTTGAGCAATATGAACAAACAACAGACATATGGAACTCTGATTAAAAAAAAAGCAGGGGAATAGGGAGGGAGGTGGATTTCAGACAAGGAAGAGATGAGCCATGATCGGATTGAATTGCCTGTTTCTGCTCCTAATTGTTATTTTCTATGTTCCAACATAACAAATTAAGCTAACCCAGGTTCAAACCAAAGAAAAACCTTTGTTTTGGGCACAGAAAAGGAGAAAAGAATGAGAAAGATTAACAAAAATTGACAGCGAGCTCAGTCATACATAACTTTTGTACGGTCTACGTTTGCTGAACTATACCTTATAATACTTAGCCATATCATTATTGTCTTCATCATTTGTTGCCAACATTAACAGCAAGTTAAAAAAAAACTCTTCACTTCATGGACAGGTCAGCATGGTTTGGTGAAAGGGAAATCATGTTTGACTAATTTATTGGATTCTTTGAACAAGTAACAAACAGATAGAGGAAACCTATGGAGGTTGGGTTTCCAGAAGCGTTTGCCAATGTTTCACATCAAAGGTTACGATGCAAAATAAGGGCTTGGGTAATATATTAGCAATGGATAGTGGATTAATTTACTAGGAAACAGAGTAAGCATAGCATAAATGGGTCATTTTCAGGATAGCAAGGTGTAGAGCCACAAGGATCAGTGCTGGGGCCTCAACTATTTACAATTTATATCAATGACTTGGATGAAGGGATAGCTAAATATGCTCATGGCACAAAGGTAGTTAGGAAAGTTGTGAAGAGGACATCAGGAGCACACAAAGGGATGTAGATAAAATAACTGAGCAAAAATTTAGTAGATGGAGTATAATGTGGTAAAATATGAAATTGTCCACTCTGCCAGAAAGAATAGAAGAGCAGAACTATCTAAAAGGAGATGGTTTGCAGAAATCTGAGGTACCAGGATCTGGGTGTCTTGGTACCTGAAATACAAAAAGTACACAGGTACAAGTGATTAAAAAGGCAAATGGAATTGAGTCATTTATTGCAAGGAAAATGGAACTTGCAAGAAGGGATGATTTATCACAGTTGTACAGTAGATGAAAGCAGATCTAGAGTGTTATGTACAGTTTTGGTCTCTTTATTTAAGGAAGCTATAAATTCATTAGTTCAGAGAAAGTTCACTCAGATGATAGATGGGATGGAGGGGGTTATCTGATGATGAAAGTCTGGAACAGGCTCAGCTTGCATCTACTGCAGCTCAGAAGACAGAGGTGATCTGATCAAAACAAATGTGATCCTGAGGAGACTTGACAGGGTGGACACTGAAAGGATACTTCCCCTTCTGAGACAGGAGATGAGGGAAAAAAAAATTCTCTCAAAGGATCACGAATCTTTGGAACTCTTTGCCAGAGAGTGGTGGAGAAAATCACTGAATATTTTTAAGACAGGGGAAGATGGATTCCTGACTAACAGGAGAGTCAAAGGTTTTTGGGGTTAGACAGAATGTGGTGTTGAGGCCACAATCATATCAACCATGATTTTACTGAACATGGAGCCTGCTGAATTCATGTGAACAGCTTGCTCCGAATCTCTATGTCCATTTGATTGTGAAAAGGTTTTGACTGTGACCATTTATAACTTGGCAATTTTAATGTAGTCAGTTGACATTGCTTTCAAGGAAGATTAACTTGGTATAGTTGTTATGGACAGCATTAGCAATAAATTGTGTTAGTATATGACTGTACGACTTTCTGAATGTAACCAATCTATTAGGTGAGAAAGAAATTGAGGTATTAAGTTGTACCACGTAATAAAACCATGTTAAGTGTACAGAAAATTGGTTCCCAACGAAATGTGGCTGTGTCCTTCTATCCACTTACCTGATTCACTGATAGTTTAGGTCTTGCTATTAAGTACATTTCTGGTATACTATATTTTATAATTGCCTGTTAACACAAATTCTAACAACCAACATAATTCAAACCTTCAACATGGTCAGTCAATTGGGCGATACCTCTGAAATCAAAGGCACAACATAAATGCAAGCTTTCGTTGTTGCTAAAGTGGTGTAGACCTGTTCAAATATTGAGTTTGTTTATACAAAACCCAACATTTGTTGAGTGAGTATAGCTGCAGCTTATTTCCAAAACAAAGATTAGAAAGCCTTTTTATTTTTAAATGTTTGTGGTTAGTTACCATAGTGAATCTACTTTCTGAAGACAAACACTAATCCAAGATATTATTCCTGGTTCAATGTACTGCTTCCGGCAACTCCAGCAGTAAGCGATCAGGGTCATGTTACTTGCTTCATCCAAAGACTCTTCAACTGTTTCCTTGGTTTGTCGTCATTTGACATGTTAATAATTGACCTTTCAACTTCTTGCTGGTTGCAACATTTCTGAGTGCATCTAACTCCTTATCCATGTATGGATACTTTTGGCCAACGATGAATAGCACCCTGGAAAAATATCTTGGCGAAATATTCGCCTGGTGACAAAGTGGTTCAACATTGCTGTTATTCACTGGTGAACACAGAAGTGCAAGATAGATTAACACTTCATCTAAAAGCATTTAACTGATCTACAATTTTCGCCATTCTATAATCAAAATAGATCAGTGTCCACTTGCACAATGAAGGTTAATTTGCTATACAATTCCAATTTCTCTAAATCAAGCAATTTCAGAAGGTCAATGCAGTCTGTTGTAAATATCAATGTTCAATATATTTTACCATTTGTATTCTCGATTTGTTTTTTTAGAAATGGCCTGAAAAGTAAAATTTGTGAAGTATTGTTCATCAATGAAAGTTTCCAGCCACAGGTGTTACATTGTGAACTATCAGATGCTAAGTACTGTCACCAGGAATTTGCGAAAAAGACAAGTGTATGAAGTATTTAGATGTCTACTTGATCTGCACAAACACTCAGCAATATTATTATAGATTTTTGCTTTCAGAAATAAAGACAGCTCTTAAATTACAGAACTGAGCATGACAGCAAGTTAAAAAGAATGAGAAAGCTCAAGAGAGATGGAAGGGATTAAACAGGAGACACAACTATCATTTGAAAGAGTGTTCGGCCTGTGATGGCGAAAAGTTCTGAATGTGGAAATTCCTTACTAGCAATGATCTTCAAACCTGAAGTCAACCAGCTCAACACCAACAAGACTTGGGCTCAACAGTAACTGAGATGAACCACTTTGGAAAATTACTGGCACCAGTAGGATCAGAAGAAGATAATTAGAGTCATAGCAAAAAGGAAATGATGGCACAGCAGTTAAGTTATTGCATTAGTGATACAAATACCTGGACTAATAATGGGAGCATGTGATTCAATTCAATTAATGAAATAAACCTAGAATGAAAAGTTAGTCCAAGTTACGGTGACCATAAAGCTCTCAGACTGTCATAAAATCTTACTGGTCAACTATTCAAAAAGGGAGATAGAGAAAAGGCAGGGAACTGCAGACCAGTGAAACAGGGAAGTTGCTAAAGTCCATTATCAAGAATTTCATAACTCAGTTAGATAAAGTCAACATGGATTTACAAATTATGCCTGGCAAATCTATTGGAATTATTTGAGCAACTGGCTAGTAGAATTGACAGAAGAGAACCAGTGGATGTAGTTTTAGACTTCCAGGAGGCTTTCAACACATGGGATTACAGGTAATGCCTTGAGATGGATAGAAAACTAGTCAGCAGATAGGATGCAAAGAGTTAGCAACATTTAGGTCATTTTCTGATTGGCAGTGACTAGTGGGGTTCCCCATATGTTCGCATATATTAATGATTTGGAAGAGGGAAAGTATTATCTCCAAATCTGCAGATGATACAAAGTTGGATGGGAGGGTGAGCTGTAAGGAAGATGCAGAGATGCTTCGGCATGATTTGGACAGGCTCCATGTGCAGATGCTGTATAATGTGGATAAATTTAAGGTTATCCACTTTGGTAGCAATAATAGGAAGACAGATTATTACTCAAATGGATGTAAATTGAGAGGGGTGGATACTCAATGAGACCTTGGTGTCCTCGTGCATCAGTCACAAAGTAAGCGCACAGGTACAGCAGGCAGTAAAGAAGGCAAATTGTATGTTGCCTTCACAGCAAGAGGATTTGCATTGAGGGATAGGGTGGTTTTGCTGCAATTGCATAGGGCATTGGTGAGGACACGCTTGGAGTATTGTGTACCGTTTTGGTGCCCCTATCTGAGGAAGGATGTCCTTGCTAACAAGAGAGTACAGCAAGCTAACCCTGATTTGCCAGGTCTGTCATATGAGGACAGGCTAAGTTGGTTCGGATAATAATCACTGGAGTTTAGAAAAGTGAGAGGGGATCTCATAGAACTTATAAAGATTCTAAGAAGTTTAAACAGAGTACATTCACAAAGAATGAGATCAGGATATCGAATTTGATGATCAGCCACGATCAAAATGAATCCGCAGCATGCTGGAAGGGCCAATGGCCGACTTCTGTTTTAGGAAAGGAAATCTGCCATCCTTATCTGGTCTGTCCTAAATGTCACTATGGTCTATAGCAATATGACTGACTCTTACGTTCACTGAAACATCCTAGCATGCCATTATTCAGTTGACACTGAATTTCTTGAGGTCAAACAAGAATAGGCAACAAATGCAGCCTTTCCAGCAGGATCGACATGCCATGAATACATACGACAAATACATACCAAATAATTACAGGATAATGGAAACCACAAAACAAAGGTGGCAACGAACAAATTTGCCATCTGGTCAAATGAGAAGGGCCAGTCGACAGCAGTCAGGGCAGTACAGGGCAAATCCAAATACAACTAACAACATCTGTTGCTGTCCAAGCCGTGCAGAACCACGTCACAAGAGTGTATGAATACTAGAAACACTCGAGAAGAGACTGCATAAAATTACCTAAAAGTGCTCCACTCAAGCCTCTTCACATCCTTCCTCAGCTAGCTGTCTGCATAATCATCAATTCCTTTCTCCCTCCCATGCCTATTTTGCTTCCTCTTAAATACATCTAAAGTATTCACCTCAACCACTCCCTGTGGTAGCAAGTTCCACATTTTCATCACTCTGGCTCAAAATTTCTTCAGAATTCCCTTTTTGTTTTTTTTATATATTGATGGCCTCTAAGTTATGCTCTTTCCCACAAGAGGGGAACATTAGGTATCAAAATCGTTCGTAATTTTAAAACCTTTATCTAGTCATTCCCCAGACTTCTCTTCAAGGGAAAAGAGATCTAAGCCTGTCAATTCTTTCTTGATAACCATTAATTTTATTCATTCATGGGAATTTGGGTATTGCTGGCTAGGCCAATATTGATTGCCCATCCCTAATTGCCCTTGAAGTGGTGGTGAGCTGTCTTTCTGAACTGCTGCAGGCTGCATGTGTAGGTACACGCTCAGTGCTGTTAGATAGAGAGTTCCAGGATTTTGACCCAGTGATAGTGAAGGATCAGCAAAATATTTCCAAGTCAGGATATTGAGTGACTTGGAAGGAACTTCCAGGTGGCAGTACGCCTATGCCTTTCTGACATCACCCTTGTTAATCTTCCTTGCAGTGCCTCTCTATTGTTTCTATTACACTGCTAGCAGAACTGTACACCTCTACTGCAAGTGTGATCTTACCAAGATCTGATACGTGTTTCCACTTGCCGCAGGTGGCAACAGTGGCACAGTGGTTAGCACTGCTGCCTCACAGCGTCAGGGACCTGGGTTCAATTCCCAGCTTGGGTTACTGCTTGTGTGGAGTTTGCATGTTCTCCCTGTGTCTGCATGGGTTTCCTCCAGTTTCCTCACACATTCTGAAAAGACATGCTGGTTAGACGCAGTGACCCGAACAGGCGCCAGAGCATGGTGACTAGGGGACTTTCACTAACTTCACTGATGTTAACATAAGCTTTACTTGTGACTAATAAGTAAACTTTAGCCAAACTTCCCCACATTTTGTTTCAATCTCTCTGGCCATAGAGCCCTGTGCTCAGTTTGCTTTCTGAAAATGGCCTCATTTAATTGCTCCACTCCTTTACGAGATTTGTGTATTTGTTGCTTCTTCAGCTGCATTTAGATTCTTCTTTTACTATACAGCCTTCTTATTTTTCTTAATAAAATCTAACATCTCACATTTGTGTTACATCTAATACCTATTAATTTCTTCAGGTAATTTGTAGCTATCCTCCTTAGTCTTGATCATTCCCCCAAAGTGGTGTCATCCTCAAGTTTAGGAGTTGTGTTTTTAATTCCAAAATCTAAAAACTGCAAATATAAACAGGAAACAACAGTCCCAGGGTAGATCCTTTTGGGAGCCAACTTTTCATCTGTCATTATGAACTACTATGATTTAGACACACACACACACACACACACACACACACACACACAGCCATCTTCAGCCTTATAGCTAGCCTTTCTGCTGCATGTCCAAGCTCACTCTTCATTCTTATATTTTTGGTTTCAAGCAGTTTTTCTATTTTTCCCTTCAGTTTTAACTTGAATTGGTTTACACAAAAAAACTGGACAAATGTGAGGTAATGCATTTTTGAAGGTCTAATACAGCGAGGAAATATACAGTAAATGGCAGAGCCCTTAAGAGTATTCATAGGGAAAGGGATCTGGGTGAAAGTGACAATGCAGGCAAAGAGGATAGTCGCGAAAGCATACAGCATGCTTGCCTTCATTGGCCAGGGCACTGACTAAAAATTGGCAAGTCATACTGCAGCTTTATAGAACTTTAGTTAGGCCGCACTTGGAATACAGTGCTCAATTCAGGTTGCCACACTACCGAAAGGATGTGGAGGCTTTGGAGAGTACAGAAAAGATTTACCAGGATGTTGTCTGGCATGTAGGGCAATAGCTATGAGGGGAGGTTGGAGAAACTTGGTTTGTTCTCACTGGAATGACAGAGGCTGAGGGGCAACCTGTTAGAAATCTATAAGATTATAAGGAGCAGGGACAGAATGGATAGTCAGAAGCTTTTGCCCAAGATGGAAGAAATCAATTACTAGGGGACATAGGTTTAAGGTGCGAGGGGCAAGGTTTAAAGGAAATGTATGAGGCAAGTTTTTTTTTACACAGAGGGTGGTGGGTGCCTGGAACTCGTTGCTGGGGGAGATCGTGGAAGCAGATATGATAGTGACTTTTAAGGGCCATCTTGACAAATATATGAATAGGCTGGGAATAGGACAATATGATTTCTGGATGGGTAGGGGGCATTAATTCAGTTGGGCAGCCTGGTTGGTGCAGGCTTGGGGAGGCCTGTTCCTGTGATGTAATTTTCTTTGTGGTTGTCACAAGTCAACTCACATCAACACTTCAATGAAATGACTGTGAAAATCCCCTAGTCATCACATTCCTTTTTGAGTACACTGAGGGAGAATTTAGCACAGGCTATGCACCTAACCAGCATGTCTTTTGGACTGTGCGAGGAGTCTCATGCAGACACAGAGAACGTGCAGAGTTTGCACAGTGACCCAAGCCAGGAATCGAACCTGGGTCCCTGGTGTTGTGAGCCAGCAATGCTAACCACTGTGTTGCCCTAAGGAGTAGGGATTCCAGCATTCTTTCCCACCACTCTGTTAAGCGGACTAGTCTAAAGCCCCCAAAGCATGATCTGCCCCCTTCTTAAATACAAGTATTACATTAGCAATGTGTCAATCCTAATGGATTAGCAACATTTATAATAGCGCCCCTGCAACTCTTCCTTAGATTTGTTCAAAATGCCCAGATCTAATCCATCCAGGCATAGCATTTGATCCTCTGGTTCGTTTATTTAATAGTTCTCCTTTCATATTTAAAAATGCAGTTGTAGAATTTCTAATCTAACCTTCTAATGTTATGTCCAACCAATCTAGCTCCTTAGTAAATACTGAGCAAAATAATTATTTAATTGTCCTGCCATTTCACTATTGCTACCTATAACTTTATCTTCTCTAACCGATAGTGGCCCAATTCCCATCTCAACTTTCCTTTCTAATTTACATGTCTGGAAAATACTTTACTATTTTGCTTTACGCACCACAATAGTTTAATTTAATGGTTTCTCTTGATCTAACTTTTTGATTTCACTTAGAACACAAGAAATAGATTCTGGAGTAGACCATATGGCCTGCTTCACGTTCCAAAAATCACCAAACAATCTATCTTACTCAGTCTTAAATATATTCCATAATGGCGTTTCCAAACTTTCCCGGGTCAAAAATTCAAAAGATTCACAATTTGAGAGAAGAAAATTCTCACCTCAGTCCCAAATGATTAACCCCTTATTTCTGAGATTGCGCCCATATTTCCCCAGCACAGGAATCTCAGTTGTGAACCTCTCCTGTTAAGCCCCTTCAGAATTTCCTAGGTTTTAATTAATAACCTTTGATTCTTCTAAATGCCATATAAGATGGATCCAATTTATTCAGCCTCTCATGTGGTTATTGCTATGCTCTCCCCTGCTGCCCTATATTTATGTCTCCTTGTCCTCATTTCTCCCTTGTGTTCTTATTCATGCATGTCCCATCACTGTCGAGTTTCTTTCTTGTCTTTGAGGTATCTTTCATGGACTCTGCTTCTCAATGATGTTCTATATCTTGGCTTGCCAACATTGTTTTCCATTTCATTTCCCCAGCTTCTATTTTCAGCCTATCAAAATCTGCTTTCCTCCAATCTACTGCACTGGGCGTCTTCACACTTGTGTCTTTCTCAATATTACCTTAAAACATGTTGCACCATGGTCACAAGGCCTTAAATGTTTTGCTACTTTAACTTAGAACAACAGAATCCTCCTACTGCAAAAGGAGGTCAATCAGCCCATCAGGTCAGACATAGTGTTGGTAAATGGGATTAGTACAGATTGGTATTTGATGGTCAGCAGATACATGGTGGGCCAAAGGACTCATTTCTCTGCTGTATGACTCTGTGAAAGAAGATACAAGCCAAAACCCCCATCCCATCCTTCTACCGTAAGCCCACACACTTACCACAATTAATCCACCAAGCTGATCAGTACATCTTTGGACATCGCTTATCTGCTCCATTTTGTTCCTCAATTGCAAATTCAACAGCAAGTCCTTCCATGCCAGACTCCCGGCATACTCAGTTAGGAATGAGCTCTGTACTCATTGTAGGAACTCCATCCCTATGTCCCCTTGACATATCACTACTAGCCAATTAATTTTGGCCTAGTTGAAATCAGCCTTTTTTTTTTCAATTTATTTCCGCAACTTGTTTACATATTTCAACCCCACATCCTTCTTTAGACGGGCTGTAGACCCCCCCCCCCAATTGAGAGATTTTTTTATTCCTATTCGCATCAATTTTAGTTCTGTCTTATTGATAGCTGTGTCACTTCTTTCTACTGCCATTCTGGATCTTTAATGGGTACAGTTACTCTACCTCCCCATTTCTTCTACAATTGCTAAATCTATTGTGTCCCATGATGCTTAATTTCCAGGTCTAATGTATCTGTTATATCACAGGCAATGGCCTAGTGGTATTATTGCTAGACCATTAATCCAGAAACTCAGCTAATGTTCTGATGACCCGGGTTCAAATCTACCACGGTAGATGGCAGAATTTGAAAGCAATAAAAAATAATCATGAATGGAGAATCTACTGATGACCGTGAAACTGCCCACCCCTCCTTCCCTTACTAGTAGATTGGAGATCTCAGGAGAATGCTCTAGTGACATGAGCTCAAATCACTCTCACCAGGGCAGTTGATAGACTTCACTCAATTAATTCATAAGCCTGCAATAAAATGTTGAACACCACTTGGAAGAAACGTTAAGGGAAGCAAGGACACACAGTCAACTCATCAAGAGCAGCTCTATTGATCAAACTGGATGCATCTTAAGAACACAACCACCAGACTGGGCCTGCAACAGGTAGAGAGCAAGCGGAAAAAAAAGGAAGAAAAACTCGATGGCCTTGCCCTCAGCCAATTCCTGCCACAAATTATACATTTGTGATGGTATTGGAAGGAATGATCACATCACAATCCTTGAAGACAAAACCCTACCTTCACACCAAGGATACCCTCCAATGTGTGTTATGGTCCCAGCTGATGTTACTGCTGGACAGTGAGAGTCCCAAGACTCCACAACGGAACCCTGGATCGCTAGATTGTAAATTTTTTTTTAATGATTCACAGGACAGCCGATTAGCTTTTAACAAAAGAATAAAGCAAATATTAATCATTCAAAGATAGGCTATAATACAATACTCCTTCACCCAGATATATCTTCACAGGTGTACACAGATTTCTAAGGACGACACAAGTTACAAAGTATACTATAGAGTCCTGTGCAAGTCAGACACACCCACACTTTGAAACCAAGTTTGGTCACACTGCAAGACAACTGGTCTCACTGGAACTCTCGTTTTCCACATAAGTGTTCCCAAACTCCATTCTTGAAAAAGACACCAGAAAATCTACTCCCAAACAACGCTTTGTCTCAGATGCCTTCATCAAGGATCCTCTAAGATTTCAATCTCTCACATTACTCTGATCTGAACTGCCCCATGCATTCAAGTTTCCACACAATTGCTCAAGTCCCCAGCCAGGCAAAGAGAACACTACTGCTTCACAGACTGTATTGAGAAGTCACCAATCTTAGGATTCCTTCAGATACCTGGCTTCTCATTAGTCAACTTCACCAGATCCCAACCTCCTAGCTTGGTCTTTCACTGGGAGCCTCTCTCTGCAATTTTAACTTCCATCAACAGTTATTCTCCCCTATGACTACCCCAGCACATGGTGGATGCCAGGACAGTGAGTAAATTTAAGAGGTGGACAGATTTTAATTAGTAAGGATTTAAAGGGCTGTGGCGAACGGGCAGGTATGTGGAGTTGAGACACCAAGATAAGATCAACCATGACCATATTAAATGGCAGATAAAGCTAAGAACTAAACTGTCAACTCCGGCTCCTAGCTCTCACAGTAACTTACGGTGAGTCACAAGCTAAAGGCGGTGGTTATTGCAGGCCAATCATCTCAGCCAAGGATGTTGTTGCAGGAGTTCCTCAGCTTAGATTAGTATCCTAGGCCCAGCCACCTTCAGCTACTTCATCAAATGACCTTCCTTTGACCATAAGTGGGATGATCACTGATGACCAATGTTCTGTTCATCTGCAGTTCTTCAGAAAGAAATCAGGCCTACTTGACAAGGAGCATTCACACCAAACAAAAGCCAGACCATAGTCAGCTCCAATGGCTGTGTTTCCAACTGTCACTTCCTGACATTCATCAACATTATAAATGCTGAGGGGGGGTTGGGGTGGGGTGGGTGCTGTCACTGTTGACCAGAAACTTAATTGAATCAGTGCCATAAATAGTGACTACATAAGTAGAGCAGGTCAGATGCTGGGCGTTATATAGAAAGCGCCTCACCACTCAACTTCCAAAGCCTTTCACGATCTAAAAGGAACAAATCAGGAGTACAATGTAATACTTTCAGCTTTCCTGGATGACAGGAACTCCAACAGCATTGAAGAAACAATCACCATCCTAGACAAAGCAGCCTGTTTGATGAACATCCCATCTACCATCTTAATCACTGGCACACCACTACTGCAGTCTGCACTACACTACAGCAACTCAGCAAAACTTCAACAGCATCTCGCAAAGCAATGATCTATTATCTGGTAGAAAAAGGGCAGCAGGCACCTGGGAACAAGTTTCTCTCCAAGCTACTCATCAACCTGATTTGGAAGTGTATTGCCTTTCCTTTAACGTGACTGGGTCAAATTCCAGAACACTCTCCGTCGCACAGGAACTGCAACAGGTGGCAAAGGTGGCTTTAAAAGTGATAATACTGTACGCTGCCACAAGGCAAATACCATAGATGCATTTAAAGGGAAGCTAGTCAAGCCTACAAGGGAGAACAGAAAGCTATGCTGATAGGGTTATTGAAAGAAGGTAGGAAGAGGTTTATGAGAAGTATCACAATGGCACAGTCAATTCAAGCTAAGTGGCTGTTTATGTGCTTATAAAGAGCCTTTGTAACACATGGTGAGAATCTGATTCTTACAGATGATACAACTTTGGACCATGAATTAGTAACACTCAAAATGCACATTGATACTAAACCAAGCACACAAATTTAAATAAGATTTTTCACACAGCACATAGGGTAATGTGAACTGATTTATTATTGTCACGTGTTAATATACAGTGAAAAGTATTGTTTCTTGCGCATTATACAGACAAAGCATACTGTCCACAGAGAAGGAAAGGGGAGTGTGCAAAAAGTAGTGTTACAGTCATAGCTAGGGTGTAGAGAAAGATCAACTTAACAGGAGATACGTCCATTCAAAAGTCTGATGGTAGCACGGAAAGTGTTCTTGAGTCGGTTGGTACGTGACCTCAGACTTTTCTCTCTCTTTCCCGACGGAAGAAGATAGAACACAGTATGTCCGGGGTGCGTGGGGTCTTTGATTATGCTGCCTGCTTTTCTGAGAAGTGTAGGCAGAGTCAATGGATGGGAGGCTGGTTTGTCTGACAGACTGGGCTTTATTCACGACCTTTTGTAGTTTCTTGCAGTCTTGGACAGAGCAGAAGCCATACTAAGCTGTGATACAACCAGAAAGAATGCTTTCTATGGTGCATTTGTGAAAGTTGGTGAGACTTGTAGCAGACATGCCAAATTTCCTTAGCCTCCTAAGAAAGTAGAGCTGCTGCTGGGCTTTCTCAACCCTCCCTTCCCCCTCTTTCTTAACTATAGCATCATTATGCAGGGACCAGGACAGGTTGTTGGTGACCTGGACCCCTAGAAACTTGGAGCTCTCGACCATTTCCACTTCAGCCCTGTTGATGTAGACAAGGGCATGCCTCCACTACGCTTCCTGAAGTCAATGACTGTCTCCTTCGTTTTGTTAACATTCAGGGACAGATTATTGACGTCACACCAACTCATCGGATTCTCTCTTTCCTGTACTCCATCTCATCATTGTTTGGGATTTGATCCACAATGGTGGTATTAAAAAACAAAGAAAATTACAGCACAAGAATAGACCCTTCAGCCCTCCAAGCCTGCACCGACCATGCTGTCCGACTGAACTAAAACCCCCTACCCTTCAGGGGACCATATCCTGCTATTCACATCCTAATCATGTATTGTCTCGACGCCCCTTAAAAGTCACTACCATATCTGCTTCCACCACCTAGCAGGTATCATCAGTAAACTTGAAAATCAAGTTGAAGGAGAATTTGGCCACAGTCATAGGTGTATAAAGAGTATAATAAGAGGCTGATGACACAGCCTTGTAGGGCACCAGCGCTGAGGATGATCATGGAGGTGGTGTTATTACCTATCCTTACTGACTGCAGTCTGTGGGTTAGAAAGTCATGGATCCAGTCACAGAGGGAGGAGCCGAGTCCCAGGCCACGGAGTTTGAAGATGGGTTTCATAGTAATAATGGTTTGAAGGCTGAGCTGTAGTCAATAAAAAAGTCTGACATAAGTGACTTTGTTGTCTAGGTGTTTCAGGATTGAGTGCAGGGCAAGGGACATGGCATCTGCTGTGGACCTGTTATGCTGGCGGGCAAACGCAGTGAATTCAGGCAAATTGGGAGACTAGAATTGATTCATGCCAATGACTAAGCACTTCATAATGATGGATGTCAGAGCCACCAGACAACAGTTATTAAGGCACACTGCCTGGCTTCTCTTTGGTACTGGGATACTGGTCATCCTCTTGAAGCAGATAGGGACCTCAGATCGGTGTAAGGAGAAGTTGAAGATGTCTCGGAATAGCCCCACCAACTGGTCCACACAGGGCCTGAGTGGCTCAGGTGAGAAACCTGGAAGTGCAATCACTTTCCGTGGGCTGACTTTCGAGAAGGCTGCTCTGACGTCTACAATGGTGGCCTTGGACACACGTTCATTCAAGGTTTCTGGGGTACAGGGCATGCTCTCGCTGACCTCTTGCTCAAAATGGGCATAGTGTGTTGAGTTCATTGGGGAGGATGCTTTCGGTGCTGGTGATTTTATATGCCTTCATCTTGTGGCCTGTAATGTGTTGCAGACCTTGCCACTCAACATACCCAATACAAGTTATCAACTGGGTCCATCACTGAAACTTTATGTCACAAATTGTTCATTCGTTCATGTAATGCACACAGAGTAGTGTGGCCAATATCCAAATAAAAGAGCAAGAGTAAAAATGCCTGCATGACCCAAAAGGAGAAACAACCAATGTTCTACAAGGTAGGAAGACCTGGCGGCTCACTGTTTAAAAATATTCACACTTCATATTGACAGACCATGATGTAAGCTGAACTCTGTATCTTTGTAATTTTCAATCAGCATGCATTTTCTATGTGAAATTAAACAATGGCTTCCAAAACTAAATCTCAGGTTTTGCTTTTGGCTCCTAGCAATAAAAGAAAACAGCAATACAATAATAGATACTTAATTTTCAACGATCCCTACAAACCTGTTGCCACTGACCAAGCCACAAAGGAGCATGCAATTACTATGATGCTGTGTTTTCTAAGCAGCTACTTTTTTAATTAATTTATTCATGAGCATCTCTAGCGTGGTCAACATTTCTTGCCCATCCCTGCTGGCCCTTCTAGTGAATGGCCACTTTCAAGATCATTTAAGAGTCAACCACATTGCTGTAGATCTGGAGTGATCCAGATCTACATAGGCCAGGCCAGATTTTCTTCCCTAAAGTATTGAGCGAACCAGATGAGATTTTTCATGGTCATCAGACTTTAATTCCAGATTGTTATTGAATTCAAATTTCACCACCTGCCTTGGTGTGATTTGAACCTAAGCCCCGAGAGCACTGTCCTCAATCTCTAGATAACTAGTTCACAAACGTGCCAAGAATAATACTGGGGTGCAAAGAAGTTATGGTTACTAGTATGTAAGTGATTCTTACCGAAGGGCACAGTCCAATAGAAAAGAAAAACAGAATCAACAATATATTTTATCAAGTAAAATTAATTATGGGCATTGGTACCTCTAAACATTGCGGTCAAACCAAATTTTCCACTCAAATATCATTTGAGGTTGATCTTATTCCTGATCATGAGTCAACCCTTTATTGTAATGTCACATTCAGACATTAAAACAACACATGCGTCCTTGACTTTTGTTAGAATTAATCATACTGCAATTACTGCAATGCCAGCACAGAAAATTACCTCAAAAGTTTTTGTCTCCTGCTGTTCTGGAGGAAGCTGAACTGGTGCAGCAGCACAAGCAGCTGCTAATTGAGCCAGCTGCCATTTTTCTGGCCACATGCCACATCACCAAAGCAACTATTTACATTTCTATACGAGCTGTGCTGTCCCTGACAAAGAAGAGGTCACCTGTTGTAATAGCTGTCCTTGGCACCAAAACGTTCAAGGTAAGTGCAGGACAAAGATTTCAGCATCAAAAAGATCCAGCGCCCAAAAAGAAGTCACCATGTGCTTTAAAGTAACAACCATATACCACTTACGTTGTTGCAGGATTTCAGGGCACAAGACCTTAGGAGCAGGAGTTGGTCATTCAGCCCATTTAACTTTCTCTACCATTCAATTAGATCATGGATGATCATCCACCTCAACACACTTTCCTGCATTATCCCCATTTCCCTTGACGTCATTAGTATCCATAAATCTTATCAGTTTGTGCATTGAACAGACTTAATGATTGAGCTTCCACAGCCTTCTGGGGTAGAAAATCCTAAAAATCCCTCAGAATAAAGAAATTCTCTCTTATCTCAGTCCAAAATTACCTGTTCTTATTCTGAGGCTGCATGTCCTAGTTTTGGACTCTGCAACCAGGGGAAAATTCCTGCTGATATCTATCCTGTCACACCCTGTAAGAACTGTGTAAGTTTCAATGGGAACATCTCTGATTATTTGAAACTCTAGAGGATACAGGCCCAGCTTCCTTAAACTCGCCACAAAAAACAAACCTATCATCTCAGGGATTAGTCTACTGAACTTCTGTTACATTCCCTCCATGGCAAGTATATCCTGCCTTAAAGAGACCAAAATTGCACAGAATACTCCATGTGTGGCCTCACAAAGACTCCATATAATTGCAGCAAGGCAGCTTTGCCCCTGAACTCAAATCCGTTTGTGAGAAAGCAAACATGGCATTTGACTTCTCAATTGTCTTCTGTATCTGTACGTTAGCTTTTAGTTAGTCCTGAACAAGGACACCCAGGTCCCTTTGGAAATCAAAATTTTCCAACCATTCAAGAAGTTTTTTGCCTGTTTTTTTCTACCAAAGTGGATAACTTCACATTTACTCATATTAAATTCCATCTGCCATGTTCTTGACCATTCACTTAGCCCGTCCTATTCCCTCTGAAGCCTCCTTGCATCTTCATCACAACTTAACATTCCCACCTAACTTTGTCACCAACAAATCTGGAAGTATTGCAGTTTCATTCAAATCCTTTATACAGAATGTGAACAGCTGTGGGCCCAGTACTGATCCTTGTGGCAATCCACTAGTAACAGCATGCCATCCTGAGAATAACCTGTTTATTCTGTTCTGTCTGCTAACCAATTCTTGGTCCAGGGGAGTCATGGTGGCACAGTGGTTGGTACTGCTGCCTCAGTGGCAGGTTCAATTCTGGTCTCAGATCACTGTGCGGAGTCTGCATGTTCTCCCCATGTCTATGTGGGTTTCCTCCAGGTGCTCCGGTTTCCTCCCACAGTCCAAAGATGTGCTGTTTAGGTTGATTAACCATGCTAAATTGACCCTAGTGTCAGAGGGATTAGCAGGGTAGATGTGTTGCATTGTGGGAGTGGAGCGACAGGCATTGTGGTCAGTGCAGACTTGATGGGCCAAATGGCCTCCTGCTGTACTGTAGGATTCTATGATTCATATCCCTAAAATACTCCCAATCCCACGTGCTCTAACTTTATTTACTAACCTCCTGTGAGGGACCTTATCAAAAGCCCTCTGAGAATCAAAATACACCATGAGTGTTGGTATCTATGCTACTGAAAACATCCTCAAAACACCCCAATAGGTCTGTCAAATATGATTTCCATTTCATAAATCAATTGACTCCACCTAATTATATTATTTTCCAAGTGTCCTGTTATCACATCCTTCATAATAGATTCTAACATTTTCCCAGCTACATCAAACTAACAGGTTTGTTGCTCTCCATTTTCTCACCCTCTCTTCTTAAAATGGGGTTACATTTTCTACTTTCCAGAATCTATAGAATTTTGAACCACGAATAAATCCACTATCTCTACAGCCACCTCCTTCAACTCTGTGGGATGAAGCACATCAGGTTCCGAGTATTGACAAACCTTCAATCTAATTAATTGTTCAATTACTATCTCTTTATTAATACTAATTTCTTCCAGTTCTTCATTTTCACAATCCCTTGGTTCCCTGGTATTTCTGGAAGTGTTCTGTACCTTCACTCCTGAAGACAAACAAGTAAATGTTTAGCTCCTCTGCTATTTCCCTATTGTCCATTACAAATTCTTCTGTGTCCACCTATTACAGATTCACATTTGTTCTTATTAATATTTTCCTCTTCACACGACTAAAGCAGCTTTTTCAGTCTGCTTTCATGTTTCTCACTAGCTTGCATTTACATTCCCTTTCTTGATCAATTTCTTGGTCCTCCTTTGCTGGATTCTATATTGCTCCCAACCTTTAAGTTTACTACCTTTTCTGGCAACCTAATAAATCCACTTTGATCTCATATCTTTAAATTAACCTACAGTTGATTCACCTTTATATTGTTGTAGACTATGTAATATATATTTGAATACTAGCCATTGCCCGGCTATTGTCAAATATTTTAATATTTTCTCAGTTCATAGCCAATTTCATCCTCATATTTTCATAGTTTATTTTCAGATTTAAGACGCTACTCTCAGTGAACTATATCACTTTCAAACCCATTGTAAAATTCTATCAGATTATGGGGTGCTATTTCCTAAAGACTCCTTTACAGCAACGTTATTAATTAGCCTTTTCTCATTACGTAATAGTACATCTAAAATTGCCTGATCCCTAACTGGTTCTTTAGCATACTGCTCCATCTCAAACAGTCCAGGAATTCATCCTCCACAGCATTAGTGCTAATTAGGTTTACCCAATCTAGATGCAAACTGAAGTTGCCCATTATTATTGTATTTCCCATGTTTCAGGCAACTCTAATGCCCTGATTGATGCTGTGCCCAGCTTACCACTACAGTTTAGAGGCCTATAAACAACTCCTACCAATCTTGGCTGCCCCTTGTTTCTTTGTTCCACAAAGGACCAACCACCAGCTGTATTAAGGGAGCAAGTTTCACAACATGGAGAAACAATTCTTGCATAATCACTTCTGTTTAATCTAAATTTAATTAACAGAGTTCAAACTTTTGGATTAAAGAACTACAATTACTTGCACTATCTTTAGAATTAGCCCAATTACAATACCAAGTGCCAATTCAGTTAAGTCAAACACAAAATGTGCTCCATGGCGTCACACTGCTTATGAGCCTTGGATTATAATTAAGGGGGTTACTGCTTTCAGTATTTAAGACTCCACCAACAGCTTGATAATTGCATGCAAAACCCCAGTTGCAACCCAGATATTGTGGTTCTGATCCACCTCAACTTTACCAAAAGACATTCTAGTTTAAATATGTAATTTGCATGTTTCATTTGACCTTGTTGCATTCGGCCCGTGGGCAGCACCTTAGTTAGCACTGCTGCCTCACAGCACTAGGAACCCAGGTTCAATTCCCAACTTGGGTCACTCTGTGCGGAGTTTGCACGTTCTCCCCATGCCTGCATTGGTTTTCTCCAGTGCTCTGGTTTCCTCCCACAGCCCAAAAGACATGATGGTTAGGTGCATCGGCCAATCATCTCTCAGTGTATCCAAACACATGCCAGAGTGTGGTGACTACGGGATTTTCACAGTGACTTCATTGTAATCCTACTTCTGACACTAATAAAGGCGTCAAGGACCATTTGTTTACATTTTACTCTACCTACGTTTTATGAATACAATTGACATGAACTGAACTTCAATGCATTTTCCTATCACTCAGCGCAATCTCTAATAATTTCCTTGCACCGCACTCCACCTACATTCCCAAGTCCATTTCTTGCTGTGCCTAACCCTGAAAAAAACTCTCAAGTCACATACCACTCTGCTTCATTTCCCAACTATCTAACTTGTGGCCTTCAACTTATTTTGGCAGCTTAGCAACCATGGATTGTTAAATCACACTCTCTCCACCAACTTTTAATTCTGATCCCTAACTCTTTCCCATCCAAATCACTGCCAAGTAGACCCTTCAACTCTTCAGTCCAATAGATGCAAGTTTAACCATTCACCACCAAATAAGGTTAGATCACTTCAAAGCATTATTGGGAAATGTTCTGCATCATTAAGGCTGCCCCTTTTCAAAGATCATCCAGGAAGGTAAAAAAAAACTCAGCTTCTCCTGATCTTCCTAAACCACCCTTACCTACCTCATTTACCTCCAACAGTAACTGCCCTGAGTTCACCTTCACACATTTTGCAGTTAAGACAGAACAGAGGCCATCCAGTCAGTTGCTCTGCTGCTTCCCTTCCTTAGAGGCCAAATTCCTCGAAAGTTTGGCCCATGCCCAAACCAGAACTGACATCTCTCATTCCCTGCCCGTCTCTCTTCCTCCCCCCACTCCGCCCCCATCCATGACCTCTTGTTCTCTACACCTGACTTCCACAAATATCTGACTACTTAACTTCTTATCCTGACTCTCATGTCAGCCAGCATTACAGTCATTAAAAGCCTCTCGTGGGAAAATATGGCGTCCAAATGGAGGTAAGCACTGAAATTTGGTTCAGCGTAATTCAAGGACCATCCACGTCAAACTCACAACAACCAACATAGCAGGATCCACAGTAGGTGATGAAATTGCTTACAGCTTGGACATCTTCAAACAAGTCTACCACAATACCCCTTTGCTCAAAACCCAACCCTACGTTGGGTTCCAAGGACTCCCAGGTTTGAATCCCTCCAATCAGATTTTCATCCGAGTAGGAAAGGGATCTTTCCAAAGTAAGAAAGGACATCACAGTGACAATGGCAATCTACCCCTCAATTTCCTTGACCTGCAGTCTCTGACATAATTAATCATGAAATACAACTCTAAGGTCCCTCACCATCATCCAGCCACGTGGGACCGTACTGGTTTGGTTTCGTTCATATCTATCCTGTTGCAGCCTGAGATTGCCGTGCAATGGATTTTCTCACTTGGGTACTGTTATCTCCCTTGTCCCAAACAGGAATCTATCCTTTACCCCTTCCATCTGTCATTTGCATGCTATCCTTGACCAATAATCCATAATCATAGCTTCAGTTTCCACACGTATATCCAGCTCTCCTCCACTTCAACACTCTGTTCACAAAATTGTCTGACAACAGTTAAGTACTGGATGAACAGTAATTTTCTCCAATTAAGTATCAAGATGACAAAAGCTTCCCTGCCACCAATTCCATTACTCTCTCTGGTAACTGTCTCAGGTTTTCAAACTCCCTTCTCTCCTTTAAGACTCCCCATAGAAGTCTTTGACCAAGCTCATGGTTGCCTAGCCTAATATTACTGTGACCCTAGCTGACCTAACACTATTCAATAATGTTTACGCAAAGCACCAAGAACATGTTACAACATTAAAAGTGCTGTATAAATACAAATAGTGGTTACGTAACTTGTGATGTGACTGAATGGTAGAACAGACTTGAGATGCTGATTAGTCTTCTCAGGTTATGTTATAATAATTGAGTTTTTATATTTTGGTAACCTTTTCTTAATGAGTATAAAGGCAGCATTGGACCTTGAAAAATGTTGTCTAGAGAAAAAGTGGCATTATTTTTTAAACCTGTTCTTGTAGAGACTCAGCAGGATCAAAGGAAACAATTGAGTTTGTACTTCTTCAATTAGTTCCTTTGAGGAAATGCACCAAAAAACAAATTCTAAGGCCTGTTGGAAGTTAACTACTGTTGCTCTGGATTTTTTTTTAAAAACCTAATACAGCAATTCCAACACTACTTAAAGTAAAACAGGAAGAACTGATGATCGACAGCTCCTTTAAAATGCACTGTTTCTCCCTTTTGCCTTGTTTTGCAAATTGGCTGCTGCATTTCTTACATTCCAAATGGTGACTACGCTTCAAAAGTATAACGATGGCTGTAAAGGGTTTCATGTCATCTTGAGACTGCAAAAAGGCACTATACACACTCCTGTGTTTGCAGGGGCAGGCTGCTAAGCAGAAATCAGCAAAGCTACCTTATTTCAGTCCAAGACCTACTCAGCTGTCAGAGAAGAAGAAAAGTTATGGCCTGTCACACCTCCTCCATCATTCAATATCATGGCTGATCCTGGGCTTCAACTCCACTTTGCTGTCCACTCCCTCTTTTCTCTGAGCATTCAAAAATTTGTCTGTCTTAAGCACATCCAACGATCTCTCCCACAACCTTCTGAGGTAAAGAATTCCAAAAATTCACAACCCATGAAGTGAAAAAATTTCTCATCTCAGCCCTAAACGATCAGCCTTATATCCTGAAACTGTGCTCCTTTTGTCCTAGATTCTCCAATCAGGAGAACAGTTGCTCAGTACCTACCCCACCAAGTCTCTTCACAATCTTGTAGATTTCAGTTAGATAGCCTCTCATTCTTATAAACTCCAGTGAACATAGATCCAATTTAGTCAGCTTCTCATCTGGGACAACCCTCTTATTTCCGAAATCAATCTAGTGAACATTCATTGTACTACCACCAATGCAAACTTTGGTGCACAATTTGCATTTTTGCAATGGTGCAGACAGCACAAAAAAACAAATTATATACAATCTTCCATTGCATTGCTTAGTCAAAGGATGTGCAACATAAATAACATCTTATCAGTCCACTCATTTTACTGATTGATCAAGTCAGATTTAATTTCTGTTAAAAGGCATTTTGTAACCGAACTTCATCTTCCTCTGAAAATTCACTCACCATTACGACATGTTATTTTACTGAAACTTTCTTCAACCTCTTTGCAAAAGCAAGATTGCACAGGAAGATGAAATTCAGCAAGAAACTGACTTTAGCTGATAGCAGCTCTGCACCCTGAACTTTAGAAACATGCAAAGCCATCATATTGTAAAACTAATGAAGCTTCTCGCACACCAAACACAATTTTATAAGTTAACCATATTACCTGAGAAATGCAATCTTTTAAATTAATGTTTTTAACCTGAAGTCAACAGCCAAAGGGAAGAATAGGCAATTTGATTGGTGCAGCCAGAGAGATGCATGTGACAGTCATGTCTGGAATGTACAGCTACATATACTAATGTTAAAAAGGAGTGAAAAAAAATGTCTGCCCTATGCATTTATGATCTATCATTCATGTCTAAAACCATTTTGGAAAAATGCTGTTTGAATTAAGTAACGTTTGCATATTTAGCAATAGTTTCAGATGATTCGACAGATTTGGTGAAATTTAAACCAAGGATGAAATCTGTGCATTATTTATTTTCTTATCCACGGTCAAGTGTACAAACAGTACAAAAATCGTAGTTACATACAGATGCAATGACCAAACTGTAACTTTTTAAATAATGTTTACATAATAACAACAGTTAAAGTTTGATTTCAGAAAAGAACTTGTCTAACCAGTCCCCACTCACGCCTCCTCCCTTCTTTCATTTAAATCTATCATTGTTACCCTTGGGCAGGGGGGGTGGGAAAGAGAACTGCAGCATAGTGACAAATCACTCGAATAGTAATCCAGAGACTCGGACTAAAACTCCAAGGACCCACAACAGCAGCTGGTAAATTCTTAATTCAATTAATAATAAATTTGGAATATAAAGCTAGTCTCGGTAATAATAACCATGATAACTGTCATCCGATTCACTAATGTTCTTTAGGGAAAAGAATCCGTCATCCCTACCTGGTCTGCCCTATATGTGACTCCCAGGCACAGCAATGTGGTTGACTGTCCTCAGTTCACAAACAATCAGGGATGAGCAACAAATGCTGACTTTACCTGCAATGGCCACATTCCATAAAAGAAGAAAAAAATTCCCTGATCCATCACGTGCATTTAAATGCATCGATACTATTTGTTTCAACTACTTCCTGTGGCAGAGACATAATGCAGCTCATGATTAATTTAAATGCACATTCATCTGATATGTTACTTCCATTCTTGATTGTTTAATGTCATAGTGATAAAATGTATAAAGCTAATTCCACAATCAAATTTCATTGCCAGAGTACAGGAGTCAAAATGGCTCAAGATCACAAATGACATTCTATGTGACTGTGACCAAGGCAAATGATCCCGCCTCATCTTTCTCAACCTACAATTTGACAATTTACCACACCACCTTCCTCCAAGGCTTCACCACTTTGTTCAACTGGTTGATATACTCTCACCTGGATCCTTTCTTATCTAATCGTAGCTCAGTGATTGCCCTGGCTTTTCTTCCTGTTCCCATTACCTCTGATACAAGTCAAGAATCTATCCTTACTTGCCCCGCTGCTATTTCTCATCTACATACTGATCTTCAGCAACATCATCCAAAAGCACAGGATCCACTGACAACACAGCTCTACCTCACTACCACCTCTCCCAACTCCTCCCATGTTGCAAAATCAGAATGCTTATCCAGTATTTATTACTGGATGAGCAGAAATATCCTTCAATTCAATATTGGCAAGACTGAAGTTGCCTATCCACATGCAATAGGATTGCAGCTATTCTAGAGGTTCACATCTATCTTCTCAAAGGTAATCGGGTAGCAGTGTTAAATGCTGGCTTTGGCAGACTCTCACATCCCATGAACGAATTAATATTGCTGCAGGCAGTTAGTTGTTACTTGATAACACACACTGTAAATGAAATTAAATGAATCTGTAATGCTGGGGACCACAGGAGGAGGTGGCCAAGACAGATCACACATTTAGCATTACTGACTGAAGATGGTTGGAAAGCCTACACTGACATGCTGTCAGCCACCAATGTTGTGGATCGGGTTATTTGTGATGTCTCCTCCATCACTTCTGGCAAGATGAAAATGCCACTGAAGATGATAAAGGTTGGGACTTCATCTCCAAATAAACTGGACATCACTCCAGCCAATGTTATCATGGACAAGTGCATCTGAATGATAGACATGGTGAGAATTAGGTCTTATTTCTCTTATTGGTGTTCTTAATCTGCCACAGGCACCTCTGGTATATATATTTTGCGGGACTCAGCCAGCTTGGTTAACAGTGGTGCTACCAAGCCATTCTTGGTGATGGGCATTGAATTTTCCCACCTTGGAACATTCTGTGCCCTTACTAACCTCGGCACTTTTTCCAAGTGGTGTTGAACACAGAGGAATACAAGTTTATCAAAGTAGGACAGTAGGTGATAACTGGAAGGTTTCCTTCCATGTTTGCCTTGATGCTATGAGACTTCGCTGGGCCCAGTCATACTGAGAATTCCCAGTGCAACTCCCTGTCAACAGCATACCAATGCTCTTGGTTTGGCGAGTCTGTTCTATCAGTGGGACAATATTGGTTATGCTATAGAGAAACCTGGGACATAGACTAATATATGATTGTGAGTTTGAGTAGTCTATTATTTGTTCAATTTGCAGGACAGCTCTCCCAATTTTAATAAAAGCCCCAGATGTTATTATGGGGACTTTGCAGTCAGCTAGGCAGTGTGTGGCCTTGTCATCTCTCGTGTCTAGACCAGTGCTGGCAGTTCATATCGTTTTATCTTTCCCCAGTTTTCTACTGTGATTTGACAGACGAGGCTACTTCACAAGGCAGTCAAGAATCAACTACATTGTAATGGATCTGAACTCTGTGTAGGCTATTGTCACTGAACAAATAATCCAGAAACGCAGGGTAATACTCTGGGGACCCAGGTTTGAACCCAGTCACGACAGATGGTGGAATTTGAATTCAACAAAAAATATCTGGAATTAAGAATCTACTGATGACCATGAAACCATTGTCGAAAAAACCCATCTAGTTCATTAATGTCCTTCAGGGAGGGAAATCTACTGTCCTTACTTAGTCTGGCTTACATGCATTCTCGAGCCACTGCAATGTAGTTGACTCTTACAATGGCCTAACAAGCTACTCAGTTCAAGGGCAATTAGGAATAAGCAATAAATGCTGACCCAGCCAGCAATGTCCAGATTCCATGAATTAATTAAAAGAAAATTGCTACCCTGAAGGACGTTAGTCAACCAGATGGATTTTTTTGACAATACAATTATTTCACCATTACTGATACTACCTTTTTATTCCAGATTTATTAATTAATTGAATTTGAATTCATCCAGCTTATGTGGTGGGATTTGAAATCATGACTCTGGAGAATTAGTACCATCCCTTTAAAAAGACAAAATATGATAAGAAATAGGTGAGGAGAGCTATAGCAAGGCAGCAGGCTAAGGAAGCTAATTCCAGACTCCAAACTCCTCCACAGATGGTGGGAGGGAGGAGAAATATGTGAAAGTTTCCCATTCCTCATCGTGTTGCAGAGCCTACAATCAAATCAATGTTGAAACTGCACATTTTCAGGAGAGTGGGGGGAATGATATGAAATTGTAAACTTTACTCAAACATAAGAAAATATAATTCAAATCTAAATTTAATTTAAAACTGCAGTTTCTTTGTTTAAATAACCAAAAGTGCAGCCCCCAAAACTTTGGCAAGCTGAAGGTTGGACAATTTCATCACAATGTAAACCAAGTTTCAGGAAAACAAAGCAAATATCTCACCAATTGGGAGGAGAAAACATTACTAAATGATTTCAGGTAGCAGTTAGAAAATCAAGTACAAATTTATCAAGACCGTTCTGCAGTCTTTATGTAACATCTTTATTATTGAGACTGATTTTTCTCCTTGCCATTATTCACGAGGCACTAAGAAATTTCTTTACTACTAAACGCCACCTTAGTTTTCAACAATAGCATGTTTGTCTGCAAGTTAGCAGCATAATTTTAAAAGCTCAAACTTAAATGTCATCTGGAATCAGCAATTAACTCGAGCATAAATTACTCATTGGATCAGTTCTTTGGAATGAAGTCTAGCGAAAAAAACGCACAAGATCATGTCATGCTAACGATCTTAAGAAACATAATCCACTTGGTGTCAAAGGGCAGAGATTGCAGCTCAGTCGTGGTTCCAACAGCCTCGTTGGCACTCTGGGTGGAGCTAGTCAGTACTATGGTGAAGAGTCAAAGAGACTAGCAGGGTAATATCGTACTTAGGGAGCCAAAGAGATCATGGCATACCAAGTTACCCCTCCTCAACCACCCATGGGCTAATTTTGACATCAGGACTTGGAAATAAATTATTAAATGAAGTATTTTTACCCTGACCTCTCAAAACCCTCTGAATCTATGATACGCACTGTATCTAGCTTTAATGACCTTAATTATTTTTTTAAATTCATGTGACCATCCACTGCACTGAGCGTGCATCTCCTATAAATATTCCCTAGTGGAAGACTACAGATTAAAACCATACCAATTACCAATGCTTTTAAAGCTTCCTGTCTCAACAAGATTTACAACATCAAAGAATGTGAAAAATGAATAGGAATATTTAAACGAGTATCTGAAACGATCAGAATTTCTACTCGTAAAAAAACGTTGAGTAACATTTTAAGCAAAGCTATGCAATTATGTGGGGAAGAGAGATGACATACTAAGAAAGTCATTTATTGTTATCTCTCAAATAAAAATACAGTTGATGAGGGGGGTGTTTTCCTGTTATAAATGGCAATTTGAGAGATTTGTTTCTAAATTAAGGTGAATATTTGCGCATACTGAAGCAAGACTTTTGCTTGACATAGATTACCATTGCTACATCTCTGAAGGATGCAGTTTAGAGGAGAATATATTCAACCCCCGGATTCCGTGTACTGGGGGGAGGGGTAAGGGTTCGGCACAGCATTTGACATCTTTCCTCAGCCCGAAAAGCCGGTTCCCCAGCTCAGATCCTCCTGGACCAGCAAAGAAAAATATTTTTAAAAAAGGCCGGGGCGTGGGGGACCCACTCAGCAAACTAACACCAACTGCCCCCCGAATAGATTTGGAAGGAAAGCTGAAAACATAGCGAAAGGGTGCGTGTGTGAGCCGACCCCCACTCGGCGGGCACCTTCGCCCTCGACCCACAAAGCCCGGCCGCCGCCCGCCGCTACGACAACCCGAGGCTCCAGCCGCGGCCTAGAGCCAAGCTACCAAAATGGCGGCTGCGCCTGTGACTCCCGGAGAGCCCGGCGGCCTTCGCCGACACCCCACTCCGGGGGCCAGCTGCGGATGTCCCCCTACACACCGCCCCCTCCCAAAAAAAACACAAGCTGCCAGGGCGGCGGCCCCACACACAGCCGGGGGACGCGTGAGGAAAACGGAAGAATGTAGGAAAACAGCAGCAGCACCTCCGGCAGCTCACACATCTAATATATATATCCCAAATTACATTAATTAATACATTAGATGGTGGAATGGGTACCAGCGCGAGTCAGTCACCTTTGAATTTGAGCTCCACGGGCGGATCGAGGATCAGGACTTGCTCCAGTCTGGCCATTGTCGGGAAAGGGGGTGACACTCAGAGACTTCACTGCCTGATGGCGCTCACTCGATCCTCTGGGGCTTTTTTTTTCCCTTCCTCCACTCGCTCGGCCTCTGCGGGACGTCAACGTGCGCGCACCCGACAGAAGAAAGCGTGCGCGCACCGCCAATAAGGGGAACGTGCGGGCGCCCGTCCTCCGCCGACAAGGCGAGGGGAGCATGCGCACCAAGCCAGCCAAAGTGGGGTGCGTGCGCGCTCAGCCGGAATCGGGAGGGAAGCGAGTGCGCAGTACATACGAAATGTGGGTGCGAGTGCGGCTGAGCCACCCTCGGGAGGGGAAACGCATGCGCAGACGTGCGATTCCTGCTCGCCCTTTTGACGCGGTGAGCAGACGCATGCGCAGCGCACCGTCTTCATGTCGCCGGAGAACCTCAGGGTTTATTCGTGCCGCAGCGCTAGGGGGCAGCACTTTGCGCACATGCGCAGTTGCAGCCTCTGGTGCTGTCAGCAGGTTTGACAAGTTGAGCAGTGCTGAGAAAAAGACACATGCTGTGGAAGCTTTTCATTTTACACTCATAGAAATCATTGAAACCCTACAGTGTAAGAAATAGGTCATTCGGCCCATCGAGTTTTTTAAAGTTTATTTATTAGTTACAAGTAAGGCTTACATAAACACTGCAATGAAGTTACTATGAAATTCCCCTAGTCACCACCATCCAGCGCCTGTTCGGATAGCCTGAGGGAGAATTTAGCATGGCCAATGCAGCTAACCAGCATGTCTTTCAAATTGTGGGCACCTGGAGGAAACCCACACAGACACGGGGAGTACGTGTACATGAGAACATAAGAAATAGTGTAGACTCCACACTGACAGTGACCCAAGCCGGGAAGCGAACCCAGGACCCGTGCGCTGTGAAGCAATAGTACTAACCACCATCCTACCATGCCGCCCCAGTCTGCACCATCAACCACCTGGGCCTTATGCCCGTGGGGGCGGCACAGATAAACTTGTGTGGTTTCAAGAAGAAATTAGATATAACTCTTGAGTCTAAAGGGATCAAAATCTGTGGAAGCAAAGGTGGGATATTGAATTTGATGATCAGCCTTGATCAAAATGAATGGTGGAGCAGGCTTGATGGGCTGAATGATCTACTCTTGCTTCAACAACAAGAACAGAAAAGGTTGGAAAACCTCAGCATGTCTCACAGCATCTGTGGAGAGAATAGAGCAAATATTTTGAGTCTAAGTGACTCTTCGTCAGAACTGAGAACAAAGGGAATCAGCAGAGATTTGTACTATGAGGATCGGGGAAGGGGGTGGAATGGGACAAAGGGAATGTAAGTGAGGATGCAGAAGGCTGAGAAGATGCTAAAAGTGTCTATTAAGTGATCAGAATGCAAGAACGGCAGAACAGGGGTACAAATTGTAAAAGGACTGCCTGAAGAATGTGGCAGTTACACTGAAAAGGGAAGGGAGGGTTGGGGAGGGCAAGAAGGAGAGCTGGGATGGAAAGAGTGAAAATGGAGATGAGAAGGAAGGATGCTAAAATAAATGGATAGGATGAAACAAATTAAAATAAATAGAAATGGGGTAAAGGTAGAGGTGGAGGACAGAGTTCATGCTCTGAAGTTGTTGAACTCAGTGTTCAGCCCAGAAAGCTATGAAGTGCCCAATTGGAAGATGAGGCGCTATTCCTCCAATTTGCGTTGGGGTTTGCTAGAACATTGCAAAAGGCTAAGGATGGACATGTGACAGGAGTGCAGGATGGTGTGTTGAAGGTGCAAGTGATAGGAAGGTCTGAGTCCTGCTTGCAGATGGACCAAAGATGTTCAGCAAAATGATCGTCCAGTCTACGTTTGATCTCTCCAATGTAGAGTAGAACGTATTGGGAGCAGTGAATGCAATGGACCAGATTAAAGAAGGTGCATGCGAAGCACTGCTTCACCTGAAAGGAGTGTTTAGGATCTGGGACAGTGAGCAGGGCGGAGGTAATGAGACAGGTGTTGTACTTTCTCCGATTGCATAGGAAGGTGCCGTGGGCAGCAGCTGAGGTGTTGAGTGTGATCAACACAGCGCGATATATATAAGCTTACTCGTGAGTAATAAGTAAACTTTATATCTTCATAAAGAAAGACTTGATTTATATTACATCTTTCACAAGCTCCCAAAGCACTTCAGCCAATTAAGTATGACAAAGTATTTTTTGAAAAAAAGCAAAAAATGCTGAAAATACTCAGCAGGTCAGACAGCATCTGTAGAGTTAATGTTTTATGTTGATGACCTTTTATCAGAACTCACACTGCAGTTGGCATCCATCGTATTTTGCTTTTATATAATTTCTATTTGAAGTATAACCACTGTAGTAATGTAGGAGTCAGGGCAGCTAAGACACACACAGTAAACAGCAATGAACTGTTGAATTAGGGTTAAATGTTGGCCAGGACAGGACCTCAGGACAACTCCTCTGTCTTCATTGAAATAGTGCCATAGCATCATTTAGATCCACCTGGGAGGCAAACAAGGCATTAGTTTCAACAAAGAACAAAGAACAACACAGCACGGGAAACAGGCCCTTCGGCCCAACAAGTCCGCGCCGCCATCCCACTGTCTCAGTGACCTATTCATGATTTTAGTCTACGCCTAATGTGCAAGGATCAGGGAGGTCCAATTTAGGGACAATTTAGTACCCAATCAATCAGCCTAAAAGCACATCTTTGGGATGTGGGAGGAAACCGGAGCACCCGGAGGAAACCCACGCAACCACAGGGAGAACGTGCAAACTCCCACAGACACAGGCCCAAATCCATGTGTCCGCACAGTAACAGAGATAGTCTCTGAGCTGTCATGTTGCCCTCGAGATGGTCCAGTTTAAGCACACTAACGACATGAAGCAATAGGCAACTCCCGAAGCAACGTCCAAGAGCAGCCCACTACAACCTGCCGCATGCATGCCCCTTGCTGGACTTAAATGCCTGTGGAGACAAAAAAATTCATTATTAAACAGGCAAAGACTGTAACATCCCTGAGGCAAAACGTATTCCCAAGCCTACAATGTTTAGTAAGGCCTGCTATATCCCCCTATATGTAGCCCGCTCATGTGGCTGTCTAAGTGACTCTTAAACAACCCTAGCGTGCCTGCTTCCACCTTTCATTCAAAAGACAACATTTCCAGTAGTAAATCACTCCCTCAATACTGTGTTGGACTATTAGCCTAAATTTTTGTGCTCAAATCCTAGAATGGAACTTGAACACACTACCTTCTGACTCAGAAACAAGAGTGATATTAAATAAACCATAGTTGATACCCACCAAAGGAAAAAGGAAGAGTCCAAAAAAATTCAAGATCATAAATGTGACATCACCTCATAAAAAAGGAATATAAGAGAATTCAGGGGCTAGAGAGTGGTTAAATTAAGAATTACAACCTCTATTCCACTATTAGAATGGGAATAGAGGGATACGTTCCCCGGAAGGGTAGGGGGTTTTAGTTCAGTCAGACAGAATGGTCTGTGCAGATTTGGAGGGCTGAAGGGCCTGTTCATGTGCTGTAATTTTCTTTGTTCTTTATTGGAAGAGGTTTATTTAAAATTTATTTATTTGAGTGTCACAAGCAGACTTAGATTAACACTGCAGTGAAGTTACTGTGAAAATCCCCTAGCCACCACACTCCGCTACACTGACGGAGAATTTTAGCATGGTCAATGCACCTAACCAGCATGTTTTTCGGAGTGTGGGAGGAAACCGGAGCACCTGGAAGAAGCCCATGCAGACACATCTGCTCCTCGATTTCAGTTACATTTGAGTCCCACGCTGCTGATCTTGGAGCATCCAGTGAGAAGGGCAGAGGGCAGGCTTGGTGCTCAGGCTGGCCAAGGTAGCTAGTACTAGGTTCAAGCAGAAAGTGGTCAATGGGAATGTTCACATTCAACATTTTCTGTTTAGATTTGGTCACACTTTGCTTTTTTTCAATGCTATGGTACATTGTACAACAACAACAATCTGCATTTATGTAGAAATGTGACAACACGTTTCAAGGTACTTCACAGAAATGTAATCAGACAAAAAAGCGACATCATGGCTAAGAAAGAAGACATTAGGACAGGTGACCAAAACTTTGGCAATAGTTGGTTTTATGGAGTGTTGCAAAAGAGAAGAGATGACCGGAGAAGCAGAGAGGTTTAGAGAGGTAATTCCAGTACTGTAGATTGGAACGTGAAGTATAAAGGTCTGGCACATAAAGGGTTCACATGAGAATGACTACAGTACCACCCACACAGTGATGTAAGAGAATAAATGACCCACACCTAGGGATCAGTATAGTGTTAGGAAGAGCCATGTGTAGAAGCAAGCATGGAGGTAGGTGAGGATTCGGTAAGTCCTTGGCAGGTGTTTTACCAGGAGGGAATGATTGAGTAGGATCGAAGGCAGAGGATAGTCACAGGGAAGGGTGGCAGTGGGTTGGGTAGTTGTGGGAGTTGTCAGGGTGTAGTTATAGTCCCTGAAGGGTTGGAGATTACTGGGAAGGTGGGTGGAGTCACATGGGGGTCAGGGGGATTAATGGTGTGTCTTGTGGAGGATGTACGTGTTTACAATTTACATAGATGATTTGGAGTTGGGGACCAAGTGTAGTGTGTCATAATTTGCAGATGAGTGACAGAGCAAATTTTGCAGAGGATGCTGAAAGTCTGCAAAGAGATTTTGATAGTCTAACTGAGTGGGCAAAGGCCTGGCAGATGGAGTACAATGTTGGTAAATGCGAGGTCATCCATTTTGGTAGGAATAACAGTAAAATGGACTATTATTTAGATGGTAAAAAATTGCAGCATGCTGCTGTACAGAGGAACCTGGGTGTTCTTGTGCATGAATCACAAAATGTTGGTTTGCAGATACAGCAGGTAATTAAGGAGGCAAATAGAATTGTGTTCTTCATTGCTAAGGGGATGGAGTTTAAAAACAGCGAGGCTATGTCGCAGCTCTGTAAGGTGCTAGTGAGTCATACCTGGAGTATTGTATACAGTTTTGGTCTCCTTACTTGAGAAAGGATATACTGGCACTGGAGGGGGTGCAGAGGAGATTTACTAGGTTGATTCCAGAGTTGAGAGTGTTGGCTTATGAGGGGAGACTGAGTCAACTGGGCTGTACTCATTGGAATTCAGAAGAATGAGGGGAGATCTTATAGAAACACATAAGATGATGAAGGGAATAGATAAGATAGAAGCAGGGAAGTTGTTTCCACTGGCCGGTGAAATTAGGACTAGGGGGCATAGTCTCAAAATAACGGGGAGCAGATTTAGGACTGAATTGAAGAGGAACTTCTTCACCCAAAGGGTTGTGAATCTGTGGAATTCCCTACCCAGTGAAGCAGTTGAGGCAACCTCATTGAATGTTTTTAAGGCATGGATAGATAAATTTTTGAACAGTAAAGGAATTAAGAGTTAAGGGGAGCAGACGGGTAAGCGGAGCTGAGTCCACGAAAAGATCAGCCATGATCTTATTGAATGGTGGAGCAGGCTCAAGGAGCCAGGTGGCCTACTCCTGCTCCTTGTTCTTACGTTCTTATGTTCTTATTAATGCGGGTCACTGCTCTAGCTACTCAGAAGCTAGAAGTGGTTATAATTTTCCTTTTTTTTGTGGTTACTATTGCTGTAGACAGTCAGTGCCATCCAACATTTGCAGTTTAAATTGCATTATCGAGTGGTTCCCAAGGCAGGACAATTGTCCAAAAAAAGTGTGAACTCTCAGTTAATTGGCATGCAATCCTCATGTGAAGATTTCTTGGGTGGACCCCCAAGGTACCCCCTGCCCCCAAGTTATGATGCATAGAACTTGGAAGTTACTACCAAAAAATACTTACTGTGGAACTACCTAAAACCTTAGTAAGACCTACCAAACTACGTCAAACACCTAACAATGGGCTACTGACAGTACAGTTAGCAATAAGGAAATGAGAGTGCATCAAAGACCAGAACTGCAGGAATCAATTGCAGGAATGTTAAATTGTCGGGCTGAATGAGATTATAAAGATAGAGTTCGGAATTTTCCAGTTGTTCTCCCTGGCTGTATCTTCAAGTCCCGCCAAAGGCAAACCCTGCCGTGGGTTTCCCATGGGATATCTCCGCTGCCACAAAGCAAGCTGCAGGGGGTGTGGAAAATCCCACCCAGAAAGTTACAAATTCATGGAGTGACTGCAAAAACAACATTGAGATATATGTGGAATGAACACATTTTCCAATCCATGATAAAACATGATTTTGGTTTGTTCTACTGAACTTGTCATTCAAAAGGAAAATAGAAAGAAATGATGCATGCATGTAAAGATTATAAAGCAATTTGCTTAACACCTTTTTAAAAGAAAACACTCAAAGCCCAAAGCATTTTATTTATCTGTCTTAATCTCCCAAGGTATCTAATGGATTTGGAGTCAATATCACTCTTACTATAAATTTTATTTCTGATTTTCCCTGATGTTGACAGCTACACATTGCATATCATCATAAGTTTCTTAAAATTTTCTGCACTTGCCCTTTTTTTAAGTTCTGTTAGAGAATTGGAGGCATGAATGGCAGTGTATGTTAATACAGACCTGTGATGTGTCAATCAGTTTTGGTTTAAAAAATATCATTTGTTACTGAGCTCCTAGCTCTGACAAAGGATCATCCAGACTTGAAACATTGGCTCTAGTCTCTCCCCACAGATCTGCTGAGATTTTCCAGATGTTTCTGTTTTTGCTTCCGATTCCAGCATCCGCAGTATTTTGCTTTTATTTCTCGTTACTTTGATGCATTTCAATCTTGGAAGTCTACAGGAAACATGTATTGTGTCTTATCCAATGATTTAAAGGACAAATGTGTCACTTAAAAAAAACTGCTTTTATATAGCCCTTTCACATGTTTAAAAGATGTCCCACAGCACTTTATAGCAAATGGGTTACCCATGCAAATCATGTAGGTTTTCAGATAATGCTGAATGCATCTCACCCCCCCACTATAAACCAACCAATAATCTCCATTGATCACAACTCTCAGCCAATATTCAACATTTCACCTCACCCTCACACATACATCTCACTGCTCACACATATTGCGAGCTATTCAAACATGACACCCAACTCACCCAAAGTTATTGCACCTCACTCGCAGACACACTCCCCTTGTTCTGGCAGTACATTGCCAGGAGGCAGCAGGACCTAACTGGTGGGGAGATGGTTATGAATGCAAATCCTTGACCCGATGGCAGAGATGATGGAGTGGCATCTGTGGAGAAGCCATAGGCGCGCCTGTAGTCAAGAGCAGGGCTAAAACCATCAAAGATCACAGAAACACAGGTTTTTTATAGTCCATCATGTCTGAACCAGTTCTCCAAATGGACCATGCACCTAGTCTCATTCTCCTGCCTACACCCTGTAAACTGTGTCTGCGTGGATTTCCTTCGGGTGCTCCGGTCTCCTCCTACAGTCCAAAGATGTGTGGGTTAGGTTGATTGGCCACGCTAAAATTGCCCTTTAGTGTCCTGAGGTGCAAAGGTTAGAGAGATTAGTGGGTAAAATATGTAGGGACATGGGAGTAGGGCCTGGTTGGGATTGTGGTCGGTGCCTACTTGATGGGCCGAATGGCCTCTTTCTGTACTGTAGGATTTCTATGATTTCTAACTTGCACATTCTTTCATTTCAGATAACAATCTAATTCCCCTTTGATTGCTTTGATTGAACCTGTCTCCACTACACTCTCAGGCAGCGCATTGCAGATGGTAATCACCCGCTGTGTAAAAAAGATTCTTCTCCTGTCATTTTTGCTCCTTTTGCCAACTATTTTAAATTTGTGTCCTCTCATTCTCGATCCTTTAATGAGTGAAAACAATGTCTCCCTATTTACTCTGCCCAGATTCTTCGTGGTTTTGAATACTTCTGTCAGAACTCTTAACCTTCTGTTCTCCAAGGAAAACAGCTCTAATTTCTTTATTCTAGCTTCAAAACTGAAGTTCTCCATCACTGGATCCATTCTTGTGAATCTTTAATGCACTCTGTCAAAAGCCTCTATGTCCTTGCCAAAATGGAGTGCCCAGAATTGCATACAGAACATCAGTTGAGGTTTAACTAGTGTCATAGAGTCATAGAGATATACAGCAAGGTGATGGATTGGGCTACATGCATGATCTTACATAGTTTCTTATCGTCTTGGTCAGAGCAGGATCCATACCAGACTGTAATACATCTGAAAAGCATGGTTTCTATGGTACATCTGTAAAGATTTGTGACAGTGCCTCCATCACTCAAACCAGCCTCCCATCCATTGACTCTGTCTACACCTCCCGTTGCCTCAGCAAAGCAGCTAGCATAATTAAGGACCCCATGCAACATGGACATGCTCTCTTCCATCTTCTTCCATTGGGAAAAAGATGTAAAAGTCTGAGGTCAAGTTCCAGACGACTCAAGAAAGCTTCTTCCCTGCTGCTATCAGACTTTTGAATGAATCTACCTTCCACTGATCTTTATACCCTAGCTATGACTGTAACACTACATTCTGCCCCGTCTACTTTCCTTCTCTACGAACGGTATGCTTTGTCTATATAGCGCACAAGAAACAGTACTTTTCACTGCATGCTAATACATTTGACAATAATAAATCAAATAAAATCAAACCAAATTCACAATGCTTCTACGTTTCACAATCATTGGTAAATTTTGAAATTGTACCCTTGGCATAGAGCTTGGAGCCCATAATTTCCACCAGAAAAGTTCTGGCCAATTCCATTAGCACATCCGAGTCAAACTTGATGAAGCCTCTGTCTGATGTTTCATTGTCCATGGCGACACAAACGGAAGCCACCAACCAATTGGATGTGAAAGTGGGACCTTTGACCTTGATAATGGAAGCTCAGCTTGCTGTCACATCAGCTCAGTCTGCTACCACCATGTCAGTGGACTCCAGTGGACAAAGTTGTTCATAGGCTGTCACAATAGTCCAGCAATCTGTCCTCCAACAGTTACTCGGATTACTGAGGTGTCGCTCCTGAGGAAGTGCCAATAGCTTTGTGAACAGAAACCTGCTGTCCGCTCTCAAGTTGACAGCATTTGTCCTCCCACCACTGCCGCTTCACAAATGCCCTTGTTGCTGTCTGTCTGACATAGAGCTGAAATCGCTGCCAGGCATGGTACACTACACTACATTACTCAAGATCGTCCAGGGAGGAGATCCCTCAGAAAAGGTATTAAAAAGCTGTCCTCTAAATTAAAATGCTGGACCACATGAGTAATATCTCTAGATTATTATGTGAGCCAACATGCAGATTGATTTAGGAATGGACAAATCAGGAGAACGAACATTAAGCTAAAGCGCTGTTGTGAGAAAAAAATTTTAAATTCATTCATGGGGCATGGGTGTCGCTGGCTGGTGAACATTTATTGTCCATCTTCTGGAGGGAAGTTGGCTCTGGAGTAACATGCAGGCCAGGCCAAGTAAGGACAGCAGATTTCCAAGGAAGACAGCAGATGGGCAACACGGTAGCACAGTGGTTAGCACTGCTGCTTCACAGCTCCAGGGACCTGGGTTCAATTCCTGGCTCAGGTCACTGTCTGTGTGGAGTTTGCACATTCTCCTCGTGTCTGCGTGGGTTTCCTCTGGGTGCTCCGGTTTCCTCCCACATTTCCCCACAGATGTGCGGGTTAGGTTGATTGGCCATGCAAAAATTTACCCTTAGTGTCCTGAGATGTGTAGGTTAGAGGGATTAGCAGGTAAATGTTTAGGGATATAGAGATAGGGCCTGGGTGGGATTGTGGTCGGTGCAGATCAATCAATTGGTCAATTGATAATTGTCTCTTAGTGTGCCAAGAGGTGTCGGTTAGATGGATTAGCCATGGTAAATGTGTGGGATTATGGGAATAGGGTTCAGGAAAGGGCCTGAGTAAAATGCCCTGTCAGAGAGTCAGTGCAGACTCCATGGGCTGAATGGTCTCCTTCTGCACTGTAGACAGTCTATGGATTCTATGACATTAATGACAAGGGGATAGAACAGAGTCTAAATGGATGTCTAAATATAAATTGAGAAAAAAATTTCAAGAAAATCGAGTTAAAAGTACAGCAATGCATCCTCTGTCCATAATAAAATACAAGGGCCTGGAGGAAATCCCGGATTGAGAGCAACCAGACATAATGAGATTACTGAGACATGGTTACAGAAAAATCAGGCCAGCAAATTAAACATTACAGGGTACGACATATTTAGAAAAGTTAAAGAGGGAAAAAGGAGGGATGGAGAAGTTGTGTTTAGCACTATCAAAAAGGCTTTCACTATTCACAAGACAAAAGTAGAATCCATCTGGCTAGGGATAAAAAGTAATAAAGGATTAATCACACTAATTTGAGGAGTCTACAGACCATCTAACAGTGGAAGGGAAGCAGAGGAAGAAATATGCAAATTAGGGAATTGAGTAAAAAAAAATTATGGGGGATTTCAACTATCCTGCTATTAACTTGACACGTAAAAAATCCAAAATAGATATAAGAACATAAGAACATAAGAAACAGGACCCTTCGAGCCTGCCCTGCCATTCAATAAGATCATGGCTGATCTGTCGCTGCTCAGTTCCACTTTCCCGCCCTCTCCCCATAACCCTTAATCCCCTCTCCTATCAAAAACCCATCAACCCGCGTCTTAAAAATATTTAGCGAGGCAGCCTCCACCACTTCAACGGGCAGAGAATTCCAGAGAATATGTTGATTCTTGGATCTAGTAATGGGGAATGAACAAGACCAGATAAGAGAAGTGAAAGTAAAGGAGTATCTGGGCAACAGTGACCATAATATAGAACATGGGATGATGAGAGAGAGAGGGACGTAAGCATAAGACAAGTATTACAATCAGGCAGTAGAAGCCTGGAACTCACTCCCAAAAATGGCTAGGCTTATTGCTAATTTTACAATTGTTCATATTTATGTCTATCTGCTAGTGGGTTTTTCTCATTTACATATCTTGTTCAACTCTTTCTACAATTTTGGAGTTATAGCTCCCTGTTACATTTCTCCTTTTAGTGTATCATTTTCAAATTTGACCTATTTGTATTCAGTTTCTGAATCCACTGCATTGAAATGAATTAGGAATTGTCGTGGTCCCAACGGACAGAAGAGATGGATAAAGAGCATAAAGGAATGATCAGGATAATCTCTTGGGTAAGAGATAATCTCTTATGGCAGAAGTATTAAATCATTATTTCACCTCAGAATTCACCAGGAAAATAGAACAGGTAGACATGCAATTGGGTGAGATGTGCAATGAAGTAAGTGCATTCAAAAATAAAAAGGGGTGTACTGAATAAGCTAAACCAATTAGAATCATAGAAACCCATCAGTGCACAAGGAGGCCATTCAACCCATTGAGTGTACACCAGCTCTCTGACAGAGCATTTTACCCAGGCCCACCTTCTCTCCTATCCCTCTAACCCCACACATTTTTCCACTAATCCCCCTAACCTACACATTTTTGGACACTAAGGGGCAATTTAGCATGGCCAATCCACTTAAACCTGCACATCTTTGGACTGTGGAAGGAAACCAGAGTATCCAAAGGAAACCCACACAGATATGGGGAGAACATGCAAATGCCATTCTTTAAAAGTGATTTCCTCCTGAGGTTCTCAGCCCTCTGCCAATTTAGCTTAAACACTCTCCAATAGCATTAGCAAATCTCCCTGTTCTGCTAGGAAACAGCCTGTCCATCTTCTCCCACCTGCCCCAGAACTGGCCCCAGTGCCTCTGAAACCTGATGCCGTCCCTCCTATACCAGTTCTCCAGCCACCTGTTCAGTCGTTTAAGTCTCCTATTTCTGACATATGGGGCTGGGAGTAATCCTGATATTACCGCTTCAGAGATTCTGCTTTTCAATCTTCTTCCTAACCTCCTGAAACCTGCTTTCAGGACCTCAATCCCCTTCCTACCAGGTCATTTTGTCAATTTGGACCGTGACCACTTCCCCATTAGGTAGGATGTCCTGCGTAGGCTCCACAACATCCTTCACTCTGGCACAAGGGAGGCAACAGACCATCCTGGAAGTAAAGTTTATTTATTAGTCACAAGTAAGGCTTTCGTTAACACTGCAATGAAGTTACTGTGAAATTCCCCTAGTTGCCACAGTCTGGCACCTGTTTGGGTCAATGCACCTAATCAGCATGTCTTTCAGAATGTGGGAGGAAACCGGAGCACCCAAAGGAAACCCACGCATACATAAGGAGAATGTGTAATCTCCACACAGACAGTGAGCCAAGCCGGGAATTGAACCCGGATCCCTGGTGCTGTGCCACCATGTTGCCCCTGGGGTCACATCCACAGCGACAAAAATGTCTGTCTGTTCTTCTAATTGGTGAATCGCCTCTCACTATTGCTCCTCTGTTCCTATATGACAGCCTCCTCTGGTGCCGTGAATCTGGCTCTAAGGAACTAACGCCGTCAACTGTATCCAAAATGGAAAACTGAGCTGTATCTGGGACTCTGGCATTACCTGCCTGGTGCCCTTGGAGAGCTTGGTGGTCACCCATTCTACTCCTTGCTCATAGCCTCTAATGTCTACCTCTACCTCAGCATCGTGGATCCACTATAAAGATTTCAATAACTGTTCAAGCTCCAAAACCTGGAGCTCATTTTCCTGCAGCTGGTGACACTTCTGAAACACATGGTTTTCTAGGTCATCTGTAGCATCCACAACTTCCCACATGCTGCAGGACACACATTCTACATGATCAGGTTGCTCTGCTGTGTCGTGACTTTACTTCACTTATATAGGGCCCAGGACAGAATTCTCTGGGATCAATAGTATCGCCAACCCTGCCAGTACAATTTCACTCCAGCAGGGTTTAGAGTAGCTCCCCACTTTCAGGGAACTAGTGGGAGACCTTGCTGGAGTGAAGGGGGGGCAATCGGGGCCCCTCAAGGGATTAGGTAGCAGAGGGAGTCTTTCATGAGGCACTTCATCAAAGGCCTTTTGCAAATCTAGATAAATTATACCTACACACATTGTTTACTCTTTCTTTTACCTCAAAAAACTCAGTACATTTGGTCTATAAATTGCGTGGTCAGGATACTATGCCTCATGATTAAGTGAGCATGCTGGTAGTGCCAGCCTATGCCCCTGGTGCTGCCCAAGGGGCAAAATGCCCATGCCCAGGGGGCATCTTGGCACTGCCCACCAGGCATCAGGCAGCGCCAAGGAAGTGGGGCCTCAGGTGTGGGTCCGAGGGGGAAGGGCCTGCTGAGGGCAGGGCCTAGGGGGCAATTGGTGGGGGTGGGTAATCCTGCTGCGACTCTGCCATTTGGATCCAGTGGGCAGCAATTGGGCAGGCTGGAAGGGAATGGTCTGCTAGGGGGATCTGCCTCTCGTGGTGGGTGACTGTCTGCTGTGGTGGATGGGGGTCTGCCTCCCAGAGGAATGGGGGGAATCGTCACTACTGGGTGTGGGTCTGGAGATCGGTGTGCTCCGGAATGGAAGCTGGTCGGGGCTGACTCGGGAATGGTCGTGGAGGCCGTGATCGAGCCGTGAGGGGGGATGGGGAGGGCAGCACTGCGGGGGTCCCAGATTGGTCAGCGATCAAGCTGGCCAGCAAATTGCAGGCTGAGAGTTCGGAGCCACTGTGCATGCACAGAGTCACAGAGCTGTCAGACTCCAGTGTGAATAGGCCCCACCCCAAGCTTTCAATGATATTTACGATTGTGACCCCTGCATTACACAGAGTGTGGGAGGTTCGAGTCTGAAATCCCATTGAAAAAATAATCGTGATTTACACCAGTTTTCATGCAAATTCAGCACTGAGAAGGTTTTTGGGAGATTCGCCCCCACAATTTCTAAATTTGTGGCTAACACAAAATTGAGGCATTAGTCAATACTAAGGAGAACCACAACAAATTGCAGGAGGGCATGAATACATTTTCAGAATGGAAAAACAATTGGCAAATGGAGTTCACCACAGATGTGAAATAATACATTTTGGTAGGAAGGGTAAGAAAGTAGTTTATTACCTGGAAGGTGCAACTCCATGTGGAGTAGGGGGGACAAGAGAGTCACAGAGCACAATTACATCATTCACCGCTTACCAGAGTCATAAGAAAAGCAAACAACATGCTAGTTTTTATGTTTAGAGAGATGGGATTGAAAAGACGGGAAACTATGCTAAACCTTAATTAGGTCACATTTTGAGCATTGCACGCAGTTCTAGTCGCCATGTTATGAAAAGAATACAGAGGCATTGGAGAGAGTGCAGAGAAGATTTACAAGGATGACACCAGAAATGTGTGGATATACATAATCAGGAAAAGACTGACAGACTGGGCCTCCTCTCTGTTGAAAAAGGAAGACACCCTTACTCTAACAACACATGAGCTTATGCTTACAATTGTTTTCATCGCTTATTATTCCTCGGAAGGTGGGAGGTGATGGCCTAATGATATTATTGCTTGATTATTAATCCAGAAACTCAGCTAATGTTTTGGAATCTGGGGTTCGAATCCCGCCACGGCAGATGGTGGAATTTGAATTCAATAAAAAAATTCTGCTGATGACCATAAAATCATTGGTGATTGTCAGAAAAACCATTTGGTTTTCTAATATTCTTCAGGAAAGGGAATCTGCTGTCCTTACCTGGTCTGGCCTACATGTGACTCCAAAGCCACAGCAACGTGGTTGACTCTCAACTGCCCTCTGGAAAGAGCAAGTAAGAATGGGCAATAAAGGCTGGCCAGCCAGCGATGCCCATATCCCAGGAATGAACAAAAAAAAGAACAAGCCACCACTCCAAAGTCAAAGGAGCACCACTCTGAATAAGTATGGCTGACCAGGAATTTCTCTCATTCTTACCACCCAAGCATTGGCATGTTGGAAGAATTTGCAGGTTGACAACCAACCTGTTTGGTAACGTTCCGAACACACCTTCTGAGGCAATCAGATTCTGGAATGAGATTTGAATCTGAAGCTTCTGGTTCGGAGGTAAGACAATACCCACTGTGCGACATGACTGAATGAAGCAAGAGTATTAGGAAAGATCTTGGCCACAGAAAGAAGGTTTCTTCTTGTGAAGATCAACATTTACTAGAGATTGCCACCAAGAAATCAGAATGAGAGGAGTGGCAGAATGATAGAGAGTGGGATAGCTTGGTCTTGGGTTTGGAAATAGTTCGGCACAACATTGAGGGCTGTACTGTACTGAACTGTTCTATGTTTCTATGTTTCTAAATCCAATAGGGAATTGAGAAGAAGCTTCTTCACTCAAAAAGTGGTGAAATTTTGGAAGTGGCTATAATTGATTTAATTGCATTAAACTGCCATATATAAATGCATTTAAGGTGAAATTAGACACGAGTATGAGAGAGAGGTAATAAAGGATTATGATGGTGGATTTGGATGAGAGGAGGTGCAAGTTTGACTGTTTGACTGTTTTGGTTGAATGGTCTATTCCTGTGCTGTATATCCCTTGTATGAAATCCCACATATATCATCCAACCATTGAACCCTAATTAAGAACCCTCACAATGAAAAACCTGTCCCTCTCAAAGCACTGGAGTCATTTGCTTTGGAATCTTTGGTCATCTCAGAAGGAGATATAGTCAAAGATTCCAGTGAATACTGGTGCCAGTCCTCAGGGACAACACTTCAAGATTGAATAAAGCATATTGGAAATGCCAGATAATAAAATTGTGTTCAATAGGTCAGTGAAACATTTCACAGCTTTACATTGTTAAAATTTTTGATTGTGATAACTTATCCTTCAGCAAAGTGAACCCAACAGCATTTGAACTGTAGCAGAATTATGAACACTAGGGACACGATCTTACCCACTGTTCACAGCATGCTCCCGCTGCAGCGAGGTCAGAGAATTTGGTGGTCAGCCAAATCGCTGCTCTCCGCAGTGGGATGGGAAAATCCTGGTGGTGTGAACAGTGGTAAAATTCCAGCCTAGGTATGAAGAATTGTGGGCAGTGTAATGAATATCCTAATTTAACTCACAAACTATTAATTAAACAGAAGTATGAGGGAGAGGTAATAAAGGATTTAATAGTTTAGATCGCATTATCTATCCATCATAGAATCATTTTGATTTGATTTGATTTATTATTGTATAAGTATACAATGAAAAGTACTGTTTCTTGTGCAATATACGCAGAGCATGCCGTTCATAGAGAAGGAAAGGAGCTAGTGAACAACGTAGTGTTACAGGTATAGCTCGGGTGTAGAGAAAGATCAACTTAATGCAAAGTAGGTCCATTCAAAAGTCTGATGGCAGTCGGGAAGAAGTTGTTCTTGAGTCGGTTGGTAAGTGACCTCAGATTTTTGTACCTTTGCCCCGATGGAAGAAGGTGGAAGAGAGGATGTCTGGGTTGTGTGGGGGGGAGTCCTACAGTGCACAAGAGGCCATTTGGCCCATTGAGTCTGCACTGATTCTCTGACAGAGCATCTTGCCTCGCTCAATTCTGACCTCTGACCTGCCACGTGGAAAGGTTTGTATTTCTTTATGTTACGAATTGCGATTGTGCCCAGACATGCTCATTACCCAAAAGAAGCACCCCCCCATCCCAGACATGCTCATTAGTGAATTGTGCAGAATTTTAAAAATATTTTGTTCTGTTTGTTAAATGATTTCTTATTTGGAGTCTTGTTGGGATCTTAAAAAGTTCCTTCCTTTTTCTTCCGTCTTGACTCCCACTGGTGCTCTGTTCCAAGGCTGACTGCAGCCGCACTGCCTGATCAATGAGGACAGTTCTCCTGCATGAATAAAACAATCAATAGCAGTGGATTTTCTGACTGCCAGGAGGATGTGGCTAACGTAAGAACAATAATGTCAATTCCTGAAGTCCTTTACATATTCCCTTTCCAACAGGGGTCACGAGGCCAGGGACACTGAAGCATATTGTAGCCTTTCTACTGTGACCCCTGGCTTGGATCAGCAAAGTCAGGACAGAACAGGAGCTGAACCCAGAATTCAGAATGGGCTGCATCCACAATTCCACACCGAGACAACGGTTACCCATTGAATCAATGACTGAATTTAATATCTATGTCTCAATGCCTGGTCCATAATGGAAACCAAATAATGGAAATGAGAAACAGAAGATGCTCCACAGAGGTTATTGGCCTTTTTAATTGCCCTTTAAAAGGATCCATAGCTCATTTAAACAATTGAGTTTTTAAAATTGGATTCTGGCAAACATGAAGCATCGAACCATTTTTAGCCATTTGTAATTGACCTCAATCTGTGACACATTCAACAATCCTTTTCAGATTTCAGCAAATATCAGGTGTATCAACTTTACTGGTTAAGAATCTGTCCCTTTATTTTCTGATCATTTAACTAGATCTATATTCCATCGTTCTTGGTGCACATTCAACCTGCTTTTAGTAAGCTAATGATGCCTGCAGCTCTGAAATGTTACAACCAGTGCCCCCAAAATGGTGAAAAGAGGAGGCAAAGGGGTTTTATTGATTCACAAAATCTAGCTTTTTAAATATGGGAATATATATACTTGCAAAAGCTGAGGTTAAACCGCATTGTGAAGGAAGCAGTTACCCTGTGCATCATTGGGGCGGCACTGTGGCACAGTGGTTAGCACTGCTGCCTCACAATGCAAGGAATTCAGGATCAATTCCAAGCTTGAGTCACTATCTATGTGGAACTTGCACATTCTCCCAGTGTCTATGTGGGATTCCTCCGGTTGTTCCAGTTTCCTCCCACACTCCGAAAGACATGCTGATTAGGTGCATTGGCCACGCTAAATTTTCCCTCAGTGTACACGAACAGGCACCAGAGTGTGGTGATTAGGGGATTTTCACAGTAACTTCACTGCAGTGTTAATGTAAGCCTACTTGTAACACTAATAAATAAACGTAAAAACTTAAAAATCTTAACTGACAAAAGTTTCTTTACGAATCTATACAATGAAGGTCTAATGAAAAAAAAACACAAAGAAATGTGTCTCTCCTAAAGAAATCTGAACTGTTTTGCCTTGAAGTTACAACGTGGTTTCGCCTGCCTGTTCCCTTGATTGTCTCTCTGCTAACTTCATGGAGAAAAGTGCAAAAATAATGAAGAACCTTGGATGAATGTGCTAAGTATATTTTTCGTTGTTTGCCAAAGCATAGTTTCTGGGGCAATTGGCTAACCCTGTCTGGAAAGTGAAAAACTGGAGACATCTGTTTTTCTATTCACATTGATCATTAGAATTTGTCATGTGCATTGAGTATTGAGACAGGACAACTCAAGAGAAAGCAAGTCTGTCTCTTTATTCTGCTGACCACATTAATATCTTTATTTTCCCTTCTTTCTCAATGGGCTGTGGGCAACACTGGTACAGCTGTACTATTGTTCATCGTCAATTGTCTCAGTATCCGGGGCTGGAACCACATGTCAGTAAAGAAGGTAAACACAGCGAGTTCTCTTTTCTGAAGTGAATGAGTGAACTCAAGTTTTTAAAGTTTAGAAAGTTTATTTATTAGTGTCACAAGTAGATTTACGTTAACACTGCAATGAAGTTACTGTGAAAATCCCCTAGTCGCCACACTCCGGTGCCTGTTCGGGTACACTGAGGGAAAACTCAGCACGGCCAATGCACCTCACCAGCATGTCTTTCAGACTGTAAAAGGAAACCGGAGCATCTGGAGGAAACCCACGCAGACACAGGGAGACTGCGCAGTCAGTGACCCAAATCAGGAATCGAACCCTGGTCCCTGGCGCTGTGAGGCAGCAGTGCTAACCACTGTGCCACCCTCAACGAATTCTCAGCGAATTATAACAATGGCTTATCAGTTTTCATGGTCATTTTCTGGTAACATCACGTCTATTAAATGATTGATTAAATTTATTTCACACTTTGCCATGGTGAAACTTAAGCTCATATGACTTATAAAATCAGACTGGGGTTCTGGGAAAGGAACTGATTATTCTGATTTTGGTTTGATTTGATTTATTATTGTCACATGTATTAGCATACAGTGAAAAATATTGTTACTTGAACACTTCACAGAAAAAGCATACCATTCATAGAGAAGGGAAGGAGAGAGTACAGAATGTAGTGTCACAGTCATAGCTAGGGTGTAGAGAAAGATCAACTTAATACAAAGTAAGTTCATTCAAAAGTCTGATAGCAGCAGGAAAGAAGCTGTTCTTGAGTGGGTTGCTACGTGACCTCAGATTTTTTCCCAAAGGAAGAAGGTGGAAGAGAGAATGTCTGGGGTGCATGGGGTCCTTAATTATGCTGGCTGCTTTGCCGACGCAGCAGGAAGTGTAGGCAGAGTCAATGGAAGAGAGACTGGTTTGCATGATGGATTGGGCTACATTCACAACCTTTTGTAGTTCTTTGTGGTTTTGGGCAGAGCAGGAGCCATATCAAGCTGTGATACAACCCCAGAAAGAATGCTTTCTATGGTGCAATTGTAAAAGTTGGTGAGAATCATAGCTGACACGCCAAATTTCCTTAGTCTTCTGAGAAAGTAAAAGTGTTGGTGGGCTCTGCTTAACTATAGTGTCAGCATGGGGGACCAGGACAGGTTGTTGGTGATGTGGACGCCTAAAAACCTGAAGTTCTCAACCCTTTCTACTTCATCCCCGTTGATGTAGACAGGGGCATGTTCTCCTTTACAATCTCCTTTTGTTTTGTTGACATTGAGGGAGAGATTATTGTTGCCGCACCAGTTCACCAGATTCTCCATCTCACTCCTGTACTCTGTCTCGTCACTACGATGGTGTTATCAAAAAACTTGAAAATCGAATTGGAGGCAAATTTGGCCACACAGTCATAGGTGTATAAGGAATATAGTAGGGGGCTGAGAACACAACCTTATGGGGCACCGGTGTTGAGGATGATCATGGAGGAGGTGTTGTTGTCTATCCTTACTGATTGTGGTATGTGAGTTAGGATTATTCTGTCAGAAACATTGCTGTGGAGTTAAAAACTCCTCACTGTGTGACTGAATCCGGAATTGCAGGGTTGCTCCTCCTTCTTGCCAGGCCTAAATCAGGTAAGTTGGGATTCTACCAATAGGCTAGGATTTTGGGGTTTTTGTTTGTTTCTTTTTAAGGACTTGGAGGAGCAATAGTTCTCTTCTGCAGCACCACAAGGAAACCATTAAAGGACAGTCTAATTTCTACCCCAAATACTCTATAAGGTGTAGCAACATTGTGATTCATCATTTAAAAAGATCTTCCAGCCTCAGGATAATCAGAGTCTGAATGTAGCCCAAACCATCACGCGAACCAGCCTCCCATCCATTGACTCTGTCCACACTTCCCACTGCCTCAGCAAAGCACTCAGCATAATTAAGGGTTCCATGCACTCTGTCGAGAAAAAGATGCAAAAGTCTGAGGTCACGTACCAACCGACTCAAGAACATCATCTTCCCTGCTGCCATTTGAATGGACCTACCTTGCACTAAGTTGATTTTTCTCTACACCCTACATAACACTATATTCTGCACTCTCTCCCCTTTTTCTCCCTTACATATTCTATGAACGGTATGCTTTGTCTGTATAGCATACAAGAAACAATACTTTTTACTGTATACCAATACATGTGACAATAAGAAATCAAATCAAATTCAAATGATGCACTACGGGACTGTTTGAGATCCCAATACAAGGTTTCTGTGGGAATTGTCCATGATGCCTGAACTAAGGATGGCAATTTCCTGCTCTGATTACCCTCCAAAAAATTCTCCAACACTGAGTTAGACTCAGAAACAATAGACAGTTATCGTGCCTACATCAGACTTAATTAACTGGATGGTTACCCAGGAAATGTTAGGCTGAAAGAAACCTTGTCTAACACCACGGTAACTGTACAATTGACCCGTGACTGCACCATTGACCCCTAACCCACTGACTACTACCCCATGAGCCCCCAACTCCCCTTGACCTGACTTGACCAGCCCCTGAAGCCTGATGGGTATTCATGATGACATCAGCAAAATGGAGACACCTGCAAAGCCTGGTGGGTAAAAAAGCTAACTGTGTAACAAGCTACGGACTCTTGAAGCAGCAAATAACAGGATGGAATAAGCACAGGAATTGATTGGATTACATCTTTGCTGTACCTTGAACAGACAGTGATTGAGCACAGATCCCTACATATCATGTTCCTGAGAGAATTATGACCCCTGACAGAGGCACGACTCTTTCAGCATTCATGACAGAAAGGCAGTGATTGATTAGTGCCTGTCCTCTGAGTACATGACTGGAAGCATGATCAGTGCCAATAATATCTGTACAAGAAGGAGAGATTTCCAGACATCAGTAGCAGTAACCCGGGATCAACCATTGCAAAAGAAGCAGCAAGACTCTAAGACATCGGAACAAAGCCAGTCGGGAGGAAATTTGATCACTTGGCTTCACTGTGGATAGTATCTCTAAGTCCAAGTTTTATTAATTTGGATATTTTGTGACATTTTGATACCTTTTGAATACTTTGTATATAACTAAAGGGATGAGAGGTTAGTTACTTTTTGTGTAATAAAGTAAGTCAGAGATTAATTACTTTGTGTATAATGAAGTAAACAGAGGTTGAATACTTTGTGTATAACCAGTTTGAAGCCTAGTGTATTAAAGTCTGTGTCATAGATACTTTGGTGACAATTTGGTCGAGTATAATAAAGGAGATTTGATGTGAGGAAAAACTTCTTTACCCAGAGGGCGGTGACAATCTGGAATGAGCTGCCTGGGAGGGTGGTAGAGGAAGGTTGCCTCACATCCTTTAAAAAGTACCTGGATGAGCGCTTGCACATCATTACATTCAAGGCTATGGACCTGGTGCTGGTAAATGAGATTAGGTAGGTTAAAGGTTTCTCACATCTCGGTGCAGGCTCCATGGGGGTCAAAGGGCCTCTTCTGCACTCTGTGATTCTGTAAGAAATAAGCACGGTCTTCTGGCTGATTGCAGCTCATTCATCCAAAAAGAAATTACAGCCAGCCCATCTGCTTCTTAAATCATTTCAATAACCCGTCCACCACTGGAGACCTCCCTGACAACACAGCCGGAATTGGATACATACCACGTTCCCAGAAGAAATGAGAACTTCTGATGTCAAACATTAATTGACAAAGTAACATCTTCCATTAAGACAGCCTAAGTTGTTAACAGAAAGCATTTTAATTTCTGACAAAGAGGTGCAAATGGACCCTGTTTCAATACCCAGACCTTTCTCTAATCCAGACTGTTCTCTGGTTGTGACAATAGGATGGCCAGGTTTGATTTCTGACCCCATTTGCTGGATGACATCTTTTGTTCTAATTATCTGAAGAGTTATCACGCCTACTGAAACATGACATCTTCTAAGCAACAATATCACACTAAACACCCCAAGGTTCTTCATGGGGACACTCTAAAAGAAAATATGACACCACAGCAAATATGACATCAGGAAATAATGGGGCAAAAGACTAACAGTGTATTTGGATTTCCAAGAGGCATTTTATAAGGTGCCGCAGAAAAGGTGGAGATAAGAATTCATGGTGTTAGAGGTGACATACTAGCATGGATAGAGGACTGACTAACCAATGGATAACATAATTGGGATAAGTGGGTTATTTTCAGGCTGGTAAACTAACAAGTGGAGTGTCACAGGGATCAGAGTGGGGGCATCAACTATTTACAATTTATATTGGACAAAGGGACCGACTCCACAGCATCAAATTTGTGGATGATATGAAGAAAGGTAGGAAAACAAGTTGTGGGTTGGATACAAAGAGTCTGCAAAGGGATATAGGTCAGCTAAGTGAAAGGGAAAATAATTGGCAGATGGCATATAACGTGGAAAAATATGAGGTTGTCCACTTTGGGAGGGAAAGTAGATAAGGAGAATATTATTTAAATGGAGAGAGATTGCACAATACGGTGGTACAGAGGGATCTGGATATCTTTGTACATGAATCACAAGAAGTCAATGTGCAGGAACAAGTAGTTAGGAAGGCAAATGGAATGTTGGTCTTTATAGCAAGGGGCATAGAGGATGTAAGTAGGCCTTGCTACAACTGTACATAATTGTACATAACAGATAATATTGAGACCGCCCATAGGGTGGGACTTTCCAGCTGTGCTCATCCCAAGGTCAGAAAATCCCTCCCAAGATAAATGGACCTTTCCATGATCCATGTCCCACCCACTACAATTCCCATGAGGGGCAGGATGGTCAAATTCCATCCATACTGTCATGTGTACAGTTATGGTCACATTATTAAAGGAGGGGCATAAAGTTGCATTAGAAATATTTCCGAGAAGATTGGCTTGACTTATTCCTAGAATGAGGGGTGTGCAGGTTTGGCTTACATTCATTGGAGGTTAGAAGGATAAGAGGCGATCTTGCTAAAACATGTAAAATACCGAGGTAGCTTAATAGGGTAGATGCTGGGAGGATGTTTCCCACTACAGGGAATCCAAAACTATAGGGGGTACAGTTTAAAAATAAAAGATTTCCTAATTAAGAAAGAGATGAGAAGGAATTCTGTCTCCCAGAGGGTTATTAGTCTGTAAAATTCTCTTCCATAGAAAGCAATGGAGGTTGAGTCACTGAATATACTCAAGGCTGAATTTGATAGACTTTTGATTGACAAGGGCATTTGGGTTATGGGGGACAGGCAGGAAAGTGGAGTTTAGGTCACAATCAGCCCTGATCTTATTGTAAGGTGGATCAGGCTTGAGGGGCTAAAAGGCCATAACCTTTGTTTCCTTTTCTTATGAGGGCAAAGCAGACAAATTTAGGGGAGGTAGGAAGCACTGTAGGTTTGCCATTTTATCCTTTCAGTTCTTATGCCAGCGCTGAGATCAGATTGATGGAATGAATTCTTGGGCCTGAATCCAGCTTTAGGTGGTCTCAACATCAGCTGGAGTATATTTGTGTCACTGTGCACAGCTGTCAATCATTCTACAGTGAAAGGCATTAAATAAGCGGTCTCATTTCGCAAAAGCAACAAGACAAGCAGATATGGAAACTGGCGTAGTGCAGAGGGCTGACTTTGCATAGACTGTGCACAATGCCTGAGGGCTTAATTTCCTTTGGTGGCATACAGGCTGTATGCTATTTTAATATCGTCGCATTTCTACTTAAATTAAGTTAGTTCAATTATTACACATAGGAAAGCATCAACCAATGAGCTTCAGAAGAAATTAAATCTTGTGACCAGGGATCAGTTTGTGAAAAGACTGGGTCTTAAAAGAATCAAGGGCTAAAAATTAACATTCTCCCATTTTCAGGCATGGGTACATGATTTGCAATCTGCCCGCATCCGGCCCCATGGAGGCAGGCAGCACTAAAACCTGCCTTATTTGCATGGTTTTAGTGTTTGGCAGAGCATGACCCATGTTGATAGCTGCCTGAATATTCAACAGCAGCTTAGCAGCCTGTGTGCTTAACATATATTGACTCCCAGCCTGAAGCTCTTACAGTTAACCCGTCCCTTTTAAAGGGAAGCTGCACTCCATCAGAAGAAGCTGCTGTGAGCTACCTACAGTGCAACTGACTGCTTGTAGGAGTTGAGCAAATGGAGTACCAGGGAAGAGAGAGGGCTGCCTGGTTGACATCGGCCTCTAGAGACAAAGTCAATGGCAGGTGGGGGTAACATATTTCTGCAGGGGATCAGGAGGCCCTCAAGTAATGCCTTTCGAAGGAAATAGAAGTGGCAAGGGAGGTCAGATTGCAGGGTTTGGGCCCCAAGCTCTGGCAGCAGCGCTGTAGGGAACTGAATGACCTCACGTGGGTGCTCAAGGCAAGTGTGACATCTCATATTCCTCAATTCCCTAATCTGCCATGCTGTTCAATGCACTACACTACCCTACTCACCCATAAGCAGTCCCAAGCAGTCAGGATTCAGGCCTAACATTCAGAATAGTGATATGAGAAAAACCTCCTCATGCTGCGAGTGGTTAAGGTCGGGAAGGCACTGCCTGAGAGTGTGCTGAAGGCAGATTCAATCAAAGAATTCAGAAGGGAATTAGAATGTTATCAGAAAGGGAGAAATGTGCTGAGTTAAGGGGAGAAGATAGAAGAATGGAACTCAGAGAATTTCTCATATGGAGAGTCAGTACAGTCACGATGGGGCAAATGGCCTCCTCTACACCATACAGAAGCCCATCCTTTCAGTGCGGAAGTGGTGACCAACTCCATGACAGCATTTGCAGACCCAGCTGTGATACAGCTTCTGAAGGCCAATGTCTCAGCTTCTATAACAGCACAGGCATCTGCTATTGTATAACTCAGTGCCTCAATTCCAGCCTCAAGGGACTGTCTGTGAGGACCTTGGACATTCTCTACATGTCTGCATGCGTTTCCTCTGAGTACTCCAGTTTCCTCCACATCCCAAAGATATGCCGTATGGGTGCACCTGTAGATTTGAGACTGTGGTAATACTGTGCCTTTAAGAAATGTATTTTAAACATGTTTCTCTGCAGGTTTTTCAAGTAGGTCCTAGCAGTGTATTGGCACCATGATGTCTGTAACTAGTGTCCTCTAATTGTTACTGAAGCAATTAATGGACATCATGCTGATTTTAATCCGGATTAATGCAGGGTTGCGAGGTTTTTTAGTCCTATGGGGATTGCTGAGTGGGGCTTAATTTGGGGATAATTAACAGGACTGGTGATGCCTGCGGACAAATTTTTTCCAGAGTCTCTCTCTCTCTCTCTCCAGAGACTTCCTGAAAAGTTCCAAGATGAGAACCCTACGAGTTTTAATCCAACATTCAAAGGACCAATTCACAGCAGGTACTAAAAAGCAGAAAACTCAGCATCACGTGAGCATACTTGTTTTGTGTTCCAAGTCCAGAAAACGGTGTATGTTTTCACCTGGAACAATATAGCTGTCAATGTTTTTCAATTTGATTTGATTTATTAACATATAGTGAAAAGTATTGTTTCTTGCGTGCTATACAAAGCATACCATTTATAGAGAATGAAATGAGAGTGTGTAGAATGTAGTGTTACAGTCATAGCTTGGGTGTAGAGAAAAATCAACTTAATGCAAGGAAAGTCCATTCAAAAGTCTGACAGCAGCAGGGAAGAAGCTGTTCTTGAGGTGGTTGGTACATGACCTCAGACTTCCGTACCTTTTTCCTGATGGAAGATGGAAGAGAGAATGTCCAGGGTGCATGAGGTCCTTAATTATGCTGGCTGCATTGCCGAGGCAATGGGATGTGTAGACAGAGTCAATGCATGGGAGACTGGTTTGCGTGCTGGATTGGGCTACATTCACAACCTTTTGTAGTTCCTTGTGGTCTTGGGAAAAGCAGGAGCCATAGCAAGCCGTGATACAACCAAAAAGAATGCTTTCCATGGTGCATCTGTAAAAGTTCGCGAGAGTCCTAGCTAATATACCAAATATCCTTAGTCTTCTGAGAAAGTAAATGGTTGTAACTTGTAATTGGTAAATGTTATGCTAAATCTCTTTCTATTATATTTTAACTGTGTTCTTAAATAAACTTTATTTAATAAAAGCATCTTAGTGGGTCACTTGTATCATACCTGGAGTGAAACATCTTATGCTGACCATAGCCAAATTCAAATATAAAATTTAAGGTCGAGGCTAACTTCACCAAATACTTTGGAGTTTCTGCTTTGGGTCCTAACAGTATAAATATTTAGGCATCCCCCAACTCTCTTGGATTTAAAATGCTGTCAAGCTTATGCAGTGAGTAAAAACAATTTGCAAGTAAAAAGCATCACAACGAATAGAGCCATTCTGGAATTTCAGAGACTGTGCAACACACAGTTTTTTGCCCATGTAATAAATATCTGAGGATCTGAGACAGCACTCATTGTTCACAAGCTAATTGTTATGAAAGGTTGTTTATTGAACGTACATTGAAACGGCTTACCTTCAGCAACACTGCAATGTTAATAGTAATATTATACAGTATTAGTGATTAGAATAACACAAGACATTTTACCCATTTAATTGACATGTACTACATGGGACCAGCCCAATCTAAAAAATAACACACACTTTTTAATTGAAAATACACTGAGCATTAAAATGAGTTACAATTGATTGACAGAATACCCAAACTGGTGCCAATGAGTCTGGTGATGGGAAGCCCTGTGGTTATGATGGAGTAGACTTTATATGAATCCTTCAACTTGCATATTGAAACATTTCTTCAGAATGGCAGACCCTTTCAACAGTAAATGTCATACAAAAAAAGAGAGATTAATTTGGAACAATTATGCTTAAACCAAAAACAAAATCCAGTTGGGATGCTGTTGTACTGCAAGTTAAACCAAAGAACCAAAAGGTATGATTATTCAGTAATCACAGTTAAGTTCTGCATGGCTGATCATCAGGTTATTAACCTGGAGAAAGATAACAATGGTAGCAGATGTTCAATGATTCCAAAACAAAGCAGTTCAACAATTGTGTTAATTGTTAGTTCATATCAGTGATCTGCGGTTCACAGACCAGTAAACCCCTCTCATTTCTGCAGCATCAAGATTGTGGAATGCAGAGCTATCCTTGTTTTGCCGCATCGTGGAGTGAGGCGGCGCAGGAGTGAGTCCTTGTCCCCCTGTAAGACCACTTCTCCATCTGAGCCAGCTTTCATGGCAAGGTGTGGAGCAGAAGCCTGGTAATTCTCCACAGAGACATAAGCAGTGGAATTGAATGTACTATCATCGTAAAGGCTGACAGGGAAGGCTTTTTCAGAAACCAGGAAGCAAGGAACTCCCCCGCCTCTTGTGGGGAATGATACATAGCCCGTGGAATTGAAATAATTGACAGCAGGAACCAAAACCATAAATGTCACATATAACATGACCAAGCCTTTAATCTGTATTGTGTGTTCATTTGAACACTGCACTGGAGTGAAACCAATTTACCATTTTCCGCTTGGTGGCACCAAAATGGCAGCTCACCTTCGCAAGGAAAATGAGGGTGGGTAATAAATCCTGGCCTTGCCAGTGATACTCACATCCCTGGGATGAATTCAGAAAAAAGTTCAATTTAGTGATGCATTGTGACAAAGTTTGACTGTTGCAAACGGATAACCGATCATTTAATTGCATTGATTTCTGATATACTTTTGTGCGGATCCTGGAGTTGAATCTGTTTAACATCACACAGCACTGGGAACTTCAAGATTGTCGCTCAGACAATGGAATCAAATCCTTGAAAGGTGGGAAATGTCAACGAGACTGGCAACTTACAATTATTCTGCATGTTTCCTTTAGAAAAGAGTTTGAAGTAATAAGGATGGGTTGTCACCATGAATACCTAGCACCAAATGATATTGTAGACATCCCAAAGATTGGGAACACACGAAAGCTACATGAATACAGTATCCAACCCCTCGATAGCAATGTGCCAGAAGCGACAAGCGCTGCAGCAGTGGGAATGAATTTTAACTAAAAATGGAACGTGTTCTCAATTCCAATCCATAGTGGTGGAAAGTGAAAAGTCAGACCTAGGAAGGGAAGGACGTTTTCTCAATGCCACAGACGAGAGAAAAAAGAAAAATAATGGGCAGAATGTTACCATCTGGCCAAAGTCGATGGACCTTTGAGTGGCTGACCACATTTTCACAGCGATGCCACCCGCCTGCAGTGGAGGGGCTGTAAAATTCCACCAAATGAGGGAAAATCCCACACACAGCTCCAATCATTGCTGACCTCATTTGAGCTTTAGGTGTAAAGTCTTCACAAACGTTGCTCCATTATGATAACGTGATAGTTTCTCAAACATTGTCAGCCAAATATAAGATGTTGCGACGGTCAAAGAAAGAGAATGGGCTTCTGGAAGTGGATGTACGTCCTCTCGTTGCGGTGCCAACTGATGAAAAGTCCTTTCCAAGAGACGCTGGTAGAAATACCCCCACCCTCTCAGATGAGCAACTCTATGATGTGATCGGTTAAGGAGATACAGTTATTTGCCCTGCTCCCACACAGATCCCAGATTCTCCCTAGGAAATGCTGCGCTGTTTCAATCTTCCCCATGCAGGAACTTTGCTATGCAAAGATGTCGCTCCTGTTCCTTCCATGGGTGAGTCACTGGCTTGTGAGCAGAAGTGAGAATCTTGACTGATTTTCCCCTGATTCAAGGTGATGGTGTCAACTGCTCCCCACAGCCCCCTCCCCACTCACTTACTCCACACCTCTCTGAGACCAGTTAAGATTGCTGGCCAAGGGCAAGGGTTACAGAAGCATTGAGCAATACAGCACGGAAACAGGCCCTTCAGCCCAAAGGGTCCATACCAGCCATGGTGCTCTCGCAGCTAGTCCCAATTGCCCACGTTTGAACCACATCCCTCTAACTCTTTCCCATCCATATACTTATCAAAAATCTGGGATCTTCTTGCTCTTCATAGCACACAAGGCAACTCATTTTCCCTCCAAACTTACACGTTTACTAAAGGATTAATTTTCACCTTGATATGAGCCCATGTGAATTAATACTTCTAAATACAGAGTATGGAAGAAATAGTGAAGAGTTCTTAACCAGAGTTTAGTTTTTACTGAGTTTCGCAGCTATTCCGTAAGGTTTGGCTTGGCTATTATTAATCAGCTCGGAATAAATAATCAGACCATTTTGTGATGTGTAACTGGGAGTATAAATTAAGTTTACACCGAAGTGGTTCAATTTGTTTCTGGCCACTTACAACCAAGAATGAGCACAAAAAAGAGGAAGGGACCTCAGCCACATTGCTCCAAACAGAAAGAGGAAAGGGAACAGAACAAGTCCGAAGGAAGGAGAACAGCAAAAAGGCTAACTGGCATTTCATTGATAGTGCAGGTCATCTCTCTGTAAATTCTTACAGTAACATCATGAAATCAGGACAACGGTGTGTTAGGGTGAAAGAGTCAGCAGCCCAAGCACTGACACACAACCGCAGGACTGCTAAATAATTCAAACAATAACACAACAACAATGGTTCTTTTCTCTTTGTTGTTCCTGTGTGGCTGATTGGTGTGAGGAAGCTGGTTCAACGTTGCTGGGCTCTGGTCTCCCAACACAGCTGCCTGCTCAGCAGCAGCGCCTGCCCGACTGTACCTGGTGTCTTCCAACTTTGAAAGCCCCGTTGCTATGAATCTGAGAAGGATCCAAAGGCGGGATTTGTTGACCTGTAAGAGCAAAGTAGGAAACATTCATCATCAGCGCAGTTATCTCTGGGGACAGTTTGTCAAAGTCCCAGACTCTGGGTTCACTGCAATAGCACATTCATGTGATCCAGTATATGGCACACAGTCAAAAATGTCACATTGTTTTTATCTGTCTCTTAACAAGTCTTTCAGATCCAACTAAACTGGGCCACGGTATAACGTCTCAAAGACATCAATGCACTGGCATGTTTGTCAAAGCAGACTTGAACTCATGGCTTTCTGACTCAAAGCAGGAGTCATAGAATCAGAGAATCCTACAGTGCAGAGGAAGGCCATTCAGCCCTTCAAGTCTACACCAACTATCTGACAGAGCATCTTGTGGCACAGTGGTCAGCACTGCTGCCTCACAGTTCCAGGGTCCCGGGTTCGACTCCCGGCTTGGGTCACTGTCTGTGTGGAGTTTGCACATTCTCCCCACATCTGAGTGAGTTTCCTCCGTGTGCTCCGTTTTCCTCCCACAGTCCGAGAGACATGTTGTTTAGGTGCATTGACCTGAATAGGCAACTAGGGAAATTTCATAGTAACTTCATTGCAGCGTTAAAGTAAGCCTCCTTGTGATTAATAAATAAACTTTACTTTATCCAGGCCCTATCCCCATAACCCCACATTCTTATCCCGCTAATTCCCCTAACCTGCACATCTTGGGACGCTAAGGGGCAATTGAGCATGGCCAATCAACCTAATCCAAACATCTTTTTGACTGTGGGAGGAAACCCATGTAGACATGGGGAGAAAGTGCAAACCCCACACAGACAGTCACCCAAAGCTGGAATCAAATCCAGGTCCCTGAGGCTATGAAGTAGCAGTGCTTCCACTGTGCCATCCTGTTGTACCATTGAGCCAAATGAACACTCAAGTCAGGCAAAATAAAAGCAAATTTCTGCGAGTGCTGGAATCTGAAACAAAAACAGAAAATGCTGGAAAATCTCAGTAGGTCTGACAGCAGCTGTGCGGAGAGAACGGAGCTAATGTTTCAAGTCTGGATACGTTCGGGCAAGACTCTCTCTTTGATCTGATTTATTATTGTCACATATATTACGGTGAGAGGTATAGTTTCTTGCACCCTACACAAAGAAAGCATACTGTTCGTAAAGAAGGAAAGGATAGAGTGCAGAATGTAATGTTATAGTCATGGCTAGGGTGTAGAGAAAAATCAGCTTAATACAAGATAAGACCATTCAAAAGTCTAACCGCAGCAGACAAGAAGCTGCTCTCGAGTCGGTTGGTACATGACCTCAGATTTAATAAAAACTATCTTCCCCCGATGGAAGAAGGTGGAAGAGAGAGTGTCTGGGATGCATGGAGTCCTTCCTCATGTTATCTAAAGTATAAATATACTTACAGCATAAAGATACTGTCAGACCAGCTGTGATTGCTCCAGCATTTTTTATTTTTGACTCAAGTTAGTTAACCTCATCTGGCTTAGCAGTGAGTGAGGGCGTCAGAGCTGGTATTGTGTAACCAGATTGACCTCTCTCTCCTCATCCCTCACTCCAACTCTCCTGGAGAAAATGGCTTCCACACTGGTGTCGACTCAGAATCAAACTGGGCCTGGCCCTGAACTGCCTGATTAAACAGCTTGCTGCAAATTACTCCATTCCGAATATTACCGGAACCTGGAACTTAGCCAAGAGAATCTCCGACAGAACGGTGATCTTTTCAGTGTTTAATTGTCTCTTGAGAGAAATGAGTGTCAGGGCAGCTCTGTGTGTTTTTTTTTCCTAAGCCTCTCCATTATGTGTAAGCTTATACTCCACGGAGCGAAAATACGCATCTGGCCTGCAATGCAGAGAAGTCTGCAGCATCTTCACACTGCCAGGTGATTCCCCCTGGCCTGTATCTCTCCGCTTCAGCAAATTCAGCAAACAGTTAGTGAATTCCACGGACGAGCGAGCAATTTAAAACCAGAGAGTTAAAATCCAGGCTGACAAACACTTTGCTGCAACGGTTGGGTAGCTTCTCCTGACGTAAAACAAATCTTCCCTCTTCAAATACATTCTCACAAGAGAGACACAATGCCGCTGCTCTCCTTGTTACTAAAATCCATCAGATTTTTTTTAAAAAGCTACAGTGAAGGCATTCCAATGGGGGGATTTTGATTTTTGCATAACGTATGATGCAGTTTAGTTTCTACACCTCTTTATTTTTGATGCACATACGAGAGCTTTGATTGATCCCCTGAGTCACAAACTGCCATCAACAATCATCAGCCATTCCTGACATACATCCACGTCTTGATTTTTTTTTTAGAAAAAGAGACTCCAAACAAATGCTCATGATTTCCCAGTTAAATTTAGGAATAAACAAGCAGATACGATTGCTGGGAACGTGCCTGCCAGCCTCTGATTAAAAGCCCAATTCTGTGAGTGAAGACACTGCCCCTATTATACAGACTGAGCATTATCTGAGCAGCTACTCCACAGATTATATCAAATTGAAAGAAAATGCAACTATCCCACTGACTTCAAATTGTGGGATTATTGAAAGATTGTGTCTGTTCCTGTTCCCGAGGCAGGTAAGTACCCTATTTTTTGGACTATAAGACAAAATCTTTTTCTCCAAATCAGACCTCGTCTTATCATCTGCTTAAACTTATCTACTGTTTAAGTGGATTTTGGACACCAACCTCATCCAACCCGGGGGGGGTGGGGTGGGGGGATGTGACAAGTGCAGGAGCTGCTGCGTTTTCACAAGCTCTGATGCGACTCATCTTTTAATCCTGATGCACAACTCATCCTTTATTTGGATCCAGGAATATAATTGCAGTGTTCCTGGAAAACCCTAGTCAAACTTTGGTGACAGAGTTCAGTCAAGCGCATCCTTAGTTAATGGAGGCAGTGGCAGGCGGCTGGGGTGGGGCCCAGTTTGCCCAGTTCGCAGTGACAGTTGCGCTGGTGAGCAGTCCATCCTTCAGCGATGCCCAAGGCAACAAGCAGATGGCTGCCATTGCGAGTGAAGTTGTGGACGATGGCCTTAGCTCCCTGGCAGACTATTGGTGCTTGCATTGATTTGATTTATTATTGTCACACGCATTAATATACAGTGAAAAGTATTGTCTCTTGCATGATATACAGACAAAACAGAGAAGGAAATGACAGATCCAGGATGTCATGTTATAGTCGTAGCTAGGGTGTAGAGAATGATCAACTTAATGCAAGGTAAGTCCATTCAAAAGTCTAACAGTAGCAGGGAAGAAGCTGTTCTTGACTCGGTTGGTACCTGACCTCAGACTTAGTCTTTTTCCCAGTGAAAGAAGATGGAAGAGAGAATGCCCGGGGTGCATGGGGACCTTAATTATGCTGGCTGTTTTTCTGAGGCTGTGGGAAATGTAGACAGAGTCAATGGATGGGAAATTGGTTTGCACGATGGATTGGGCTATATTTATGACCTTTTGTAGTTTCTTGCAGTCTTGGGCACAGCAGGAGCCAGAGAAAGTCACAAGTTCAGATGTAGGTTAGCATGCATGCGGTACAGTAGCTAGCACTGTTGCCTCACAGCACCAGGGACCCGGCTTTGATTCCTGGCTTGGGGTCACTGTCGGTCTAGAGTCTGCATGTTCTCCCCGTGTCTGCGTGGGTTTCCTCTGCCTGCTCTGGCTTCCTCCCACGGATGGAGGAGTTCGCTGGATTGGCTATGCTAAATGGGTGTCACGCTGGCAGAATGATTAACACTGCTGTCTCTCAGCACCAGAAACCCGGGTTTGATTCCAGCCTCAGTCACTGTGTGGAGTTTGCATATTCTTACTGTGTCTGCATGAGTTTCCTCTGGGCGCTCCAGTTTCCTCACAAAGCCAAAAAATGTGCAGGTTAGGTTGATTGGCCGTGCTAAATTGACCCTCATGTCAGGAGGAATCAGCAGGGTCAATATATGTGGTTACAGAGATAGGGCCTGGATAGGAGTGTTATCGATCAGGCTTGATGGGCTCAATAGCCTCTTTCAGCACTATAGGGATTTGACTGGTTTTAAATGCTGACCAGTTAATGCTGTCTGTAAACTGTGACTTACTGCCAGTGCCTCTGGCCTCAGCAGATCTGTCTGATCACTTTAGTAAAAGGATAAGTAGCAAAACAGCTTGCAAGGGATGGGATGCAGGTTCAGGAAGATGGGAGTTGGGGTTGTGGGAGAGGTGTAGATTAAACAACAAAGAAAATTACAGCTCAAGAACAGGCCCTTTGGCCCTCCAAGCCTGTACCATCCATGATGCCAGACTGAACTAAACCCCCCCCTCCCCTTCCGGGGACCATACCCTCTGTTCCCATCCTATTCATGTACAAGTCCAGACGTCCCTTAAAGCTCACTATCGTATCCACTTCCACTATCTCCCCAGGCACCCACCTGCCTCTGTGTAAAAAACTGCCTTGTACATCTCCTTTAAACCTTGCCTCTCGCACCTTAAACCTGTGCCCCTTAGTAATTGACTCTTCCACCCTGGGATAAAGCTTCTGACTATCCGCTCTGTCCATGCCCCTCATAATCTTGTAGACTTCCATCAAGTCGCCCCTCGACCTCCATTGTTCCAGTGAGAATAACCCAAGTTTCTCCAACCTCTCCTCATAGCTAATGCCTTCCATACCAGGCAACATCCTGGTAAATCTTTTCTGTACCCTCTCCAAAGTCTCCACATCCTTCTGGTAGCGTGCGATCAGAATTGAACATTATATTCCAAGTGTGGCCTAACTACGGTTCTATAAAGCAGCAACATGACTTGCCAATTTTTAAACTCAGTGCCCCGGCTGATGAAGGCAAGCATGCCATATACCTTCTCCACCTGCATTGCCACTTTCAGTGACCTGTGTACCTGTATACCCAGATCCCTCTGCCTATCAATACTCTTAAAGGTTCTGCCATTTACTGTATATTTCCTATCTGTATTAGACGTTCCAAAATGCATTACCTCATATTTGTCCAGATTAAACTCCATCTGCCATCTCTCTGCCCAAGGCTCTAATCTATCTATATCCTGCTGTATCCTCTGATGGTCCTAATCGCTATCTACAAATCCACCAACCATTGTGTCACCCACAAACTTATTAATCAATCCAGTTACATTGTCCTCCAAATCATTTATACATATTAAAAACTACAAAGGTTTCAGCACTGATCCCCGAGGAATGCCATTCATTCAGAAACACACCCTTCCACTGCTACCTTTGTCTTCTATGACTGAGCCAATTCTGTATCCACCTCGCCAGCTCACCTGATACCAAGCAACTTCACCTTTGTGAATCATTAGGTCTATCAGATTATGCATAGGCTGGGGACATCCAGAAAAACAGACCACCTCTGGCTCAAAATATCTTTTAAAAAAAAATCATTCATGAGATGCACACATCACAAGCAAAGCCAGCATTTTTATTGTCCATCCCCAGTTGTCGAGAAGGTGAGCAGCCACCTGTGTGGTACAGGTACTCCGACCCTCTGACCTTGAGGATAACACAATACTGAGTGAATGTTGCACAGTTCAAGGTGTTCTTTTTCAGAAAGCCCTGGCTATCTGCCTATGTGGATGTAAACAATCTCAGATTGCAGAAGGAGGCCATTCAGCCCATCGAGTCTGCATTGACTCTTACCCTGGCTTGCCCGATATCTACCTTGCTAATCCTCTTAATCTATTTACCCTGGGACATTAAGGGCAAATTTAGCATGGCTAATCCTTCTAACCTGCTCATCTTTGGAGTGTCAAAGGAAACCGGAGAACCCAAAGGAAATCGACGCAGACACGGGGAGAACATACAAACTCCACACAGTCAGACAAGGACACAATTGAACCCAGGTCCCTGGTGCTGTGAGGCGGCAGTGCGACCCTTATGGCACTACCTTACATCACAGCACCAACATCACAGTGGCTTCATTGCAGTGTTAATGTGAGCCTACATGTGATTAATAAATAAACTTCAAACTTCGTAAGCATGTGATTGAAAGTATCGAGTTTATAGATTGACTCTCCTTTTCAGCACTGATATACAATACTCACATTAATGGTCAGCTCAATGTTTCACCCTCCCACCAAATGTTTTGTCTGTCAGTACCTTATAACTGGGCTCAATTGGAATCAAGCAGGCTGCGTTGCTAAGATGTACACACACACTGTTAGTATTGGACAGCGATGATATTTCAGAATGGCCACCACCCATGCCACTCAGCGTATGAATCCATCCCTGTTCCTGGAGGAATTTTTTTTGAGGCTTCAAAGGTTGACTTTTGCAGCAATGTTGACAATTTTTCCAAGAACAGCAAGAGAATTACCCCTCAAGCAATATCACAAAGCCAATCTGTCTGGACATTGTCACTTTGCTGCTTGTGGGAGTTTGCTCTGTACATTTCCGTGACTGTGTTTCAAAAATCATCATTGGCACTTCCTCGAGTTGAAGATGATTTTCTCTCGTCGTTGGTTGGGTAGCAATGAGATTTCAGTATTGGTTGTGGGATTGTAGATGGCTCTTGAGTCCATTCTCAGCTTTGCAGCTTCTCCCACAGTGAGGACATCTCACTGCTGGCAGGTGGTTAACTCAAGCAGCTTCCATCTCTTTCTAACTCTCTTACCGTTTTCTCTCTCTCTCTCCATGGCTGTTCTTGTTGATCACTATTTTTGATGACGCATCATCATTTTGGCTACAGTTTGGATATCTGCTTCCTGGAAGCCTGAAGGTTGTCATTGAAATGTTTCCCTTTGTCCCCCCAGGGTCAGGCTTGCTGACAGAGCCACGAGCTGAGCAGCTGGTTGGGTAACCTTGAGTCGGACATTCTGACAACGGGACCCAGCCATCTCAGCTGGTGTGAGATGAATATGATCTCTACACTTGGCATGTCTGTGTCTTGGAGGGCTTCAGAAGTACTTCACTTTATTTATTAGTGTCACTAGTAGGCTTACATTAACACTGCAATGAAGTTACTATGAAAATCCCCTAGTTGCCACACTCCGATGCTTGTTCGGGTACACGAAGGGAGAATTTAGCACGTCCAATGCATCTAACCTGCGTGTCTTTCAGACTGTGGGAGGAAACCACAGCACTCGGAGGAAAGCATTTTGGGATATCATGCGGTCACCGAAGGTGCTCTCTAAGTGCAAATCTTTCTTTCTTTCACACAGCTATCAGGTAGGGAGTTTGTGAATTTTGACCCAGCGCTGATGAAAGACCTGCTTTATGTTTTCAAGTCACGATGGCGCATGACTCGGAAGGAATTTTCAGGTGGTCGTGTGCTCAGTAAAGACACTGCTAGTCCATAGATGTGCAGGTTAGGTGGATTGGCTATTAAAATTGGCCATTCGCATCAGGGGGATTAGCAGGGTAAATGTGTGGGGATATGGGAATAGAGCCTGGGTGTGATTATGGTCAGTACAGACTCAACAGGCCAAATGGCCTCTTTTTTTACTGTAGGCATATAAGATAATGAAGGGGATGGATAGGGTAGAGGTAGAGAGATTCTTCCCGCATAGAAAGGACAGCAGGACTAGAGGGCACAGCCTCAAGATAAAGGGGGGTGCAGTTTAGAACGGAATTGAGGCGGAACTTCTTTACTCAAAGGGTGGTGAATCTCTGGAATTCTCTGCCCGTTGAAGTGGTGGAGGCTACCTCGCTAAATATATTTAAGTCACGGGTAGATAGGTTTCTGATAGACGGGGGAATTAAGGGTTATGGGGAGAAAGCGGGAAAGTGGAACTGAGCCACGACAGATCAGCCATGATCTTATTGAATGGCGGGGCAGGCTCGAAGGGCTAGATGGCCTACTCCTGCTCCTATTTCTTATGTTATGTTCAGGGATTCTATGGAAATTCCAGGTTTAACATCAGGTTTATCTTTCCTGCCATTTTTTTTGTTAGCTTCCTTCAAACCTTTGAAAACAATTAGAAAAGCTCATTGCTGGCAGAGTATCCAGATTTATATTTACACTCGGCTGATTTTAATGCATTTCAGCTGCCACAGTCACTGTGGCCATTTACCACACTGTTGACCCATCTCACGCATGGAAACAGAAGCAATGAAAGATGGATGCTTCAGAGCTCCCTCTGTTTATATTCCAAAGGTTCTAGATAGCTGCCAGCTCAGCTAGCTTCCCAATATCAGCTTGCAGATGTGACTAGACAAAACACTTCTGTACTTCATCCCAATTGTTTGCAAACTCATCTGTCTTTCCAATAGGTCGTCATCTCCATTCTTTCAGCAGAAATTTTTAAAGGCGTTTTGGTCTGCTGAATCTAATGCAATCTTTCTCCCTGAGGATTGGTACTTTACCAACAATCACCTGGTGCGTACACACTTTTGGTCAAAGGATGGAAGCTTGGTCAATTACTCCATCAAAATCAATCAATCCCAGTCCAACCATTCCAAATGGACAGGCTGATGAATACCACATGCACTATATCCACATCCAGACACTTATCAAGTTTGTCTCACGTTACGTAGAAATATAGAAACTTAGAAGATAAGAGCAGGAGGAGGCTATTTGGCCTTTGAGCCTGCTCTGCCATTCATTATGGATCCTGGCTAATCATCCAACTTAATTGTCTAATCCTGCTTCTGCCTATAGCCTTTGATCCCATCCGTGTGGACAGTGGCCCCAATCCATTATGAGCAAACTCAAACCGTGTGTTAAAGTTAATTTATTAGTCACAAGTAAGGCTTACATTAACACTGCAACGAAGTTACTGTGAAACTCCCCCATTCACCACACTCCAGCGTCTGTTCAGGTCAATGCACCTAAATAATACATCTTTCAGACTGTGGGAGGAAACCAGAGCACCCAAAGGAAACCCATGCAGATACGGGACGAACATGCAAACTCCACAAAGACAATACCCCAAGCTGGGAATCGAACCTGGGTCCCTGGCGCTGGTGAAGCAGCAATGCTAATCACTGTGCCACCATGCCAGCCATACCTGACTTCATCCAAACTGTGCCACAGTACGCTGGAGTTGATACAACTAAAATTTTTTTAAAAATTGACAATCGGCTCCAGAATGAATTTGCTGTTAAATTGACTCTGACTGAAATTTAACCATGTCTAGTCAATGATACTCTGGCCATCCAGGGGAGGTTGAGACTCGTTGGAGCAGCTGTTTTTTTTCCCCCCGTAAATCTAGAAACCTATCAAGGAGAATATTGTTGCTTCTTTATGGCATTTTTAACCACATTGGAAAGATCTTTTATATTTATAAACAGTATGGTCCCCTGATTTTCCAAAGGACAATCAGTAGAAACTTCAAAGAAGAAATGACATCTAGCCATTAACCACTTCTCCCAATCCTCCGCCAAAGTTACAATGGGAGATCTGTGAGAAAATCTCCACGGACATTACAGGCGCGCACGATTAGAATCCCTACAGTGAAGGAGGAGGCCATTTGGCCCACCAACTCTCTGACAGAACACCCCACCCAGGCCCTTTCCCTATAATCCCACATACTTATCCCACTAATTCCCCTAACCTACAAATCTTGAGACACTAAGTTACAATTTAGCATGGCCAATCCACCTAACCAGCACGTCTTTCAGGCTCAGGGAGGAAACCAGAGCACCCAGAGGCGGGAATGTGCAAACTCTACACAGACACCCAAGGCTGGAATTGAACCGGCTCCCTCGAGCTGTGAGACAGCAGCGCTAACCACTGTGCCACCCAATACCACAAGTACTATGATTAAGATGGAATATAAAATGTGATATCTACTCATCTGTACATTATTGAAATTTTGCACAGGACACACACTTCCTCTCCATTAACATTACTTCCCTTTCTCATGAATTTTGGTTTCATTTATGAATCTATATTTACCGTTTATAACTAGTAACATTCCCCAGTCAATTTTGTCTTGTCATCCGATACAATCACAAACTTTGCCACTAGATGTCACCACGCAAAGAGCTTCTGAAGTCTGTACACAATATTGCCACTTTAAATCCAAAAATATGTGCATTTCCATCAACTAATCGGATTGTACCACAAGTATTAGTGAATGGTTATGCTATTCCAGAATATTTGATGACCATTATTGTTGCTTTAACACAATAGCTTCACAGTTTCAGTACTTCCAACTCAATGGCTGTTTTAAATTTTACTTTCTAAAATTATGCTAAAATTTCATGAGACTACACTTGCAATATAGCTTGCAATTCTGGTCATATTATTATACTGTAAAGGGTGCAGAGAAAATTTATAAGTGCAATATCAGAAATGCATGGGTATACATATTTAATAAATATGTATAAGGAAAGGATGAACAGAATGAGTCTCTTTTCTCTTGAGAAACAAAAAGTGGAATGCTGCATTAGATCAAAAGATCAGTGAGATCTGGACGATTCTTAAATTTACAATAAAATCGACCACGGAACATTTTTTCCCCATTAAGAATAGGGACAAGCTTGTTGAATCGGAGAAGCTAAGCAATTCCATGCACTGCAGCAGCGCAGCGACTGTTAGGTAGCGGGACGGTGAGAATATGGATCTATGGCATGCTGCGCCGAACATCCATTTTTTTTGTACAAAAGCTGTGCTATTGACGTGCATGGCCTCAAAGTACCTACCAGTTATTTAAACATAATGATTACTTAAACATGATCCTCTGTGGGATTTAATCCCTACTGCACAGATGGCCATTCAGCCCTTTGAGTGTGCACCAACTCTCCGACAAAGCATCCCACTCAGGCCCCCATCTCTGTCACATTTACCCCAGTAATCCTCCTAACCTATACATTTTTGGACACTAAGGGACAATTTAGCAACGCCAATCCACCTAACCTAACTTCGTTGCATAGTTTGCATGCACATCAGCTGGACAGAGCAGAGGTTCAGTCAAGGTGTTTCAGGTAACAACCCAAGCAGACATCAGTGTACCAAATCAATTACCAATACGCGAATAAAGATCCTCCACCTAGTTAAGTAGTAGCTGGACATTGAAATACTGTATATAATATTATGATCAGTATACAGCCATGTTGCCATGAGTAAATGGCAGTCCACAGTGGCAGCAATTCTGTAAGAGGAAACACGGGATGGGAACAGTGGCTCTGTGGAGGTAGTTGCTAAATTTTACACCCATGGCTGCTGCCCCATTGAGAAACCTCCCAGGGCTTTGAGGGCTGCTATCGCACTGGATTTTTCCATTCTTTAGTCAGTTTGGAAACAGATCAAGCTCTCTCTCTATTCAAGCTGTATCCCTAGCCTGTTCAAATTAGAAGGGGGGGAGGTGGTGGGGCAGGAATCAAAAAAAAATCCAGTGCCAGCACATTAGGCCAACTCAACCCCATCATCAGAAACTGGCACCCAGAACAACACAGGCAGGTTAGCTTCGTACTAATGATTGAACACTGCAGAAGAGTGTACAAAATGAACACAAAAGAAATTTATGTTTAAAAAGGAGATTGAAGATTTTCAACTGCCTTATCCTGGATGTAAGGCAACGTTGGTGCGGACTTTTCCAGTGTATTTGTTACAAAGGTGCACTGCATTTCATTTGGCTTGGAATAGAGTGCTTGGTTTATTTAGCAGGACACCCCAGCCACAACAAACACCTGGGCAAGTTCAAAATAGAAAGTGAGACCTCACATGACCAATAGATGGCAGTGTAACATAGTTCTAGCTCAGGTACATATAAACTGCAGCAACATTTCTTGCTTTAAAGATAGCTGGGCAAACCGTGAAATAAATTCCAAACAAGGATATTTCTCCAATCTGAGGATACCATTCTTTGGGAAATGGTGGCACACCTTGGAACAGCCATCCAGGATGTTTTTCACTCCCTAGCAGTCCTGTCAAGACAGCTTGTCTTGGATTTTGGTGCCAGACAGAAGCTTAAAGCTCCCAACGAGGACTCCAGCAGTTTATTTTACAACCAGCCTGAGTAAGAGCATGGGCAGTGTGGAAAATGGATCTGACACTATCAGTTTCCACCTATGTGGGTGGCTTAAAACAAAAAGGGTTTTACTGCAAAGTTTTTATTTGTGTTACAAACAGGCTTACATTAACATTGCAATGAAGTTACTGTGAAAATCTTCTAGTTGCCACACTCCAGCACCTGTTCAGGCACACTGAAGGAGAATTTAGCGTGGCCAATGCACCTAACCAGCGCATCTTTCAGACTGGGGAAAGAAACAGTCCAAAGATGTGCGGGTTAGGTTGATTTGCCACGCTAAATTGACCTTAGTGTCAGGGGGATTAATAAGGTAAGTATGTAGAGTTATGGAAATAGGGCTTGGGTTGGATTGTGGTTGGTGTAGACCTGATGGGCTGAATGGCCTCCTTTTGCACTGTAGGGATTCTAGATTCTGTGAAACTGAAGCACCTGGAGGAAATCCATGCAGACATGGGGAGAACATGCAGACTCCGCACAGACAGTGACCCAAGCCAAGAATCGAACCTGGGTCCCCAGCGCTGTGAGGCAGCAATGCTAACCACTGTGCCACCGAGGCCCACAGTGGAGATGAGGCCAAGAGAGATCAGCAATGATCATATTGAACGGTAGGGAAGGCTTGAGCAGGTGAACTGCCTACTCCTGCTTCAAGTTCTTATGGTTGATGTACCCACATCCACGGTGATTCTGTCAATGCAACTGAGCCACAAAATAGGAAATCCAAGCCTCAGGAGCAGAAACCATCATTTTAACTGAAATGTACTCCAAGCTCAATGATTTTAAGAAAACATTTCTTCAACAAAATCAAATCATTTTCATAATATTCCAGGTCTGAACTTTTAACTTATTGAAGCTTCAGGTTACCAAGTAATTCACTGCCAGATCAGGGAAAAGGCAGCTAAAGGTCTCTCAACTAACAATATTTCTGCTCCATCCACAGCAAAGAATGAAACCTGATCCTGCCCAAAGCGACTGGCTTAATGCATCGGATTGGATCTATTTTCCCTTGTTTGATCTAAAAGTTTGATTTTGTGACAAGCTTCACAATTTTTAACTGCCATCAAACACTAGTGATTGTGTTTCCTTCTTCAAATCACTTCTGGTGTTCGTGCAGGTTGGCGCCTGACATTAAGAAAGAATTCATTCTGTGAAATACTTTGAGACAGTTGGGGAATGATAAAGGAAATTACAAATGCAGGCATTCGGTCCTGATCGCTAAAACCTGGCAGCGACTGTGAGTTGGCAATCTGCTCCTTCAATTCCTCCTTCTAAGAACTGACCTGAGCTCCCTCCACACATGATAGCCTGAATTTTCAGGACAATGAGCGGTCGATACCTGTCAACTGGAGAGTCATTGGGGAACGCACCCCCTCCAACGCCTGCAGGCCCACTGCCAAATCAGACTCAAACAGAGGTTGACTGGCAATAGGCGGGACCTCCATCTGCACTTGGACAGAAGTCCCACCTTGAAGATCTGTTGGCCAACCAGATTGTCTGGATGAGCTGGAGAGCTGTCAGCCATAGTGCTGCAGTGGCTGGAAGAGGTACTTCAGCTTTTCTCTTGTTAAAACCCACAACCCCTAACATAGCTAGGACATTACAACACTATAAATGCAGCTTTACTGTGACGTATATTACGGTTTTACAAGAGCCACCAATAAAGTTTATTTATTAGTCACAAATAGGCTTACACTATTCACACTGCAATGAAGTTACTGTGAAAATCCCCTAGTCGCCACACTCTTGTTCGAATTCACTGAGGGAGAATTTAGCACAGCCAACGCATCTAACCTGCACATCTTTGGTTTGTGGGAAGAAACCAGAGCAACCGGAGAAATCCCACACAGACATGGGGAGATGTGCAAACTCCACACAGACAGTGACCCAAGGCCAGAATTGAACCCAGGTCCTTGGTGCTGCGAGGCAGCAGTGCTAACCACTGTGCTGCCCTAGAAAGACAGTAAAGAAAAGAGAGAACATGGGGAGGCCAAAGACCATCTCAGGATGGTCACCATGTCCTGTGGGGACTACAGTGATCTGTATCTCTTGCCTCTCATCCTTACAGCTGGAATTTAATAACCTCACAGTACATTTTAAATCCATTGTGATGTGTTCCTCATCTCTTAGGGAAAAATTTTCAATTTTCGCAAAACACAAAGTCCTCATTTAAACCCACACTCTTCATATCTGATGACATTCATTATCTTTCTTCTAAAATTCTAAGCCTTAGCAGCAGCTCTGGCAGGGACCGAAGATTCCTTTTCAACTTTCATTTTCAGAGTGCATAAACAATTAACCTTCAAAATGTCCATCTCAAAATGTTCAACTGAGATTGTTTGTGAAGACTTTTGATCATTCGTATCTTGGAACTTTCTGCAGGCAGCAGGTAGGAACAGCATGGCAGCACAGTAGTCAGCACTGCTGCCTCACAGCGCCAGGGACCCGGGTTCAATTCCTGGCTTGGGTCACTGTGTGTGTGGAGTTTGCACATTCTCCCCGTGTCTGCTTGGGGATGCTCTGGTTTTCCCCCCACACTCCCAAAGATGTGCTGGTTTGGTGTATTGGCCATGTTAAATTCTCCCTCAGTGTACCCAAACAGGCACCAGAGTGTGGCGACTAGAGGATTTTCACAGTAATCTCACTGTAATGTGAATGTAAGCCAACTTGTGACTAATAAATAAACTTTATGCTGCAATATTCCAAATATTTTTCCCACCAGCAGAATTAAAGGTCATGTTTTTGCTTAGTGTACAAGCCTGCAATTCAATTGCTAATATCTGTGACTTTTGATTAGCGAGTCTTCTGCCACCAAAAGCAATTTCTCCATATTTATCTAATCAACATCCACTAGTTAGAACACCTCTGCTCTTATCTTCCTCTGCCCAAAGACCACCATCTCAGCTTCTCTCATCTGCCCACTTAACTGCAGTTCTGCTGCCAATATAAATCTAGCTCTTCATAATTTTGAAAATATGACAGGACAGACACACAAGTGCAATGTAGCAAGTAAAGGCATTCTTCTGAGCATTACGATGCTAATACTGTGCTATTACCATGCTTGACTCGAAACTGAGGAGCAACAGGAGACTCCCAGGAGGAAATACTTGAGCGATGTTCCCAAAGCATCCCTGAAGAGGTTAAGCATTCCTACTGGGAGTTCCTAGCTTGTGACCAAACAAAATGGAGAAGGCTCATTTGGAAAGGCACCAAACACAATAAGAGGCTGTATTGGGAATGTGCAGAGGCACAATGCTCCAAACAACTTATCTACCCAACCCTTCCAGCACCATACTGTCCCACATATGACAGTCTTCAGATTGGACTTATCAGCCAGCTCAGACACCATTGGATAGGAGTGGAAGCAAGACATCCTAGATCCCAACTGTTAGTGGTGTGTGTGTGTGTGTGTGCGTGTGCATGGGGGGGGGGGGGACATTGGCAATCAAGAGGTCATCTGACCTCTCTTTTCCTGATGCAGAAAGTTCTCGTAAACAAACAACATTTACCAATTCCACTGCAGCAGATACCTCCAATAAATGACCAATATTATTCTGTAGTTTTGGTCCCAGTGTTTTCTACGTCAGAACCTGTGAACCTGTGGGTGGTTCCATTCGATATTCAGCAATACAGAGTCCAATTGGATTTACTGTAGCGATATTATGTTCCCCATCTCCTCTGAGGAAACTTAGTCAAAGCTGGGCTATAGTTCCTATGGTATCACTTACCATTGAGTAATTTTGTATCTCAGCTACATATCTAATGTATGAGCTTTAACAGTTAATACTGGCGGTTATTTTACTGACGGTGACATCTGGTAACCTCATTATGGAAAGGAGGTCATTGCATTAGAGAGGATACGTGAAGAGATTTACATGGACGCTGCCCGGACTGAATGATCGCAGACTGGAGGCAAGATCAATTAGGTTGGGATTGTTCCCAGTGGAACAGAGGAGGCTGAGGGAAGAATTGATTGAGGTGTGCAAAATTGTGAGGGATCTGAATTAGGAGGGCCTATTTATTTCAGCAAAGAGGTCATTGATGAGGGAGTACAGATTTAAAGTAATTGGCAGAATGATTAGAGTGGGGAGGGATGAGGAAAAATATTTTCAGCCAAGGGGCTGAGCGGGAACTCACTGCCTGAAAGGGTGGGGAGGCAGAAAACCTCAACTCGTTTAAGAAGTGTTCCAATGTGCACCTCAAGTGCTGTAACCTGCAGGGATACAGATCTAATGCTGCAACGTGGGATTAGGCTGAGTGGCTCACTTTTTAACCAGTGCAGACACGAAGGGACAAGTGACCTCTTTCTGTGCACGGAACTTACTGTGATTATACATCACAGCCAGGGCTGACTCTGTCCTCAATCAATTACAAATTTATAGCAACCTGGAATGGAGACCCTTTCTCCCTTCCTCACCCACATGGGTCAGAACCATCTCAGTGCCTTAAATACCATCTCAGTTGGGAACAGTTAGTTCAGTTGGGATCTATCGTGGATTTTTTTCCTCCATTCATCCACGGGACATGGGTGTCACTGGTTGACCAACATTTATTGCCCATCTCTGGTGGCCCGAGGACAGTTAAGAGTCAATGAACTTGCTATGGCTCTGGAGTCACATATAGGCCAGACCAGGTAAGGATGGTAGATTTCCTTCCCTAAACCTGATGGGTTTTTCCAACAATCGACAATGGTTCCACGTTTATCCGTAGAACCTTAATTTCAGATATCTTTTATCGAATTTAAATTCCACCATCTGCTGTGGTGGGATTTGAACCCAGCTCCCCAGAACATCAGCCGAGTTTCTGGATTAGCAGTCTAGTGATAATACCACTATCTCCCAATTGGAGAAGGAACAAGGCAACTCCTTTTCAACGTGGCAGGAATATGCAATGAGTTCATAACTCATTTCTCCAAAAACAGAGGAGCCTGAGGAGATCTGCCCCCGAGTGTGTCTGCGGTTTCATTGTCTGTTATACATATCTCTTTTTCTACCTTACTGTGTCTCAATGGGTTTAGTTGTGTTTAGAGGAGAGATTTCAGTGTTGCAAAATGACCCAATTGATTTTGATTTTCTTTGCAGTCAGTGACCATACTCAGCACCAGCCACTCAGCTGGCAGCTTGGTGCATCTATCTATCCACAACCCAACCTCCAGAGCTCTCTCCAACTCAACACGCGTGACTTTTCAATTTCCTGCACCATCTGGATTCTTGAGTTCAGCAAAGGTTAATCACTTTCAGACCCACTGGGATTCTGCAGCAAGAAAAGTGTTGAAATACCAAATTCTACCGCATGCAACAGTTGCTAGTTAAAGGGAAACTTTGCTCCAGTGATTCATAACATGGAATTCACGACCACCAAATGTAGTTGCAGCCAGAATGCTGACTGATTTCAAGAAGAAATTAGATATAGCTCTTGGAGCTAAAGGGATCAAGGGATATGGAGGTCAGGGGGAGTGGGGGATTAGGATGTTGAATTTGATGATCAGCCATGATCAAGATGAATGACGGAACAGGCTCAAAGGGCCAAATGGCCTTCTCCTGCTTCTAGTTTCTATGTTTCTATTTCACAATTTGTACTGCTGAAATTGCAATGCAAGTTCCTCTGTTCCTGTGTCACTTTATGTCAAATTCCTCCACCAGCTGACTAAATATAACTGAATCTGGTGGGGAGTGGAGGATGTAAAAGGGCACAGAAAGAGGAAGTCCTCTTCTTCAATCTGATCATGCACAATGTACATCTGCATGGATCCCAGCCTCCCTAACTTTAGATTTCAATGCTAAATATAAACAAATGTCCTGATTGAGGGAAATGAATGCAAAGAACGGAACATGTTCCTATCTCTTAAAGCCTGGTAGCAGTATGCAATGACGTGGAGATGCCGGCATTGTACTGGGGTAAGCACAGTAAGAAATCTCACAACACAGGTTAAAATCCAACAGGCTTATTATCCACAAGCTTTCAGAGCGCTGCTTCTTCATCAGCTGAGTAGGAGTTGTGTTTTCAAACAGGGCATATAAAGACACAAACTCAATTTACAAAATAATGATTGGAAAGTGAGGTAATTTGATTTGACTTAAATTAAACTTGATTTACAGGTAATCAAGTCTTAAAGGTACAGACAATGTGAGTGGACAGAGCATTAAGCACAGGTTGAAGAGATGTGTATTGTCTCCAGCCAGGACAGTTAGTGAGATTTTGCAAGCCCAGGCAAGTCATGGGGGTTACAGATAGTGTGACGGATAGCGTTCTCCAAGGCGGCCTTCACGACACATGACTACGCAGAGTCACTGAGCAGAGACTGATAGCCAAGTTCTGCTCATGAGGATGGCCTCAACCGGGATCTTGGGTTCATGTCACACTATCTGTAACCCCCATGACTTGCCTGGGCTTGCAAAATCGCACTAACTGTCTCGGCTGGAGACAATACACATCTCTCTAACCTGTGCTTAACCCTCTCTCCACTCACATTGTCTGTACCTTTAAGACGTGATTACCTGTAAAGACTCGCATTCCAACCATTATTTTGTAAATTGAGTTTGTGTCTTTATATCCCCTGTTTGTGAATAGAATTCCCACTCACCTGACGAAGGGGCAGCGCTCCGAAAGCTTGTGGCTTGTGCTACCAAATAAACCTGTTGGACTTTAACCTGGTATTGAGAGACTTCTTAGCAGCATGCAAGGCAGAGAATACTTCTTTTATTCATTGGTGGGATATGGACATCGCTGGCTGGGCCAGCATTTATTGCCCATCTCTATTTGCCCTTTAACTGAATGGCTTGTTAGGCCATTTCAGAGGGCAGTGAAGAGATAACCACATTGTTGTGACTCAGGAGTCACATGGAGGCCAGACCAGGTAAGGAAGGCAGATTTCCTCTCCTAAAGGGCATTTGTGAAGCAGATGGGTTTTTCCGAAAACCAACAATGGTTTCATGGCCATCAGTAGATTCTTAATTCCAGATACTTTTTATTGAATTCAAATTCTACTATCTGCCACAACAGGATTCGAACCCGGGTCCCCAGAACATTAGTTGAGCTTCTGGATTAATAGTCCAGCGATAATACCACTAGGCTGTCACCTCCCCTTAGTGGTAAGTTGGCACTTCTCAAATTGTCTCCTTATTACAATTGTTCTAGATTGCTAATATTAACTTTCCTAAATTCCTCTTTCGAAACTTTAAAGATGTTATTCTCCCAACAACCCTGCTGCATTGAAATTAAAAATCAAATTCATTCCTTCCAAGGACCTCAGAATTTCTTTCTCCTACATTCTTCTTTTTAAGTTTATTTATTAGTGTCACAAATAGACTTACATTAACACTGCAGTGAAGTGACTGTGAAAATCCCCTACTTGCCACACTCTGGGTACATGGAGGGAGAATTCAGCATGGCCAATGCACCTAACCAGCACATCTTTTGGACTGTGGGAGGAAACCGGAGCACGCAGAGGACACCCACGCAGACACAGGGAGAACGTGCAAACTCCACAGTCACCCGAGCCGGGATTTGAACCTGGGTCCCCGGCGCTGTGAGGCAGCAGAGCCACCATGCCACCCTTCTTAAGATTCCAGGTTGGCATCACCTGTCCACTGTCATGGTTCACCTTATATTCTTTTTAAATAATGTCCTCTTGGATTCTCAACAGTTTAATCTGCAGAGCCTAGTGATCAGACAGCATTCCCCATGATAACCATTAACGGCTGATCCAATTTTCGAAGAGTAAGTATTACTTACTGATTCTTTCAAAGAGCTCTTCAACGTTAATGGCATTCTTCGCACTTGTTTCAACAAAGATCGCGTTGATGAACTTAACGTATTCCTGGGCATCCTTTACTGTAACCTCTCTGGAACAGCAAACAAAGGTTGATTAGTCAAACCCGGATCAGTCAGGGATAGGGAGATTACAAAAAATATCTTCAGCTGTTTGAGGTTTGTGCATGCAGACATGGTTCATCCAATTAGCAGCAATGCATCATAAAATTCCAATATTTTCTAGTGAGCTATTATTCATTCACATATATTGGGCGGGATTTTCCACACCCACCTGCCTCCAGGATCATCCAGTCTACAGAAAGTCAATGGATTTTTGGCTGGGCCTTGGAGTCTCTCAAAGTGGTGACTCTCCAGCCTTTTTCTTTAACAATGATGAGCAACAGACGATTTTTGTATCAACATTATATTAAATAGTATAATCTAACAGTGTAAACTATTCATAGCATCAATAATCTGCTATCAATCTGATGAAAGGATTGACGTATGAGGAGAGATGTATGGGGCCAGGGCAGCATAGTAGTTAGCACTGCTGCTTCACAGAGCCAGGGACCTGGGTTCGATTCCCGGCTCCGGTCACTGTCTGTGTGGAGTTTGCATGTTCTCCCCATGTCTGCGTGAGTTTCCTCCAGTTTCTTCCCACATTCTGAAAGATGTGCTGGTTAGGCGCATCGAGCCAGACAGGTGCCGGACTAGGGGAATTTCACATAACTTCATTGTGGTGTTGAGGTAAGCCACACTGGCAGCTAAATAAATAAACTTGAACTTTAGACAGGTGGGCTTATATTCGCTGGAGTTCAGGAGGAGGAGAGGGGATCTGATTGAGGTAGACAAGACAATAAAAGGAATCGGAAAGATAAATGTAGACCAAATGTTTCCTTTTGTGGAGCAACCTAGAACAAGAGGTCACAGGTATAGGTTGAGAGGTGGTGGATTTAAAACTGAAATGAGGAGGAACTACTTCTTGCAGAGGGTGATGAATCTGTGGAACTCGCTGCCCCATAGCGCAGTGGTTAAATGGTTTCAAGAAGGAGATAGATATATTTCTGACAAAACAAAAAAGGGCTAAGGAGATATGGGGAACAGGTGGGGAGGTGGATTTGAGACCAGGGAGAGATCAGCCTTGATCTGATTGAGCCTACTCTGCAATTCAAAGGGCTGAATTTGTCTACTCCTGCTCCCAATTCCTACGTTTCTAACGTGGATACGCTGCATTGCAACACGGTTTTGAGGGAAGTGGCAAAAGCCTTTAATATGGACGCAATCCTTGCTTCCTAAGAGGGCAGAGATGATCTGCTGCTTCTGTACAAAGCAACCTAGATTATATTGTGCAGATACCAACCTCATATCAGCAAGGTCACATTTGTTGCCAGCAATTGCGACCACAATATTTTCAGGCCCATGTTCTTTTAATTCCTTTACCCATTTCTTCAAAGTGTAGAAGGATTCCTGAGTGGAAACACACAGTGAACACAATCACAGCTCCAAGTAAAACAAGCATTTTTTTTCCCCCTCGCAGTACAAGAGTTTAACCTTAGTGACAAATCTATTTTTTTCTATTCAAGTGCCCGTCAGTGTTTTATTTCCTCTTTCAGTTTTCTTTTACCATGTGTCATCTCAAAGTGAGGCAGTGCTGTTGATATTTCCAGCAATGAATGCTTACCCATGCAATCATTCATCCTTCAGATTACTGTAAGCAACATGCTTCTTTTTAAAACAAATAATTCTGGAATTTTTACAAGTGTCATCTTTCCAAAACTTGGCTAAATGGCTACGTTGGCTCGTCATCAGCAATCCTCCACGACCGCTGAACAATCGGTCTTCATGCGGAGAATGAATCACCTCTTTAATCCCCAGCATTTCCCTTCAGTTCAAACTTTTCACCATAGCGGCTTCACATCTGGAGCTGACACATTCCCAGACGGCGACAGACAGTCCTTTGATGGCACGGTGGTCCTGATCTGACAGTGCACCCGGCTGCCTGGAGCTGTGCTTTCGCATCAGCGCGACCTCAGGAATGTTGCATGTGAACGTTAAGGCAAAAATATTCTCTTAGCCCCCCTGCAGAGTGCATCAGAAATGGAAACTGTAAAGACTGCTGTTAGACGTTTTGGGTTCACTTGTTCCTGTAAATACTTTCACGGGATGCTGAGTAATAGTTTTTCCAACAGGCCTGTCTGAGAATTATCTGGGGAATTGTTTTTTTAAAATCAGGCTTTACTGCTCGTCGAATTGAACCTTTAACTGTGCGCAAGAAATGCATTTCAAAACACATTTAAAAATCCTTCTTTTCAAGAATGCCTTCCAGACCTAGCTTCCTCCACTTTCCCTTTTCACCCAGGTTCAATACCCACCATTTCTTCCTTACATTTACTTTTCGGCACTGAGGTATTTTAAAGCCTTCTGGATCGAGTTTAGACCATGAACTTTGTCCTCCATTTTGATCCATTTATTTGCCATGTGCCAGTCTCTGTACCTTGCTTTTGCTTCTAGAGCTGTACTCTGCCAAAAAAAACTTATTCTGCTTACAACACTTTACTTCCTTACTCCCACCGTTAATGCTCCCTTTGCCTTTTGTTCCATGACATCTTTGTAATTTTAGTTTCTCCCACCCTCTAAACTTATGGTATGGCTTCTGCTCTGCCCAAGACTAAGAAATTACAAGGGGGTCATGAACGAAGCCCAGTCCATCATGCAAACCAGCCTCCCATCCGTTGACTCTGTCTACACTTCCTGTTGCCTTGGCAAAGCAGCCAGCATAACTAAAGACCCTACGCCCCCCTTGACATCCTCTCTGTCAGGAAGACAATACAAAAGTCTGAGGACATGTAAGAACCAACTCAAGAACAGCTTCTTTCCTGCTACCATCAGACTTTTGAACGGACCTACCTCACACTGAGTTGATCTTTCTCTACACCCTAGCTATGACGGTAACACAACATTTGCACTCTCTCATTTCCTTCTCTTTGAGCAGTATATTTTGTCTGTATAAAGTGCACAATACTTTTCACTATAGCCTCACATAAGCAACAATAATAAATCAAATCAAATATTCCGACCATCCCCACACCTTTCTACTTCCCTCCAGGAAGAACCTTCAAAAGTTAAGTCTTCACAAATGCTACCAGACCTGCTGAGTTTTTCCAGCACTTTGTTGGAATGTCAGTAATACAGACAATGGAGTGAACACACACTAATGTACAATGCAGATGAGGCCCCATGGTGTAACCTTGTAAAATTGGCGCCACTCTGTATTTTAAGGAAATGCCATTTTTATCTCAGGTTTGGCATTTCTTTATTTTCTTCAAGGATGGTGACCACGATCGATTACTTTCTGCTCCTTTTCTGATACCAATTTACAGGAGCGGTCTAAGATGAATTACTTCAGCTCAGACCCTGGATCGAACTGGTGCGGTCTGCGCAGCTCAAACTCTCAGCCGAATTACTGCACTTAGTAACTGAGTGTTCGGGGAGCTGTGGGATTACTCACTGCATCTTGGTCGACACGCCTGCATTTCATGGAAACCTTGCGTCTCTTACACCCCATTAGGAGGTAGCAGAGACAGCAGATAGCCTGAAATATTGTACAAGTAGCCAGAAGAACAATCAATGCAAATGGATGAATATTGACTGCAGTCTGTTGGAAGTTCTCCAGTGCGGGTCTGTAAGGTTACATGAGAACCATTCTCCATTCATTTGCATTTACTGATGACTTGCAGTCAGTAATGTGATCATTTCAAGAAGGTCCTTTATGATTTGAGAAAAATGTATTTGTTGTGAATTGATTTGGAATGAGTAATGGCTCTAAAGTTACCCACGGAAACATCAGACTGGGACGACCAGAGCCTCCGAATGTTCAGAAACTGAAAGGTAAAATTTTACAGTGCAGAGTACTGTTAATATTCTTCTCTGTACCGACAACAGTTGAAAATAAGTTCCAAAGTTTGCCTCCTCGACCTGCACAGCAGCAGCTGCAGTACAGCGGCAGAGCAAATGGAACTTAACCCTGAAAGGTGTGAGGTGATGCATTTTGGAGGGACCCACAAGATTCAGTTACAAGTGGTGTACCTCAAGGATCTGTTTTGGGGCCACTGCTGTTTGTCATTTTTACAAATGACCTAGATGAGGGTGTAGAAGGATGGATTAGTAAATTTGCTGACGACACCAAAGTTGGAGGAGTTGTAGACAGTGAGGATGGATGTTACAGTTTGCAGAGGGACAGATAAGCTGCAGAGCTGGGCCGAGAGGTGGCAAATGGAGTTTAATACGGAAAAGTGTGAGGTGATTCACTTTGGTAAGAGTAACAGGAGTACAGAATATAGGGCTAATGGAAGGACTCTTAGTAGTGTTGACAAGCAGAGAGATCTCGGTGTACATGTGCATAGCTCCCTGAAAGTTGGCACCCAGGTTGAAAAGGTTGTTAAGAAGGCGTACGGTGTGTTAGCTTTTATTGGTAGAGGGATTGAATTTCGGAGCCGTGAGGTCATGTTGCAACCGTACAAAACTCTGGGGCGGCCGCACTTGGAGTATCAGTTCTGGTTGCCACATTATAAGAAAGATGTGGAGGCATTGGAAAGGGTGCAGAGGAGGTTTACCAGGATGTTGCCTGGTATGGTGGGAAGGTCTTATGAGGAAAGGCTGAGGGACTTGAGGTTATTTTCATTAGAGAGAAGGAGGTTACGAGGTGACCTGATTGAGGCATACAAGATGATCAAAGGATTGGATAGGGTGGACAGTGAGAGCCTTTTACCTCGGATGGTGATGGCTAACATGAGGGGACATAGCTTTAAATTAAGGGGTGGTAATTATAGGACGGATGTCAGAGGTAGGTTCTTTACTCAGAGGGTAGTAAGGTTGTGGAATGCCCTGCCTGCAGCAGTTGTGGACTCGCCAACTTTAAGGGCGTTCAAATGGTCAGTGGATAAGCATATGGATAACATTGGTTCCACTGGTCGGTGCAACATCGAGGGCCGAAGGGCCTGTACTGCGCTGTAATGTTCTATGAATACACAATTAACAAAAAGATCCAAGGAAGTACAGAGGATCAGAGGGATCTTGGGGTCCATAGGTCCCTGAAAGCCACAAAAGAGATAGATAAGGTGGTTAAGAAGGCATATGGGATACTTCCCTTTATTAGCTGAGGCACAGAATATATGAGCATAGAGGTTATGATGAATAAAGGCAAAATGGTGGAATCTGAAACAATGGTGAGGGGAGAGATGGAATCCAAGGTGTACAAAATTATGAGGGACATAGATACGGTAGATAGGAAGAAAATTTTCCCTTAAGTTAGATCAGGGATCAATAAACAAGAGGATAGATTTAAGGCAAATAGCAGGAGATTTAGAGAGAATTTGAGGGAAAACATTTTCACCCAGAGGGGGGTGGGAACCTGGAACTCACTGCCTGAAAGAGTTGTCAAGGTAAAGACCCTCACAACATTTAAGCAACATTTGCGTCCAAGTTACAGACCAAGTGCTGGAGCGTGGAATTTGAATAGATAGGTGCTTGATGGGCCAAAGGGCCTCTTTCTGTCTGTAACATTACTTCAAGGATATCTCAGACACATTCAGCCTTGTTATTGTTACAGGATTAATGGCTGATCTATCAGTGCGTTAGTGATTCAGGTACATGGGGTGAAGGTTGCAATGTGACAATGTCACTGAACTTATAACGCAGAGGCTCAGGTTAATGCTCTGGGGACACAGGTTCAAATCCTACCGTGTCAGATAATGACATTTATAAGAACATAAGAACATAAGAAATAGGAGCAGGAGTAGGCCATCTAGCCCTTCGAGCCTGCCCCGCCATTCAATAAGATCATGGCTGATCTGTCGTGGCTCAGTTCCACTTTCCCGCCCTCTCCCCATAACCCTTAATCCCTTCTCTTATCAAAAACCCATCAACCCGCTTCTTAAAAATACTTAGCGAGGCAGCCTCCACCACTTCAACGGGCAGAGAATTCCAGAGATTCACCACCCTTTGAGTGAAGAAGTTCCTCCTCAACTCCGTTCTAAACCGCCTCCCCTTTATCTTGAGGCTGTGCCCCCTAGTCCTACTGTCTTTTTTGAGCGGGAAGAGTCTCTCCACCTCTATCCTATCCATCCCATTCATCATCTTATACGTCTCAATGAGATCTCCCCTCATTCTTCTAAACTCTAACGAGTACAAGCCTAGTTTATTCAGCCTCTCCTCATAGCTCAATCCCCTCAACTCCGGTATCAGCCTAGTAAACCTCCTCTGCACTCCCTCCAGGGCCAAAATATCCTTGCGCAGGTGCGGCGCCCAAAACTGCACACAGTACTCCAGCTGCGGCCTCACCAATGCCCTATACAGCTGCAGCAAGACCTCCCTACTTTTATATTCAATCCCCCTCGCTATGAAGGCCAATTTACAATCAATTTTGGATTTACAACGAAATTTAGGAATTGAAAGTGAGTCTCAATAATTACAACAATGAAAACCATCTTCAATTGTTGTAAAAACCCATCTGGTTCCCTCTAGGGAAGGAAATCTGGTGTCCTTATCCATAGGCGTGGCCTACATGTGACTTTAGATTCAAAACTTACCAATTGCAGGAAGACTGTCTCCTTCCAGCATGTTCCACATTAAAGAGCCTCAATACAATTATCATTTCTATTTTAAGTAAAGATAGCCTTTCAAAACCTCCTTATATAAGTTCTTCCTGTGTACCAGTTACCTCCTCTCTCTCCTCAGCATAGATACATTATCTTCCTTTGCAAAGACAGATGAATTTGTTTAATAGAATCAAAGGAAAGAACCCCTACAGTGCAGGAAGAAGCCATTCGGCCCATCGAGTCTGCATCAACAACAATCCTACCCAGGCCCTATCCCCGTAACCCCAAATATTTGCCCTGTTAATCCCTCTAACCTACACATCTCAGGACACAAAGGGGCAATTTAGCAGGCCCAATGCACCTAACCTGCACATCTCTGGACTCCGCTATTTCTCTTGCCTCCACGTACAAGTCCACTTTTTTATCCCCAATTGGCCACACTCTTCCTTTTACCATCCTGTTTGGATTTATATGCTTGTAGAAAACCTTGGGATTTATTTTGTTAGCTGCCAGTCTCTTCTCCTGCTCCTGCTTTGCTTTTATTAGTTTTTTCACTTCCCCTCTGGTCCATTCAGCCTGATTCTCCATCAAATTTTCTACCTCAGATCTGTCATATGCACATTTCTTCCTTTTCACCTTCATTTCTCTCATTATTCAGGGTACTCTGGATTTATTTATCCTATCTTTCTCCTTCAAGGAAATAAATCTCAACATTTCCTGCAATACATTTTCTTGGAAGGTGAATCATTGTTTAGCCATTGCCCTTTCTGCCAACATTTGATTCCAACTCATTTACTCTCTCATCCCATCAAAGTTGGCTTCCCCTGAATTAATTATCCCTGCTCTGTACTGTTCTTTGTCCTTTTCCCTGGTCAACATAAGCTTTATGATATAATGGTTACTGTCTCCTTAAAGCTGCCTCATTGACATTTGATCCACTTGGGCCAACTCATTCCCCAGAACCCAGGTCCAGCATTGTCTGCCCTTTCATTGGATTAGAAACATACTGCTGTAGAAAATAATCTGGAAAACACTCCAGGAGCTCTCGCCCCTTTAGTCCCTTTGCCCTATTCCTGTTCCACTCTGGATAATTGAAGCCTCCCATTACAATTACTCTAGAATTCTTGTACCTCTCTGGAATTTCTTTACGAATTTGTTTCTCAACATTCCTTCCACTAGTTGGTGGTCTATATATTACTACACTGATCAATGTTATTGCACCTTTCTCCTTCTTTATCTCTAGCCAGAGAGATTCTGTTCTTGGCCACTCTGGCACATTCTCTCTCTCCAGTACTACAATGCTATCTCTAATCAACATTGCCACTTCCCTCCACTTTTTCCTCATTGTTACCAGCAATAAGCCTTGCCAAACAGAGAGAAGACAAGCATTATAAAAGTGTCTGCAATTTGCATAAAAATTAAAAGTTTCCCTTATACAATTAATTGAATGCAGTTTGATTTGCACACTTTCAGTTAAAACTATCAGGAAGAAAAGTACTACAGGTATTGAAGTGTCTGGGAGTCAGGTTCCACCATTTCGAACTCTCAGCCAGTGAAAACCTCCAGGTGTCTTCTCCAGTTGAGTACCAGTTATACTCAAAGTATTATGTCATTGCCCACTCTATACTCGATTTGCAAAACCTTCACAATCGCTCCAATTCTCCACACAAATAAAACCCAGGGAATGTTGCCAAAAGCAGAACTGATATGAGCTTACACATAGAACATAGAACATAACAGCGCAGAACAGGCCCTTCGGCCCACGATGTTGCGCCGACCAGTTTAAAAAAAAACAATGACCCACTAATCTAAACCAATCCCTTTTCGTCCATAAACCTATCCACGGATCTCTTAAACGCCCCCAAACTAGGCGCATTTACAACCGCAGCAGGCAAGGCATTCCAATCCCTCACCACCCACGTGGACAAGATGCTCTTTCAGAGAGTTATTGCAAACTCGATGGGCTAAATCGCCTCTGCAGGGATTCCCTGGATCATAGCGATTTACAGCATGGAAACAGGCCCTTTGGCCAAACTTGTCCATGCCACCTTTTTTGTTTAAATTGCCCTCATTTGGCCCATATCCTTCAGTACCCATTTTACTCAAGTAACTGTCTAAATGCTTTTTAAAAGACAAATTTGTACCCGGTTCTACTACCACCTCTGGCAGCTTGTTCCAGACACCACCCTGTGAGAAAAAATTGCCCCTTTGGACACCTCTCACCTTAAACCTATGCCCTCTAGTTTTAGACTCCCCTACCTTTGAAAAAAAATGACTTTCTCGCTGATCTGTGCCCCTCATTATTTTATAGACCTCTATAAGATCACCCCTCAGCCTTCTACGCTCCAGAGAAAAAAGTCTCCTTCTATCAAGTCTCTCCTTATAACTCAAACTATCAAATCCCAGTGGTATCCCAGTAAATCTTTTCTGCACTCTTTCTGGTTTAATAATATCCTTTCTATAATAGGGAGATCAGAACTGTTCACAAAATTCCAAGTGTAGCCTTACCAATGTCTTGTACAACTTCAAAAAGATGCCCCAACTCCTGTATTCAATATTCTGACCAATGAAACCAAGCATGCTGAATGCCTTCTTCACCACTGTCCACCTGTGACTCCACTTTCAAGGAGCTATGAACACGTACCCCGAGATCTCTTTGTTCTGTAACTCTCCCCAACACCCTGCCATTAACTGAGTAAGTCCTGCTCTGGTTCAGTCTACCAAAATGCATCACCTCGCATTTATCTCAATTAAACTCCATCTGCCATTCATCAGCCCACTGGCCCAATTGATCAAGATCCCGTTGCAATTGGAGACAGGCTTCTTCTCTGTCCACTATGCCACCAATCTTGGTGTCATCTGCAAACTTACTAACCATGTCCCCTATATTCTCACCCAAATCATTAATATAAATAACAAATAACAGTGGGCCCAGCACTGATCCCTGAGGCACACTGCTGATCACAGAACTCCAGTTTGAAAAACAACCCTCCACAACCACTCTCTGACTTCTTTCGTCAAGCCAATTTTGTATCCATTTAGATACCTTACCCTGGATCCCGTGAGATTTAACCTTATGCTACAACCTACCATGCAACACCTTATCAAAGGCTTTGTTAAAGTCCACGTAGACAACATCAACTGCACTGCCCTCAACTACCTTTGTTACCCATTCAAAAAACTCAATCAAGTTTGTGAGACATGATTTTTCACTCACAAAGCTATGCTGACTGTCCCTAATCAGTCCTTGCGTCTCTAAATGCCTGTAAATCCTGTCTCTCAAGATACCTTCCAACAACTTACACTCCACTGATGTGAGGCTCACTGTTCTGTAGTTCTCAGGCTTTTCCCTGCAGCCCTTTTTAAACAAAGGCACATTTGCCACTGTCCAATCTTCAGACATCTCACCTCTGACTATTGATGATTCAAATATCATTCACTCCAGGTGAAGACAAAGGAAACACTTTGAAGACATTCTGAAGAGCTCCTTGAAGTGCAGCAGCATTGACATTAATGACAGGGAGGGACTTGCTCATAATCGTTTAAACTGGGGCCACCATGTCTATCAGGCTGCGTCGCACTGTTACTCCCAACATCTTAATGATGAGGCAAAGCAGCAGCAGAGAAGAGCAAGCAAGTCCTGCAGTCTGGACCCCACAGGCTCATGGGGCTTCCTGCCCACGGATTCAAAGATTTTCAGAGAGAATCGGTCTATTCAGTCACATAACGACCCATGGAGAAACACTCAGTGCTGAATGGACATCCAATCAGGGGGAGTACTCAGGATGGCTACGTGCTATCCTATACCTATTCTCGCAGGAAGAACACATGGTAAAACGATGCTTCTCCATACATCTGCTATGAATTGAGAGAAAATTGTAACTCAATTGCACACGCTCTTCAATAATAACTCACAAGATTAAAGTTTGTAGCTCTCATGCATAAACGACCTTATGCTACAGATGGAATTCCTGCCATTTCTCATACAAACATCAATGTGTAACAGAGGAATGAGACTGTACAGTAACTTTACCTCGTTTGTAATATCGTAAACTATAACAGCTGCGGCAGATCCACGGTAATACATCGGAGCCAGCGAGTGGAACTAATAGGAACAAAAGACAAAACAAATTAAATAAAATGATGCATCCATTTTCAAAATAAATTCTTAGTTATTTTAGAACAGAGGCCCTTCGGCCCATTAGCTAGTATGCAGACAATTATTAAAAATCACACAACTTTTAACAGCTCTTTAACTTGTTTATTTCTTCAGTTGAATTTTATTTATTAGTTTCACAAGTAGGCTTGTATCAACACTGCAAAGTTGCTGCAAAACTCCTCTCGTCGCCACACTCTAGCACCTATCCGGTACATTGAGGAGGAATCTAGCATAACCAATGCACCTAACCAGCACGTCTTTCCAGGAAACCAGAGCACCTGGAGGAGACCCATGCAGCCAAGGGAAGAAGGTGCAAACTCCGCAGAAATAGTGACCCAAGCGGGAGATCAAACCCAGGTCTCTGGCGCCGTGAGGCAGCAGTGCTAACCACCGTGCTGCATTGAGTTAAAACAAAATTGCATTTATATAGTGCCTTTCATGACCATAGTACCTCAAAAGTGCTTTAGAGCCAACCAATCACTTTTTAAGGCGCAGTTAATGTTGCAACGTAAGAAACACAGCAACTACCCTGCCCACCTTTCACAAACAACTGTTCGGATATGAACATTGACAGGGGCAATGGGGATAACTCCCTCGCTTTTCTTCCAAGAGGATAGTGGGATCTTTTACATTCACCTGAGAGGGTGAGCCAGGGCAGGGCAGGGGAGTTAGAGATGGGGCAGGGGGAGGGGGAGAAGCGGCTTTCCCGTTTAATTTCTCCAAAGTGTCAACCTTTATTTGTGTGCTCAAACCCCTTAGTGGGATCTGAATCCTGAACCTTGTTCGTCAAGGAGCGCGACCAGCAGCGTCCGAAGTGGGTCGCTTCTGCCAGTCATGGCTGGTGCTGTCAATTTTAAGGATGGTTCATTTTTAAGGAGTCTAACTTACCCTAGATGTGCTGGGACTTCATCATGCAATGGCAGAGTGACACTATTGCTAGACCAGTAATCCAGAAAGTCAATTTATGTTCTGGGGACCCAAGTTCAAATCCCACCACGGCAGATAGTGGAATTTGAATTCAATAAAAAGTATCTGGAATTAAGATGACCGCAAAACCATTGTTGGTTGTCAGGAAAACCCACCTGGTTCACCAAGTCCTTTAGGGAAGGAAATCTGCCACCCTTTTCTGTTCTGGCTTACATGTGACTCCAGAGCCACAGCAATGTGGTTGACTTTCAATTGCCCTCTAAATAAGGGCTACTAAGGATAGGGCAATAAATGCTGGCCAGCCAGTGACGCCCATGTCCCATGAATGAATTAAAAATAAATGCTCACACCATTTAGATGTATTAGAAGTCAATATTGACAGAATTAATCAGGGCAATGATCAGGGTCATAGATCGAAAAACCAGAGCCAGTAGAAAGGTGTTCCACCTTAGATTCCAGCTGGGAAAACGGCAGTGCCATTGAACTTGCCCACAGACTCACAAGAAAGAACAACTATTCCTGGGGCCTTTCACTCTGCCTGGAGACCATCGTGGATTGAGAGAAATCCCAGTTTCCTGCCCTAGGAATCTGCTGAATTGACAGCAAGGCTGCAGCAAGTTGTGTTTAGTACAGCGCTCAGCAAGTTATTCCACAACAGAAAAACTCTTCCAAGTGGATGAAATCATAAAACAGCAACTCCAGCCAAACGAAATCCCAGATAGACAGCGAGAGGACAAAAAAAAAATCAAGTTATGCATGATCACTACTGAAACAGATTTCCCCAATTCTCTCCTAAACAGTCCAACACTTCTTTTTTTAAATTGTCTAAACCTATGTGGCCATACATTTAAAAATCAGGTCAAAATTCCAACTGTTTTTTGGGGTCTTTTTTTGGCAGAGAGTCAAATGCCTCTGATATTTGAAAATCCATGTTGTGAAAGACATAAAATTTTACATTATTGAGATATGTCTTTCCATTAGGTATGAGTCTTTCTAAAAAAAACAGAACCCATAGAAAACATAATCACCACAAGATGACGGGGAATGCTGTGCTATTGCACATATTTGACTTAAAAGGTAGAAGGATAACAAAAGTATTCATAATTGATAGCAGTTGATTTGAAGTTGATGGTGCTCTGGTTTCCATTAAGTGAATGAATGAACATCAAAGTCCCAGAGGGCCTTAGGCTGCTGTTCTGAGAGAGCGCAGACCAGCTAGTGAATGCCACCATGCCTCAGGCGAGGGGGCAAGGGTGAGAAGGCGGGGCCTTCATGGATGACCTCCGCCGATACGGGAATTGAACCCACGCTGCTGGCGTCGCGCAACATCACGAACCAGCCGTCCAGCCAACCGAGCTAACTGTTCGCAGTTCAGAGTCTGACACTATTCTAAGACTGTACACATGTCTTGAATCCAACCTCATATGAGTCCAATTACGAACATCAGCTAGCAGTTTTAAATACTAACATAGTAAAATGTCGACAGAGGCAACAGAACTCAGGATAATGGCGAAGATGGTGTGGTGCATTAACCCCTGTGAATTTGGTTGGCATTTCTTTTAATGTATTATGTTGACTCACCATTATTCTTTATCTGTGCTTGAAAGAGCCTGAAAATTAATTCAACCACTTAATTTAACCCTATACACTTGGGCCTGTTTCCCTGCTGGCCATAAGTTTGAAAGATATGAGAATAGAGGGTGGGCATCTTGTTAGCTGGTGAATAATGTCTGACTAGATACCAGTCATTAAAGTTGGGTGATCAAATCCACACATAAAGGATTTGGGTACAAGTCTATGGGGGACAATAATTTTGGAACCTATCTTTTGCCATGAATCCCGTACAAAAGTGTTAATGAAGAATCTGGAGTTTATCTTTCTTTTCTACTGATCCCCTCAGTTTTCATTCCAAGCCCATTGACACCAAGACTTGCCACCTTAGCCCATTCGTTGACTGGAAAGATGAATAAAGTACAATTAAACTTCTCAGGCAGACTCTTGTGGTAGGTCTAGGCCACTGACAGGCTTCCCACTGGATCAAGGACCCCGGGGGCGGAAGTCCTACCCACTGAGAGTGATTGCCCATCAGAGGTCAGCAACTCTTCTGCACTCACGATGTGGAGATGCTGGTGTTGGACTGGAATAGGCACAGTGAGAAGTCAGGGGTAGCACTCCAAAAAAGTGTGCAACCAAACAAACCTGCTGGACTTTAACCTAGTGTTGTGAGACGTCTTACAGTGCTTTCTGCACTCAGCAGCACCAGCAGGGAGGCAGTAGTTGCTACCAGTACTATACCCGCACAATACCTCAGATCAAAGAGGGTTCAAAGCACAGGAGAGTGAGGGCAGGATGTGAGGAGGCATCACGAAGATTTAGACAGGCAAACTGAATGGGCAAGAACCTGACAGAGGGAATATAATGTGAACAAATGTGAAGTTACCCACTTTGGTAGAAAACAGAAAGGCAGAATGTTTCTTGTCGTATGTTGACCTTCATTGTGAAATGATTTGAGTACAGGCGTAAAGACGTCTTGCTGCCATTACATGGAGAATTGTGAGATCGAACCTTGTGCACAGTTTTGATCTCATCAAAGGGAGGGTGTATTCCCCAGAGAATGAGGGCAACAGACCTGCAACAGACTAAACCCTGGGAGGTAGGATTGTCCTAAGAGGAGGAATTGAAGAAAGTGGGCTTGTATTCGCTGGGGTTTTGAAGATTAAAAGGTGATCTCATTGAAATTTACACAATTCATATCGGGCACGAGAGGATAGCTGTGGATAGGAAGTTTCCCCAGCTGCTAAGTCTAAAACTAGCAAACACAGTGTCAGACTGTGGGCAGTACATGGGTGACATGGTGGCACAGTGGTTAGCACTGCTGCCTCATGGTACCAGGGAGCCAGGTTCAATTCCTAGCTTGGGTCACTGTCTGTATAGAGCTTGCATGTTCCTCTCGTGTCCGCACGGATTTCCTCCGGATGCTCCAGTTTCCTCCCACAGTCTGAAAAAATGTGTTGGTTAGGTGCATTGACCCAAACAGGCGCCGGACTGTGGCGATTAGGGGAATTTCACAGTAACTTCATTGCTGTGTTAATGTAAGCCTTTCTTGTGATGAACAAATAAACTTAAAAACTTTTATAAAACTTTACAGAATAAGGGTCAGGCCATTTAAAACCAAGGTGAGGAGGAAATTCTTCACTCAAAGAGTGGTAAATATTTGGAATTCTCTATATCAAGTGGAAACTTGATCACTGGGCATGTTGAAGATAGAAATTGATCGATTACTGGATGACACCAAGGGGATATGGAGATAATGGGAACAGATGGTAGATGAATGGCTAAGCAGGCTCGATGGGCTGAATAGCCTTCTCCTGCTCCTATTCCATATCCCAATTATGTCCCTATTGGCGTGACTGTAGCAAAACTAACAGTTTAGAAGCCACCAGCATTTCCAAAGACATTTCACAGGATGTGAGCCCCCAGTAATGAGAGTGGAGTTTTAGACATACCAAGAAGAATACGTTGTCCTGCTAATGGGAAACACCTTAGTTAGGTGATTGAACCACCAAGAGGAGGTATACATATGTTCATCTTTTAGAACTGCAAAAGCAGAGGGGACAGACATCAAACATACAGGGAGAATCATCAAAGACAAAGACAGTATAATTGCCAACCTTTCAGGGAAACAGGGAGGCAGATTCCATCTAGCAGCCTGGAAGCCAGTTCCAGCAAGCAGACCAGAAGCAAGAGTGCAGAAATCTTCGTGGAGGCAGTTAAAAACCATCTTCGCTGAACAAATAAGATAAATTTCCCTGAATAACACCCAATCATATGCAATGTGGTAACTATAACCTGACTTTACTTACAGATCTATTGAAGTGGATACACTTGAATTATTGTCCCTTCAAAAAAATGGGAACAGTTTCTCTATTTCCTCGATACAAACTCATGGTTTTGAGCACTTGAGCAAATCTCCTTTCAGCCTTCTCTGCACTGAAGTGAACCCAGCTTCTCCAGTCCATCCACACAACTATAATCCCACGTTGCCAAACTGGCAGCAAATTTCTGCTGCACTCTCTGAAAGGCCTCGATACTCTTCCTAAAATTCCCAGGATTGGACATAATCCTCTACCTAGTGTTTTATAGTGGCTTAGGAGGTATAACCTCCTGGCTTCTGTACTCTTACGACCCAGATTTTCATCTTTTCCCATCTCCTAAGTGCCCACCCATGATATTTTCATGGCTGGGTGTATTGAAGTTAGGGCTGTCACCTCCTGAAGCAGGGTGAGGCAGGCAGATCCACCTCCATCACTATAACAAACATTCTCTATGTACACCAAGATCTCCACCCGCCAAGTCCCGAGTGCCTATTTATAACCCCTGTATCTTCTATAATACCATTATCTCCCAAACATTATCCACCATAGACAGAATCTATGAGCATCATAACAACATGAGAAAGTCTTTGGAGATTCTCATGAAACTGTCAAAATAAACAAGTCGTCATTCAAAAACCTCAATCCTCTTAAATGTTCATACAACCATCAAAATAAATGACTCCACATTCAAAAACCTAATCAAAGAAGTTTGATTCTTGTCGCTGCTCATAAAATTGCCAATTAAATAAAATTCTCAGTCCTCTTGACAGCTGCCTCAGCAACTCTGCCGAGCTGAATCCATTACTGCGCTTTGGAAGTCAGCCAACCATTCATCATGGGATTCTATTCTATAGCTACGTCACAAAGCTTCCAGAGGTGGAAACATTAAAACATTGAAATAAATGAAACTTGTGGCCATCTGCAAGTAGCCTGAAGAAATGGCCACCCAGTCCACTGCTTCAAAGGTTTAACAGATGTCAAAGAAAATATTAGATCTCTAGGTCCAATAAGCACATTAAAATCTGAATTTCAACGCCTTTGAATGCAGAGGAGCTCTTTATCCATTGGGATAAAGTACTCTGGTGCATCCATACACTTTCAGAATGCTGCCCAATTTAGTGGCCACTTGCTTTGTTAAAACAAAGCCCTATTACTAACAATGGTTAAAAACACATTTAACTTATTACACACCATTACATAGTGACGTGTGAAGTTATGTCAACACCTTTTGACATGACCTATCATAAGGTTCCTGATTTTACCTTCCCCCATGTATCAAGACTTCTTACAGTAGTTACTTCCTGACAAAATTCCATCAACCATAGAAATAGAGGTGAACCTAAAATGCCCAACACCACAATGGAATAAGAAAGAGCAGGATTGTGATATGTGGGTTCACTATCGGCACCCTGAGCCCAATGCATACAAATTCCACACAATGGGAATTGGGGACTGGAATCTGGCCCTGCCCACATTTTTAAATCTGTTGTGGCAGAGAATGAAGCATGAAAATTTGGCCCCGTATTCCTATTTATAAAGCGCAGGATCCTATGTGCAATTTGAGCTGTTTCATTAACTGACCCAGTCATTCAAAGATTTGTGTATAGAACACCCCCAGACTGCTCGCGACTTGTTATTACTGGCAGCAGAAGTTCAAGCTGATGAACGAGGAGGCACAGGACTCAAAAGGGACAGGACAAGCCATTCCTCGGCCTCTGAACAACCACAAGTACCATGACCTCACAGGCAAGGCAGCCAAAAGTTAACAGTTTACTGAAACTGGATTCCACGCTGTTATGTCAGGGACTGGTGTCCCTTCATAACTTAGGAAATTAAATGCACAGCCTGTTCTTGGTTGAAACACAGATGGTGGAAGTTTCTGAATGCTAAATATTTTCATTCCTTTCATCCCATATCCGGGGTCTGGACATCCGCATGCTCGCACAGACTGCAAAACATCAGGGATCAGACTGAGCTGTCCGTGAGCAGCCTGCACTCTTTCCATTCCTTCTTTGTGCCACTGTGCAGCCTAAACAGGCAGCACAGCGGTTAGCACTTGCTGCCTCACAGTGCCAGGGATCGATTTCTGGCTTGGGTCACTGTCTATGTGGAGCTTGCACATTCTTCCCATGTCTGAGTGGGTTTCCTCCGGGTGCTCCGGTTTCCTCCACAGTCTGAAAGACGTGCTGGTTAGGTGCTGGACTGTGGCGACCAGGGGGATTTCACAGTAACTTCACTGAAGTGTTAATGTAAGCCTTACTTGTGACTAATAAGTAAACTTTAACTTTTCTCTATGAACGGTATGCTTTGAACGTATAGCATGCAAGAAACAATACTTTTCACTGTATGCATGTGACAGCAATGAATCAAATCAAATGTTTGAGACTCTTGTCAACCCTTTCCCTGGGCCTCTTTGCAGCCCCACGTTTAGTCATGAGCTGGGAAAGGGAAAAGTTCTTCCCGAGTTGTTTGATGCACCACGGGCAGCAGCGTTGAGCAATGACTCACTTTCCTGTTGAAAAAAAAAACACATTTATTTTTGTGACTGGTTGAGAAATCGAGCGACCAGCGTGTTCTATCAAGGTTTGATGACTGGACCTTTTCCTGCTTTTCCTGATGCGTTGCCAAGTTTTGGGATAATCTCCAGCACAAAAACAAAATGCTGGGGAGTCAGGAAGACAGAGCAATAGCACAAAGTACTCAACAGGCCCTGTGACATCCACGGAGAGAGAACAAACGGAGTTCAGTTCATGCGTGGCCTTGGAGGGAGTGCAGAGGAGGTTCACTGGGCTGATACCGGAGATGAGGGGGTTGGACTATGAAGAGAGGCTAAATAGACTGGGTCTGTACTCGTTGGAGTTTAGAAGGATGAGGGGGGATCTTATAGAGACATATAAGATGATGAAGGGGATGGATAGGGTAGAGGTGGAGAGATTCTTCCCGCTCAGAAAGGACAGTAGGACTAGAGGGCACAGCCTCAAGATTGCGGGGGCGGGGGGGCAGTTTAGATCGGAGTTGAGGAGGAACTTCTTCACTCAAAGGGTGGTGAATCTCTGGAATTCTCTGCCCGTTGAAGTGGTGGAGGCTACCTCGCTGAATATATTTAAGTCATGGGTAGATAGGTTTTTGACAGACAAGGGAATTAAGGGTTATGAGGCGAAAGTGGGAAAGTGGAACTGATCCACTTCAGATCAGCCATGATCTTATTGAATGGCGGGGCAGGCTCGAAGGGCTGGATGGCCTACTCCTGCTCCTATTTCTTACGTTCTTATGTGGTCTTGCCCTGCCGCTGGGGATGGAGGTGGGAGGTGCCCCTATTCTCGTGGGCAGTACAGCCACGAGGTGTCATTTTGCCAACTGGGGCTCATCAACAGATCAATTGAGGGCGACATCGTGGGGGTTCAAACTGCCAACCCATTCAGAACCCCCGTGATTCAGTCGCCTCATTTGCTTACGGTGGCCATTGCTGTGGCTGCAGCTTGAGGGAGAGGGCACTTCACCGGCCAAGGTGCCCTCAGAGAGTGGGTAGGTCAGTTTTGATCAACTCAAGCCAGGTCAACCATGGCAACTGGGGAGGGGAATCGGGGTCATGGTACATCAGTGATGGGTTAGGCCTGGGGACAGCCATTCAAACAGGGGAGACCTCTCCACCAGTCTTGGAGTGCACATCACGGAGGGGCCACAGTCACAGTCCAAGAATTCCAGGTAAACATTCAGGACTGAGATTAGGAGAACTTTCTTCACCCTGAGAGTGGTGAGCCTGTGGAAGAAAGCAGTTGAGGCCAAAAATCATAGAATCCCTGCAGTGCAGGAAGTCAGTCAGCCCATCAAACTCACACTCACAACAATCCTGTCGAGGCCTCATTCCCACATCCCCATGGATTTATCCTGCAAACCTCCTTGATATTAACATGGCCAATCAGACTAAGCTGCACATCTTTGGAGTGTGGGAGGAAACTGGAGCACCCGGAGGAAAGCCATGCAGACATGGGGAGAAAGTGCAAACTCCCCACAGTCACCCAAGGCTGGGATTGAACCCAAGTCCCTGGCACTGAGAGGCAACAATGCCAACATGCCGCCCGTTTATTTTCAAGAACCAGTTAGATGTAGATCTTGCAGAGGACGTTTCCACCGGTGGGAGAGACTATAACGCAAACGCACAACCTCAAAGCGAAGGGACAGTTCTTTAAAACTGAGATGAGGAGAAATTTCTTCAGCCAGAGGGTGGTGAATCTGTGGAACTCATTGCCACAGAGGATTATGGAGCTCAGGTCATTAAGCATCTTTATGGCAGAGATAGACAGATGCTTGATCAGTAAAGAGATCAAGGGTTAAGGAGAGAAGGCAGAAGAATGGAGATAAGAACCATTTCAGCTTTGATTGAACAGCAGAGCAGACTTGATGGGCCGAATGGCCAAATTCTGCTCCTATATCTTACGACAGCTAAAGGGATTGAACAGGATATGATGTGAAAGTGCGTGTGGATCAGGTCATTGAGTTGGATGATCAACAATGATCATAACGAATGGCGGAGCAGGCTTGAAGGGCCAAATGGCCTTCTCCTGCTCCTACTTTTCTATGTATCCGTGTATCTTCAAAAGGACTGAGAAAATACAGCCTAATATTTAAGGTTGATGACCTGTAAGTTCTCACAAAGGGAATCTAAAACTAGAGGGCATAGATTTAAGGCTAGAGTGGAGAGAAACAAAAAGGCTCCAAAGGGGCAATTTTTTCCTAGAGGGTGGTGAGTGTCTGGAACAAGCTGCCAGAGGTAGTAGTAGAGGCAGGTACAATTTTGACTTTTAAAAAGCATTTAGATAGTTACATGGGTAAAATGGGTATAGAGGGATATGGGCCAAACATGGGCAATTGGGACTAGCTTAGGGGTTAAAAAAAGGTCGACATGGACAAGTTGGGCTTTAAACCTCTGTGATTCACTGGCCTGAAACATTGGGCGGGATTCTCCAATCTCGTCCATACTTCCCCCCCCCGCCATTGAGAACGGAAAATCTGGCACTCAGTCAAAACTCCATTCATTGCAGCAGGGCTGGAGAATCCCAGCCATGGGGAGGTCAGAGGTTTCCAATAATTAACTCTATTTCTGTCTCCACAGATGCTGCCTGACCTGCTGAACACTACCTACACTGATATCCTATCTGCTCTAGATGTCACTCTTTTGTCATTAATTAACCCAGAAGGATATTATTAAACTCAGAAAGGATTTACTGGGATGCCAGCGGGACTTGATGGATTGAGTTATAAGGAGACGCTGGATAGACTGGGACTTTTTTCCCTGAAGCGTAGGTGACGTAGGGGTGATCTTACAGAGGTCTCTAAAATAATGAGGGGCATAGATCAGCTAGATAGTCAACATCTTTAACAAAGGTAGGGGAGTCTAAAACTAGAGGGCATAAGTTTAAGGTGAGAGGGGAGAGATACAAAAGGGTCCAGCGGGGCAATTTTTTCCACACAGAGGGTGGTGAGTGTCTAGAACAAAACTGTCAAAGGCAGTCGTAGAGGTGGGTACATTTACATCGTAGAGGTGGGATCCTGAGTAGCAGGGAAGAAATTGAGGGGGTCATAGATGAGAACTGTAAAGCATGGCGTCGTGGGGGTGGAGTAGAGCATGGTTTGAAATGCGTATGCTTTAATGCGAGGAGTGTTCGCAATAAGGTGGACGAACTTGCAGCGTGGATCAGTACCTGGAACTTTGATGTTGTGGCCATTTCAGAGACGTGGATAGAGCAGGGTCAGGAATGGTTGTTGCAGGTCCCGGGGTTCAAATGCTTCAGTTGGAGTAGAGGAGGAGGTAGAAGGGGGGGAGGAGTAGCATTATTAGTCAAGGACTGTATCACAGTGCCAGAAAAGAAGTTTGAAGAGGACTTGTCTGTTGAGGTAGTATGGGCTGAGATTAGAAATAGGAGAGGAGAGGTCACCCTGTTGGGAGTCTTTTATAGACCTCCTAAAAGTTCTAGAGAGGTTGAGGAAAGGATTGCAGGGACGATTCTGGACAGGAGTGAAAGTAATAGGGTAATTGTTATGGGAAACTTTAACTTTACCAATATTGATTGGAATAGCTATAGCTCTAGCTCGTTAGAGGGGTCAGTTTTTACACAAAGCGTGCAGGAAGGTTTTTTGACTCAGTATGTAGATAGGCCAACTAGAGGTGAGGCTATATTGGATTTGGTGCTGGGAAATGAGCCAGACCAGGTGTTAGACTTGGAAGTTGGTGAGCATTTTGGAGATAGTGACCACAATTCGGTTACATTCACCTTAGTGATGGAAAGGGATAGGCATGAACCTAGGGGCAGTAGTTATAGCTGGGGAAAGGGTAATTATGAGGCTATTAGGAGAGAATTAGGAAGCATAGGCTGTACTAGGAAACTACAGGGGCTGGGAACATGCGAAATGTGGAGTTTATTCAAGGAGCAGCTACTGCAAGTCCTCGATAAGTATGTCCCTGTCAGGCAAGGAGGAAATGGTCGAGCAAGGGAACCGTGGTGCACTAAAAAAGTTGATTTGCTTATTAAAAGGAAGGAGGAGGCTTATGTCAGGATGAGGCTTGAGGGCTCAGGTAGTGCACTGGAAAGCTATAGATTAGCCAGGAGGGAGTTAAAAAGTGAGTTAAGAAGAGCTAAAAGAGGACACGAGAAGACTTTGGCTGATAGGATTCTTCTTAATCCTAAGGCTTTCTTTAGATATGTTAAGAATAGAAGATTGGTTAGGGCAAGATTAGGGCCAGTTAGAGACAGCAGTGGGAAGTTATGTGTGGAACTGGAAGAGATTGGAGAGGCACTGAACAAATATTTCTCTTCGGTATTCACGCAGGGAGACGTAAATGTAGTTGTGGAGAACACTGGGTTACAGGGTTGTAAACTGGATAGTATTGAAGTAGATAAGGAGCATGTGCTAGATATTCTTGAGGGTTTGAAAATAGATAAGTCCCCTGGGCCGGACGGGATTTACCCTAGGTTTCTCTGGGAGGCAAGAGAGGTGATTGCAGAGCCTCTGGCTCTGATCTTCAGGTCGTCGTTGGTCACAGGTACAGTGCCAGAAGATTGGAGGATAGCGAATGTTGTCCCATTGTTTAAGAAGGGGAATAGAGACTTCCCTGGGAATTATAGACTGGTGAGTCTTACTTCTGTTATGGGCAAAGTATTAGAAAAAAATCATTAGGGATAGGATTTATAGTTATTTAGAGAGTAATGAATTGATTGGAGATAGTCAGCATGGTTTTGTGAAGGGTAGGTTGTGCCTTACTAACCTTATTGAGTTTTTTGAAAAAGTGACCAAAGAGGTGGATGGGGGTAAGGCAGTTGACGTGGTATATATGGACTTTAGTGAGGTGTTTGATAAGGTTCACCATGGAAGGCTTCTGCAGAAAATGCAGATGTATGGGATTGAGGGTGATTTAGTTAATTGGATCAGGAATTGGCTAGCTGATAGAAGACAGAGGGTGGTGGTTGATAGAAAGTATTCGTCATGGAGTTCGGTTACAAGTGGTGTGCCTCAGGGATCTGTTTTGGGGCCACTGCTGTTTGTAATTTTTATAAATGATCTGGATGAGGGTATAGAAGGATGGATTAGTAAATTTGCTGATGACACCAAAGTCGGAGGAGTGGTAGATAGTGAAGAGGGGTGTCATAGTTTACAGAGAGACTTGGACAAGTTGCAGAGCTGGGCCGAGAGGTGGCAGATGGAGTTTAATGCGGAAAAGTGTGAGGTAATTCACTTTGGCAGGAATAACAGATGTGTAGAGTATAGGGCTAACGGTAGGACTCTGAATAGTGTTGACGAACAGAGGGATCTAGGTGTATACGTGCTGAAAGTTGGAAATCAAGTCGATAAGGCTGTTAGGAAGGCATACGGTGTCTTGGCGTTTATTGGTAGGGGGATTGAATTTAGGAGCCACAATGTCATGTTGCAACTGTACAAAACTCTGGTGCGGCCGCACTTGGAGTATTGTGTACAGTTCTGGTCCCCACATTATAGGAAGGATGTGGAAGCATTGGAGAGGGTGCAGAGGAGGTTTACCAGGATGTTGCCTGGTATGGAGGGAAGGTCCTATGAGGAGAGACTGAGGGATTTGAGGTTGTTTTCGTTAGAAAGAAGGCGGCTAAGAGGAGACCTTATTGAAATGTACAAGATCATTAGAGGTTTAGATAGGGTGGACAGTGATAGCCTTTTTCCTCGGATGGAGAAAGCTAGCACGAGGGGACATAGCTTTAAATTAAGGGGTGGTAGTTATAGGACGGATGTCAGGGGTAGGTTCTTTACCCAGAGGGTGGTGAGGGATTGGAATGCCCTGCCTGCTGCAGTTGTAGATGCGCCTAGTTTGGGGGCGTTTAAGAGGTCCGTGGATAGGTTTATGGATGGAAAGGGATTGGTTTAGGTTAGAGGGTCATTGCTTTTTTCTTAATTGGTCGGCGCAACATCGAGGGCCGAAGGGCCTGTTCTGCGCTGTAATGTTCTATGTTCTATTTTTGTCTTTTAAAAAGCATTTAGACAGTGTCATGAGTAAGATGGCTATCGAGGGATATGGGCGCTTGGGACTGGCCTAGTCATTTAAAAAAAGGCAGGATGGACAAGTTGGGCCGAAGGGCCTGTTTTCATGCTGTAAACCTCCATGACTATGACTCTAAATGCACGGGCACTTGCACACACAATGAAGTGAGTTTGAAAGCTTTTCTGATCTGTTCAGTAAAATCATACATTTGCCCACCCACATGGCAATCTTTTAACCAAATCTTTTCAATTTTCGTTTCAAAATTAAACTCGTCAGAACACACCAAGATATTCCCTGGCCAGATTCCACAGGGGTTATTCAAAACATTCTCCCGACTGGCTTCCCAACTTTGTAAACTTCAGACCATCCAGAACACTGCTGCTCCAACGTGACTGGCGCAGGTCCCGTTTACCTTTCGCCCGCGTTCACTGATTCGATGGCCCCCACTTCAGCAGCACCCCAAATTTAAAATTCCTATCCTTGTGCTCAAATCACTCCATCCAACCTTGTAACTGCCTCCATCCCTCCAAAATATCTGCTCGTTCACAGCCCAGATTTTCTTTGCCTCTCCTTTAACATTCATGATTTCATTTGACTCAGCCTTCAGCTGTGGAATTTCCTCCTGACACAGCTCTCCCACTCCTTTCTCCTTTAAGATGCTCTTTAAAATCTTGCCTCTTTGACCAAGCATTTGGTCACCTGTCCATTGGTGTGAAGTGTTATACTCTAATGCTCCTGTGAAGCACCTTAGGATATTTTGCTGTGTTGACACTGAACAGAACTTGTGATGTTAATGTACCTTTAACAAGTGTTTTTTTTAAATTATGTACTTTTGCAGTTGGAAGCAAACTTTTTCAGTTCATTTTTCCCACTGTTGCTGGGCTGTCCATGTGAGTCTTTTTATTGCTGCTGAAACAAGGGTTTGTTTATTTTCACTGGGACATTTATGACTCTGCATTGTTAAAGAAAAATTGGTTGGCAGGTCAGATGAGAGGAGTTTCTTCATTTTCAGTTTGGAGCTGTAGTTTAAGTTTTAATTTTTAGAAGAGGCATCAGGCTGAAAAGAAGGCTCTCTCTCCCTGCTTTTGGAAATTCTGGTCATCTGAAGGGGGGAATCAGCTGTTGGTACTTTGGGAAGTTGTTCTGACTTCAAACTGTTCTGAATCTATCCAGAGAACCGCAAACTTTTTCCAAAGGTCTCAACTCTAGAATCACGTGAGCATTAGTCTTTGCTGTGTTAAACCTATGGGAAGGGTTCTTTGTCTACAGGATTGGTTTGATTGGAACACATTAAATATATTTGTTAAGGGTTGTGCATTATAATGGTGTTCTATTTCTTGTTTGTAATTGATGAAAGTTCTTGCTAGTTTTCTTACTATACATATTAACTATATTCTTAAATAAACTTTGTTTGATAAAAGCTCCCCTAGTGGTCATTTGAATCATACCTGAAGTGAAACATATCATGCTTATCCTAGCCAAATTCAAGAGGCAAAACTTATGATTCAGATGAGCTCCACAAAACACTTAGGGAGTTTTTGACTTGAGCCAAAACCAACCTTTGTTTAGTTTCAATCCTGCCCCTTAGCTGATTCATACTTACGGTGTTTTTTTAATTCTGCAAAAACGCAGGGACTATTTTACAAATGTAGCATACGGAAAGTTGTGTATCACAGCGGTTAGCACTGCTGCCTCATAGCACCAGGGACCCGAGTTCAATTCCTGGCTTGGGTCACTGTCTGTGCAGAGTCTGCCCGTTCTCCCCACGTCTGCGTGGGTTTCCTCCAGGTGCTCCAGTTTCCCCCCCACAGTCCAAAGATGTGCAGGTTAGGTGGATTGACCATGCTAAATTCTTCCTCAGTGTACCCGAACAGGCGCCGGAGTGTGGCGACTAGGGGATTTTTTACAGTAACTTCACTCTAGTGTTAATGTAAGCCTCCTTATGACACTAATAAATAAACTTTAAAACTTTAAGTTGGTGTTGTAGATGATGTTCAACAGTTTGCCACTTATTTATCCAGAGTACTGCATTGCTGCGTCATCATGGATCACAGAGGAATTAATAAGCACGATGGGTTAGCACAGAGATATTTAATCCGACGGCTGAACAGAAGTCTCCTTTCTCCAGGTGGAAGGGTCCAAATGTGAAACAAGTCTCAACAGATTCCCAGGAGTATAAACTGCCACATTAAACAGCCGTACTTTGGCAAAGATTGTCAACTTTCCCTGCTCGGTATGATGTACAGGCACAATCTTACCAGGCACTCGGACCTCATCGCCACTGCGAGCAAGGGTTCGGCATTCAGCAAAACCTCCGTTCACTGCAGCGAGACCAGAAAATCCGGCTGGCATGACCCAATGATTCCACCCTTAGTTTGGTGCAGTGAGAGGCTGTGGTTGAGTTACACTGCCATGCCAAAATAGTTAATTCTTGACATAGCCCATGCATTACCAGAGGGATGTTCAATTTAAGCATGAGCATGTAAATAATTGAAATCAATGCTCTGGTGAATTTCAGTTTTTCTAGAGTAAGATGGGCAGACTTCCTGATTTAGGAATGATAACCACGGAAGCAACAGCCCTTTCTAAACCTCCAGGCTTCTTAACAAAGGATTGATACAAGCAAGCTTCATGGACTATAACACTAAGGTTGTCAGCTTAATTTGACACAAAGTTGATAGATCCGATATCCCTGTTATTCCTGAGCTTAATACCAATAATGAGATGTAAAACTGGAAGATCTATCAGTTAGTTCACTAACAACATAGACAATGCAGGTTTGTGAAGAATGAACCGAGAGTTTGCATGGCCCCCCCCCCCTCCCCTCGCTGGTTTCATCGTCCTTTCTGCAATGCTCTTCAAAGATTTCAAAAAGGGTTTCTGTTGGTAAATTAGGTAGTGGAACATGCATTGGTATTTGCAGCCATGCTATGTTGCAATCAGTTCCCCAATCTGCAGCAGGCCATCCGAAGGAGAAAGCTCAATAAAAGCTGGTCTGCATTCTCCCCTTCTGACTCCCCTCACTGCCACCCACCACCATCACCACCCCACTCTGAAGCCCTGCTGCATTCCCATCCTCAGGATCAGTCAAGCTGGAGGCGACCCCAGGAAACATGCGCAACGAGTGGCTTCTGTGCAATATCAGCAGAGGCTAAAATGCTGGATCAACACCCCTGCCCTTTCAGTTAGGAAATGGTGCATGGAAACCTCTGAAAAGGGAAGTGAGAAGAACGCAAAAATAAATCATCTTTCAAATCCTCTTCACATAAAGCAATGCCTCGGTCACTGTGAAACAAGCAACTGGTTGAGTGCACAATGCCGCGAAGTTTAATTGTAAGTTAGAACAGTATTGTGAGAATGCACCAAGTCAGCATAGCAAAGGCTTCAATAAAAACAATTCACATTTTCAGAAAATAATACCACCAAAATTACTTTCCAAAAATAACTATAATTTAAATTCTGCAACTTGCAACATGTCAAACATTTGCCACTCCACATTCTTCCTCTATTATCATTAATTTGCACTTGCTGGTTTGTTCTGTTTGAATTCTTTTAGCCTGCAGGATTGGAAAGCTCTGTTCTGAACTCTGCAGCATCAGAAATCCTAAATCAGAACAACAAAGGTAGGGTTTCCATTCAGTTGCTGCATTTCCTTTGGTGTAATTCTCTTGAAATTGACACAACCCCCATGGAAAGGGTTGCAAAATTTTAAGCACAAGTTACAGTCAGTGTAACTGAAGTTTCCGTTTATTGTACCACTTTATAAAAAGGATTGCTACAGAGGCGAGCCCTGCCCTGCATTATTTCATCACCACTGGAAATTTCTGCCCATTTGCAGGTCTTTGTGGAGACTCGAAAAACTTAAACTGCTTCCTTTGGGCTTAGGAACACGAATAAACATGTTTTCAAACCTCAAACATTTTTTTAAAAAATCATTAACTGATTCCTGCACTCGAATATAACCAGAAAATGGTTCTGAAGTTTAGGCACTGCTGCCTCTCAGCGCCAGGGACCCAGGTTTGATTCCCGACTTGGGTCACTGTCTGGGCAAAGACTGTACTTTCTCCCTGTGTCTGCGTGGGTTTCCTCCGAGTGCTCCGGTTTCCTCACACAGTCCGAAAGACACGCTGGTTAGGTGGACTGGCCAGGCTAAATTCTCCCTCAGTGTACCTGAACAGGTGCCGGAGCGTGGCAACTCGGGAATTTTCACAGCAACTCCGTTGTGGTGTTAATATACGCCTACTTGTGACACTAATAAATAAACTTGGTTCCTCTCAAGAGGTGGACTGACATTGTTTAAAAATGCTTCTGTAATAATCCCACTTTCAACTGCATTGATCAGAATGCGCCAAGTTCTTAACTACATTGTCATGTCCAGTAAAGCCATGTTATATCATAGAGATCTTAGAGATTTACAGCATGGAAACAGGCCCTTTGGCCCAACTTGTCCATGCTGCCCAGATTTTACCATTAAGCTAGTCTCAAATTGCTGCATTTAGTCCATATCTCTCTATACCCATTTTACCCACCTAACTGTCAAAGTGCTTCTTAAAAGACAAAATTGTACCCACCTCGACTACTACCTCTTGCAGCTTGTCCCAGACACTCACCATCCTGTGTGTGAAAAGATGGTCCTCTGGATCCTTTTGTATCTCTCCCCTCTCACTTTAAACCTATGCCCTAGTTTTAGACTGGGAAAAACTGTACTCAAGTGTGAAATACTCTGCAACTAACATGCTAAAATGGATAATGATAGCCTGCCAAAAGATGGCCAAGGGTCACCTGACTCTCAGTCTGTGGAATTTACTATCAAATAAATTGGTTGGACTTAAACCTGGTGTTGTCAGACTTTTTACTGTGATTCAAAAACTGTCAGACTGTCGCAAAAAGATTAGTACATCCCAGACTCGAGGACTGACTACTCACCTCCTGAAACCATCCAAATAGGTATTTCCTGATTTCAATGGGTCTGAAACCAAGGCAGTGATTGTCCCAATCCTCAGGATGAATATCTGCCAACAATAGTCCAGCCTGTGACTCAGCAATATAACCCAACACGATATTTGGAAGGGACAATTGTGAGAATTACATGGTAAGTCAGCCATGTTAGTCTCCCTATTTATTAAGTGTTCCCTGTAAAAGATAATTGCAGGAGCAGAAAGGGCAGCCACAGTTGTGCCTTAAGAACTAGAGCCTGTAACATCATAAGGTCACCAAGACTATTCCTTCACAAGTCCAGCAAACTTCTCTCCTGGTAACAAGACAACAATAACTAATTCCATGATCTGTGGTGAGTCCATCATTGAGATAATCCCGAATGACTCTGGTGTATGATTTCGACGACTGAATTCATCTAATTCAAGCGTGGCCTATCAGGCCTACACCATGTGTTTTCCAAGATCAGCCAATCATGTGAATGATGAACAATAATTTTGTTTATAACTTGCAAAAATGAAGAACATAGAATAGTACAGCACAGTACAGGCCCTTCGGCCCCTCAATGTTGTGCCGAGCTGTGTCCAATCCCAAAAACAAGCCATCTCCTCCCTATCATTCTGGTCTGCTCCATGTGCCTGTCCAATAACCGCTTGAAAGTTCTTAACGTGTCTGACTCCACTATCACAGCAGGCAGTCTATTCCACACCCCAACCACTCTCTGAGTGAAGAATCTACCTTGGATATCCCACCAGTATCTCCCACCATGAACCTTATAGTTATGCCCCCTAGTAACAGCTACATCCACCCAAGGAAATAGTCTCTGCCTGTTCACTCTATCTATCCCCCTCATCATCTTATAAACCTCTAAGTCGCCTCTCATCCTCCTCTGCTCCAAAGAGAGAAGACCCAGCTCCCTCAACCTTTCCTCATAAGACCTACCCTCCAAACCAGGCAGCATCCTGGTAAATCTCATCTGCACTCTCGCCAACGCTTCCACGTCCTTCTTATAGGGAGGTGACTGGAACTGCACACAATATTCAAAATGTGGTTTCTCCAAATGTACTCTTCCATTTAATTGTATTTTTCTCAAAAGGTGTGTGTGTGTGCGCGCGTGTGCATGTGTGAATGCATGAGAGAGAGATGAATAACTAATCGCCTTTATTTAAACCTACAAAAATATTGCTATTGGTTATTGAATTTGTCCACACGCGTAGGATTAAGGAACACATAGCTCTTCCTTTTCAAAAAGCACACTAATTATAGACAGTAATGGAAGGAAACAGGAATTTCAGTTCTCTCATCTCTCTCCATAAAAATAAGTCCATCAAACAGCCAACTTCCCTTCTGGTAACAAGATAACAAGTAATTAATTCTGTGACCTGTGGTAAGCCCATCCTCTCAACAGAATTCTGCAAAGACTCTGGTGCACGATTTCGACTATTGAATTCACCTAATTCAAGTGGGAAAAATCTTTTCCTCATTCGAATCATAGAACCCTACAGTGCAGAAAGAGGCCCTTCGGCCCATCGAGTCTGCACCAAACACAATCCCACTCAGGCCCTACCCCCATATCCCAACATATTATACCCACTAATCCCTCTAACCTACACATCCCTGGACGCTAAGGGGCAATTTCTTAGCATGGCCAATCAACCTAACCCGCACATCTTTGGACTATGGGAGGAAACCAGAGTACCCGGAGGAAACCCACGCAGACACGAGGAGAACGTGCAAACTCCACACAGACAGTGACCCGAGCTGGGAACTGAACCCAGGACCCTGGAGCTGTGAAGCAGCAGTGCTAACCACAGTACTACCATGCTGCCCACAATTAGGCCTGTACCATGTGTTTAATTCTTTCCTATTCTCACCATAGAATTGGCAAGTGTTGTTTTGACTAAATTTTAAATTGCAGTTGGATTGTAATGGCTCATGGCACATTTCGCATTCAGCTCAAGTCTGTAGAGAGAGGCTTAAACCCATAGAGTTCTAACTCAAGCAGAGTCAAGGCCCACTGGGACACTAACTTAAAGGTGACTGGCAGAGCAGGCTCAAAGGGCCAAATGGCCTACTTCTGCTTTTCATCTGTACATTTCTAAACTTTATGCATTCCATAAAGATCCACAGTTTGCATTAAATGGACCACAAAGTCAAAAGCTTGTACGTGCTGGTGGATAAATAGACCAGCATTAAAATTAAGATTTAAAAAGGTACGCAACTATGAAGCATGTTTTGTTATTGATTTTGGATCACAAGTTCACCTGACAAGTTTTTTTTTGGTTTGGAATGGGAGCCATTTGCCACCTTCACTGTGGAGACATCACATTGGCCAATGAATGAAAACAAGTATGGCCAAAACTAACATCAGACCCCTGTTAAAAAGCATCACACTGCAAAAAACTGACTAGGGGAAGATCATAATTTATGCCAGTTATTAAAGAGCAGTTCCTTCAACAGTTTGTTTAGCAACTAACTATGAAGACAACCCAGAAGTGAGAGGGAGAACAACATAAAACCACAATAGAACAGACAACTTTCCTTTCATTCTGACTCCGACGACCAATACATTTGAATAAAATTGTAATGTCGACCAATTCTAGTTTTCAGTTTATTTATTGGTCACAAGTCAGCTTACATTAACACTGCAATGACGTTACAGTGAAAATCCCCTAGTCGTCACACTCCAGCACCTGTTCGGGTACACTGAGGGAGAATTTAGCACGGCCAATGCACCTAACCAACACGTCTTCTGGACTGTGGGAGGAAATCGGATCACCCGGAGGAAACCCACGCAGACACGGGGAGAATGTGCAGGCTCCACACAGACAGCAACCCAAGCCGCGAATCGAATCCTGGTTCTGTGAGGCAGCAGGGCTAACCACTGTGCCACCATGCAGCCCTAGTCTAATTATACCACCATGCACAGTCGGATCTGAAGCTTGGTATTTGATAAAGAAATGAGGCTGACACATTCCTGCCACCGACATGAAGCAAACTGGTTGTAACTCCCTCAACTTGTCCTACTTCCCGTTTTAGAGGAGCCACATTAGCAAGTGCTCAGGCACCATTCCCTAATCTTCAATGTTTATACATCATAGAATCATCATAAAATCCCTACAGTGCAGAAGGAGGCCATTCAGCCCATCGAGTTTGCACCGACCACAATCCAGGCCCTATCCACATAACCCCAGACATTTTACTCTCACTAGTCCTCTGACACTAAGGGGCAATTTAGCATGGCCAATATAGCTAACCCACACATCTTTGGACTGTGGGAGGAAACCGGAACACAACCAACGCAGACACGGGGAGAACGGGCAGACTCCACATAGACAGTGACCCAAGCCGGGAATTGCACCCGGGTCCCTGGCACTGTGGGACAATAGTGCTAACCACTGTGCCACCCCAAAGGGGTGTAATAGTGCCTCTGATACATCTCGCTGAGCTTTTAAATGTGTGTGGAAGCAATTCATTTGGACCAAAATCTAAGTCTCTCTAAATCTGACTGGTTCACCAATTATCTCCCTGATCTCCAGCTTACAATTCTTTCCAAGAATGATGTTCTCTTGTCTCATGTTAAGGTCACCATGATAGCTTGGCAAATAACTAGATAATTCTGAGGCAAAGTACAATCAATCTTTCTGTTGTTTTTCCGCTGACATAAAATCCGAGTACTTCTCGGGCAGTTTTTAATGGCCCTATCCACATCCTGATTCTTCTTTCCCTACGTATGCCTCTGTAGAATTCCATGAGGGAATGTTCTGGGCTGGTGGGAGTCTATGGCCCCGTGGCAGTGATCAGAGATTTGGCTGAGCCCCAAATTCTCCATCCTCGTTGGCAGTGGTGATGGGATGCGAACGGCCAGAAGATCCTCCTGGCTTTCTTAACTGTTTTATTTTACTTCTTTCCTCGCTTCTCATATTGATCATCTTCTGCTTTATTGTCCATGTACTTTAGCCTTTTCCTTCAGTCTCCATTCAACCCTATGCCTTCCTTCATCTATCGTTGGTTATTTTTTAAATATCTTTGTGCTGAGTCACTTGACCACCATTTGAAGTATTTCCCATTGCCGTTTGATCTCATCTTATCAACATAACATATCAATATAATATCAATATGAGGCAGCACTGCTGCCTCACAGCTCCAGGGACCTGGATTCGATTTCTGGCTTGTGTGACTGTCTGTGTGGAGTTTGCACATTCTCCCCGCAGGGGTTAGCCTATGAAGACAGATTGAATAGACTGGGTCTGTACTCGTTAGAGTTTAGAAGACTGAGGGGGGATCTTACAGAGACTTACAAGATAATGAAGGAGATAGATAGGGTAGAGGTAGAGAGACTCTTCCCACTTAGAAGGGATAGCAGAACTAAATGGCACACCCTCAAAATAAGGGGGGGGGGTTAGTTTAGATCAGAGTTGAGGAGGAACTTCTTCACTCAGAGGGTGGTGAGTCTCTGGAATTCTCTGCCCGTTGAAGTGGTGGAGGCTGCCTCGCTAAATATATTTAAGTCACGGGTAGATAGGTTTCTGATAGACAAGGGAATTAAGGGTTATGGGGAGAAAGCGGGAAAGTGGAACTGATCCACTTCAGATCAGCCATGATCTTGGTGAATGGTGGGGCAGGCTCGAAGGGCTAGATGGCCTATTCCTGCTCCTATTCCTTATGCTCTTAAGATTCTTATGTGTCTGTGTGGGTTTCCTCCAGCTGCTCCTGTTTCCCCCCACAGTCCGAAGATGTGCGGGTTAGGTGCATTGGCCGTGCTAAATTGCCCCTTAGTGTCCCAAGATGCAGAGGTTAGAGGGATTAGCAGGGTAAATATGTGGGGGGTGTGGTTACAGGGTTAAGGTCTAGGTGGGATTATTGTCGGTGCAGACGCGATGGGCTGAATGGCCTCTTCTGCACTGTAGGGATTCTATGATTCTACGAATATTTTGTCCCCAGTCTGCCTTGCGAGTTCTATTCTCAAACCCTCAGGATTGCTGATTTTCCAGTCTATATCTTCCATAATCACTATTTTAAATCATGATAGACAAAAATTACATCACAGCACTTTGAACAGGGGAGTTTGTTCTGCATCCTGACCATCCATAAATCCCTTGACCAACATCACCAAAATGTAGTCAATCTGGTGTTAAATTTCAATGCTATTTCTGGCTGTGTGCAAACTGTATGCATGTTTTCCCCATAACAGAGAGTGCATTTCAAGATGGATTTTTTTTTGTCTACCATGATGCAAAATAATGATTGAGGAATGCAAAGGTTTCAGTTTCTGTGAAGCTCTTTTGGGACACTCTGAGGTTAGGCAGGAAACTATATAAAGTAGAAGCTCTTGACTTCTTTCTGAATTAAGAAGTGAATTTGCATTCTGTGCTTTTAAGCGTAACTAAGGGGCATCCCATTGATGTGATTGCTCTTTTATATCCGGTTTTATTCTACAAAATACTGAACAAAATTCTCCTGTGGTTATCTGCGTCAATAGCGTTTATTGCCCATCCTGAGTTGCCCTGGAGAAGGTGGTGGTGAGCTCCCTTCTTGAATCGCTGCAGTCCATGTTCTGTGAGTTGACCACAATGCCATTAGGGAGGAAATTCTAGGATTTTGACCCAGCGACTATGAAGGAATGCCAATACAGTTCCACATCAGGATGGCAGGTAGCTTGAAGGGGAACTTGCAGTTGGTGGTCTTCCCATGAATCTGCTGTCCTTATCCTTCTCAATGTAAGCGGTCATGGGTTGGAAGGTGCTATCCAGGGATCTTTGGTGAATTGCTACAGTCCATTTTGTAGATAATACACACCGCTGCTACTGAGTGCTGTGGTGGAAGGAGTGAATGGTTGTCGATGTGGTGCCAAGTGGGCTGCTCTGTCCTGGATGGTGTCAAGCCTCGAACATCGTCGGAGCTGCACCCATCCAGGCAAATGGGGAGTATTCCATCACACTCCTGACTTGTGCTTTGTAAATGGCGGAAAGGCTTTGGGGAGTCAGGAATGAGTTACCCCCCACATTATTCCTACCTCTGTCCTGCTCTTGTAGCCACTGTGTTTACGTGGTGAGTCTAGTTGAGTTTCTGATCAATGATAACCCCAAGGATGTCGACAGTGGGGGATTCAGTGATGGTTACCGGAGAATCTCAGCCACAAGCGAGGATGGATTTTCGGCAACTGAATGAAAAGCTTTCTCCTCAACTCAGTCCTGATAGCTGACCCCTCATCAGAAGAGAAGGCCCCTCGTTCTAGATTCCCCAGCCAGGGGAGGCAACCTCTCAGTGTCTCATCTTGTCAAACTCCCTCAGTGACAATGACATCACCTCTCAGTCTTCTGGAAAATCATTCCTCTGACAGCCCTCCTCTCGTGCCAGGAGTTAATTCGGTGCCACACAGCCAGCTATGGGGAACACCACTCAGAAAACCACTTGCTTTTGGCAATTATTTTTCAGCACTCCATTTTTCAATAGAATTAATCGAGTTGAAAGAAATTTTAAGGCCTCATGTATTTGCTAATTCTTTAATAAATATTTCAGACACTAATGAGCCAGTTTTATTATGTTGCTGGAAATAAGAATCAACTTATTAGATTGTCCCAGTGATGAATAATCATGGGCAGAAATTTTTCCAAAAAATGATTAAGTGTCACAACGAGAGGGAACTCGAGCGATCCAGGCCGGTGTGTCAGGCGTGATCCAAAACCCTCCTCAGGCCCCAAAGCCCCCACAAATCCTCACTTAGGCGCCAGCCCCCTGGCACTGCCCTGGCACACAACTGGGTACTGCTCAGCCATGTCCCCAACCACTTGGGGTTTCAATGGCCTCCAAGCCCCCCCTGGCATGGTCATCATGCCTGGTCTTCCCCCATGGAGGCCAGCAGTGATTCTTGCCAGTCTTGCGTCGTGCCCGAGAATCGGAATATCCAGGGAGCTGGGAGAATGCCGTGTCAGACAGACTAAACATATTTAAACGCTACTTTAGATTTGCTAATCCGCTTTGCACTCTCTCTGGGCAAGATCCAGTTTGTGCCAGTAGCAAGGGACCGGGACGATTGCAAATCATTTGGCGCCAGGCACAAGACCAGTTTTTAGGCCTGTACATTATTTTCCAGGATTGACACGATCTGTACCAGGCATGGCGAGGCTGGTAACCACATGCAATGTCACATTCAGTGTACTGGAAAGTTCACTTCTAAATAACCAGAATCGTGGAGGAGATTTCTATATATTTCACTATAAAGCGAGTGAACAGGAAAAGGTAATTAAAATAGCCAATAAAAGGTTGGCCTTTACCTGAATGGAGCTGTAATACAATGGGATGGACATTATATTTCAGCTGTACAGAGCTGGAGTTAGGATGTGATTGTACTGGAGAGGGTACAGAGGGGATTCCCCAGGATGCTGCCTGGGATGGAACATTTAACTTATCAACAGAGGCTGGATTGGCTTGGGTTGTTTTCATTGGAGAAGAGAAAACTGAGGGGCGACCTGATCAAGGTGGACAAGATTATGAGGGGCATGGACAGAGTGGATAGGGAGCAACTGTTCCCCTAGTTGAAGGGTCAGTCGTGAGGGGGACATATGTACAAGGTGAGGGGCAAGAGATTTAGGGGGGGATTTGAGGAAACGTTTTACCAATAGGGTGGTGATGGCCTGGAATGCCCTGCCTGAGAAAGGGTGGTAGAGGTGGCTTGCCTCACATCCCTTAAAAACCATCTGGATGAGCACTTGGCACAGCTTAACATTCAGGGCTATGGCCCTGGCAGATGGGATTAGCTGGGAGTTCAGGTGTTTCTAATGTGTCAGCGCGGATTTGATGGGCCGAAGAGTCTCTGCTGCACTGTACGATTCTGATTCTAGCTACACCTTACCAGGAGTAACGTATCAATATGTGGACACAACACCAGCAGGGAAAACATCATAACCTGCAGCGAGATTGCAATGCAGATTCATCAGAATGATACTGACATTAAATTATAACCACAGGCTGTATAGACTATGTTTGCATTCCGTTGCAATAGGGGATGAAGGGGTGATTTAATTGAAATGTTTAAGATGATTAAAGGGGTTGACAGGACAGAGAGAAGTGATTTCCCCAGTTCAGAACAAGGGACATAGCCTTGAAATTTGGGCTAGGCTGATCAGGGTGGCGTCATGAGGCATTTCTTTACACAAGAGGTATTGAAAATCTGGAAAACTCTTCCTTCAGAAGCTGGTCTGTAATTAGGCAAGCACATTCAGGCTTATGGAACCAAGCTGGGAAATACGGTGCTAATACACAAATCAGCCATTATTTAACTGAATGATTGAATGGGTCAATGGGCAGAAAGGCCATCCGAGTTTCTATAAGATACCAATCTAAGGTACTTGGCAGCAGTTCAAAGTGACCTTCCTTGCCTGTTGTCAACAGCAAGCGTTCAACTCAGCAGAGGTAAAATTTACGTATCCACGAGTGGAAAATGGATGTGAACAAATCAACTGTCGCCCTCCCAATTTTCATTTCCGGTAACTTCAGTGCAAATAAAAACCAGTCGGGGAGCCACTAAACTGTCAGCTGATGCTCTCTCCCCCATTTCACACAATTGAACAGGGGCAAAGTTACCACCAGGGATATAGGTAACAGCACACGCTTTGGGAAACAGAATGCTTTGTGACAGTCAGGCCACAAAAAACAGCATCAAAAGCGCAGGAGATGTCAGAGACCATCTTAGTGAAGTCAAGTAAGACTACCCACTGGGATAGAATAACACAATTATCTCTGCATTTCATAGTAGTGCTCAAAGACACACAACAGATCGAATTAAGTACGTCAGATCAAAACTGTTGGTCTTGCACAACATCCAGGAACAGTGAAAATCCAGTGATAAAAAGCTATAAAAAGCAACAGGATACTAATAAGTCCAAAAAAAAATTAAAATTTGCAAAAAAAATTAAAGCTAACAGTAAAATGTGTGGGTTGGTGGTGGGGTTTTAGGGAGATTTGGGTCAGGACTTTGTATATTTGAATCTGGATTCCCAGCAGGTTCCCATTCCAGTGGACCTGTTCTCCCAGCCAACAACTCATCTGCACATCTCCTCCAGATATCATCATCCCTGGTGTGAACAGTATATAAGAGACAGGTCGAGTCTGTGCAATGATTGAGGCAGGAACTTATTTCTCTCCTGTGGACTAATTCCTCGCTAGCCTACTTGCCCTTGATGGAAAACTCTCTGCTTTGTTTTGCCGCCATTCCATTTGTCCTTGTGCAACAATTTCTTTCATTTTTGGAGATTTCAACAGGCTGATTGACAAACATAGCTGTCTCTTCATCATTATTAACAGAGGAGAGGTCTTGGTCATTCAGTGTGATATTCCTAGTAGGAATTTGTTAAGACGTTTGATCAGCAAACATTGTTCCATGTTTGTTTCATGGTTTGGATGAAACATTCTATGAATCCATTAGTAGCAATTTGGACTTAATATATTGAATGTCATTCACTTGTAAGAAACTTTTGAATTATTTTGAGACAAATTGAGGTCTATTATCACTTATTGTTCTACTCAGTCGTTCAGGGAATCAAAACCAAATAAAACTATTTCTCTTGGCTTCTTAACAGTTTTCTCCAATGAAGTAGATTTCACCACACTGACCTCTGACCTCTTTGAATGTGTATTCACTATTACTAAGAATATATGTCCTTCAAAAAGGTCCTGCAAAATCCACACACACATTTTGCATCTTCAGGCCATTCCCATGGATGCAGCAGTGCAAAGAGTTGCAGGTTTCTTACCTTCCCACAAGAAGAACATGTTCCACTCTTCTCTTCAATTTCTACACCCAATCCGTTCCACAAGAAATAACTCCTGGCTACTTTCTTTGTGTGTACGACTCTGCAATGGCCCTCACGTAGCTTCTCTAACGCCTGCTTTCTCAGTGACAGAGGAATGATCACTGTGAGCCCCCATATAAGACATCCTGACTGCACTGACCCAACCTCCTGAAGCAGTGTGGTTTCAAATTCGAGGTTAGTTCTGAAGTTTTCCCTCATTAGTGCCAGATTCATCACTTCTTAGAGCATCACGCTCTGCAGTGTGCTTTCTCACTTGTCCAGAAGTGACAAGTGTGTTGTCTATTTGTTTGAGTAAAAGATTGAGCAGCTTCACAAACTAGCTGGCAGCAGTAATCCACAAAGTCCATCTGCGTTACCATGTAGATTTGATTGTTGATACATAATGGTATAAGTATGTGCGGACAAAAGCAATGCCTATTTTGCATTCTACTTGTTGCTGGTGATTGAACTCCTGCGTGTGGTCCAAAAATGATAGTGAATGGATAATGGTCCATCTACAATATAAAAACTCTCCCATACAGGAACGGATGGAATTCCTTTTCAACCTGTTCGTAGTTACTTTCAGCTTTGATCAAGGTTCAAGGCGCAAAAGCAATGGGACTTTCTTTACCCAATGGCATGATGTGGGAGACCACCACTCCTACACCATGAGGGATGCATCAGAAGCTAACTGTAGGGGTCGAGTAGGATTAAACTTCATAAGAACTTCAGATTTAAGTAACGCTTATTTGGCTTACACGAAGGCATTATTGCACTGATCCGATGACCACTTCCAGTTCTTCCTCTGACACGAGAAGTTATCTAATGTTTTCAGAATTGTTTTGAAGTTTGGGACAAGTCTTCTCTAATAGGTCAACAATCCTAGGAAGGAATATAGTTTAACGGTTAGTTTAACGTCTGTGGTAGGTAAAATGTTAGAATCCGTCATTAAGGAGGAAATTGCGAGGCATCTTGAAGGGAATTGCTTGATAGGGCAGACGCAACACGGTTTCATTAAAGGGAAGTCGTGTCTGACAAATTTACTGGAGTTCTATGAGGATGTGTCTAGGGCGGTGGATAGAGGAGAGCCGGTGGATGTGGTCTTTCTGGATTTTCAGAAGGCGTTTGATAAGGTACCTCACAAGAGGTTACTGCAGAAGGTCAGAGGACATGGAGTTGGGGGTAGGGTGTTAGCGTGGATAGAGGATTGGTTGTCAAATAGGAGGCAGAGAGTGGGGGTCAATGGGTGCTATTCAGATTGGCGGTTGGTGACTAGTGGGGTGCCCCAGGGGTCGGTGCTGGGGCCTCAGCTATTTACCATTTATATAGATGATCTGGAGGAGGGAACCGAGTGTAGGGTGTCGAAATTTGCTGATGACACCAAGATTGGGGGAAAGGCAAATTGTGCGGAGGGTGTGGAGAGTCTGCAGAAGGATCTAGATAGGCTGGGCGAATGGGCCAGGAAATGGCAAATGGAATTTAATGTTGGCAAGTGTGAGGTGGTCCACTTTGGTAGGAAGAATGGTAGGAAGGACTATTACTTACGTGGCGAAAAACTGCAGCAGGCGACGGTGCAGAGGGACCTCGGGGTCCTTGTGCATGATTCGCAAAAACCCAGCCTGCAGGTGCAGCAGGTGGTCAGGAAGGCGAATGGGATGCTGGCCTTCATAGCGAGGGGGATTGAATATAAAAGTAGGGAGGTCTTGCTGCAGCTGTATAGGGCACTGGTGAGGCCGCAGCTGGAGTACTGTGTGCAGTTTTGGGCGCCGCACCTGCGCAAAGATATTTTGGCCTTGGAGGGAGTGCAGAGGAGGTTTACTAGGCTGATACCGGAGTTGAGGGGGTTGAGCTATGAGGAGAGGCTGAATAAACTAGGCTTGTACTCGTTAGAGTTTAGAAGAATGAGGGGAGATCTCATTGAGACGTATAAGATGATGAATGGGATGGATAGGATAGAGGTGGAAAGACTCTTCCCGCTCAAAAAAGACAGTAGGACTAGGGGGCACAGCCTCAAGATAAAGGGGGGGCGGTTCAGAACGGAGTTGAGGAGGAACTTCTTCACTCAAAGGGTGGTGAATCTCTGGAATTCTCTGCCCGTTGAAGTGGTGGAGGCTGCCTCGCTAAATATTTTTAAGAAGCGGGTTGATGGGTTTTTGATAAGAGAGGGGATTAAGGGTTATGGGGAGAGGGCGGGAAAGTGGAACTGAGCCACGACAGATCAGCCATGATCTTATTGAATGGCGGGGCAGGCTCGAAGGGCTAGATGGCCTACTCCTGCTCCTATTTCTTATGTTCTTATGTTCTTATGTTCTTATAACTGATTATGGAGGTCCAGGTGCCTCTGTAATCACCTTGACTTTAACAGAGATCTATGAAGGCCCAAGGCATCAATCACATGACCCAGATACTCAGAGGATTGGAAAAATACGCTTGTTCTTGCGGACTGTCAGACCAAACTCTTCCAATCTCTACTGAGTGGCATCCAAATTCCAAAGACGTTCCTCTTGGTCTCTTCCAGTGACTATGATGGTATCCAGGTAACACTGGACTCCGCTCAATCCACTCATGATCAGATCTATTGCTCTTTTACTTGGCAAACTTCTTCCTGCCGGGTGGCTAGCAGCGCCGTTCATCGTCCTTGTCTCCAATTTTTACGTTGTACATTGGAGAACGATGCTGGGTAGCACGGAGGATCAAAAGGCTTTATTTACAGGTGTATGTTCTCTGACATGACCGCTTCTTCTCATGCCTGGTTCTTGTGCCCGGGGTTTGAGTTGGTACTTGTGGTGAATGTACGAATACATGAAAACAACAGACCAGTCGAGATTCCCTTTGACTTTCTGTTGTGCCAGTGGGTCTGAGATCCCCAGGCGCTGGGTGAATATAGCTGAAACCTCAAACTGTATATTTCAATAGCAATTTAAAATGCTAATCTGGTTCATGCCCTCATTAAGAGTGTATAGCGCTTGTTTAACATGATCAAACAGCATAAACAAGAAACAAGGCCCCTCTGACGAAGGGGCCAGCCAGACTCGAAACGTTGGCTCTATTCTCTCTCCACAGATGCTGTCAGACCTGCTGAGATTTTCCAGTATTTTCTGCTCTTGTTTAGGCCTCTCCTGAATTGTGCAACCAATTAAAATGTGACAGCAAGCCCCGCAAAAGAAAATATACACTTACTTTTGGTTGTTCAATCCGAACAATAATGAATTAGCAACATGAAATTCTCGGCATGGCTGCGAGCTCCACATGTCCTCTGTTGTGAATTCATACACCAGGAGCAAAGTCACACAGTATCATCCCTTTACCATAGAGGTCAGGTCATTGAGTGCATTTAAGACAGCGATGTCTTGACTGGTAACGGGATCAACGGTTACAGGAAAAAGGCAGGAGAATTGGGTTGAGAAACTTATCACCCATGATTGAAAGGTGGAGCAGACTCGATAAGCTGAATGGCCTAATTCTGCTCCCATATATTATGGCCTTACTATCCATGCAAAAGATAGACAGAGTTGTTCAATTATAAAAGCTTCCCATACCCCTGGGAAGAAAGAATCACCAGACCACCAACCTGTCCTGGTCCCCCCTTGCCAACACTATAGTTGTGAAAGCCCACCAATACCTCTACTTTCTCAGAAGGCTAAGGAAATTTATCATGTCATCTACGACTCTCACCAATCTTTACAAATGCACCGTAGAAAGCATTCTTTCTGGTTGTATCACAGCTTGGTGTGGCTCCTGCTCTGCCCAAGACCACAATGAATTACAAAAGGTCGTGAATGTAGCCCAATCCACCACGCAAACCAACCTCCCATCCATTGATTCGGAAAAACAGCCAGCATAATTAAGGACCCCATGCACCCCGGACACAGTCTCTTCCACCTTATTCCAACCGGAAAAAAAAATACAAAAATCTGAGGTCACGTACCAACCGACTCAAGAACAGATTCTTCCCTGATATCACCAGATTTTTGAATGGACCTACCTTGCATTAAGTTGATCTTTTTCTACACCCTTATGATTGTAATTCTACATTCTATCCTCGCTATAAATAGTATGCTTTGTCTGTATAGTGCGCAAGAAACAATACTTTTCTCTGTATGCTAACACGTGACAATAATAAATCAAATCAAAGAAACAAACTAAAAATATCTTGCAGTGAAATGGCTTCAACTCCACAGGATAACTAAACGTAGACATTAAGTCCTAATTTGAATTGGAATTATGTTCCTGCCCCAGCCACTCTTTCCTCTGATCCCAAGATCTAACCCTACTAATCCACAGGCAGATTTCCTTGGATCACTGGGGAAAAGAGAGTTTTTTTTTCCAACCACAAACTGAAAGCATGCAATGTTACATACCCGTTCTTGGCCAGCTGTATCCCAAATCAGAAACTTATGGAGCTCATTTCCACAGCTCACAGTCTTGGTCATGAACGAGGCACTGAAAAATCAGTCCAGATCAGACAAGAAGTTAGTTTCATAATAACAGAGGGCCCAGTCGCCCACAAAGTCAATTGTATAAATCTTATCCGTACTCACCCAATGGTGGGCAGAGCATTGAGATCGAAGGTATCTTGAACAAATCGGCATACTATACTCGATTTCCCAACCCCTGTATCCTAAAATCGTTAAAACACAGAAACAGCGTCAGAATCATACAGAGTTATTTCAAAAATCTGAAGGATTTATTTTTCAACTTCTCTGGTAAAAGTGAACTTGTAGTTGAGTCAATTAAGTCAAGCAGAGCAAGTTGGCTAGCACTGCTGCCTCACAGCACCAGGGGATCCGGGTTCGATTCCAACTTTGGGTGGAGTTTGCTCATTCACCCCATGTCTGTGTGGGTTTCCACCAAGAGGTCCAGTTTCCTCCCACAGTCCAAAGATGTGGTTAGTTTGATTGGCCATAGTGTCAGGGGGATTAGCAAAGTAAAAAAGTGAGGTTACGAGTACAGGGCCTGGGTGGGATTGTTGCCAATGCAGACTGGATGGTCTCCTCCTGCACTGTGGGGATTTTAAATTGCCCCTTGGTGTCCAAAGACGTGTAGGTTAGGGGGATTAGTGGGGTAAATGTGTGGGGTTATGGGAACAGGGCCTGGGTGGATTGCTCTGTCAGAGAGTCAGTGCAAACCCAATGGGCCGAATGGTCATCTTATACACACTGGGGGTTCTATACTAAAAAAAAATTCCAAGCCCCACTAAGTGGAGAGATTTCAGCCAGGTGAAAGTGATCATGAAACACTGGATAATCTGATGATTGATGAGTGGACCAGAGTGTTACAGAGGGAATTTTCCCCTTGGAACGTTGAAAGGGGAGAGGAGGAGGAGGCGGGTTTGGTGATGGCATCATTCTGATGGTGCTGGAAGAGGAGGATCTTTTGAATAAGGGATGGAAGATCAAGACAAGGGGAAGCCTATTGTGATTCTGAGGGGATTGATGGAGGTGAGAGAACTGACTTTGGAAAAGGTGGCGAACACTGTTGAGGGCTCCGTCAACCACTGTGGGGGAAGAGCGGGCTGGAGACCCTGCAGTTGAGAAAACAGGCATCTCGGAAAGACTAGTGTGGAATGTTGCATCAATCGGAGAAGGTACGATGAAGATAAAGGAACCAGAAGAATAGAATGGAGTTCTGACAGGGTGTAGGGTGTGGCAAAGTGTATTGGAAATAGCTGTGGGATCCTGGATATTTTCTCTTCCACTTCCTTCTATCGAGAAAAAGATACAGAAGTCTGAGGTCACGTACCAACCGACTCGAGAACAGCTTCTTCCCTGTTGCCATCACACTTTTGAATGGACTGACTTTGCAATGAGTTGACCTTTCCCTACACCCTAGCTATAACTGTAGCACTATAGTCTGCACCCTCCCCTTTCCTTCCCTATGAACAGTATGCTTTGTCTGTACAGCACACAAGAAACAATACTTTTCACTGTATGATAATACATGTAACAAAAATAAATCAAATCAACCAGGAGTCAGTCGGTTTACAATGAATATTAGTTGTCTCTTGTGATAAATGGAGACAGGGAAATCAAAGAAGAAGATGGACGATGTGAAACTGTGGAAAGAGTGGGAAGTGGAAGCAAGGTTTTCTAATTCATGTGCTGTATGTGGGGTGGCACAGTGGTTAGCACTGCTGCCTCATAGCACCAGTGAGTTGGGTTCAATTCCAGCCTCGGGTGACCGCCTGTGTGGAGTTTGCACGTTCTCCCCGTGTCTGCGTGGGTTTCCTCTCACAGTCCAAAGATCTGTGGGTTAGGTTGATTGGCCATGCTAAAATTGCCCTTAGTGTCAGGGGGATTAATTGGGAAAATTTGTGGGGTTATGCGGATAGGGCCTGGGTAGGATTGTTATCAGTGCAGTCTCAAATGGGCTGAATGGCCTCCTTTTGCATCGTAGGGATTCTATTATTCTATTTCAGGGTGAAAATGGGAAACTCAGTCCTCAGTGGATTGAAAATGGAGGGGTGTTGAGTAGGACATCAAGCCAGGTTTCGCCATGCCTCCTTGAGGTTGAGGCCATGAATAAAAAAAAGCCAGTATGAATTTTACAATTTTGTTCAATATCCAAGTTTAATATTCTTCTCAGAATGTAAGTGACATGGACAAACTTCAAGAGTACTTAAAAAAGGAGGTTTTTAAACTAGGCCTTTTCGGAAGGCAGTTAAGAATCAATGTCACGGTGGATCCAGAGGTTAGTTAACCTCCTTCACTCATGGATGGGATTTGACGACAATTGATAACAAGGTGCCACGCTCACCATTACTAAGGCTACCTTCATATTCCAAATCCATAGACTGAATTTAAATTCCACCAGGGGCCTGAGATCCCAGGTTAATGGCCCTGTGACAGCACCACTTTGTCACCATCTTCCCCATGATTAACCAGCACTGGAGCAACAAGGACACATTTCAACAAGAGGCCAACCCAGTGTTCAGGGAAATGTTCCCATTACAATCTTTCCCAATCAAAAGGGCAAGTGGTACAACAAGGAAGCAGTCACCCTATTGGTGTCTCCATTAAGGGCGGCAAGAACAGACCAGGAATCAAATCCAAGATGTTCCAAGGTACTCAATTGCTGTGTCACTAGGATGTGTCCCAATCCGGTCATCTGTCATGTGGTATCACGGCCTCTAAAACATGTTGGGATGGGTTTTAAAACAAAAGGGCGGCATGGATAAGTTGGGCCGAAGGGCCTGTTTCCATGCTGTAAACCTCTGACTCAGGTTCCGAAGAAATACAAGTTCTTCCCTCCGTCCTGAAAAACAATATTCTTTTGCAGAGAAATCTGTTATGTGCGAAATTTCAACACACAGGTTGTGAAATATAATCCTCTTACGACATCTTAAAAGCTCGGGCTGACAAAGATTTCTTTGTGAAGTCAAAATCTCATTAATCATTACTGTAATATGAACATAACATCAATGACTAAAACATACGACACACACTTTAAGTGTGACCCAATTACAGATCAGATCTATACTAAAGTAGCTCTCATCAGCCACACCTAAGCAGGCAACTGCCAGGCCTTCAGGAAAATGTTAAAAGACAAGACACATGGGAGGATGCCAAGGGGGTGATTTTAACATTGGATGAAAATAAGTGATATCATTTCTGCGAACTGTTTGTAACACATTCCTCCTGATTTCCATTCATTTCACTGTCTTACATCGTGGTCTTGTTTTAGGCAGTCTCATGGGGTTGAGAATGACTTGCTGCCACTTCACTTTGATGGGTCCCAACATGGCTGTTAAGTCTAATGCATGGTCAACAAACTCTGCCACGTGTGGGGCAGGGGGCTTTTGAAGGGTTGGTGGAAGGATTAATAATCACAAGAGTTTAATGAACACAAACTGTTCATAGACAAGCATCAAGCCCATTAGTCTGAGAGAATTCATTAAATACGATATCTGGAACTGGGGAAAAAGAACGATTGCACAGACACAAGCTGGGACAATGATAACCTGGAACGTCGATGTGTTAGGTCAGTTAACATGATTATGTCTTCACACTGATTGGATATTATAACTAAGCAGTGTGAGGTGATTGTGATTAGTTTTAATATCTGTACCTTATGAATGATGTAATTGTAATCAATAATTCTGAGTGGCTAGAGATAACCTTGATTGGTACATGCTAATTACTTATAATCAAATTTGAAACTATAATGGCTTGTGTATTCCCGAATTCTGGGTTCTAGCTAGTTACTGGCATGGACCTGTGGCTTTTCAGGGACTGAATTATAGCTTGATTGAAATAGCTGTTTAAGAGAACTCCACAACTTAGTCTGGTTAGTTGAAGGATAAAGTTGTGATCAGCTCAAAGGCTGACATCGAAGCCTGCAACAATTGAGTAGATGGGTTGTGTGGAACACTGTGCCATGTCTTTGCCTCTACACGTTCCCAGTGCCTCCTTGAACGAGCCTATTCCATTTTGGAAATTCACAAGGCGGGGTCACCCATGAGTTGGCGGGAATGTTTGACCTCTTCTAGGATGCTTTGAGAACATTCTAAAGTATTTCCGCTGTCTTCCTTGGGAGTCTCCTGCTGTAACAGAGTTCCAAGTTGAGTTGCTTCAGGGGTCTGATGTTAGACGCATCAATGACATGAGCTGGTTTTAAGTGATTAAGCACCTTGGTGTTGGCTGAGGGGAGGATGCTGCAGTTAGACCACCTTACTGGTCACTGGGATTTGAAGGATCTTGTGGAAATGCTGCTGTTGGTGCTTCTCCAGTGCTTTATGCTGCTGCTGCAGGTCATCCAAGTCTCTGAAGCTTATTGAACACTGCTGCCCAGTAAACATGAGCTTAGTCTCAGGTTTGAGATTCTGTTTCTAAAATACTCTTTCCCCCAGTCAGCCAAAGGCTGAACTGGCACGTTGGAGACCATAATGAATTTTGTTGCCTCTGTCTGTCTTTATCGAGAGGTGGATCCCAGGATACAGAAAATAATCCATATTTACCAGGATCTCAATGTTGCTCTTCATCCTTGCTGTTAACTAACCGAGCTCCTCCTGGGAGTCTTCGGAACTCCCTGCAGGCATTGCCCATCTTTTACCGGGACTTACTCAAAGTCTGGGACACGGCTGCCTGGTGCTGCAAGTCTCCCCGTCTGGAGTAGCGGCTATCGTTCGGGAGCTGCTATTCAGAAAGCCGCTCCTCCACCAGTACAATTTCAGGTGGGTTGACCAGTGTCAGGGATGTGCTGGGTGGCAGAGGAGTGGGCTGGATGACACCCCGTGAACCAGCCACGCGCGGTAGTGGACATTCAGCTTGTGGCCAATGCTATTCACGATCTTAAAACGGTCGTGCTTGGCCCTGATGTCACACGGGATCTCAGGGAGGCACAGTCAGTAGAATCCCAGAGCGTACACCTGCTTGGGCAGAATTTCACATTGGCCTCAAGCCCAGACCTCCCTTCCTGAGTCTGGAGCCCCACAGTTTGAGCTGCCTCAATGAAATTCCCTCTGTGCCCTTTGCCACTGCATGGAGGCATTTCCTGTACAGGTTGCTGCTGCACACCTTCACTATGATGTCCTCGCCTATCGCCTGGATACACCTTGGCGGGGGCCTTGTTGCCATCCGGCCGTGGAGGTCCCGCTACCAAGGGATCCTCCCCCACTACCTCAGTGACCTGGGGTGGAGGGCGGTGCATGCAGCAGTTTCGTAAAACCGTCGGTTGCACTGGTTCACGGGCTCCCAAGAAAGCTGCCCTTTTTGCGACCTTGCAGAGTCCCTGAGCCATGTCTATGTTGAACGTTATAGACTGCTCTCCCTTTCTACTTACCTCAAAAACCTGTGACTGATGTTTTGTTTGCACTTCAGTTCCGCGTTCCTGATCTATGGACCCAGTGCGGAGGGGGACAGGGAAGGCAGAGAACCTCCGCTTGAACCTGTTCCTGGGCCTGGCCAAACTTGCCATAAATAGGTCCAGGCAGCAGATGACTAGAGGGGTCTTCTAACCCGACTATCTATCCCTCTACCACTGCTACATGCACGGTTGGGCGCCTCTGGAGAGGGAACATGCAGCATGGGGGAATTCATTGAGGCCTTCCATGCTTGTTGGGCACCGCAGGGACTGGGGTGCATCATTGACCCCTTTAATCACATTTCAGTTGATGTTAAGTTTCCTTTGTCTTTTGTTATGGGTGGTTCCCCTTTTGGGGGCTGCACCTTTTAATTTGCCCCTCAGTTTATTTGATTTGGTTGGTCAAAAAGATTGACTAATCTAGCTCCATACCCACAATTGGACCAGAGGTACTTGCAAAAATACCTTCCATTTGATTTTTAGTTTCTTATGAGCAAATACTTCCTTTCAGCATCAATCCACAGGGGTATAGCTGAAATTGGAATCAATGGCTTTAAACAATGATATCCTGTGAATATAAATCATACATCATGTTTCCTCAGCATAGCTGCTTTATTTAGGCAAAATTAGAATTGTTTGCAACAGGTATAAATTATTTTTATTGCAATTTTTTTTAAGAAAGAGAGAATGACAGGCAACGCCTCTCCAAAATAAAGTCCAGGAACAGCACTCCATTCCAACAATAGAGAGTCACAGACTAACTTTCGTAGACAGAGGTTACAAGATGAGAATACAGCTGAGAAAATAATGAAGGCAAGTTACAGGAAATCTCCTCAATTTGGCTCACAACCAACTCTGCTGTTTCATCGCCATTTTGAAGCTTGTGGCTGGTTTCAATAAAGCTTGTTCCTAAATGAAAGTTGTGTGTGTTGCTGTGATTTCCAATCAGTGGCTCAAATCTGTGGCTTTTCGTTCCCCTTCATTTTCCACCAACATGCGTGCAAACCTCAAGTGAAACGGGCAAATTCAGCAAACCAGTGCCTTCTCCAACCAGACAGGAAAAAAAAACAGGTCAAAAAGAACATAAGAACATAAGAAATAGGAGCAGGAGTAGGCCATCTAGCCCTGCAGCAACGAGGCCTTGGGATTGGCCTCCAATCCCAATCAGAGAATGTTTACAGCCTGTCATAGGCTAACCCCACCCCTCCCCAACCCCACTTCTGTCCCACCATCTTTTCCCCATGGCCTTGCAATTTTTCTCTCTTCAGATAATTGTCTAACTCTTGTTCTGAATCTGCCTCCAGATTTGCAGGAAGGGTGTTCCAGGTCCTCATCACTCAAGGCAAAACTGTTTTTCCTTGTGTTGCTGTTGCTTCCTTTACCAATCATCTTAAAATCAGTATCATCTGGCGCTCAAGCCTTCAGCCAACTGGAACTGGGTTTTCCCATCTGCTCTGGCCAGAACCCTCATGATTCTGAATACTCTACCAAATCTCTTCCTTTTTTATTAATTCATGGGCCTCACTGGCTAGCTAGCACTTATCGTTCATCCTTAGTTACCCTCCAAGGGCAACTGAGAGTCAACCACATTGCCGTCTCTGGAGTCACATGTAGATTAGAGCAGCTAAAAGTGGAAGATTTCCTTCCCCAAAGCATCTTACTGAATCAGATGATTTTTTTAAAAGTTAAAGTTTATTTATTAGTCACAAGTAAGGCTTATATTAACACCACAAGTAGTTACTGTGAAATTCCCCTAGTTGTCATAGTCTGGCTCCTGTTCCAGCCAATTCACCTAACCAGCAAGTCTTTCAGACTGTGGGATGAAACCACGCAGACACAGGGAGAACGTGCAAACTCCACACAGACAGTGCCCCGAACTGGCAATCAAACCCGGGTCCCTGTCGCGATGAAGCAGCAATGCTAACCACTGTGCCACCATGCTGCCCCTGCCATTGTCGACTGCCAGTTTTTCCGACAATGGTTTCGTGGTCATCAGTTGATTCTTAATTCCAAATACCTTTTATTGAATTCAAATTCCACCAGCTGCCATGGCGGGACTTGAACCCAGGTCTCGGCACAGTAGCTGAGTCTCTGGATTAATAGACTAGTGATAATACCACTAGGCCACTGTCTTACATCTTCTCTTTTGCAGGAAGGACAACCCCACCATCTTCGATCTATCCAGATAAGTGAAGTTCGGCCCACGTCCCACAAATTAACTTTCTTTTAAATTACAAACTGAACACGAGATGATCACTCATGTAGAAATAAAGAAAGAATAAGGCAAGTAAAGAGTTCTGTAGGCCTAAGATCCTGATTAAGAATGTGTCTTCATACAACACTGAAGATGCGCTGAGGGCAAAAGGTATAAGCAAAAAAACAGCAACTTGACAAAACATTTATCCTGACATACAACCTTGGGAAGCAGGAAACATTGCTGATGGAAGAAATGTTTGCTTTTAAAGCCTTTTAAAATTAGAATTGTTGAGCTGTGGCAAGACAGTGAAACTAAACTATCAGAAATAAACAGAGAAACTGCAGGCAAAGAGAGATACTGGTATTTGGATAGACCTTGGAGGCTGCCCAAATTAGATTAGTTGGGACCAAGTGTTCCAGGAAGTTCTACAAACATCTTTATCTGGGGGACTGCCTGTGAGGGGCTTCACACAGTGGAAAGTCATTGAAAGAACGACAGAGCACTTTCAGTGCAGGGTCAAACCTCATGGTCCAGGCAGACAGTTCAGACGGTAATTTTAAGAGTGGTTTCAGAGGATGGTATGGCCAGTCAATCTCAGGTCTGTCCCCAGAGTCAGGGCACAAATGGTTAAACACACCAGAGACACTTTACTACAGATGGGATCTTAACCAAAACGGTGAAAGGAGAATCTACAAATGCCGAAAGCGGTCCCCTCAGGTCATGGTAAAAATCAAAGCCTGATGAATGTATTTGAAAATTCCAATGTCAAATAGCGCCAAAGTTTTTATTGGCTGGACATTAAATAACAAAGCTGTTTGTTTTTGTTTTCATTTTCTTCCTTCAGAACCCAGTCAATCTATAATCGCTTTCGATCTGTGTACATTTTAAATCTTTGCTGTGAATACAAATAAACCACAATCCCATTACGTAAAACAACCTTCTGAGTCAGTCATTTTTCTGTTTTCATTTGTGGGCCAAAGTGAACAAAATCCAGAGTGTTCTAAAACGTTAACGGTTCAGCTCGAAGTTCCTGTATCCACACCATTTGGGTCCAGCAATATTCTTTTAGATAACCTGTTTAAATTCACCTTGATGCCACACTTGATCCCGAGCTGAGCTTCCAGCCTTGTATTCATGCCATGACAAAGGCTGCCTTTTCCCAACTCAGCAGTATCACTCCACAGTCAGCCCTGTCTCAGTTCATCTGATGCTGAAACCTTCATCCACACCTTAGTTCCTTCCACATTTGTTTCCACACACTCAAGGCTGGTCTCTCACATTGGGGCGGCATGGTGGCACAGTGGTTAGCACTACTGTCTCACAACACCAGGGACCCAGATTCAATCCCAGCCAGGGATGCCTAGATCTGTTGGAGTTTGCACATTTTCTCCGTGTCTGCGTGGGTTTCCTCTGGGCGCTCCAGTTTCCTCCCACAGTCCAAAGATGTGCATGTTAGGTGGACTGGCTATGCTAAAATGCCCCCTTGTGTCCCAAGGTGTATAAGTTAGGGAGATTAGCAAGGTAAATCCATGGAGTTACCACAATGGGGGGCTGGAGTTGGGCAAGATGCTTAGTTGAAGAGTAGGCGTGGGTTCAATGGGCCGAATGGCTTCTTTTGCACTGTAGGGATTCTATGATTCTACCCTCTATCTTGTCTTAAAGCACAAAGTCCCATTCCCCTATCATTCCTGTGCTTACTGACCTTTATCGGCTCTCAGTCAAGCAATGTCTTCATTTTAAAAATTCTCATCCTTGTTTTCTGTAATCTCCTCCAACCCTCCGCAATGTCTGCACTTATTTCATTCTGGCCTCTTCCCAATTAGAATCACTCCAACACTGGTGGTCATGCTTCCAGTTGCTTCAGGCCCAAGCTCTGGGATCCCCTCCCTGCAACTCTACGCCTGGTTTTCTTCCAGAGACACTTATTAAAACCTACCCTTGGACTGAGCTTGTGGCCATTGGGCCTGATTTCTGACCTTATAATGATGTGGCTTGGTTTGTTTACTTTGTTTTATCATGCTCCTGTGAAACATTTTAAGAACTTCCATTACATTAAAAGGGAGGCTGTTGTTTAGACACATCCAACATTGATCGGCTATGTAGCCAACACCTTCAAATTGACTGCTACCATCAGTGAATAATTATGGGTCAATCATTATTGTGAATCAGCCTCAATAATGAGGCAAGATATTAAAAGGTTTCAAATAAACAATGAGTTATACATTCCTTCTGGGTCATTACTTCACTGCTTTTAAACCCTCAGATAAACAGACCAGGCTTCTCCAAGATCTTCTGAACCTCACAGTAATGTAGCATTGAGACAGTACATCACACTGCAGCCCAAAGAAATCTAAACAGCATACTGACAGACATGAGGTCACTATCACATGATCGTGCTGCTTCCTGCAGGCAACATTCGGAATGGAGCAGCTCTTCAATAACATACAGAATTTTCACTGTCGCATTTCTAATGCACAAGCGTCCTGGTCACTTTTTTCTTTAAAATCATAGCTCCTCAGGTGATTACTCAATCTGTGCCAATATGCAGCAAGACCAAGACAACATCCAAGTTTGGGCTGCTAAGTGACAAGTAAAACTCACACCACACAAGTGCCAGACAATGACCATCTCCAACAAGTCAAAATTCTCCTCGACATTCTGTGGCATTATCATCGCTGCATCCCCCATTATCAACATTCTGGGGGTGGTTACCATTGACCAGAAACTAAACTGGACCAGACTGTTCGGGTCAATGTATAAATACTGTGGTTGCAAGAGCAGGTCAGAGGCTGGAACTTGAATTTTTTTATTCATTCACAGGATGTAAGTGTTACTAACTGGGCCAATATTTATTGCCTAGCCCTAATTGCCCTTGAGCTGCCTCCTTGAACTGCTGCATGTGGTAGAGAAACACCTACGATGCTGTTAGGGCGAGAGTTACAGGATTTTGATCCAGTGACAGTGAAGAAACAGGGATATTGTTTCATGTCAGGATGGTGAGTTACTTGGGAGGAAGCTTGCTGATGGTGGTGTTCCCATGCATGTGCTGCCCTTGTTCTTCCAGATAAAGGCTGCAAGTTTGGAAGGTTGTTGAAGAAGCCTTAGTCAATTGCTGCAGTGCATCTTGTAGATGGCACACACTAGTCACTGTGCATAAGTGGTGGATGGAATGGATGTTGAAAGTGGTGAATGAGATAATAATCAAGTGAGCTTCTTTGTTCTGGATATCAAGCTGCTCGAGTGCTATTGGAGATGCACTCAACCAGGCAAGGGGAGAGTATTCCATCACACTCCTGACCTGTGCCTCAGATAGTGGACAAGCTTTAGGGAGTCAGGAGGTGCGTTATTCGCTGCAGGATTCCCAGCCTCTGACCTGCTCTGGTAGCCACAGTATTTATCTCTCTAGTCCAGTTGAATTGCTGGTCAATGGAAAATTCCAGGGTGTTGACAGTGGGGGATTCAGCAATGGTAATGCCATTACATGTCAAGGGAAGATGTTTAGATTCTCACTTGTTGGACGGCACAGTGGTTAGCACTGCTGCCTCATCGTCCCAGGGACATGGGTTCAATTCCTGCCTCAGGTGTCTATCTGTGCAGAGTCTGCACGTTCTTTCATGTCTGTATGGGTTTCCTCCACAGTCCAAAGATCTGTGGATTAGGTTGATTGGCCTTGCTAAATTGCCCCTCAGTGTCAGGGGACTAGCAAGGGTAAAAGGTGGGGTTATGGGGTTAGGACCTGGGTGGGATTGTGGTCAGCACAGATTCAATGGGCTGAACAGCCTCCGTCTGCACTGTAGGGATTCTATGAAGATGGTTGTTGCCTTGCATTTTGTGGCACAATTGTTACTTGCCACTTGTCAGCCCAAGCCTGGATATCGTCCAGATCTCGGTGCATTTAAACATGGACGGCTTCAGTATCTGAGAAGTCACAAACGGTGCTGAACATTGGTGTACATCCCCACTTCTAACTTTATGACAGAGGGAAGGTCATTGATGAAACAGTTGATGATAACTGGGGTCAGGACACTATACTGAGGAACTCCGGCAGTGATGTCCTGGGACTAAGATGATTGACCTCCAACAACCACTTTCCTTTGTGCTCGGTATAACTCCAACTGGTGGCGAGTTTTCTTCATGATTCCCATTGACTCCAGTTTTGCTAGGATTGCTTGAGGCATCTTGAGAGGAATTGCTTGATAGAGCAGACGCAGCACAGTTTCGTTAAGGGGAAGTCGTGTCTGACAAATTTACTGGAGTTCTATGAGGATGTGTCTAGGGCGGTGGATAGAGGAGAGCCGGTGGATGTGGTCTTTCTTGATTTTCAGAAGGCGTTTGACAAGGTACCTCACAAGAGGTTATTGCAGAAGGTAAGGGGACATGGAGTTGGGGGTAGGGTGTTAGCGTGGATAGAGGATTGGTTGTCAAATAGGAGGCAGAGAGTGGGGGTCAATGGGTGCTATTCGGATTGGCGGATGGTGACTAGTGGAGTGCCCCAGGGGTCGGTGCTGGGGCCTCAGCTATTTACCATTTATATAGATGATCTGGAGGAGGGAACCGAGTGTAGGGTGTTGAAATTTGCTGATGACACCAAGATTGGAGGAAAGGCAAATTGTGCGGAGGGTGTGGAGAGTCTACAGAAGGATCTAGATAGGCTGGGTGAATGGGCCAGGAAATGGCAAATGGAATTCAATGTTGGCAAGTGCGAGGTGGTCCACTCTGGTAGGAATAATGGTAGGAAGGATTATCATTTACGTGGCGAAAAACTGCAGCAGGCGATGGTGCAGAGGGACCTCGGGGTCCTTGTGCATGAGTCGCAAAAACCCAGCTTGCAGGTGCAGCAGGTGGTCAGGAAGGCGAATGGGATGCTGGCCTTCATAGCGAGGGGGATTGAATATAAAAGTAGGGAGGTCTTGCTGCGGCTGTATAGAGCATTGGTGAGGCCGCAGCTGGAGTACTGTGTGCAGTTTTGGGCGCCGTACTTACGCAAGGATATTTTGGCCTTGGAGGGAGTGCAGAGGAGGTTTACTAGGCTGATGCCGGAGTTGAGGGGGTTGAGCTATGAGGAGAGGCTGAATAAACTAGGCTTGTACTCGTTAGAGTTTAGAAGAATGAGGGGAGATCTCATTGAGACGTATAAGATGATGAATGGGATGGATAGGATAGAGGTGGAGAGACTCTTCCCGCTCAGAAAGGATAATAGGACTAGAGGGCACAGCCTCAAGATAAAGGGGGGGGCGGTTTAGAACGGAGTTGAGGATGAACTTCTTCACTCAAAGGGTGGTGAATCTCTGGAATTCTCTGCCCGTTGAAGTGGTGGAGGCTGCCTCGCTAAATATTTTTAAGAAGCGGGTTGATGGGTTTTTGATAAGCGAGGGGATTAAGGGTTATAGGGAGAGGGCGGGAAAGTGGAACTGAGCCACGACAGATCAGCCATGATCTTATTGAATGGCGGGGCAGGCTCGAAGGGCTAGATGGCCTACTCCTGCTCCTATTTCTTATGTTCTTATGTTCTTATGCTTAACGCTACTTCCTGTCAAATACAACCCGAATGTCAACGGTGTCACTCTCACTTCACCTCTGCAATTCAGTTCTTTTGTCCATGTTTGATCTAAAATTCCAATGTGGTCAGGGCTGAGTGGCCCTGGCAGAATCCAAACTGAGCATCAGTGATCAGGTTGTTGCTAAGGCAGTACCACCTGATAGCACTGTTGATGACACTTTTCATTATTTTGCTAATGGGAATAAGCCACCTTCTGACTCCCCAAAGCCTGTCCACAATCTAAAAGGCAGAAGTTAGGAATGTGATGGAATACTCTCCACTTGCATAGATAAATAGGCCTCCAGTAACATTCAAGGAACTTAGCAACATCCAGGACCAGCAGTCCCACTTGGTTGGCACCCCATCCACAACATTCCCACCATTGTTGCACAGTGGCAGCGACTTGCACCATCCAGAAGATGCAGTGCAGTAACTCACCAAGGCTCCTCGATGACACTCTCCAAACCTGCAACCCCTACTACTGACAAGAACAAAGCCAGCAGGTACATGGCACAACACCTCCTGCATTTCCTCTCAATGTCACTCGCCATCCTAACTTGAAAATATATTGTCCTTCCTACAATGTTGCTGGGTTAAAATCTGAGACTCCCTCCATAACAGCACTGTGGGTGTACCTACAAGCACTGCAGCAGTTCAAGGAGGAGGCTCAATGATAGCTTTCTCAAGGGCAATTAGGGATGGGCAATAAATACTGGTATGGTCCGTGAAGTCCAAGTCCAATGAACAAATTGAAAAGTAATGGCTCTCTCCACACTGCACAGAAACAGGTATTTTCTCAAAAGATAACAAAATTGTAAGAACAACCATCGCAAGCCCTCTTAATAATGACTTCAGAATGGGACTCATGAAATCTTGGAGAATGCCACCTCTCAGCCAAGGCAGTTGATAAACAAAAGCGGCACAAGGAAGCGGATATGAAGCAAGGAAAGGTAGACTCTACTGTATCATTAACTGTGCTATAGTTAGAAAAGAAAATAGGCTCGCTCCCCTATTATACAGCTGAATTTTGCTGTTCCTCTCATGTCACAGGAGTATAGGATCATGAATAGACAATTCAGCCCTTCAGACATGTTCCAACATTTGAATAGGGAAATCATAGTTAATCTGCTCACAGATCATCTGAAGAAATACATGTCCAGAAAGCAATAGAAAACATTGATTACATTTCTCAGGTTACTAGATATTCCTTGACATTTAGATGGTTCGATTTGGCTGGGGTTGGAACTTGCCATTGGAGTAGTAACTGTCCTTATGCCCTTGGAGTTGGATGTTAAATTCCTCTGTCCACCTCCAAATTAGTCTTGACCTTCAACCTTGCATTTAGATGGATTCCATTAGTTCAGAGGTTGAGTTTCTTTGACCATGGAGTCAGTTGAATCATGCAATCCCCACAGTGCAGAAGGAGGCCATTCAGCCCATTGAGTCTGCACTGACCACAATCCCACCCAGGTTCTATCTCCATAATCCCATGCATTTACCCTAGCTAATTCCCCTGACATGAGGATCAATTTAGCATGGCCAATCAACCAAACCTGCACATCTTTGGACTATGGGAGGAAACTGGAGCACCCGGAGGAAACCCATGCAGACACGGGGGAAACATGCAAACTCCACACAGATGGTGACCCAAGCTGGGAATCGAACATGGATCCCTGGCGCTGTGAGGCAGCAGTACTAACCATTGTGTCACCATGCCACCTCATACACCCAAATCTCATGCCCTTTTGCTAAACATTTGGATTTCCACAGAATTACATCCTCTCCACTTAGCTAAAGTTACAGTAAGCAGAGGGCAAATGGTGAATGGAGAATTGAATTTTTCACACAGAAAATGACTTTGTAACCCCTTCATAATCAGAGTGGGAATGATCTGAAACTCACTGCCTACCAAGATGATGGAAGCAGAGATTATCCATGGTTTCAAAATGGAATTTGATGGAAATAAATTTGTGGAGCTAATGGGGGAAAGGGGCAGGAAGATGGAATGGGATTGCTTGGATTGCTCTACAGAGAGCTAGCATTGACTTGATGGAAATTAGAATTAATAAGGAGAAAAAGTCACCGATAGGTGTAGTTTATAAGCCACCAAATAATAACGTCATGTTGGGGTAAGCAATAAACGAAGAAATAACTGATGCATGTAAAACTGATACGGTAATTATCATGGGGGGACTTTAATCTTCATGTCAATTGGTCAAATCAGATTGGTCAAGGCAGCCTTGAGGAGGAGTTCATAGAATGTATCTGCGATAGCTTCCTTGAACAATATGTAAGAGAACTTATGAGGGAGCAAGCTGTCCTCGATCTGGTCCTGTGTAATGGGACAGGAATGGTCTCACAGTTAGGGATCCTCTTGGAAGAAGCAATCTCAGTGTGGTTGAATTTAAAGTGTAGATGAACAGCGAGAAGGTAAAATCCAATATCAGTGTCTTGTGCTTAAAAAAGGAGACTATACTGGGATGAGGGAGGAATCGGCTCAGGTAGACTGGGAGGAAAAACTTTATGGTGGGATAATTGAAGAGCAGTGGAGGACTTTCAAAGTGATTTTTCACAGTGCTCAAAGTATATACCAGTGATAAGGAAGGACTGTAGAAAAAGAGAAAATCTAAGGAAATAAAGGAAGGTATCAAACTGAAAGAAAATGCAAAGTGGCAAAGATTAGTGTGAATCTAGAGGATTGGGAAATCTTTAAAGGTCAACAGAAAGCCACAAAAAAGCTGTAAAGAAAAGTAAGATAGATTATAAGAGTAAACTAGAATATGAAAACAGAAAGCAAACGTTTCTACAAATATAGGAAAAGAGTGGCTAAGGTAAACATTGGTCCTTTGGAGGATGAGAAGGGGGATTTAATAACAGGAAGTAAGGAAATGGCCAAGGCACTGAACAGCTGTTTTGTGTTGGTTTTCACAGTGGAAGACACAAATAACATGCCAGAAATTGATGCCAAGAAGTTTATGGTAGGTGAGGACCTAGAAATGATTATCACTAAAGATGTAATGTTTGGCAAGCTAATGGGGGCTAAAGGTGGACAAGTCTCCTGACCCCAATGGAATGCATCCCAGGATACTAAAAGAGATGGTGGGGGAAACAGCAAATGCACCAGTGGTAATTTACCAAAATACGCTGGACGCTGGGGTGGTTCCCCCAGATTGGAAAACAAAGTATGATGCCATCTGTTTTAGTATCCTGGGATGCATTCCATTGTGGTCAGGAGACTTGTCTACCTTTAGCCCCATTAGCTTGCCAAACACTACATCTTTAGTGATAATGATCGTTTCTAGGTCCTCACCTACCATAAACTTCTTGGTATCAATTTTTGGCATGTTATTTGTGTCTTCTACTGTGTAGATAAAAGGCGGGTAACTATGTCCAGTTAGCTTAACTTCTGTAGTAGGGAAAATGCTTGAATCTATCATCAAGAAAGAAATAGCCAGACATCTGGATAGAAATTGTCCCATTGGGAAGGCACAGCATGTATTCATGAAAGGCAGGACATGTTTATCTAATTTAGTGGAATTCTTTGAGGATATTATGAGCAAGGTGGACAATGGGAAACCTGTGGACTTGGCATATCTGGATTTCCAGAAGGCATTTGACAAAGTGCCGCACAAAAGACTGCTGCATAAGATGAAGGTGCACGGCATTACGGGTAATGTATTAGCATGGATAGAGGATTAGTTAACTAACAGGAAGGAAAGAGTGGGCATAGATGAGCATTTTTCTGTTTGGTGATTAGTAATTAGTGGCGTGCCTCAGGAATCAATGTTAGGACTGCAATTGTTTACGATTTACATAGATGATTTGGAGTTGCGGACAAAGTGTAGTGTGTCAAAGTTCACAGATGACATCAAAATGAGTGGCAGAGCAAAGTGTGCAGAGGACACGGAATGTCTGCAAAGGGATATAAATAGTTTAAGTGAGTGGGCAAGGGTCTAGCAGATGGAGTACAATGTTGGCAAATGTGAGGTCATCCAGTTTGGTAGGAATAATAGCAAAATGTACTATTATTTAAATGGTAAAAAAATTGCAACATGCTGCTGTGCAGAGGGACCTGGGTGTCCTTATGCATGAACCACAAAATGTTGGTTTGCAGATACAGCAAGTAATTAAGAAGGCAAATGGAATTTTGTCCTTCATTGCTAAGGGGGATGGAGTTTAAAAACAGTGAGGTTATGTTGCAGCTGTATAAGGTGCTGGTGAGGCCACACCTGGAGTACTGTGTACAGTTTTGGTCTCCTTACTTGAGAAAGGATATACTGGCACTGGAAGAGATGCTGAGGACATTTACTAGGTTAGGTTCCAGAGTTGAGATCATTGGCTTATGGGGAGAGACTGAGTAGACTGGGACTACACTCATTGGTATTCAGAAGAATGAGGGAGGATCTTATAGAAACACAAGATTATGAAGGGAATGGACAAGATAGAAGCAGGGAAATTGTTTCCACTGGTGGGTGAAACAAGAACTAAGGGGCATGGCCTCAAAATAAGGGGGAGCAGATTTAAGACTGAGTTGAGGAGGAACTTCTTCACCCAAAGCATTGTGAATCTGTGGAATTCCCTGCCCAGTGAAGCAGTTGAGGCTCCCACGTTGAATGTTAAGGCAAAAATAGATTTTTGAGCAGTAAAGGAATTAAGGGTTATGGTGAGTGGGCGGGTAAGTGGAGCTGAGTCCATGAAATGATCAGCCACGATCCTACTGAATGGCAGAGCAGACTGGAGGGGACAAATGGCCTACTCCTAGTTCTTATGATGGGCCAAATGGCCTCCTTCTTTGCCACGACGAGCTTTGACTCCAAATGACCTCTCCATAAACTTGGTAACAACAACAGTTGCCTGGATAGTGTACGTAATGACAACAGTTGCCAGCACTACTCAATGCCAATGGAACAGTTACTCATATAAAATTAAACCAGTCTGTTCTTGTCCTTATTTTAAAAAAATGGGAAAGGGCAAGTAACAGGAATTAGACGGCGATTTCAGGGTGTAATCTAAACTGGGAGCTCAGGGACCGTTAGAAAAGTCCTCCTGGTGAATTACCCCCTCGGAGAGGGAGGGTGGCGGTCCTGCAATGATTCCAAAGGGTGTTGAAAACCGTTTCGATCCCAGTGTTGCCCCGGCTCAGGATTTGCAGAGTTCGGAACTGCATCACAGCAGAAATGACACCCAAAACCCAGTGAGATTGAGTGACAAGCCAGGCTTGTCAAAAACCACACTTCTGGGCTGGTAGCTTGGCAAAAAGAGGGAAGTCTTTGTTTTTGTTGAAAAAAAAATTAGTTTCCCACCCCAGAATGTTACCAATTTAGATAACACTTTAAAGAAAAGACAAAGGGAAATAATTTGGGGGTGGGGGCCAGAGAAGAAACTGATTCTGTGGAATGCTTCCTTGGAGACTTTCTCTCCTAACATTCCGGGAAGTTGACCTGAAACAGACACTGCAGTTACAGGGGAACAGGGCCAGATAACTAACTGAAACTTTCAGCCTGACAAACTTTCTGCGAACCCCAAGTGGATTCATTTTGAGGAATGACACACAGACCGTGGCGACACCACGAAAAACAGCAACATTAGAGGACAGAGAAACCCGCCGCCAGAAACCACCGGGAGGAACAGAAGTCTAAATAAAAAGAACAGAACAAAAAGTACTCGGGAATAAAACGATTCCCGTTCTACTCACCCCAAGGAGGCAGACTTTTAATTCTCGGATAGCCATAATGAATTTATGAAGCTTGTGTCATGCTATCTGCAGCCTGGGCTCTACCCAGATTCATCTATTAAAGAGCGCTGTTAACGCCTTTAACCTTGTCTCACCCCCTCCAAAGCAGCCAGTTCCCTCTCAGAGAACGGAAACTATTCTGCAATAACTCTCAACTCCCAACCATCACGTGGTACTCGCCTCTCTCTCCCTTTCTCAGCCCCTGCTCCCAACCTCAAGTCAAAGAACATCTTTTTCCTTCTGTTTCCCAAGTGAGGGTGACCGAGAGAGGGTGTGTCCACCTGCCTTCATTCAAAGTCCGCATTCATTGCCCTGGTCAGAAGAAAATTCTGCACACCGACCTCAATCCTTTTAAGTCTGAATTGAGGGAAGATGCCGAAGGGACCAGAGACGTGTAAAGATGAGATGCAAGTCTGTAATTTAACCTTAAACAAATTCCCCGTCTTTTGCCAGCGCCCCACAACCACTGTGGAACTCTTTCTGTCAGGTATCGCTGTTCATAAATGCCACAGTTGTTCCCAGTTAGGAATCTCTGCTGAATTTTTATGCAGTGTTCCCATTCACCTTATTGTGTTCACCTTATCCACTGCCCTGATTATAAAAGGTAAATCGGAATACCATCAGTGATGGTGAATAGGAGCAGATGTAGTGATTTGATTTGATTTATTTTTGTCACATGTATTAGTATACAGTAAAAAGTATTGTTTCTTGCGTGCTATGCAGACAAAGCATACTGTTCATAGAGAAGGAAATGAGAGAGTGCAGAATGTAGTGTCACAGTCATAACTAGGGTATAGAGAAAGATCACCTTAATGCAAGGTATGAGTCCATTTAAAAGTCTGATGGCAGCAGGGAAGAAGCTGTTCTTGAGTCCATTGGTATGTGAAATCAATCATTTGTTCTGGCACAGTTTATCTCCATTAGATCTAGGCTTCGCTGGCTAGGCTACCGCTCATTGCCCTTGAGAAAGTGGTGGTGATCTGCTTTCCTGAACCCCTGCAGTTCATACAGTGTAGGTACACCCACAATGCTGTTAGGGAGGGAGTTCCAGGATTTTGACACAGTGACAGTGAAGGAATGACAATATATATCCAAGTAAGGTGGTGAGTGGAGGGGAACTTGCAGGTGGTGATGTTCCCATTTATCTCCTGCCCTTGTCCTTCTGGATGGTGGTGTTTGTGGCTTGGAAGATGCTGTCTTAGGAGCCATGGTGAGTGCCTGCTGTGCACTCTGTAGATAGTACACACTGCTGTCATTGTGAGTCAATAATAGAAGGAGTGGATGTGGTGCATTACCCTGGATGGTGTGAAGCTTCTTGAGTGTTGTTGGAGCTGCACTCATCCAGACAAATGGAGAGTATTCCATCACACTCCTGACTTGTGCCTTGTAGATGATGGACAGGTTTTAAGGAGGTGAGTTACTCACCGCAGCATTGTGGCTCTTGTAGCCACAGTATTTATATGACTAGTCCAGTTCAGTTTCTGACTAATGGTCACCCTAGGATGTTGACAGTAGGGATTCAGTGATGGGAATGTCATTGAATGTTAAGTGTCGATGGTTAGATTCTGTCTTGTTGGAGTTGGTCATTGTCTGGCATTTGTGTGACATGTATGTTACTTGTCACCCCAAGCCTAGATATCGTCCAGGTCTTGCTGCATTTGGACATGGACTGCTTCAGTATCTGTGTTATAATGTTCCAGATGAAGGATCATTGACCTGAAACATTAACTCCCTTTCTCTCTCCACAGATTCCACCAAAGCTGCTGAGTATTTCCAGTATTTAGTTTTCACTTTCAATTTTGAGTATCTCCAGTATTTTGCTTTTGTATTGGCTCGCTATCACTTCTCTTTCAACAATAGCCACCTTCTCTCCAACTGGATTTACCTTATTCATCTTTGTTGCTCTCCATTTCCTTCTTAGGGTACTTGGTCAAAACTCACCTTCACAGCCACATCTCCCTGAAATTATCCAGCCCTCCTCACCACCCCCCCCCCCCCAAAATAAATCTTCAAACCCACCTCCACCTTTCCCCAGCACTGCACGTGGGACTGGGGTGGTGGTAAATACTGTTCAGAGAGGGAGGGACTGAACACTTTTTGAGCGGGCAAATGGGATGAACATTGATAAGATGAGGAAGGAATGAACATTGGCTGAAGGATGGGATCAATGTTGGCGGGAGAGGGTGTGGGAGCTCAGCTGAGTGAACGATGGGTGAACGTTGATCACGGTGTGAGAGGGTTAAACATTACCTGGGGGAGTGGTCAGTGTTTCTAGCGGTGGAGGGGGAAAATTGGCAAGAGGTTCAGGGTGCAAACTCTACCAGGGGAAGGTGGGGTGAACATTGTCGGGAGAGGGGGGTGAACGTTGCCGGGAGACAGGGTGAACATTGCTGAGAGAGGGAGGCAGACATTGCTGGGGTGAGCGTTGCCGGGCATGCAAGTGGACATTGCCGGGAGAGGGGGGTGAATATTGCCGGGCATGTGAGTGGACATTGCCGGGAGAGGGGGGTGAATGTTGCCAGGAGACGGGGTGAACATTGCTGAGAGAGGGGGCAGACATCACCAGGGAAGAGGGTGGATACTATTACTTACGTCGCGAAAAACTGCAGCAGGCGACGGTGCAGAGGGACCTCGGGGTCCTTGTGCATGAGTCGCAAAAACCCAGCTTGCAGGTGCAGCAGGTGGTCAGGAAGGCGAATGGGATGCTGGCCTTCATAGCGAGGGGGATTGAATATAAAAGTAGGGAGGTCTTGCTGCAGCTGTATAGGGCATTGGTGAGGCCGCAGCTGGAGTACTGTGTGCAGTTTTGGGCGCCGCACCTGCGCAAGGATATTTTGGCCCTGGAGGGAGTGCAGAGGAGGTTTACTAGGCTGATACCGGAGTTGAGGGGATTGAGCTATGAGGAGAGGCTGAATAAACTAGGCTTGTACTCGTTAGAGTTTAGAAGAATGAGGGGAGATCTCATTGAGACGTATAAGATGATGAATGGGATGGATAGGATAGAGGTGGAGAGACTCTTCCCGCTCAAAAAAGACAGTAGGACTAGGGGGCACAGCCTCAAGATAAAGGGGAGGCGGTTTAGAACGGAGTTGAGGAGGAACTTCTTCACTCAAAGGGTGGTGAATCTCTGGAATTCTCTGCCCGTTGAAGTGGTGGAGGCTGCCTCGCTAAATATTTTTAAGAAGCGGGTTGATGGGTTTTTGATAAGAGAGGGGATTAAGGGTTATGGGGAGAGGGCGGGAAAGTGGAACTGAGCCACGACAGATCAGCCATGATCTTATTGAATGGCGGGGCAGGCTCGAAGGGCTAGATGGCCTACTCCTGCTCCTATTTCTTATGTTCTTATGTTCTTATTTTCTTATGGATATTGCCAGGAGAGGGTGATGAACATTGCCGGGAGAGCGAAATGAACATTGCCAGGGGAAGGAGTGATCATTGCCAGGTGGGGGGTGAACACTGTTGGAGAATGGGGGGACATTGCCCAAGGAGGGCATGAGCATTGTTAGGGGTGGGGATCTACATTGCTGGGAGTGGGCGGTGTTATACGTTTCTGGGGGTTGGGGTGAAGGATTTGGACATTGCTGGGGGTACAGTCATGCATTCAAATTCCATTGATTTACTTGAGAATTTCACTGGTTTGATAGCTGCTATGAAAAACTCTAAGTTAATCCATGTAAAAATTAGGGTAAAAAAGGAGAAAACATCTGAATTCTCTCTGCTTCTGGCCATTTGATCCCACTGTCATTGAATCATTGAGCAATGTGAGCAGGATAAACCTGATCATTGGAAGTTTAAACTTCCCAGGTAAGCACCGCAGACATTCACACATTTGGACTTCCTCAGGATCTAGACACATCAGCAAGGTAATTTGAATCAGAGGCACCACATATCAGAAGATTTGGGACAATATCACAAATACACAACAGATTTGTCAACATCTGAAAACAAAACAGATTTGTAATCAAGGTATAGATGAAAGAACTGGATATGGATCTAGCTAGTGAACCATGTAGTTCAGACAAATTATGCAAAGAGAGCTCTGAGTAGATGAGAGAGAAAATATAAACGTAATGTTGGTGGGGTGAGATGAAGTCACTTGGGACAATGTTTGTCTGGAGCATAAACACTGGCATAAAATGGTCTGTTTCTGAGCTGTAGACTCAATACATTTCTATGTAACTGGATACTGGAAAATAAATAAGCTATTTTATTCAAAACTAAGGAGAGAGAGCAGACAGAAATAAATAGTCAGGTGTGTGAATTAAGATTATCTGTTAGATGCTGAAGTCTTCACATGATCATATTTGCATACTTGTCCGTTTGCTGTATATCTTATTGATTTCTAAATAATGCAGAGATTTAGTTCTAAATCCAAACAATTTATTTACTGAACTTTAAAACATCTCAGAACTTACAAGATTTCCAACACTCCCATGTTCACAGCTCAGAGTGTAAAACCTTTCTGGTACTTTCTACAGATTTCCTTAGCTCTCTAGCTCCACCCACAGGCTTAAGCTATCAAGCAGTGTCTAAGGATCAGTTACCAGATGAGCGTAATGAAATATAGATGTAACAAACTATCTAAATTAACACTATCTATATCATACACACTCCATCTCCTCTGAAATAAAATTTGCTACAGTTACTTTTTCTGTGACATGTCTATTTCCAGCTCCTATTTATTTCCTCTATGTCATGGCTCTATACCAAATCAACCTCCAAATAGAATTCTGTTTCATTATCATTTTTCCTACTCAGAATCTTTGTTGATACCACCTACATTCTACATAGGCCTTTCTTTGTTGACCTTACCTCACAAGTAAATCATGCCTATTAATAAATGTCATCCTTCAGATTGACAAAAGTGTTGTGTGAAGCTGGTGATCTGAGATTGATGAAGTGTTGCAGTAGCAGCTCCTGCATTAATAAACTGTTCTGAAGCAGAGGATCAGACTGTGAGTTTCTCCAGTATGTAGCTTCTGGCATGGACTGGATCTTCATTAATTATCTAGTCTTTTAGATAAAATGTGTTCCCCAAATCATAGAATCCCTACAGTGCAGGAAGAGGCCATTTGATGCATCAAGCCTGCACTGACCACAATTCCACCCAAACCCTATCCCCATAACACCATGTATCTATCTTGCTAATTCCCCTGACGCTAAGTGACAATCTAGCATGGCCAATCCATCTAATCTTTACATCTTTGGACTTTGGGAAAAAAAACTGGAGCACCTGGAGGAAACCCACACAGACACTGGTGGTGGGGGTGGGAGGGGAATGTGCAGACTTCACACAGACAGTCACCTGAGGCCAGTATTGAACCCGGGTGAGCAGTGCTAACTATTGTGCCGCCGTGCTACCCCTCAGAACTATAAGATCCCAGAGTACCATTTCAAAGAAGAGCAATGGCCAGGATCCAGGCCAATACTTGGCCCTAATCAACACCACTATCAAATCATTGATCACAATGTTGTTTATGGGATCTTGCTGGATGCAAATTGATCCCATGTTTCCTATATTACCAAAATGACAACACTTCAAAACTACTTCACTGGCTGTAAAACACTTTTAGAAAGATCCTGAGTTCATGAAAGGCATCATTTGATTTGATTTGATTTATTGTCACATGTTAGTACACAGTGAAAAGTATTGTTTCTTGCATACTATACAGACAAAGCATACCATTCATAGAGAAGGAAATGAGAGAGTGCAGAATGTAGTGTTACAGCCATAGCTAGGGTGTAGAGAAAGATCAACTTAATGCAAGAAAAGTCCATTCAAAAGTCTGATGTCAGCAGGGAAGAAACTGTTCTTGAGTCGGTTTCAGACTTTTGTATCTTTTTCCTGATAGAAGGTGGAAGAGAGAATGTCCAGGGTGCGTGGGATCTTTAAATATGCTGGCTGCTTTTCTGAGGCAGCGGGAAGTGTAGACAATGTCAGTGGATAGGAGGCTGGTTTGAGCAGTGGACTGACCCATTCATGAGCCTTTGTAGTTCTTGCTGTCTTGGACAAAGCAGGAGCTATACCAAGCTGTGATACAACCGGAAAGAATGCTGCCTATGGTTCAAGTCTTGTTTTCAGCTTGGAACGATCAGGTCTGCAATTTGCAATCCGAAACGGGCCCTAGCATCATTAAGGATTGCATGAGAAACGTTTGCTTGAAGAATTCCACTCTCAAAGCCACTTGTACTAAATTTCTGTTCGTATATAAACCAAAGAAGTTATAACAGAAAGAGTTCTTAAAATTAAATGTGGGTGGATAACATCAGTTACATTTTTGACTTACCTTGTTAATGCTTGTATTTTCTTGTTGAAATTAGAAGATAATCGTTTTGTTAATTTTATGAGTGGGAAGAAGGAAGACTCCTTAGTTGAAGGTAAGAAACAAGCACATTTCTCTAATAAAATGCTTCACATGCAGTGTGATAAGAAGGAAGACTGATGGTGGGTGGAATTTTCCAGCCGTGCTCGCCCCAAAACCGGAAAATCCTGCCCAAGGTCAACGGACCTTTCCATGGTCTGCCCCTCGTCTGCTCCGATTCCCGCAGTTGTTGGAATGGGAAAATTCATCCAAATGTTTATTTTCCTATAAGGAAGTTGCATGTCCTTTTCAACCGCCTACAGCAGGCCAACTTCTCAATGACAATATAATTGTCTGCCAAACTCTCGAAAAGCATTGAAGACTCATGGTCCAACTTTGCCTTTGGTGCCAATAGAGAATCAGAGTACCATTAGTCAACATGATTTGCTTTGGAGCAACATGGAGACCAAACAGTAATAGGAATTGTGAGTGTTACACATTCACATGAGTCATTTCCATGAACAACTTTGGTCACTCTATTATAGAAAGGATATTATTAAACCAGAAAGAGCGCAGAAAAGATTTACTAGGATGTTACCAGGACTTGATGGTTTGAGTTATAAGGAGAGGTTGGATAGAGTGGGACATTTTTTCTCTGAAGCGTAGGAGGCTGAGAGATGACCGTATAGAGGTCTATAAAATAATGAGGGGCATAGATCAGCTAAATAGTCAATATCTTTTCCCAAAGGAAGGGGAGTCTAAAACTAGAGGACGTAGGTTTAAATTAAGAGAGGAGAGATACAAAAGTGTCCAGAGGGGCAATTTTTTCACACAGAGGGTGGCGAGTGTCTGGAACAAGCTGCTAGAGGTAGTAGTAGAGGTGGGTACAATGTTGTCTTTTAAAAAACATTTACACAGTTACATTGGTAAGCTGGCTGTAGAGGGATATGGGCCAAATACGAGCAATTGGCATTAGCTTAGGGGTTTAAAAGAAAGGATGGCGTGGACAAGTTGGGCTGAAGGGCCTATTTCCACGCTGTAAACTTCTATGACTCTATGATAGAATATCATAAAGGGATGTGAAAAAAGAAGAAAGTTTGAAATTTGATATGTTTGGCAACTGCGAGACAATCATGCCAGTGAAGACAATAATGAGGGCTAAGTGGGGACATGATTGGACATGCGCAGCAGAAGTTTGGTTGAACTGAAATTTGTGGAAGGTGGAAGCTAGCCAAAACAATGGAAAAAAATAAATTGGGAGGTGACAAAGGCATTGTTCTTAGTGGAGGAAGAGCTTAGTTAAGGGGCAGAAGCATGCAATGCTATGGAAGGAGAAGTAAATAGTCATTTTGATAGAGAATGTATGAAGGAGAAATCTCAGGTCAGAATCAGATAGGGTATCAGTGTTATGAAAGAGATATTTACAACTGCAAAGATCATCAATAAATAAAGCAACATTATTAAGCTTATTTTACTCAAATGTGGTGGCCTGAAGGAAAACGTGAAAGATTTTTATATTCTGTGAAAGGTAAATTCTAAAGCAGGATGAGAACAATGGTTTAAAGATGAAAGAGGAAAAAACATTTGACTTGATTTGATTTATTATTGTCACATGTATTAACATACAGTGTTTCTTGTGCGCTATACAGACAAAACATACCATTCATATAGAAGGAAATGAGAAAGTGCAGAATGTAGTGTTGAAGGTGAGTTTGGAAACTGTGCAAGGAAGGAATGGCCACATAACATCCTGTAGTGTGCTGTGCTGAGGGAGAACAGTGAAAGATGCAAAGTGAGCCATGTCCAGAAACCCCAGAGAAGTGTCTGTTTGTTCAAGATAGCAAGAAGAAACTTGGATTTTCATTGCCAAGTGAGAGGGAGAGAGAAACCCTGTGAAGCCCTCTTACAATAATGGGCACCTTGCCAGACTGAAATGTTATAGAATTGAGTATCTATAGGGACTTTTGCCTAAAAATGGGTATTTATTCATGAATCTAAGTAGAAATCTTTTGGGGAAATGTTTATAAGATCAATTTGTAACTGTATAAATATAACCTTGTGTATTTAAGTTTTCTTTCGTTAATAAATTTTTAAGTTAATATTTAAAATCTCCAATTGTGACATTGTAATTTTTTTACTCCAACTCTTTTTCCTAACAAAATAAAAATTGCGAATTGTTGTGATAGCTTGCCCAAGTTTCCCTTTCGGATTTGGTCAGCTGGCCAAATCGTAAGACCATCGAGTTCTCATATCAATTACAGTAATTCAATGGAGGCCAGTCTCCTGATCTTGCCCATGGTTGAAGCAGATTGATAGCCCTCCAATCGATTCCCTTTGATGGAGAGAAATGCTTATTTAATGGGCTATGGGCTTAATATCAAAAAGGGCTTGAGTGAAAAAAGGCCAGGTGAGTTCGTTTGAAAAACAAGGTAAAATAACAACAAAAAAAAAAATTTTTTTCAAAACTACTACAGTGAATAATGGAGGGGCATGTGATGTGTGGTTTCTGTATGATGTGGGAACTGGTGGACCCCAGGGTCCATCCCAGTGACCATGTCTGCAGTAAGTGCAGGTTGCTGGAGGAGCTCCAGCTCAAGGTAGATGAGCTGGCCTCTGAGCTACAGACGCTGAGGCTCATCAGGGGGACAGAGGGTGCCATTGTCAATGGGGTGCAAGTGACATCCACCCCCCCTAGACTGGCTAACTCTAAGGGTCAGGGACAAGAGGGGGCTGCTGGGAGGAGGAAGGGGGGTGAGGAGCGGAGGCCTCAGCCTCTTAATCTGCATAACAGGTTTGAGGTTCTTGCTTCCAGTCTGGAAGAGGACGAGGCAGGTGAGGTTGGTGAGCAAACTGCACACGGTACAGTGATGCAGCAGGACATAGGCAAAGAGAGGGGGAAAAGGAACGTAGTAGTGATTGGGGATAGTGGGGTGAAGGGTATTGACACTGTCCTTTGTCGCAATGACAGAGTGCACAGAAGGGTGTGTTGTCCGCCTGGTGCTCGGGTACGGGATGTCGCAGCTGGGCTGCAGAGGAACCTGGAGTGGGGGGATGAGAATCCGGTCGTTGTGGTACATGTGGGTGCCGGCGACGTAAGCAAAATGCAGACTGAGGATCTGGGGAGGGAGTATGAGAAGCTGGGAATGGAATTAAAAAGTAGAACCGACAAGGTGGTTATCTCTGGGCTACTGCCTGAACCGAGTGCAGATGGGTGTAGGGTTGACAGGATTAAGGAAGTGAATGGGTGGCTCAGGGATTGGTGTGGGAGGAATGGGTTTGAATTTATGGGGCATTGGCACCAGTATTGGGGTAGGTGGGACTTGTTCGGGCGGGATGGGGTTGGTCTGAACCGTGCTGGGACCAGAGTGCTGGCGAATCGAGTAAAGAGGACTGTAGACAGGGCTTTAAACTAATTTGGGGGGGGAGGGTGCGAGGGTAGGTGATGTTACGAGGTCTAAAGTTAAGGAGAGGGTACAGGTAAGGGAAGAGGCCGAGGATGTCCCAATAATAGAGGGAGTAGGGGGCGTGAGTATAGTTGGTGGCGTTGCGGCAAATAGGGTCCAGGTGAAGGCTGGGATGAAAGCGCTTTATCTGAATGCACGAAGCATTCGGAATAAAGTGAATGAGCTGGTGGCGCAGATCGACACAAATGGATACGATCTGGTGGCCATTACAGAGACGTGGCTGCGGGGTGACAGGGACTGGGAGCTGAATGTACAGGGCTATCAAGTGTTTAGGAAGGATAGGCAGGAGGGAAAAGGGGGTGGCGTAGCTCTGCTGATTAAGGATAGCATCACGGTGGTAGCAAGGGATGATATTGGAGCCAAGGAGCAGAGGGTGGAATCGTTGTGGGTGGAGATTAGGAACAGCAAAGGGAGGAAGACGCTGATGGGTGTCGTCTATAGGCCCCCGAATAATGATCTGGAGGTGGGGCGGGCTGTTAACGCGCAAATAAGTGCGGCGTGCAGGAATGGGACGGCCGTAGTTATGGGGGATTTCAATCTGCATATTGATTGGTCGACCCATGTTGGACGCGGGGGGCTCGAGGAGGAGTTTTTGGAATGCTGCCGGGATAGTTTCCTTGAACAGTGTGTGTTGGAGCCGACGAGGGAGCGAGCTATCTTGGATCTGGTGCTATGTAATGAGGCGGGTAGAATTAGGGACCTTGTGGTGAAGGATCCTCTTGGGGAGAGTGATCATTGTATGGTGGAGTTTCTGGTGCAGATGGAGGAGGAGAAAGTGGGTTCCCGGACACGCATCCTCTGTTTGAATAGAGGGGAGTACGGTAGGATGAGAGAAGAATTGGCGAATGTGGACTGGGGGAGCGCGTTGGAGGGAGGGTCTGTTGAGGAGCAGTGGAGGATCTTTAAGGAGATCTTTCTTGGTGCTCAGCGGAAATTTATTCCGATGGTCAAAAAGGATAGTAGGAAGAGAGGTAATAAGCCGTGGATAACGAAGGAGGTGAAGGAAAGTGTTAAATTAAAAGGGGAGGAATTTAGAGTAGCTAAGAGTAGTGGGAGAGATGAGGATTGGGAGAGGTTTAAATGTCAACAAAGATTGACAAAGAAGTTGATAAAGAAGGGTAGGAGAAACTATGAAGCTGGGCTAGCGCTTAATATAAAAAAGGATAGCAAGAGTTTTTATAAATATATAAAAAGGAAGAGGCTGGCTAGGGTGAATGTTGGTCCTTTAGAGGATGAGAAAGGGGACCTAGTGGTAGGGGATGAGGATATGGCTAACTTTTTTGTTTCTGTCTTCACGGAGGAGGACGTGAATAATTTGCCGGGTGTTAGCGATGGAAAGGTGGTAGGACTGGAGGGTCTTAATGACATTACTGTTACTAGAGAGGCGGTGCTCGACAGACTGGAGGGACTGATTGCGGACAAGTCCCCAGGACCGGATGGAATGCATCCGAGGGTTCTGAAAGAAATGGCGGAGGTGATAGTGGATGCCTTGGTGGTTATTTTCTAGACGTCGCTGGATTCCGGGGAAGTGCCGGATGATTGGAAAACGGCTAATGTTACGCCATTGTTTAAGAAGGGTGCCAGGCAAAAGGCAGGGAATTATAGGCCGGTTAGTTTAACGTCTGTGGTGGGTAAAATGTTAGAATCTGTCATTAAGGAGGAAATTGCGAGACATCTTGAAGGGAATTGCTTGATAGAGCAGTCGCAGCACGGTTTCATTAAAGGGAAGTCGTGTCTGACAAATTTACTGGAGTTCTATGAGGATGTGTCTAGGGCGGTGGATAGAGGAGAGCCGGTGGATGTGGTCTTTCTTGATTTTCAGAAGGCGTTTGACAAAGTACCTCACAAGAGGTTATTGCAGAAGGTCGAGGGACATGGAGTTGGGGTTAGGGTGTTAGCGTGGATAGAGGATTGGTTGTCAAATAGGAGGCAGAGAGTGGGGGTCAACGGGTGCTATTCCGATTGGCGGTTGGTGACTAGTGGAGTGCCCCAGGGGTCGGTGCTGGGGCCTCAGCTATTTACCATTTATATAGATGATCTGGAGGAGGGAACCGAGTGTAGGGTGTCGAAATTTGCTGATGACACCAAGATTGGGGGAAAGGCAAATTGTGCGGAGGGTGTGGAGAGTCTGCAGAAGGATCTAGATAGGCTGGGCGAGTGGGCCAGGAAATGGCAAATGGAATTTAATGTTGGCAAGTGTGAGGTGGTCCACTTTGGTAGGAAGAATGGTAGGAAGGACTATTACTTACGGGGCGAAAAACTGCAGCAGGCGACGGTGCAGAGGGACCTCGGGGTCCTCGTGCATGAGTCGCAAAAACCCAGCTTGCAGGTGCAGCAGGTGGTCAGGAAGGCAAATGGGATGCTGGCCTTCATAGCGAGGGGGATTGAATATAAAAGTAGGGAGGTCTTGCTGCAGCTGTATAGGGCATTGGTGAGGCCGCAGCTGGAGTACTGTGTGCAGTTTTGGGTGCCGCACCTGCGCAAAGATATTTTGGCCTTGGAGGGAGTGCAGAGGAGGTTTACTAGGCTGATACCGGAGTTGAGGGGGTTGAGCTATGAGGAGAGGCTGAATAAACTAGGCTTGTACTCGTTAGAGTTTAGAAGAATGAGGGGAGATCTCATTGAGACTTATAAGATGATGAATGGGATGGATAGGATAGAGGTGGAGAGACTCTTCCCGCTCAAAAAAGACAGTAGGACTAGGGGGCACAGCCTCAAGATAAAAGGGGGGCGGTTTAGAACGGAGTTGAGGAAGAACTTCTTCACTCAAAGGGTGGTGAATCTCTGGAATTCTCTGCCCGTTGAAGTGGTGGAGGCTGCCTCGCTAAATATTTTTAAGACGTGGGTTGATGGGTTTTTGATAAGAGAGGGGATTAAGGGTTATGGGGAGAAAGCGGGACAGTGGAACTGAGCAGCGACAGATCAGCCATGATCTTCTTGAATGGCGGGGCAGGCTCGAAGGGCTAGATGGCCTACTCCTGCTCCTATTTCTTATGTTCTTATGTTCTTATGGCCATACCTACCTAGTAACATTCTCAAAAAATTCTAGTAAAATTGCCAAATAAGATTTCCTTTTTGTTAAAAGCATGTAGACTTTGTCTGCTCATACTGTTTCTCTGTGTGCATTGTTGAGACTTCCATTAAAATAGACGCCTGAGCTTTACTGACAGTAATATTGGTGCCTGCCAAGATTATTTTGAATTGATAATGTTCCTCCAAACTCTAGATATTACAACAGAGTGTACATCAAGATTCCCTACATAGAGAAATTGGCTCTGACATCTGTAGATTTTCACAGTAATCAGGTGGGCTTGAGTTGACCAGCAGAATGGGTAGACAACTGGCAGAGAGAATTCATAAGTTTTTAAGATATAGGAGCAGTATAGGGCCATTCGGCCCATTGAGCCCACTCCGCCATTGGATCATGGCTGATATACTCCTCATCCCCATTTCCCTGCCTGCTCCCCCACAATTTTTCAACCCATTACCAATTAAAAATCTGTCTAACTCCTCCTTAAATTTAATCACTGTCCCAGCATCCAGGGTACTTTGGGGTAGCAAATTCCATAGACTCACAACCCTTTGGAAGAAGTAGTTTCTCCTCAATTCTGTTTTAAATTTGCTACCCCTTATTCCACGACTATGACGTCTCGTCCTAGAATGCCCCAGCAGCAGAAGTATCCACTCCATGTCTATTTTATCTATACCCTTTATCATCTTGAATACCCCAATTTGATCTCCTCTCATTCTTCTAAATTTCAGAGTATAGGCTTCAACTGAGTTCTAACCTACCTTTCACAAGCTAAAGGTGTCTTAAAGTGCGTTACAGCTAATTAATTATATTTGAATTGGACTTGCTGTGTGTAGAAAACATGGCAGCCAATATTCATATAACAAGGTACGACATACAGCAATGTGATAATGACCGGATAAACCATATTAATGAGGATGGTTGAGGGATTAACATTGGCCCGGACATAGGGAAGATAATGGATGTGGATGAACTTTAGTGAAAATAAGTAATGCCAGAAATTGCAATTACAGATATGTAAAGTCATCACAAAGGCTTTGGGTTTTATAACAGGTTTGTGCAACCTCATCACGTGGGAAGCTATGGTTCAATTTTCTTCTCCTCAAGGGGCTGATAAACAAATTTTGGAAAGATAAGCTTTTACACAACATTAAACATGATTTTGTTTTTGTCAATCTGATGTATGAACTTTGTCAGCAACAAGTATTGTGAAAGCAATAAATTGATCATTTAAAAAATGAGTTATAAATAAAAATGATTTGAGAGTGAGAAGGTGAGTGCCTGCATATCTAGCCCAACACTCCCCCCATTTAACCTGGCAGATGCAGCAGAAGCATTGCTGGTAAAATTCCTCATGTGCTCTAACGCATTGCTCATATCCAGTCTGAGTCTCACTGTAGTTTTGAACTGTGATCACTGCTCTGTACTCTAGGATTTGTGTTGACTTGTGGATTATTGTTAAACTCTTGCTGCTGTAGATTATTTAAGGCTGAACTGATGCAGCTAATCCAGTGGTGAATCTGCTTGTCACTGATGGCATTTTGAGACAGCTGCCTATGCAATTCATGTGCCTCTTTCTTCTTCTTGGGTGGAGTGATTGTGGTAGAGAGATCGAATGTTTGTGGGAGGAGTAGCAATAAAGCAGGAAACTTTGTCCTGGATGGTGTCAAGCTTTTTGGGTGTTGTTGGAGTTGCACTCATCCAGGCAAATGGAGAGTATTCCATCACACTCCTGACTTGTAGCTTGTTTACAGTGGACAGGCTTTGGGGCAGTTGTGGGGGGAGGGAGGAGCGGTCAGGAGGCGAATTACACATTGTAGGATGTAATTATTTTATCTATTGTCATATCACATCCTCAGGAGACCTGAAAAAGCATCATAAACAATCGTAGAATCATAGAAAGCCTACAGTACAGAAGGAGGTCATTTGGCCCATTGAGTCTGCACCAACCACAATCCCACCCAGGCCCTACTTCCACATCCCTACACATTTACTCTGTTAAACCCCCTAACACTAGTATCAATTTAGCATGACCAATCAACCTAACCTGCACATCTTTGGTCTGTGCGAGGAAACCTACACAGAACCAGGGAGAACGTGCAAACTCCACACAGACAGTGACCTGAGGCTGGAATTGAACCTGGGTCCCTGACACTGTGAGGCAGCAGTGCTGACCACTGTGCCACCCTTCAATGAAGTGCGTTTGTAAATTGTGTTGGTTTGAGGATTTTGGACTGGCTTATTGTTATGAAAGAAGATAAGAATAGATCTAATAACAGCACTTACTTTGTTATTGGTGCTTTTGTGGTGCAGTGTGTAGTGTCCCTGCTTCTGGGCCAGAAGCTATGTGTTTGTCCCACTCCAGGACATGCTGGCCAAGGAAGGTATGTTGATAGCACGGCCAAACAGATTGAATTGCAACCTGCCATTGGCAAATGGTAGAAGTGAGGGAGGCTCCTGCTCAACAATGCTTAACGTGGAATGGTGATCCTCCAGCTATAGTTCCAGGAAAAATATTTTCCATGGGAATTGATGAAAGTCCACTTGTGGAGCACCAAGTGCAGGAAATGAAAGAACAACAAGCATTTTTTTGTAAAAATATGACATACAAGCATTCCAATATCAAAGCGAAGACTGACATGTTTTAATTACCTGTAATATAAAAAAGAATCATACACTTTTCATGGCTTCAAAAGCAGTTTACAGCTGGTGAAACGCTGTACATCAGTCTAGTCATTGCTGTGAATTAGGGGTCATAATAACTTAGAAAATAGAAGCAGCAATAGGCCATTCAGCCCTTTGAGCCTGCCCCACCATTCATTTTGATTATAGCTGATCATCAAATTCAATATCCTGATCTCTCCTTCCCCCCCATATCCCTTGATCCCTTTAGCCCCAAGAGCTATAGTTAATTTCTTCTTGAAATCACACAACGTTTTGGCCTCAACTACACACCGTGATAGTGAATTCCACACATTCACCATCCTCAGGGTGAAGAAATTTCTCCTCACCTCAGTCCCCCAGGGTCTTGTAGAATACAAGCTGTCCTATCAGATGAGTGGTGGCTCGCCCTATCAGGTAGGAGCAGTGGTTGGGGTGTTCAAAACCAGCTGGGTCCACTCACAGCGACAGTCGGGGCTGACCCATACACTGAAGCCGCTGTGGCACTTTCAGCATGTTGTAAATAAAGGGTGATGGCGACGGAAGACGGACCTCAGTAAGATTATTACAGTCAGAAACACAGCAGTCAAGTTGCACACAATAAACTCTCAAAAACAATAATGCGATAATGACAACACAGAACATAAAACAGAGAACATAGAACATTACAGCGCAGTACAGGCCCTTCAGCCCTCGATGCTGCACTGACCTGTGAAACCAATCTAAAGCCCAACTAACCTACAGGATTCCAATATCATCCATTTGTTTATCCAATAACTATTTAAATGCCCTTATTGTTGGCGAATCCACTACTGTTGCAGGCTGGGCATTCCATGCCCTTACTGATCTGATTAAAGAACCTACCTCTGACATCTGTTCTATATCTGTCACCCCTCAATTTAAAACTATGTCCCCTCGTGTTAGCCATCTCCATCTGAGGAAAATGGCTCTCACTATCCACCCTATCTAATCCTCTGATCATCTTATGTGCCTCTATTAAGCACCTCTTAACCTCCTTCTCTCTAAAGAAAACAGCCTCAAGTCCCTCAGTCTTTCCTCATAAGACCTTCCCACCATACCAGGCAACATCCTGGTAAATCTCCTCTGCATCCTTTCCAACGCCTCCACACCTTTCTTATAATGCGGCGACCAGAACTGTACACAATACTCCAAGTGCGGCCGCACCAGAGTTTTGTACAGCTGTAACATGACCTCATGGCTCCGAAATTCAATCACTCTACCAATAAAAGCTAACACACTGTATGCCTTCTTAACAACCCTATCTCCTGGATGCCAACTTTCAGGGATCTATGCATATGGACACCGAGATCTCTGCGCATCCACATTACCAAGTATCTTACCATTAGCCCAGTACTCTGTATTCCTGGTACTTCTTCCAAGGTGAATCACTTCACATTTTTCTGCATCAAACTCCATTTGCCACCTCTCAGCCCAGCTCCGCCGCTTATCTATGTCCCTCTGTAACCTGCAACATCCTTCTGCACTGTCCACAACTCCTCCGACTTTAGTGTCAACCACAAATTTACTTCTACACCCTCATTCAGGTTATTTATAAGATTGACAAATAGCAGTGGCCCCAAAACAGATCCTTGCAGTACACCACTAGTGACTGAACTCCAGGATGAACAGTTCCCATCAACCACCACCCTCTGTCTTCTATCAGCTTGCCAATTTCTGATCCAAACTGCTAAATCACCCTCAATCCATGCCTCCGTATATTCTGCAATATCTTACCGTGGAGAACCTTTTCAAACGCTTTACTGAAATCCATATACATCACATCAATTGCGTTACCCTCATCCACCTCTTTGGTGACCTTCTCAAAGAACTCAATAAGGTTTGTGAGGCACGACCTATCCTTCACAAAACCGTGTTTACTATCCCTAATCAAATTATTCCTTTCTAGATGATTATAAATCCTATCTCTTATAATCCTTTCCAAAATTTTGCCCACAACAGAAGTAAGGCTTACTGGCCTATAATTACCAGGGTTGCCTCTACTCCCCTTCTTGGACAAGGGGACAACATTTGCTATCTTCCAGTCTTCTGGCACTATTCCTGTAGACAATGACAACCTAAAGATCAAAGCCAAAGGCTCAGCAATCTCCTCCCTAGTCTCCCAGAGAATCCTAGGATAAATTCCATCTTGCCCAGGGGGCTTATCTATTTTCATACTTTCCAGAATTGCTAACACCTCCTCCTTATGGACCTCAATCCCGTCTAGTCTAATAGCCTGCATCTCAGTATTCTACTTGACAACATTTTCTTTTTCCTGTGCGAATACTGACGAAAAATATTCATTTAGCGCCTCTCCTATCTCTTCGGACTCTACGCACAACTTCCCAATGCTGTCCTTAACTGCCCCCAATCTTACTCCAGTCATTCTTTTATTCCTGACATATCTATAGAAAGCTTTAGGGTTTTCCTTGATCCTACCTAAAAAAGACTTCTCTTGTCCCCTCCTGGCTCTTCTTAGTTGTCCCTTTAGGTCCTTCCTGGCTAACTTGTAACTCTCAAGCGCCCTAACTGAGCCTTCATCTTGACATAAGCCTCCTTCTTCCTCTTCACAAGAGATTCAACTTCTTTAGTAAACCAAACACATAACACATAATCTATTTATTGATGTTGATTGCGGGATAATTACTGGCCAGGACACCCCGCTCCTCTTTGAAATGTTGTTATCAGATCCATGCGAGAGAGCAGACCCCAACTTAACATCTCACCTGAAAGATAGCTCCTCAGAGAATGTAGCACTCTCTCAGTACTGCACCGGAGAGTCAGCCTCTGGAGGGCTCAAGTCCCTGAATTAGGCCTTAAAACCACAAATTTGTCACTCAGTGTCAATTAAGCAACAGTAACTATTAATAAAATCACACTGGGCAGGATGGGATTTATCCTAGGATCCTCTGAGAGGCTAGAGAGGAGATTGCAGAGCCTTTGGCTTTGATCTTTAGGTCGTCATTGTCTACAAGAATAGTGCCAAAAGACTGGAGGATAGCAAATGTTTTCCGTTGTTCAAGAAGGGGAATAGAGACAACCCTGGTAATAGTCGACCAGTGAGCCTTACTTCTGTTGTAATCATAGAATCATACAGTGCAGAACAGGTTCTTTGACTCATCGAGTCTGCACTGACACATTAGAAACACCTGAACTCCCACCTAATCCAATCTGCCAGCACTTGGCCTACAGCCCTGAATATTATGATGTGACAATGTATTGAAAAACAATGCATCTCTGTCTGATTAGTCATATTATCATAGCATTCAAGGCTGTGGGACAAGTGCTAATACATGGGATTAGGGGGGAGTTCTTGTGTGACAGTGCAGATTCGATGGGCCAAAGGGTCTTTACTGCTCTCTATGATTCTCTGACAGGCTCCCGAAGGCATTTACAGGTTTTTATCTCTCGTCCATGTTGGACTTCAATCAGGCAACACCCTGTGAAAAAAAGTTGCATTAGTTTATTTAACAGTAACCCACTGTGTGACACCACAGAAGTAATTTCCCCTTGTTGTCAAATCAGTCACAAACAACTACACATATACAGCAGTGTTGCGTCTTGCCACAGAGTGTGTTTTAATCCCTTATACGGTGGACAAAGAACTGAGTCGACTTCTTATTGACACAATAATGTTTAATCATTCACACAATTAATATTCGTTATGTTGTTACTTTTACAGAACAATCAGAAGTTTCAAAATTAACGCTGGATTTTGACTTAAGTTTGAGTGACTGACGAGTACCCAAGCAGATATTGGCCTGTATACACGTGTTGGTCTCTGCAGTCTCCTCGGTATAGGTTGGTCTTTGCTCTGGTCTAATCCGCTTCTTTTGGGTCTGATCTGTTCTTCCTCCTTCTTCTCTGGATGTGGTCCTTCATGGTGGTTGGTCTCTAAAATCGCCGCCCCTGGTAGTGTGTTGCGCAGTATCTTTATCCTTGGATTATTTTGCATTCTTTAGGACGGGCCCTCAATCATCACCAATCAATTGATCAGGATTCGTTCACACTGAGTGCTGCCACATCGATTTCAGGGTGTCTACCAAGCAGCCATGCTTGTGGGTGTTGGAGGCATGTAGGTCACACACCTCCCTCCCAGGTAAAGGGTTAAGATGCCCCTTTATCTGGTAAACAAGTCTGTTTGACCAGAGACAGAGTCCATTGTCTTCAGGATGGTCTATTTCCTGTGTATTCCTGATGTCTAAGGCTGGGGCTCAGATTCATTTGGGGCTGTCGTCTGTTTGTTTTATTCTTTACACACACTTGGCCATCTTATCCCATCATGCTTTGCAACCACCATCTTTAGTGGCCTGTTTGGCCACAACTGTAACTGAGTTAGAAAAAGAACTGAGTGAGATTGTGAATTTTTTAAACAATCTAAGTGTTTTTGCATTGCTGCCTTTTATATAAATAACAACACCCGGTGATCTCATATATTCCTGTAAAGCTTTGTCTTTGAGTAAATAATGTGGAAAATGCACATTAACCAACTGCAAATGGGTCCTCAGAAGCTTCTCAAATGAAGTATTTGGATCGTCTGAGGACTCTGGATTTGTACTCGATGGGGTTTAGAAGGGTGGGGACAGGGAGGGGGGGGAATCTCATTGAAACTTACAGAACACTGAAAGGCCAGGATAGAGTGGATGTGGGGAAGATGTTTCTATTAGTGGGAGAGACTAGGATCTGAGGGAACAGCCTCAGATTTTAGAACAAAAATAAGGAGGAATTTCTTCAGCTAGAGAGTGGTGAATCTGTGGAATTAATTGCCCAGAAGGCTGGGGAGGCCAGGCCATTGAGTGTATTTAAGGCAGAGATAGATAGGTTCTTGATTGGTACAGGGAACAAAGTTTACAAGGAAAAGCCTGGAGAATTGGGTTGTGAAACATAGCAGCCACGGTTGAATGGTGGAGCAGACCCGATGGACCGAATGGCCTAATACTGCTCCAATATCTTATTGCCTAAAGTGAACTTGCTCAACATCTGCTTACACTATAATTATAGAACTTTGTGAATTTTGCTTTGTATTGTCATGTTTGAGAAGTCATCAAGGTTTACAGTACAGAAAGGGGCCCTTTGGCTAATTTGTCCATGCTGCCTTTTCTTTAAAACGCCTAAGCTAATCCCAATTGCCCATATTTGGTCCATATCCCACTACAGCCATCTTACCCATGTAACTGTCTAAATGCTTTTTAAAAGGCAAAATTGTACCTGCCTCTACTACTACCTCTGGAGCTTATTCCAGATACTCACCATCCTGTGTGTGAAAAATTTCCCCTCTGGACAATTTTGTAAGTTTCCCCCCTCACCTTAAACCTATACCCTTTAGTTTTAGACACCCCTACCTTTGGGAAAAGATATTGACTATCTAACTGATCTATGCCCCTCATTATTTTATAGACCTCTATAAAATCACCCCTCCTACGCTCCAGAGAAAAAAAATCCCAGTCTATCCAACCTCTCCTTATAACTCAATCTATCAAGTCCCAGTGGCATCCTAGTAAATCTTTTCTGCACTCTCTCCAGTTTAATAATATCCTTTCTATAATAGGGTGACCAGAACTGTACACAGTATTCCAAATGTGGCCTTACCAATGTCTTGTACAACTTCAACAAGATGTCCCAACTCCTGTATTCAATGTTCTGACCAATGAAACCAAGCATGCTGAATGTCTTCTTCATCACTCTGTCCATCTGTGGCTCCACTTTCAAAGAGCTATGAACGTGTATTCCACGATCTCTTTGTTCTGTAACTCTCCTCAACGCCCTACCATTAACTGAGTAAGTCCTGCCCTGGTTCAAACTATCAAAATTCATCACCTCACATTTATCTAAATTAAACTCCATCTGCCATTCGTCAGCCCACTGGCCCAATTGATCAATATCTCGTTGCAATCAGAGATAACTTTCTTCACGATCCAATTTTGGTGTCATCTGCAAACTTATTAACCATGCCTCCTATATTCTCATCCAAATCATTAATATAAATGACAAATAACCAGCACTGATCCCTGAGGCAGACCGCTGGTCACAGGCCTCCAGTTTAAAAAAACAATCCTCTACAACCACCCTCTGGCTTCTGTCAAGAAGCCAATTTTGTATTCATTTAGATATCTCACCCTGGGTCCTGTGAGATTTAACTCTATGCAACAACCTACCATGCGGTACCTTGTCAAGGGCCTTGCTAAAGTCCATGTAGACAACATCAACCGCACTGCCCTCATCTATCTTCTTGGTTACCCCTTCAAAAAACTCAATCATATTTGTGAGACATGATTTTCTACTCACAAAGCCATGCTGACTGTCCCTAATCAGTCCTTGCCTCTGTAAATGTCTGTAGATCCTGTCTCTCAAAATACCTTCCATCAACTTACCCTCCACAGATGTGAGGCTCACTGGCCTGTAGTTCCCAAGCTTTTCCCTGCAGCCCTTTTTAAACAAAGGCACAACATTTGCCAACCTCCAATTTGAGGCACTTCACCCGTAACTATCGATGATTCAAATTCTTTTTACTGAGTTATTTTGTAAATTATAAATTTCAAGTGGCTTTCAACAAGTGTGGATTTCTTTCAGTATGCTCGAATGCGTGTTTTTTTCCCAGTGGCATATCACTGATCATATGTTTCCTCAACGGTGTGGCTTCTTTTTTTGTCAACTGTTCCCTGTCTGCAACCTAAAATTTTTGATTAGATAGAAAGTGTTCAACTTTGCAATGCAACTGAAATTGTAGCATTTTCTATGCATCTTATAATTAGTCAAAAGTGCAAATTAAGAAGTCATTTCTTATGAAGTCAACCATGTCATTACCAGACTAAACCAAACATGAATGTCCCACCATAAATTATAAGCCTCATTTCAAACTAAACCCGGAAATACTTTGGAGTAATGGTTATGTTCTGAACAAAAACAGAGCAGCAAAGAGAAATGGATCAGACAAGAAATTAAATTGCTCGTGTAGCTGTTAACATAAGACATTGTTAAAACTATAATTCGATTCCCAAAGCTGTGTTCTCACTTAACATTCACACCAGTGTGCTTTTCAATGAAGCTCACTCAACACAGTGTTACGAACAAGTCACCTTATCTTTTTATCCTTAACACCATTGGAAGCTGCGTATAGTCAGATCTAAAACTGCACCTAATAGAAGTCATCAGTGGCAATATCATCCCCTCCTATAAAAAGGGAGTTTCAATGGGGCAGCATAGTGGCACAGTGGTTCGCAATGCTGCCTCATAGCACCAAGCCAAGTTCAATTCCCGGCTTGGGTCCCTGTCTGCATGGAGTTTGCACATTCTCCCCATGTCTGCATGAGTTTCCTCCAGGTGCTCCGCTTTCCTCCCACAGTCCAAAAGACGTGCTGGTTAGGTGCATTGACCATGCTAAATTCTCCTTCAGTGTATCCGAACAGGCACCAGAGTGTGGCAGCTAGGGGATTTTCACGTAACTTAATTGCGGTGTTAATATAAGTCTACTTGTGACTCATAAATAAATAAACTTAAACAGTTCAGTATTTAATTCAGGGAAACAGCATTCTCCAATCTCACCCACGGCTGAGATTCTTCAGTCCTGCTGCTGAGAATGGAGATTTGGCTGAGTGCCAAATTCTCCATTCTGGTTGGCAGTGAGACTGGAGGATTCCAGCCAGAGAATTATGGGTGTTTTCAGGATCTAGAATGAATGATGCTTCCATTCCCAATGCATGGGCATAAAAATTATTACTAATAAGGCACAAGATTCCACCCGAAAACACATTGGGGCTGTCAGCAGGAATCACTCAGTTTTTTGTGCCAGTATCAACACTCCGCCAATTTTTGGTAAGATTTCATCCACACAGAATGACAAAATATCATACCAGCAGCTTGCGATTTTTCATTCATTGCATTCAATGGGAAATTACAGATTGAAGTTGGACAACGCATTATCGGTTCATGCTGAGAGCATCAGCACTAGAAAGTATGGTTGGTAGAATGTCTTTTTGGACTGATGGCATTTAGAGCAGGCAATGATCTAGTGGTATTATCACTCAACTATTAATCCAGAAACTCAGCTCATGTTCTGGGACCCAGGTTCGAATCCTGTCACGGCAGGTGTGAGAATTTGAATTCAATAAAAAAAAGTAGAATTAAGAATTGACTGATGACCATTGTCGATTGTTGGAAAAACCCATCTGGTTCACCACTGTCCTTTAGGGGAGGAAATCTGCTGTGCTTACCTGGTCTGGCCTATGTGTGACTCCAGAGCCACCGAAATGTGGTTGGCTCTCAACTACCCTCCGAAATGGCCTAGCAATTCACTCAGTTGTATGTGGCAGTGATTGAAGAAGACACCGAATTCTGATGAAGGGTCATCTAGACTCAAAACATTGGCTCTAATCTCTCCCCACAGATACTGTTAGAATTGCTGAGATGTGCCAGCATTTTCTGTTTTTGTATTTTGCTTTTAGCTCACTTCTCAAGGGCAACTAGGGATGGGCAATAAATGCTGGCCACCCACGTCCCATGAATGAATAAAAAAAAGAGAATTTTAAAATCCTGTTGGTGGAAAATGTCACTCATGTGGCCATGTCATGTATGAATTTCACTGCTGGTGTGATGCCAGGTACAGATGGGCATCTCAATGATTGGTTGCGTGAATCAAAGAGCATGTTCCTTCAGTTGTTCGTAATTGACAGAATACGGAATGTTCTCAACCAGCCCAGAACAAATGGGATGTGATTCTATGATTTGAACAATCCTGTGCATCAATAGCTGCACTAAAAACTACACTACAATTTAAGACAATCAATCAAGTTTGGAACTTGGCTTATTTACAGTTGCTAGAAATCGCATAGTGTAGTAAGTCCTCAAAGGTGAAAGTCCCTTCACCAGAATTCCTTTGTTTACAAGATCCTACAATGCTATTCACACTGCTCTCAGTGTGCAGCCTACTACAGCTGTCAAAGGAACAGACACTCCAGGTGTCCAGATCACTAACAAACTGTCCTGGTCCCCCCGTGCCGACACTATAGTTAAGAAAGCCCATCAACATTCTCAAAAGATTAAGGAAATTTGGCATGTCAGCTCCGACTCTCACCAACTTTTACAGATGCACTATACAAAGCATTCTTTCTGGTTATATCACAGCTTTGTATGGCTTCTGCTCTGCCCAAGACCACAAGGAACTCCGAAAGGTCATGAATGTAGCCCAATCCATCACGCAAACCAGCCTCCCATCCATTGACTCAGCAAAGCAGTCAGCATAATTAAGGACCCCATGCACCCTGGTCATTCTCCCTTCCACCTTCTTCCATTGGGAAAAAGATACAAAAATCTGAGGTCACTTACCAACCAAATCAAGAACAACTTCTTTCCTCCTGCTGTCAGACTTTTGAATGGACTTACCTTGCATTAAACTGATCTTTCTCTACACAATCACTATGACTGTAACACTCTATTCTGCACTCTCTCATTTCCTTCTCTATGAACTGTATGCTTTGCATAGCACGCAAGAAACAATACTGTATGTTAATACATGAGACAATAATAAATCAAATCAAATCAAATCCTGTTTAAGTACAAATCCTGGAGTTCCCTGATTGGACCATCAATTAGACACTTAAATGAGGAGTTTATATTTAAGTAGGCCAACCTCAATTGCCTAGTTAAAGTCATTACATCTTGAGAGACAGCGTCCAGCTCCAGAGTTGCAAAATGTTAATATGCTGGGACCCGTTCTCTCCAAACGAAAGGAATATGTTTAAGCCTTGTCCCATTTTTGGAATTACCAAGAAGCTTGGGGAGCCTATTGTTCCTTGTTGCTTTCTGTATGGCAATGCCTCCGCCTATCAGAATTGACTAGTCAACCAATCAGCACACTTTTGCTCTTTAGTGGAAATCACTGTTGTCATTTGAAATTTGGTATTCTTGCATTTGTCCTGATGAATGCAAGATGAAAATCTTCAACAAAATGTTTCTCTTTTAAATAAAAAGGAAATGGTTTTCTTAATGATCATGGCGGAGGTAAGAATAGTTCAAATATTAAATGAGGGAAGACAAGTGTGGCAAATTGAGAGTGAGGAGTTAATGCATATTGCTTATGTTTAATATGTCTCCTTTAAAAAATAGGTAAATTATTTTCCGTCCTCTAAAGCTCTGGTCATGAGTGTTAGATCAAAATGTTTGAGTCTCACACAATTGGAACATTTTGGATTGAGTTGGGTTATTAATAATTGGGATCAATTCAGGGAATGTATTCAGCAGCCTCCCAATTCAGCCTTGGGCGGGGTCTGGGGCTTCTGTGCATGCGCAATGGCCCAACTGTCAACCTCCCATTTTCTAGCCACCTCAATTGCTGGCTAACCCAGGACCCCAGCAGTGTTGCCTCTCAACCTCCCGTAAGGCCCGATCATGGCCCCCTGACCATTCCTGGCACCCCTACCACCCCCATCCCAGACTACTCTGAGCTCCAGCTCCCCTCTCCTGCCCTCCTAGTATGTTGGCACAGTGGTTAGCACTGCTGCATCACAGCACCAGGGAACCGGGTTCGATTCCCGGCTTGGGTCACTATCTGTGTGGTGTTTGCACATTCTCCCCGTGTCTGCGTGGATTTCCTCCAGGTGCTCCGGTTTCCTCTGAAAGATGTGCTGGTTAGGTGCAGTGACCTGAACAGGTGCCACAGTGTGGTGACTAGGGGATTTTCACAGTAACTTAATTGCAGTGCTAATGTAAGCCTTACTAGAGACGAATAAATAACATAGAACATAGAAACATAGAACATTACAGCGCAGAACAGGCCCTTCGGCCCACGATGTTGCGCCGACCAGTTACAAAAACAATGACCCACTAGCCTATACCAATCCCTTTTCGTCCATAAACCTATCCAGAGATCTCTTAAACGCCCCCAAACTAGACGCATCTACAACTGCAGCAGGCAGGGCATTCCAATCCCTCACCACCCGCTGGGTAAAGAACCTACCCCTGACATCCGTCCTGTAGCTACCCCCCCTTAATTTAAAGTCATGCCCCCTCGTGCTAGCTTTCTCCATCCGAGGAAAAAGGCTATCACTATCCACCCTATCTAAACCTCTAATCATCTTATATGTTTCAATAAGATCCCCTCTTAGCCGCCTTCTTCCCAACGAAAACAACCCTAGATCCCTCAGTCTCTCCTCATAGGACCTCCCCACCATACCAGGCAACATCCTAGTAAACCTCCTCTGCACCCTCTCCAACGCCTCCACATCCTTCTTGTAATGCGGGGACCAGAACTGCACACAGTACTCCAAGTGCGGCCGCACTAGAGTAGTGTACAGTTGCAACATTACACTGCGACTCCTAAATTCAATCCCCCTACCAATAAACGCCAAGACACCGTACGCCTTCTTGACAACCTTATCTACTTGATTCCCAACTTTCAGGGATCTATGTACACACACACCTAGATCCCTCTGTTCATCCACACTATTCAAAGTCCTCCCGTTAGCCCTATACTCGACACATCTGTTGCTCCTACCAAAGTGAATTACCTCACACTTCTCCGCATTAAATTCCATCCGCCACCTCTCGGCCCAGCTCTGCAACCTATCTAAGTCTCCCTGCAGACTATGACACCCTTCCTCACAATCAACCACACCTCCAACTTTGGTGTCATCAGCAAATTTACTAATCCACCCAACTATACCCTCATCCAGATCATTAATAAAAATTACAAACAACAGTGGCCCCAAAACAGATCCCTGAGGCACACCACTCGTAACTGCACTCCATGATGAATATTTACCATCCACCACCACCCTCTGTCTCCTATCTGATAGCCAATTCCTGATCCAACTTCCTAGATTACCCACAATCCCATACATCTGCATTTTCTGCAGAAGCCTACCATGGTGAACCTTATCGAACGCCTTACTAAAATCCATGTATACCACGTCAACTGCCTTACCCCCATCCACCTCTTTGGTCACCTTCTCAAAAAACTCAATAAGGTTAGTAAGGCACGACCTACCTGCTACAAAACCATGCTGACTATTTCTAATCAATTCATTACACTCCAAATAACTATAAATCCTATCCCTAATAATTTTTTCTAAGACCTTGCCCACAACAGAAGTAAGACTCACCGGTCTATAATTCCCGGCAAAGTCTCTGTTCCCCTTCTTAAACAATGGGACAACATTCGCTATCCTCCAATCCTCCGGGACTACACCAGAGACCAATGACGACCTGAAGATCTGAGCCAGAGGCTCTGCAATCACCTCTCTAGCCTCCCAGAGAATCCTAGGGTAGATCCCATCCGGACCAGGGGACTTATCTATTTTCAGCCCCTCAAGAATTTCCAGCACATCCTCTTTATCAACCGTAATACTGTCTATTTTACACCCCTGCAACCCAATGTCCTCCTCAGCTATATTCATGTCCCCCTGCGTGAACACCGAAGAGAAATATTGGTTCAATACTTCTCCAATCTCCTCCGGTTCCACACACAACTTCCCCCTGCTGTCTGTAACTGGCCCTAATCTTGCCCTGACCAACCTTCTGTTCTTGACATACTTATAGAACGCCTTAGGATTCTCCTTAATCCTATCAGCCAAAGTCTTCTCATGTCCTCTTTTAGCCCTTCTCAACTCACTCTTCAACTCCCTCCTAGCCAATCTAAAGCTTTCTAGTGCACTATCTGAGCCCTCCAATCTCATCCGAACATAAGCCTCCTTTTTCTTTTTAACCATCGACTCAACTCTTTTAGTGCACCACGGTTCCCTAGATCTACCAAATCCACCATGCCTGACAGGGACATACCTATCAAGGACTCGCAGTAGCTGCTCCTTGAAAAAATTCCACATTTCAGATGTTCCCAGTCCCTGTAATCCCCTAATCCAATCCATGCTTCCTAATTCACTCCTGATAGCCTCATAATCGCCCTTACCCCAGCTAAAATTGCTGACCCGAGGTTCACGCCTATCTCTTCCCATCACTAAGGTGAACGTAACCGAATTGTGGTCACTATCACCAAAATGCACACCAACTTCCAAGTCTAGCACCTGGTCTGGCTCATTTCCCAGCACCAAATCCAATATAGCCTCACCTCTAGTTGGCCTGTCTACATACTGAGACAAAAAACCTTCCTGCACGCTTTGTACAAACACTGACCCCTCTAGCGAGCTAGAACTATAGCAACTCCAATCAATATTCGTAAAGTTAAAGTCCCCCATAACAATTACCCTATTACTTTCACTCCTAACCAGGATTGTCTCCGCAATCCTTTCCTCAACCTCTCTAGAACTTTTAGGAGGTCTATAAAAGACTCCCAACAGGGTGACCTCTCCTCTCCTATTTTATTAAACTTTACTTTACTTGACCATGTAGCACCAGTCCACCCCCCCCCCACCCCACGCAGTGCAGACACCCTTCCTTCCTAGCAGAACCCCCCTTGGCAGACTCCCCCCTTGCCTTGGCAGACCCCTGCCCCCCCAAGCCCGCACCGATTGCTGGCCTCATTGATCACTAGGCAAAGTGGCAGTGGGACCCCCCCATCACTCCCTAGGCCTCGCCCCATCAGGCCATACCCCCGAGGCACCACCCCCTAGGCATTGCCCATTGCTCAATAGGCAGTGTCAAGGTGCCCCCTGGGTATGGGCACTTTTCCCCTTGTGTAGTGCCAGGGCGCACAGGCTGGCACTGCCAGTGTCCTTCCTCCCTTCAATAAGGCTCTGTACAATATACCACTTTATATCTTCACATACAGCCCCATTTCAAATATCATTCGGTTACACAAGCTACTTTGTGTGTTTTACTGTATTGAAGATGTCCTCACCAGTGAATGCACATTGTTAATGTTATCTGTGATTCTTAGTCCTCTGTGTTTCCTTGCTAATATTGAACCCTTATGCCCATCACCCACCCTCTTTGTAGCAGAGGTGACTTGGTGACATTTATAATGATATCATAAAAATATTCATCAAGGGGGGAGTTTCCCCAGCCCACCACCACGGGAATCGGAACTTGCAGTTGGCAGACCATGCAAAGGTCCATTGACCTTAGCTGGGATTTTCCAGTTTTGGAATGAGTGCGGCCAGAAAATCCTGCCCAAAGACTCCAAACAATTCTTCATTTGGTATCATTCCATGAAATGAGAATCCATTGTTACATTTTTCAACATTGAATCCCAACACAGATGGTTCCAAAATTACAATAAGTCCTGCTCCCCTTTAAGAAGCAAAAGCTACAGCGATAGCTCAATGCTAGTTGGCAGATGTGTGGGTGTCATCCCATGAGACCTTGTTGAAGAGCGTCAAAATGTGGCAGAGCACATCATTAATCTCCTATATTGTGCTGTAATGTTCCAACTGACAAGTTGCCAAACTTGGCAGCAGGTCAAGGGAGGAGTTAAACCAAGAACATGAACTTCCTTTGATGGTTGGAAAATTGGCTAATTCAAGGTTTGTTTTTTGGCAGAAAAGCTTTCCGCTTAGAAACGGAGTATAGTTCTTCAAGCTCCAAACAGAAAGAGGAAAAATGGATCTTTTATTAAGTTGATCTTTCTCTTCATCCTATCTATGACTGTAATGCTACACTGTGCACTCCCTCATTTTCTTCTCTACAAACGGCATGCTTTGTCTGTATAGTGCACAAGAAACAATACTGTTCACTGTACAATAATAAATCAAATCAAATCAAAATCAAAAAATGACAGATACAATCTATTTGGTAGCGAATCACAAGAGAATTTGGTTCAATGGGCACCCCCAAGATCTACAAACATGAACAAGGTGTAGGAATAGGCCATTCAGCCCCTCGAGCCTATTCCTCCAATTAATAAGATTACGGCTGATTTGAAAGTACCTCCAATCTTCATTCCGCCTACTCCCAATAATCTTCCATTCCCTTACTTACCAAAAATCTACCCCTCTCTGCCTTAAAAATATTCCAAGACCCTGCTTCCAAATGAGGTCCAAAGGCTCTGAGTGAAATAGTTCACCTCGTCTTCATGTAAAGTGGTGACCCCTTATTACTAAACATTGACACCTATATTCTCCCCAACATCCTCTCTCAACCCATTATGTCAAAACCCCTCAGGATCTTATATTTCAATCCAGTCACCTCTTATTCTTCTAAACTCCAGTGGATACAAGCCTAGCCTTTCTAACCTTTCCTCATAAGACATGCTGCCCATTCCAGGTGTTAGTCTTGTAAATCTTTGCTGAGCTGCTTCCAACACATTTACATCTTTCTTCAAAGATGAGCAATTCTGTAAACAATATACCAAATATCGTTTCACTAGTCTCCTGTACAACTGAAGCATAACCTTCCCACTTTTGTATTCAATTCCCCTCACAACAGCACAGTGGTATTGTCACTGGATTAGCCACCCAGAGACCCAGGTTTGAATTCACCACTTGTTGATAGTGAAATTTCAATTTGATAGAAAATTTGGAACTAAAGGTCGAATGGAACCATTGCCGATTGTTGTAAAAACCCATCTACTTCTTTAAGGAAGGAAATCTGCCATCCTCACCTGGTCTGGCCTACATGTGACTCCAGACCCACAGCAATGTGATTGACTGCAAAATGGCCACCCAGTAAGCCACTCAATTCAAGGGTAATTAAGGATGGGCAATAAATGTTGGTCCTGCCAACGAAATCCACATACGTAGAAACATAGGAAGTAAGAATAGGCCATTCGGTCCTTCAAGCCTGCTCTGCCATTCATCCAACTCAGTAATCTGTTCCTGCTTTCCCCCCCATATCCTTTGATTCCTTTAGCACCAGGAGCTAGACAATGTACAAGAGCCGTACAATATTTTGTCTTCAATTGCTTTCTGTGGTAGCAAATTCCACAGGCTGGTTTACCCCGTATCCTTAGACTGTGATCCCTGATTCAGTACTCCGCCATCATTGAAAATGTAGCCTGATGGGTACTCATAAAGACACCAGCAAAGCCTATTGGTTAGTGTCATAAAATCATAGAGGTTTATAGCATGAAAACAGGCCCTTCGGCCCAACTTGTCCGTGCTGCTCAGTTTTTACCTTTAAGTTAGTCCCAATCCCTCTTTACCCATCTTACCCATGTAACTGTCTAAATGCTTTTTAAAAGACAAAATTATACCAGCCTCTACTACTACTCCTGGCAGCTCGTTCCAGACACTCACCATCATCTGAGTGAAGAAATTGCCCCTCTGGACCCGCTTTTATCTTTCCATTCTCACCTTAAAACTATGCCCCCTAGTTTTAGACTCTCCTACCTTTGGGAAAAAGATATTGACTACCTAGCTGATCTGTGCCCCTCATTATTTTGTAGACCTCTATAAGGTCACCCCTCAGCCTTCTATGCTCCAGAGAAAAAAGTCCCAGTCTATCCAGCCTCTCCTTATAACTCAAACCATCAGGTTCCAACAGCATCCCAGTAAATCTTTTCTGCACTCTTTCTGGTTTAATAGTATCCTTTCCATAATAGGGTGACCAGACTGAGCACAGTATTCTAGGATAGCCTTACCAGTGTCTCGTAAAACTTCAACACGATATCCCAACTCCTGTATTCAACGCTCGGACCAATGAAAGCAAGCATGCCAAATGCTTTCTTCACCATCCTGTCCATACGTGATTCCACTTTCAAAGAGCTATGAACCTGTACCCCTAGATCCCTTTGTTCTATAACTCTTCCCAATGCCCATTAACTGTGTAGGTCCTGCCCCAATTCAATCTACCAAAATGCACATCACATTTATCCAAATTAAGTTCCATCTGCCATTCATCAGTCCACCAACCCAATTGATTAAGATACCATTGCAACTCTAATCTTCTTCAAAGTCCACTATGTCACCAATCTTGGTGTCATCTGTAAACTTACCAACCATGTCTCTTAAATTCTCATCCAAATCATTAATATAAATGACAAATAACAGTGTAGCCAGCACTGATGACTGAAGCACACCGCTGGTCACAGGCCTCCAGTTTGAAAAACAACCCTCTACAACCACCCTGTGTGTTCTGTCGTCAAGCCAATTTTGTATCCAATTGGCTACCTCACTCTAGATCCCGTGAGCTTTAACCTTGTGCAACAATCTAGCATGCGGTACCTTGTCAAAGGCCTGCTAAAGTCCAAGTAGATAACATGACTGCATTGCCCTCTTCTACCTTCTTGGTTAGCCCTTCAGAAAACTCAATCAAATTTGTGAGACATGATTTTCCACTCACAAAGTCATGCTGACTGTCCCTAATCAGTCCTTGCCTCTCTAAATGCCTGAGATCCTGTCTCTCAGAATACCTTCTAACAACTTACCCATTAAAGACGTTAAGTCTGTAGTTTCCAGGCTTTTCCCTACAGCCCTTCTTAAACAAAGACACAACGTTTGCTACCTCCAATCTTCACCTGTGGCTGTCGATGAATCAAATATTTCTGCTCAGGGACCTGCAATTTCCTCCCTAGCTTCCCACAACGTCCTGGGATATATTTCATCAGGTTCCAGGGATTTATCTACCTTGATGCGCTTTAAGACCTCCAGCACCTCCTGCTCTGTAATATGTACACTCCTCAAGACATCACTATTTATTTCCCTAAGTTTTGCCCAAGTTTTACCAAACAAAGTTTATTTGAGGATATAGTTAACTTAGAAAGAAAATTAGCAAAATCTTTTACTAATTACAAACAAGAAAAAAACCCGTGTTATTGTATAAACATTAACAACCATATGAAATGTTCCAGCCAAACAAACTTCCCTATAAATATACCCCTGTCACAGGCTTATAATAGAAAACAAGAATGCTCAAGTGATGCTGGAACTTAGTCCTTTGGTTGGATTCTACAACTTTCTTGACACATACAGAAACAAGCTTTAAATCAGAACCCAAAACACCAGAGAGAGAAACACTCTAGTCACCAGCTCACAAACCACCAACAGAAATTTCATTCCAGGAAGGCAAGGAGACCTGCTTCCAGCTGGGTCACAGTATTTACAATACCAGAGGGTGAGAGAGAACACTACATTCAGCTTGAAGTGAAACCACCTTCTAACTAAAACAGCCACTAGGTTTAACACAGAAAATAAGGATGGTGACAAGAATTCTTTTACTTTCAGTTTTGGATTACAGTCCAGTGACATTATGCCACTGCCTCCTGTTATAATCCAGGTCAGAAACTCCATGCATTACATGAGCATCCTTGTTTTCTGTGTTAAACCAATCATCCCTGAAACCAGCCTGGTAAACCTTTGCTGCACTCCTTCTATAGAAGGACATGCTTCCTCAGAAAAGGAAACCAAAGCTGCATACAATACTGTGGCCTCATCAGCAGCCAATAAAATTTGCAGTAAACCATCTCTATTCAAACAGCAAAGAGTCAAAAACTTTGCTGGGTGTATTCTATAGGCCGCCCAATAGTGACAGGGAAGTTGAAGTGCAAATAGGGAAACAGATTCTGGAGAGATGTTTTAATAACAGAGTTGTCGTGATGGGAGACTTCAATTTCCCAAACATCGACTGGAATATCCCTAGGGTAAGGGGTTTGGATGGGGAGGAGTTTGTTAGGTGTGTTCAGGAAGGTTTCCTGACACAGTATGTGGATAAGCCTACGAGGGGAGAGGCTGTACTTGACCTGGTACTGGCGAATGAACCAGGGCAGGTGATGGATCTTTCGGTAGGAGAGCATCTTGGAAATGGTGACCATAATTCTATCTCCTTCACAATTGCATTGGAACGAGATAGGATCAGGCAGGCTAGGAAGGTGTTTGTCTGGGGTAAGGGGAGATACGAAGAAGTCAGGAAGTTACTTGGACAAATAAACTGGAAGGAGGCGTTCTTAGGGAAAAGTACCGAAGGAAGGTGGCAGATATTCAAGGAATGTGTGTCTGGAGCTCTGAATGACAACGTTCCGATGAGACGAGGGGGTTTTGGTCGGTCGCGGGAACCGTGGTGCACAAAGGCTGTGTTGAACCTAGTCAGGAGGAAAAGGAAGGTGTACAAGAGGTTCAGGGAATTAGGAGAGGTTAAAGATCTTGAGGAGTATAAGGACTGTAGGAAGGAACTTAAAAGGGTAATTAGGAGAGCCAGAAGGGGTCATGAGAAGACCTTGGTGGGTAAGATTAAGGAGAATTCCAAGGCCTTCTATAAATATGTGAAAGGTAAAAGGATAAGAAGAGAAGGGATAGGACCTATAAAAGGTGAGGGGGGAAAGGTTTGTGTGGAACCAGAAGAAATGGCAGAGGTGCTTAACGAGTACTTCGCCTCAGTATTCACGGTGGAAGCCGATCTGGGAGATTTTGTTATGGATTTGCAGCAGATGGAAAAGATTGAGTACGTGAATATTAAGGAGGAGGATGTGTTGGAACTTTTGAATTCTATCAAGGTAGATAAGTCGCCTGGACCAGATGGGATGTACCCCAGGATACTGTGGGAGGCGAGGGAAGAGATTGCAGAGCCCCTGGCGATGATCTTTGCATCGTCAGTGGAGACGGGAGAGGTTCCGGAGGATTGGAGGATTGCGGATGTAGTTCCTATTTTCAAGAAAGGGAACAGAGATAGCCCGGGAAATTACCGACCGGTGAGTCTGACCTCAGTGGTTGGTAAGCTGATGGAGAGGCTTCTGAGGGACAAGATTTACGAACATTTGGAGAGGTTTGACATGATCAGGAATAGTCAGCATGGATTTGTCAAGGGCAGGTTGTGCCTTACAAGCCTAGTTGAGTTCTTCGATAATGTGACTGAACACATTGACGAAGGAAGTGCCGTGGACGTAGTGTACATGGACTTCAGCAAGGCGTTTGATAAGGTCCCCCATGCAAGACTTCTTGAGAAGGTGAGAGGGCATGGGATCCAAGGGCCTTTGGCCTTGTGGATTCAGAACTGGCTTGCCTGCAGAAGGCAGAGAGTGGTTGTGGATGGGACTTTTTCTGAATGGAGGTCAGTCACCAGCGGAGTGCCTCAAGGATCTGTTCTGGGACCCTTGTTGTTTGTCATTTTCATAAATGACCTGGATGAGGAAGTGGAGGGATGGGTAAGTAAGTTCGCTGATGACACTAAGGTCGGTGGTGTTGTGGATGGTCTGGAAGGATGGCAAAAGTTGCAGCAGGACATAGATAGGATGCAGGACTGGGCGGAGAAGTGGCAGATGGACTTCAACGCAGATAAATGTGTAGTCGTCCATTTTGGCAGAACCAACGGGATGAACGAGTACACTATCAAGGGCAGAAGTCTGACTAGTGTTGAAGAGCAGAAGGATCTTGGGGTCCGGGTCCACAGGACTCTTAAATCGGCCTCGCAGGTGGAGGAGGTGGTCAAGAAGGCGTATGGTGTACTGGCCTTCATTAATCGAGGGATTGAGTTTAGGAGTCGGGAGGTAATGCTGCAACTTTATAAGACCCTTGTCAGGCCTCATTTAGAGTATTGTGCGCAGTTCTGGTCGCCTCACTATAGGAAAGAGTAGAAGCTATTGAGAGGGTACAGAGGAGATTTACAAGGATGTTGCCTGGACTGGGAGGCATGCCTTATGAAGTTAGGTTGAGGGAGCTGGGACTCTTTTCCCTGGAGAGACGAAGGTTGAGAGGCGACCTGATAGAAGTTTACAAAATGTTGAGAGGAATAGATAGGGTGGACTCTCAGAGGCTATTTCCCCGGGTTGAAATGGTTGCTACGAGAGGACACAGATTTAAGGTGAAGGGAGGGAAGTTCAGAAGTGATGTTAGGGGTAAGTTTTTCACTCAGAGGGTGGTGAGTGAATGGAATCGGCTGCCGTCAGTGGTGGTGGAGGCGAACTCGCTGGGGTCTTTTTAAAGACTTCTGGATGAGTATATGGGGTTTAATGAGATTGAGGGTTATAGATAGGTCTGTAGGTTGGTAGGTGTTGATGTGATCGGCGCAACTCGTGGGCCGAAGGGCCTGTTTGTGCTGTAGTGTTCTATGTTCTATGTTCTATTCCTGTATCCGCTCGCTATGAAGGCCAACATACAATTTGCCTTCTTTACTGCCTACTGTACCTGCGCGCTTCCTTGCAGTGACTGAGGTACAAGGATCTCGCTGAGTATCCACCTCTCTCAATTTACACCCATTCCAGTAATAATCTGCCTTCCTATTATTGCTACCAAAGTGGATGACCTCACATTGTACTGCATCTGCCATGTACATGTCCACACATTCAGCCTGTCCAAATCACGTGGATATATACATTTCTGAGTGTCACACGTCACACGCGGCAACTCCGTGCACGCTGGCTCCATTGATTCATTGTGCTTTAAGATTTCCAGCACCTCCTTCTCTGTCATATTGCTTTTCCCACCTGAGTTGACACATGGTCAAAAGAAGAGAAAATTCCACCCACAGGTGTTCAGAGAGATTTGGGTCCTCAGACGTGCATCACAGGAGGTTGACATGCAGTTACAACAAACAATTCAGAAAGCAAATGGCATGGTCTTATTACAAAAAAATTATAGTACAGCATTGTAAAGTCTTATTGCATTTGCAAAGGTCTTGGTGCAACCAGTTCTGGTGTACTGTGTACAGTTTCAGTCTTCTTACCTAAAAAAGGATATACTTCTCTGAGGAAGAGTGCAATGAAGGTTCAGGAGACTGATTTCTTGGATGAGGGAATTGTCAATTGAGTCAACTTGTAGACTAGTACCTACACCACATGGACTGCAGCGATTCAAGAAAAAGTAATGGGAGGCCAGATAAGTGCTCACCTTTGTGAGCTCTGAAGCATAATTGGAATGGCATGATCACTATGTATGCTCGAGGATGATGGTGACGATATGCCACAAGATCTCTTGAAGGTCAAAGATACTGATGAGCTATAACAAGCAGGACAATTATAGGTTCTATTTCCATTCTATATTGAGTTTGCTGATTTTAACATGAGTGTCTGCTGAACAGAAAGTTTCTGTCCTCCTTGAGCTTGGCTTAGGGCAGTAGGGTTAGGCCTGGTTTAGATAAGTGAGTATGTATCCATGCCTTCCAATACTTTCTTTGATTTATTCATGAAATGTGAGCATGTTCAGCATCTATTCCCTGATTGCCTTTAAGGAAGTGATTCTGATCCACCAATTGTGAAGAAATGTTGATATCCAAGTCAGAGTGAGATGTGTGTTGGAGGGGAACTTGCAGGTGGCAAGGTCCATCCCATACTTCTGTAAAACTTGTTCTTCCTGATCTAGGCGGTAGAGGTTGTGGCTTTGAAAACTAATGTTGAAAAGTTGAAAATTTAATTATTTTGTCACAACATGCTTACATTAACAATGCAATGAAGCTACTGTGAAAATCCCTTACAGTTGCCACACTCCAGCACCTGTTCGGGCATATTGAGGGAGAATTTAGCATGGCCAATGCACTTAACTGGTACGTCTTTCCGACTGTAGGAGGAAACTGGAGCACCTGGAGGAAACCTAAGCAGACACAGGGAGAACATGCAGATTCTGCACAGACAGTGACCCAAGCCAGGAATCAAACCCAGATCCCGATCTACTGTGCCACCCTGCTACCTGCCGTTAGGAGTTACTGAAATGCATTTGTACACACTACGCTGCCACTGAGCACTGTTAGTAGAGGCAGTGCATGGTTAAGGTTGTGGTTGGATGTTAATCACGTAGGTTGCTTATTGAGTGTTGTTGGAGCTGCTCTCATCCAGGCAAGTGGAAAATATTCCGCTATGCTTTTGATTTGTGCCTTGAAGGTGGTGGACAGGCTATGGGAAATCAGGGATGAGTAAATCACCACAGAAGACTCATGCCTTTGGTGTGGTCTTGTAGCGACAGTATGTTTGTGTCTGGTCAAGTTAAGTTTTTGAGCAATGCAAGTGATACCCAGTATGTTGACAGTGTGGGATTTCACCAGTGCTCATGTCACTGAATATAAGAGAGGGAATTAGACTCATTTCTTGCTGGAGATATTCGTAGATAAAGTGGTCATGCGAGAACATATAGCTTCAAAAGAGCTCACATGGCAGCAGCTTGGGTTTAATCCCAGGGCACAGACAGAGCACAAGTGCTGAGCATAGCTGCTGAACTCAGGAATAAACCACCTTTGTTGGAAGTCCTTGTTGTCAGTGATTTAAGGAACCACAACTTTCTACAATAGTCACTGTCAGGCATTCATGTGGCACAATGTTGCATGCCATTTATCAGCCAAAACCCCAAGATTGTCTAGTCTTGTTTCGCATGCAGGCAGGCTTCAACGTCCACTGAACATCCTGCAATCATCTGCAAATGTCCCCACTTCTGAGTTGATGACAGAGGGAAAAGTCATTAATGAAGCAGCTGAAGATAGTCTGGCCTTGGACGCATGGAGGAACTCCTGCAGCAATGTCCTGGAACTGAGATAATAGGTTGCACCAACCACAACCTTTCTCCTTTGTGCTAGGTGTAATTCCAGTTTGTGTAGAGTTTTCCCACGGATCCCTATTGGCTTCAATGCCTTATGATCTTGTTGCTGGATTGCTTGCAGTATATAATGCAGCTACTTTCAGTTCTCAGGTGTAGAAACCTGAAGTGCTTCCCAAACTAAATGAACTCAACATACAATTTAACAGCAATTAGCAGCGAGCTTCACTTATTTTAAAATAAAAATGTGAGCTGGGTTGGGTGTGATATCGTTTTAATGGGCGCACAGCTCCATACGTGTTGAAGTGAGATTAAAGTGACCCATTTATCTCTTTTCACTAACTTCTTATCCAAGTACAAGTGGGAGCGGAAGGACATTTCCACTCTTTTTCAGATGGGCAACAGAATCAAAAGCAATTCTTTAAAAAAAACGTAGGGGGCATCAGCACCAAAATTATTAGAAAGGAAACACAATTAAATTAAATCATAAACTGTGTGTGTGTGTGTGTTTGTTGATGGTGTACCCCACAGGGGAAGGATAGGCCTTTTCCTTCAGTACGAGCGGTGCCGCCCGGCCAGTTCCGGTGGGGACGCAGGCAGGGGGGCGGGGACGGTTTTAAATGTAGGACCTGGGGGGGGGAGGGGGAACAAGATGGCGGGTAGGAGAGAGTTGGCTCTTGTTTTATTTATTTATTTAACTGCGGGAATTATTTCCCTTGACTCGCGTTTCTCACTTCTTTGCGATTATTAATTTTTATAAGCGGTATAGACATATTTTAGGAAGTCGGTGCGCCGATATTTTTTCGTGAAAATCCGTTTATTATTTAGCGAAGGAGAAAGTTTGTGTCAGGAGCCTTGTTGGTTTTGGTGCGGGGGGGGGGGTCGGTTATTGTTGTAATTGCCGATTTTAGCAGGTGATTTGATTTTTTTTTAAATTGTTTTTTTCCGCTCTTTTTTTTTGCTGCAGATTTGTCGCTGGTGCAGGAGGAGCTGCAGGAGGATCTGGACGGATGTGAGTGATGAGCGGTGTCTGTTCTCTCTCCCTCCTCCTCCCCATCCCCTCACTCGGGCTTCACTCTCTTCCCCCTCTCGTTGTCCCTTCAGGAGTTTGTAGTGGAGGTTGGAGTAGAAATTATCTTCCCGTTCCCCCCCCCCCCAAATTGGTAAAGCGTGGCTCCGAAAGGGATGGGAAACATGCTGTCCTTTTTTCTGTGTATATATTATATCAAAATACACTTTCCAATCTTTGATTGTTTCGCCTTGAGGAGTTGACGGAAAGAAGGGAAGGAGAGTCCCGTCCGCCCCTCTGTGTGGTCGGAGCGGAAATGATGGAGCCGCCAATTTGGAAGGAAAATAGACGTGTGGTTTTGTTTCTCAGTGGAAATATAAGGGGCTTGTTTTACGTGGGGAGAGATGCCTTTAGACACTCAATTCGCGGGGGAGAGGGTTTATTAGCGGCATTTCTCTGCTTCTCGATCGGGAACATGTCTCTTGGATGCTGTCAGTTTGTCTGTCAACGCGCCAGTTGAATGCTTGCTTGGCATTATCATCCCGCAAGCTTTATTCAGCAGTAAATTGTAGTTGAGTGATGTAGAATGAAAAGCAATCAAATTGGTTGCTAAACGAGTGCAGTCCAGTTGATTTCCCCCCTCCGTTTTTTTTTGTTCCTTGCTGGTTTGTGTGCTTAAGGTTGTCCTCTCAGTACCGAGTTCAAGTGGCCATTTTTTTCATCTGTAACTTGGGGGGTGGGTGAGTGGCAGCTGGCTGATTAACTGCATCTCAGTTACCCACATCTGATGTCCAAAACTTAATTCCAATATCAGTCAGGTACTGATATTCTGTCAGAATAGATCTAACCCAGGAAAGACCAATTGTAGAAGCTCTACTGCTGCTGACATGTTAACAGAATAAAGACTCTGGGAGTGTCAAGGTCTGCATGATTGGGATTTTAACAGCCATTGCAGAAACAGTGTGGGGAAAGGGCAATTTCTGAGAGCACCACCATTTTGTTTTGACTTGGAGCTTTTTGGCACTTGTTGCAGTACAGTTTGTGACTGTCTTAAAATGCAAATAATGTTTTGAATGAAAATCTTGGAATATTTTAAAATGAATTGAATATTTAAATATTTTAGTGTTTGAATTAAATGACAAATTGGCATAACCTGAAGTTTAAGGAGCACTACATGCATGCATAAGTCACTTCTGTATTGCTTTACAGTTGTACATTTTTGAACAATTGACTATTCTTTAGACTTCTGTGTAGACGCAATGAGTTAAAGCAGTTGTAGATATTTGGGTAGACTTTGCTAAAATGTGCATTTTGAATTAATTTGTGTTGGTGTTGCAAACTCTGCCTGTAATGGCTGATGCAATGTGTACACAAAATTTGCATGCATGCTTGCACAGTGACAAAGTAGCTTTTTATTGTGCTGTCCCATGAGTAGTGATGACAGATTTGCATTGAATTCCTGGTCTCGTCGAAACAACTGTTGAGCAAAGTTCCAAGTGTAAATTGAGGTGTTTCCGCGTAGGATGGAAAGCTAGAGGTTTTATAACTTAAGTTTTGTTTGCACACCACACCTTGAAGTTGTATTCAGGAAGTCTAAAGTAGTTTACCTGTTGATATTTGTTGAAAAAATTATAAAGGGGTGGGGGAGGGTTGAGAAGGGTGGTCAAGCAGACAGATAACAAGGTTTAAGGAAAATTAGTTTTCTGATCTCTTCAAAATACTTCAAAAATAATTAAGATTATTTCCCAGTTAATAACTTGGGAAGTTGGCAATGTCTTCAATGGTGTAATTGTTTTGGAAGTCGTGACCTTCAGTTGTTTGAGGAAAAGAAAGAAATAAATGACTATACTGATGTGTATGCCTTGCAGAACCACTCCAGGGAATGGTTCTGTAGTCCTACCTATAGTTCCTGATATTGAAACAACTGAACCTCTTTGTGTTCCAGAGTAGTTTCTATATCATCAGCACCAGATGAAAGCAAGCTGTCACACGAGCACTTGAAAGTTACTATTTGCAGCTTGGAAGGGCAACATACCAGTCAGCAAGAATAAAATGTATAGCTATCTCTAACAGCAGATGTTTTACCTTGTCAGATGTATAGATTAATGCCATCTCTCTCAGTTTACACCTTCTCCATTGCTGCTGACCACAAAGTAGCAAAATAAATGAATTGAGTAGAGTGACATGAGCATATGGAGGTCTTTCATCACAAGGACCGATACTTTGGTTTCTTATTACTAATTCAACCATCCTTGCAATGGGAGCTATTTGTGTCCATTCAACTTGAGATATGTCAATAATGATGGATACATCTTGCTGCAGATTTTTTAAAAAGTACTTGTGAAAGGAGAAGAAATAATTCTCCCTGTTCAGAAATGTTCTATTCACCTGTAATAACATTGGGAATCACCATTCCAAACTGCATCCGGCCCTAATAAAGTAACAAGATATTTTGGGTTTTATTTCATAATTGTGTAGTAATTGATATGTTAGTAACCATACCAGTTACTTTGAAATTTGCAAAAAAGCTTAAACTTTGGATTATTATCGGCTTCTTATATTCAATTTTGGCTGGGTTTTCTTTGCAGATAGGGTTGTTGGTAATGGGGCTAGGTTTCAAGTAATGAAAGATAATTGAAGAAATTGAAGTGCCCACTATGTGGATTTCTCTAGTTGGCTCACTTGGATGCATCAGCCCTAATCACCTATGTTAACGTCTGTTATTGGGTGCAAAGTCCCAATCGAATGCAACTGGATTGTGAAAACAGCCAGGAGAATTGATAAAAAGCTAGTAAAGTTGAACAAGGAAACCTGTAAATCTGTAGAAGGCAGGCAACCAAAATGGGAATCACAATCTAACGAAAGGATGGACATCTCATTTTGTATCTAAATGAGGAGGGTAAAGTTAGCGCATGAGGAAAAATATAGCCGTCGTATAAGAAGGTCTACTGAAGTCTTGTGTAAGAGTGAAAGGATAGGAAGGGTGGGACTGTTTCAGGACAGAAAAGGCAATCATCTTATGGAGGCGGAGGTCATGTCTGAGATACGAAATCTGTGTTGTGTAAGTCTTCGTGAAAGATGGCAGTGCTGCCAAAGTTGTATTAAAGGCAGAGGGGTAGAGAAATTGGATAGGATCAAAATAGAGGAGGTATTTTAAAATGTTTGTGCATTTGAAGTAGAAAAGGAACCCTGTCAGAATGGAATATATATTGGGCTTCTGAGGGAAGTTAAGGTGGAAATAGCAGAGGCTGCCATGACAGTTTTTCAGTCTTCCTATGCTATAATAGAAACATTGATAGTAGAAGCAGGAGTAGGCCATTCGACCTTTGAGCCTGCTACGCCATGCATTATGATCATGGCCAATCATCAAATTCAATATCCTGATTTTTGCCCCCCCCCCCCCGGCCTTCTCCCCATATTCCTTGATCCTTTCAGCGCCAAGAGCTGTAATGGAAATATAGAAACTGAATGAGAGTAATATTATAAGACAGGCAGGGTACAAATGTTTTTTTTTTGCCCACATATTCTTGTTCAATGACTGTCATAGTGGTAGACCAAGTTCTAGAGACAAAATTAATTTTCACTTGGAAAAACATGGATTAGTAAATGACAGCAGTTGAAAACAAATTGTGTCTGATTGAGTTCTTGGTTAAAATAATGGAGAAAGTTGAAAGTAGTGCAGTTGATGTATAAATAGATTCTCAAAAGATATTTGATAAATTACTATAAAATAAGTTTTTACAAGACTAAGCAGTTTAGAGAAAATGGAATCATGGACACAAAAGTGTACATTGATGTGCCCAGAAAAGTGCTTATAGTGTTCAGTGTTTTTAACAATCTGATTTTGGTATGGGGGCATAATTTTGAAAGTTGCAGATGATACTGGCAGGCATCAAAATGATAGACTGGTGAAATGGGTGGATGCATGGCAGATCAGTTTAATGCGGAGAAGTGTGAAAACAATGGGCAGAATTCTCTTTTTTTAAAACTCTAGTGCAGTGGCAGGTGGCTCCGGCAACGTCTTTCCCAGTAGCTAGGAGGGTGGGATCCTGCGTCAGTTTCTGCATTTGGAATCTCGTTAATTATGTACGAGCGAGTTCTCCTCTGAATCTCCTGGTGGGCCGACAGCTAATTGGTCCACCCACCATCAGCTGGAAGGTTAGGAGGTCCTGTTGCCATATTTAAATATCAATTTAGCATTCTTCTAGAACATAAGAAATAGGAGCAGGAGTAGGCCATCTAGCCCTTCGAGCCTGCCCCGCCATTCAATAAGATCATGGCTGATCTGTCGTGGCTCAGTTCCACTTTCCCGCCCTCTCCCCATAACCCTTAATCCCCTCTCATCAAAAACCCATCAACCCGTGTCTTAAAAATATTTAGCGAGGCAGCCTCCACCACTTCAACGGGCAGAGAATTCCAGAGATTCACCGCCCTTTGAGTGAAGAAGTTCCTCCTCAGCTCCGTTCTAAACCGCCCCCCCTTTATCTTGAGGCTGTGCCCCGTAGTCCTACTGTCTTTTTTGAGGGAAGAGTCTCTCCACCTCTATCCTATCCATCCCATTCATCATCTTATACGTCTCAATGAGATCTCCCCTCATTCTTCTAAACTCTAACGAGTACAAGCCTAGTTTATTCAGCCTCTCCTCATAGCTCAACCCCCTCAACTCCGGCATCAGCCTAGTAAACCTCCTCTGCACTCCCTCCAAGGCCAAAATATCTTTGCGCAGGTGCGGCGCCCAAAACTGCACACAGTACTCCAGCTGCGGCCTCACCAATGCCCTATACAGCTGCAGCAAGACCTCCCTACTTTTATATTTAATCCCCCTCGCTATGAAGGCCAGCATCCCATTCGCCCTCCTGACCACATGCACCTGCAAGCTGGGTTTTTGCGACTCATGCACAAGGACCCCGAGGTCCCTCTGCACCGTCGCCTGCTGCAGTTTTTCGCCACGTAAGTAATAGTCCTTCCTACCATTATTCCTACCAAAGTGGACCGACCACCTCACACTTGCCAACATTAAATTCCATTTGCCATTTCCTGGCCCATTCGCCCAGCCTATCTAGATCCTTCTGCAGACTCTCCACACCCTCCGCACAATTTGCCGTTCCCCCAATCTTGGTGTCATCAGCAAATTTCGACACCCTACACTCGGTTCCCTCCTCCAGATCATCTATATAAATGGTAAAAAGCTGAGGCCCCAGCACCGACCCCTGGGGCACTCCACTCGTCACCATCCGCCAATCCGAATAGCACCCGTTGACCCCCACTCTCTGCCTCCTATTTGACAACCAATCCTCTATCCACGCTAACACCCTACCCCCAACTCCATGTCCCTCGACCTTCTGCAGTAACCTCTTGTGAGGTACTTTGTCAAACGCCTTCTGAAAATCCAAAAAGACCACATCTATCACACTCCTCAGTCCACATGTCTTCACCAGACTGTACAGGATGTTAGAGAGAAAATACTAGCAGTCTCAAAAAGAAATCTGTTCCATGATTCAACCAGCCTCCCCCTGAGCTCATCACCTGCGAGGCACCCATGCTGCACTTTAACCTTCTCCCAGAGTTACGGCACATAAGAAAGCCATTTGATTCAACTTGTCCGTGCCAGCCTGAGGACACCCAGTGCACTATCTAATCCCATTTTCCTACACCTGGCCTACAACACCACGGTTCACAGCATTTAAGATGCAGGCATTGATACTTTTTGAGCTCTCTGCCTTCAACACCAATTTGGGCAGTGAGTTGCAGACACCCACATTACCCTCTGTCTCATGTCTCTTCAACACTTCTGGCACTTGAATCTCCATCTCTTGGTTCTAGAATTCTCCACCCAGGGAAACAATTATATCCTGTCCACTCTATCACTTCCTCTCATAATTTTGTACACCTCAGCCCTCTTTGTTTCAAGGAAAATAACCCCAACCTATCCAATCTCTTATAGCTAGACTTTTACAGCCCTGACAATATTCTTGTAAATCTCCTCTACTCTCATTCAGAGCAATTATGTCCTTCCTGTAATGTGATGACCAGAACTGCACGCAATACTCCAGTTATTGGAGTGTTTTATACCATTCGAACATATGTCGACCCCCTTGTCGTTGTCAATTAACTGATTTGAGTGAAGAACAGACCTGCATATCAATGCTGTCCTTGGTGGCATAATGGGTAGTGTGGTTAGGAACAGGGAGGTGGCATTGATGGTCTGTAAATTAGCAAACCTGATGGGTGGAATTTCGTTTGGGAAGGTGTGATGTCATCTGGATCCAAGAAAGCCAGTTCAGTTTCTAAATGATGAGAAGCTAAGAATTGTGGAGGACAGCTACAGAAAACTCAAGGCCAGTGGAATTGTGGCCTTTATCTAAACTGACCAGAATGAAACATGTGTAAATTATATTTCAGTTGCATAAAGTTCTAGTTAGACCCCATTTGAACTACTGTTTTCAGTTCTGGACACAGTACTCCAGGTCAGATATATTGACTTTAGGATGCAGTGGAGATTTAGAATCATAGAATCCCTACAGTGCAGGAGGAGGTGATTTGACCCATTGAGTCTACACTGATTCTCTGACAATGCAGGGAAAGACAATTGAATATACACTTTGACCTAAAGCCTTCCTTTTTCTACTGCCAGAGTATACCAGTGGATGACTTCCATTAAACATAAATGGATATCTCTGACTTTCCAAGAATAACAGGCAGCATACACCTCAGTGTCCATATATCAAACACCCTTGTCAGGATAAAAGGCAGCATCACAAAATCAGGATTATAATCATGAGAAGGAGTAGTTGAGCATCAGTGAAGAACAGATAAGATAGCCATCCACGGAGCTTGAAAAGGCCAAAGTCTTAACTGGATTGTCGAGCAACATCAAGGATCCGTCCATAGTTTCACCAAGGTGAATTATTTGGATTTCCAGAAAGCCTTTGACAAAGAGCCTTACAGAAAGCTGCTAAATAAGCCTTGAACCAATGGTGTTGTAGGTAAGGTAATGGCATAGATTTAAGATTGGCTGATGAAAGGCAGAGAGTGGGGATGAGGGGGTCCTTTTCAGAATGGCAGCCAGTTACTCGTGTTCCACGGGGGTCAGTGTTGGGACCACAACTTATCACTACATACGTGAATGATCTGGAAAATGGAACCGAGGGCATGGTTGCTAAATTTGCAGATAATACGAAGATACGTAGTGGGAAAGGTAGTGTTGAGGAAGTGGAGAGGATGCAGAATGACTTGGACTGGCTAGGAGAAGTGGCAGATGGAATACAGTGTGGGAAAGTGAGAGGTTATGCACTTTGGTAAGAAGAGTAGAGGCATAGACTATTTTCTATTTGGGGAAAGGCTTCGGAAATCTGAAGCACAGGGACTTCGGAATTTTGTTGACTTTCTTAAGGTTAACAGCACCAGGGGTCAGGGTTGGATTCCTGGTTTGAATCATCTGTGTGGAGTTTGCACGTTCTCCCCATGTGTGTGTGGATTTCCTCTGGGTGTTCCAGTTTTCCCCTTCAGTCTAAAGATGTGCAGGCTGGATGGATTGGCCATGCTAAATTGCCCGTTGGTGTCAGAGGAACTAGCTAGTATATATGCACGGGGTTATGAGGATAGGGTCTGGGTGGGATTGTGGTTGGTGCAAATTCAGTGGGCTGTGGACTGTAGGATTCTGTGAATCTCTGAAACTCATTGCCACAGAGGGCTGTGGAAGCCAGGTCATTGAGCGTTTTTAAGATGGAGATAGGCTCTTGATCAATAAGAGGAGCAAGAGTTACGGGGATAAACCAGGAGAACGGCATTGAGAATCATATCAACCATGATTGAATGGCGGAACAGACTCGATAGACTGAATGGCCTAATTCTGCTCTTAGATCTTATGGAGGTCACTAAACCTGCATTGTTATTCTCAGAAACCCCATCAGGTGATGAGGTCCCTTTGCACCTTACTGCCTCCAGTGCTTCTTGACAAACACCGAGGTCAAGACAACATAAGACCAGTAATTGGGGTATCTAACTGACCCCAAATCTCCAAGACCAGAGAGAGTATGCGTCTTCAACCTTAAATTGTTCAGCCTTCAAATTGAGGTTTCAAAAGGTTTCAAAAGTTCTCAAATTCAGACGGAAGTTCATCTTGGGAGATTGGGTGCGCAGACGCTCCTTCTCCGGCTCAATCTCTGAATTAACCAGGATGTTTGACATACCATGCAGCAGGAATTCCGTGGGCAGGAGGTGAACTTCCACTGAGGACCCTGCCTTTTTGACTTGATATGATTCTTGCATTTGCATCACCCATTTTCTTTCGGATATCTTACAGTTCATCATGAGAACACCAATGATTTATGCCGGGGAGCCAAGACTATTATCGGGCAACTAACATCTCAATGCCTACGACATCACCAACGCGTTAGCCCGTTCACCAGCTAAACCGCACTGCAAATATCACCCCTACCTTGATCAAATGAGGATTTTCTTGACTTTGCTTGGCTCCCCATCACCCAAATACAACACGTATCTTTTAGCAACACAGCACAGAGTATACACTCCAGGATTAGACAATTATGGGTTATGCATCTGGATAAATAAAAGGATTAAAAGATGAACAGTGCCAGAGCTCGCAAAAATGCAGCCGTTCCTGCGCTGGCATCACGTGATTCCTGTGGGTTATTGTTAATGATACGAGTTATGATGTGGAATGCACTGTCTGAAAGGGTTGTGCAGGCAGATTAACTTGGAATCTATACTTTGGGAGTTGGGGGGTGGGGGGAGGAGGAGGTTAGTGGGAGAAGTAGAGGAATGAGACTAGTTGGGTACTTGTTTCAGGGGAAGAGGCTGGGGGGTGGGTGGGGCGAATGTGGTGGGCATGAGTGCTTCCTGACTTTAATTATCCCAGGTAGCTATGTTTAAAAAGCAAATTCTCTTTCATTTAGTCAGTAATATACATTTCCAACTCCTCCTCCTTGTTTGTTCTGATGCTCTGGGCTTTTAGGAGCCGATCTACATTGGTTTGTTAATTCAGGAGCGGAGCTAAAAAGCCAACTAAGTTTCACGTTAGTGTGCAATTTTGTTTTATTACATGCTTAATTCTTCAGTTCTACCATGCAGTTTTTTCTCAGAAGGGTAGGAAGAGCATTAGGTAGATCTGACTTAAAGTAAACAATATAAAGATTAAATTGAGCAATATTTTTAAAGTAATCCACTTGGCATTCAGGCTTTTGTGACTTAATCATTTTGTGACTCAACTGTGTCTACCAGGAAGGTCTCGAGTTCAATCTTTGGCATAGGCTGAGTTTGGGCTCTCAACCAGGACTGCAGTTGGCCAGGGTGCTTCTGGATTAATGAAGAAAACAGTAAACTGGGGTTTCTACTCCTGACTACCATCCAGAAATTGCTTTTGCAAGTGCATGAATTAATAATACAGATCAGATGAAGCTTTGATATCCATTCCCCCTCAGCCACAGTTAAACAGTGTGCTAATACTTGTTGATGCTTTTATATCCAACTGAATGAAAAACCAGAGGATGTCAGATGCTAACACAACTGTACCATGCAACTTGCATCTTATTGTGCTATTTCAGTGGCATCTGAGCACCTCACGAATGAGAGTTTATTACACGCATTGCTTGGCATAAAGCGGCATTTTAAGCCAAACCTAAAGCTGCAAATAAATGATGTGACGGAGCTCACTTTGAACAGCTTTGAGTGACCATTGTGGAAAGTTTTATTTGACATTAAATTGAACTTTGAGGTGGCAGAATCTAAATTTATGAAGTGCATTCAGAAGAGTTTTGTAAAGCAGCAGCAGTCTCAGCTAAGGAGAGCACGAGTGATACTTAATGGTGTAATGAATCAAATACTGCTCTAAAAAGCATTTATCTTGGCATTTAGTGAGTTATGTGTTTGAATTATTGGACTAATGCATCAAGAAAGAATGGTACATTAAGGTGCCCTTTCATAAACACATTGTGAGAGATTAGTAGACAAGGATAAAGTGGGAAAGAAGGTTGCAGCGCTGGAGGTTTTGGAAGATGAGCGAAGGGAAGGTGCTTAAATAGTTTAGTACAGGTAAAGGGTTCCCCTCCAAGCATAATAAGAAATAAATATATAGAACAATAGCATAGTAGTAATAATTCATCGGCCAAAACCAATAATCTGGCGGCAACTTCAAATTCCACCCACGGCAGTTAAATCTGGAATGAAAAGCTAGCATCAGTAACGACAACTTTGTCACTTCCAGATTGTGGTAAAAATCAATCTGGTTTACTGATATCCTTCTAGGCAAGGAAACTACCTTCCATGTCTGGTGTGGCACGCACACGTTTGACTCTTCACTACTCTTTAAAATGGCTGAGCATGCCACTTGGCAGTCAAGGAGATAGCTCACCCCCCCTACTTTGCAAACAGTTTTGCCTTACCAATGATGCAATACCCCATGGCTGGGTGGCGGTGACCGGAGCATATGGAAGGATTCCAGCGAGAAAACTGACAACCCTCACCACCTCGGCGAGCTGTCAGGCTTGTCACCTTATGTTCCTGTTGTTTTACAGTGTTAAAGATACTAAAATGCAGGTTATGGCGCTATTCGGCTTTGCTAGGTAATATCTGTGCCAGGGCATTGGGAGATGGTATGTGTGTACACATTTGAAGTAACTACAGGTCTCTGAATTTCACGTCAGTATGAAAATTGCTGAAATCCAGGAATGTAATTGGCATGTTTTATCAAGTTAGCATACTTGTCTAACCTTTTTGAAGCTTTTTGGGAATTAAAAATGGCAACATTTCTGACAGATGAGGTTCCCCTCTAGGCCTTGAAATTATAAAATTAGCCCTTAAATCTGGTATCTTCAGTGTTGATTCAGTCATACCTTTCTGACCAGTCATTTAGCCTAAAAAACCTTGTTTGAACAATTTCAGGTGTTGTTAGTTCAGACTCAGAAGTTCTTCAGAATATGAAGATAGATGTAGGGTTGCATTTGGCCATGTTTTCTGGTAATTTCAAAGTGTTGTTTCTAATATTGTTCCCTCTGAAAGCTCCACAACTAAGAGGTCAGAGTGGTGGTCAGTTACCAGGCTGCCTCCTGCACTGTTTTTTCTCTCAGGTCATGGACTTTTAAATGTCTGAATTAAGAGTGGAAGCACCTGTTGAATACTATTAGATATCCAGCTGTTACTAATTCAAGTCTGTCTGGATCAGTATTGAGGCTGGTCCTGATTGCTCTGTGGAGTTGGTCACAGATGCATATCAGAACTGATAACGAAGGCATGGAATAATTAGAACTATATGTCCAAAAGTGTAGAGATATGAGATAAATATATACTTGGGCATTTGTGATTTCTACAAATAACCTAGAAACTGGCATTTTTGCTGCCAGTGAGATTTATATTTTGTTGTAACTGGAGCTGTGGTAAGTGTAGAAATTCTTAAAGTTTGTCATGATGTTGAATCATATGAAACCTCTTAATATTCTGTATACTCCACTCCCCAACTTTCTTTTTTCTCCCACTCCTCATGGTGCCTAAAACTCTTGCAGCCAAATTTTCAACTGAATTGTTGTGGTGGCAGAATGGGCCATAGTCTGGATTTGTGTGGAAGGGGAATTGGCAATACCACAGTGTCCAAGACCGGCAAGGCTGCTTCAGTTGCATCCGTCCTTGAAAGCTGGAGCGTCTAGTGACTACTCTGCTTGAGACGACCTGAAGCCCTTCTGAGCCCAAGGAAGTTTAGAAGTTCTTCAGCTGCTAAAGGAGCCAAATACTAAAGTAACATAAATCGATGCATAGATGATAGTGGCTGTCACTTCTGAGCTTCCCAGCGTCAGATTTTAAATTGCAAACTTCGGATGGTTCTCAGAGTACCCCATTAATTACTGAGGAAAAGGTTAGAAGAATTAAAACATTTTCTAATTTCTGACTGACTAATTGTGAAGACCCAGACTGAAATCTCTCAGGACTCTATCTGCACCGCCCTCCTCCCCCATGGTATTTTCCAACCCCTGATCCCATGAGATTCTCCCCACCCACATGGAACTCCTCATGCTGCCACCTCCCCCCATCCCCTACAAAAGAAGTCCTATGAATTTGCTTCTCCTGCCTGTCAATTTTATTGGAGCTGTTAAATGTATCAGGTTTATGGCAGCTAGTGCAGTTTAAAAAAAAGTGTCCTCCCCCAAATCATCTCCTTTACTTCAGTGCTGGGCTTTGGAGTCAGCTGCACTGTTTGGATTTCACCTGCCCTGAGTCAGTAGATTGGGTAAGATTGGCACAGAAATTTGACATAGCTAAGTGGCATAAGGTGGCAATCCAAAGCTAGTTGCCACTCAGGAAGTTATGGCCCATTATTTATCTTGAAACAATTATTAACCCTCCAAGCTTAAGGAATGAAACTCCTGTTATACTCAACTACTTTATGCTCCTCAATATTGAGGGAATGAGTTGGAAAATCTTTTTCATGCTACAGCCTGCCCCAGCTTCTTCTCCAACTGGAATTTTTATAAGGGCGAAAACTAATCTCCAACAGAATCAAGTTCCCTCCAATTTTCAGTCCCTCAACCTGATGTCCTCTCCGCTTGGGTTTTGGCCTAGATTGGAATTTCACATTCTTGGCATGGGGAGTCCTACTGAAGACTTAAGTCATCCTTATTCAAATGACCTGTATGATTATTGCTGACAAGCTGTGTAACTGTAAGAGAGCCCTGCTCAGCATTGGTGTACTTCAGCTCGTATTGTTGGCTATAGAATATAAATAGATGATATTATTCCCCTTATCTCAGGGCACTTGGGTCAATTTAACATGCCAAACAAGGCCAGCTGAGTGCTATTTCTTCCTGCACCAAACCTTTCTAAATGTTCAGTAGGTTACTGGATAAACTTGTTAAACCTTTGAGCTCATGTTAGAACACCCAGGCAGCCCACAGAGTTGACTGAGTGGAAGCATTCCCTTTCAACTCACTTGCCTGATTCTAACACGTGGCAAGCTGCAAAAGAATTGTCAGGCTACTTGATGGAAGTGACTACAATGTTAAAGTGAAGTCCTTTTGGTTGGCTGTTTGCACCTAAGGTCACTTGGAGATTAAATGAACGCAATATAATGTGGCTTCACTTTGTTGTGTGTTTGCACCGAAATGTATGGAAGGAAAGATTCTTATACGTCACTGAGCTGTTGTTTTAATGGTGCCTTCAGTACATCAAAGCTGTATTCCACCCAGCACGGCTGCAATGTTTACCAAGGCAACATGCTATTTTATACCCCTTAGTGCCTTTATTTCCTCTATCTGCTCTGAATAGGCTAGAGATTTGTGACTATAATACAGTACATCCTGTTATATCAGCACTGTGTATAAGGAGTCGTTCAGATTTGTAGTTCAAACAGGTTGCAATTACAATTAACATTTCTGATGTCTCTGCCAGTTGGTGTGGATGACTACAGCTCAGAGTCTGATGTCCTTATTATACCTTCAGCCTTGGATTTTGTTTCTCAAGACGAGATGCTAACACCGTTGGGTCGACTGGATAAGTACATTGCTAGTGAGAACACGTTTAACAGGTATGATGTGGAGAAGTACACTTAATGCAGATAACCCCTGTGAAATAAATATTTATCTTTATTTTAAACTTCTAAAGATTAAAGTTTCTGTTTCAATCGTAAGCATATTTCATACCACAATCTCTGATGTGCATTGGATGGGATATTGCATTGAGTTATAAAATCTAACTGGACAATATTAGCTTTACCCTATTTTTGTTTGGTGAGGAAGTATAGTAACAAAACACAACATTGTGATACGATCATTATATGGTTACGGTAAAGTCTAATTAAAAGCATTTAAAATTAGAACTACAGTATTTTCAGAAGCCACCTGTAAATTAGATCTAGTCTTATACAAATAAATGTAATTCATGATCTGCCCATTGCTAATTTGGATACATAATTAAAGTTTATTGTTTGATAAGTGATTTATTGAATAAGTAACTGGGATGTTACTGAGCCATAATCCAAGCCATTCAGGTTTGATTATGATCTGTGCTGATCTTGATTTACATAATGGTGGAACACTATAGTTGGCCTTCTGTTGAGACTTGCAAACAGCAATCACCAACTCCTGATCCATTGACCTCTGCTCAATAATGTAAATGTGCAGATATCAAGTAAATGCTGACACTGCCCTGAATATGATGCCTGCCTTGGTCAAATAACCTGCTGTCTTTACCAGTGGAGCCTTAATCTCAACATGAATTAACTGCATTTGGAAAGGGAACTGAAATCTGTAAATTTGCTAACTTATTTTCCAACATTTTGTAACATGGCAAACAATTGCATTTTTCTCCTTGGTATTCCATATCACAATCCCTTTTTTTCTAGCTAAGCGATTGAATTTGAGTCTAACTCTTGAGCTGTTCATGCGCTACAATAAAAAGAAGTGTGTGAATACAGTCTGAGTTTACCTTTCTGTTTTTAAAAAAAACACATGACCTGCATTCTTAGCTGCACCTGTCATTGAGGTTGTATTCTTTTCAATCAACTCTGGATAACTTTGCATGCCAGTGCTTTACAATGGGTAAGAAGAGCTAGCTGGATGTGTAGATGTTTACTATGCATTGGTAAGCAGAGCAGTAATGGCTTGAGCACAACAAACTTGTTGGAAGTGTGGAGAAAGGGAAGAGAGATGATTTGCAACACTTGGCTCTTGCCAACCTGAGCCACTGCCTTTGGGTTTAGTTAATGTGCTGCTGTGCAAGGTGTTCCGATAACTTTTTAAAAAGATATTTAAACTCACAGTGAACAATTGTTGTACAATTCCTTTCAGTTTTAAAACTAACACTAACAATCAACATTAACTGAACTTTACTTTAGCAACTAATACTATGCAACAGTGAAAGCTCTTACTAATACCCTGTTAATGGCTTAACATGGCTGATAGCCCCACAGCATGTGTAGATTTTACAGTACTTTCAGGAAGCAATCTAAAAGCACTCCCAAGCATCCAACGAGTACACGTCACCCAATTTTCCTAAGTCATAAATTTTTGAATTCAATTTCCCTATAATGGTAAGGGGGTGGGGGGGGCTCCAGAGAGGGGGGTGCATGGGGGCTCCAGAGAGGGGGGCTAGGTGGGTGTTCCAGAGGGGTGAGGGGGAGGTGGGGGGGTCTCCTGAGCCGGGGGGGGGAATTCCTGAAAGGTGGGGGAGTTGTGTGGAGTGGGTTCCTGTGTGGGAGAATTCAGTAGCAATCTCCCCAGGCTCCCAAAAACAAATGTTTGTGATTGTGAACCTAATGTCACCAATTTTCCTACTAGAGACAACACTTCAAAATTCTTGGGAGAATTCCACCTAAGTCTCAACCTGAGTCCCCAGTCTGTATGATAACAAAGCCATGCAGGCTTGTTGTCAGCAGAATTTGTAGCATATCATACGGCCCTCTTCATTACTCCTTTCTGCCTTCAGTTAAAGGGACCGTTCAAAACATCCCATTCGTAACAGAGGTAAATGTACATTGTCCTTCATGAGAATAAAGAATATTTACATAATCTCTCATTTGGTCATTGGGAAAATGTTTAATATGACAATGTGCAACTTCTAAGCAAGATATGTTATGATTCAGGTCAGAAACTCCAAAATGTTTTATAGAGCCCACCTGGATCATAAGCTTTGCATTTTGAATTTGGCTCGGGTAAGCATGATATGTTTCACTTCAGGTGTGATTCAAAAGACCCACTAAGGACCTTTTATCAAACAAAGTTTATTTAAGAACATGTATAGTAAGAAAATTAGCACTAACTCTTAACAAATACAAACAGGAAACAAAACAACCACTATAATGAATAACCCTAACAAATATATTTAATGTGTTCCAATCAAACTAATCCTGTAGACAAAAAGCCCTGTTCACAGGTTTAACACAGCAAAGACTAATGCTCATGTAATACTGGACTTGAGATCATTTGATGAAGTCTGCAGTTCTGTGGGTAGACTCTGAACAATCTCCCAGAGCCCCAGGTAGTCTCTGGTTAAGGCACTAACAGCAGATTTTCTGCTCCAAGTAGGCTTTCAGCTAAGCCGCAGAATTTCCAAAGTCCGGAGGGGTGGGGGATGGAGAGAGAGAGAGATGACTTTTCAGCTTGATGCCTCATCTAAAACTAAAACCTGAACAGCTCCAAAGTGAAAATGAAAGAACTTCTGGCACCTAACCTGTCAACCAGTTTTTCTCTTAACAATGCAGAGTCATAAACATCCCAATAAAAATAAACAACCCTCCATTTAAGCAGCAATAAAGAGACATTTTCAGTCAAGCTTCCAGCATAATGAAAAAACAACTGAAGCCAAAAATGCCTGCTTATTACTGCAGAAAACGTGATTTAGAAAAAATTCTCTTAAAAGGTACACTAACATCACAATACCCCAATCAAAAATTGGTAAATCAGTGGTGTAAACCCATGTTGTGCTGCATTGTGGCACGGGATATTGGGTGCCATTTCTGCCTGAATATCCAATTGTGCTTTTTTTTTAAAATAGACAGTTCCTGAACAATTCTGAAATTATGCTCAATGTTCAAATGCACTTACTCTGTGCTTAAAAATATAAGTAAGTCATGTTTAGATGTGGCATTATGTTTGTATCTCAGTTACAGAATGTTGTAGGAACCAATGTAACAGCTGGAAAGGTTATGTAACAGTCATTCTTTGAGCATGCCCTGACATGGAATTTGTTGTACAGAAATAATTCTGGGTGCGTCAGTTCCTGCTGCCCTAAGAATCTGTAAAGTTTACTTTGAGAAACAAATCATGAGACAAACAAATGATCACTAAACCCTTGCTTAAGTGTCAGAACTGCATCTTTCAATTTTCTGCCTGTGAGCTTTCCACAGCATTGGATGATCCAGACGGATCCGCAAATGGAATAAGCGCTGATTCTGTTGTCACCAAAAATAGTTGTGCTATGTGGTATCCAGTAGCCAGCTGGTAGGGGAATACATTTGGAGGTGTTCCTTCATGTATTGCATCAGCTGATTGAATAGCAGTGCTGTCACAAAAATACAATGGAAGCAGTGAGTTTGGGTGCAGATTTTGTGATACTGAAATATATTGTGCTTTTGAGGAAGAAAACAGTTCATGGTTAGTTAAGCTTGCAGTTGTCAAGATTAGCAGTGGTTACATGCGGGTGTAGTGCAGAAGTGCTAAGTAGGATTAAGGTGAGTACGCTCTGTCATATGCCATTTAAGCCAAATAACTTTTAACCAAGTATGATGTGGCCGTGAGAAGTTGTTTTGTCAAGTAATACAGGTTTGGTTATGAAATGTAATTCCTGAAATTTAATTAGAATACTATTTGAAATACAAAAAAGGAAATGAGGCTATGTGCATTCTTTAAAGCTACTTTTTGGTTGGGCACAGATATTTTGCTGATGATGAGGTTTAGATTTTGTGAAAAGCTTAGTGAAAAATTTTGTTCGTTTCAGTAAGAAACGGCATTCCAGTTAATTGCATATCCAATTGCAGTCGGAAGAATGAGGGATTGCAGAGGAGGAATGATTTGGTATTGGTTTCTTTTTTTTTTCACGAATGCTTGACAATTTTATATTCTCAAGGAATTCAAGATTTTTCTTGTCATCTTGCCCAGCTAAAAGAGAACTATTGCACAAGCATTTTAAGCACGCAGACTTTTCATAGTCTATGGATTTTGGGATTTCCTTGTTTTCTGAAGTGTACCAAGGTCTTGAGTACATTCTAAATAAACGTAATCTTCTCTTGACCTCGGGACAGTCCAAAGCAAATTCACTATTAGCTTTTTATTTTATAGAATAAGGAAGCAGAGAATTGAAAAGAAAGGTGGAAAATGGGTATAGCTGCACAAGTCCAGACAATGATATTTGAGCACACAACCATGTTGACACTATTACAACATGTTCTGGTGGATAAAAACATACCCCTTGAACATTTTCAGTGAAGAAAGAATTTTGGTGTTCTGGCCAACATTGTGATCAGAAGATGATCATTCATATTATTGGTCTGAGTGCATTGGGAAGATTTTAAACCTGAGGATATTAAACATTCCTAAACCTTTGATGTGGCACTAACGTATGTTTGTGAGGGCAGGATGATGCTCAAATAAGTGACAAGAGTATAGGCAGCTGGGTTTTGCTGGAAGATGTAAATCCAGCAACAAGATCCTTGGAATAGTGAAATCTGAAAGCAATGGGATGTATTGGAATGTAGGAACAAACCTGGGCTTGGGATCTAACTAAATGTGAATGCTTCAAACAGCCTGGCTCATCTTGAGGTTATGGCCTGGTGAATGAGTATAAAACTTGTCACGGGCACCGAACGTGTGATGTTAGCTTGAAATGGGGTAAGTTGTGACTCATTCACAGTCTGGTGTTACCAAGGGGCAGGAATTAATTAATGGAGGATAAGGTCAAGCAGAGATCTTTGGGACACTCCAGGGACAATAGTGTGGGGAAGGAAACTAAACCACTGCCGAAGCTGCTGTGGCAACGTTCAGACAAGTAAAATGAAACCATGCAAGAGCAATTTTTCAAAGCAAGATGATGGAAAAGAGGTTTTGGATGAGACTGACCATAATGGGGGAAGAGAAGCTGAAGGCCAAACCTTGAAAGGGGAGAACTTTAACAGTGAAACATGGGAGAGGCAGAGACAGCTAGGACGTGATGATTTACGCATGATGATATGAGTATAGGGATGGGGGTGTTTTGCTGCAATTGTACAGGGTGAGGTGAGGCCACATCTGGATTATTGTGTGCAGCTCTGGTGTCCTTATCCGAGGAAGGATGCCCTTGCTATAGCAGGAGTGCAGTGAAGGCTTACCAGCCTGATTCCTGGGATGGCAGGTCTGTCACGTGAAGAGAGACTAGTTAGTATTCATTTGGAGTTTAGAAGAGTGAGAGGGAATCTCATAGAAACGTATCAAATTCTAACAGGGTTAGACGAGGTAGATTCAGAAAGAATGTTCCCGATGGTGGCAGAGTCCAGAACTAGGGGTCATAGTTTGAAGATAAGGAGTAGACCTTTTAGGACTGAGGTGAGGAGAAATTTCTTCACCCGGGGATGGTGAATGTGTGGAATTCACTACCACAGAAAGTAATTGAGGCTAAAACATTGTCTAATTTCAAGAAAAAAGTAGATATCGCTCTTTGGGTTAAAGGGAATTAAGGGATATGGGGTAAGGGGGGATCAGGATATTGAATTCCAACAAAATGAATGGCGGAGCAGACTTGAAGGACTGAATAGCCTACTCCTGCTTCTAATTTCTGTGTTTCTATATATATTCATTCGGGGGAATGGAAGGGTGATGATTGGTGAAGAACAGAATGGTGTAGGTGAAACGAATGGAAGTTTCTTTGAGGAATGGGAGGAAGGGCAATGGATAGGTCTTTGTGGGGACGGGGGTGGCAGGAGCATGCACGGTCTCAACCTTTGGACAAGAAATATCCATATGAACCCTCTAAGTGGCCATGGATTTTCTTATATTGTATGTCAGGATAGTGCTGATTGTTTGTCGTTGTAATGCAAATACATTTTTGTGGCAAATGTGTAACTCAAAAAGAAAAGTGATCCCAGAGCAGGAGGTAGCTGTAGCAGACGAGAGTGTTATATGGTATTGCTTAACTTGTTTAAATCAGATCCTGCGGTGATGAGAAAGGCCTGTGGTGTACCAATTTAGCTTGTGTTTATGCACACTCCTATTTGAAGCAGTTAAGATGGGACTGTATCAGGTGAATGACAGATTGCAAAAACAATGATAGGATCTGAGATTAGGGTTAGATGAGTCTACATCTGTCCTGGGGTGCAAAAAATCAAAGGTGAGGGATTGCAGAGTGTAATTACAATAGCATTGTGCAGGGTTTATTGCAAAGGTCAGTGAAAGTAGTGAGATAGGATATGGGGAACCTGAGTGGTAAGGGGAACAAGGAAGCAATATTTATGCCTTGTACATCATTTTGATTTTGGCTGCTTGCCATTTCAAGTGAATAGTATTTTGGTCTCGTCGTTTAGGAATTTGTTAGTCGTGTCCACTTGCTATTACTTCAAGCATTCTTAATATTGACACTTCTGGAAACCCATATAATTTCTGAAAGGCAGTTAACCTTTGCATTGCAGTCTGTGGGGGCAGGGAGTGGAGGGAATGTTTCCATTAGTATGATGAGAAATAAAAATAAACAAAGGGTATGGGCAAATTAGAAGACATTTCAGTTTTTGCAGTTCCTCTAAGATTGACAAAGCTTAATTTGAAAACTTGTTTAAGGTGCAGCTGCCCATCTACAGTTACCATTAATAGTTACAAAACATGTCTAATTCTTCGTGACTCATTGAATAAAAGATTTGTGTTATATGGTGCCTTTCATGACTACAGGCCATTTTAAAGCATTTTCACTACCAATGAAATAATTTTGAAGTATTATCATGACTAATAAATTGGGAATAAGGCTTTTACTTTCTCTGCAGCTTTGCTTTCTGCTTTTTATTTGAAACATCATATATAGAGTATTATCTTGCTTACTACTAACTGTTTAGGTTTTCTAATTAGTTCTTGCATCTGTTAGTGCTAATGGATTAAACTGTCACTGATTAGTTAAATCAGCACTACATGAAATTTTCTGCAGCAGATTTTACAATTTTGCCTGTTCAGGCAAGTAAAGTAAATTCGCTAATGAGTAATAATTAAGCAGCTAGAATTTTTATTAAATGGAGATCCTGTACTGATCTTGCTGATAAAGGTGAGCATTTGGGCCTAAAATATCAGCAAGAAGCAACAATGACAGTGTTACTCAGCCAGAATTCTGGCTATCTTGTGGATAGTATTGGGCTTAGCTGTAATATCCAGTCGAGTTGAGACTCTAATAATTTTATGTTACATGCAAATAAAGAATCTCCTTGGTGTGCCTGTCACATAATTCCATTGTTTACAAGAGGAGGGAGTACAGATCTGCATCTAAATTTTGACTTAAGCCATTTTATTGCCAATGAGAGAGCGCACTGGTCAACTTTAACTATGTTTTGAAAACTTCTGGGATAGTACCCAATTGTTACTCTAGATTTCCCTGCATTATACTCAATCTAAGGGTGAGTACCACTGTAATATATTGACTTTCAATGCTGTGACTTGTCTGTGGAATTACCAGCAGGTGAAATACTTACCAAGTTGGCATTCTTTAATCTTCCAATGATTCTATGCTGGGTTAGTTATGTTGCCAACAAAATATTCCTTTTTGTTTCAGATTTTGATGCAGCTTAATTTCATTTTTCATTTAAATACATGTTTTCCTTTAGGATGATGATTTTGGTTGTTACTGAATGCTAATCTGTTAGTATTACACACATTCCATAAATAACTTCATATTCATTTATGAAATGGAGAGAATATTGAAGACCAGTCTAGTTGAGATATGACATAGTTAATGTGCACAAAGTTGCAGACCATTTAGAAACTTGGAGTGCAGAATCAGCCTGTTGTGTCCGTGTCTGCTCTTTAAAAGAATTAACTACTCTGCCCCACTCCCTTCTGAAAGCCACTGTTTAATTTTTTAGTTCCTGACTGAAACCAGTGGTGCTGGCAGTCACCACCTGAGTAGCATTGCTAGTGATAGAGGAAGAAAGCTCTTTGTTCCCTCATGCAGGGATTGATGCTGGGCTTACCTTCTCTGCCCCTACCCAAAATTGTAATCCTTTCCTCCCGCCTTGAAGTTGGTGATTTGTGCTGGCAACCCTCCAGCACCACAATCAAATGAGCGCTCTTCCAGGTCTAAGCAAAAGTGAATGTATCGGTAGGCTTGTCTGCAGTTGCCGAAGGCCACCGCCTGAATGGTATCAGCCATCTCAGTGCACTGAGATGAGCCTTTCCTCTCTTAATCCCATTGAGTTACTGAGCTATTTGGAGAGCTTGGGTCTTGCGGACATGATATAAAACAGAAATAAGAATTTTACAAAAAAAAACCAAAATTATAATGGAAGAGAATGAAATAAGAACATAAGAACATAAGAAATAGGAGCAGGAGTAGGCCATCTAGCCCTTCGAGCCTGCCCTGCCATTCAATAAGATCATGGCTGATCTGTTGTAGCTCAGTTCCACTTTCCCGCCCTCTCCCCATAACCCTTAATCCCCTCTCTTATCAAGAACCCATCAACCCACTTCTTAAAAATATTTAGCGAGACAGCCTCCACCACTTCAACGGGCAGAGAATTCCAGAGATTCACCACCCTTTGAGTGAAGAAGTTCCTCCTCAACTCCGTTCTAAACCGCCTCCCCTTTATCTTGAGGCTGTGCCCCCTAGTCCTACTGTCTTTTTTGAGCGGGAAGAGTCTCTCCACCTCTATCCTATCCATCCCATTCATCATCTTATACGTCTCAATGAGATCTCCCCTCATTCTTCTAAACTCTAACGAGTACAAGCCTAGTTTATTCAGCCTCTCCTCATAGCTCAATCCCCTCAACTCCGGTATCAGCCTAGTAAACCTCCTCTGCACTCCCTCCAGGGCCAAAATAAGTGCCATGTCCCTTTACACTGCATGTATTATTGCCTTCTGAGAGACCATAACCCGTACAAAGCAATGATATTCACCTTCAGGACGAGATGCATTGACCTGAAAACGAAGTTGCAAAGTGCAGATTTTAAATCAAGTGCTCGGATTGCTTGCTGTTTTGGTGCAAAATACAAGGGCCTGATTTTTTAACTGGTATCCTTTAAACATTATAAAGACTTCATCAGTGGTAAACTGATAGCTGTAGAAGAGTAATATTCCTCGGCTTCTGCATTGCTACCTTCTAACTAATCACCAGAAAATATTGGTGCATTTGGCCAATGTGTCTTTTTCAGTCAGTGGTTTTGGCAAATCAAAGTTTATCCAGTGAGGAGAGACAGAATATGTGGTGGTTGAAATAAGTTCTTTTCGACAATTAGACCAAATGTTAAAGCATTTGGCTTTTAATTCTTTTCTTTCTTTAACAGACAAATGGTAGCACGAGGTTTGCTCGATACGCTGCGGGCAGTCAGCGACGACGAAAAAGACTGCCTCGCAGTGCTGGAGAGAATAAGTAAACTAGCGGAAGATCCAGGTAAGAAATATGTTCTGTATTTAGTCCAAATAATACAGTATAAAGTATCTGAACATATAGGAATGAAGAGGTTTAAATCCTGGCCATCTTTTGATTTGCCATATTTAACACCAAGATATATTTTGTATAAATTGTTATATTTTTGACATTACGTCTCATTCCCGTCCTGCTGTCTGACATTCCAGCATATGTGAATGCTTAACCCCTTCCAGTGAGTTGACAAAAATCCGAGTTCAACCAAGTGTTTTGGTCTGCATAAGTCGTTTACTGGCAGTTTAGACCACTATCTAATAATAGAACTTATTTTCCCTTGGAGTTCAATTCAGCATTTTGTTGACTATGTCAGTTTCTCTTTGTGTAACATCTACTTATCTCTGCTTGCCTTTGCGTTACATTTTATAGTGGGAAAAGCCAGTAGTGAACCACCAAAAGAATCTGGAGTGCGCATAGTGATTTGAGTAGTGAGTGAATGAGTAAAGACCCGCAAGTGGGATCATGGGGAATGTTAGTCCACAGCCCATAAAAACAAATAAGGGGACTAGTATGCGACAAAGTATTTGAACATACAGGAATGAAGAGTTTTAAATCCTGGCCATCTTTTGATTTGCCATATTTAACTCCAAGGGGATAAGGGGGCAGACTGGGAATAGAGGGATACAAACAGTTGGTCTAGTTAGGAACACATGATCGGTGCAGGCTTGGAGGGCCAAAGAGTCTGTTCCTGTGCTGTATTCTTTGTTCTTTATGCTTACACTTTGGTGTTAGCCAGATTTATCTGTCGTGCAGCTGCTGATAAAATTGGAAGAGATAATATAGCAATTGTAGTTTGAACCCATTTGTTCTGGTTTGACTGCACATTTGACCAAAGAAGCCTCCTTGTAGTTTTACAGCACAACAGCTTTGGAGAAAAGCTTCAATTTTTCAGCAGTAAAGGAACAAAATATTTCAATTGACTCAATTGTATATCTGCAGGGTGTTTTTGTTTTGAGTAGAAATTACATGTCATGACTTAGCTATAGCCAAATGTTGTATCAGACATTTGGGAAGGATATTCAGGAAGAAAAAGGAGGTGGGGTAGCTCTGTTAATAAAGGATAATATCAGGGCAGTAGTAAGAGAAGATAAGAACATAAGAACATAAGAAATAGGAGCAGGAGTAGGCCATCCAGCCCTTCGAGCCTGCCCCGTCATTCAATAAGATCATGGCTGTATAGGGTCCAAAGATCAAAATGTGGAACCGTTGTGGGTAGAGATAATAAATAGTAAGAGGAGAAAGTCACTGGTGGGTGTGGTGTATAGGCCCCCAAATAATAACTTTGAGATGGAGTGGGCTATAAACAAGCAAATAATTGATGTGTGCAAAAACAGAACGGCAAGAATTATGGGGGATTTTAACCTGCACATTGGTTGACTCAAGTCGGACGTGGTGGGCTTGAGGGAGAGTTCTTGGAATGCTGTTGGGATAGTTTCCTTGAACACTATGTAACAGAATCTACGAGGGAGTGAGTTATCTTAGATCTGGTACTGTGTAACGAGGCAGGAGAATTAGGGATCTTCTTGCGAGGGATCCTCTTGGAACACAAATGGTTGAATTTCTGATGCAGATGGAGGGTCAGAAGGTAGGGTCCCAAACCAGTGTCCTCTGCTTGAACAAAGGGGAGTATGATAAGATAAGGGCAGAATTGGCTAATGTAAGTTTGGGGCGCAGATTGGTTGGTAGGACAGCTGAGGAACAGTGGAGGATTTTTAAGGAGATCTTTTTTGGTACTCAGCAGAAATATATTCCGATGATAAAGAAGGACCATAAGAAAAGGGATAACCAGCCATGGCTATCGAAGGAAATAATGGAGAGTGTTAAATTAAAAACTGATGCGTACAGAGCAGCTAAAAGTAGTGGGGAATTAGAAAATTGGGAAAGATTTAAAAAACAACAAAGAATGACTAAGAAAGTGATAAAGGAAAGATAGAGTATGAAACTAAACTAGCTCTAAATATAAGACATGATAGTAAAAGTTTTTACAAATACATAAAGAGGAGTAGACTGGCTAAAGTGAATGTTGGACCATTGGTGGATGAGAGGGGGGATTTAGCGGTAGGAAACGACTGAGACTTTAAATGAGTTTTTTGTGTCGGTCTTCACGGACACAAATAGCTTACCGAATATTAAAGATGGAGGGTTGGTAGGGGATGAGGTCCTTAATACAATTACTGTTACTGGAGAGGTAGTGCTCGGTAGACACCCCCCAGGACCAGATGGAATGCATCCTGGGGTTCTGAAAGAAATGGCAGAAATAATAGCAGATGCCTTAGTAATTATTTATCAAAATTCGCTGGACTCTGGGGAAGTGCCAGCGGATTGGAAAACAGCTACTGTTAGGCCGCTGTTTTAAAAAAAGGTAGGGAACTGCAGCCCAGTTAGCTTAATGTCCGTAGTTGGAAAAATGCTAGAATCCATCATCAAAGAGGAAATAGCAGGACACCTAGAAAAGAACGGTTTGATTAAACAGATGCATCACGGATTCGTGAAGGGGAAGTCGTGTTTGACAAATTTACTGGATTTTTATGAAGATGTGACTAGTGTGGTAGACAGAAGGTCTAGAAGGTGGATGTGGTGTTTTTAGATTTCCAGAAGGTGTTCAATAAGGTGCCTCACAAAAGGTTGCTGCAGAAAGTTAGGGTACATGGAGTTGGGGGTAAAGTGTTAGCGTGAAGATTGGTTATCTAACAGGAAGCATAGAGTTGGAATCAATGGGTGCTTTTCTGGTTGGCAGTTGGTGAATAGTGGAGTGCCGCAGGGATCGGTGCTGGGGCCTCAACTGTTTACCATGTATGTAGACGATCTGGAGGAGGGGGTTGAGTGTAGGGTAACCAAATTTGCTGATGACACAAAGATGAGTGGAAAAGCAAATTGTGTGGAGGATGCGGAAAGTCTGCAGAGAGATCTGGATAGGCTGAGTGACTGTGTGAGGATCTGGCAGATGGAGTATAAATGTGAGGTTCTCCACTTTGATAGAAATAATAGTAGGAAGGTGTATTATTTGAAGGGCGAAAAGTTGCAGCATGCTGCAATGCAGCGGGACCTGGGGGTCCTTGTGCACGAATCGCAAAAACTCAGTCTGCAGGTGCAGAAGGTGATCAAGAAGGCAAATGGAATGTTGGCCTTCATCGCGAGGGGGATAGAATATAAAAGCAGGGAGGTCTTGCTGCAACTGTACAGGGCACTGGTGAGGCCGCAACTGGAGTACTGTGCAGTTTTGGTCACCTTGTTTGTGTAAGGATATATTGGCCTTGGAGGGAGTACAGAGAAGGTTCACCTGGCTGATACCAGAGATGAGGAGGTTAGCTTATGAGGAGAGATTAAATAGACTGGGCCTGTACTCGTTGGAGTTTAGAAGGCTGAGGGGGGATCTTATAGAGACTTACAAGATAATGAAAGGGCTAGATAGGGTAGAAGCAGAGAGATTCTTTCCGCTTAGAAAGGGACACAGAACTAGAGGGCACAGCCTCAAAATAAGGAGGGGGGGGTCAGTTTAGAACTGAGTTGAGGAGGAACTTCTCTCAAAGGCTGGTGAATCTCTGGAATTCTCTGCCCATTGAAGTGGTGGAGGCTACCTCGTTGAATATAATTTAAGTCACAGGTAGATAGATTTCTGGTAGACAAGGGAATTAAGGGTTACGGGGAGCAGGCGGGTAAGTGGAACTGATCCACTTCAGATCAGCCGTGATCTTAATGAATGGCGGGGCAGGCTCGAAGGGCTAGATGGCCTACCCCTGCTCCTATTTCTTATGTTCTTAAATCCATTGAAGACGATAGTACAATCGCTCATGATGCCAAGGGAAGAAGCAAGGGGATTGAATTTTGTGTTAATACTTTAAAAGGTTCTGTGATGGGCTTTAGGCTTCCAGTTGGTGAGCCCAAGTCTTCAAAATATTTTAGTTAATTTAGTAACTGTATTTTAACTTGATGTGTGTTTGCAGTCTTCAAATGGCAAATGCATGAGGCATTCTGGCTATAATATGGTTGCTGTCCTACATTATATTTTGCATTAGGAATGGCAAAAGTATTTAAAATTTGTGTGCAGATTCATCTTTGGAGATCTGAGACAGTGATCATTAAAGTTATTTGGAAGCGCTGTTATTTGTCCCAAAAGATATTTTTTCACAATTGAATACAATCTGGACCTATTCTACTTGAAGTGTGGTAGGATGTTGTAAAATTAGTTATCACAGCAAATCATAAAGTGCTCTTTATCAACTGGAATTTGTTTTTGGAAATGTATTATGCATTTACTACTGCTCCAGGTTAAGCACATAATTGCTGATGGTTGATTCAGTCCATTGTTGTGAGATTCTTTCCCGATGACAAATAACCAGCGCACAACAGTTTCTGTTTTACACTTTGTTTTATATAAACTTGTTTGAAGAGTTGAATTCAATTTGCATAGTCAAGTAACAGAAGATGTGTGTGTTTGTGACTGTTGCTAGGTGTGGCAATTTATTTCTGCCCAAGGGACTGGAGTTTAGATTTAATTACAGCGCCCATACAGTAGTCATTGCGTGTAATTTGAAAAAAAACTCTAAACATGCCCATAAGTAACTGCAAAACCCGGAAAGAGTTAGTTGTAAAGAACAACTTCTGTTCCAAAAAGAGCTTAAACTGTTTAGAAGCATGGAGAACGGGGACTCCAAGAGCCTCTTGATTTCTGTTAATAAGTAATTAATATATTCAGCTTGTTAAATAAACATCTCATTTCTATAGTGTAGTTTGTAATGAGATTCCCCTGGACTGTGGAATCCAATAAATAGGACTGAAAGTGCATTGTGGAGATACCGGTTACATAACTCTTTAACATTTATTCAGTCTGCATGACTAATAAATCCGTCATATTGGAGTGCAATAGTCGTTATGTAACACAACCTTCTGAACTGGGAGGCTCAACCAAACTGCCAGAATACAGGCATTTATACAAGATTTGGGGAGCAAGTTGGGGGGGTGTGCAGGCAATGGCCTAGTGGTATTATTGCTCGACTTGTAATCCACAAACTGAGCTAATGTTCTGAGAACCTGGATTTGAATCCCACCCCAGCAGATGATAGAATTTGAATTCAATAACGAATATCTGGAATTAAGAATCTATTGATGACCTTGAAATTATTGTTGATTATTGGAAAAACCCATTTGGTTCACTAATGCCCTTTAGGAAAGGAAATCTACCATCCTTAACTGATCTGGCCTGCAAGTGACTCCAGATCCAATGTGGTTGACTCTTAAATGCCCTGTGAACTGGACTAGCAAGCCTCTGAGTTCAAGGCCAGTTAGGGATGGGCAACAAAGGCAGGGCCAGCCAGCCAGCAACAACCGCATCCCCTGAATGAATAAAAGATATCCAAAATCTATGGAAAATAAACACCTTTTAAACAAGTACTCATGGCAAAATACTTTTTCCTGCTTATTGCTAGTCACATGAAATTTTCTTTACAGAACCAACAGTCCGTGCAGAATTGATGGAACAGGTGCCTCATATTGCCATATTCTGCCAAGAAAATAGGCCTTCGATTCCTTTCGCTTTCTCCAAATACTTGTTGCCCTTTATGGTTCGATGTCTTGCAGACCCCAACAACCAGGTACTGTGTCTTTTTTTTCCTTTTTGAAAGGAGGCTTTCTTTTTTAGTTGCTTTTAGTTTAGACCAATTAATCATGTGTTTGATCATAGCATGTGACTTCAGTGATGACCCTGGAGAAGGGAACAAATAAAACTACATTTCTTCAATTCAGCTATTTCTTGCAATAGGAAAAATAATCTACTGGAAAGGGAACACAAATTCAGTAACCAAAGTAATTTAAGAAAAATGTTTTAAACACTTACCCTGTGAACTGAATCTCTTAAATCAATCAATTTATTACAAATTGACTGTTGTATTATGCAAGTGAGTAATTCTTACCCTGATGAAGGAATAGTAGATCTGAATTTGCACCAGATACAGTAGTTGTGTTACGACATTAAGAAATCCTGACATCCTCTGTTAAGTCAGTGAAAGGCAAACTAGAAATACAGCTTTATTTAATAAGCTTCCGTTTGAAGTTCAGTCGCGGTGTTGAATCGATTAATTGATTGTTTTGTGTTGCAAACTGTCTGTATTTTGCGCTCTTTCTCCTTAGTTGGTTGGCTACAAATCACTTCTCAACTCCAATTACTATTTATAGGTGAGGAAGACGAGCCAGGCAGCATTGCTGGTGGTGTTAGAACAAGAGATAATAGAAAGATATGATGTGGAGACAAAAGTATGTCCTGTTCTACTGGATCTAACTGCTCCTGAAAGCAATGATGATCTGAAAACTGAGGCTGTAGCAGTAAGTGAAATGTCTTTTTTTTGTGTAAAAAATATAATTACAAATGAGAAGATTTGGAACATTCAAGAGAACATGGGCACCACTATGTTTAAGCTAAAAGATGGCAATTGTAATTTTATGTACATCACATTAGATAATGTGAGGAGTACAGAAAATGGAATTATGTCCATTTTAGGATAAAAGTTTGGGTGGTGTTGAAGATGGAGTAAATACATTCGTGTAATGTACTCCAATTAATAGCTCCACGACGTTATCAGATGGAACAAATTTCTTAAGCCAACAATAATTAAGCACTGCAAATACAAGGATTTATCCTGAGAATTTAAACATGTTAACAATAGACTATAGTTATCAGATGTTAATGGATTTTTAAATTATCTATTCCATTACCCACTTTTTGTATCTTCTTCTCATTCCTCTGAGATGACAATTTGCATTTCATCTTGAATATCATTCAACACTGCCTTATATTTATTCCTTACAGCCACTGTTGCTTAACTGCTTGATTCGCATTTCTAAACTTTTCAGGCAGATGCTTATCATAATTAAGACTTCAAAGTCCCCTTTGTAATAAATGGATAAAAAGAGCTTTTCTGCTTTTCTTTTGATGTGCTGAACCCTTTCTTACCCATGACTCAGAATGACTCTTATTTAAGTAGGTTGGTCGTATATGTCACTACTTTATCCTTATCTTATTAGTAGTTTCATTTGTAGGTATTCTACTGAATTTAATTTCTCCAATATGAATTTATGCAATTCCATACCAATCTCGTGTTTCTGGAATAGTTAATATCGTCACAGATATTTCCTTTTGTGGAACATGCTAATTCAAGCTATGAGTGTTGCTGAAAAGACAAATGTCAAAGCTTTTTGTCTTGCACTCATCAGAGCAGCCACGGATGATATTTCAGGGGAGCAACAATTTAAATTGTATAAGAAAAGGGTGCAAGTCAACAGTGTTGCCATGGAGAATGCACCACGAAACTATCGCACCTCTTTCATTCCATGTGTTTGTAGGGGATTTTTGCAATAACTTCATTACAGTAATATTACAAGCTTTCTTGTAACACCCAAACCTTTTAATTCAAAAAAGGTGCAATCTCGGGCATGTTCCATTTGCTTGCAGAGGACAGGTCCCTATATATGAATATATGTACCATCTAGCAAGTGTGAGACAACGGTTAATGATATTGAATTGGTTGTTAGTCTAATCCTTAGCACACGTGAGGCAGCAAGTGCTGTGCAACTGCAGGATCATATCTGACATCAAACATAACGTTCTGAGCTTTGCAAGCATGGGTTGATAGTACAGTCAGTGCTCTGCATATTACAAATAGCCAAATGGATGTGTTCTCTGATACAATGTGCCAGTCATTGGAACATATGGCCTAAGTAACTGGCATTGCACTGGCTCTGAAATTAGTATACCATGTTACTCATTTGTGTTAGAATAATTGATGATACAATTGTGATTTTTGCCTTCATCAAGCAAAGATAGAGTTCTTTACTATGTAGCAAACATCATGTTTTGCAACAAGCAAGGTTTTTTTGTATTGATCCCTTTAAAGGAAAAACTGAATAAAAGCTTCCTATTTTTCTTGTAATTGTGTGGAGGATGCATGCAATTATAAAAATCAAGAGGACACGATAAGTACATTGAAGTACGTGAAGTTTTTCTTCAAGCTAGTTAATGAGCCTGTAGAGGCTATGTGGTAAAAGTGAGCATTTTTTCCCTGCGAATAGGTTTTTAGTTGTATGTTCCTAAATAGGCTATAAGTAGTTTAAGTTGTTGCAGGAAAATGCATGAGCCTCCAAAAGGAACACGAGTTCTGTTTCACAGAAATTAAGAAAAACCTGCTGTTGTATTTAATAGAGTTTTATTTTACTGGTTTACTTTTGCCTTCATTATAGATAATGTGTAAAATGGCTCCCATGGTGGGAAAGGCTATCACAGAGAAATATATACTGCACCGGTTCTGTGAGATGTGCTGTGATTGTCGAATGTTCCATGTTCGCAAGGTTAGTTTACATAACTATCACTTGGCGATTTCTCACTTCATACCTCCTTTTTTTTGGTGTTTTATTTAATTTGTAAGAGACATGATCTTTTTCTTTCAGGTGTGTGCTGCCAATATTGGAGATATATCCGGTGTCGTTGGTCGTGAGGCCACTGAAGGATTGTTGGTAGGTATACACAAATAGTGATCAGCGCTTCATACTAAATATTAGCCTTTAGCTATCAAGGACGGCAAAGAAAGGAAAAAAATCCAAATTAAATGTTTTAATCATTTATGTTACCGTGACATTGTTCTGAATAAGTAATACGATTAATAATCTTGCCAAATTTGTCAAGTCAATCTTTCCCCCATGAATAATGAGGTCAAACCTTGGTTGATAGCAAAAGTGAGCTTGTGTTTGTGTGCATTTAATTATTTTGTTTTCTGGAATCACATTCACTTCAACACTTCATTGTCGAACAGCCTGGTGTTGAAATAATTTTGTGAAACCACATCAAAACCTCATGTTACACTCATGATGAGTGCATGATTCCTTTGTAATTCTTGAGAACGTCTTTGTTCGTTGACAATGAAGCTTTTTTTTAAAAAGTAGAACTGAATCGGTTTGAGTGGTTTTTTTTTCCTATTATTTGTCTCCTATTTCCTTCTTTTCCTCTGTTTCCTTCGAAGGCTTATCCTGAGGTAAGGTTCGACAGGTGCCGGCAGCTTTCGGGTAATTCACAATGAACCACTATTAATGTATGAACCTTGACAGTGAGTGTCAGCAGGATATTTGACCATGCATGATGATGGGGTGGGGGGATTAAATCTGATCCTTGCTCAAAAGCATTCACTTTGTGGGGACAGTGGATAGAAATCTGTGCAGGAACCCTTCTCAATTATAGAGACACAGAGATCAATTGTAATACTGAATCAGATGAGTAAGGACAAACCAGAATTTGAGTCATGAATAACTTTAATGTATAAAGCTCAGTAACACACTAGGCAATGCATTTACTCAATTATCAGTGGAATTCATGTTTTGCTTTTTACTAGTTGCTTCCAGCTCTTGGGGAGTGGGCCTTAAAATTAAATGGAATTTTGAACTGACCACAATTGAAATGTGATAAAATAGAATTTGAACTATATTCCATGTATGTCTCAAATAAGTTAGTCAGTGTTTTTTTTTTCATTTTAGATTTTGAGAACAAATTCCCTCAGGCACATTGCATTGAAATTAATGTTCAATATTGGGACTGTTGAGAACATCCCTGCTTTTGTTCTAATACCTATTTAACCAAGTGTCGTGGAGCAATTTTTTTTGCAAATGCAAGAACAAATTATCAAAATTTTACTGATCCCTTGAATAAAATTAGAAATTGATTAAGTTTATTTTGAATTAATGTATGATGCTCCTGAATGTTTGTTGCCAAGGCCCAAAAACGAAAGTTTGAAATGTTTGCTTTCATGCAGCTATAACCCAACATCTGTAATGACCATCTTTAAATGCGGTGACGGTGATGTTCAAAAAAACCTCCCCTCTGAAGTGAAATGTCAATCATAACTGAAAACCCCATTCCCTTGGATTTTTCTGTGCAGTTACCCAGGTTCTTCCAGCTCTGCTCTGATAATGTGTGGGGAGTGCGGAAAGCATGTGCCGAATGCTTTATGGGCATTTCTTGTGCAACCTCTCAGGAAGTTCGGAGAACAAAACTTTCTTCACTCTTCATTAACCTGATCAGCGACCCTTCACGATGGGTGAGGTGCAATGTCTTTTCTGTATGTTCTGAAGCTTTAGTAGATCAGCAATGTAATGATCATGTTTGTGTTAGTTCTGGAATTTTCCGTATTGAACTGACCATACATCATCCTACTCAATGCGGTGTTTTTACATCTGTAGGGCCATGTCTGAACTTCTAGTTGGCACCAAAATAATTTGTTTTTCTTCCTAACAGGTACCAGACATTTGCTTTTCACGAAGGGCAAAAATTTCAGATATGTCATTAGCTGCATTATAGAATCGTACAGTGTAGAAGGCGGCTATTCAGCCCATCTAGTCTGTTCTGACCACAATCCCACCCAGGTCCTATCCCCATAACCCCATTTACCCCATCTCATCCCCTGACACTAAGGGGCAATTTAGCATGGCCAGTCCACCTAACCTGGACATCTTTGGACTTTTGGACGAATTCAGAGCACCCAAAGGAAACCCACGCAGTCAGACAAAGAACATGCAAACTGCACACAGACAGTGACCCAAGCTGGGAATCGAACCCAGGTCCCTGGCGCTGTGAGGCAGCAGTGATAACCACTGTGCTGTCCTTAGAACTTCCTACTCCCTAATCTCAGTCCAAATATCACCCATTGTCATGGAATTACTCACTAGCAAGCATTTCTTGCTTTATTGCAAGCGTTCAATTTCCTTTCTGGATTTCTTGCTGACTGCTCTGTCCTCAGTTTTTTTTTCAAGTATTTTCCCCTGACCTGTTCAATTGCCCTGATCCCTAACTCCAATGTTCTACCTTAACATAAACAGCAAATCTGCTTGGCATTATCCTTGGCCTGTGCAATTGCTACAGGAAATGGGAGTAATCCAGTTCATTTCCTGTCAGGTTTCTCATTGGTTAAAAGTGGGGCTGTGCAAGAAGATGCCAGTGGTCAAATGGAATTGCATTTTTCACAGAATCTCAATCACAGGCCAAAAACATCAAATTTATAATGGCGAAGAGAGCAAATGAAGAATTCACACACACACACACACACACACACACACACACACACACACACACACACACACACACACACACACACACAACTTGATGTGCAGATTGTAGGCTCCCAAGATGTATGGTGCCATAAATGCAAGAGGGGGCAACACTCAAGATTTTGAGGCAAAATGAGCATTTTATTTTAAATTAACTTGTTTATATTTTACATATAGTCAGCTGGGACACTAAATGATTGCAACTCTTAAGAAATAAATATACCAATTTAATTTGTTAAACTAGCTGCCTTTTCCCTGTCCACTTCCCCAAACACAGTTTCAACCTCTAAAAGCTGCGGTTTCTCCCAACTTCTTCCAATTCTGGTGAAACTTACTTACTCTTGTTTCTCTCTCCACAAAAGATGCCTGAGCTGCTGAGTCTTTGGGACGTTTTCTGTTTTTATTCTTAGCAATGCAAGGTAGTTTACTGGAAGCTGTATAAAGTAGGCAATGTTTTTAACCCTGTAATACTCTGATTTGCAGGTTCGTCAAGCTGCCTTTCAGTCATTAGGGCCCTTTATCTCAACCTTTGCTGGCTCTTCTGGTGCTGGCCATTACTTCAAAGAGGAAGATTTGCTTTCTTCCAAGAATGTATCGCAAAGTAAAGGGACAGAAAACCATAACAGGTATACTCTGTGATCAGTACTTTTACTTTTTTGTATTTAAGTTTTGAAGTATTTGAAGCATGTCATTTTGTTAATTCTCAGGATGATTGCCTTTATTACCCATCCCTAATTTTCTTGTACCATTGAGTGGCTTGTTTTGCCATTTAAGAGGCAGTTATGTTGGTGTGGGATCCAAGTTGTTTAGGCCAGGGCAGGTAAGAACAACAGGTTTTCTTCCCTCAAGGATAGGGGACTTGTACGTCAATTCAAATTCACCAAACTGCAGTGGTGTGATTTGAGCTTGGGTCCTGTAGTTTTAGTCCATTCCTCTGATTTATTAGTCATATAACCTGACTACTACACTGCTATACTCTCAGCTATTTTACTCTGCAGGGAAGTAACTTGAATGGCGTATGTTAAGTTTGTTCCTTACCATTTTTCTCTTTGGTGCCCTTCTGTTACATTTTTTCTCTTCGTGGCTGAGATTAGCTTGAAGACTTTTGCAGTTAAACCGTAGCCAGGCACGCCTGATTTTTTTTAAAACGATGAACGGTAATTAAAAGCATTCTTCATAAACTAGTGCACTATTGATAAAATAATCCCTGAAAATATACTGATGGCCTCGTCATTGTGAATCATTTTAATTAATGTTATACCAGAGTACTGATATGTGTTCCTTTAGGTGATATCCATGCTGGGCAATGAAGTGCCCTTCATTTTGAAAATTAAGTGTTTGTATTAAGTATCTATAGAGGAGTTAAATGCTTATTCTAAAGCAACATTTGTTTCCAGTATTCTGTTGACCCTTAACATTGCAAAGGACAGTATGAACATTGAATATATCCTGTGCTGTTACTGAGCTTTCTTAATAAAAACGATATTTTAACCATTACAGCTGCATTTTCTGTATATTCCAATGTCCACAGGACCCTACTACATTAATTGAAGTGACTTTGTAATACTAGTAGCTTTATAACGTTAAAACCCTCCTGTCATGTAATCCTTGAAATGCAGATGCTTTTATAATTACACATGGTTTTGCTAAGTTACCTTCATTGGCATGTTGTCCAGGTATTAAAACTGGTTTCACCACTAATACCTAAAGAAATCTGGGGAATATTGTCAAAGTAGCAGATCCAATATTATGATTAAAGCTCTACAGTGCTAAAATAAGGGTTATGATTTTGCATGGTATACCCTTGAATATGACCATGGTCGTGTGTGAATAAATAGCTTTGCATCATGAGTCTTTAGCACTTTTTTTACAATTATTGGATTACTCTGAAATACAGTTGGTAATGTGTAAAAGTCTGATACTGAGTGTATCATCAGAGACTCTATTTTTGGTTGTAATGGAAGAAAAAGGTGCTCTATTTTAAATGGTAACATGGAATTATTTTCATACACCTGAGAAGACAAATGGTGCTTCAAGTTATGGACCTCCAACTCTGGGTTTGGTGGCTCTGCACACTGTCTCACTTAATTGTGATGTGCCCTGCTTGTGCAATGCACTTTGACCCAAAATGTTGCATTGTAGTTTGAAATAAGTGAGGATATGGCTGCAGGCACCTAGTTAACGCTGCATGGTTCAATATTAAAGTTTTTACAAGTATCCACAAGTGAAGGATGTGATCACAAAACAAAGTGGGTTTTCCTTGTTCTGGCTTCACTGACGTGAATGTCTTGGAAAATATTCTGTCACATCCATTTCAAATTACGATGCAACATTTTGCCTCAGAATATTTTCAGGGATTATTTTATCAATAGTGCATTAGTTTATGAAGAATGCTTTTAAAGACCGTTCATTGCTTTAAACAAAAAAAAATTTTTGTGTCTGGCCACAGTTTACTTGCGATGGTACAATAAAAATGGTATAGCTCTCCCTTAGTGCCCTTGACCATTTATATGCTTAGGCTGATGGAAAGATGCAATTATGAAAAAATTGGATGAATAGCTAAAGGACTTATTAGGGTTTAAGGACAAACGTGAAAAGGGTTTTGAAGGGAATTTAGAAAGGAAGTTTCAGAGCGTCCAACCTCTAGCTAAACATTGTTGCTAATCATGGAAAGAAAGTAGAGGTATATTGCACAGAAACAATGGTGGGTAGAAGATGTCAGACTGTTTAAAGTTATAGGGTTAGGAGGGCAGCGAGGTCATCAATGAACTGGATGGGAATTTTATATTTGAGAGCTGGGAATCGGTGACAAAATGGGTGAGTGCAGGGAAAAAATTGATATGAATTTTGATTAATTAAAATTAAAAGGATGGGTGAAATAACTTTTGGAGTACTAAGTCTGGAATGAGTTGCAGGTGCGAATATCTACTCAGGATAGAATCTTGAAGCTAAGACCAAACTTGAAAATTGTGCTATGCAAAAAAGGACTTTCTGGTCAGCATGTTATTTTCTAAGGCTTTCACGTCAATGGAACCCGAACAAGGAAAACCCTCTTGCTTCTGTAATCTCATCCTTTACTTGTGAATATTTGTAAAAACTCTAATATTGAACCATGCAGCGTTAACTAGATGTCCATAGCCACATCCATTTCAAACTGTAGTGCAACATTTTGGCACAGAATGCATTGCACAAGTAGACCATATCACATTAAGTGAGACCGTGTGCAGGACCATCAAACCCACAGTTCCTCACTGAGAGTTCACAAGCCAGGCAATACTGTCTGATGCAAGAGAAAAATAAGATGGGTAAAACTCCCTGAATTATCATTTAGAGATTTGACTGCTAAATCAAGAATAATGTATTGTTTCAGAAACTTAAATGGGAGGAAAGCTGATATTTTTTAAGAACTGTCAATTTATGGGTAGCTTTGACAAAAGGTCATCTGGACTCAAAGTCAGCACTTTTCTCTCCTCACAGATGCTGCTAGACCTGCTGAGATTTTCCAGTGTTTTCTCTTTTGGTTATGGGTAGTCTATATTTGCTACTCATTCTACAAGAAATTAAATGGTGTGCACTGACTCATTTCAAAGTACATTTTTAAAGTCTGGGACTGAAAGGAAGACTTTTATTTCAAGTTTTGTCTTGTCACTAAGACTTGTAGTTAATCTCTCAGTAGCCAGCTTTATTGGAAGATTAATTTGTTCATTTTTAGGTGCGTTAACCCAGAGGATAACTTTTGGGTAATTTAGTGCTTTCCAATGGGGTTATCAAGCTCAATTCTTGTGTTTACCATGTTCAAGATGTTTTAAAATTACAAGAACTGAAGCTGTGAAATAACATTTTACCTAGACTGTGGCTGTGAAGTAATTTTTTTACCCTAGATTTTTGCTATTATTGATGAAATAATGGAGCTGTTATCTTTCACCTTAGTGTAAAACATGCAGCAGAATCATCAAAAGTTGCAGATGGAGCTGTTGATCTCGTTGAAACGAAACAACAAAGTTCAAGCTTTAGCTCTTGTACTGTGGAATCAGTAAATGCAACTACTGAACTCTCCCTAAAAGATAAACCAAACCATGTTGGTGAATGTAGAAGTGATGCCATTCATGCCCAGGCAACATCATTACAATCACACTCTGATTCATATGTATGTACTAAATCTGGATCATCTGAAATACGAGGCGTTGTTGGCAAAAGTCAGTTGCCAAATTCAGACAGTACAAATTCAATCTTGTCTTCACAAAAATCTGGGTCCAGTTCAGAAAAGACTGTAATTTTGGAGGACATGTACAACTCATTCCATTATTGGAGGACTCCTATCCCTACAATAGATCTTGACTTGGAACTAGAGCTGCCACAATGTTCAGATAAGCAGAAAAGCAAAGATTCAACACGGGAAGAAGTGTTAGACTGTCCAAGCTTTAGCACCGCCACTAGAAAAGAACTGGAAGAAATGCTGGAGAACTTAGAACCACACATAGATGACCCGGATGTAAAAGGTACAATGACGTGTTAAACATCGGTTCTTTTATTCCTCTTGTAATTGTACTACCTTGAGCATTTCTTCTGCAATATTTAGCCAATTTAAGATGTCAATAAAATTATAGGTGAAGTTAGTTGTACTTATGTTCTTCAAAGTAAAATTATTAACCAGCTCACCATTTTACGTTTGAAGTTTGGAAATAAATATTAATGTACAATCAAAACAGTTTAACAAAGACAAAACCTCTCTACTCTCTCCCTCTTTCTTTCTCCCCCCTTCTTCTCTTCTCTTTTTTTTTTCTTTCTCCCTCCCCTCTTCTCTTCTTTCTCCCCCCCCCCCCTTCTCTTTTCTTTCTTTCCCCCCCCCACCCCCTTCTTTTTAGAGAACTTGTTAACCTTGGAATATGAGCTAAATTTACTTTTTTAATTGAACTGTTTTGGATTGTCTCAGCTACTGTGGTGGAATTTGTCTCGTCTCTGAGCAGGATTTTTGGAGCAGATTGTTGGATGTGGTTTGGCCTGAAACCTGTACGATAGCTTTTTAAAAAAAATCAGCTTTGTTGCCAAAAGAAGAAACATGTCAAAGCTTTTTATCTTGCATCCTATTGGTGGAGAATGCTACTTGTGTTGCTACTACATTGTAACAGCGTGAAACAGCTGGCTTCACCTGCTCTTAGATTTTTTTGAAGCACTGTACTCTTCTCGGGTAATTTGAGGTAGACTGGGCATATTTCAGGCCTGAAATTGGAGACCCTGGGCCCATTCATGGGTTTGCACAATATATAGTGAGCAAGATCTGACCCAGGTCACCATTAACCCATAGGAAAGATTTGATGAGCCCTATTTTGGCATCAAGCTAGAATGGTGAGCAAATGACTGATTTACAAGGTGAGGTGAATCAAACAGGATGTTGCCATCAGGCCAAGAGGACATTCTACCTATCACAAATGATTAATGTGGTAAATGAATTTCACTGCCAGTTATGTGAGCCATATGTGCCCACAACTAGTGGATTATACATCTTCCTTTGGCTATTCACAATGGGCAGAGTATGACTGTACTCAACCTGGCTGTGTTTGCAAAACTCAGAGCATAGCATCCAACATGGGATGTGATTTTCCCCATTGGACAGCATTTACTGAACAATTCCGAGTATGCTAAAAATGGCATAAACAAGCAATTTAATTTAATCAGTTGCACTCTGTTGTTCACTTACATTAAACTCGTTCATATGCAGGCCAGTCCTCTGCAAACAGTGTCCAGATCTTATGAATTTTTCAATTAAACGAACAGCAAATGATAACTGTTCCCTGGTGCATTCTCCATGGCAGTGCCTTTACCTTCAGAGTCTACTTGCAAACCAATCACCATCCTTTTCACATGCTGTATAAATTGTAGTTCCCTTTGAAATTTAATACAATAGTCAAGCTGAGTAATTGTAATATTGTCTGATAATTCTCATCTTAGAGCATGACAGAGGGTCATGTGGATTTTAAACTGTACCGCACAAGCGATTCTTAATCAAACTTTGAGATATGTGGAGATAGAGATGCTTGTGAAAATGCATGTACGCTAAACTAGAAGCCGAGAAAGGAGTTTCCATTCATATCACCTCTTAGCAAATTATCAAGGTGGTGTCTCGAGAGCTACGTAACCATTAACATTCCAATTACTTATGTAGGCAAACATGGCAGCCATACTATTTTTATTCTTTCAGGGATGCTAGACAAGCATTTATTGCCTATCCCTAATTGCCGTTGAGAATTGTAGTGTAGTAACAAATGATATATTTAAACCTGGGATGGCACAGTGGTTACTATTGCTGCCTCATAGCACCGTGAACATGGGTTCAATTCTGGCCTCGAGTCAATGTCTGTGTGGAGTTTGCATAATCTCCCTGTGTCTGCATGGTTTCTTTTGGGTGCTCCTGTTTCCTCCCACAGTCCAAAGTGTGTGAGTTCGGTTGATTGGCCACATCCTTTGTGTCAGAAGTATTAGCAGGGTAAATATGTGGGTTTACAGTAATCGGGCCTGGGTGAGATTGTTGTCGTTCAGGCATAATAGGCCAAATAGCGGTCTCCTGCACTATGTTGTTGCTCATCCATCGTCATCGATGACCTCGACACCATTAATCGTTTTGAGGCTGGTTGCAGTGTGTCTGAAGATGATTGATCAGGCCAATTCGGGCATGGAATGTCCTGGCACGTATTGGACAGACTTGTGTAGACACTGTAGTTGTTGCGCTGGTGGCTGTAGACTTGCGCAGCTTGTGCTGAAGTTGTGCTTCAGCAATACACTTGCTTTGTGAGCTTGACAGCCTTTTGTGGATGAGGCAGTGCCAGGTAGGGCAGTTTTGTGCCAGCGTTTCCCAAGTGGTCGTGTCAATGTCAGGTGACTTCAGGGAGGTCTTGAGTGTGTCTTTGAAACATTTCTTCTGCCCTCCATGCGAGCATCTTCCAGCAGAGAGTTCCCCAAAAAGGAGCTGCTTGGGTATGCGCGCGTCTGATATACAGATGACATGACCTGCCCAACGGGTCTGTGCTCTCATCAGCAGCATGTGGACGGATGGTAGACTTGCTCTGGAGAGAATTTCAGTGTCTGGTACTTTGTCTTGCCAACGGATGCGTAATATTCTGCGAAGACAAGTCATGTGGAAACGATTGAGATGTCTTGCATGCCTTTGATACACAGTCCACGTTTCACAGGCATAGTGAGTATCACAGCGCTATAGACCTTCAGTTTTGTTGCTGGACTGATTCCTCGACGTTCCCATACAGTGGAGCACAGTCTACCAAAAGCAGAATTTGCCTTTGCTATTCTGCAGTTAACTACTGTATCAATAGTCACTGCTTGGGAGAGGGTACTGCCAAGATAAGTGAACTGGTCCACTGCCTGTAGTTTCTGCCCTTTGATTGTGATTATGGGTTCTGTGTATGGTGCATGAGGAGCAGGCTGGTGCATGACTTCGGTCTTTTTAATGTTAATGGTGAGTCCAAAGTTGTCACAAGCTGTGGAAAATTTATCCATACTGACTTGCATCTCTGGCTGTGAGCCAACATACAGGGCGCAGTCATCGGCAAAGAGGAAATCTCTCAGAACAGTCTCTTTCACTTTAGTAATAGCTTGCACTATAGGGATTCTATGAAATGCTGATGAATTATTTGGTTACATCAGTGTTGTCCAAGGAAGGAATGTTGGCCAGGATTCCCAAAGATTCCTAGAGCGATGCAGCACAAAAGGAGACCGTTCTGCCTATTAGGTCTGTGAAAGCTCTCCCTACTGCTTTGAATGCTGCCAAGGATCTTTGTGCCCATCTGATGAAATAAGCAAGTCATTAATTTAACATATCCTGTAAAGAAACCCTTTGACCTTAGTTGTGATGAATTCTGAAGAGAACAGAAAATTAAATGTAGATGAAACAAATGAATGAAACTGAGATAGCACATTTCCAACACAAGAATTACATTTGACAATATAATCTACATTGAATTTTTTAAAAATTCTTACATGGGATGTGGGCAGTGCTGGCTAGGCCACTGTTTATTGCCTGTCCCTAATTGCCTTGTATTACTATTCCTTAAACATTGCTGTGTCAAAATCAATAGTATTGTGGGAACTTCTTCACCACATGAACTACAATTAGGTATGCATGGAGAGGTAGTAAATTGGATTAGACATTGGCTCAATGGAAGAAGCCAGAGAGTGGTAGTGGAGGATTGCTTCTCTGAGGTGGAGGCCTGTGACTAGTGGTGTGCCACAGGGATCAGTGCTGGGTCCATTGTTGTTTGTCATCTGTATCAGTGATCTAGATGATAATGTGACAAATTGGATCAGCAAATTTGCTGATGATACAAAGATTGGAGGTGTAGTGGACGGTGAGGAAGGTTTTCAAAGCTTGCAGAGGGATTTGGACCAGCTAGAAAAATGGGCTGAAAAATAGCAGATGGAGTTTAATGCAGGCAAGTGTGAGGTATTGGACTTTGGAAGGACAAACCAAGGTAGAACATACAAGGTAAATGGTCAGACACTGAAGAGTGAAGTAGAACAGAGGGATCTGGGAATATAGAAACGTAATTCCCTAAAAGTGGCGTCACATGTAGATAGGGTCATAAAGGGTGCTTTTGGTACATTGGCCTTTATAAATCAAAATATTGAGTGTGAGAGTTGGAATGTTATGGCGAGGTTGTATAAGACATTAGGTGAGGCTGAATTTAGAGTATTGTGTGCAGTTTTACAAGAACAAAGAACAAAGAACAACCCAGCACGGGAAACAGGCCCTTCGGCCCAACGAGCCCGCGCCGCCGCATCGCCCTACACCTATTCTACCCTGCATGTCTACGAATGGGACCCTACTCAGTCAGATTCAGGGAAGAAATAGTGTCAATTTGGTGGAAACCAATTAGCCTAAGAGCACATCTTTGGGGTGTGGGAGGAAACCGGAGCGCCCGGAGGAAACCCACGCAACCACAGGGAGAATGCGCAAACTCCCACAGACACAGGCCCAAATCCATGTATCTGCACAGCTAGCAGTGCTAGTCACTGAGCTGTTGTGGAGCCCGTCTATCGGTCCAGGATCAAGCACACACACCGACATGAAGTACTAGGCCACTCCTGGACTTCCAAGAGCAGCCCACGCACAACCCGCCGTGTGCATGCCCCTCGCTTGACACGAGGTGGACCTCCACCTGTGGAATAAAGACAAAACATATTAGTTATACAGCCTGCCCTTCCGGTGTCTCCTGAGGTTTACCCTATTTAATAGCCCCTACCATATCCCTCCATTCCCGTTTCACTCATATGTCTATCTAACTGCATCTTAAACGAGTCCAACGTGCCTGCCTCCACCACCCTACTCGGTAGCGCATTCCAGACCCCCACAACTCTCTGTGTAAAGAACCTTCCTCTTACCTCCAAATTATACCTCCCCCCCCTCACCCTTAATTGATGACCTCTTGTGTTCGTACCCAGTCTAGGGAGCAGTCTCTCACTATTAACTCTATCTATTCCCTTCAGTATCTTATATACCTCTATCATGTCCCCTCTCAATCTCCTTCTTTCCAAGGAGAATAGCCCCAGTCTCTTCAGTCTCTCCTCGTAACCCAGTCCCCCCATGCCAGGCAACATCCTGGTAAACCTCCTCTGCACCCTTTCCAGAGACTCCACGTCCTTCCGGTAATAAGGTGACCAGAACTGGACGCAGTACTCCAAATGCGGTCTAACCAACGTTCTGTATAACTGAACGTTTGGTCACCTAATTACAGGAAGGATATTAAGATTGAACGAGTGCAGAGAAGATTTGCAAGGATGTTGCTGGGACTTGAGAAACTGAGTTATAGAGAAAGGTTGAATAGGTTAGGACTTTATTCCTTGGAGCGTAGAAGAATGAGGGGAGATTTGATAGAGGCGTATAAAATTATGATGGGTATAGATAGAGTGAATGCAAGCAGGCTTTTTCCACTGAGGCTAGGGGAGAAAAAAAACTAGAAGACATGGGTTAAGTGTGAAGGGGGAAAAGTTTAAAGGGAATATTATGGGGTGATTCTTCACACGGAGAGTGGTGGGAGTGTGGAATGAGCTGCCAGATGAAGTGGTAAATGTGGGCTCACTTTTGACATTTAAGAAAAACTTGGACAGGTACATGGATGAGAGGGGTGTGGAGGGATATGGCCTAAGTGCACGTCAGTGGGACTAAGCAGGAAAATGGTTTGGCACAACCAAGAGGGGCCGAAGGGCCTGTTTCTGTGCTGTTATGTTCTATATTCTAATTGTTCAAGTAGACAGCCAACTGCACCTTCTCTGGCCCACTTGAGATGGACAACAAATACCACCTTTACTTGGCAAGTGCATGTCTAACAATGAGTGGTCAGAAGGGGGAGGAATCAAACTAAGGCTTTTGATTTGATTTATTATTGTCACATGTATTAACATACAATGAAAAGTATTGTTTCTTGCGAGCTATACTGACAAAGCATACTATTCATAGAGAAGGAAACGAGAGTGCAGAATGTAGTGTCACAGTCATAGCTAGGGTGTAGAGAAAGATCAACTTAATGCAACGTAAGTCCATTCAAAAGTCTGACCGCAGCAGGGAAGAAGCTGTTCTTAAGTCGGTTGGTATGTATCCTCAGACCTTTGTATCTATTTCCCAACGGAAGAAGGTGGAAGAGAGAATGTCCTAGGTGCGTGGGATCCTTAATTATGTTGGCCACTTTGCCAAGGCAGCGGGAAGTGTAGACAGAGCCAGTGGACAGGAGGCTGGTTTGCATGATGGATTGGGCTATATTCACAACCTTTTGTAGTTCCTTGCAGTCTTGGTCAGAGCAGGAGCCATACCAAGCTGCGATACAACCAGAAAGAATGCTTTCTACTATGCATCTGTAAAAGTTGGTGAGAGTCGTAGCTGACATGCCAGATTTCCTTAATCTTTGGCTTTTGGTGGGATGTTACTCAATACAACAAGATTGTAGCAGATACTAGAATTTTTTCAAGCAACTTTCCTCTTCCGGCAAATCTCAATGATGACATGCCTCTTGAATGTGCATTTTTCAGAAAAACAGACGCTTCACTGAAATATAGGAAGGAGAGCTGATGAAAAGCCTGAATGGCAAATGGGATTTTGAGATGCCTTTTTTATCTTTGTAGGAGAGCATGAGACAGAGAATGTTACGTATTTAAAAGGGTTGCAGGCTGCTTTAAGAGCTGATCACCTGATTTGATGGTGTCATTAGGGTGCTGCCACGGGCTGCTGCTAATTGACTTTCAGTTTGGACTCTTGTGCAGGGAACATTGATAAACCTGTTGTGCGTTAGTTTTAATCACATGCAAACCATATTCTTTTCTTTTTGTTAAATCCCACAACCTCTAACATGACTAGCACATTGCACAAAAAGAAAATTGGCAGTGAGTCAGGATTTTCTTCTATAGAAGATATCAAGATAAGATCCTGAGTAGAAGGACAAAAAAAAGTGGATCTTTGCACTTCAAATATTGCAAGGCTGGGGAGAAACAGCAACAGGATTAAAGATTGAAGCGCCAATGCAGAAAGACAAGTAAGAAAACGGCTCTGATTTTAAGAGGGTTTTTTCCCTCCGGTCAGAGATGGGTGCGATTCCAGGCAGTATTTGGCATATTTGAAAAGAGTGGATGCTCTGCTGTACAGCTGGGATCGTTTAAAAGAAAATACGTCAGGTTAACATTCTCTCAGGTAGAAAGGGCCTTCTAATGAAGAAAGTGAATCATGGAGTTCCTTCGCAGAGCATTTTCAGAACCTTGTATAAGCGAATACAATTGAAAACAAGCTGCTTGCACCAATTTTTCTCAGTACAATAAGTAAAATCTACAGTTTGCTCCAGAACCTGTTCATCCAGCAAACTCAGGAACCAAAACTTATCCTGACTTGACAAAAATCCTTGAACGTTCCAAAGCCGTTGATCATTGCGAACGGTTTCAGTTCCACCCAAGGAATCAGTTGAAGGGTGAAAGCATCGCTCAGCCAGTTGCTGAGCAACTGTAGCAACCTTAAAAACACTGGCGCAACATTGTGAGTTTGGCAAGTCAATCGAAGATTATATCAAGAATGTCTTGTTTGTGGTCTCCAGAATTAGGCTATCCAAAGAAGATTGCTCAGTGAACATGCTTTGACTTTAAAAGAAAGCAGCAAAAATCACAGAGTCGATGGAGTTGGCTGCTAAAGAGGCTTCACAATTTGGTGCAGGAATGAACATCCACAAATTGGGTATTGCCCATAAGTCAAAACTGCAACAGGCATGTCACAAATGTGCCAAAATGGGCCATTCAATGAATGAATGCTGGAGCAAAGATAGTCATTGCAAGAATTGTGGCAAAATGGGTTAAATTGCAAATGCTTCTTGGGCTATACTAGCATCCCCTGAGAAGAATATTTAGAGGAAGTATTTGAATGCCTTCAACAAGAACAAGTTCCGTTCTACAAAGAATGTAGAACATAAAATCATGGAAACCCTACAGCGCAGGAGGAGGCCAGTTGGCCTATCAAGCCAGGCTCAAAGGGCCAAATGCCCTTCTGCTGCTATCTTCCAAGTCTGCACCAACACTCTGACAGAGCACCCTACCCAAGTCCATCCCCTGCCATGTCCCCATACTCCCACTCATTTACCATGATTAATCCATCTATCCTACACATCTGGGAGGAATCCAGAGCATTCAGGGAAACCCCCGCAGACAGTCACCTGAGGCTGGAATCAAACCTTGATGCAGCAGTGCTAACCACGGTGCAGCGAATGGAAGAAAAGAATTATGATTATGACGAAGAGAATGTTCAGAAATATGAACTCCAACTGAAGTCTTATCCATACAGGGTGGACCACGTAGATTCTGGGTGATTCCAGAGTTCAGTGAATAACCTATCAGGATGGAGGTTGATACTGTGCTGCTGTACCTTTAATTCCTGAGCATACTTGTCAATAAAAGCTGAAACAGCTCCCTTTAAAGCCAGCAGATGTGATTCCAAGGATGTAAGATGGGTGATTTCTAGGATACACATGGATGAAATTGTGTTGTTTTAAAAAGGTTGCACAATGGTCAGTGGAGTTGAGTGGATAAACAATGGAGTTGCTTTACCATGTGGCCCATGGTAATTTCACAGATCATGGATGGGAAAGATCAAATTTAACTGGTCCGCTGTCATCTGTCAACAGATTGGGCATGCTGAAACAAAAGCTGCAGCACCTTTTGGACGAAATGCAAGTGTATTCAAAGCAACACTTGGCTCAATGAAGGAAGTTCAAATGAAACTCAAGATAAAGCCTAATAGTCAACCAAAAAGTCTTAAAGCAAGAGTGTGCCAAATGTACTTCATCCCACAGTCAAAGAGGAATTTGTACAAGTTGTTAACGCTGATGTGTTAGAGCCAGTTACAATAAGTGACTGGGCTAGTTCCGTCGTACCTCTCGTGAAATCAGATGATTTAGTTTGTATTTGTGGTGATTTTAAGATGAGCATAAATTTAGTGTTGTGTGCTAAGCAATATCTATTTCCTTTAATTGAAGATTTGTTGCTGTTTTGGAAGCATCATGTCCGACAAGTGTGACACAGTTGAAGAATCTAGCAATAGTCAATTATGGCAATTTCTTCCTAACTTGGCTACATATTTGAAATCATTGAATAATTTGCATGATTGACGGTATGAAACAGTAATGGGACTGGGCAACAGAATGTGAGGAAAGCGTATGAGGATGCCAAAGATCCTTTGCAGAAGTCTGACAGATTGGCTTCTTTTAATCCGAAGCTACCATTACTGTTTGCTTGTGACACTTGCCCTTAAGGAGAAGAGGCAGTAGTTTTTCACATTGCCTTCGGGTGAAGAGCGACCAACAGCTTTTGTTGTGCATTGTCATTTCACATTATTGATGGATCATTAACCTTTAATTACAATTTTTGGGCCATATAAAAGCTGCCAGCCCATTGCAAAGATCGTCACTGATCTTAGCTGCACATTCCTCCAATATATGTTGATGCATTATCATGCTTGCTTTTACTCATGAGCAGATGCCATCAACTAGTTTTGTTAAACTTTATTCTTCACAAGTAGATCATTGGCCTGTGACGGCCTCAAGTTCAGAGATAAACCAGAAATTATCCTATGATGGGGAAGATGATAGATATGGTATTGAAAGGAATGATAGACGCATCATCCGTATTTTGATTTGAAATCATATATCAAAAGAGCTTGAGTTGACAATCCAAAGTGGGTGTCAATTGTGGTAGATCAATGATCATTCCTCCTGGCCTGCATGGAAGAGTTCTTAAACAACTACATGAAGGATATCCTGGTATAGTCTGGATGAAGGAATTAGCATGTTATTTTTGGTGGCCAGGTATGGATGCTCAGATTGAGGAAAAAATGGAACAGTGTCAATCTTGTGCACAAATTCGAAATACACCAGCATTGTCTCCTTTGCCTCCATGGGAGTGGCCTAAAACGGTATGGCAACAATTACATGTAGATTTTGCTGGCCCATTTGAGGGTAACATATCCACAGTCATAACTGATGCACAGTCATAACTGATGCACACTCAAAGTGGCCGCAAATTATCATGAGTCAATTACTACAACAGAACAAACAATTGAAAAACTTGACAAAATATTTGCAAGATTTGGTAAACCGGAATAGATAATTCTTCAGTTTACCTCAAGTTTGAAGATTATTTCAAAGTAAATGGGATTTGGCGTATAAAATCCACAACTTATTACCCATCAACCAATGAATTAGCTAAAAGTTTTATACAATCCTGGAAATATTCATTAAAAGCTTCGAGAGCAAAGTTTGTTATCACATCATTTGAATAGCTTTTTGGCATCTTATAAAGTACTAGTCATATGACAATTCAAAATTCACCTGCATTACTATTTAAGAGAAAGTTGAGAACCACATATGATTTATTATTGCGTCCAGAAACTGCAGTGATAGTAGAACATAACAGTCTCTAGTGCTAGATGAGACATGAGAGCAAAACAATGCTCACTTCAACAAGGAGATTGAATGTTAGCACGTATTTATGCCATGAGTGAGAAATGGATAACGGCCATAGTTTCAGCAAGAACAGGTCCAATTTCTTATACAGTTCAAACCAAAGATGAGCTAATTTGGCAATGCCATGCTGGCCAATTGTTGTCATCTCAAAATGATTTCTCCAGAATCATCTACAGAAGTACTAAGTCTTTTAGTCCCAAGTGTTGTGAATGCTACTACGGAGAATCTCAGTTGCCTAATTGTGTAACTGCTACCATACAGAGTGAGAATGAAACAGAATTAGTTCCAAGAGAACCCAGTGTCTGCTGAAGTTTCAAGTCACACATCTAGGGTCAAGGACAGCCAAATTCCAGAAAGTCATGTACAATCAAAAAGGAATAGACAGTGTCCTGATTGACTTTGTTTATTGGCTGCTTATAATGATTAATGATGCATTGTACTGTGTCCAGTGTATTATTGATCCTATGTGTAATTTGTTGTTGTGACCACAGAAGTAAAAGGAGGAGGGATGTTATGTTTAAAAGGGTTACAGGTTGCTTTAAGAGTTGATCACATGATTTGATGGTAATGTTATTAATTGTTGCAGTTTTACTTTGTTTTGTATTGTGCAGTACAGAGAACACTTCTTTCAATAATTATGTGGGGTCGCAGGGATAGGGCCTGGGTGGGATTGTGGTCGGTGCAGACTCAGTGGGCTGAATGGCAGCTTCCTGCACTGTAGGGATTTAATGATAACGAAAACTTGTGTGTTAGTTTGAATCTACGTGTGCAAACCATGTCCTTTCTTTTCTGTTAAAAGCCCACAAGCCCCAACATAGTTAGGACATTAGAGTTTTAAAGAGATAATTAGGAGAATAGGAATCAATAGACTCTGCCATCACTAGAATTAAATGAAAAGATGTTGCAATAGACACCTCGGCCTGAGAAATAAATGCAGAACTGAAGTCGTCTAATGGTGAGTTGGGACAAGGGCATTGTGGGTTGAAACTTGAACTAGTGGGGTAGGCGATGTAAATCGTGTCAAGATTGTGATGGTAGATGGGCTGGACAGTGCAGAACAAGGTCGACACAGCAGAGTTTATGAAAGATAGAGGGTGACTGCAGCAAGTTGTGCAGATGAAAAGTGGAGTCCAGAGCTGGAAAGATCATGCTTTGGAAGTTTGTCACAGAAGCATTTTTGTACTGCAGGGTACATAGAAATTGAACTTCATCTCAATGAGATGACATTAAGCTGGTGAATATTGTGTTTGCATCTGTATATACCTGAGCTATGGATGTGGACTGTTATGGAATTGTACTTTGAGGTGATAGTAGTTTCATATCCAAGGCTGCATGTAAAAAGAATTCATCATCAGTCTCTCTGTTGTGCATCTCTTAGATGCATGTGACAGTGCAATGGAAGCAAATCATCTGTCAGCTTTCAGTATGTCATAGGAGCAAGAGTGCTGCAATGAGGCCATTCTTCCATTCAAGCCTGAACTACCATTCAGTTAGATCATGCTGATCTGTATCAGAGCTCACTCTGCTTACCTTTGTTCCATAACTTTTAACACACAAATCAACAATATATTTATTATTTCACAAATAATGTATGTATTTTTGAGAATTATGAAGTTTATACAAGTGTTGACATAGAAAGATGGTTATGCTCAGTTTAAAGATTATATAAACATTAATGTTCGGGTCTCAAAGTTGGAGGATGGGAAAGTGATCTGTATTGTTTTGTCCAACAGCACAAGTGGATGTTCTAACTGCTGCCCTCAGAGCTTCCACTCTTGATTTTGAGGAAGAACCATCTGTGAAACCACTGTGTGACCGAACAGAGTCGCAAGCAGATACTATGAACGTTGACCCTGTAAATGTTGACCAAGACCATGTGCCTTTAACTGCTGAAATTTCAGCCACTGTTGAGGTAGGGAGATAGCCTTGATGAACTTTTGGAATTTGTAAATTTCCTTACTGATTGAAAAAAATACTATTGACGAAATATACCTGTTGACTAAAGTTCGATTGTTATCAGGTTGAGGCTATTTTGTGTGCTCAGGGAAGAAAAGAAACCAAATCAACTAAAAGAAGTTTAAGTAATTTGTTTTAAACTGGCTTTAAATCTGATTCACCTTGGGAACACAAATGAGCAGGTGATCGCAGGATCCCACATACTTTAATCTTTTGGATTCAGAATCAACCTGTTGTTACCCACCAGAAACCCATTTCTCCTGTTGATCAGTGTGAAGAAATTCCTGATATTGGTAATTTGACAGAAAATACTGAAAGTATGTGGCAGATCTCTCAGTACCCAAAAATGAGTGTGCCTCAGTTTTGGGTTTGGATCCTTTGCCTGACTGGAAGATGAGTGCTGACACTGCTTGCAGCCAGAGTAACAACTCACCCTTCTACTGGTGCTGATGGACCTGCTCTGTATTTCCAATATTGTCGTTTTGTTTTGAATTTCCAGCATTTGTACGTTTGTCCTTATTTGACATCAACCCCAAATTTGCCTTTTATTAGTTTTATCCTGTTAGTGTTTGAAACTAAGCATTGTTCCATATTGTCTTTTTGAGATTGTTTACTGAATCTTCTACGTGTAAGGTCTTTCCTGAAAAATTACTTCTGTGGAGAAAAGCCTGATTTCTCCAACTCTTGCTCTTGAATCATTCCAATGATGTTGACTACTTCTGGAGCAAATTCTAGACTAGAATGTTTTGTGTTTCTGACCAAAACTAGTTGCAATACTCGAGGTGCTGCCTGTGCAGAGAGGACAGAGTGTGACATTCTCTGCCTTTATTCTTTGAGTTTGTAGTTCAGATTTGTTTTGGTTGCTGCTTGATATTTAGCATTTTCAGTTACTGCTCAGTCTAGTGTTTTTGACCACACTTTTGTGATGTTTGGTGCCCTTTTTTCCCCCGAGTGCAGTAGTTTGCACTTTTGATATCAGTTGAAAACTAAGGAGCCTAATTGAGAAACTGTGTTTCTTTTGGATCACAAGCCTGTGCTGTATTGTGGTCTAAGCTTGCTTGTCCAAAATTCATTTGATTTCTGCATTCATAATTTTGGATGAGTCTGTTTTGCTGACAATTAGACATACCCTGCAACTTGTAAGAAGCTAATTCAGTGTTTCTTTTTAACTTATCTGTTCAAAAGTAAGATGCGTTGATTTTTTTTTCTGTAATCCTTTTATCCCCACACTCCACGCCTCCCTTTTAAACTATGCTCGGCACTTGATGCCAGACTAATAGCAATTAGAATGCTTTAATTGTTTGAATTCTGGAAGTTTTGCAATGGTAATTTAAGACCTCTTTATCACACTTGTTTCTGTGCATTTGCAGGAAGACTGTGTAAGTGATGCAGTATATAGCACCAACCAAACGCAAGAGGCATCTCCCTTTTCAACATTGGTACCAGATGATCACGTGTTCACTTATTTTGAGACGGTGAGGTTATTAAAAAAGTTTTTAAGTTGGTGTAGTTTGTGAAAAGCTCAAAGTATTTTTTAAGAGTTTTTGAGTAAGTGCAACTTGGACAACTTTCTGGTCAAGTCGAGACTGTGCTGAAGTTCAGTTTATCGAAGACATCTCATTGCGCAAATCCAGATGCTCGTTGAATTTCGCAGTTCCTTTTTCTTAACGCCCACGAGCACTTCGCTAAATCAACACTGTCTCCTGCTTGGCCGTATGGGCAGGTAATTCATATCTGCAAGTGACTGAGTGACCACACTGACATGGCATAAAATGTGAATAAATGTGAAATTATTTGCTTTGGTACAATGTGTGTAAAGGAATTTTTCAATATTAAACCATTGCACATTGCTAGTCAAAGGATTTGCATATCCTTGTTCTTAAAGTTAACATGCAAATATGGCAAGCAGTTAGGAAGGTGGATTGTATGTTTGCCATTAATGCATTAATAGAAACATAAAAGTAAGGAAGTCTTGCTGAATATACATGTGGCTTTGATGCGATCATATCTCAGTACTATGCATGTGCCTTAGAAAGGGGTGTAACTAAGATTGGCTGGATTGATTCCTGAGGGAGAAAGTTAACGTAAGAGAAGAGATTGGTCCATTCGACTCAATGTCGTTGAGTTTAGGAGAATGTTTGGGGGGAATCTCATTGAAATGGTTAAAATTCTGATCAGGGCTTGATGTGGTAGATGTGAAGTTGTTTACCCTGGCTGAAGCGATTCGAACTAAGGAGCATAATCTCAGGCTAAGTAGTTGACCATTCAGTACTGAGGTGAGTACAGTCACTCATTGTTGTGGCTCTTTGGAATTCTACACCCCAGAGGATTATGAATGCTTAGTCACTAAATATAGTTGAGAATGTGATAGACCTACCTTTTGGGCTCTGAAGGGAATCAATTTGGAATTGAGTGGGAAGATGGTGTTCAAGTTTATGATCAGCTGCAATCTTACTGAATGGTGGAGCAGGCTCAAGCCCTATTCCTGCAATTTCTTGTCCTCTTATTGGGCTGGCCCTGCGGCACTCAGTAATAATGCCTAATCTCATTGCAATGAATATAAAATTGCATGATTAAAGTTGTCTTTATAGCTATCCTTTTTGCTAGAGCCTACAGTTTTCACTTTTTACATGCACTTTATTACAAGTTTAGTGGGGATCGGTTAACTCAGTTAGCTGATGGCTGGTTTGTGATGCAGAGCAATGCCAGTGGCGTGTTCAATTCCCGTACCAGGTTATCCATGAAGGTACCGCTTTTGCTGTACCTTGCTCCTTGCCTGAAGTGTAGTGTCCTTCAGGTTAAATTGCCACCAGTCAGCTCTCTTTCAAAGGGGAAAGCAGCCTAAGGTCCTCTGGGAGTATGGCAACTTCCATTGCAAGTTTAGATTTTGTTAGTTTGTAACACAACAATTTCTTTAATATGTAGAAGTTTTATATTTGTTCTAGTGTGTTGTACAGATTACAAACAAAACCTTTTACCCACAGTTTTAAAATTGGGCAAAATGCAACCATCTTGTAGCTTAACCATCTTGTTATGCTTGCACATAACATTTATTTAACTTCTGAAATCCTCATTTTTGTGGAGCCTCGAATAACTCCTTAATTTTGAGAAGTGGATCCTACTTGAAAAACAAGGAACGGGATGCACCTGTGGTTTGAGTGGTTATATGAAACACATTTAAAACTGAACTGCTCGATTTAATATGTGCAGACTTTAATAATGTAGTCTTGTGTTCAGGTGTACAGCATGTTGAATTCTCTTTCCATCAACAGAACCTAGAAGGCAGGCTTCAGTTTATTCAAGATCATTCTTGTCGGAGGCAAAGCAGCTTTGAAGAGGATAAAAAATCTAAAATTCAGGTAATTAAGTGCAACAACTTTAAATAGTAATGCTGAAGGCGAGACTGAATCATTAAAATTATCTTAATTGATTATTCACCTAGTCCAAAATTATAAAGATCAGGTTTAGTATTCAGAGGTTGCAATTTCTTGCCATGTGGGGATGCACAACCTGTGAAATTGCAACTTTACTGCCACTTTCAGAAATAAACTTATGGCTGGAGTATATGACGTGTTTCCATGTTGCATTGTATTTTGAGGTAAACCAAGTATTCTAGCTGTTATGGATATAACGATTCAGTGCAGGGGCAGGCCAAAACATTGTGTGATTTCAAGAAGAAATTAGCGATAGTAATATGGGGGGAAAGTGAGATCAGGATATTGAATTTGATGGCCAGCCATGATCAAAATGAATGGTGGAGCAGGCTCAAAGGACTGAGTGGCCTACTCCTGGTTCTGGTTTATATGTTGCTATGTATGTTTCTGTTCAGCCCTTCAAGCCCATTCTGCCATTCAGTGAGCTTATGGCAGATCTACGTCACCATTTTCTTGTGTCCCCATATCCCTTGATTTTTTAATATGGAGAAATCTTACCTATCTCGGTCTTGAACATTTTTGATGACTGAGCATCCACAGTCCTCTGGTGCCAAAAATGCTAAAAATTTACAGTCTTTTGACTGAAAAGTGCTCCTCATCTCTGTCCCAAGTGGCCTTCCCCTTGTACTGAGACTGTGTCCCCTGGTTCTAGACATCCTTCCTCATCTACCACGTTGAGCCCAGTGAAAAGTTTGTATGTTTGAATTAGATCACCTCTCAATCTTCTAAACACCAGAGAATAAATGCCCAGTCCACTTATTCATTCCTCATCAGACAATCCCTCCATCCCAGGAATTTGTATGAAGCTTTGTCGCACTCGTTCTTTGTCAAATCTTTGGGTACACACACCGCTTATCAAGGCCCTACATAATTGCAGTAAGACATCTTTATTCAAATCCTCTAGCAATAAAGACTAAATGTACCTTTTGCCTTAATTGTTTTTGCCTTAGCAGCTTGCTTTACCTATGTGTTAGTTTCTTCCCTATTTATTAACCTTTATTTAAGTAGCAGATTTAAGAATCCATGAGATGGTGATGAAACTAGCAAACTGACTAAAACATGCAATATATTTCTGCTCGTGTAAATTACCTAAAAAATCGTTTATACACAGATGAAAATTCCTAAGTAACTTTGGATGCTTGTTTAGATGTGTTAAGTTTAAGACTTGTCACTTCTTGTGTCTCATAAACTACGACAATAAGAGAAAATGTTGCGCCAAGCACTTCATTTTCACTCACCTGTGACATTAGACACTGTCTCTCAAATTGATTCATGCCAGAGTTTAGTTTCCTTTAAGAGAAATAGAATTGCATTTACCTATCATGTTGTCAAATCCCTTTTCCTTCATCCAGCAATCTATTCTGATGTTGAGATTTTCTGTCTCGACTACCAACCTTTGAAGGTTCATTTTGTGACCACGCTGAATTTTAATATATCAAAATGTATATATGAGATGTATCAGAAAAGGTTCCCCTCTTCTTACATCCAGTATTATATCAACTATCGGAAATGGGCTGCTTCTGTCTACCCATTTTAACACATTTATATAATTTTGTTACATTACACAGTAAACCTATTCTTCAAAGGCAATTTTTGCAGGCTTTCTTTAATACCATAGAACTATAGAATCCTACAGTGCAAAAGAAGGCCATTTTGCCCATCAAGTCTGCACCAACACTGACAGAGTATCTTACCCAGGCCCTATCATTGTAACCCCATGTATTTACCCCACTAATCCCCTAACCCCCACATCTTGGGACGCTGAGAGGCAATTTAGCATGGTCGGTCCATCTAACCTGCACACCTTTTTGACTGGGTGGAAACCGGAGTACCTGGAGGAAACCCACATAGACACAGAATATCTGTGTGGAGTTTGCATAAGGCTGGACTTGAACTCGGTCTCTGCTTTGAGGCAGCAGTGCTAACCACTACCACCAAGCAGCATTTCAGTGTATTTGCGTTAATGTTCCCTAAAACTTCAGTGTTCTTCCTTTTAAGGTTTTACATAGAATTCCACGAGATTTATTTTTACAGCGCTGATGACCTGAAGCACCGCTCTGAATATCCTTTTGAACCCATGTTCTTAAATGGCTCCACTCCTGTCACACAAACTAGTTGGGTCCCAAATTCAGTCCTTAATCTTTGCTAAGTTAATCTGTGGAGATGCCAGCAGTGGACTGGGATAAGAAGCCTCACAGCACCAGGTTAAAGTCCAACAGGTTTATTTGGTTGCATGAGCTTTCGGAGTGCTGCCACTTCATCTAGAGAGTGACTCACCTGATGAAGGAGCAGCATTCTGAAAGCTCATGCTACCAAATAAATCTGTTGGACTTCAACCCCGTGTTGAAAGACTTTTTACTTTGCTAAGTTAGTTAGCTTCAGAGGTGCAGGAACCCTAGAATCAATTTAAATCCCTGCATAAGGGAGTGAAAATTCAGTGTTGGTGCCAGAACCCCTTGCTTTTTAAGTGTACGTGGTCACTTGTGTGAGGTACTAAAGGGAGCCAACAGTTCCAACAAAACAATAAATGCTTTCAGGAAAGTGGGACAGAAATTGGCATGATTTTTTTTTAGAAAAAACTTTCTTCAATTCTTTGGACACTAGTTAATCTTTTGGGTGAAACTGTGTTTTGTTTTTGTTCACATCGGTCTCATTTATTGATTTAAAAGGTGTGGCATTGCACATGAGATTATTGAAGACTACTGCCTTGCTGCTTATACCCAGGACTGAGTATTATTTCCATAAAATCGCATGTGCTTCTGATCTAACAGTTTGTAAGAAGAGATGAATCACCTATTTTAATTATTTTAACATGTTCATTGCCCTAAGAAGCTGTTTACAGAAGCATCCTATATCTGAATAGTACTTGCTGCTTGTTTTTTAATTGGAGCTGGAAATTTTCAATTCTGTATAGAGATGCATTTATTTAAAGTTAAGAGGTCACACAACAGGTTCTCGTCCAACAGGTTTCCTTGAAATCACAAGCTTTCGGAATGCTGCTCCTTTGACAAGTGAAATGGAGAGAGGTGTGTAGGCTCAGGATGCATAGGCAGAGTGACAATAGCCTGACACTGAGAAATAATCGAGTGTCAACGGAAAAGTACAGAAATGTTGGAAAGGCCAACTGAATAACAGGTTTTTACAGGTAATCACGAATGTTAATAGATAAGTGCAAGCAATTAAATATAATCCGTATGTGTAAGGTGTTGACAGGATATATAACAATTGAAGGGATGATCTCAGAACAAATAACTTAAGGTAGAGAGATAATTAAAATAACCAAGAGTTTTTTAGTGCTAAACATTATGCAAATTCAGACAGAGATTAAGGGGTGTAAGGTGTCAAAACAGGACAGTTAGGCAGATTTTTTCCCCACAGAACTGTATGGTGGGGTTACATGTAGCGCGGAATGAACTCAAAATCCTGGTTATGGCCATCCTTATGAGTGCGGAACTTAGCTATCAATTTCTGCTCGGTCAAGTCCACTTTGTTGTGTCTCGAAGGTCGCCTTGGAGAATGTTTACCATGTCCTGACCCACTGAAATGCTCTCCAACTGTGGGGGGAATGCTCCTGCCTGGCGTTTATTGTGCGGTTTCCATTCATCCATTGTCAGAGTATCTGCATGGTCTCTCCAAAGTACCATGGCCAAAGGCACCCTTTCCTGCAGGGTATGCGGTGGACTACGTTGGCCAAGTTGTATGAGTACACGCCATATACCTGGTGATTGATGATCCCCGTGTGATGGTAGTATCAGTGTCAATGATCTGGCATGTCCTGCAGAGGTTACCACGGAAGGATTGTGTGATGTCGTGGTCACTGTTCCTCTGGAGACTGGGTAGCTGGCTGCGAACGATGGTCTGTTTGAGGTTAGGCTGCTGATTGAAGGCGGGCTGTTTGGTGAAGGAGCAGTGCTTCAAAAACTTGTGATTTCAAGTAAACCTGTGGACTCTAACCTGATGTCATGTGACCTTATTTTCCACCCCAGTCCAATACTGGCATCTCCACATTGTTTAAGGTTAGCTATCATGTATTTCCTACCAAGCATGCCAAAAGCAAGTTAAAATAATTTTCATCCTCTAAAATAATACAAAAATAGTAACACTTTTATGTAACACGTTGTCTCCCTGTGAAGTGCATTGCACCTTGCATTTTGTCAGTGCCCTCAAGAAGATTGAAGCAGGATCCTTCTAATTTATTTTGCCTACCTAGTATTATCTCTCTCAGTATGGTGGTGATGATGAGCTGAGATCTGAAATGTGTTGTATGCAGCATTGAGATTCATAGACAATTTGACTGTCTGATTTCTAGCCCTGGCTTTCTCGGTGGAATCATTGTAAGCATGTGCTCACTTCCTGCTTTATTTTTAACTGCATTTAATGTTTGTTCTGGTTCTGTAAGGCTCTAATCAATTTGAGAAAATCCACCTTGCTTAAAGGTAGCTTTCTTTAAAAGCATAGCCATGTTTATTTAACTTGTGTGCACTCTCTCTCAAACCATTATGCAGAAGAGCTAGAGTGTTTCTAAGATCAAAAGAAACTTGAATGCTCATCAGAAAATCAAACCTGTCAGATCAGAAATTTGCTTAATATTTCTGCAGTGACACTTTGCAATTCCGCTATGCTTCTGTAAATGTATCATGAAACATGAGCTGTTTTATATCTTCAACAAGGAAGTAGCCCAGCCGCAGTATTTCCAAAGGCAGTACATTTAAAAAGAACTTCCTGTACAGTCAGAGAAATGTGATCATACCCACTTAGCAAACTTTTGACATTAATAGCCATGGAATGAGTACAGTAAATAATTCACCACATCTCTTGAGATGTAAATTTCATTATGAAGAAAATAGATGTTTCGGTCAATCCTTAAGAAATTTTTATATTTTCTAAAGTTACCATCTTTTGTGGATCACTATGATCTTGGATTTTACTTGTAGAGTCAGCTGAGTAAATGTCCTTGACTTGGGTTGTATGGTGATTAGAGACTAGTGCTGTCAATACCTCATGCAGAAAAGTACATGTTGACATATTCTTGAAGGTCAGATCAAGTTTGACCATAATCCCACCGTAGTTAAATAGCCCATTAACACTCACTATCTGATCTCCACATACAAAGCATTTCCAATGAGGTGAAGTTCTAGGCAACTAATGGAAGCATGTGTAGCTGCTTTCTGCAAATGAATGGTCATGGAGATTTGGGAAGGTAGGGAGAGGCTTAATGTGGAAATGAGATATGTAATTATTTACAAAACTTGCCCTACAAAGAATGTTGCTGTGCAATACAGTTTATTATAAGATTTGGAATTTTGTTGATTTAACTTTTGCTCATCAACATTTTCAGGATGTAGTTCCTCAAGCATTGCTCGATCAGTACCTTTCCATGACTGATCCTTCACGTGCCCAGACTGTTGATACAGAGATAGCAAAGCACTGCGCTTACAGTCTCCCTGGAGTGGCATTCACTTTGGGCAGGCAAAACTGGCACTGTCTGAAAAATACATATGAGATACTAGCTTCAGATATGCAGGTATGTGGTGTAATTGTGCAGTTTTGAAAACCAGTATTACATATTGAATGCACTCAGTGCTGTTTAAAGAGAAACACAATCAAATTTTTCTTTTCAACTCATTTGAAGAGCTTATCAGTAGCAGGATTACCCTAAAGATTTGTGTTGATGATTTTCAGCTGGGCATTTGTAACAATGGGGTATTGCGATTGGCTTCAGTGCCTGGGGTTAGAAAACAAATCCCTTCTATTCAAAAGTTCGAATGTAGACATTGGTGAGAGGAGAAGTGGATTTGGTTACAATATCTTCCACTATTTAGAACGCTACAGCACAAACAGGCCCTTCGGCCCACGCGTTGTGCTGATCATATCCCTACCTACTAGGCCTATCTATAACCCTCAATCCCATTAAATCCCATGAGCTATTTACTATTTAAATTTATTTATTGCAAGTAGGCTACATTAACATTGTGATGAAGTTACTGTGAAAATTGCCTAGCGTCCTGTCTTGGTTCACAAGACCAGGAGGCTATCTGAATGCATGTGGTTGTTAAATATCCAATTCCCTTCATATGATTGCAGTTTAATCTGTTTCCAACAGATAGAATTTATTAAAACCAAAATTATGCATAAACACAATTGCTATCCCAATCTCTTCGTTCGAGATGCTTATTGGGAAAGGAAATCCCACGGGAAATTTGAGGTGCCATTATTCCCAGGGCGCAGTCAGTTGCTGTGTCTCTGCTTGCTGACAGACGCTCTGGGGAACTGGATCATCTTGCATTTATTCCTAAATCACCAACAGGATTTCCAAATCACAACCTCAGGATATCACAATGTGCACTCCGACACCTATCAGGTTCACTGAGGGAGAATTTAGCATGGCCAATGCAGCATGCAGACACAGGGAGAAAGTGCAAATTCCATCCAGGCAATGACCCAAACCAGGAATCGAACCCTAATGCTGAGAGGCAACAGTGCTAACCACTGTGCCGCCCTGGCTGATGCTCAATAAGCTTGCACGCTTGCATATGAAGGAAATCCAAAATAGTGAAATATCAGAGGGTTGCTATTGTCTTTGGCCCCAATCCTTTGTGAAGGATAGGATTCAGTTGATCGCTTGGTCTAACTCCATTACTTTGATTGCATGCAGTAATATTTAAAATTGGAATTAATTTCAACAATGGGTGCATGTTTATCAGGTTTTTAACATTTAATCTGGGGGTTCTTTTTCATTTTGATCTGTTGTTGCATCAAGGGAAATATTTAACGTCGGATTGAGTGGCAACAGTATGTTAGACACTTGCTTTGCATACACAGTCAAATTGGTAGGGTTGAAGTCACCCTCTCTGCTAGCTTCTCTAGTTTTCTAGTTTACCTGAACCTACAGTCCAAAATGTTGGTACTAAATTGGAAAGTAAAACGTACATTTAAAATTTGGGAAAATGCAAAAGTGTCTTAACAGTTAATTTTTAAATTTTGGACTCAGGTATTCCATTAGGGCAGTGTAAAAGTTAATTTTTGTATATAGCTAGGTGTAGTGATTTTCACAGGAACGTCATTGCAGTGTTGTGACAAATAATAAACTTTAAACTTCATATCAAGCTAGGGAATAAATCCTTGACTCTAATGCCAAGTTAGGAAATTAAAAAATAGCTTTCATCTTTCACTGTCTTTCATTGGATTAATTATTCCAATCTACAGTATTGATTTAAGCACATACAATATAAGGATTTATTTTTCAAACATTTAAATTGATCTGTTGTTTTTTTTGATGAAAGCTAAATGCAGAAAGAATTTGTCATGTACCGTGAAGGGAAATGTTTTTTATTCTTTAATGGGACGTGCGTCTTGCTGGCAAGGCCAGCATTTGCTGCATGTCCCTCATTGCCCAGACAAGTCGTCATTGAGAAAGAGAACCTTGTATTAAGTGGCTTCCTCATTCATAATTCAGCTCCCCTACATCAGCGTGATTAACATCTGAAAGAATTGTGCCATGAGTTGAAATGCTTAAATTAACATTTAGTAGTTCTGCTTAATTTGCGTTATGTGTTCTTGCTTTACTTCCGTTTTCAGTGGAAAGTTCGAAGGACTCTTGCATTCTCCATTCATGAGCTGGCAGTCATTCTTGGAGACCAGCTAACTGCAGCAGATCTAGTTCCTGTTTTTAATGGCTTTTTGAAAGACCTTGATGAAGTACGGATAGGTGTCCTGAAGCACTTGTACGACTTCTTGAAGGTAATTTGTAAATTGTAGTAATTAATCTGTTAGCTCTCAGTGACGATGTGGGTATGCCGGCGTTGGACTGGCGTAAACACAGTAAAAAGTCTGACAACACCAGGTTTTAGTCCAACCTATTTATTTGATAATATACTCGCAAGCTTTCGGGTTAGCCCCTTCGTCAGGTTAGCCCCTTCACCTGACGAAGGGGCTAACCCGAAAGCTTGCGAGTATATTATCAAATAAATAGGTTGGACTAAAACCTGGTGTTGTCAGACTTTTTACTGAGCTCTCAGTGACTACAGAGTCACTAGGGGGGTGCAAGGATTTGCTCTTCGTTCTTTATATTTCTGGGACTTTGATTTAAATGCAGCCTCTAAAGATGGGATGGAAGTCTTCTCTCTCTTTCTGGCTGTAGGGATTCTTAGTAAAAGTAGATGGTTGCATAATGAACACCAGGAAGGTTGCAGGTTTGATCCTTGGTCTGCTGAATTAGTGATCTTGATCTGCAGTGGCAGTAGGGACAACACAATGTCTGCTTAAAGAAGGAAACATCAACCACTGTTCCTGATTGCTTTTTAGCCTGTATATATTGCACAGATGTTGAGATCAAAAAGGAAGAGGTATTGGGGTTCTTGAGAAACATTAAGGTAGACAAGTCCCCAGGGCCTGATGGGATATATCCCAGAATACTGAGAGGCAGGAGAGGAAATTGCTGGGGCCTTAAGAGAAATCTTTGTATCCTCACTGGTAACAGGACAAGTCCCAGAGGATCAGAGAATAACCAATGTTGTTCCTTCGTTTAAGAAGGATAGCAAGAATAATCCAGGTAATTACAGGCCAGTGAGCCTGACGTCAGTGGTAGGAAAGTTATTGGAGAGGATTTTTCGAGACAGAATTTATTCCCACTTGAAAATAAATGGGCATATTAGCGAGAGGCAACACGCTTTTGTGAAGGGGAGGTTGTGTTCCACTAATTTGATCGAGTTTTCTGAGGAAGTGACAAAGGTGATTGAGGGTACATCAATGGATGTTGTCCACGTGGGCTTCAGTAGGTGGGCTTCAGTAGGTGGGCTTCAGTAGGTGGGCTTCAGTAGGTGGGCTTCAGTAGGTGGGCTTCAGTAGGTGGGCTTCAGTAGGTGGGCTTCAGTAGGTGGGCTTCAGTAGGTGGGCTTCAGTAGGTGGGCTTCAGTAGGTGGGCTTCAGTAGGTGGGCTTCAGTAGGTGGGCTTCAGTAGGTGGGCTTCAGTAGGTGGGCTTCAGTAGGTGGGCTTCAGTAGGTGGGCTTCAGTAGGTGGGCTTCAGTAGGTGGGCTTCAGTAGGTGGGCTTCAGTAGGTGGGCTTCAGTAGGTGGGCTTCAGTAGGTGGGCTTCAGTAGGTGGGCTTCAGTAGGTGGGCTTCAGTAGGTGGGCTTCAGTAGGTGGGCTTCAGTAGGTGGGCTTCAGTAGGTGGGCTTCAGTAGGTGGGCTTCAGTAGGTGGGCTTCAGTAGGTGGGCTTCAGTAGGTGGGCTTCAGTAGGTGGGCTTCATCTTTGACAAGATCCTTCATGGCAGACTAGTACAGAACATGAAGTTGCATGGGATCAGATGAGCTGGCATGGCGAATACAGAATTGGCTCGGTCAGAAGACATAAGGTAGCAGTGGAACGGTGCATTTCGGAATGGAGGGCTGTGACAAGTGGCATTCCTCAGGCATCTTTGCTGTTCTTAATATGCACGAATGATTTGAAGGAAAATGTAACTGGTTTGATGAGTCACGTTGCGAATGACATAATGACGGTCCTCATCGCTATCCACAAATTCACCAATCTGAGGAGACAGCAGAATGTGGATCAGTTGGAAACTTGGGCAGAGAAGTGGCAGATGGAGTTTAATCCAGACAAATGTGAGGTAATGCATTTTGGAAGATCTGATAAAGATAGGAAATATACAGTAAATGGCAGAACCCTTAAGAGTATTGATAGGCAGAGAGATAGGGAAGTACAGGTACACAGGTCACAAAGTGGCAACGCAGTTGGAGAAGGCAGTCAAGAAAGCATATGGCATGCTTGCCATCATCGGCTGGGGTGTTGTGTTTAAAAATCGGCAAGTTGTGTTGCAACTTTATAGCACTTTCGTTAGGCTGCACTTGGAATGTAGTGTTTAATTCTGGTCGCCACACTACCAGAAGGATGTGGAGGCTTTGGAGAGGGTATAGAAAAGATCTACCAGGATGTTGCCTGATATGGAGGGTGTTAGCTGAGGAGAGATTGGAGAAACTTGGTTTGCTGTCACTGGAACACTGGAGGTTGAAGGGCGACCTGATAGAAGTCTACAAGAATGAGAGGCATGGACAGAGTAGAGAGTCAGAAGCTTTTTTTTTCCCCAGGGTGGAAGAGTCAATTACCCAGGGGGCATAGGTTTAAAGTGCGAGGGACAAGGTTTAAAAGAAGCAAGTGTTTTTACGCAGAGGGTGGTGGGTGCCCGGAACTCATTGCCGGGGAGTTAGTGGAAGCAGATACAATAGTGACTTTTAAGGGATGTCTTCACAAATACATGAATAGAATGGGAATGGAGAGATATGATCCCCAGAAGGGTAAAGGGCTTTAAGTTCAGTCGGGCAGCATGGTCGATGCAGGCTTAGAAGGCTGAAGGGCCTGTTCCTGTGCTGTAATTTTCTCATTCCTTTGTTCTTTGTGAGCCGAGTGGTGCTAAAACAGTGTTACTAACCATGGAACCAGAGGACGAAAGCAAACAATATGGAACAACTTGGAATGGCTGAAATACAGGCTGCTTTTCTGTTTGACCCTGGACCAAAGCCGTGTGAAGTATGTTAGATAGAGGTTTATTTGATATTTAGTTCGTGCTGAGCCTGACCTGGAAATATTTGCTATGAGTGCTAGGAGGAAAGTGTTTAATTCGCCAGTTCAATGATTGCACAAATCTCACTAAATATTTAAGCGTACATTAGTAAGGAAGTAGGTTTAGAAACTATTTTGAACTAGGACACAAATGTGGCTGTAAACATTGATACCTAACACAGAAAACCTGAATATTACAGTTTCATGTAGTCTAAACTAGTCAAGTCTGTGCCACTTGCTCTGTTTTTCCAATGTGCCTGTATGCTTGTATTCAATTTAGATTGTCCTTTCTAAAGTGTGTTTTTTGGGTTCCACAGTTGCTCCAAGCAGAAAAGAGAAGGGAGTACCTCTCTCAGCTCCAAGAATTTATGGTAACAGACAACAGCAGGAATTGGCGCTTCAGAGCTGAGCTTTCTGAGTATGTATTTGAGCATTCAGTAGTTTTGTTTATGACCTATATTTTTTTTTGGCTCAAGTGGACTAACTTTTAAAATAGAATAGAATAAAATCCCTACAGTGTAGAAAGAGACCATTGAGCCTGCACCGACAACAATCCCACCCTATCCCTGTAACCTCACGTATTTACCCCACTATTTCCCCTGACACTAAAGGGAAATGTAGCGTGGACGATCCACCTAACCTGCGCATCTTTTGACTGTGGGAGGAAACCAGAGCACCCGGAGGAAACCCACGCAGATTCAGAGAGGATGTGCAAACTCCACACAGTCAGTCACCCAAGGTCAGAATTGAACCCAGGTCCCTGACACTGAGACAGCAGTGCAAGCTGCTGTGCCACCCTATATCAAAAGCTCTCCATGTAGCAAATTATTCTGCAATTTACCACTGGAACAAATGTACAATCTTTACGACTCAGTTAAAATAGAAACTTAATTTCTTAACCCTTATAGAATTTTCAAGGAACTATGCTTTTATGATCATGCAAGTGATATTAATCGAATTCTCTTCAATACATACCTAATTCTACCTTTTAACTTGAGATATTGTAGTTGAGAACTGATTTCAAATTCTCATCAGCCATAGTATGAATGACGTAAACTGCTTCCCAGAGCGTTCAGGGAGAGTAAACTCCAAGTCATACAGTACCTGCCTGAATTGTGGACTGAAAGTTAAATCCAGATTAGGCAGACTGTTTACAAGAGGCTGATCTGCGCAGAGGACAGGAAGTCATAATTTTTAGCTTTGTCCACTAATGAGTAATCTGGAGTATAGGGTGGAATATATAAGTTTACAGCTGTAGCATAAACTATAAAAATTACAGCACCAAAGGAATCCGACCAATCATGCTGATGCTAATTCTATTGCTATTACTCCAATTTTCTTGCCTTTTTTTACCATAATGTAAAAAAAAATCCACACTACTTGAACCATAGAATCCTTGCATACAGGAGGTGGCCATTTGGCCCATTGGGCTTGCGCCAACAACAGTCCTATCCAGGCCCCTTCCCCATAACCCAGCGTATTTACCCTGCTAGACCACTTCCTCCCCCCGCTTCCTTCCCCTCCACCCCCCTTCCTTCCTTCCTCCCTCTCTCTCCCCCCCCCCTTCCTTCCTTCCTTCCTTCCTTCCTTCCTTCCTTCCTTCCTTCCTTCCTTCCTTCCTTCCTTCCTTCCTCCCTCCCTCCCTCCCTCCCTCCCCACCCACCCACCCACCCACCCACCCACCTACCTACCTACCTACCTACCTACCCACCCACCTACCTACCTACCTACCTACCTACCTACCTACCTACCTACCTACCTACCTACCTACCTACCAACCAACCAACCAACCAACCAACCAAGTTAGTATGGCCAATCTACCTCACGTGCACATCTTCGGTTCCCTTGTAAAGGAATTCTGTTCTTAATAGCCTCCTGTGGTGAAGCATTCAATGTTCTAATAAAACTGAAATAAATTCTAATTTCTCCTTCATTCTGCTACTGTCCTAGAATCCCAACTTTATAAGAAATAGGAGTAGGCCATCTAGCCCTTCGAGCCTGCCCCACCATTCAATAAGATCATGGCTGATCTGTCGTGGCTCATTCCACTTTCCCGCCCTCTCCCCAATACCCTTAATCCCCTTGCCTATCAAAAACCTATCTACCCACATCTTAAATATATCTAGCGAGGCAGCCTCCACCACTTCAACGGGCAGAGAATTCCAGAGATTCACCACCCTTTGAGTGAAGAAGTTCCTCCTCAACTCCGTTCTAAACTGCCCCCCCTTATCTTGAGGCTGTGCCCTCTAGTCCTACTGTCCTTTCTGAGCGGGAAGAGCCTCTCCACCTCTATCCTATCCTATCCATCCCATTCATCATCTTATACGTCTCAGAGATCTCCCCTCATTCTTCTAAACTCTAACGAGTACAAGCCTAGTTTAATCAGCCTCTCCTCATAGCTCAACCCCCTCAACTCCGGTATCAGCCTAGTAAACCTCCTCTGCACTCCCTCCAAGGCCAAAATATCCTTGCGTAAGTGTGGCGACCAAAACTGCACACGGTACTCCAGCTGCGGCCTCACCAGTGCCCTGTACAGTTGCAGCAAGACCTCCTACTTTTATATTCAATCCCCCGCGCTATGAAGGCCAGCATCCCATTTGCCTTCCTGACCACCTGCTGCACCTGCTTATACCCACTTATTTCCAGCTGATGGGAAAATGGTCTTTCGCTATTTACTCTCAACAAACCTTTCCATTTGGAAATGTTATTGGATTATCCTTAACTTTTTTTTGCATCAGTTGTAGAGGATTGATAGGAGGGTAAAACTATTTTAAGTCTTTTTTTGTTTTTTTTATGCAACTTTTCAAAAGGATACAATTCTATTGAATCTTCTTTTCCAGAGCTCCAATATTCTGATAATCCCAGAGCTGCAATACTCCCAACTGTGGTGTAATCAATTATGTATCTATTTCAAGATTGTTTCCTTGCTTTAATCTTCAGTGTTGTCAGTCAGAGAATTGCATTTCTTTTTTACCTACAGCCTTTTTCCCTTTTTCCTTTTTTAAATCAAAATACCTGCTCTACTAGATCTCATTCTTTTCCAGATATGCTGTCTTTCACTTTTCTCTCAAAGTATTAGAGATAAATTAGGTTGCATTTATCTGCATCCAGTGTTTTGTGCCAGTTTTCCTGATTGAGTCCAGTTTACTGGGAGTAGCTAGCTCACAGAATGCAGAGTTTCATCTTCATCCATGTTCAAAGCCTGTAGGTTAACCTGGATAACTGGACAAGGAAGTTCAACATCAAGCATAAGTTATTGCTTAATTAAAATTTTAAAAAATGCAAGTGTTATTCAAGGAATCAAGCAAGTCTCTTTATGATTTTAATATAACAAAGAACAACACAGCACAGGAAACAGGCCCTTCGGCCCAACAAGCCCGCGCCGCCATCTTAACAATGTGTTTTTCCTCCTCCACTCTTGATCCATGTCTATGCTTATGGTACCCCCATTGGAAACCACATTTTGAGCAAATGGCTCGATTGTTAGAAGAAGTGAAATAGACATTGTATATACATATTTTTAGACAGTGATGTGCTGTCTGAACAGGTTTCAGAAAATTTCAGGTGCATGTTGAATTAGAAGTTGATAGAACACAACTAAATGATGTGAAATTATGGCGTCTTGGGGTAAAGAGCATAGAAGCTTTGTAGAATACTTCATGAAAATAGAGAAGTTAACAGCATCAGAAGGAAGATGCATTTTAACATTGATAAGTGTGTGGTCATACATTTTAATGGGAAAAGCAATGGGGAATATATGCCGAAAGAGCAGGCACCTAAGATATAGGGTTCGGCTTAGAAAATTCATTGAAGTTATGAGCAAAGGTAGATGTGAGTATAGGAATAGGGATGTTTTACTGCAAATGTACAGGGCATTGATGAGGACACATTTGTATGCAGCTTTGGTGTCCTTATCCGAGGAAGGGACTGCAGCAAAGGTTTACCAGGCTGATTTCTGGGATGGCAGGTTTCTCATATGAGGAGAGACAAAATCAGTTACAATTATATTCACTGGAGTTTCATTTAATTAACTTTATTAAAAATTGCTGACCTACATTTTACAGCAGAGAATATTTGGTTCTTAATCTTGGCCCAGCTGAAGCAGAACTTGTCCAGCTGCCTTTACAGTCTTCAGCTCTCCTTTTAACACTTTCTGTCAAACATGTGTTTAGTCAGCTTGTATGTGACTGGCCAAGTGCATACATATCACTAGGAATCAATCCATTCAAAATAAATCTTTGGTACTGCAACTTAGATTTGAGTTGATTTTTATAAAATAAAGTATTGAAATTCAAGCTGTCTCACCCTTGAATCATAGAAACTCTACAATGCAGAAGCAAGCTGTTCGGCCCATCAACTCTGCACCAGCTCTGACAGTACATATGCAAACACATTTAATCCCCCTAACCTACACTTCATGGGAGACACGAAGGGGCAAATTAGCATGGCCAACTAACCAAATCTGCACATCTTTAGACTATGGGAGGAAACCGGAGCATCCAGAGGAAACCCACGCAGACATAGGGACAACATGCAGAGTTCGCACAGATGGTCACCCAAGGCCAGAATTGAATCTGCATCCCTGGCACTGAGGCAGCAATACTAATCACTGCCACCGTACTGTCCCTAGTGAATGACACACTAATACTAAAGGAGTTCCTCAGTTTATCATGTCAATCCAAGGTGATAGCTGTTTTTCTTTCCCTCAGTGATAGGTGAATCTATTACGGGTAAAGCAGTCCTTTTTGTTATTCAAGAATCTGCTGGTTATGGAACAGCTTTGACATCAATCATATCTGTTGATCAAGGCATGGGCCATGGTTGAGGGCAAACTGTTTAAAAATAGATCTCATTGAAGAATGAATGTGGTCTAAAGCCATACATAATTGTATTCTTAATTTCTTTCTCTTTCTCTTTCCTTGTGTCTTTCCCCTGTCCTTTCTCGCTCGCTCACTCACTGTCCCTCTATCGCTCTTGTTTACTATTGACATTTTCTTCTTGCTTCTTTGCATGTTTAACCCCGCTGCCCCTCCCCCACTCCCCCCAAACTATATTAGCTTGCAGTTGAACATGTATTTTACATGATCAGTGAGGCGTTTAGAGTAGCTAAGAGTAGTGGGCGAGAAGAGGATTGGGAGAGGTTTAAATGTCAACAAAGATTGACAAAGAAGTTGATAAAGAAGGGTAGGAGAAACTATGAAGCTGGGCTAGCGCTTAATATAAAAAAGGATAGCAAGAGTTTTTATAAATATATAAAAAGGAGGAGGCTGGCTAGGGTGAACGTTGGACCCTTAGAGGATGAGAGGGGGGAATTAGTGGTAGGGGATGGGGAAATGACTCAGGTCTTGAATAACTTTTTTGTTTCTGTCTTCACGGAGGAGGACGTGAATAATTTGCCGGGTGTTAGCAATGGAAAGGTGGTAGGACTGGAGGGTCTCGATGACATTATTGTTACTAGAGAGGCGGTGCTCGACAGACTGGAGGGACTGATTGTGGACAAGTCCCCAGGACCGGATGGAATGCATCCGAGGGTTCTGAAAGAAATGGCGGAGGTGATAGTGGATGCCTTGGTGGTTATTTTTCAATCGTCGCTGGATTCCGGGGAAGTGTCGGAAGATTGGAAAACGGCTAATGTTACGCCGTTGTTTCAGAAGGGTGGCAGGCAAAAGGCAGGGAATTATAGGCCGGTTAGTTTAACGTCTGTTGTGGGTAAAATGTTAGAGTCTGTCATCAAGGAGGAAATAGCGAGGCATCTTGAGGGGAATTGCTTGATAGAGCAGACGCAGCACGGTTTCATTAAGGGGAAGTCGTGTCTGACAAATTTACTGGAGTTTTATGAGGATGTGTCTAGGGCGGTGGATAGAGGAGAGCCGGTGGATGTGGTCTGTCTTGATTTTCAGAAGGCGTTTGACAAGGTACCTCACAAGAGGTTATTGCAGAAGGTAAGGGGGCATGGAGTTGGGGGTAGGGTGTTAGCATGGATAGAGGATTGGTTGTCAAATAGGAGGCAGAGAGTGGGGGTTAACGGGTGCTATTCGGATTGGCGGTTAGTGACTAGTGGAGTGCCCCAGGGGTCGGTGCTGGGGCCTCAGCTATTTACCATTTATATAGATGATCTGGAGGAGGGAACCGAATGTATGGTGTCGAAATTTGCTGATGACACCAAGATTGGGGGAACGGCAAATTGCGCGGAGGGTGTGGAGAGTCTGCAGAAGGATCTAGATAGGCTGGGCGAATGGGCCAGGAACTGGCAAATGGAATTTAATGTTGGCAAGTGCGAGGTGGTCCACTTTGGTAGGAATAATGGTAGGAAGGACTATTACTTACGTGGTGAAAAACTGCAGCAGGCGACAGTGCAGAGGGACCTCGGGGTCCTTGTGCATGAGTCGCAAAAACCCAGCCTGCAGGTGCAGCAGGTGGTCAGGAAGGCTAATGGGATGCTGGCCTTCATAGCGAGGGGGATTGAATATAAAAGTAGGGAGGTCTTGCTGCAGCTGTATAGGGCATTGGTGAGGCCGCAGCTGGAGTACTGTGTGCAGTTTTGGTCGCCACACTTACGCAAGGATATTTTGGCCTTGGAGGGAGTGCAGAGGAGGTTTACTAGGCTGATACCGGAGTTGAGGGGGTTGAGCTATGAGGAGAGGCTGAATAAACTAGGCTTGTACTCGTTAGAGTTTAGAAGAATGAGGGGAGATCTCATTGAGACATATAAGATGATGAATGGGATGGAAAGGATAGAGGTGGAGAGACTCTTCCCGCTCAAAGGACAGAAGGACTAGGGGGCACAGCCTCAAGATAAAGGGGGGGGCGGTTTAGAATGGAGTTGAAGAGGAACTTCTCCACTCAAAGGGTGGTGAATCTCTGGAATTCTCTGCCCAATGAAGTGGTGGAGGCTGCCTCGCTAAATATTTTTAAGACGCAGGTTGATGGGTTTTTGATAAGCAAGGGGATTAAGGGTTATGGGGAGAGGGCGGGAAAGTGGAACTGAGCCACGACAGATCAGCCATGATCTTATTGAATGGTGGGGCAGGCTCGAAGGGCCAGATGGCCTACTCCTGCTCCTATTTCTTATGTTCTTATGTTCTTTTGACTGTTTCCAACTTGTTAAAATTTTAGACAATTGATTTTGCTGCTGGAGCTGTACAACCCCAAAGACGTGTATGACTATCTACGACCAATATCACTCAGCCTCTGTGCCGATAAGGTTTCTTCAGTCCGATGGATTGCCTATCGATTGGTAAGTGGTAATGGAAATGACTGACGAACTGCTTGCCGATGCAAATAAGCAAATGCACTTTCTCATATGAACCCAAGCGAGGATGGCACCAGGTTTGATCCCTGGTCTTTGAGTGCAGTGATTCACTTCTGAGAAGGTTTCTGTACAAACAGCAATGATGGTTCTCCCAATTGGCCATGCTAAATTATCCCTTAGTCTCCCAAGGTGTTGAAGTGAGGGGGATTAAATATGTTGGGATAAGTTACTCTGTCAGAAAATTAATGCAGACTTCATATGCCAAGTGGTGTTTTTCTGCACTATAGGGATTCTATGATTTGAGGGTGGTATAATGGAGTTTACTGTTGCGTTCTCCTGAGAAGTGTAGCCACCTGATTCATGCTGTAAAGCAGCCAGCACCATTGGAACCACATTGCACTCTGAAGAAAAATACAGGCTTGCCTTTGTTTGTTGTCTGATCACGTAATCTGAATTTCTTGGTGTGCTTCCCTTGAAATAAATTACTTGGATGTTTTGTCACTTATTTGGACGTGCCACTACTAAGCGAGCTCCCTACCCCTGTTTTGAATGGTGCAAAGGAATCTTTATGTCCACCAGAACAGCTTCAATTGCAGCTTAGTTAGTTTCACCTCTCATCTAAAAGATCGCACAAGGTTGTATATACAGTCTATTGCAATACTCCAACAGTACTGCACTGACTCAGAATTTGAACTCATGATGCTCTGACTCAAGAAATTCCTGGAAACTGAGTCTAGCTTGAGAGACACAAATGAAAGGGAGGGCTAGAACAAAATGAAAGAGAAAATGGTTGTATTTCACAGTGATATGGTTTCAAAGTCTGGCTGCCTGCCTCTGGAGTGTACTGATTGTATTTAATGCTGGTATGCACAGTCTAAGACTTAATAACTTTGTCAACTTATAATAAAAACAAAACCTTGTACTGAGAAATTAAAAGCTAATCTCTGCAGTAAATATGTACTTCACCCCCACTCCACCCGCAAACTTCCATGACCACCACCTGATCTAGTGTATGACCCTAGTCTTAGAAAACATAGCTGTGCAGATACATGGATTTGGGCCAGTGTCTGTGGGAGTTTGCGCATTCTCCCTGCGGTTGCGTGGGTTTCCTCCGGGTGCTCCAGTTTCCTCCCACGCCCCAAAGATGTGCTCTTAGGCTGATTGGTGTACCAAATTGACCCTACACTGTTCTCCCCTGAATCTGGTTACAATAGGGGTACCATTCGCATACACACAGGGCAAGGTAGGTGTAAGAAAATGCTTTGTTAAGATGGCGGCGTGGGCTTGTTGGGCCGAAGAGCCTGTTTCCTGTGCTGGGTTGTTCTTCGTTCTTGTTCTTTATGAACTACTGTTTGCTCCTTGTGGAAAAAAAAACGGTGGCATTAATATGGATATCTTTGTTCTTTGCAGATCGGTGAGATGATTAGAAAATTCTATGCTGCTTCAACTCCTGCATTAGCAGTGGACCTTATTCATGAACTTGTTGATAGGTTCTGCCATTGTGTGAAATGGTCAGGTCGTCAAGCCTTTGTCTTTGTCTGCCAGGTAAGGAGACTCCAGGAGCACCCTACCTAGTAGTGTTACCATAAAGTCAGCCCCATCTTAATTTTTGTTTTTTTTGTCTATTTGTATGAGAAATATGCAGTGCAACCTACTGTTTCTGACAGTATAAATGTCCACGTGAGATTTTCTACTTGTAGTCATAGCATTTCACAGTGTGGATTCCCATCATGTCTGTGCAAACCTTTACTAACTGCAACCCAGTTAACATTGCAGGCTTGCATATTATTGGTCACAAATGTGTGAAGAGTGTTAATTACTATTAGAGATTCTCTGCAATCCTGAAACCTGACCATATCATTTTTGAGGTACATGCACACAAGAGTTTTCCATAACATAATTAATCAGGATGCAGCGATGCCGGTGATGGACTAGGAAGGACACGGTAAGAAGTCTCACAACATCAGGTTGACGTCCAACAGGTTTATTTGGAATCATGCGCTTTCAGAGCACTGTCCCTTCGTCAGGCCTATCGTGATTCCAAATAACACTGTTGGACTTTAACCTGGTGTTGTGAGATGACTTACTATAACCAATCAGAGAAATGAGTGCTTCCCAACTGCTGTTGTAAAATTATTATTCAATGCCATTTTCCTTAGAACTGATGAGCTTTCCCCATTAGTGTCAGTTTTGCTTTTTATATCTCAACATATTGCATTGCATTTTAAATATTTCTCTACATTTTTGAAATTCAGGCTGTACTTGAAGATGATTATATCCCTATAGAACAGTTCACTGAGCACTTGATGCCACATTTACTACAGTTGGCATCCGATCCAGTTCCAAACGTCAGAGTGCTACTGGCAAAAACCTTGAGACAAACCCTGTTGGAAAAAGGTGAGGTCATCTTTCTGCCCATTTCTATGCCTGTAGGATGTTATTCTCAATTATTAGGTTTGTTTTTGAATGGAAGTTTTTATTTGTAGAGCTATTACAAGTGCTTGAGGTTTACCTTGGTCTTTTCTTGATATGCATGTTAAGTGAATTGGCCATACTCAAAAGCCCCTTTTGTGTTAGGGAATATGAGGATAGGGCCTGGGTGGGATTGTGGTCAGTGCAGACTTGATGGGCCAAGGATTCTCTGAATCAACCCACAAGTGCCAAGTACATCTCTGCTAGGCCCTACCTTTTTTTTAAGTTATTCTCTTGCTCTTAATGTAAAACGTTTTAGGATTTTCTTTGATTTTACTTGTCAATATTTTTGTATCCACTCTTTCCTGATTTGTTTTTTTTTACTTCACCCTTCTACTTTCTACAGTATTAAGTCAGTTTGAGTTCCGATAGGGTCTTCGGCTCCTGGCCTTGCAGCCTTGGTTCAAACATGGACTTAAGAGCTGAACTTGAGTAACTGTCCTTGACACCAAAGCAGCATTTGGCCAAGTATGGCATCAAGGAGCCCCGGCAAAACCAGAGTCAATGGGAATCTGGGGAAAGCCCTCCACTGCTTGGAGTCATACCTGATGCAAAGGAAAATGGTTCTGATGGTTGGAGGTCAATCATCTGAGTTCCAGAACATCACTGTAGGGGTTCTTGTCTAGGCCTAACCATCTTCAGTTGCTTTATCAATGATCTTCTTTCCATCGTGTCAGAAGTGGGCATGTTTGCTGATTGCAATGAAGCAGTCCATGTTCATATGTAACAATACCTGGACAATATCCAGGCTTGGGCTGGCAACTGGCAAGTAACGTTTGTGCTACATGAGTGCCAGGCAATGACCATCTCCAGCAAAAGAGGATCTGACCATCATCCCTTGACATTCAATGGTATTACCATCGCTGAATTCCCCACTATCAACATCCTCAGAGTTACCATTGACCCGAAACTGAAATGGACCGGCCGTATAAGTAATGTGTCTATAAGAGCAGATGAGAGGCTGGGAATCCTGTCGCATGTAACTCGCCTCGTGACTCCCCAAACATGGAAATATATTGACGATCGTTCACTGTTACTGGTTCAAAATCCTGGGACTTCCTCCCTGACAGCATTGTTGGTGTATCTACACCTCAGGAACTGCAGCAGTTCAAGAAAGCAACTGACCACCACCTTTTTGTGGGTAACTAGGGATGGGCAAAAAGTACTGGCCTAGTCTGCGACACCCATATCCTATAAAATTTATTTTAAAAATGATTCAAGTCTTTTGGAGTACTGTGTGCAGTTTTGGGCGCTGCACCTGCGCAAAGATATTTTGGCCTTGGAGGGAGTGCAGAGGAGGTTTACTAGGCTGATACCGGAGTTGAGGGGGTTGAGCTATGAGGAGAGGCTGAATAAACTGGGCTTGTACTCGTTAGAGTTTAGAAGAATGAGGGGAGATCTCATTGAGACGTATAAGATGATGAATGGGATATATAGGATAGAGGTGGAAAGACTCTTCCCACTCAAAAAAGACAGTAGGACTAGGGGGCACAGCCTCAAGATAAAAGGGGGGCGGTTTAGAACGGAGTTGAGGAGGAACTTCTTCACTCAAAGGGTGGTGAATCTCTGGAATTCTCTGCCCGTTGAAGTGGTGGAGGCTGCCTCGCTAAATATTTTTAAGATGCGGGTTGATGGGTTTTTGATAGGCAAGGGGATTAAGGATTATGGGGAGAGGGCGGGAAAGTGGAACTGAGCAGCGACAGATCAGCCATGATCTTATTGAATGGCGGGGCAGGCTCGAAGGGCTAGATGGCCTACTCCTGCTCCTATTTCTTATGTTCTTATGTTCTTTGTGACTGTCATAGGCTTTACTTTCCTCGTACGTCTTGGCCTGTATGTTTCTGGATAGTAAGTAGTCTCACAACACCAGGTTAAAGTCCAACAGGTTTATTTAGCAGCACAAACTTTCGGAGTCTTGCTGCTCCCTCACCTGAGAATGAGCAGTGCTCCGAAAGCTTGTGCTGCCAAATAAACCTGTTGGACTTTAACCTGGTGTTGTGAGCCTTCTTACTGTGCTTAACACAGTCCAATGCTTGCATCTCCACATCATGCTTCTGGATAACCAGGGGCCTCCAGACTTGATAGCATCACCCTTTTCTTTTGTGGGGACATGCCTATACTGTGCCAGTAGAACTCTACTTTTGAATGCTTCCCACTGCTTTGACCTTTTCTTTCTTTCTCACAGCTGTATCAAACCCATGCTTGTCAGTTCATCTCTCAACTTTGGAAAATGTGTCTTCCCCCAGTTTAAAACTTTTACTCCTGTCTATTTTTGTCCTTTTTCACAAGGCTAAATCTAAATATATTATGGTCACTATCTCTAACATGTTCCCCCACTGCTGCTTCCTTCACTTGCCCAGTTTCATTACAAAAACTAAATTGGAATTGCATCTCTTTCATTGGGCTTGTTACTTGCTGGCTGAAAATGTTCTATTAAATGTGGTTGAAGAACTTTGCACCCTCTGTGCCTTTCACACCTATATAAAACACCGGCTAGTCTCACTGGACCATTGTATCCAGTTATGGGCACTACACTTCAGGAAGGATGTGAAGGCTATAGAGAGGATGCAGATTTGTGTGTTTCCAGGAGTGAGGAACTTCAGTTACATGGATGGACTGAGAAGCTGGGGTTGTTCTCCTTGAAAAGGAGATTTGTTAGAGGTGTTCAAAATCATTGAGGATCTGAAAGAGTAGACGGGGAGAAACTGCTCCCATTCGGGGAAAGATCCAGAAACAGAGGACACCAATTCAAGGTGATTAGCAAAAGGTGCAATGGTGACAATTTCTACACAATCAGTGGTTACAATCTAGAGTGCATAAGAACATAAGAAATAGAAGCAGGAGTAGGCCATCTAGCCCCTCGAGCTTGCTCCGCCATTCAATAAGATCATGGCTGATCTCATAGTGGATCAGTTCCACTTACCCTCCTGCTCCCCATAACCCTTAATTCCCTTATTGGTTAAAAATCAATCTGTCTGTGACTTAAATACATTTAACGAGGTAGCCTCTACTGCTTCATTGGGCAGAGAATGTCAAAGATTCACCACCTTCTGGGAGAAGAAGTTCCTCCTCAACTCTGTTCTAAATTGACTCCCCCGTATTTTGAGGCTATGCCCCCTAATTGTCGATTCCATTCTAAGTGGAAATAACGTCGCTGCTTCTACCCTGTCTAGCCCCTTCATTATCTTATATGTTTCTATAAGATCTCCCCTCAACCTTCTAAACTCCAATGAGTACAGGCCCAGTCTATTCAATCTCTCCTCATCAGCTAACCCCCTCATCTCCGGAATCAACCTGGTGAACCTTCTGTCTACTCCCTCCAAAGCTAATATATCCTTCCTTAAAAAAAGGGACCAAAATTGTACACAGTACTTTAGGTGCGGCCTCACTAGTACCTTGTATAATTGCAGCAAGACCTCCCTGCTTTTATACTCCATCTCTCTCACGATAAAGGCCAACATTCCATTTGCCTTCTTGATTACCTGCTGCACCTGCAAACTGAGTTTTTGCAATTCGTGCACAAGAAGCCCCAGGTCCCTCTGCATAGTAATTTTTCACCGTTTAAATAATATTCCATTTTACTATTATTCCTTCCAAAGTGGATAACTTCACACTTACCAATGTTATATTCCATCTGCCAGATCCTTGCCCACTCACTTAGTGTATCCAAATCTCTCTACAGACTTTGTGTCCTCCACGCAATTTGTTTTCCCACTCATCTTTGTGTCATCCGCAAACTTTGTTACCCTACACTTGGTCCCCTCCTCTGGATCGTCTGTGTATATGGTAAACAGTTGAGGCCCCAGCACTGATCCCTGTGGCACGCCACTAGTCACTGCCTGAGTATGTGATAGAGGCAGGTTTAATCAAGGCTTTCAAAAAGAATCAGGTAATTACCTGGAGAGAGACTTTGTAGGGAGAAGGAGATAGGGGAGTGAGACCAGGCAAGTTACTCGTGCAGACACACCAGCATGAGCATAACTGGCCAAATGGTGTCTCCTTTGTTGGAACCATTCTAATTTTCTGATTTGGTCAAAAATCGTTGCCTCATCTTCCACTTCCCAAAAATAATTTGGATAAATAAATCCATCTCTGCTCAAAGTTTACAGTACTAATGTAAAGAAAGACAGGATAGGGATTGTCAATACTTCATATTCATGCATGCCTCATTCACAGCAACAGGAGACTTTGAATAGAAATTTTTGGTATTCTCCAAAATTTTAAAGGAAGGTGCTTACTTAAGGAAAAAAAAGTTTTTTCCAAAGGGAAGCTTGTCAGTGATTTCTGGTGTGTCTTGTTTCAGTTTGCAGTCCTTAACTGAAATTAATGGTTGGGGATTTGGAGGAGCAGAATTAGGAGAGGAAATGAAGGGCATCCTACCAAGTCATTTCATCTCCTTATTTTATTGCAGAATACTTTGTGAACTCGGGCAGCTCTCACCAGGAGGCCATAGAGCAGATCACTGTGGCATTGCAGGCTGACCAAGACCGGGATGTCCGATACTTTGCCAGCATACATCCCAGCAGCACAAAACTTGGTGATGATGCCATGAGTACTGCTTCTTCCACGTATTAACATGGGCTAATGTTCTTTGCACCATTGGACTGATCAAACTGAGTCACTGATGAGTGCTTTAAGTAATGTGTATCAGCTGGAATGTACTGGGTGAGTGCTCCAGAATACGGTGAGATATCTGTTTTCTACACTGAATGATGGGGTTTTGCGTTTTGTGGTGACCTGCTTAGTGGCCCTTGATTACACTGAGATTCACTCAGACTATTTCTAGTCGTGTGGCCGTGACTCTTGATTTCCATATTTTGACCACTGAAAATTCTCAGAGGATTTTACCACCGAAGCCTTAAACTCCTGTATTCTTAAAAGTAACAAACTTGAACACCTGGAGCCGCCTTAATGGAGGAGGGATTATCCATTTCAAATCTAATCATTCCTTCCAGAAAAGTTATACGAACGTTACTGACAATTCTTGTCTGTAAGCAACAATTAACTGCATTTGCAAAGAATGAGAATTAGTCAAGTTAATGTGTATTTCTTAATACTGTACAAGAAGTTTCATGTACTGATTCTGAAAAGTTCTCTTCAACTGTGCTAGATATGTAAGGGTTTTTTACCTAAATGGATTAGTTATACCTCATTTAGTTTGAACATGGACAGTGGACTTGCCTTGTTCCCTGCAAATTGCCTCACAGCAAACTGCAACCTCGTGGGTATGGAAAAATGGCTGCCACTGCAGTGCTTCGAATCCCTTCTTTACCCAACTCATTCATCCTTTTTTTAGTGGGTTTTCATTCTAACACCTTGGATATTGCACAGGAATTGACTGAAGTATAGACAAAAAAGTACATAAAAACCCCACATGCATAGAAAATACTCTTGAGTTTTTTTTCACAAATTCCTCACTACTGCGCAGAAGTGATAAGTTAGTATAGATGTGCAGACCCAGCCAAATTGATCTAGAATTTATACCTCAGACTGAGATGAATCTGACTAAATTCAGATGTATGGAATTTTGCACTATTTGGTGTGCAAATCAGGTGTTGCATCTATCTAAATTTACATGTCTGACTCCCTTTCACTCACACCTTTTATTTCTCATTCACTCTATGTATAAACAAAATAAACCACCATCTTGATGATGGAGGAGGAGGAGGGGAAGAGGGAGACGGAAGGCAAATCGCCATGGAACAATGTCCCACAAAGATCTTTGCCCAGTGAGATCATTTTGATGAATTCACCATTATTTATAAAACCCCATTCTTCTGAGTTAACAATCCCACCATCTTGTTCAAGCTGATGGTCTTTGTGCCTTAGTGGCAGCCTATATGGTCTGTCTCAGTTGATTTTGTTCTTTGGTCCATGGCCAGTATCAGCTCTGTTTTAAAACCTGCAATGAGTTGCTTTCAGTAACTAGCATCTGTAGACCTGTCTTCCATTTTTGCAAGTAGTTTCAAAGTTTCTGGCCTGTTCTAAATTTAATAAGATAAAACTGTCATCTTTATTGAAAGGTCATCCTGGCTGCAAGATGTAATTGAGATGAAAAATTCTCATCAGTCCAGGATACAAGACTGTTGGTTTAACATGTTCCTGAAGAATGATTTTTGGCAAATGAAGCAATGGGTTTTATTGTAATGAACTCTTTGAAATGGGAGTCAAATTCAACTTGTAGAGTGGTCACTTCATGAGCTTTCACATTGTCGGTTGTGTGGTGTCCACCTGAAGAATTGACATGGTTTATTTTGCACCCCCCTCCACCTCCCCCAACAAGGAATTACAGTTCTGACCTCAGTGTAATGTGGTAAGTGATTGTGATTTGTCATTGTGGTGTTCCAGATCAGCTACAAGTTTTCAGAATCCAACCTCCGGTTCTGGCACTAGTCTGTGTTTGGAGGTTGAATATAAAAGACAAATGATGTATTAGCTATGGTCTTCCTTATTCTTTGAAAGATGTTCAACTTCCACAGATACATATCCTTCCAGTGAGATCTACCCACTCTCTTTCCTTGAATCTTGTGTTCCTTGACCTACGTATTGTTTTGTTTCTGTTTTTTGGGTCTTGCCACGTTTTATTCCTGTTGGACAAGCAGATCTCATTCCAGGCAATTGCTCTCTATCTATGACAGAATAACGCAGGTTTACCTGATTAGCTCTGTACCATTAGCAATCTTATTTAAACCCACTGACTTCTCCTCCTCTCCTCCCCTCCCATCAAGATAAAATGACATGATTCATTCCGTATGTGGACTTTGGACATTTCAGAAAATGAGGCGTTACCTATAACAGATGATCTTGTATTACATGCTGCAAAGTGTGATAAATGGTCAGATTTCTGTGCGAGTTTAAATGTGTGCAGTGGGAATTCTGAAGGGCTCAGCACTAACACTACAAAGTAGTCAAATGATTTTAAAGTACAGCATATTTCTGTGCCGTTATGCAGAGTTTTGCTTTGTACTTGTCTATTTCATGCTGGTCATGTCCTGCAGAGTATGTTTGAATTGGATTAGCACACAAGCTTTATGTCTGAAAATTCAGGTATTTTAACTTTTTATCATGATCGGCTGAATGCTGCACCTTTTTTATATGTACATATCTGTGAGCACTCATGAGTGCCTGTTGTTGATCATGTCATAAAAAGCTGTTGTGATACAAGTTGTTCTGTACTTGTCCAAATAAAAATAAATATGCAACTGTCTAAGCTTGTTGCTACTAAAGTTTTATGCATGTGATTGGGATTCTTTAGATGGTTGAAGGGAGTGCATGTAAAGCAATTGGGATTTATAGTACCTTATCTAACAGCTCTGTTGAACTGATAACATTGTGGGGCCTGTAACTACTGGCGAGACTTCTGATTGTGAAACTACTGAGTTTGCACTTTGATTCCAATCTGACTTTGATATGAACAGTAGCTTAGAAATACAGAAACAGGAAATAAGAACACAAGCAGGTCGTTTGGCCTGTCAGCCTGATCCACCCATTCAGTATGATCCTGATTCCTCAACAGCTTACTCCCCATATTATTTGACACCTGGAGTTTAAAATTCTTTTTCCTCCTTTAAATGTATCTGGTGATTTGGCCTCCTGCCTCCTCTGGTAGAGAATTCCACAGGGTCACCACAGCCTGAGTGAAGGAGCTTCTCCTCAGCTGCCCAAAACAACCTACCCTGTATTCTGAGACTGTGACCACTGGTTCCAGACTCCCCCAGTCAAAAGTCTGACAACACCAGGCTTTAGTCCAACCGATTTATTTGATAGTAAACTCACAAGCTTTCAAGGGGACTCGAGAGGGAAACCTCACAAGCTTGTGAGTTTACTATCAAATAAATCGGTTGGACTAAAACCTGGTGTTGTCAGACTTTTGACTGTGTTTACCCCAGTCCAACACCGGCACATCCACAGCAAGACTCCCCCAGCCAGAGGAAACATCATTCTTGCAACCAGTCTGTCTAACCGTGTCAGAATATGATACATTTCAATGAGATCCACTCTCATTCTTCTGAACGCCAGTAAATACAGGCCTAGTAGACCCGAATTTTCATGTGACAATCCTGCCATCTGATGAACATTTGCTGCACTCATTTATGGTCGGTATATTCTTTCTTGGATAAGGAGATCAAAGCTGCAATATTTCTCTGATCTGAAATTATCCAGTGCCTCAGTGTAGTAAGGCATTCTGGCAGTGTAATCGGGCAAGCGTTGACACCCAGTCAGGACAGATGACCATAGGTTTAGCCTGTTAGGTTTTTAGCTACCTCTTGAGTGATAAGTGGAGAGGTGCAAGCACATGGCTGAGGGGGTAAATGAAAGTTGGAGTGTGTTGGGCTCTGGGTTGGTGGAAGCTAGAACATGAGGTGGAGGATTTAAAGTAAAAAGAAAAGTTTGTTTATTAGTCACAAGTAATGTTTGCATTAACATTGCAATGAAGTTACCATGAAATTCCCCTAGTTGCCATAGTCAGGCGCCTCTTTGGGTCAATACACCTAACCACGATTTTCAGAATGTGGGAGGAAACTGGAACACCCTTGAGAAACCCACGCAGACACAATGTGCAAGCTCTGCACAGACAGCGACCTGAGCCGGGAATCAAACCTGGGTCCCTGGCGCTGTGAGGCAGCAGTGCTAACCACTGTGCGAGGACAGAAGAGCTGTGTGTGGGATCTCCCATCATTTTTTGGTATAAGTGAGACTGAAACAATTTTGCAAGTTGACAGTTTGGATTTCTTTTCTTTCATCCAGCCTAAGGTTGTGAACTGGATTCTGAGTCATGCAGCAGCTTGTACAAGCTTTTAACCCACTTGAGTGCATTTCCTGAGGCTAGAGGTATTTAAGCCATGTTCATTTAAAACCTGGTGACTGCAAGCCTGTATGTAAACATCTAGGACGTGTTTACAAAGTGCAATAACATGTACACTTCAGATACTGGCATCGAAATGAGCTGTGGAATATTCAAGGAACTCTTCCTTATATCCAAGGCACTTGGGTCTACATCATAAGCAGATGGGTATAACTGTTCACAGGAACACTGTCAAATCAAAGAAAATTACACCCTCACTGCTATAGTTACACTGCTATTTCACCCTCACTGCTTTAGGTAGCACAGGGAAACGGTGGTTAGCACTGCTGCCTCACAGCGCCAGGGACCTTGATTCAATTCCCAGTCACTGTTTGGAGTTTGCATGTTCTCCCTGTGTCTGTATGGGTTTCCCCCAGTACTCCGGTTTCCTCCCACAGTTTGAAAGTTTTTGAAAATTGAAGACGTGCTGAGAGATTTCCCAGCCATTCGTACCAGGATCTTACAGTCCTGCCAACGATATACATTCGCTGAGGGTTTCACGATGGTGAGGGGTGAATTTAACAGGGATCCCTGTTGAAAACGGCAAGACCAGAAGACCCTGTCGCCACAGTGAGTTGCTCAGTCACTTCCACCCGTGGGTTAGGTGCATTGACCCGAACAGGCACCAGAATGTGGTGACTAGAGTTATTTCACAGTAACTTGATTGCAGTGTTAGTGTAAGCCCTTTTGTGACTAATAAATAGACTTTAAGTTTGGGCCTGGATGCTATTTCTTCTATCTAAGGAGGATCGCTCTATGCCACTGTCTTTTTTTTTGAGTGAATGTTTTTGAAAATTGAAGACATGCTGAGAGATTTTCCAGCCATTTGTACCAGGATCTTACAGTCCTGCCAATGATATACATTCGCTGAGGGTTTCACGATGGTGAGGGGTGAATTTAACAGGGATCCCTGTTGAAAACGGCAAGACCAGAAGACCCTGTCGCCACAGTGAGTTGCTCAGTCACTTCCACCCGTGGGTTCCAGTTAGGGTGAGATGTTGAAATACTGAAATCATAGAAACCCTACGGTGCAGAAGGAGGCCATGTGGCCCATTTGAGTCTGCACCAACCACAATCCCACCCAGGCCCTACTCCCATATCCCTATATATTTACCCACTAATCCCTCTAACCGACACCTCTCAGGACACTAAGGGGCAATTTAGCATGACCAGTCAACCTAACCCACACATCTTCGGACTGAATATCTGCAATTGGTGTGTTGGGCATGTTAGCTGCACTGTCCCTAAACCAGGTGTATTGGTAATGTCACTATTGTAAAAGGAAATGACCAATTATTCAGCCCTGACGTAGCTCAATTTGATGATGTTGACCATCTCTGTGCCAAGAGAGTAGTTTGAAGAGCCAGCATCTCAATCAAATACCAGACTTCAGATTTATGCCACTGACCCAAGATTTAAATCAAACTGCATCCACTTCAATACCAAATCTATTTCCTGTATCAAGGTAACATTTTAACCTTGGAAGTGTATGGCACAAACCACAGCCTTTGAGCCTATTGTGCCTTAGCTGCCTCCTTGCTGGAGCAATTATGAATGAATCCCATTTTTCTTGCTCTGCCCCTATTGATATATTTGCTCTCCCTACCCAATGTACTAATGGTAACTTCTGGTTTGGAATGAAATATAGTTTTAAGATTTTGCATAAGTTGCCTTTTTTAAAGGTCAAAAATGATGAACATCGAAGAAACCGCAGGATGCGTAGGCACAGGCTAGAGTTATCTGCCTCTCGACCCTCTGCAGTTCGTCAATTCAATCATAGAATCCCTACAATGTGGAAGGATGCCGTTTGACTCATCGAGTCTGCACTGACCACAATTCCACTTAGGCCCAACCCCCGTAACCTCACACATTTACCCTGCTAATCCTCCTGACACTAGGGTCAATTTAGCATGGCCAATGCACCTAACCTGCACATCTTTGGGAGGAAACCCACAGGGACACGGGGGAGACCGTGCAAACTTCGTACACGGTGACTGCAGGCCAGAATTGAACCCGGGTCCCTGGCTCTGTGAGGCAGCAGTGCTAACCACTGTGCCACCCATGTCTGATATTGTACCTATACTCCATGTACTCCACTCCCCCTCCACCCCCACCCCAGCTTATGATCTTTATCCCTCAATATCCCTAACTAACAAAAATTGACTTCTCAGACGTCAGTTTTTAAAATTTCATTTGAACCAGCATTATGTCCAAAACTTACTCTTTTGGGCAAGTGTTCCAGTAGTCTGTTGTCAATTTGTGTGAGAGGAAAAGTTCCTCCTGATTTCACCCCCTAAATGGCCTAGCTTTCATTTTAGGATTGTGCAGCTGCCTCCCGGATTCCCTAACACACGCAATAGTTTCTCTGGATAGACCCTTTACCATTTTAAATGCCTCAGTTAGACAGAACAAGGAGTCTGAATTGGATGTGGGTAAGTATGATGGTAAACTTGTTAATCTAAATAAATCAACTTTGGTTGATTTAGAAAAGTGGAGTTGTGGATTTTATCAGATCAGCCATGTTCTCATTTGAATAGTGTAACAGACTCAATGGGCAGATGGATCTGCTTCTACATCTTATGGCCCTATTATTTTAATACTAGATCAATTAATATAAAAACTACAGCCAATATTTCATACTGCAATCAGTGTTCTACTTGATCAAGTCTAGGGGATAAAGTTTAGTGAGGGTATCCCTTTTATTTAAAAAAAAATTAAAATCTAGGACTTTTAGATAATAAGAGTTCAGTAATAGCAGTTCTCTGCAGCCAAGAAGGCTGTGTTTCCTGTTTGGTCGAAAGATAGGACAATAGAAATGCACGTGCCAACTTTTAACATAATATTTAATAACTATCAGCAAAGGTTTATATCCCAGTGAGGGAGAGACTGAGATGGATGCATTATTCATGACTAAATAAGGAAGTTAAGAATAGGAAAGGAACATTATACAATTCTGTAAGATTAATTGTAGGTTAGAACAATTAACAGATTAAGAACCTGCGCTGAAAGACAGACAAAAAATAAGGAAAAAAAATCGGAGATCGAGAGTGCGCTAGGAATATAAAAATGGATAGTAGTTTTCCAGAAGTATTTTAGAGGGAACTGAGTAACTAAAATGGGTGTTGGTCCTGAGAGTAAGTCTGGGGAATTATTAATGGAAAGCTAGGAAATGGTGGATTAATTGAACGGGTATTTTGTGTCTGTCTTCACAGTGGAAGACTTGTAAAACTTCCCAGAGACACTTGAACATCCAGGGGGCAAAAAGGAGGCAGGAACTCAAAACAATCGCCATCATCAGGGAAAACTATTAGGCCTAAATGTTGGTAAGTCTCCAGGCCTTGATGAACTGTATCCTAGGGCCTTAAAATAATAGAGGGATTGGTTATAATATCCCAGAAATGGTAAGATCTTGGAAAGGTCACAGCAGACTGAAAAATAGTAAACATATCATCTTTATTCAAGGAGGAAGGCAGCAAGCAGGATCTGTCATGGGGAAATAGCTGGAATCCATTTTAATGAGGTTATAACTGGATACTGATTGGGACCAGCTAGAGTCAGCATGGTTTTGTGAAAAGGAAATTGTTTTTAACTGACTTATTCAATGACTTATTCAAGGGCCTGTTTTCTGTGCTGTGTTGTTCTTTGTTCTTTGACTTTGAGGAAGTAATGAGCAACGTGGATGAAGGGTAACGTAGATGTGGTATACTTGGATTTCCAAGAGGCATATATAAGGTGCCACACCAAAGGTTGCTGCACAAAATAAGAGCATAGAGATAACAGCATGGGTAGAGGATTGGAAAACTAAAAGGATGCAGATATTAAGGATAAATGGGTCATTTTCAGGTTGGCAAATTATAAGTAGAGAGCCCCAGGGATCAGTGGAGCCTCCCAACTATTTACAAACTGTCTATGACTTGGGTGACAGGATCAAATGTTATAGCAGCTAAATTTGCCAAGATGGGTAGAAAAATAAGCTTATGAGAAAGTACAGTCTACAAATGGATATAGACAGATGAAGAGAAGGGGCAAAAATTGGCAGATGGAGTACAATGTGGGTAAATGAGAACTTTAGCAGGAAGAATAAAACAGCAGCCTACAATTTAAATGGAGATAAATTGTAGAACTTGGCATGCACAGGAATCTGAGCAGCCAGACGCATGAATCACAAAGTTAGTATGCAGCTACAGCAAGTAATGGAACGTTGGTCTTTATTGTCACTTGAATGGAATGGAATATAAAAACAAAGGGTTTACTGCAGCTGTACAGAGCCTTGGTCAGAGTTAGAAACAATGGAGATACAATTCCACTACTGAGTACATTCTCCAGGCCACTAACTACTGGGAAAGATATCAAGGAACAAATGTGCAAGGAAATTAGAGGTGCAAAATGTTCTATTGGGGGATTTAATTATCCAAATAAAGAGAGATAGCAAAGGCTAGAGAGGGGGAAGAATTTCTGGTGCATGTTCAGGAGAATTTTCTATATCTATCTTGCTGATTCCAATGAAGAAGGAGGTATCGCTGGATCTGGTTTAAAGGAAGGAGGTGAATCAAGTGATGGTGGGGGTACATTCAGGCGACTATAATCACAAGGTTTGGGTTACTTTGGGAAAGGACCTGGAGTAATCCAGAGTTAAAGTAAGCGAGGTAAAAATGGAAGTAGTTTCGGTAAGTTGGAATCAATGATTGCTACTTTTTCTGTTTTGCCTGCTGGTGGACTACCTTTTAAAAAGGCAAAGGATCAGGTGCAGTTGATGTACATTCCCAGGAGGAGGGAACATGGAATCCCTACAGTGTAGGAGGAGACTATTTGGTCCTTTGAGCCTGCAACGATGACAATCCCACCCAGCTCCTATCCCTGTAACCCCACGTATTTACCGTGCTAATCCCCCTGACACACATGGGCAATTTTAGCATGGCCAATCAACCTAACCTGCATGTTTTTGGACTGTGGGAGAAAACTGGAGCACCCAGTGGAAACCTGTGCAGACACGGGGAGAACGTGCAGACTCTGCACATTGCAGACAGTCACTTGTGGCAGGAATTGAATGCGGGTCAACAGTGCTAACCACTGTGCCACCATGCTCCCTAAGGTAGGATAATACCAGATCTCCCTGGATGATGATGAGACAGGGTGGAAAACTCTATCCCTCTGTGTTTTGCAGTGACAGAGACTGACCATAATTGGCCGGCTGTGGGACTGTCCTGAAAATTTCAGCTATGGGGTATGAGGAAGAAAAAGGGGCCTTTGCAGATGTGGGATTGAAAATACAAGAATATGGACAATTTAGAGGGGAAATGAAAAAGAAATGAGAAATAAAAAGTACAAGAAAAAACTGGCAGCTGACATAGAAGGGAATCCAAAGTGTTATGTGGGCCAGTGGATGGTAAAGGAGTGGGACCAATTAAGGGATTTACATATGGAGGCAGGGAACACAGCTGAGGTCTAAATGAACATCTGACCTTGCCAAAGATTATAATATTGCCCGAGAACTAGCAAAAGGGAAGGTAATTGAGACAATGGATGTGTTAAATGAAGAGTTATTGAAACTTCAAAGTTGATAAATCACCAGGATCAGATTTTTTTTAAATTCTTTCTTTGGGCCATGGGCCTATTCCCAAATGCCCTTGAGACTTGCGTGGCCATTTCCAAGTCAACCACATTGCTGGGGATTTGGAGGCCAGACAGGTAAGGATGGGTTTTTACAACAATGGACAAGGGTTTTGTGGTTATCTTTAGACTTTTAATTCCAGGTTAAATCCTATGGTGGGATTCGAACCCAGTCCCCAGAGCATTACTCTGGGTGTCTGGAATACTTGTCCAGTGACAATACCATTACACCAAATGGGTAGAGAAGATTCATCTATGGATGAAAGGTTGGTGGATTCACGGATAGCGATGAGGACCATCAGAGGATACAGCAAGATATAAATCAGTTAGAGACTTGGGCAGAGAGATGACAGATGGAGTTTAATCCGGGCAAATGTGAGGTAATGCATTTTGGAAAGCCTAATAAAGATAGGGAATATACAGCAAATGGCAGAACCCTTAAAAGTATTAATAGGCAAAGGCATCTGGGTGTACAGGTACACAGGTCACTGAAAATGGCAATGCAGGTGGAGAAGGTAGTCAAGGCATACGGCATGCTTGCCTTCATCAGCCGGGGTATGGAGTTTAAAAATTGGCAAGTCGTGTTGCAGCTTTATAGAACCTTAGTTAGGCTGCACTTGGAATATAATGTTCAATTCTGGTTGCCACACTACCAGAAAGGATATGGAGGCTTTGGAGAGAGTACAGAAAAGATTTATCAGGATGTTGCCTGGTATGGAGGGCATTATCTATAAGGGGAGATTCAGGAAACTTGATTCGTTCTCACTGGAGCGACGGAGGTTGAGGGGAGACCTGAGAGAAGTTCACAAGATTATGAGAGGCATGGACAGACTGGATAGTCAGAAGCTTTTTCCCAGGGTGGAAGAGTCAATTACTAGGGGACACAGGTTTAAGGTGTGAGGGGCAAGGTTTAAAGCAGATGTACGAGGCAGATTTTTTACAGAGTAGTTGGTGCTTGGAACTCGTTGCCAGGGGAAGTAGTGGAAGTGGATATGGTAGTGACTTTTAATGAGCGTTTTGACAAGTACATGAATAGGATGAGAATAGAGGGATGTGATGCCCAGAAGGGTAGGGAGTTTTAGTTAAGTTGGACAGTATGGTCGGTGCAGGCTTGGAGGGCTGAAGAGCCTGTTCCTGTGCTGCAATTTTCTTTGTTCTTTGATACTGAGGAAAGTTAAAGGTGGAAATTGCAGAAGGCAAAGCACCTTCAAATCCTCCTCAGTAAGGGTGTGGTGCCAAAGGACTGGTAGACTTTAAATGTTATGCTCTAGTTCAAAAAAGGAATATAGATAATCCCAGCAAGTACAGGCCCATCTGATTAACCTCGGGGAAACATATAGAAATGGTCACTTGGAACAACATTTAGCTTCACTTGGACAAATATAGATTAATTAAGGAATGCCAGATGTATTTGTTAAGGGAAAATCATGTTTGTTTAAGTTTGTTAATGAGGCAACACAGAGGGTTTCTGTGATGTATGTAGATTTTTGAAACATGTTTAATAAAATGCCACATTACAGACTTGTCAATAAAGTTGAAATCTATGGAATAAAAGGGACAAGAGTAGCGAGGATGTGAAAGGGCCAAAGCAACCCTTTCACGTCCTCGCTATTCTTGTCCCTTTTATTCCATAGATTTCAACTTTATTGACAAGTCTGTAATGTGGCATTTTATCAAACAAGAATAACAGTGCATGGTTGTTTTTCTGGCTGGAGCAAGTCTTGGCGTTTCTTGCTTTATGTGAATAACTCAAGACTTGGGTATGCGTTTTGAAATTTGCTGATGACATCAAACTGGTTAGCGAAGAGGGTAATGAAAGATTTCAGGAGGACAGGCTGGTGGAATGCACAGGTACCTGGCAGATAAAACTTAATGCAGAGAAATGTGAAGTGACACATTTTGGTCAGAAGAGGCTTCTGAGGCTTTATAAGACTCTGGTCAGCAGTTTTGGGCCTATATCTAAAGGAGGATGTGCTGGCTTGGCAAGGGTTCAAAGGAGGTTCACAAAAATGACCCCAGGAATGAAGAGTTTATCCTAATGAGGAACGGTTGAGGACTCTGCGTCTGTACTTGTTGGAGTTTAGAAGGATGAGGGGGGGAGATCTTGCTGAAATTTATAGGCTACTGCGATAGAGTGGATGCGGAGAGGATGTTTCCACTAGTAGAAAAAACTAGAACCAGAATGCACAACCTCAGGCTAAGGGGATGATCCTTTAAAACAGAGATGAGGAGGAATTTCTTCAACCAGGGAGTGGTGAATCTGTGGAACTCTTTACCACAAAGCTGTGGAGGCCAGGTCATTGAGTATCTCCAAGACACAGGTTCTGGATTAATAAGGGGATCAGGGGTTATGGGGAAAAGGTAGGAGAATGGGGATGTGAAAAAAAAATCAACCATCATTGAATGGCAGAGCAGACTTGATGGGCTGAGTGGCCTAATTCTGCTCCTATGTCTCATGGTCTTATGATCTAAGACCAAGAAGAGGCAATGAAAATAAAGGATGCAATTCAAATAGGGTTCAGGAGCAGAGAGATCGGGAGATCATGTGCACAAATCATCAAAGGTGGCAAGATGGTTCATAAAGGTTCCGGGATCCTGAACTTTACAAATAGGAGCATAGACTACAAAAACTGGGAGTTAGAGAAACTTTATTGTTGAGCATCACTGGAGTATTGTGTCCAATTCTGGTATTGTATTTTAGGCAAGATATGAAGACAGTGGAGGGGTTGTAATAAAAAGATTTATGAGAATGTTTCCAGGGATGAGAGATTTCACTCGCGTGGCCATATTGAGAAATAGCTCGCTTCTCCAGAGATCAGATCTGATCAAGGTGTTCAGAACCATCAAGGCTCTGGATGCCCTAGATAGGGAGGAGCTGCTCACATTGATGGAGGAACTGTGAACCAGAGAGAGCACGATTTGAGATGAGGGGCAAAGAACCAGAGGTGATGTGAATAAAAGCCAGTGATTAGGATCTGGAATTCTCTGCCTGAGGGAGTGGTGGTGACAGATTCAATCATGGCTTTCCAAAGAGAGAGAACCTGCATGGTACCGTTGTTTAAAAAGGGTAGGAGGGATAACCTGGGTAACCATAGGCCAGTGAGTTTGACGTCAGTGGTAGGCAAGTTGATGGAGAGGATTCTTAGGATGTATGAGCACTTACAGCGTTGCAATCTGATTAAGGATACGCAGCATGGCTTTGTAAAGGGGAAGTCTTGCCATATGAATCTGGTAGAATTTTTTAAGGAGGTGACAAAAACGGTTGACGAAGGACGAGCCGTTGATGTCGTCTATCTGGATTTCAATAAGGCATTTGACAAAGTCCCTCATGGTAGGTTGTAGAAAAGATTAAGGCTCATGGGATACGAGGCCAGGTATCTAGATGGGTTGAGAATTGGCTTGCTAAGAGGAGACAGAGTAGTAGTGGAGGGGTCCTAGCTGGAGGTCTGTCACTAGTGGTGTGTACTACTTCTCTTTGTAGTATATATAAATGACTTGGAAGAGGGAGTAAGTGGTGTGATCAGCAAATTTGTTGATGACACCAAGATGGCTGGATTGGCAGGCAGTGAGGAGCAGTGTCTGGCAATACAACGGGATATTGATAGGCTGGAATATTGGGCAGATATATGGCAAATGGCGTTTAATCCGGATAAATGAGAGATGATGCATTTTAGCCGGAATAATGTTGGGAGGAGTTATATGATAAAACGTAAGCCCATAAAGAGTGTAGAAACGCAGCGAGACCTGGGGGTGCAAGTGCACAAGTCTTTGAAGGTGGCAGTACAAGTGGAGAAGGTTGTGAAGAAAGCCTATGGTATGTTAGCCTTTATAGGGAGGGGTATAGAGTATAACAGCTGGAGTCTAATGTTGCATAGAACATTGGTTAGGCCGCATTTAGAGTTCTGCGTCCAGTTCTGGTCGCCTTACTACCGGAAGGACGTGGAGACTCTGGAGAGAGTGCAGAGGAGGTTTACCAGGATGTTGCCTGGTATGGAAGGACTGGGTTATGAGGAAAGATTGAACAAATTGGGGCTGTTTTCACTTGAAAGATGGTGACTGAGGGGGGATCTAATAGAGGTATATAAAATTATGAAGGGTATAGATAAACAGAGGTAAGCTATTTCCTATGTTAGAGACACACAGTACGAGGGGCCATGGGCTTAAGGTGAGGGGGAAGAGGTATAACACAGATATTAGAGGGAGGTTTTTCACACAGGGTAGTGGGGGTATGGAATGCTCTGCCAAGTAAGGTGGTGGAGGCAGGCATGCTGGATTTGTTTAAGAGTAACTTAGACAGGCACATGAGTGGGTTGGAGATGGGAGGATATAGGAGATTGTTTTAAATAAGGTTCATTAGCATTGGGACATCCCTGGTAATGTGAAACCATATGGTATGATAATAATGTTTTTTCTCTTTTAATTCACAGGTTTTAAGTCGGTCCGCCTTGTTGCCCAACGAGGGGCATACACGCGATGGGTCATACTTGGGCTGCTCGTGAATGTTCGAGATTGGCCTAGTGCTTCATGTCGTTAGTGTGTGCTTAAACAGGACCAGATGCTGGGCAACACGACAGCTCAGTGACTATCGCTGATTGCTGTGCAGACACATGGATTTGGGCCGGTGTCTGTGAGAGTTTGCACATTCTCCCCGTACTTGCGTGGGTTTTCTCCGGGTGCTCCGGTTTCCTCCCACACCCCAAAGATGTGCTATTAGGCTGACTGGAAGTAATAAATTGTCCCTAAATTAGTTTCCCTCAATGTGGATGGCCATAAAACAATAGATAAGGGTCATGGGCGGATGTGAGGGTCTGGTAATGTTAAAATGGTGGCGCGGGCTTGTTGGGTCGAAGGGCCTGTTTCCCGGGCTGTTTTTGTTCTTTTGGGGGAATTGTAGGATTCCAGGAAAAAGACAAGGGAGTGGAACTAGCTAAATTGATCTTGCAGAGAGCTAGCACAGAGATGATGGGCCAAATAGCCTCCTACTGTGCTTTAATTTAGCCTTCTAACTTAAAGGGAATATGCCAACCTGTCGTCCTCATTTAGCTTTTTGTAGACGTGTGTTGTACCCACTCACTCAGGTTAAAATATCCTTCCTAAAGTACAATGACCAAGTGGGATTAGGTGGCCAGGTGAGGGCATTTCATGTGTCAGTGCAGACTCGATGGCTGAAGGGCCTCTTTTGCACTAGGAACCTGTGATTCTGTGACCAAAACTGAGCACTGTACTTGACCTGACCACATCTCTACAACTGAAGCATAACTCTCTCCCTCACCCTTGCCTTGTATTCCACCCACCCTGTCATCACCACTGCCCCATTTCAAAGATAATATTGTACAAATATTTTGAGTTACCGATTGTACCCGTGCTAGATTTGAGATTGCTATATATGACATTCAAATCACCTTTTCCTTCACAGTTGTATTTTTGCTAAGGTAATATTCCAAATGGCCTGGAACCAGAATGGGTGACCTCTGACTTCTCAATCCAGAACTCCATTTGTTGTTCCTGAGCCTTCTAAAATAAAAATGCAAACTGCTGGATCAACTCAGTGGGTCCATATCTCTAACTTCTGCTGCCATCTACAGAATTAACTGTGGATCTCAACTTTGCTGTTATCTCAAATGCCACTTGTTTCTTAATCCAATCATTACAGTATTTGATTTCTTTTTACAAATTAATGTAAAACTGAGCTTGCCAAACTCAGGACTGTTAGTACTGTCTCTGACCTCTCACGGTCACTCCAATTCCTCTGCATTTTTTAATATAGCTGATAAAACTCTTGTGTGGAATCTTTTGAAAGTCCATTTAAAGTTTATTTATCAGTGTCACAAGTAAGGCGTACATTAACCAGAATGATATAAAGTGGGATAGCTTGATCTTGGGTTTTGGCATAGCTTGGCACAACACTGAGGGCCGAAGGGCCTGTACTGTGTTGCACTGTTCTATGTTAACACTACAATGAAGTTACTGTGAAAATCCCCTATTCACCACATTCTCGTGCCTGTTTGAATACACAGAGGGAGAATTTTAACAAGGCCAGTGCACCTAAGTACAACATCTTTTGGACTGTGGGAGGAAACCAGAAGAAACCCAAACACGGGGAGAATGTGCAGATTCCACACAGACCTTGACTGAGCTGGGAATCGAACCTGAGTCTCTTGCACTGTGAGGTTAGTACTAACCACTGTGCCACCGTACAACCCCAGAGAAACAGATGAAAGTACATTCAGCTAATCGAATGAGATCACTGGTGGACAAATGTCTGTAGACGCTACTAATAAAGGTTGGGTGCATTGGCTATGCTAAAATTCTCCCTCGGTGTACCCGAACAGGGACCGGAATGTGGCGGCTAGGGAATTTTCACAGTAACTTCATTGCAGTGTGAATGTAAGCCTGCTTGTCACTAAGAAATAAATAATACAGGTCTGGCCCCTATCTGCTGAAAGTAGGATTCTTTTTCAACCCAATCACTATTTGCTGCACTAGGTGGCAGTGTTTCATAAGTTAGCTGCTATTCAGCAGCCAGTTATTTATTTTGTGGTTTACTGATCGTGAGCTTACTTTCTCTTTAAATTCTTGGATTATATCAATACTTTTGATAATAATGGATCCCTTATGCTGTCTTGCTGCAGTATATTTAACATCTGTCAACCTTGGAATCCATTCCAGTGGTTTTCTCCTTTAACTGCAGCGAAGGGATATCACAGCCTGTTGCTCACACCCACTGGAAGTGCATTCCTGGCCCACTTGCAACACTACATAGAGGAATTCTTCATCTACTGCTCTCCCACGGTTATACAGTGACCCATGAGATCAGAACCAAAGCTTGGTCGCGGGCAGGCTTTGAGGAGTTTCTTAAAAGAGGAAAAGAAGGTGGAGAGATGTTAAGGAGGTAATTCCAGAACCTGGATCCTTGTCAGCTGAAGTCACAGCCACCAGACTGGGAAAGGTATAACTGGGCATGTACAAGAGGCTAGAATTAGAGGAGCGCAGTTATTCTGGGGTGGTTGTGGAGGGCGGGAGGGAGCTGGGTGATTGCAGGAGCTAATGTAGTCGAGTGAATACAGGGTTGATGGAGGGGTTAAGCAGTCCACTGACTCTCGGCTCAACATCCACTGGTTATTCAAGGTTGGAGACATGGAACATTGAGGTAAATGGAAGAACCAGGTTCCAAACACGTGGCACGTTATTATCACAGACCAAATTCTCAAAAGGGGCCTGAAGCCAGCATTAAAACCCAGTGCTTGCACAAACCAAACGTGCAAACTCCACACAGACAGCACCACGAGGCCAGAATTGAACCTGGATTCCTGGTACTGTGAGGCAGCAGTGCTAACCACTGTGCCACCCATGTGATGCCTGACCCACAGCAATGTGGTTGACTCTTAACTGCACTCTGAAATGGCTCAGCAAAACACTCCCAATGATGCCTACCTCACATGAAAGAATTTTTAAAACAGACATTTGTTATGTAAGCACATCCAAGGATAAGTAGCATTTTACTGTTAACTGTTTGAACTGTTGATTTTGGTTAGAACATTACAGTAACAGTTTTTAAGTTATCAGTCTCTATGATGGTAAGGATTATAACAGTATGGATCATACCACCTCTTCTCTCCACCACCGCCCCCCCCCCCCCCCCCCCCAAACACCCCAATTCATGTTCCATTCTGATATAATTAGGGATGACATGGTTAGCACTGCTGTTTCACACATCGGGAACCGGGGTTCAATTCCAGCCTCGGGTGCCTGTGTGGAGTTTGCACGTTCTCCCCTGCATCTGCATTTTACTCCAGGTGCTCCAGTTTCCTCCCACATTTCAAAGATGTATGGGTCAGGTGGATTATTTATGTTAAATTGCCTCTTAGTGTCAGCAGGATTAGAGGGATGGGTGGGGTCACAAGTAAGATCTTTGATCAGAGAGTCAGCACACAGTCCGATTGGCAGAATGGCCTCCTTCTGCATGTAAGAATTCTATGATTCTAATTAAATGTTTCATATTTATTTTTAACAAAACTTATTTTAAGCATTCATTTGGACATTTATGGCTCTACATACAATTCCTAGACTCCATATGGTCACAAAGAATTGACAGCACAAATAGGGTCATTTTGGTTCAACTGCTCTACTATTTATGCAGCATGTGAGCCTCCTTCCATACTACTTTATCTGACTTTATCTTTTCTCTGTCTGTTTATCTAGCTTCCTCTTGAATGCATTTTTGCTACTTGTCTCAATCCACTCCATGTTACAGTGAGTTCTTCATTCTCCTCAAATTAGAGCTAGAAAGGGTAATTATATTTGTTTTGCAACAACACTGCAGTTTTAAAACAAAAAGAACAAAACTTAGAGAGAAACTCCTACAAAGAAATAAACTCAGTGCATTTACAAACTTACTACAGTTGAGAGAGCATTACAGACAAAAACCTGTGGCTTAGTTTGGAATGAAGTTAATGGATCATTTTATCTTGGCTCCCAAAATTGGTGACATAATCTGATTTGGCATTTGCCCCAGCATATTCAATATCATAGAATGGAAGCCATTAAGCAGCAGGAGGTTAGAGAGAGAGAGACAGGAATTTACAGACATAATCTAAAAATATCTCAGGATATTCCATAAGTTGCTTGGTTAGCAAGTACAAGGCTTCCTCAAATCCACACAGAGGATATGATTGTTGAGTTACTAGCAGATTAAGGTACGCCAGCTTGACGATGTGGAATGCACATCCTATGGGATGTGGGAAGTTGTGCATGCATGAAGTGCCCTCAATGACTATATCTCCAGGAAGTGTCACCAGCTGCAGAAACTTGAGCTCTGGGTTACAGCACTCAAATGACAGCTGGAGTCACTGTGGCATATCCCCAAGGCTGAGGATTATGTGGATAACACATTTAGAGAAGTGACCACACTACAGCTAAGTAGAAAGGCAGGGGTGACTGCTAGAATATGTAAGCGAGATGAACAGGTAGTGACGCTATCTCATTCTCTAACTGCTTTTCTATTTTGGATACTGGCAAGCAGGATGGTTCCTCAGAGGACTAAAGCAAGAGTCAGGTACAGGGCACCACAGGTGGCTCAGTTGCACAGGAGGGGAGAGGTAAGAGTGTTAACAGATTCCACAGTTAGAGGGAGTAGTTGGCGTTTGTGATTGTAGATGCTACTCCAGGATGGTATGTTGCCTCCCTGGTGTCAGGGTCAAAGGTATCAGAGAGTGGTTGCAGGACATTCTTTTCGGGAAGAACAAACAACCAGAGGTCACGGTCAACATTGGGACCAATGGCACAGATAGGAAAAGGAATAATGTCCTACAAGCAGAATCTAGAGAGTTAGGGAATTAAAAAGTTGTACCTAAGAGCAGCGGTCTCAGAATTACTTCCAGTGCCACATACTAGTGAAAAGCATAAGAATAGAAAAATTGAGCAGTTCAACACATGGCTGGAGAAATGCAGTATTGATTAAAATACAGCACAGTAGACAGGATATTCCAAAGGGGTCAAGGCTGGAATCTCTGTCTCGAATCTCTCTGTCTCAAAGGTAAGGAAGGAAAAAGGTGAAATAACGTTGACCGGTTCAGTGTAGAGACCACTTGGCAGAAGTGAAATAAATTTGCAAAGAAATTGACAGGTGCCAGAATTAGGTAGTAATTGTAATGGGAGACTTCAATTATCCAGGGTGGAATAGGAATAGAAACAGGCCCTTTGGCCCACAAGAAAATAGAACTCCTGGAGTGTGTTCTAGATTATTTTCTACAGCAGTATGTTTCTGGTCCAATGAAAAGGCAGATAATGCTGGACCTGGGTTCTGTGGAATGAGTTGGCCCAAGTGGATCAAATGTCAATGAGGCAGCTTTAAGGGGACAGTAACCATTGTATCATAAAGTTTAGGTTGGCCATGGAAAAGGACAATGAATACGGAGCAGGGATAATTAATTGAGGAAAAGCCAACTTCGACGGGATGAGAACGTACGAGTTGACCGAGTTAGAATCAAATGCTGGCGGAAAAGCCGGTGGCTAAACAATGAGTCACCTTCAAAAAAAATGTATTGCAGGAAACATTGAGGTGTATTTCCTTGTTATAGAGGGAGTACAGCAAAGGTTTCTCAGGCTGATTCCAAGGATGTTAGTCTCTCATCATATGACAGTACTAAGTCAGTTAGGATTATAGTCACTGGAGTTTAGAAGTGAGAGGGGATCTCATAGAAACTTGTCTAATCCTGTTAGAATTTTATAAGGTAGACTCATAAAAAATGTTCCCAATGGGCTGGGAGTCCAGAACTAGGGGTCAGAGTTTGAGGATAAGGGATAAACCTTTTAGAACTGAGGTGAAGAGAAATTTCTTCACCCAGAAGGTAGGTGAATGTGTGGAATTCACTGCCACAGAATGTAGTTGAGGTCAAAATGTTATCTGACTTTTAGAAATTAGATATAAAGAACAAAAACAGGCCCAACGAGCCCATGCCACCATTTTAACATTACCAGTCCCCATGACCCTTATCAATGCTTATGGCATTCCACACTGAGGGAAAACTAATTTAGGGACAATTTATTACCTTCAATCAGCCTAATACCACATCTTTGGGGTGTGGGAGGAAACCGGAGCACCTGGAGAAAACCCACGCAAGCACGGGGAGAATGTGCAAACTCCCACAGACACTGGCCCAAATCCATGTGTCTGCACAGCAAACAGTGATAGTCACTGAGCTGTCATGTTGGCCAGCATCTGGTCCAGTTTAAGCACACACTAACGACATGAAGTACTAGGCTATTCTCGAACATCCAACAGCAGCCCTCGTACAACCCATCGCGTGTATACCCCTCGTTGGGCAACAAGGCGGACCGACTTAAAACCTGTGAATTAAAATATGGTTCTAGGGGCTAAAGGGATCAAGGCGTACAGAGGGGAAGAGGGATCAGGATATTGAATTCGATGGTGGAGCATGCTCGAAGGGCGGAATGGCCTATTCCTGCTTCTAGTTTCTATGTTAAGGACATATAAATCGATAGCAGCCTGGATGACAAGATGGAGGTGAAGATGAATAGGAAGGAAGATGCATACGACAGATGTTAGGTAGAAAGTACAAAGGGGAATCAGGTCAGATGTAAAAGAACCAGCGGGGAAGTGCTAAAAACAAGGGAGCAAGAAAGTGGAGATAGATTCACAGAATCCCTACAGCACAGCACCAGGCCATTTAGCCCATCAAGTCTGCACCGATCACAATCCCACACAGGGTCTATTCACATAATCCCACATATTTACCCTGTCAATCCCCTGACACTACAGTCAATTTAGCATGGCCAATCAACCTTTGGACGGTGGGAGGAAACCAGAACACCCAGAGGAAACCCACACAGACATGGGGAGAATGTGCAACTCCACACAGTGACCCCCAATTCTTGACTTCAATCATTCATTTCCTAAAGACTTCTATTGCCTTCTTAAGGCTCTTTTTAAAACTAATCCTTTACCTTTATTTGTCTGACTACAGCTTTAAGTGCCTTGTGAAGCTTTACATGGTGAAACTGTCTTCTAGATTAAAACCAGTTTGACTTATCAGCATCTCTCCAGGTTGAACCAGTACAGACCAGAGGAGGCTCCAGTTCAATCTGTGCAACATTTGCTTATTACAGTAAGAAGACTGCTGTTAAGAAAGCTGCAATTGATATCAATGTCTTGGATTAGAGGGGAAAACTATCAGGATTTCCACTTTTGAATGATACCCAGGGGTTCCCCATAACAAATGCATTTGCTCAGTGACTGAGGACAGGTTTGAGCAGTGTGGACTTTATACAGTGTAGAAAGTCACCAAGGTTGTTACTTCAGCACTTCTCAAAAACATCTCTTCCACCATCCAGAAGGACAAGGACAGCAGATGCTTGGGAAGACCATCACTGCTAAGTCATTCAGGACTCTAGTCTTCACCATTACTTCATTATCACTGATTCAGAGCCCTGGCACCTCCTACTTAACAGCATTGTGGGAGTACCTCTACCACTAACTCAAGGGGTAAACAGGAATGGGAAATAAATCCCAGCCACAGTAACAATTCCCATACCATAAAGAGTTATTAGAATTCTACTTTTCAACAAACTATTATAAATACACAGCAAAGGGAAGGGCTCAAGCAAAATCTGAGCATTGGGATACAGCTGATTTCAGACCAATACCCACAATCTATAGAGAACAAATTAAGTAAAAAGGTATTTTATTCAGCAGGTAATGAATCGATTACACACAGAATCTACTTTCTGAAGGCAGATTCCCAGAGTTCTAACAGCACATTGACTATGACGAATTTAAGTGATGATGAAAGGTTAACCGATCATGATATTTGCACCAGGCAGTCTCTTGTCATTAGTGGCAATCATTTTCAAATAATGGCACTTGAATAATTGAGTTGAGATTATTTGCATTAATAAAAAAATCTCTACAATCCAGAACTGAAAGACGCTTCACCAAAGCCTCGAGTCGCTTTGGAATGTTCTCAACACGTGCACATACGGACAGTTTGTCATTTTTATTTTAAATTATGGATCAGTGCAAACAACTGTACAAAAGCAGGAGTTTATCAGAAGTCCAGGACACAATCAGGTCGGTATTACTGTGAAATCTATGCAAATATCCTTCAACCATTTTAATGAATGATAATTACTAAGAAATAAAATAAAGACAGGTTACTGACAAGCACATAACATTTATCAATTTTGCTCACTGGATAACAATTCAATTGAATCACTCATCTGTATTTATTAATGTTTACTTATAGGCCGCTATCCTGAACATTCCTGGCACCGACTGATACTCAGCTAGAAATATAGATTTCTTTTAATAGGGAAAATTCAATTTAAAATAAAGTACTTTCCACATGCATAATTACAAAACAAAAAGTGGCCTGGAGACTTTTCACAGTTCTTTGTAACAAAAGCCCCCACCTCCATTAAAAAAACTCAAAAGATGTTTTCTATGTGCTTACCAACACCATTTCACCTCATGGCTTTTAACTTTATATGTGGGATATTGTAACTTTCATTCACCAAAAATGAACTGTAGAAAAGGATATATAACAATGGTTGTTACAGTTCACTGCTTGTACAGCTTTCTGGTCAGAGTTTTGTTAAGTGCAGCTGCAATGAAATAAATCATGCAAGAGCTCTTCAAATTGAGGTCTCTTTACGATCCTTGCTTGGAGAGGGTTTCAAAGTTTCCTTCACAGATTTAGGCTGCTCCTGCGCGATTCTTGTGTCGCTCACAGCGTCCCGGTGCAATTGTGCACTAGTGGCATTCTCTCCAAGCTCCTCTGCATCTTCCTGAGTCTGTTTCTCTTGTTTCAATCTTTGCAGCTGTAACAGTCGAAGCTGCACTCGCAGCTCGATGATGGCCTCCCGTTCATCATGGATCGCTTGATTCAGGTGGTTGTTCTTCACCTGACACGAGAAGAAAGTGAACGCTAAACTGCCTCAGCCACAATTGGGTGCAATTCATAAATAAAACTCAAAAACAATCCTTTAGAGTTCTCTTGTTCAGCAAAAAAAATTACAGATTGTAACTATTGACATAAAAATAACCAAATCATTTGCAAAAAATATATGGCTGTGATTATGTGTGCCACAACACAAGGACAGCACTTCCTACAGTTGCATTCTCAGTGTATCACAGCATCAGTTACAAGCATTAAAGCAAATAAGTTGGCTTGACATAGACTAACAATGAGTTAAAGTTACCCATTTTAGGCCTTTGTAGTTCGTAACATACAAACGTAGAAACTAGGACCGGTTGCATGCTGTTGTATCAACCTGTCATTTACCAATTGCTCCTTCTGTCAATAATTCATCATTAGAAGTATGTTTTGCAAAGATACACACACACACACACACACACACACACACACACACACACTCAGGACATTAGTAAATGATATCCTTAATCTTCTAATGTGGAAAATTCATTGCAACATTAAGGGTACTTTTTAGCAAAATATTAATAAAAATGTATTTTTACAAAACGATTTTAAAAAAACTCATTAGCCAATATGGGACTTTAAATGATGACCCTGGGATTAAGAGCCCCATTATGTATCAAATGAGCTACCTGTGGAAATTCCTGCGTAAAACTTCAACGGACTGGATTTAACTTGAGACAGCACTCACATAGCATTTCATTGAGATGGAGTTCCCATCCCAGATTGGGAACTGGCATGAATTGTTGCCAGCAAGTTATTTTTCTCTGTGTGCCACAGTGATACCACTCAAAACTGCCGTCAACCAGAAGAGCATCAGGGACAGTTGCTCACGGACTGACAGTCACAGAATGGGCAAAGTGTACACAGTCACTGTTCCTGATGGATTTCCAGTCGTTGATGGGAATTAGTGGAACTCTATACTGTCTGCGTGGGTAAAACATGGTCAGCGAAAACCTGGTGACCAGATTTCTCAATTTACATCTGGAAGGTGCTAAGTGAAATCTACAAGCTCATGACATTCTCTATAGAATCCTGCACTTTTATTTTCAGCAGGTGAAGTGAACTGCATAGACTCTCTCAAATATTCTGTGATGACTAAAATTCAAGGCCACAAATAGTCAGAAAACAAAACACACGGACTGTAGTGTTCAAAGGAAGTAGCCACATTGAGTGATTCCCACTAGCTCCTGTTATTTCCACGTTCCCGTCACCGGCTGCTGAATTGAAAATTATATAAAATAAAATACTTGAGTTATGAATATCTGGAACAGCAATGGTCAAGGGCAAATTATGAATATTTGGAATGTTAATTGTCTCAACTGAAAAATAATTATATGGAAGTTGTCTAATTGTCAAAGTTAGTACTATTCACTAACTTTGCTGTCCAGAAGATTTAGTGGCTCCTTTCAGGGTAATTAGGAATCTAATGGTATAAATTTACCTCTAATTCTTCATTTTGACGCTGAAGATCTTCCAGGATGAGCTGCAGCTCTTCCTCATCCTCACTCTCGCTCTCACTCTCAGAGGAATATTCCTCAGTTTCACTCCGCCCGTGCTGATGCTGTCGGCTAAACAACAGACAGGAAAAAACATTTTAAATATGTCATCTTACATGGAAGTGAGCCACGTGTAGTAACTTGTACACACGGTATTTTAAATGGGTTTAATTTTTATGATTCCCCGATCCTGTCTTTGACAATTACCCTGCGAACGGTAAGTCAGATATCTGGCATCCTCAGCCACCCACCAAGAGATACCACTGAAAAAAGTGACAGTGCTGCCTGAGTGCAGTAAATGCCACAACAGTTGAATTATGAGAAGTGACTGACTTCATTATTCCCCAACAGAGATGTGGTTTTGAGATGGGAAAGGATTTCCAGCTGGGAATGTCAAACAGGTGCAGGATACACTTGGTTACATCTCAGCCTTGTAATCTTAAATTCCTACCTTTCCTTCAACCACAAATAATTGTCTTAACCTTAGCTGCAATTACAGAATGACTGCAATTGACTAAAGCACTAACACTGGATGCTGTCATGAAGCAAAAAGCAATAGAAATGCAGAATGTGTACAGTAGAATACTATTTTATAGTTCTATTTTTGTGTTTTCTCTGCATTAAATCCATTTCATTGCTTTCCCTTCTATATTCTTCAATTATCGAGTGTCCTTTTCTCTCATTCTGTGCATTCGTCCCCGCCCCTCCTTTTTGTTGACCTCTGCTGACTGCCTTCAGTCGATTAGGCCCCACACTCTCCAAGCTCCCTCCTCTTGCAGCTCTCAATGACTCCTTCTTCAACACACTGCTTAAAGCCCACCGTCTAAGCTCTGGTGAACTTCCTATGGCTCAATATCCTTTCCGTAAAACTAAAACAAAGAATGAATGAACTTGCATGTATAGAACACCTTTTATAACCTCAGAATGGCCCAAGGACTTTACAGCTAATGAATTACAGGGACCACAGCAGCCAATTTGCACTTAATAAGGTCCCACAAACAGCAATGCGATAATGACCAGATAATCTAATTAAGTTAACTGAAGAAAAATATTGGCCAAAACACCATGCAGAGGGCAGTCAAATATTTTTCTAATGAAAGATACTATATAAGTGCACCAACCACTGCTATTGTTTAGGAAAAAAGCACAAGCCTCCAACGAAGTGGGAAATCCGCAGTAATCCCTCTACCATTCCCTCAATGTCCACCCTAAACGTTCTGGGGTACACCCAGCCCTGGATATCAATTGTAAGCAACACCAGCCTCTTCATTTTCTTATGCATATTGGTTCCTCAAAACTACTTCATATTAAGAATAAGACTTCCTTCACTCCCAAGTATTCCAAGAACTGCTGTTTTATCTAAACTGCTGATTTGAATGGCCTCTTTTGTTTAATGGTTAAAACCGTTACAAAGAGAGTTCTTTGCAAATGTTTTGGCTGCTCAATAATGCTATCCACCTTTCTTGAAATTTGTAAGCAGCTTCAGCAACAACTGTACTCCAAAAATAGTTCATAACTTAGGAATTCTCAATGTTGCCATATAGCTCCTTATCATTCAATAGAGTGAAAGGAAATATCATTGGTCACTAATTCAGAACAATCTGGATTGATCAGTCTCCTGAGATGGAACTAAAATGCAACGGCAATCAATCACTTCACAAACCTAACAAAGGGCTACTTAAATTCAATCAAGTGCGACTCTCACCAGCTTTCACAGATGCACCATAGAAAGCATCCTTTCTGAATGTATCACAACTTGGTGTGGCTCCTGCTCTGACCAAGACTGCAAGAAACTACAAAGAGTTGTGAACAAAGCCCAGTCCATCACACAAACTAGCCTCCCATCTGTCTACACTTCCCGCTGCCTCGGAAAAGCAGCCAGCAGAATCAGGGATCCCACGCACCCCAGACGTTTTCTCTTCCACCTTCTTTCGTCCAGAAAAAGATACAAAAGTCTGAGGTCACGTACCAAACAATTCAAGAACAGCTTCCCTGCTGCCGTCAGACTTTTGAATGGACCTACCTTATAATAAGTTGATCTTTCTCTACACCCTGGCTATGACTGTCACACTACATTCTGCACTCTCTCCTTTCCTTCCCTATGCACGGTATGCTTTGTCTGTAGAGTGCATAAGAAACAATACTTTTCACTATGCTAATACGTGACAATAATAAATCAAATCAACAGATAATATGGGGATTTTAACAGTAAAGCATATTCATTTATAATCCTCCCCATCCACACAAAAGTTCTCAAGTTCTGCTCTTTGTACAAATTTTTATGCTTTCACTCACCTTTGAATTTCTGCAATCTCAGCTCGGAGGCGTTCAATTTCTTCTTTCTCAGATGCAATTTGCCGCCGTAAAAACTGCTCCATGGCCACCAGTTCCTCCTGCTCTGTCAGGATCTCATTCTCCTTTAAAACAACTCTTCCACATGAGAACTAGCAACTCTCGAGCAATGTCAAAACCATGACAGCGAGGAACTGTGCCCTGCTGTGCCTCGAATGTAATGTACCACACTACGCTGGAGACTGGCACATTCTGAATGTTTCAATAATTCAATTATGCAACTTTAATACTTAGTAAACTGAAACCACATTTCCACTCCTTTATCTATTCCTCAAAGCAATAATGTATTGTAAAATATCATTCTACAAGAACTGCGGTTCTCCAGTACCATGTACAAATAGGTTTTCGGTTCTGGAGGCTACAGTTGAGGAGGATTCAACTGGGGATAGCCAAAGGGAGCAGGTCTCTGGGGATGAGCCTATTGTAAAAGCTCAGGTGGTTAGGGGTTGCAAAAGATTGGGACTTGTGATTGGGGACTCCACCGTTAAAGGGACGGATAGGAGAGTCGGTAGCAATGATAGGGACTCAGGGCTGGTGTGTTGCCTACCAGGGGCTGGGGTCCGGGATGTATCAGAGAGGATATTCAAGACTCTCAGGGGGAGAGGGAGATCAACCCCAAGTTATAATTCATGTGGGGACGCATGATATAGGGAGGCTAAGGGAAGGGGATATTAAGCAGAGATTCATGGAGTTGGGGTGGAAGCTAAAGGCCAAGTCAGACAGAGTGGTTATCTCTGGACTCTTGCCTGTGCCACGGGATAGTTTAGAGAGGAATAGAGAGAGGGAAAGTTTGAACTCGTGGCTGAGGGGATGGTGCAGGAGGGAGGGGTTCAAGTACTTGAGCAATTGGGGCTCGTTCTGGGGAAGGTGGGACCTCTATAAGAGGGATGGGCTACACCTGAACCAGAGGGGAACAATATCCTGGGGGGTAAATTTGTGAAGGTTATGCGGAGTGGTTTAAACTGATTCAGAGGGGGGGTGGGATCCTGAGTAGAGGGGGTGAAAGTGAGGGGGGCATAGATGGGGACTGCAATGCACAGCATTGTGGGGGTGGGGCGGAGCAGGGTTTGAAATGCGTATACTTTAATGCGAGGAGTATTCGCAATAAAGTGGATGAACTTGCAGCATGGACCAGTACCTGGGACTTTGATGTTGTGGCCATTTCAGAGACTTGGATAGAGCAGGGTCAGGAATGGATGTTGCAGGTCCCGGGGTACAAATGCTTTAGCCGGAATAGAGAAGGAGGTAGAAGGGGGGGTGGGGTAGCATTATTGGTCAAGGACTGTATCACAGTGTCAGAGAGGAACTTTGATGAGGACTTGTCTGTTGAGGTAGTATGGGCGGAGATTAGAAATAGGAGAGGAGAGGTCACCCTGTTGGGAGTCTTTTATAGGCCTCCAAAAAGTTCTAGAGAGGTTGAGGAAAGGATTGCGGAGACGATCCTTGTTAGGAGTGAAAGTAATAGGGTAATTGTTATGGGGGACTTTAACTTTACTCATGTTGATTGGAATTGCTATAGCTCTAGCTCGTTAGAGGGGTCAGTTTTTGTTCAAAGTGTGCAGGAAGGTTTTTTGACTCAGTATGTAGATAGGCCGACTAGAGGTGAGGCTATATTGGATTTGGTGCTGGGTAATGAGCCAGACCAGGTGCTAGACTTGGAAGTTGGTGTGCATTTTGGGGATAGTGACCACAATTCGATTACGTTCACCTTAGTGATGGAAAGGGATAGGCATGAACCTCGGGTCAGTAGTTTCAGCTGGGGGAAGGGTAATTATGAGGCTATTAGGAGAGAATTAGGAAGCATTGGTTGGACTAGGAGATTACAGGGACTGGGAACGTCCGAGATGTGGAGATTTTTCAAGGAGCAGCTACTGCGGGTCTGTGATAGGTATATCCCTGTCAGGCAAGGAGGATTTGGTAGGCCCAGGAAACCGTGGTGCACTAAAAAAGTTGATTCGTTGGTTAGGAAGAAAAAGGAGGCTTATGTTCGGATGAGGCTTGAGGGCTCAGGTAGTGCATTAGAAAGTTTTAGATTGGCTAGGAGGGAGTTGAAGAGGGAGTTAAGAAGGGCTAAAAGAGGACATGAGATGACTTTGGCTGATAGGATTAAGAACATAAGAACATAAGAACATAAGAAATAGGAGCAGGAGTAGGCCATCTGGCCCTTCGAGCCTGCCCCGCCATTCAATAAGATCATGGCTGATCTGTCGTGGCTCAGTTCCACTTTCCCGCCCTCTCCCCATAACCCTTAATCCCCTCTCTTATCAAAAACCCATCAACCCGCTTCTTAAAAATATTTAGCGAGGCAGCCTCCACCACTTCAACGGGCAGAGAATTCCAGAGATTCACCACCCTTTGAGTGAAGAAGTTCCTCCTCAACTCCGTTCTGAACCGCCCCCCCTTTATCTTGAGGCTGTGCCCCCTAGTCCTACTGAACCCTAAGGCGTTTTACAGGTATGTCAAGAACAGAAGGTTGGTTAGGGCAAGATTAGGGCCAGTTACAGACAGTAGAGGAAAGTTGTGTGTGGAACCGGAGGAGATTGGAGAGGCGTTGAACCAATATTTCTCTTTGGTGTTCACGCAAGAGGACATGAATGTAGCTGAGGAGGACACTGGGGTGCAGGGGTGTAAAATAGATAGTATTGCAGTTGATACGGGGGATGTGCTGGATATTCTAGAGGGTTTGAAAATAGATAAGTCCCCTGGTCCGGATGGGATTTACCCTAGGATTCTCTGGGAGGCAAGAGAGGTGATTGCGGAGCCTCTGGCTCTGATCTTCAGGTCGTCGTTGGTCTCTGGTATAGTACCGGAAGATTGGAGGACAGCAAATGTTGTCCCATTGTTTAAGAAGGGGAGCAGAGACTTCCCTGGGAATTATAGACCGGTGAGTCTTACTTCTGTGGTGGGTAAGGTTTTGGAAAGGATTATTAGAGACAGGATTTATAGTTATTTGGAGAGTAATGAATTGATTAGAGACAGTCAGCATGGTTTTGTAGCGGGTAGGTCGTGCCTTACTAACCTTATCGAGTTCTTTGAGAAAGTGACCAAAGAGGTGGATAGGGGTAAGGCAGTTGACGTGGTGTATATGGATTTTAGTAAGGCGTTTGATAAGGTTCACCATGGTAGGCTTCTGCAGAAAATGCAGATGTATGGGATTGGGGGTGATCTAGGTAATTGGATCAGGAATTGGCTAGCAGATAGGAGACAGAGGGTGGTGGTTGATGGTAAATATTCATCATGGAGTTTGGTTACGAGTGGTGTGCCTCAGGGATCTGTTTTGGGGCCACTGCTGTTTGTAATTTTTATTAATGATCTGGATGAGGGTATAGTTGGGTGGATTAGTAAGTTGGGTGGATTAGTAAGTTTGCTGATGACACCAAAGTCGGAGGTGTGGTAGATTGTGAGGAAGGGTGTCATAGTTTGCAGGGTGACTTAGAAAGGTTGCAGAGCTGGGCCGCGAGGTGGCGGATGGAGTTTAATTTGGAGAAGTGTGAGGTAATTCATTTTGGTAGGAATAACAGATGTGTTGAGTATAGGGCTAACGGGAGGACTTTGAATAGTGTGGAGGAGCAGAGGGATCTAGGTGTAGGTGTACATAGATCCCTGAAAGTTGGGAATCAAGTAGATAAGGTTGTTAAGAAGGCATACGGTGTCTTGGCGTTTATTGGTAGGGGGATTGAATTTAGGAGTCGCAGCGTCATGATGCAACTGTACACAACTCTGGTGCGGCCGCACTTGGAGTATTGTGTGCAGTTCTGGTCCCCACATTACAGGAAGGATGTAGAGGCTTTGGAGAGGGTGCAGAGGAGGTTTACCAGGATGTTGCCTGGTATGGAGGGGAGATCCTATGAGGAGAGACTGAGAGATTTGGGGTTGTTTTCGCTGGAAAGGCGGCGGCTAAGAGGGGACCTTATTGAAACATATAAGATGATTAGAGGTTTAGATAGGGTGGATAGTGATAGCCTTTTTCCTAGGATGGAGAAAGCTAGCACGAGGGGGCACGGCTTTAAATTAAGGGGGGGTAGCTACAGGACGGATGTCAGGGGCAGGTTCTTTACCCAGAGGGTGGTGAGGGACTGGAATGCCCTGCCAGCTGCAGTTGTAAATGCGCCTAGTTTGGGGGCGTTTAAGAGATCTGAGGATAGGTTTATGGATGAAATGGGATTGGTTTAGATTAGTGGGTTAGTGTTTTTTTTTAAAAGCTGGTCGGCGCAACATTGTGGGCCGAAGGGCCTGTTCTGCGCTGTAATGTTCTATGTTCTAAAGCGAAAGCAAAGTACTGCAGATGCTGGAAATCTGAAGTAACAACAAAAAAATGCTGGAAATACTCAACAGATTTGATAGCAAGTGAAGGGAGAAACAGAGTCAACATGTCAGGTCAATAGTCTTTTAATGACAAAGAGCTTGATGCTAATCCACATGCTTCTGTGTCTTTCCATCAAATGTGTGCCCTCAAAGATATTGTTTCCCAATTACCTACGTTAAATTGCATCCATCACACTTTATAAATTATCTTCTAAATACTTTCTAAAACCCATGCATTTCTAATACTTACTAATATAATCTCAAATTATGGATTCAAAGAGATGTTAAACTGATTGATAATTAGCCAATTCTGCCCTCTCTGACTTCATTTAACGGTCTAAAGTATATGCAATGAGGGGCCAGTGACACCTCCAGTCAGAGCTCTCATTTAAACCCAATTCCTTTCCATATTATCCCTTTACTGTTGCAAGTCTTCTAGTACACCAGAATTCTTACACTATTTGTAAAAACTAATGCACAATTTTGATAGACCTGTCATATCAGCATTTTCCATAATTAGATTATGTAATTGATTCATGGTCACTTTTACCTTATTTCTACTATTCTTAGACTTGTAACATGCTTATAAAACCTTTACCTATATTACCTGCTAGCTTTTTTTTTTCATATTTTGCTTTAGTATTTCCTAATTTCCTCCTCATCCCCAATACGGTTTAATTCTCCCATCCCCTCACAATTTTGACTACTCTTAACCCGAATATTAGTACATATTTCCTCACAGGTTATTTTGATCTCTTAAGTTACCGATAAAACTCAAATATTTGATGCATCACTTTTCTGCCTACAGGACGATACTTATTTGGTACTCTTGTCACCCCATATTTGAGGGCTGGTCACTGCAGACCTATCAACCCATTCCATAACCTGTCAGTTAAAGTAGGCTAGATTCTCTCTCACCACACCAAAATACCCTTCTTCTAGTCCAGCACCCTCATCTTCCACTCATTATTCTTTCTGCCTTTACACTGAACGTGAACATAATGTGGTCATCACTTCCCAGTTGCTCGACTCTCCATCGGCTATTTTCCTTATTTCATTTCCCAAACTAAAAGGAACAAAGCTCCCTTTCTTCTCAGACAAAAAGCATATTAATGCAGGAAGTTGCTCTAAATGCATTCTAAAAGGTGTTCTCAACTCAGATCACTACCGTATATTAGTTTCCTTCCAATGGGAGGATTAAAGTCATCCACTGCTTCCTTGATGCTCTTCTAGTTTCTCTAATCTCTCCACATAACAGAAACCCCTCAGCCCTGATGCAAATCTCCCTCACCTCCGAGGGTTTGACATTCTGTCTAAAGTGTGGTGTGCAGATTTGGATGCAATACTCGAGCTAAGCCCTAACCAGTGATTTAGAAAGACTCAGCACAAGTTCTTCGCTCCTATTTTTGATGGCTCTACTTATAAAGCCAAAAATACCATGTTTTTTTTTAAAAATCAGCCTCATCAACTTGTCCTGTCACCTTCAAAGATTTGCATGAGAAAACCCAGATCTCTGTTCCTGTATCCACTCCAAAATTATATTTCTTGAAATTTATATTTTTCTCTAAAATGCATTACCTTACACTTCACTGCACTATTTTGCATTTGCCATGTGTTTACCCATTTCACTACTCTGTGCTCTTCTGAAGTCTGTTTCTGTTCTCCTTACTATTTACCACATTTCTAAGTCTGGCATAATTCGAGAACTTTTAAATTATGCCCCCATACCCATGTCCAGGCCATTAAAATATGTTAAAAGAGCACTGACTCTAATACCGACCCCCTGTGAAACACTAATACATACTTCCCTCCAGTCTAATCAACCATCATTCACCAATACTCTCCGCTTTCTTTATCTTTCAGCTATTTCCACATCCACACTGTATTTACTACTTTAAGATCCCATGGGTATCAATTTTGAAATTCTTTTGCATGATACTTGACCAAACACCTTTTAAAATTCCAAATGGATATCAGTCGCACCACCTTCATCAGTCCTCTGTGTTATTAACTGGAAGAGCTCTAATCAAGTTTGTCAGATATGACATGTCTTAAACAAACCTATCCTTCATTAACCTGCTCTGATGAAGGATCATCCAGACGTGAAACATTGGCTCTATTTTCCCTCCACAGATACTGTCAGACCAGCTGAGATTTTTCAGTATTTTCTGTTTTTGCTTCATTAACCCACATTTGTCCAAATGATAACCAATTTTGTAAAAGATTTTTAATTGAACACCCTGTGTTCCATTATCCTTACAATATATAAAAGGGCATGTTTCTGTTCTCTGGGAACGTTAGCAGGTTAGTGAAATGGTATCTTTACACCGAGCACAAGAATATATATTTCGAATGCACCTAAATACTAACAGAAATTTAATTTCTTTAAAGAGGGACATCTTTTCCTTTAGAAAATTAAAAGTTACTTGAAAATAATTTAAAGCCCAGGTAGTGTATGCAGTAACTTCATTGTAGTGTTAACATAAGCCTACTTGCGACACTAATAAATAAACTTTAACTTTTATGCTCTTGCATTCAGATTGCAACTTGGTCACAAACACTAAAATCAACGTGGAACCAAAAATTAATTGAGCACTGAATAAAGCCAAAACGTTATTCTGCTATTGAATATACCTGAGCGAGTAAAATATTGATAACTTCTTCTTCATTCTCATTCATTTCTTCTTTAGAAACATCCTCCTTGGAAAGGCTAGCAATTTCCTGGGCAATCTTTGTTTCACATTCCTGAAAATGCATACAGAAACACACGGATAAAGCCAATGACATGGACTGGCTGTAGTTTCTGGTCAGCATGGAATGCTCCAATTCGTATTCTCCAATCACAACTGTACAATCTTCTCAGGCAAATGAGAAACCTTTGCTTATTTAGACAAAACATAACAGTTCCACAAAATCTCAAGAAAATAGGGGTGGCACTGCTGCCTCACAGCAGGGACCTGGGTTTGATTCCCAACTTGAGTCACTGTGCGGAGTCTGCATATTCGCTCCTCTGGGTGCTCCAGTTTCCTCCCACAGTCCAAAGATGTGCAAGTAGCTGCATTGGCCATGTTAAATTCTCCCTCAATGTACCAAAATAGGCACTGCAGTGTGGCAACTAGGGGATTTTCACAGTAACTTCATTGTAGTGTTAACATAAGCCTACTTGCGACACTAATAAATAAACTTTAACTTTTATGCTCTTGCATTCAGATTGCAACTTGGTCACAAACACTAAAATCCAACACAACGCGAGAGTGGAACATTCATCCGGCCTACAGCTTTCCCAAATAAGCAGGAGACTGCAGGCTGTAAAGAACAGATTCAATTTAAACCCAAATCTCGGGTCATGCATAACATACACTTGAAAGAGTGATTCCTCAGGTTTGTGTGCTGGAAATTACTCCTACACTTGCATCCATCTGGGAGCTGAATGGAGCAAGTATTGCAATTATCAGCAAGGATATGGAAAATATTCGGACCCATTTCCAGTTCCTGATCGAATAGTTAGACAGCATCTTTGGGATAGTGACCATGAGATGATTGCAGTATCACAGCTTTACTTTGGGCTGGGTGGGGGCAAGGGGGGTTGGGGGGGGGGGTGTGGGTGACAGTCTGGGTCTGCGTGGGTTTCCCCCAGGTGCTCCGGTTTCTTCCCACAGTCCAAAGATGTGTGGGTTAGGTGGATTGGCCATGCTAAATTGCCCCTTTGTGTCAGAGAGACTAACTAGGGTAAATGCATGAGGTTATGGGGATACAGCCTGGGTAGGATCGTGGTCAATGCAGACTCGATGGGCCGAACGGTTTCCTTCTGCACTGTAGGGATTCTATTTTATGCTTTATGGCATCAATTTACGTAGACTTACGGAAGTCAAGGAAACTGTGAAGTTGAAATGAAAGTCAAGGTTTTGTAGTGTGTTGTTTAAAGGTGGTCATAGAAGATCAACTAGGTTGGAGGAAGAAATATTTTTCCAGTTGCATACCTGGAATCATGATCAGAGCTTGGGGTATACAGTCCAGGAAATTAAGCTGAAAAGAACAATAGATGGAGAAATTATATTTTCCTGCAGCTTTAGGGATTAGTCAGTTCTTATGTTAGGCTGTCACGCATGATTCATTTGCTGTGCTTGGATTGGAGGTGAGAGGGGACAGTAAGACCTCGGAAGCTGACTAAGCTCACTCAATCATAAAGCATGATAGACGCAGCAGTGAGTTGTTACGACTGTCCTTCAGCTTCCAGCTAAAAGCTGCAGACTTCACGAGAAAAGTCAGAACCAATAAAAAAAATCACACAATAGAGGGGAGAAGAAAAAAATCAGGGTTGAGGCAAAATGGAGAGTGGAGAATATAATTTAAGATATATATACATACAGTTAGTAATTAAAAATGCAACATGGAGCATGACTGAATATTCAATCATTTCAACTAGACACAAAAATTACAGTAATACTATAAAAAAGAGCTTTAGGATTACTGGAGATTTGTCCAAGCGACAGCCAATAGGCCCTGGGCAAACTGACCCACAAAGGCAAAGTAATTCAGTTATCTGCAATTATCTTTCTCACTCACTCTTATGCCCGATTCAATCTATGCAGGCTTGGAGATTTGCAACGGTTTGGCTGTTTTTACTGCTGAAGGGCAGTGAGTCCTAAATCAGATTGTCAACATCTGTTAATATCACAGCTTGATAGCGTGCAAGTTCAGGAAAAAATGTTGATTTAAAAATTTGCAGCTCACAAAATCAAAGCCTGGAAACTCCTGTTTTATTGCAGCGTGTTACAAACCACACGAGAAAGTCTTATACTTGCAATATATGAAAGTTCCTCTCGATGTCTTACACTGCAAGACAATACCGAAGGGCTTTCTTTTCTTTATTCTTTGATAGGATGTGGATATTGCTGGCAATAACCTTGCCCATCCTGAATTGCCCTTAAACCGAGTAGCGTGCTAAAACATTGCAGAAGGCAGTTAAGAATCAATCACACTGCTGTGGTTTTGGAGTCACGTGTAGGCCAGGCAAAGATGGCAGATTTCCTTCCCTAAGGGGCATTTGTGAATCAGATGGCTTTTTACAACAATCATGATACTTTCTTGGTTACCATCACCGCGACTAGCTTTCAATTCCCAGATTATTTTACAGAATTTAAACAACACCAGCTGCCATTGTGGGATTTGAGCCCTAGTTCCTCAGGCGTCTCAGAATAGTCCAGTGAATTACCACTATGCCACTGTCTTCACCATCCTGCTAAAACTCACCTGTCTTTTTGCTTCACGCAGTTTACGCTTTAGTGCTGTTAAAATTCGCTGCACCTCCCACAACCTTTCTTCTTTGGATAAGTCTTTTATGCCAGCTTGGAGGTCTCTGTGCAAGCAATTCAATAGGAATTCCTGGAGGGATAGAGTGAAAATTTGAGCGGAGAGTACTGTACCATCACACGAATCCACAAAGTTAAAAGATTCACATAGTTAAAAACCAAATGATGCTAATTTCCGTTTACTCCACCAACACATGTTCCCCAATCAAAGGGAATCAAGCATTCTAAGCTCCTGTACCTCTGTTAATGTAATTTATAGTAAGAAATCTCAACACCAAGTTAAAGTCCAAAAGGTTTATTTGGAATCACAAGCTTTTGTAGCACTGCTCCTTCGTCAGATGAGTGGAGAGTCGGGTTCACAAACACGGCATATATAGACACGGACTCAATTGCAAGATAATGGTTGGAATGAGAGTCTTTACAGGTAATCAAGTCTTTACGGGTGATTATCTCTCTTTCCATGTGAGTGGAGGGGGAGATAATCACAGGTTAGAGAGGTGTGAATTGTCTCAAGCCAGGACAGTTAGTAGGATTGTGACTCACCTGATGAAGAGCAGTGCTCCGAAAGCTCGTAAATAAACCTGTTGGACTTTGGTGTTGTGAGACTTCTTGCTATGAGCACCCCAGACCAATGCTGGCATCTCCATATCAATGTAATTTGTAGCTGATCACTAAGAGGTGTGGGTGCTCTAACAGAGGGGACAACCATATAGACCTTTCCTACGCTTTGGCAATAGGAATATTAAAAAAATGGCCTTAACTACACAAACTTACTAAAACTGGGAATGAATGTGATGATTTATAATGGAAAACCCATATCTAACACGGTGCTGAGTAAAAGTACACCAATGGGGTACACCACTGGAAAATCCTGCCAGCTCAAATTTTTGATTAAATCTTAAATTTTTCAAATTAATTTGTCTTTTTCAAAGATTTATTTCTCTGCTCCTTCCTCTATAGTATTCCCTGTTGCCATTCAGTGCTCAGTGCCTGCATTCCTCAAACTAAAAATTAGAAAGTTACTCAAAACTGCCGTTTGTCTTGGAGTCCCATTTTCCCACTTTAATACTGGTGTAATGCATCTTAGTTGTGGACCATATAAATATGTTTTGCCTCCATTAACTCTCAATCTGTAGGGAGAGCAAAGGAGACAAATAAAGGGAAATAAAATAGGAGAAGTTACAAAAATGGAAACGTCAAATCCATATTGCAATGCTCACCATAACATCTGGCAAAATCTTAGTAAAAATCATGGCTCGAGACACCTGCTGGCACGCCCTTAGCATAGATCATAGAATTTTAAAATTTTAGGAGGAGGCCATTCGGCCTTAGTCTGCACTGACTCTCCGACAGAGCATCTTTCCTAGGTCCAGCCCCTTCCCCCATCCCTGTAACCCCACACATCTACCCAACTAATCCCCCTAACCTACACATCTTGGGGCACTAAGGGGCAATGTAGCATGGCCAATCCACCTAACCTGCACATCTTTGGGCTGGGAGGAGCACCTAGAGAAACACCACGAAGACACAGGGAGAACATGTAAACTCCATACCGACAGTCACCCAGGCTGGAATCGAAGCCATGTCCTTAGTGCTGTGAGGTAGCAATGCTAACCATTGTGCCACCCCCTGTCAAGGTTAAAAAAATCATAGATAAATCTGCTTAATGATGTGAAACCTGCTTTATTATTCATGACAGTGCTTAGTACTGAATATCAAAATAAATGGAGATTTTTCAATGCTAAAAATACTGAAGGTCACATTGTAGAATTCACATCTGCATTGTTTAATTATCTACACATTTACACCTACAAATTCAAATACTGTTTAGGAGAGGCCCTTTGGCCCATTGAGCCTATGCCAGCTCTTTGCAAGAGCAATTTACTGAGTTCCACTCCCCTACTGCCTCCTTCCCTAAACCTCCCATGCACTGACTTTCCTGCTCTCCACCTCCCTCCCCAGCCTTCTCACACAATGCCTCTCCTGCTCACTGCCTCCCTTTGAACTTCCATGCATTTCCTCTCCCATTCACTGTCTCCCTGCCCAACCCTCCCCGTGAGTGCCTCCCCAGCTCATGCTCCTTCTTGGGGGAAGGAGCATGAGTGGGAGGCTTGGGGGCCTCTCATGCCCTTTCTGGTTTGCCGCCTGTCTCCGCTATCTTCCCATTTGCAGTGGGAGTTCATGGGAGGAAGGCTGCAGGAGACAGGCAGGGAGATGGTTCCAACCGGAAATAATTTGAGGGAGTTAGTTATGAAGAGTTATGAAATACTTCAGTGACAGTGTACTAGTCCTACATACTATACACAGCTATCAATATGCTTATCTTTTGAAATAATTTTTGCGTTTTATACACCAAGATACCTTCTGAAAGGAATAAATGAAACAAAGAATTGCAATACAATTATAAATTTCCAATTTCCCAGTTGCCCACACTACTTTTCTAGTGAATATCACTGCATAAGGATCACCACAGCTGATGCCAGGAATACCCTGATGACAATCTACACACAGTCCCCACTAATCACAGGTACCAATTAATTACCACAGGAGTTAATTACAAAAGGTGTCACTCAAGCATACTGACTATACTGGGTGAATAAAGCGGCTTCAAATCAACTGTTCACACCTTGTTGAAGTGAGATTACCTTCCCGATGTTTCTGGATGTAGATGTTACATTTTGTTTTTTTTTCATTCTTCCAGGTTTCCTGTGAATCAGGAAGCCTTCCTGGTTCCAGTCATCCAACAGGTCCTCTGGAACAACCACAAGCCCTTACTGGCTGATTTACTGCCACTGACAGCCAAGTTAGTGTCAGAAAACTTGGTCTGGAATAAAGCCTGGGAGTTGGGCCGGACTGCCCCAGTGGTGAACACCACCCAGCAACCTGTTGAACTTCTCACCATAGCAGATCACAAGTTAGAGATGGTGAGGGGATGGTGCCTAGCAGACTTGGACTCAGCCACCAGGTCCAAGGGGTCAAGAGTACAAACGCAGCCAGTGAACTTGACAGAGCAGACAGTGGGTCCAACTGACTGTTAACTGAAGGCTGTCGCACACTGAAGACTTTTACACAGACGTGAACTCTGATACAATGGATGTGGTTACAACTAACTTTTAGTTTTACTTTCCATCATGTTTTAGCCAGTAAATTGAAGTAACACCAATATGCCTGCGTAACTGTAATCCTACTTTCTGTAGTATTGATCATTGGTTATTTAGGAACTCTAGCCGATTTTTCCCTCCTTAACCGTCAAACATTAAAGCCCATGTCAGCAATCCCTACTGCACCCATTTTAAAATGGCTAAACAAGCACAAGTTAGTATAAAATCTAAAGATTTGTAAAGGCCAGTACAATAATAAACCATATGCTTCTGGATGCCGTGGAAGAGCTCAAATCCCTTGGTTTAAAAGATGCCAGGGATGCCATATCGAAATGGTATTTCAGTTGACAGTCCTTCAAACAGATAGAGAAGTCCAAGTGAACAGTGGAGAGTTTAATTATTATGCTTTTCTTCAATCTAAAGCATCAAACTGCCCAGGGTGACTGTGTGGAGTTTGCACATTCGCCCTGTCTCTGCAGGGAGAAGGCAGGAGAATGGGGATGAGAATCATTTCAGCCATGATTGAATGGCAGAGAAGACTCAGTGGGCCTAATGGCCTAGTTCTGCTCCTATATTATGGGTCTTATGTCTTATGGGTTTCTTGCCCACACTCCAAAGATGTTAGGTTGATTGGCAATGCTAAATAGCCCCTGAGTATCATTAGCAGGGTAAGTAGGTGGGGTTAGTGTCAGGCCTGGGTGGAATTGTTGTTGGTGCAGACTCGATGGGCCGAATGGCCTCTTCCTGCACTGTAGGGAGTCTATGAAATAAAAGAGGAAAGGTGGTGTATAGCATTTATTCAATTTTATTGTGTTCTTTTATTCGGTTTAAAAGATGCTTCTAAACATACCTGCCGTCGAATTTCTTCCTTAATGCTCTCCTGTGTCTCAGGCAAGACTGGCATTGTTGCCACATTAGACCAGCGAAGTGGTTTCACAACTGGCTTCAGCTCGATTTCTCCAAACAGCTCTTTAACATGAGTGAAGAATAGGTATAACACACGATTGCTGATCTACAGACGGAAAGGCAGGAATTAGTACACTTCCCAAACATGCTTATTTCTTCCTTGCCTAATTTTCCCCTCCTGAAGAAGCAGTCTCAAACTTGGATATAGTTCAACTGACACCAGTCATCCCAAGTGGCCAATCCTTACATCTGTACTTAAAGGGAAAATGTCCAAATTTCCACCGACAGAGGTTAAATCAGCACCTTGTAAATAACGTTTTGGTGTCACTTAAAATGGGAAAGCATATAAAGATTTATGTATGCATGTCAATAATTATTAGCAGTTTCATAAACCTCCACATAATATTACCGCCATAAAGTAGTTGCACTTCACAGTTCTGTCCTCTGTAATAAGGGATGTAATAATGTAAATGTACAATTCATGCGAAGTTCAAAACTTTTGGCATCTCTTCACAATAAACCCCAGTTCTATCAAAGTGCGCCAAGGGTACATATATCAGATTTGTCAAAAGAAACTATGCTGCCCTTACAGGAACGAATGCTAACTGTGCTGTGAGCTTTGCGAAGAAGCAGAGCCATGATGGGTTATACTCAAGAGCCTTAAAAGGTTTACAACATGGAAACAGGCCTTTCAGCCCAACTTGTCCATGCTGTCCCTTTTTCATAAACCATAATTCTCCATATAATCTTTTAGAAAACAATACAGCACTGCACAAACCATTGATCATTGAAAAATGTCAATGTGCAATCCAGAAAATGCAGAAAGTACTCAGGTCAGACAGCATCTGTGGACAGAGAAAAATAGTTAACATTTCAGGCCTGTAATCTTTCATTAAAACTGTTCCATTGCAAGATCACATATCTGAAGTCTCTGCTGATGCTGCTGGACCTGAATATTTCCAGCATTTTCTGCATTTAATACAGGCTCCCAGCATTTGCAGTATGTTGCTTTTGCATGCTAACAGTCTTGTAACACCTAAGTGCATCATGATTTTTATTTATATGTTTGTTCATGACATGCGTATGTTGCTGGCAATGCCTGCATTTGTTGCCCATCCCTAACTGTCCTCAAGAAGGGTATTGGTGATCAATGTTGTTGAATTGCTGCAGTTCTGATGTAGTATATGGTGCAAAATCTGACTGTAGTCTTGTTAGTTAATATGGACCCTATAGATAACACTTTCAAGAATGGCATTTGTTCTGTCCAAGAATTAGTGCCTCCAGAATGGGGTGATACAAAGAAGATTGTAGAGGCATTGTTAAAGTCTCCCCCAATCGCGACATAACACATACACCCATGTCAAAGCTTAGAGTGAGCCTGATTTCACATTGTAAAATCTACTATTAATTCAAGTTTGGAAGCAATGTGCTGCAAATGAACATCGCCACAGGTAGACATTCCTTCTCTCCCACCAAAACCTCCCATGTGGCTATACCTCCACCACTTTAATCCAATAGGATTTTCTTCAACCATGTTAAACCACTGCTCCCATTTTCCCAGACAGCATTGCTGGCTACAGTTCAGCTGCTGTCATTTACACCTCCTCACGACCCATCTTTTGTTTTCACTTATCCTATTTCCAGTCATCTTTGCCTTGCATCATTCCACTGTTTCTCTCTCCATAGATGCTGACTGACATAAGTATTTCTGGCATTTCCAGCTTTATTTATTTCCAGTACCTGTAGAATTATGCTCCTGTGTGTCAGGGTTACTTTGCATCACTTATTCTAGCCAAAAGATAACCTATATTTCGTTCCATATAACTGTAGACCCACTTGCCTTACCCACTTCATCATGCACCAAGTGTTAAAATCTCCAGACTTCTCACTCTAAGATGGAGGCAATCAGTAAGCTGCCTCTATTACCATCCTTTCTTCCTGTCACTCCTGGCCTCCCCACATCCCCACCCATTTGAGCTCTGAGCTCGACCTTACTCTACATGGAGTAGGGTAGCGTTGTCTGTTGTATCCTGTAGACAGAAGGAATAACACTATGGTCAGCCACAGGGAGTACAAATCCTGATCCTGCCATTTCAGCACTGTAAAGGCAGAAAAAAGTAGTTCAAGAGAGCTTTGTCTGCGTGGGTTTCCTCCAGGTGCCCTGCTTTCCTCCTATAGCGTCCAAAGATGTGCAGGTTTGGAGCATCAGCTGTGCTAAATTCTCCCAAACAGGTGCCGACATGCACAACTAGGGGATTTTCACAGTAACTTCACTGCAGTGTGAATGTAAGCCTACTTGTGACACTAATACGTAAACTTTAACTTTAGTTATCCCTAGAGTCCTTCAATGATCTTTGGTCCCTTCATCACCATGCTGCCCCTAAACAATATTGTCCACAGGAACTGGGTCAGCTCTCATACTTACACTGAAAACATCTAGTTCACAGCTAAGAGATACCAGTCTTCTTCATTGGTAATTAACTCCTGCTATCTATTTTTTCATCACCTTTCTCAATGTCACAGCTATTTGCCTATTTACTTTCAAGTCTTTGATAAATGACAGCTTGCACCAACTGAAACACAGCTACCATTTTCAGTCCTGCCAGGAATTCCACAGGAAGCCATTACTCTCCCCTTCCATATCACCTCAGCCCTTTATTACCTCCAGGCTCATGACTCCAATGCCCTTCTATCTGGCTGATGCTCCTACACTGATTCAGATGATGCATCTGTCATATACTAACTCCTATTTGTTCAGTATTCCACTGCTACCATCCCACTGATGTACATTCATTATATTCCCATGGACAATAAATCTAATCTGGTCTTCAAATTTCTCCACAATCTGATCCCTCCAAGCTCTGCAACCACCTCCAGTCTCATGTCACCTCTGACTCTTTACAGTTCTCAAATTCTAACATTACTTGTATTTTCTCTCCTAATCACTGTGACAGAGTCTTGAATCTACTCCTTCCTTAATCATCATTTTAGCACAGCTGGCTTTTCCTTTAAAATCTTACTTTTGCAAATAGGCTTCTTAAAATCACATCTCAATCTATTCCTAGTCCTTATCGTCCAGCACTCTTCAATTGTGAAGCTCCTTAGGATGATTTCTGTGAAAGGCACCATGCAAATGTAAGCTGTTGTGCCATATACAGCAAAACCTATTGGCTAACATATTTTAAATACCTTTGTTTATTGTCACAAGTAGGCTTACATTAACACTGCAATAAAGTTACTGTGAAAATCCCCTAGTCGCCACATATCAGCGCTTTTCGGGTGCACTGAGGGAGAATTTAGCAAGGCCAATGTACCTAACCAGCTTTCGGGACTGTGGGAGGAAACCCATGCAGACACATGGAGAACGTTCAGACTCTGCACAGACAGTGACCCAAGCCAGGTCCCTGGCAGTGTGAGGTAGCAGTGTTAACCTTTAACAGAGGTGATATTCCACCTGTAACTGAAGTAATTACATGCACCATAAGTTCCAACATCTCCAGTGTCCTGGCCACCCACAATTAAAATCACCAACAGCAGATCACTAGGCATTGCTGTTTGAGAGAGTTTGCTATGTGCAAATTGTTTGTCACATTTCCTAATTGCAGAAGTGGCTACAGTTCAAAAGTACTTCATTGACTATTTGGGTATTCTGATGCCAGATAAATAATTATCTTTTATTCAAAAATGACAACATTATTACTTTGGTTGTTTAAAAGCCTCTCGATCATGGACATCTGTATACCACCAGAATAACATAAATTTTATCTTTTATGGCTTTTCCAAAGGAATCAAATCACTATTGAAATTCTGACATCACCATCCACTAAAAGTAAAATCATGATTCATTGGTGAAGTATATTGTATTTGACCAGCACTGAAAATCGCAGGCCGGGGGGGGGGGGAGAGAGAGAGAGAGAGAGAGAGAGAGAGAGAGGGCGAGAGGGCCAGTGTATAAATGCATTATCGTTCACTTGCACAAAGTAAAGTCAAGGAATTGAAAGAACTAAAGGTGGAAGTATAAAACTTATAAATACCACAAAGCTAGTGCTGAGTAGTCGATAGATAAACCCCATCTCACATATTTTGCTACTACTGGACTAAGAGCAGGTAACTAACCCATCTACTTGCCTGGGGTACAAATAAATCAAAGGCAGAAAACACAAAACTTAAGCAATTGGAGGAAATGAAAGGACAAATATCATAGAATCCCCACAGTCCAGAAGGAAGCCATTTGGCCCATCAAGCCTGCACCGACAACAATCCCAACCAGGTCCTCGCCCCATAATCCCATACATTGACCCTAAGGAGTAGTTTAGCATGGCCAAATCACCTAATCCACATGTCTTTGGAATGTGGGAGGAAACCAGAGAAAACCCCACCCAGACACTGGGAAAACGTGAAAACTCCACAAAGTGACCCAAGCTGGGAATCGAACCCAGGTTCCTGAGGCAGCAGTGCTAACCACTATGCCATCCCTTTTTAACATCAACATAAGTGAAGCCACACGTTTCTCAATTTACAGCATGTTCAGCAGCAATTTTAACTGACTGAAATATAATTGGTGCTTCATTCAGTACCTGAACAGTAGGACTAAGAACAATAGAAATATTCTGGATATTCATCTTCGTCTCACTTTCTTTTTCAATGATATGGTCCATATGGATAATAAGCCATGAAAAGAGGAGGTAATTGGGTACAGGCAGTTCCTGTAGTAGACGCCGGCACTCCTGGACCTTTTCACTGTCTGTGCCTTTTCCACACGCATCCTCAAATCGCATAATGAGTTCCTTGGTAAGAACATTTTCAGGCAGTTCACGGAGGTATTGTTTCAACAGACTGGCCACTGTGTTTGCATCATAATCCTCCAGATTCGGAGACTCTTCACGATCATACACAGCTTTCAATTCATCAACTTTTGATTTGGTACCTAAATGAGGGATAGCAAATAAAAACAAATTATTTACACATTGTAAACAAAACTGACTCCATGTACTGGAAAAATTTAGTACCTTACTAAACAAAAAACTGTCTATATCATAATTTTGTTAAAGTAGCCAAGAATTAAAATCCTTCGGAAGGGTTCGATGGAATAATAGATGGGAACATTGCCTTCCACCTCAGGCAAATTAAAACCCAGGCACCGAAAATCTCAGCATGTCTGACAGCATCTGTGGAGAGAGAATACAGCCAACGTTGTGTCAGGATGACCCTGCATCGGAGCTCTGACAAGTCACCTGACTCAAACCATTAGCTCGATTTCTCTCTCAGGGATGACACAGTGGCACAATGGTTAGCACTGCTGCCTCACAGCACCAGGGACCCAGGTTCCATTCCCAGGTTGGGTCACTGTCTATGTGGAGTTTGCACATTCTCCCCATGTCTGCATGGGTTTCCTCCAGGTGCTCCGGTTTCCTCCCACAGTCCAAAAGACATGGTTAGGTGCATTGGCCGTGCTAAATTCTCCCTCAGCGTACCTGAACAGGCGCTGGAGTACTTCAAATAGGGGATTTTCTGAGTAACTTCATCACAGTATTAATGTAAGCATACTTGTGACACCACTAAATAAACTGAACTTGACTTTCCACAGATGTTCTCAGACCAGCTGAGATTTTCCAGCATTTTCTGTTTTTGTTTCAGATTCCAGCATCTGCAGTATTTTGCCTTTAACTTAAAACCCTGGCCAGACTGATGGAACGAAAACATGTTTACGGGTTGCAAGGGACATAAGAGTTTGGGCAGTATTGACCCAGCTCTTAATAGGCAGTAATACAGCTGAAAACAGCTCCAAACACATAGTAAGAATCTTTGTGCTTCTTCCAGAGAGGTGGGGAAACAAAACAAATTGCTGGGGCACAAAATGTGAAACAACAACAGAAGATGCACATAACAACATATAGAAAAATGTGAAATAACTTGGAATTTTGGGGAACAAATGGTGTATCTGAGCTGGGAGCTGAATTGCCCCAAAAAATTTATTAGTCACAAGTAGGCTTACATTGACACTATAATGAAGTTACTGTGAAAATCCCCTAGCCACTACATTCCAGCACCTGTTTGGGTACACAGAGGGAGAATTTAGCATGGCCAATGCACCTGACCAGCACATCTTTCAGATTGTGGGAGGAAATGAGCATGCAGAGGAAACCCACGCAGACACGGGGAGAACGTGCAGATTCCACATAGACAGTGATCCAAGCCAAGAATCAAACCTGGGTCACTGGCACTGTGAAGCAGCACTGCTAACCACTGTGCCACCATGCCACCCCAAGGTTTACAGTTCTCAATATTAGCAATCTCAGATACCTACAAAAATCTGGAAAAAAACAAAGAGAAAAAGCAATCCCTATATAAAATCAAAAATACATCACAAATTTACTATCCTGTAAGTGGTCTTAATTTTAGCAATGCTTTCCTTCCAGAGCATTGCTAGTGGACTATGTGAGGAGAGTGCAGAAACAACAGTTATAGAAGCATAGGCAATGGTTCCATGAAGAATCACATGCTGTATACATTAGCCTTATTTTCACTCCTGGAGATTGTTCATCTCCAGAGAAATCCAATTGGGAAATGAGAAAAAAGTAACTTGCAAAAGAACAATGAATAATTAAATCTCGGTTATATAAGTAACCTAAAATTTGTACATCTACCTTCTGGGTGGAAAAATGGCAAGAAAGGGAGATGTGGAGACTTTTACCCCAGGTGGTTAAATAAGTTAAGGAAAGCTCACAATAAAACTAACTGTGCACAATCTGTGGAGATCTCCCTTTTCTCATTTTGTGCATCATTTAAAAGGCACATGCTCTCCTTCTGAGTAAACTGACTAGTTAACAGATGATAGATTCATCAAATGTAAACTTCAACTATTTTTAAAGAATCAAAAGAACTAGGGCTCATACTCATGGGAAAATCAGTTATAAAGTCTACTATAGATGTGGAATCCATATTCATTCTGGTTACCTTTACACAAAGGGTGCCTCCTAGATCAATGCTAACCCAGCCTGAATTCTCTTTATTCAGTGCCAGGGTCTGATGGCGTGCTGACAGAGTTAATTAAGCTAGCTAAAAATAGAACAGCAAGTCAGATGACAACACAGCAGAGTGCAACTCAAAGCATGTGAATCAGACAAATCTTCAAATTTTATATGCGATAGCGCTTTCATCTACTAGAATGACAAATGTGTTCCTTAATTAATTGTCTGTTCTACAAAAAGTCTAATGCTAGATTGAAGACGAGCAATATTAGATGCAGACAGAGAGACACTAAAATCTAGGTTTATACCCAAAACTATGATATAGGTTGCCAAAAATCTGTCAGTGTTAACTCAAGATGACGACTTTGACTTTGGATATTGCTCTCTCTCCTCATAAGCCCACCTTTCCACAATTCCAAAAACTTTTGTTTTTCCTTTACACTGCAGGGAACCAAGATGTTATTCAGGCATTTTCCAAATTAAGATAACGTGAACTAAACTTAAAAGCCAACAGGGAGTCCTGTATTTCCTTAAGTCTAGTCTCAATTAGAATGTAATGAATTACTTGTGTTAAACCAATCTTACAGATACTAGATTAGATAGAAGCAAAGTTCACCATTAATTTGTCTAGGACATCTGATAGTCAGCACTTCAGTTAATTAATTTGGTGAACAAATCACAGCATTCTTTATTCAGGTCAATAGAAAATAAACTACAAGTATAACTTCAGTCAGAAGAATGTCAGTTCTGGCTCATAGCTGAAGCAGAATAAATGGCTAGGAACTTTACAATTATAGAGCAGATAATTTAGCATCTGAAAGTTATTTTGCAGATGCTGAATTAAGTATGGATTTAACATAGGTGTTAATTTGAGGGCATAGTATGTTGTCAGCATGTGGCTGTCAATTTGCACCTTGCATAACAAACAGAAACCTTTCTTCTGTCAACACTTCCTAATTCTTCTCAACATTTTTGGGAGATTGCCACTGGTTCAGTTCTCTCACAACTAAATCAAAATGCTTCAAAGAAAATACTTAATCCAAAAACAAGTTGAAACTGTACCTGATACCCGATAAATGCCTTCACTCTTCATCCCATAACTTTCAATGTAGTCAACGCATTCTCGGAAAACTGCTGGGAGTTGGATCCCATCATACAGCATAGTCCTCTCAGCAGCCTCAGCCAAAGGAACGCCAAAGACAGGCCTGAAGGAAGGAGTAGTATCGACCGGAACGGCTTCCTGGTCAGGAGCAGGTTTTTTCTTTTTCTTTTTTTCTTTCCACTGTTTCACAACATCTGCAGCCGTTATATCTTTGGACTTCTTCTCCTTGTGTTTTTCCTCTTTATGTTTTTCCTCCTTGTGCTTTTCTTCCTTTGGCTTCTCTTTGACCTTGAAATCCTTTTCCTTCTTTTTGGAGAAACTTGGTTTCTTGAAGACATGGATGCCCTTTGGCCTCTTCATCTTGGATGGGCTCTCTGCTTCATCACCCGAGCTGTCCTCTTGGAAGGCCGCATATCCCTCAGCTACAAGAAAAAGAACAATATGCCAGATGTTGTTTCCTCTCCACACCTGCCTAACCAATTTATTCTGCCTCTCCCCAAAAGACATGGCAAGATATTTGGGTTCTCTTGCACAAGACTACCTACTCAAGAGTCTCAAGGTGAGCATGGATCTGTACTGCACTACAAGTTAAAGGATAGTTTCACTCTCACCGCACTGTGCAGGAAAACGCTACTTCCATCAATAGGAAGTTGGTCTTCACAGCCTCTGAACAGAGGGACCAAGATGAGGAGAAATTTCTTCAGCCAGAGGGTGGTGAATCTCATTGCTACAGAAGGCTGTGGAGGTCTAGTCATTAAGTATATTTAAGACAAAGACTGACAGGTTCTTGATTGGTAAGTGGATCAAAAAGTAGGGGGAAAAAGGGGAAGAATGAGGTTGAGAAACTTATCAGCCATGATTGAATGGAGGAGCAGACTTGATGGGCCAAGTGGTCTAATTCTGCTTCTCTATCTTATGGTCTTCTCAACCCCCAAAACAAAATACAAGGAATAAATGCAGGACTAAAGTAACAGGGAATAAAACAAGGATTTTACATGCAGATGATGGTTCCCCGACATTTTCTTGTGTTCAACATTACATTAGCGCTGAGAAATAAGCACCCATGCCAGTATCAAGCACATTCAGGTCTGGTGGTACACAACCAGATACAAAATAAAGATCCCTCCATCATGCTTCAGTATATAAGTGTATAAGATGCTTAAGGGGATAGACAGGATAGATGTAGAGATGTTCCTTTGTTGGGCATTCTAGAATGGGAAGCCACAGTTTTAGGCTAAGGGATGGCAGATTTAAACCAGAAATGAGGAAAAATGATAGGCCTCCACAGCCTTCTGTAGCAATGAGATTCACCACCCTCTGGCTGAAGAAATTTCTCCTTATCTTGGTCCCTCAGTGGGGTCGTGAATTCTCTACCTCAAGTGCAGTAGATGCCAGAACACTAAACAGGTTTTTAATGAGTAGGATGATGGGTTCTGATGAGCGGTCAGGAAGGTGGAGATGAAGCTGAGATGAGATCAGCAAGGATCTTACTGAATAGTGGAGTAGGCTCGAGGGGCTGAGTCGTCTGCTCCTGATTCTAATTCTTAAAATCAACCGTGCACTCCCTATAGTGAATTTCCATTTCTGAGACCAGCTTCTGAGTGAGACCTCCAACTCTTACTGAATTAGGACAGTTTTGTATTGTACATCCATGCCCTCTGGGAACTGGGTTGTGACCAGTGAAATGCATTTTACACAGAGCCCCCGCTACAGGCAACAGTGACGTTGGTCTCATCAGTCAGAACTGAATATGAACCCAGATTCCAGAGTTACAAGGGGCGGTTAAAGCTGCTGTGCCATCTACATCATCACTCCAAAACCCACCACCATTCTTAAAACAATAGCGACAATCCTCATGTGGTTTAATGCAGAGATGCCACATCCGCATTGTACAGTTAACATGTCACAACTTCAGGAAACAGCAACCATCACTTACTTCTTTTTTCTTTCTTTTTAAATTTCCCTTTTTTCTTCGCGTGCTCTTTTTCGTCATCAGATACTATGTCAACAGACTCGTGCAGGCCTTCGTGAGGGGGCGAGGGTTCACCAGTACGATATAGTCCTGGGAATTTTGTGGGACTAATCTCCTCGGAGCTTGGTGTACGAGCCAGGCCACTGCCATGTTCAGCCCTGCGGTGTTCACTAGGACTGCTCGTTGGTGGCAGGAAGCATTCAGTCATTGTTGCTCCTGGGGATGTTCTCTTTCATTACCTGTCCATAACACCTAACATTAAAAGGTTAGAATTATTAAAAAAATTTAAAACTCTTTCTATATCATACAATGTGACCATCTGCACTGGAACAAGAAATTTTGCATTTGGTCTAGATGCTCACTACAGCAATTATCAAACCTTTCAGCCACCCCTCCTCCTGCAGGCAGCAAGTACTAATGGAATAAAATTTCAGTCTGTAGCTGAATTCACAACAATTGCCTGATCTTTACAAGTAAGAGTCATTATTAAGCACAGAATGATGATCCTGTTCTCAGAGATTTCCTGTCAGCAAGGTCCTTCAACACTGAGAGAAAGCTCTATTTAAAATGACAAATATATCATGAGAATCCAGTTTTCCACTTATGAAAGGATAAGCTTTATATCCTTCCCAAGGTTCAGCACTTGGGTTTCTCAGAAATGAGATGGAAATTATATTCAATTAGTCATTCTTCTGCTCCCACTCTCCAGTTAGAGGGCTAACAGTAGAAGCACACAGAGAAAAAAAAGCACATCCTCATCATCACGCACAGCCTATGTTACGATACTGCAAATAAGGCTAACAGGAAAATGCAAGCTTATAATGAGGAAAAACTCATACGAGGCTACATTCTATCCATCCACTCTGCTGTAAGTCTTTGAATCCTCAACAACAAGCCAAGATCTGTGGAAGAAAATACAGGCCTTTGAAACATGAACACCAAAGCATGCGCTAAAAATTCCACACACAGACTACAAAACAAATGAAGAGCTGCTTGGGATTGCAACAGCAGAGTGACACCCAGAAAAGAAAATGCCACTACTTCAGACATTTGATCACAGCTGAAAAGCTAGAGATCACAGGGCAAAGTGGAGTGGCAGCTCAAAGAGAAGTTGAAGGGTAGGCATAATTGGATGACAGACATCACAGAGTCGAGCGACAGTAGATGAATGAGGATGGAGCAAGACAGACGAACATGACATACCATAACAACTGATCTCCTTATAGCAGTAGCAATAACATAGGAAAGAGAAGATTTATTTTTAAGAAGCATTTCCACAATACATTACACCTGAAACTAAGATCCTCAATAAATGAGCAGGTAACAGTAGAAAAAATATATAGAACCAAAAAACATTCCAATATGCTTAAGTGACCATTTTTCACCTCTCAGTTTAAGAGTCTGTGCTCTAGAAAGAAAGTCAATAGACCATGAAGAACATCATAGCCTAGCACAATCCTGTTGTCCAAGGACAAGACATCCATTTTTCAACAGGTGTCACTGCTAATGACTGGGATCGTTGGCCCATTTACTCTGCCCCCAGAAAAGTAGCATCAAGGCCAACATTAGCACCCAAATTGATGCTCTACTGACTCAACATAAAAAGCCAAACCAGAGTCTTGCAGGCTTATATCACACATATTATGTCCCATCAGGGGACTCCACGTTTTTATGAATGATTTAATTCAGTGTACTTACAAGTGACATGATGTGGAGATGCCAGCATTGGACTGGCGTAAGCACAGTAAGTAGTCTCACAACACCAAGTTAAAGTCCAACAGGTTTATTGCTGGAACAACTTTAATCCTGATGAAGGAGCAGCGCTCTAAAAGTGATAACATGATCATCGAATTTAGCTTCAGCTTTGCTGAAAATCCCAGAACTCACTCCACATGAGATTCTTTCCTAGCCATAGGTTAATTATTGTTGTGTGTCATGTCATGAATGCTCTACCCAAAGGGACATTGTTTGCTGATGCTTCGTTTGGAGCTATTTTTCTGGGCAGTTTGCCAATGGTGGTCTGCCAGTGAGGAATGCAATTTGCTTCCTTTTTTAATTCATTTGTGGGACATGGATATCATTGGCTGGCCAGCATTTATTGCCCCATCCCTAGTTGCCCTTATTCAGGGGGCAGTTAAGAATCAACGGCATTCATGCCCAAACAGCACATATGTGTCAATAAAGTTAATTTATTAGTCACAAGGCTCTCATTAACACCATAATGAAGTCACTCAAATTTCCCAAATCGCCAGTCTGACGCCTGTTCCGGTCAACGCACCTAACCAGCACGTCTTTCAGAATGTGGGAGAAACCAGAGCATGCAGAGGAAACCCACGCAAACGCAGGGAGAACGTGCAAACTCCACACAGTGACCCAAGCCAGGAATCAAGCCCGGGTCCCTGGCGCTCTGAAGCAGCAGCGCTAACCACTGTGCCGCCCATGATCATAGTTGATGAACAAAGCATATTGTTTCACTGCAGCATTTTGTAAAATTACTCCATCGCCTGGAAAAATAGAGCCAAGTTCACAGCTAATGGAATGTTGGCCTTTGGCTCAAGGAGGCTAGAATATTAATGGTGGAATTTATGTTATAGTTGCACAGACCTTTTCTGGTTAGACTGTTGCTACAGTACAATCCATTCTGGGCACCACATCTCATTAAGGTAAAGTGACCTTGGGGGAGGAGTGCAGCATGCATTCACCAACAACTCATATTTCAAGGTACTTTACAAATGCATTATCAAGCAAAATTAGGACCGAGTCACATCATGAGATATCAGGTTAGATGACTAAAAGGGTCAGAGGTATGTTTTAAGGAATGTCTGAAAGGAGGAAATGAGGTCAGGAAGCAGAGAATTGTAGGAGAGGAATTTCAGGGCCCAGGCAGGTGAAGGCACAGCTGCAAATGACGAAGTGATTAAAATGCTTAAGAGCCCAAAACAGGAGTACAGATATCTCAGAAGGTTGTAGGGCGAGGAAATGAAGAGGAGCAAGGCCAGGAATGGTAAAAAATACACAAGGATTTTTTTAATAAGCTGGACATAACTGGAAGCTGTTGCAGGCTAGCAAACAAAGGGTTGATGCATGTAAGTTAGAACAAGGGCAGCAGAGCTTTGTGTGGCTTTATGTTTATGGGGGGGTAGATCAAGGAAAAAAGTCATGAGTGATGAATGCGCTAGAATAGTCACCTCTAGAAGCAGAATGGTTTCAGCAGCAGGTAATCTGAGATGGGGCAGAGATGGCACAGATGTTAGGTTGAAAGATCATCTCAGGGTTAAATGTGACACCAAGGTGGCAAGCAACTGCCCAAGAAGAGGGACTGAGGTCATGGATAGAGAGCAAAGTTCATGCTACGGACCAAAGACAATGCCTTCAGTCTGCCTAATACGTTTCTGTTCATCTACTATTGGACGTGGGACAAGCAGTTAAATAATTGAGTCAGTGGAAATGAGGTAGAGGTGGCATCATCGGCAGAAGTATGGAAACTGAAGGCAATTTTGGATTATATCACTGAGCAGCAGCAAATAGATGCAGGAGGAGGCTAAAGGACAGATTACCATGGATAAAAGCATTACAATTATGGAAGAAAACTCATAAATTTAACTCTCATTCCCTCAAGCAACAAGGATTCAGGGATATGATCGAGGCCTTTAAAGATGACTAAAGGTTTTCAATAGGATGGGACAGAGAAATATTTCCCTTGGTATACAAGTACAGAATAAGAGGCCACAACCACAAAAATAGAGCTAAGCTATTCACGGATGTCAGGAAGTTTCTCTTCACAAAAGATAGTGAAAAGCTGCAACTCACTCCCTCAAAAAACTGTCGTGGTTTGGTCAACTGAAAATTTCAGAACGGATATTGAGGAACTTCAGCCGAGAGTCATTGAGCTGGAGGCTGAATCGAAGACTCAGACACATCAGGGAGGGAGAGAGTTGCCTGGGTGCTTTGTTTCAGGAGGCGGTCACACACATTAAGATAGAACCTTCCAGTTTGGAAAGCGATCAGGGACAGGGGGGTGTGACTGCAGCTGAGGCAGGTAAGGGGACCCAAAGGGCTGCAATGCAGGAGTGCCAGCCTCTACAACTGTCCAACAGGTTTGATGTTCTTTTAGCTTATTTGGATGAGAGTGGGGGTTGCAGGGTGGATGACTGGCCATAGCATTGAAGTACAGGAAGCCATTCAAGCAGGGGGAACATACAAAGGTAGTGACAGTAGGGGACAATATAGTGAAGGTTGATTGGCACTGTTCCCTGAACCAAGGAACAAGAGACCAGATGGCTGTGTTGCCTGGCCGATGCCAGGGTTCAGGACATCTGCCCCAGGCTGGAGACAATAGCATAGGTAGAACAGAAGGTTCTACCAAGAGAGTTTGAGAAGCTTGGCACTAAATGAAACAACAGAATCTCCAAGTGTTATCTCTGGAGCCATATGGAAATTGACATAGGCAGCATAAAATTATAGAAACGAATACATGATTCAAAGACTGATGTGGGAAAAGTGTATTCCTGTTCATAAGGCACTGACATCAGTACGGGGAAAATGGGGGCTGTACTGTTGAGACAGCCTGCATCTGTACTCTGCTGGGACCAGTATTCTCACAAACCACAACAGGGAGGTAGAGAGGACTTTAAACTAAATGGGGGGGGGGTTCTAGTTACAGGACATGTAGGCTTTTTTTTGTTTTTTATTCCAATTCAATCAAATCAAGTCCAATTCAGAGTCTCAACAAGTTGAGACATTCCCAATCCAAGCTGACAAGACAGGGCTCTCACCTCCTGTCTTGGGCTTGATCTACATGATCCAAGCTGATTGGAGTAGGCATAGCTCCTCCTCCAAGGCTTGATCTTATTTGCATCTTAGCCAAAAGGCCGAGACGCCGCTTTTAAAAATTGCTTCAAATGAAGCTAAAATGTAACCTAATGACTTCAACCAAGCACAGTATGTTAATACTACACTTGATCTTAGTCAAAAGGCCTAGAAAGCAAAAGGATATGACAGCATTATAAATCAGCTATTTAGATAATGATGCCCAGGGTGTGACAGGAAAGGACAGAGTGGACAAACACACGCAAAAAAAAATCAGCAAATAGGGTAAAAGGTAACAAGGCAAAATTAATGGATCTTTACTTAAATGCACACAGAATTCAGGACAAAAATAAATTAATTAGTGGCATAGATTGATGTTAAGAGATATGATTTTATAGCCATTACAGAGATGTGTTCACAAGGGGATCAAAATTGGGAACCAAATATTCAGGGGTATGTGACTTTTTGTAAGGTCAGGCAGGAAGGAAAGGGTGGTGGAGTAGCTTTGTGAGCATGAAATAAAGAATGTACGATAGAACCGCAGAATCCCGACAGTGCAAAAAGCCATCCAGCCCACCGAGTCTGCACCTGACTCTCCCAAACAGCATCCTACCCAAACCCTCCCCTCAGCCCTATCCCCATATCCCCGCACATTTTCCATGGCTAATCCACCTAATCAATACATTTTTGGACTATGGGAGGAAACCAGAGCACATATGCAAAGAATGTGCAAACTCATCACAGTCACCCAAGGCTGGAATCAAACCCGAGTCCCTGGTGCTGTGAGGCAGTAGTGCCAATCACAGTGCCACCATGCCCCCTGCAAGAAATGGTCTTTATCAGATGTAGAATCCATCTGGGTGGAGGTCACTATCTGTGCAGAGTCAGCACCTTCTCCGTGTCTGCATGGGTTTCCTCCCACACACCAAAGATGTGCGGGTTAGGTTCATTGTCCACGCTAAATTGTTCCATATTATCAAGGAGACTTGCAGGGTAAATACATGGTGTTATGAGGATAGGGTGTGGGTGATATTGTTGTCGGTGCAGACTCTGAAATATTAAAGAGTTAATGTCTACCGCAGAGGGCAAGGTGAAGAACAGCAGAGAAACAGCTCATGGAGCAAACTGACAAAACAGGTTAATCACAGGCTCCAGCTTGCTGAGCCTGGCTGAGGTACGAGTCTAGTTGAGTACGTGATAATGTTCTCTTTTGCCCCAACAAATGGCGTATCCTAAAGACATTATGCTTATGTTCTCATGGCTGAGGAGTTGTAAGTAGTAAATGAGTATTTTAATAGGATGTTCTTTCTTACGCAGCAATTCCTGTAACTACTCATTTTTGATTGAATCGCGTGGTGTGCTTAAGTCTAGACATTTTTGATTGAATCAGATGATGTGTGTTTAAGTCTTGTTTGAAATCACATCTACCTGATGGGATTGTAAGCTGTAGAAAAGGAGTCAGACTTGTTGCTTTGTGTGCTTTTTACTAACCGAGCTCCTGCACTGCGTGGAGGTTAAGTAGTAAAGGCTAGCCAGCCTACATATGTAGGACATATAAAGAACTTTGATTCTGACAACAGTTGGTGTTTGTCTTTGTATCAAGGACAGAAGAGTCTCGCAAAAAATGAACTTAAAAACTCGATAGGCCGAATGGCCTCCTTCTGCACTGTTGGGATTCTATGAAATAACAAGGGGAAGACGACACTGGTGGGAGTAGTCTATAGGCCTCCTACCATTAGCTATACAGTAAGTTGGAGAATAAATCAGAAGATAATGAGGGCATCTAACAAAGGTAGTTCTTCAATCATGGACGACTTTAATCTTCATTTAGGTTTAGCAAATCAAATTGGCAGAGCTAGCCACAAGGAATAACTGATACTCTTTCTTCAGGACAGTTTCCTAGAACAATATGTTGTGGATGCAACCATGTGTCAAGCTATTTTTGATCTGGTCAAGTATAATGAGGCAGGTTGAATAAACACGGAGTGTAAAAGATCCCCAAGGAAACAGTGACCATAACATTTCAGTGAGAAACTTGGGTCAGAAACAACAGTGCTACACTTAAATAAGGGCAATTATAAAAGGAATGGGGGCCAAGCTGGCAGGAGTGGACTGGGAAATGAGTTGAGCAGAATAGATCGTTGACATTTATGGATACAGTTCATGACTCACAACAAATATATCCCAGTGAGGAAGAATTCTAGAAAAGGGGATAAATCAACCAGTTAACAAAAGAAAACAAACAAACAATAGTGGCAAAGAGCAGTGGTAAAGCAGAGGATTGGGAAAGTTTTAAAAACCAACAGAAGATGACCAACAAAAAAAGGGAGAAGATAAACCATGAGGGCAAGCTAGCAATTACATATTAAAACGGACAGCAAGAACTTCTTTAAATATATAAGGAAGAGTTTTTTCTACTCAGTCTTTTCTGATATGACTTGCAAATCAATTCATAGAACATAACAGCACAAACCGGCCCTTCAGCCCACAAGTTGCGCCGATCACATCTATACCTACCAAGCCATAGAACTATCTGTAACTTCCACTGCCATTAGATCCCATATACTCATCCAGAAGTCTTTTAAAAGACCCCAGTGAGTTTGCCTCTACCACCACCGACGGCAGCCGATTCCATTCACTCACCACCCTCTGACTGAAAAACTTTTCCCTAACATCTCCTCTGTACTTGCTTCCCAGCACCTCAACCTGTGTCCTCTCGTAGCGACCATTTCAGTCCTGGGAAATAGCCTCCGAGAATCCACCCTATCTATTCCTCTCAACGTTTTATAAACCTCTATCATCTTCAAGGGAGAACTAAGTTTTACTCTGTAACTGAATAAGTTACAGAACACTAGACTCATCTGACCAATACCACAATATTCATCAATATAGTCAACCCAAAGACAGCCCAAAGTCTGGACATAATAAGCATTATGGGTTTCCAAATCTGGGAAGGAGGTACTACTCAATATTTCCCAAATAAATCCCACATCTATTTTGCAGTACAGCCTACCTACTTTCCCAAATGACCACAACGTAAGGATATATGAGGACAATTATAAACAGTAATGATCAACGTAGGCAAAACCTGTGGCATCAACGCTGCCAATGCCACCCTGTCTCACATTCCAGCACGTTTACAGCCATTAAAGCAAATAGTCCACGTCACAAAATATGACACATCATTCAATGCAATATCAGGGCATTTGGCCTGCTCAGAAGAGAGTTATAGAACTTAAAACTTAGGCTCAGTCAATGAAGTAATCCGAATCAGGGATGCTCAGGGGCCAGCGAAGAGGAACACAGCCAGGAGCCATGATTGTAGTACTGGAGGTGTTTTTTTTTAAATTAGTTAAGAGATGAATGCACTGCTAACTAGGCCAGCAGTTGCTGCCCATCCCTAATTGCCCTGAGAAGGCAGTGAGCTGCTTTCTTGAACTGCTGCAGTCCCTGTGGCATAGATACACTCACAATGCTGTTAGCGAGTGAATTCCAGGCTCCAGGTAACAAAAAACATGAATGACAGTTTCAGAGCTGGGTCAGTGTGAAGATGGGCAAAGTTGCCATGGTGAAAATCCAACAGCACAGATTTCAGGGTCAAATCTGGTATAGAGAATGCGGTTCAGATCCACACAGTTAACAGGGAGAGAGACGCTGCCAGTGGCAAGGGCGTGAAATTTTTGGCAGGATCCAAACAACATGCTTTCCCAATATTTAATTGGGGAAAATTTCTGCTCATCTTATACTGGACATTAGGTAAATAATGACAATTCAGGGACAGAGGAGGGATCGATAGAGTGGGGTCAGTGTATGAGTAAACTGACTTGGTTTTGGGTAGTGTCACTGCAGGGAAGCATATGGTTAAGAAATAAGAGCAAAGGTAAAGATGCAGAATGTAACTCAGCCATCTAATCATGTATGAGTAAACTGACTTGGTTTTGGGTAGTGTCACTGCAGGGAAGCATATGGTTAAGAAATAAGAGCAAAGGTAAAGATGCAGAATGTAACTCAGCCATCTAATCATGATCAGATATAAATCAGGATAGTAAGTATAAGAGGCAGCTTACAGTAGGTGAGCTGCTGTGGCACAGCAAATTCCACAATGACATTTCCTACTGAATACCACACAATATCATATACAAAGCAGTCATCTGTCTGCATCTTTGAGCATGACTCAAAATATTACGTTTTGGAATGGATGTAAAGCAATTCATTAAATTCTTACAGTACAGAAGGAGGACATTCAGCCCATTGGCCCTAGTGTAACATCATATATTTAACCTCTTAATCCCACTGACATGCTAAGAGATAATTTAGTATGGCCAATCAACCTGACCTGCACATCTTTGGACAGTGGGAGGAAACTGGAGCACCCAATGGAAACCCATACAAACACAGTGACCCGAGGCCAGAATTGAACCCGGGTCTCAGGTGGTGAGGCAACAGTAGTAATCACTGTGACACCGTGTCACCCAAATATACCTTTGAGAAACTGTTGTGTCCAAAATGACAGTATTCCAGATTGGATCTGGCCATGATGGAAGCAAGACTTTCTCATTTTCAAATACCAACACTCTCCAGAGAAAGGCCAAAAATCATGAGGGGGGTGAGCTGAGGGGCCAGAGGAGGGGAGGTGAACTGTTTGTGGCGGGGGAGAGGAAGGAGGGGAAAGACCTGTGGGGGAGGGGGTGAGCCGTGGGGGGGGGGGGTGAGCTATGGGGGGGGGGGGAGAGGGGAGGGGCCATGGTGGGGAGGAGTGAGCTGTGGAGGAGGAGCCATGGGGGGAGGGGGAGCCATGGGGGGAGGGGGATGAAGGGATGAGCTGTGGGGGCGGGGGGGAAGGAAGAGGGTGAGCCAAGGGAGGGAGAGAGAGAGAGAGAAGATAATCCGTGGAGGGGATTGTGGGGATAATGTAGGGGGCGGGTGCTGGGAAAGAGGGCGAGGGGAGGAATCAAAAGTAACGACACCGGTGCTCCGGTGGGGGCGGGCGCGGTCAGGCCCTGCTCCCGCTCCCAGCTCCGAGGGCCCGGCCTTTCCCTCCCACTGAAAGCCGGGGATGTGACTGGGGCCTTGGAAACCCCGGCTCCGCTCAGCACCGCTCCGGCCTTTCCGTGATTGTTTTTATGTTAAAAAGCAGCCACAGTAACGAAGCCTGTCCTCTCCCCCGCCTTTTACCTGGTGTAAGAGCGGGCCGGCTCTGACAGTCGGGGCGCCGCTCTGTCCCTCACATCGAGCCGCCGCCGCCGCCCGCGGCCCTGCAGCTGCTGGGGGAGGGGCAGGGAGCCAGTGCGCAGGCGCGGGGGGGTCCGGGAGCCGGTGCACATGCGCGCAGCCTGCCCCGTCACGTGACAGAAGCCTGCCCTCCAGAGCAGATGGATACACTCAGCAGCAAGGGGTCAGGGGCACTGTATTAACATCAAGGCAAAATACTGTGAATGATGGAATCTGAAATAAAAACAGAAAATGCTGGAGAAACTTACCAGAATGCTGCCTGGAATGGAACATTACAGTTATGAAGAGAGATTGTATAGGCTTGGATTAAAGCAAAATACTGTGAATGCTGGAAATAGAAAATGCTGGGAAATCTCAGCAGGTCATCCAGACTCAAAACATTAGCTCCATTCTCTCTCCACAGATGCTGCCCCAGCATTTTCTGTTTTTGAATAGACTTGGGTTGTTTTCGTTGGAGCAGTGAAGATTGAGGGGTGAGCTGATTGAGGTGGACAAGGTTATGAGGGACATAGACAAGGTAAGTAGGGAACCGTTGTTCCCGTTAGTTGAAAGGTCAGTCACTCACGAAGAGACATAAGCACTTGGCATATCAAAACATTCAAGGCTATGGGCCAAATGCTGGTAGATGGGATTAGGTGGAAGTTTGGGAGTTTCTTGCATGTTGGTGTAGACCCAGTGAAGGGCCTGTTCTGCACCGTATGATTCTATGAGAACATCTGTGGAGAGAGAATAGACCAACGTTTTCAGTCTGGACAAAGGGTCATCCAGACATGAAACATTGGCTCTATTCTCTCTCCAAGATGCTGTTAGACCTGCTGAAATTTTCCAGCATTTTCTGTTTTTGCTTCAGATTCCAGTATCCGCAGTGTTTTGCTTTTAATCTCTTTCTTATTAATCTATTATATCTATATGTAGATGAGGGCAGTTTAGTTGACACAGTGTGTGTGGAATACTGTAATTTCTCCCCATGTCTGTGTAGGTTTCCTCCAGGTGTTCTGGTTTCCTCTCTCACTCTAAAGATGTGCGGGTTAGGTGGATTAGCCATGCTAAATCACTCCTTACTGTCCCAAGATGTGTAGGTGGCACAGAATATAAGAAATAGGAGCAGGAGCAGGCCATCTAGCCCCCCGAGCCTGCCCGGCCATTCAATAAGATCATGGCTGATCTGATAGTGGTTCAGTTCCACTTACCCGCCTGCTCCCCATAACCCTTAATTCCCTTATTGATCAGAAATCGATCTACCTGTGACTTAAACATATTTATTGAGGTAGCCTCCACTGCTTCAATGGGCAGAGAATTCCAAAGATTCACTACCCTCTGAGAAAAGAAGTTCCTCCTCAACTCTGTTCTAAATTGACTCCCCCTTATTTTGAGGCTGTGTCCCCTAGTTCTCATTTCCTTTCTAAGTGGAAATAATCTCTCTGCCTCTACCCTGTCTAGCCCCTTCATTATCTTATATGTCTCTATAAGATTTCCCCTCAGCCTTCCAAACTCCAATGAGTATAGGCCCAATCTACTCAATCTCTCCTCATAAGCTAACCCCCTCATCTCCAGTATCAACTTGGTGAACCTTCTCTGTACTCCCTCCAGTGGTTAGCACTGTTGCCTAACAGCACTAAGGATCTGGATCTGATTCCCGGCTTGGGTCATTGTCTGTACAGAGTCTGCACATTCTCCCCATATGTGCATGGATTTCCTCCAGGTGCTCCGGTTTCCTCCCACAGTCCGGAAGACATGCTGGTTGGGTGCATTGGCCATGTTAAATTTTTCTTCAATGTACTCGAACAGGTTCTGGAGTGTGGCAACTAGGGGATTTTCACTGTAACTTCATTGCAGTGTTAATGTAAGCCTTCTTGTGACACATTTAAAAAAAACTTAATTTTGCCGTTCTGTTCTTCATACTGAAGTGAATATCCTCACATTGTCTCCACTATACTCCATCTGCTTTTTTTTTTGCCCTATCTGTATCCCTTTTGAGTGCAGCCTCTTTGTGTACTCACAACTTGCTTTTGCACCTATCTTTGTACCATCAGCAAAGTTGGCTTTAAAAACTCACTAATATAGATTAGAACTAATTCAGGCACTCATCCCTGTGGCATACCGGTAGTTACAGTTACCAAACCAAAAATGGCCCATTTATTCTGTTTTGTTATTTAGAACATCCTCTATCCATGAGCTATTATTTTGTACCTTTTATACAGGAGCTTAACCAGTTAATAATAATGCTTTTTGGAAGGCATTCCAAATACTCAACATCTAATAGTTTCCCTTTATCCATCCCATTTATTGTATTCGCAAGGAACTATTATTTTACTCATTGGATGCAGACTTTGTTAGCTGGGCCAGCATTTGTTGCCCATCCCTAATTGCCCTTGAACATGTTAGGTGTTTTCAAAGGGTATTTAAAGGTCAACCACATTACTGTACATCTGGAATCACATGTCAGCCAGATCGTGTAAGGACGGCCGATTTACCTTCCCTAAAAGGGAGATTCGTGAACTAGATGGGCTTTTACAAACAATGGTTTCATGGTCATCCTTAGAGTTCAAATTCCAGATTTTCATTGAATGCAAAACTTACCATTTGCCATGATGGGATTCGGACCTGGGTCCCCACAGCATTATCCTGGGTCTGTGGATTACTGGTCCAGTGACAATACCACTACGCTCCTGCCAAACATAACTTCCCAGTTATAAAACAGTATTAGCCCTGCTTGATTGTATATAATTTTCTAAATGTCCAAGACTTCCTTAGTAACGGATTCCAACATTTTCCTAATGACCATTCACTAATTTCCCTTCACTATCTTCTAGAGGCACTTCGATTAATTGTAGCTGATTTATAACTATCCCAGTTTGAATTAAATACTTCAATAAAGGCATGGGATCCAATCTTAGGATCTTCCTCAGAATAACCAGCTAAAAGGTGGGGAAATGTAGTAATCCATTGAGAGCACTTTACATGTATTATTTATTATACATGGCAGATGGAGTATAATGTTGGTAAATGTGAGATTGTCCATTTTAGTAGGAATGACAGCAAAATGGACTGTTATTTAAATAGTAAAAAATTGCAGCACACTGCTGTGCAGAGGGACCTGGGTATCCTCATTTAGGAATCACAAAAAGTTGGTTAGCAGGTTTAGCAGGTAATTAAGAAGGCAAATAGAATTTTGTTCTTCATTGCTAGAGGGATGGAGTTTAAAAACAGGGAGATGTGTAAGGTATTGGTGAGGCCATACCTGGAGTACTGTGCACAGTTTTGGTCTCCTTACTTGAGAAAGGATATACAGGTTCTGGAGGGGGTGCAGAAGAGATTTGCTAGGTTGATTCCGGAGTTGAGAGGGTTGGCTTATGAAGAGAGACTGAGTAGACTGGGGCTGTACTCACTGAAATTTAGAAGGAGGAGGAGGTGATGAAGAGAATGATGAGATAGATTTTTTCATGCAGGTGAAACCAGAACGAGGGGGCATAGCCTCAAAATAAGAGGGAGCAGATTTAGGACTGAGTTGAGGAGGAACTTCTTCACCCAAAGAATTGTGAATCTGTGGAATTCCCTGCCCAGTGAAGCAGTTGAGACTACATCGTTGAATATTTTAAAGGCAAAGATTGATTTTTGAACAGTAATAGAATTAAGGGTTATGGTGAGCGGGTGGGTAAGTGGAGCTGAGTTCACAAAGAGATCAGGCATAATCTTATTGATTGGCAGAGCAGGCTTGAGGGGCTAGATGGCCTACTCCTGCTTGAAGTTCTTACGTTCTTATTCTTAAATGCACAATAAATGTAATTGTTTTCTGGGACATTACCAAGTCTCAGCAAATTGACCTAGTGAGCAGCAGAGCTGTACAAAGCAGAAGCTCTGATGTGGGTATGCCGGCGTTGGACTGGCGTAAACACAGTAAAAAGTCTGACAACACCAGGTTTTAGTCCAACCTATCTATTTGATAATATTCTCACAAGCTTTCAAGGGGACAGCCTCTTCGTCAGGTGAATGGAGAGTTCTGGCCTCAGACAGAGCATATAAAGCACAGACAGTTTAGAGATTACTGATTAAAATGCGAATCCTTACACCTAACCTGCTGTTCAAGACCTGAAGTGGCTGACAATGTGAGTGGTAGGAGCACTGATCACAGTTTAAAGAGATGTGTATTGTCTCCAGACAGTACAGTCAAAGGCGGCCTTCACAACACACGACAGCGCAGAGTCGCTGAGCAGAGACTGATAGCCAAGTTCCGCACACATGAGGACGGTCTCAACAGGGATCTTGGGTTCATGTCGCACTATCTGTAACCCCCGTGACTTGCCTGGGTTTGCAAAACCTCACTTACTGTACTGTCTGGAGACAATACACATCTCTTTAAACTGTGATCAGTGCTCCTACCACTCACATTGTCAGCCACTTCAGGTCTTGAACAGCAGGTTAGGTGTAAGGATTCGCATTTTAATCAGTAATCTCTAAACTGTCTGTGCTTTATATGCTCTGTCTGAGGCCAGAACTCTCCATTCACCTGACGAAGAGGCTGTCCCCTCGAAAGCTTGTGAGAATATTATCAAATAAATAGGTTGGACTAAAACCTGGTGTTGTCAGACTTTTTACTGTGTCAAAGCAGAAGCTAACAGGGAAGTTCATTGCAGCAGTTTAAAACATCTGGATTTCTACAACCAACCAGAAAAAATGATTAGGCTGATGCACCACATGAACAGAGTGGAAATTATGACAATTCAAATGTCTACTATTTAATCATCTTGTAGAACACATTTGGTATGCGTTGTGCTATCTACTTATTGACCAATAAGAAAAAGTACAAGATGATCCTTTATTAATGAGTGTTACATGCCATGATTGGAGCAGAGGTCTGCCACTGAACTAGGTTAAAGTTTAAAGTTTATTTATTAGTCACAAATAGGCTTACATTCACATTGTAATGAAGTTACTGTGAAATTCCCCTAGTCACCACACTCTAGTGTCTGTTTGGGTACATCAAGGGAGAATTTAGCATGGCCAATCCATCTAACTTGCACATCTTTGGACTGTGGAAGGAAACTGGAGCACCCAGAGGAAACCCATGCAGACACAGGGAGAATGTGCAAACTCCGCACAAACAGTGACCTAAGCCGGGAATTGAACTCAGGTCCCTGGCGTTGTGAGGCAGCACTGCTAACCACAATGCCACCCTGCCACCCACTGAAGGACTATTTTGAATAATTCACTACATTAGACACCCTTCATATTCACTGCTACCATGTATCCCACTTATCAGGCAATGGCAATTTATATCAAGAGAAAAAGTATTTGAACAACCTCCCAGTAAACAATTGATGTCTTAGGGGTTACTGCTATTATTTGTCTTCAGTCAAAAACTCTCTACAAGCCTTTGCTCACTCCTAGAGGCATTGACTTTTTCGTCTTCCATTCGCATGTCCAATTTCCTTCACCGTTTTTTGTTACTCCTTAACAGGACAGATGCATGGAACCTGCATATTCTCTTCCAAGCCACACACCATCCTGAGTTGGAACTATATCACTATTCTTTCACTGTCACTGAAAATCCCTTCCTAACCACACTGTGGGCCATTTCAGAGGGCATTTAAGAAGCAGCAATATTTCCATAGGTCTGGAGTCATATGTAGGTCAGACCAGGTAAGGTTACATCCAAAACCAACTGTCTCTAGCAGAGCTGTGAGAGCTACTTTCTCTCTCACTACTTATCTCTAACTCCAATCAAATTAGCTACACTAAAATTTAAAAGCTACTCTACTTTGCAATGCCCCAGTTGCTAAGCAACCACTGCTAGTTTATTTCCTCTTCATGCCATAGCCCTCTCTAAGCTCAAGAGAATCACAGTTGGAATTGAAACCAACCTCCACATATTCAAATACCTTTGTCCAGCATGAATCCAACCATAGGTTCTACCTTTCCAGACACAAGATGCTCCATGAAAAACATCCTATCCCAATGTATTACAACGTGGTATGACTCCTGCTCTGATCAAGACTGCAAGAAACTACAAAGCATTGTGAGCGTAGTGCAGTGCATCACGCAAAGCAGTCTCCCATCTACTGACACTGTCTATACTTCCCACTCCCTCGGGAAAGCTGCCAGCATAATCAAGGACCCCATGCACCCCAGCTATACTCTCTTCCACCTTCTTCTGTCGGTAGGAAGATACAAAAGTCTAAAATTACATACCAACAGACTAAAGAAAAGCCTCTTTCCTGCTGCCATCAAGCTTTGAACGGTCCTGTCATGTATTAAGCTGATGTTTCTCTTCATCCTACCAATAACTGCAACATTATATTCTGCACCCTATCCTTTTCATTTTTCCCTATGTACTATATGTAAGGTATGATGTTGTCTTTATAGCTCGCAAGAAGCAAATACTTTTCACTGTATCCCAGCCCATGCCACAATAATAAATCAATTCAAATCAAATTAAACCCATGTAAAACTATACTTTTTCTAACGTCTATCAATAAAAATATAAAGCCCTTAAAACCACATTTGATTTCCAGCAGCTGCTACCCCTCTACACTTGGCATTTAGAGATAAGCAGAACATGTTCAAAACTCTCTCTGCATGCTCCTCCCCATCTCCCCGTGACCTCCTTGATCTCATTGATGAGACTTATCTCTGGCCTTTGATTCCCTTCCTAATGAACCCTAACCACTGACATATTAATCCTGACAGAGCTCGGTTACTCATTCTTAGAGCCTTGGGTATCAAGAACATTTTGTTCCTGCTTCAACGTGTACAGTCATCCCTCCTTTTTCCACAGAAATACTAATGTGTAGGAAAATGCCAGTACGAAATATGCCCCTGGAATATTTACATACTGCTCTTTGTACTAACAAAGCGAAAGAATAAAGAAAATTGCAGCACAGGAACAGGCCCTTTGGTCCTCCAAGCCTGCACTGACCAGGCTGCCATCTAAACTAAAACCCTCTACCCTTCCAGGGACCGTTTCCCTCTATTCCCATCCTATTCATGTATTTGTCAAAACGCCCCTTAAAAGTCACTATTGTATCTGCTTCCACTACCTCTCTCGGCAGCGAGTTCCAGGCACTCACCACCCTCTGTGTAAAGAACTTGCCTCCTACATCTCCTTTAAAGCTTGCCCCTCGCACCTTAAATCTATGCCACCCAGTAATAGACTCTTCCACCCTGGGAAAAAGCTTCTGACTATCTCCTCTGTCCATGCCCCTCATAATCTTGTAGATTTCTATCTGGTTGCCCCTCAACTTCTGTCATTCCAGTGAGAACAAACAAAGTTTTTCCAACCTCTCCTCTTAACTAACGCCCTCCATACCAGGCAACATTCTGGTAAATCTTTTCCCTATCCTCTCCAAAGCCTTCACATCCTTATGGTAGTGTGGCGTCCAGAATTGAACACTATATTCCACGTGTCACCTAACTAAAGTTCTATAAAGCAGCAGCATGACTTGCCAATTTTTAAACTCAATGTCTGGTCGATGAAGGCAAGCATGCCATATACCTTCTCAACTACCTTCTCCACCTGCATTGCCACTTTCAGTGACCTGTGTACCTGTACACCCAGATCCCTCTGCCCATCACTACTCTTAAGAGTTCTGCCATTTACTCTACATTTCCCATCTGTATTAGACCTTCCAAAATGCATTATCTCACATTTGTACAGATTAAACGCCATCTGCCATCTCTCTGCCCATGTCTCCAATCGATCTATATCCTGCTGTATCCTCTGACAGTCCTCACCTCTATCCGCAAATCAACCAACCTTTGTGTCGTCTGCAAACTTTCTAATCAAACCAGTTATATTTTCCTTCAAGTCATTTATATATATTACAAATTATGTTGAAGTAGGGGAGTTGGTGGAATAGTGGTATCGTCATTAGACTAGTAAATACCCCACGCAACCTGGACATTATTTCTTCCACCTTCTTCTGTCGGGAAATAAGATACAAAAATCTGAGGACATGTACCAACCGACTCAAGAACAGCTTCTTCCCTGTGCCATCAGACTTTTGAATGGACCTACCTTGCATCATGTTGATCCTTCTCTACACCCTAGCTATGACTGTAACATTACATTCTGCACCCTCTCTTTTCCTTCTCTATGTATGGTATGCTTTATCTGCATAGCGTGCAAGAGACAATATTTTTCACTGTATCCCAATACATGTGATAATAATAAATCAAATCAAAAACCTTTATCAAATCTGCCATCAATTGCCCTAACTCCATGGAGGACAATCAGAACTCCTCCAAAATAACAGCTAATTACCTTTTGTTCGTTCACAGACTGTACATGCCTCAATCTTTCAGCTCAGAAATACATATTTAGAGTTATATTTGCCTTAAAAGCCAGTGGATGGGATCAAGGAGGTGATACAGGCTGTGTTGCCAAGAAGATGCGTGGGAGCTTTTAAAAAAATTCTTTCATGGGTGTGGGCATTGCTGGCTAGGCCAGCGTTTATAATTGCACTGGAGAAGGTGGTGGTGAGCTGCCTTCTTGAACTGCTGCACCCCATCCCATGAATTTTACGCTCTCCACCAGCAGGTTTTTAGGCAGGAGAGGAGAATGAAATTGTAGGGACAGGTTCCCGCCCACAATTTTATGTCGGAGTGGGCAAGGCCTAAGAAAGGAAGTCCACCTTTGACCAAACTGAGGCCCTTAAGTGACTGATTAATGGACATCTAAGGACTAGTTCCCGCCCAGCCTCAATTTTTAGGGTGACAGAATCACCCTCCCCTTAAGGCAGCTGACCTCTGGACCTCTTCCCCCCAGTCCCCCACCCTGATTCTCCTCAATCTCTCCCCCCAAGACCCCAATCACACCTCTTGCCTTATCCCCTGTCCTTCCCTACCTTACCCCCTGGGACCCTGCCATCTGAAAAGTTCAGGCCCTTGAGGCGTAGGTACACCCACAATACTGTCAGCAAGGGTGCCGGAGTTCCAGGATTTTGACCCAGTGACAGTGAGGGAAGATATTTCCAAATTAGGATGGCCAGTGACTTGGAGGGGAACTTGAAGGTAGTGATGTTACCTCAAATCTTTCGCCCTTGTCTTCGTAGCTGGCAGAGGTTGTGGGTTTGAAAGGTGTTGTTGAAGGAGCCTTGGTGAGTTGCTTCAGTGCAACTTGTAGGTAGTACACACTGCTGCCAATGTGTGTCAGTGGGTAGGGGGAGTGGATGTTGAAAGTGGTGGGTGGGGGGTATCAATCAAGTGGTCTGCTTTATTCCTCATCCCTGGAACCATTCTTGTAAATCTTTTCTGCACCATCTCAGGGACATATCCTTCCCAAAGTGTGGTGACAAGAACACCTTAAAGAAGATTATTCAAACATGGGGGGGGGGCTGGGATTTTACAACCTCACTCAGGTGAGACTAGTAAAATTCTATGTGAGTCCATTCTGCGAGCCTCACCCATCCCGAATTCCGGCCAGGATATTTTACCACAAATTCGAACTCAGATAGGGACATTACCATTTAAAATGGGGTCACTAAAGAACCTAATTTCAGTTTCAAATTCCAAGATAAAAATATTGAAAGAAAATTGAACCTCAAAAAGCTCCAGGCTAATTCAGTAAAATCAGTTCTTATTTGAAACATTGCTAGAAATCATATGAACAAGAGAGTAAGAATATACAACCAAGCTATTGACAACACATAATCATTTACACCGTTCACAGGCAGGAGTTTGAGAAGTTCTGACAAGTGAACGCACAGATTAAAACAAGTTTCTGACACTGCATCATGTAAATAGTATGTGTTTTATCATGAGAATGTTCCTACACATCCATTTCTGGGCACTCTTTGTTCTTCACATTTGTTCTGCAGTTTGATATCAGAAAGCTCGTTGTTAGCTGCCAGGCAGGTGGGGGCGGTTCTCCCAACCCGCCGCACTGCTTCTGTAGCGCAGTGGGCCGGGAGACTCTAGCAAAGGCCGTTTCGCCGACTCCCCGCTGTACACCACAGCTTCTGTGCGCTTCCGCCAGCCAGATTCCCGGTGCCGTCAGCTCCACACCAGAAACCGGCACAGAGCTGCATAATTTATGCAGACTCTAATTTCAATCCCATTAGCGGGTCCAGGACTGAAGTCTCTAGGTCCACAAGCCTCTCATGCCCCATCCCCTCAAACCAGGAGTATCATAGAACCCTATAGTGCAAAAGTGGCCCTTCGGCCCATCGAGTCTGCACCAAACACAATCCCACCCAGGCCCCACCCTCATATCCCTACATACCATACCCATTAATCCCTCTAACCTACTCATCCCTGGACACTAAGGGGCAATTTCTTAGCATGGCCAATCAACCTAACCCCACACATCTTTGGACCATGGGAGGAAACCCACGCAGACACGAGGAGAATGCGCAAACTCCACACAGACAGTGACCCGAGCCGAGAATCGAACCCAGAACCCTGGAGCTGTGAAGCAGCAGTGCTAACCACTGTGCTACCGTACCACCCATTCATTCCAGTGGGGTTTAGTATAGCTCCCCAATTGCAAGGACTTGGTGCCAGCCTGGGCTCCCAGCACTACCCAAGGGGTAAAGTGCCAGTGCCCAGGGGGCATCTTGGCACTGTCCACCAGGCATTGGGCAATGCCAAGAGGGCATAGCCTAATGGGGGCAGGGCCTGATGGGGTCGGAGCTTCTGTGGGCAATCTGTGAGGGGTGGGGGGTCCTGCTGTTGCTCTGCACTTTGGGCTGAGTGACAGAGGGAGAGAGGCCATCGATCAGGGCTGGCTATCAGGGTGGGAGGGTAGCCTGCTTGGGGGGGGGGGTCAAGACTGCTGGGACTGAGGGGCGGGGTGTTGGGGCTGCCAGGAAGGGGCGGGGGGGAATCCAGAGATTGGGACTGCGGGGGCAAGGGTTGAATCTGGCTAGGGCATCTTCAGGGGGCCAGTGATGGGGCTATGAGGGATTTGCATGGTCGGCGATGTGGGGGTCGCAGTGCTGGCCAGTGATTGGGAGGCCGGCAGACAGGGGCCACTGCTGACGTGTCGATCCCAGCGTCGACAGATCGGCACATGCGCAGTGGCCCTCTCAGCACTATGCTGCCAGCCTCTCCACCGGGAATAGGCCCTGCCCACTGGTTCCTGCAGTGGATCATGCTTGGGTGCTCTGCAGTGCACAGAGTGCGGAAAATTCATTTTGAAACTCCCTCTGAAAAAACCAGTGCGATTTAATCCAGTTTTTACGCAAATCTGACACACAGAAATTTTTTGGAAGAATTGTCCTCCCCCCACCCCCGTGATTCCTCACTTTAATACCATTCTGCACCCAGCGGATACTTCAGACTCATGGAAGACCTGTTGAGCTCACCATTGCATTGATCCAAGGGCTCATTTTAAGTTTAGGAAGTTAACAGTTAGTCAGTGAGGGGGAGCCCCCTTGACTACATGTTGTAATCAGTGTGCGTGAGACCCAGGCCCTGTTCCCAGGCAGCACCCGGAGACCTTTACCCAGCATACCAGTGCTCCGTAGCAACCTGGCAGTGAGTAGGTAGCAGGAAATTGCCTTCACCCACTCCTTTGAGGGGTTGACTGACAATCGGGGAAATAGAATGAGTCCATCAAAAATAGAAGTTAAACATTTCACTGTACTGTAGTTTTTAGCAACATCCAGAAGTCCCTTCAGGAAACATTGGTTCCAAAATGACTGGGGACTTGGCAGCTTACCTCTGCCTATTATTATCTCATAATGATAGTTAGGATGCTAACTAAACCTGAGCAGTACACATGGCATCCCCCTTGCCATTCTCATGATCTAGCCAATGATTGGCATTGGCAAGAGGATGGATAGGTGGCCTGAGGCTCTTCTCGGGCTGCTAATACTTTCTTTGCAACAGAAAGAGGCAGTTCAAATTGGCCTCAAAGCACCTAAGAGGACAACATAATCAAGGACCCCATCATCCTGGGCATACTCTCTCCCACCTTCTTCTGTCGGGAAAAAGATACAGAAGTCTGAAGCCACGTTCCAACCAATTCAAGGACAGCTTCTTCCTTGCTGCCAACAGACTTTTGAATGAAGCTACCTTATATTCAGTTGATCTTTCTCTACACCCTAGCTGTGACTTCAACACTTTTAAAAGTCTACTGATGACCATGCAACCATTGTCGATTGTCGGGAATCCCGTCTGGTTCACTAATGTCCTTTAGGGAAGGTCTTTACCTGGTCTGGCCTTCATGTCACTCCAGAACCACAGCAATGTGGCTGATTCTTAAGAACCTCCTGAAATGGTCTACCATGCAATCGGTTCAAGGGCAATGAGAGATGGGCAACAAATGCTGGCTTTGCTGACAAAGCCCACATCCTATGAGTGAATAAGAAAACTACATTCTGCACGCTTTCCTTTCCTTCAGTATGCTTTGTCTGTATAATGCTCAAGAAACAATACTTTTCACTGTACACTCATATATGTGACAATAATAAATCAAATCAAAGTAGTCCATTGATTTTTTTTACACCTAAATATTGGGTTCCTGGATGTGCACAGTTATGAATGTAAGGTTTAGTTGTTGTAGTTGGTACATTGTCACTGTGGCTACATTTCAAAAATACTTAATAGGCTGTAAACTCGGGGTCATCCCGAGGTCATGAAAGACACAAGTCTTTATTTTCCTTTAATTTAAAAATTGCAGTAGTATTTAATGTGTTGTTTCGCAGAGTCTCAGACAGGGAAGGTTGTGTGCGAATACTTTCTATGCATTTTAATAATAAATAAATCAAGATTGAAATTCTGACATTCCTTTTACGTAAACTTAATGCCAAAAATCCAGAGGGGATCATTTCTCAATGATACAGTGCCTAAAAAATGGTTAATTCAACATAGAAACTAGAAGCAGGAAGAGGCCATTCAGTCCTTTGAGCTTGTTCCATCATTCATTTTGATCATGGCTGCTCATCAAATTCAATACCCTAATCCCCTCACTTCCTTCCATATCCCTTGATCCCTTTAGCCCCCTAGCGCTATATCTAATTTCTCCTTGAAATCAGACATTTTGGCCTCAATTACATTCTCTGGTACTGAATTCCACACATTCATCACCCTCTGGGTGAAGAAATTCCTCCTCACCTCAGTTCTAAAAGATTTATCCCTTATCCTCAAACTGTGACCCCTAGTTTTGGACTCCTCCACCACTGGGGACATTCTTCCTGAATCTACCCCATCTAACCCTGTTAGAATTTTATAAGTTTCTCTGAGATCCCCTCTCACCCTTCTAAACTCCAGCAAATATAATCCTAACCCACTTAGTCTCTCCTCATTTGACAGATCTGCCATCCCAGGAATCAGCCTGGTAAATCTTCGCTGTACTCCCTCTATAGTAAGGACATCCTTCCTCAGATAAGGACACCAAAACTGCACACAATACTCCAGGTGTAGCCTCATCAACTCCCTATACAACTGCAGCAAAACATCCCCATCCCTATACTCAAATCCTCTCTTCATGCCTTCTTTACTGCCTGCTGTACCTGCACACTTACTTTCAGCGACTGATGCATGAGAACTCCAAGGTCTCGTTGAGCATCCACCTCACTCAATTTACACCTGTTCAACTAATAATCTGTCTCCCTATTATTGCTAGCAAAGTGGATAACCTCACATTTATCCACATTATACTGCATCTGCCATGCAGCATATGGTGGAAATCAGCTTTTTAAAAAATCACTTTAATGGTCTGTTACAGATTTAAAAATAAATAAGCACATGAGGAAAAGGTAAGGAAATGGGATTGTGAACATAAGAACATAAGAAATAGGAGCAGGAGTAGGCCATCTAGCCCTTCGAGCCTGCCCCGCCATTCAATAAGATCATGGCTGATCTGTCGTGGCTCAGTTCCACATTCCCACCCTCTCCCCATAATCCTTAATCCCCTCGCTTATGAAAAACCCATCAACCCACGTCTTAAAAATATTTAGCGAGGCAGCCTCCACCACTTCAACAGGCAGAGAATTCCAGAGATTCACCACCCTTCGAGTGAAGAAGTTCCTCAACTCCGTTCTAAACCGCCCCCCCTTTATCTTGAGGCTGTGCCCTCTAGTCCTACTGTCCTTTCTGAGCAGAAAGGAACTGGCTAAGGGCTAACTCTGACACAAGTACATGATGGGTTGAATGGCCTCCCCTGCGGTAAATCCAATGATTCTATTTCTGATGTTCTGATTTAGGATTTCCAGGGAACACAGTGTTAGAAACAGCTATTTCAAAATCTCTAGCCTGCAAAATATACACAAGACAAGCCAGAGAGTATGATGTCTGAACACAAATAGAACCCAGTTGCCAGGGCTTTGATAATCTTGACTACTAAGAGATAAGCTTGACTATTCTTACATTATAATTCTATCTTGTTTGTACCTCCATTAAAATAGTCAGAATTACGGAATTACTTATACAGATGTGCCATAAAAAGCATTCTTTCTGGTGTATCACAGCTTGGTATGGCTCCTGCTCTGCCCAAGACTGCAAGAAACTACAAAAAGTCATGAATGTAGTCCAATCCATCACACAAACTAGCTTCCTATCCATTGACTCTATCTACACTTCCTGCTGCCTCGGCAAAGCAGCCAGCATAATTAAGGGCCACAAGCAATGCAGACATACTCTCTTCCACCTTCTTCTGTCGGGAGAAAGATACAGAAGTCTGATTGGTATGTGACTTCAATCAAGGACAGCTTCTTCCCTGTTGATATCAGACTTTTGAATGGATTTACCTTGTATTAAGTTGATCTTTCTCTACACCCTAGTTATGACTGTAACATTACATTCTGCACTCTCTCCTTTCCTTCTCTAATACATGTGACAATAATAATTCAAATCAAATTAAATCAAATCAAATCAAAAGAATTAGAAACACGTGTACATCTAGCACTGCGTGAACAGTCTAAACCTCCCCGATCAACGTGGAGACAGCAGTACCTTAGATTGGAATGAGAGGGAAAATCAAAGACCTCAGAGAAAATAAATATTGATGTCCTTCCCCGAGGGAACAGAAAGTCTATTTGGAAGCAATCAATTAACTGTTATACCATGTATTGCCGTGGCGATCTGGAATCCACGGCCTGAAAGGATGGGTGAAAGCAGAATCAATTGTAACTTTCAAAAGGGAATGAGACCTACGTTTTAGAGAAAAGAAATGGTAGGGTTCGGGCCAAAGTGTCAAGGAATGGGATTAATCAAAAAGGTCTTTCAAAGAGCCATCTTAGATATGATGGGCTGAATGGTCTCCTTCTAGGAGCAGAAGTAACCATGTGGCCCATCAAGCCTGCTCTGCCATTCAAAGAGATCACAACCGATCATCTATCTTTAGATCATTTACTCCCGTTACGCCCATATCCTCAATAAGCTTCTGTGCTGCATCACTCTCTAGAATACATTTCATTTGCAGCTCCTGTCAGTTCCAAAAAGGATTTTGGAAAGAAAATCAAAGCAGAGGTTTAACTCCCCTGATGTCTCAGTTGATGAAGTCACTTCAAGTCACTCAAGGTAGAAGGTAAAGATTTGATGAGCAGACATTGCAGAGTCAGCTGATCTGAGTCACTTGTCAGCCAATTGGCCTCAGTGCTGCCCAACCTGGGACTGGGGGTTCCTCTCACTAAACAGTGACACTTGCTGCAATGTGTAGTTATTGGATGAAGACACTGGTTGTGATGTTCCAATAAATAGTTTTCCAACACTCACTACCTTGGTTAGTGGGTTCCCCTCCAAGCCACTCACCATCCTGACTTGGAAATATATTGCTGTCCCTTCACAGTCGCTGGGTCAAAATCCTGGAATTCCTTCCCTTCCAGCATTGTGGGTCAACCCACAGAGCATGGACTGCAGTGATTCAAGAAGACAGTTCACCACCACCTTCTCAAGGGCAGCTAGGGATGGGCAATAAATGCTGGCCAGCCAGCGATGCCCACGTCCCACAACTGACTAAAAAAAAACTCCAGTGAGATATCAGACACTTTGCATCCACGAACCATACCCCAAGATTCAGCTTTTGTCGGGAGAGCAATCAGTAATAAGGTTCAGTGTCTGAGACGCAAACACATTGCAGGTGCAGTGATAAAGTCCACCATAAGATTACAGATAAATAACCTTTGCTGTGACCATCAGTTTTCCAGAGTAATTGCTCAGAAACCGCTTGACTAAGCAAGTGCGCACAACTTTGACCATGACGAGGATGTAAGTGCTAGGCTCGTTGACACTGAGCCAACAGATAAACAAGATTCCAAACCTAACCCACTAGGCCATTGGAAAGTAGACATATCCAACAGGTCAATGTGAACTGTAAAAGCTCCGACTGTCTAGCAGTATCTGTGGAAAACGAAATGGGGTTAGTTTTTTTTGAGGCCAAAATGATTCTTCTTCAGAACTTGAAGTGGTTGATGTGATGAGTAAAGTGTGTGTGGATGAAGAGAGTTCAAATGTTTTCCTCTTTCGTGTGTTAGTTGGCTTCACATTTTCGGCCTCCCCACTGGCTAACAGCAATGTGAGCCCAAGATGTAAGTCTCTCCCTGTCATTACACAGCCTCTCCAATGGTAAAACCTCAGCTGTGCTTCCTCGTGGACCCACATGGGAACCACGTGGCTCCTGGCTAAAGCTTCAGCTCCAGACACGCAGTGTGAAGGCCACTGGCTCTTAGACACACACTGGCACTCTTACCTAAACCCCCAGCTATTGGCCTATAGTTGCACTGTCTCATGGATATCCCAGGAGAGTTGAAGAGGGATTAAATCTTGAGAAAAAATCTGGATTTGGAGGCTGAAGGTGCATCTAAATATATCATAAAGGCAAAATACTGCAAATGCTGGAATCTGAAACAAAAACAGAAAATGCTGGAGAAACTCAGCAAGCCTGACAGCATCTGTGGGGAGAGAATAGAGCCAGTGTTTCGAATCTGGATGAACCTTTGTATGGTGCCAACAATTCCAGCTCCAATCTGGTGCCAAACGTAACACTTTCCATTCTTTTGGAACCAACCAGAGAAGCCCCGGATTTATAAATATTGATCTGATGAAGGGTCATCTGGATTTAAAACATTGGCTCTATTCTCTCCTCACAAGTGTTGTCAGATCTGCTGAGATTTTCCAAAATTTTCTATTTTTGCCTCAGATTCCAGCATCCACAGTATTTTGCTTTTATTTATAAATATTGCCCAGGTTTACAACCTGTGGAGGATACTTCAGTTTTGCTGCAGAACTCAGCAGTGATGAGTTAACACAGAATTGACCATCATACAAACCATCATCTTTTGAGACGAAGACTGCTGCTGGTGATCCGCAGCTGAAGAATTCCACTGGAAGCTCCTTAATGGCACAGTAAATTTTCCCACTGAGTACCTGAACAAAGCATAAAAGAATAGCAAGAACATGCTGTAAGCCCCTCGACCATAGATCATGGCTGATCTTCAACATCAAGTCCACTTTCCAGTCCCCTTCATTACCTCAATGTTCAAAGCTTCCATCAATCTATCTTGAATACACTCAATGGCTAAGAATTATTGTCCTTGGGAATCCCCAAGATTCACAACCCTGAGTGAAGGAATTTCTCCTTAAATGGCCAATCTCTTATTCAGAAACTTTGATCCTTGGATCAAAACTCTCCAGCCAGGACATATCAGCTCGCAGCAGCTCAGTGATCAGCAAGTTCCCAGGTTCAATCACTGGCTTGAATGGGTTATTTTATTGTAGCCAGGGTGAACACCACAATAGGCATTACCACACCTGGGTTAGTGTGGATATTAAAACTATTAGAGTGAAGACATTACTTACTCCACAAGTAATCCAGAGGCTCGGGCTAATGATCAAGGGACATTGGGTTCAATTCATGGCAGCTGGTGGCATTTGAAATGAGTTGATAAATCTGCAGTTGAAAGCTAGTCTCGGTAATGATGCCCATGAACAGCAAGAAGCTTCACAACACCAGGTTAAAGTCCAACAGGTTTATTTGGTGGCACAAGCTTTCAGAGTGCTGCTCCTTCATTAAGTATTTCACCTAAGGAAGGAGCAGCGCTCCGAAAGCTCGTGATACGAAATAAACCTGTTGGACTTTATCCTGATGTTGTGAGGCTTCTTACTGTGCCCAACCCAGTCCAATGCCAGCATCTCCACATGATGCCCATGAAGCAATCATCTGTTATTGTAAAAGCTCATTTTGTTCACTAATGCCTTTCGGTCTGGCCTAAATATGACTCCAGCCCCACTGCAATGCGGTTGACTCTTGACTACCCCCTGAAGTGGCCTAGCAAGTCACTCAGTTCAAAGGTAATTAGGCCTTGGCAGCCACATCCCATGAAAAAATGAAGAAAAGGAATTAGAGGTCGCCCTTTTAATTGTCACCAACATAGAACATAACAGCGCAGAACAGGCCCTTCGGCCCACGATGTTGCGCCGACCAGTTACAAAAACAATGACCCACTAGCCTATACCAATCCCTTTTCGTCCATAAACCTATCCATAGATCTCTTAAACGCCCCCAAACTAAGGGTCATTGGTTTCCAACGAAACCAATGACCCTTACTGTGTGTGTTTGAGTGAAGAAAGATTCAAGCCTGGCTGCAATTCTCTCGATGGTTAAAATAGCTTAGCAACACTCCCTGGCAAGGCTTGTGTAGTTAGATGGGTGAAGTTTTTAAAAGTTTAAATGTATTTATTAATGTCACAAGTAGGCTTACATTCACACTACAATGAAGTTACTGTGAAAATGCCCTAGTCGCCGCACTCCGGTACCTGTTTGGGTAATCATAGAACCTCTACGGCGCAGAAGGAGGCCATTCAGTGCACCGAGTCTGCACCAACAACAATCCCACTCAGGCCCTATCCCCATAACCCCATGTATTTACCCTGCTAATCCCTCTGATACTAAGGGACAATTTAGCATGGCCAATCAAGCTAACCAGCACATCTTTCGGACTGTGGGAGGAAATCGGGACACCCAGAGGAAACCCATGCAGACAGATGGGAAGAATGTGTAAACTCCGCACTGACAGTGACCCAGGCCAGGAATTGAATCTGGGTCCCTAGCACTGTGAGGCAGTAGTGCTAACCACCGTGCTACTGTGCCATCCCTAGGTGAGGTAACAAAAGTCTGAAACTCAAGGAGTCGATGCTTTCAGAAAAGGGGAAGGGAGAAAAATGTCGAGGAAAACAAAACAATTTTACAAAGGAGTTGATGTTAGTAGAGAGGGGGCATAAAACTAATCCTGGATCACTGAGTGTTCTAATGCACTGCCTGGCAGGCTGCCACTGTAATGTGAAATTACACCATGTTCAATGCTTCTTACAGAACGCATTCTCAAGGAGATCATTGTACGCATTTCCATTTGTGGTGGGACAGCCACACAAATAAGCTTTTGTTTTCTGTTGCAGAATTACAGATATAACACTGTGCGTTTTGTAAAACAATTGACTTTGCGATCCCTCACGTCCCCACTGCAAAGTCTGCAGAAGAATGTAACCCTTCTGCTGGAAGCACCAGTACAGAATGTTAGTCACGGCATCAAGTCAGCAGTGACCATCATCTGAGCAACTGGGGAATGTAACAAAACCATACGTTTGTGTGCAGAATTGGTTTTCTGTTTCAGTCCGTGCCAACTTCCCTCCTATTTTAAACTTGCGTGCATTTGGATTCTGGCAAAATAACAGAATTGTCTCAAAGTCCTGCAAAAGCTTTTTCTTACTTTCCAGATGCCATTCCTCAGTGGATATTCTGTTCAGTAACTGCGTACTTAATAATCTTCACCAACTAACTGAAATGTGGACAAACATCTGCCCCTTTTTGCATCATTTATTGCCTATCGTGATCAATAACGGGTGAAACACACCAATGTAACACTTCGCGGAACCCAAATTTCGACAAACTAAGTTGTTGAGTGCCCCAATCCCATTGAACCTGGAAGTTTCCCAGCATAGGGGAGGTGACGGCCTCGATGTATTATCACTAACTAGACTATTCGGGAAATTATTGGAAAAGATTATTAGGGGTGGGATTTACTCACATTTGGAAACAAATGGATTTATTAGCGATAGGCAGCGCGGTTTTGTGAAGGGGAGGTTGTGCCTCACTAACTTGATCGAGTTTTTCGAGGAAGTGACGAAGATGATAGATGAGGGAAAGGCAGTGGATGTTGTATACATGGACTTCAGTAAAGCTTTTGGCAAGGTACTTCACGGCAGACGGGCATAAAAGGTAGACAGGATCAGAGGAGAGCTGGCAGGATTAGGATACAGAACTGGCTTGGCCATAGAAGACAGGGGATAGCAGTAGAGGGGTGCTTTTCTGAATGGAGGGCTGTTACTAATGGTGTTCCACAGGGATCAGTTCTGGGACCTTGTTGTTTGTAGTACATATGAATGATTTGGAGGAAAATGTAGCAGGTCTGATTAATAAGTTCACAGGAGTTGCGGATAGTGAAGAGATTTATCAGAGGATACAGCAAGATATAGACCGGTTGGAGATGGGGACGGAGAAATGTCAGGTGGAGTTTAATCCAGACACGTGTGAAGTAATGCATTTTGGAAGGGCCTATTATGTAGAAATTATACAGGAAATGGTAGAACCCTGAGGAGTACTGAGAGGCAGAAAGATCTAGGCGGACACGTCCACCAATCACTGAAAGTGGTTACACAGGTGGAGAAGGTAGTCAAGAAGGCATACGGCATGCTTGCCTTCATCAGACAGGGCATTGAGTTTAAAAATTAGCAGCTCATGCTGCAGCTGTACAGAACTTCAGTTTGGCCTCATTTGGAATATTGTGTACAATTCTGATCACCACACTACCACAAGGATGTGGATGCTTTGGAGAAGGTCTAGAAGAGGTTTATCAGGATGTTACCTGGCCTGGAGGGTATTAGCTGTGAGGAGAGATTGGATAAACATGGTTAGTTCTCACTTGAACAACGGAGGTTGAAGGGTGACCTGATAGAGGTTTACGAGATTATGAGTGGCATGGGCAGAGTGGATACTCTGATGCTCTTTCCCAGGGTAGAAAAGTCAAGTAGTAAGGGACATAGGTTTAAGGTGCATGGGGAAACGTTTAGAGGAGATGTGTGAGGTAAATATTTTACACAGAGGGTGATGAATGTCTGGAATGCATTGCCCGAGGAGGTGATGGGAGCAGATATGATAGTGGCATTTAAGGGGCATCTAGACGAATACATGAATAGAGTGGGAATGGAAGTATACGGACTCCTTAAGGGCATACATTTTTAGTTCAGGCAGGCATCATGGTCAGTGCAGGCTTGGAAGGCCAAAGGACTTGTTCCTCTGCTGTACTATTCTTTGTTCTTTATTAATCCAGAAACTTAGCTAACATTCTAAAGATTATTTATTAAAGTTTATTTATTAGTCACAAGTAAGGCTTACATTAACACTGCAATGAAGTTACTGCGAAATTGCCCTAGTGAAATTCCCCTCTGGGGGCCCGGGTTTGATTTCTGCCACAGTAGATGGTGGAATTTGAATTCAATAAAAAAAATCTGAAATTAAGAGTTTACTGATGACCATGAAACCATTGTCGATGGTCGTAAAAACCCACCTGGTTCACTAATGTCCTTTAGGGAATGAACTCAATGTCCTTACCTGGTCTGGCCTACATGTGACTCCAGAGCCACAGCAATGAGGTTGACTGTCAACTGCCCTCCAAGGGCAACAAGGGATGGACAATAAATGCTGGTTAGTCAGCAACGCCCATGGCCCACGAATGATTTAAAAAATGTGGAATCTGACGTCTGGCCAGGGTAAGGAGTGGCAGCGTGTCGTGAAAAATAGGCTGAGGCACACCAGAGATAATAACACAGGGACAAGTTCTGAGCTATACCACTCAGTAATTATTCCAATGCTTTCCTTTGAAATCTTCATGCATTGATAACTCACTGAATCTTCTCGTATCTTAGCTCAGGCCAAGTCCCTTTCGCCTCTCATTCCTCTGATTGCCAGCCTCACCTAGGCTCCTTGTACAGCAGAACCACAATTTTCAAATCTTTATCCTTATTTTCAAATGATTCCATAATATTGCACATCCCGCTATCTGTAACCTCCTCCAGCCCACAAAACTCCAGATCTACAATCCTCCCGACCCAATAATCCTCCCACCCTGCTATTCTCCAGCCTCTACAATCCTCCAGCCCTTACAATCCTCCAGCTCTACAATCCACCAGCCCCTACAATCCTCCGGACCCTACAATCCTCCGGACCCTACAATCCTCCGGACCCTACAATCCTCCAGCCCTTACAATCCTCCGGACCCTACAATCCTCCGGACCCTACAATCCTCCAGCTCTACAGTCCACCAGCCCCTACAATCCTCCGGACCCTACAATCCTCCAGCCCTTACAATCCTCCGGACCCTACAATCCTCCAGCTCTACAGTCCACCAGCCCCTACAATCCTCCGGACCCTACAATCCTCCAGACCCTACAATCCTCCAGACCCTACAATCCTCCAGACCCTACAATCCTCCAGTCCCTACAATCCTCCAGTCCCTACAATCCTCCAGTCCCTACAATCCTCCAGTCCCTACAATCCTCCAGTCCCTACAATCCTCCAGTCCCTACAATCCTCCACTCTAGGGGACCTATGTTTAAGGTGCATGGGGAAAAGTTTAGAGGAGATGTTTGAGGTAAATTTTTTACAGGGAGGTTTATTTGGAATCATGAGCTTTTGGAGCGCTGCTCTGCCTGAGGAACGAATAGCATTCTGAAAGCTTGTGATTACAAATAAGTCTGTTGGACTTTAACCTGGTGTTGTGAGATTTCTTACTGGGCAAAAAAACGAACGAAAGAAACACATTAAATATAAAGGAAAAAAGCTTCCCCCTCACTTAAGAAAACTCAGTATTGAACAAAGACCTGAAATCAGGTAACTTCAGGCAGGGGTGAAGTTGGGCAATAAGTGGCACAGTGGTTAGCACTGCTGCCTCACAGCGCCAGGGATCCGTGTTCGATTCCCGGCTTGGGTCACTGTCTATGCAGAGCCTGCATATTCTCCCTGTGTCTACGTGGGTTTCCTCCGGGTGCTCTGGTCTCCTCCTGCACTCTTCCCTGACGAGTCGTGTGCCACAGGGATCAGTGCTGCGTCCATTGTTGTTTGTCATCTATATCGGTGATCTAGATGATAATGTGGTAAATTGGATCAGCAAATTTGCTGATGATACAAAGATTGGAGGTGTAGTGGACGGTGAGGAAGATTTTCAAAGCTTGCACAGGGATTTGGACCAACTAGAAAAATGGGCTGAAAAATGGCAGATGGAGTTTAATGCAGGCAAGTGTGAGGTATTGGACATTGGAAGGACAAACCAAGGTAGAACATACAAGGTAAATGGTCAGACACTGAAGAGTGCAGTTGAACAGAGGGATCTGGGAATACAGATACATAATTCCTTAAAAGTGGCATCACAGGTAGATAGGGTCATAAAGAGTGCTTTTGGTACATTGGCCTTTATAAAGCAAAGTATTGAGTATAAGAGTTGAAATGTTACGGTGAGGTTGTATAAGACATTGGAGAGGCTGAATTTAGAGTATTGTGCATGGTTTTGGTCACCTAATTACAGGAAGGATATTAATAAGGTTGAAAGAGTGCAGAGAATGTTTACAAGGATGTTGCTGGGACTTGAGAAACTGAGTTACGGAGAAAGGTTGAATAGGTTAGGACTTTATTCCCTGGAGTGTAGAAGAACGAGGGGAGATTTGATAGAGGTGTATAAAATTATGATGGGTATGGATAGAGTGAATGCAAGCAGGCTTTCTCCACTGAGGCTAGGGGAGAAAAAAAATTAGAGGACATGGGTTAAGGGTGAAGGGGGAAAACTTTAAAGGGAATATTAGGGGGGCTTCTTCACACAGAGAGTGGTGGGAGTGTGGAATGAGCTGCCACATGAAGTGGTGAAAGCAGGCCCACTTTTAACATTTAAGAAAAACTTGGACAGGTACATGGACGAGAGGGGCGTGGAGGGATATGGTCCAGGTGTAGGTCAGTGGGACTAAGCAGAAAAATGGTCAGCACAGCCAAGAAGGGCCAAAAGGCCTGTTTCTGTGCTGGAATGTTCTATGGTTCTACGTGCTGGTTAGGGGGATCAGCTACGCTAAATTGTCCCTCTGTAAAACCGGAAAGGCACCAGAGTGTGGCAACTAGGGAATTTTCACAGTAACTTCATTACAATGTTAATATAAGCCTGCTTGTGACACTAATAAATAAACTTCTTAAAAAAACTTTAAACTATAGAGCTGGAAATAGTCTGTCTTAGTGTCCCATCAACTGTAAAGAACAGGTTATTAGTATGATGGAATATTCTCCACTGGATGCAATTGCAAAGCACTCAACTGTTGACATCATCCAGGACCGAACATTCTATTTGATCAGCAGTGTGTCCAACTTCAACCTGGGTACACCAGCTACAGTGTGTACCATCCACAGGATACAATGTTCTAACTCACAAAGCCACCTTCATCCTCATTCCCCAAAAACACAACCTTCACTGTCAAAATGCCAAGTGCAACGCGTGCTCCCTTTCTCCGGTGTAGGCTTGGAGGGCCAATCTCCTTACCAATCAAGTACCTATTGATCTCTGTCTTAAATACACTCAGTGAGGGGCATCTTGAGGGGAATTGCTTGATAGAGCAGACGCAGCACGGTTTCATTAAGGGGAAGTTGTATCTGACAAATTTACTTGAGTTCTATGAGGATGTGTCTAGGGCGGTGGATAGAGGAGAGCCGGTGGATGTGGTCTTTCTTGATTTTCAGAAGGCGTTTGACAAGGTACCTCACAAGAGGTTATTGCAGAAGGTCAGGGGACATGGAGTTGGGGGTAGGGTGTTAGCGTGGATAGAGGACTGGTTGTCAAATAGGAGGCAGAGAGTGGGGGTCAATGGGTGCTATTCGGATTGGCGGTTGGTGACTAGTGGAGTGCCCCAGGGGTCGGTGCTGGGCCCTCAGCTATTTACCATTTATATAGATGATCTGGAGGAGGGAGCCGAGTGTAGGGTGTCGAAATTTGCTGATGACACCAAGATTGGTGGAAAGGCAAATTGTGCGGAGGGTGTGGAGAGTCTGCAGAAGGATCTAGATAGGCTGGGCGAATGGGCCAGGAACTGGCAAATGGAATTTAATGTTAGCAAGTGCGAGGTGGTCCACTTTGGTAGGAATAATGGTAGGAAGGATTATTACTTACGTGGAGAAAAACTGCAGCAGGCGGCGGTGCAGAGGGACCTCGGGGTCCTTGTGCATGAGTCGCAAAAACCCAGCTTGCAGGTGCAGCAGGTGGTCAGGAAGGCGAATGGGATGCTGGCCTTCATAGCGAGGGGGATTGAATATAAAAGTAGGGAGGTCTTGCTGCGGCTGTATAGGGCATTGGTGAGGCCACAGCTGGAGTACTGTGTGCAGTTTTGGGCGCCGTACTTACGCAAGGATATTTTGGCCTTGGAGGGAGTGCAGAGGAGGTTTACTAGGCTGATGCCGGAGTTGAGGGGGTTGAGCTATGAGGAGAGGCTGAATAAACTAGGCTTGTACTCGTTCGAGTTTAGAAGAATGAGGGGAGATCTCATTGAGACGTATAAGATGATGAATGGGATGGATAGGATAGAGGTGGAGAGACTCTTCCCGCTCAGAAAGGACAGTAGGACTAGGGGGCACAGCCTCAAGATAAAGGGGGGGCGGTTTAGAACAGAGTTGAGGAAGAACTTCTTCACTCAAAGGGTGGTGAATCTCTGGAATTCTCTGCCTGTTGAAGTGGTGGAGGCTACCTCGCTAAATATTTTTAAGAAGAGGGTTGATGGGTTTTTGATAAGAGAGGGGATTAAGGGTTATGGGGAGAGGGCGGGAATGTGGAACTGAGCCAATAAGATCATGGCTGATCTGTCGTGAATGGCGGGGCAGGCTCGAAGGGCCAGATGGCCTACTCCTGCTCCTATTTCTTATGTTCTTATGTTCTTATGACCTGGCCTCTACAGCCCTCTGTGCCAATGAATTCCATAGATTCACTACCCTCCGACTAAAGAAATTCCTCGTCTTTGTTCTAAAGACTCATCCCTTCATGCCACTAGGTGCTCTTAGAGCATCCCACAATTTAATGACAAAATCATACAAAGCCAGTGAGGCAACACACAAACTTTAACTTACTTACGAAGGTTTGTCCACCTTCCACCTACTCCATTTGGCACGAGAATGCCGGGTATAACTACAGTCTGGGGGGCTATTTCTTCACAGGTGCCTCTTCATCTGATCGGTAACATGAGATCTGAACATAGGAATTAGGAGCAGGATTATTTCCCACACTATCAAGCCACATTCTTTGTGTAAGCCACCGAGACATCTATTCTACACACTAAATATTCATAACTTCAGTCCATCCTCATCTATCCAACCGTCGTCATGGAAACAAACATAAACTCCTGCAGGGAACTTGATTTTCTGCATGATTTTATGGTTGAAGTTCAGCTTTGATTTTGTTCCGTTGGCCATGCAGATTAGCATCAACATGAACTGTACCTGTTTTTTACTAAACCTGTTCTTAGAGCCATAGAAAATTTACAGCTCAGAAACAGGCCTTTTGGCCCTTCTTGGCTGTGCCGAACCATTTTTCTGCCTAGTCCCACTGACCTGCACTTGGACCATATCCCTCCACACCCCTCTCATCCATGTACCTGTCCAAGCTTTTCTTAAATGTTAAAAGTGACCCCGCATTTACCACTTTATTTTTCTTGCAGCTTGCCGGTTGCTGGGTGTATAGCAATTTAAGAGTGTTTCATTATGTTTTTGTCATTGATTGGTGAGGAATTGCTGGTAATTTTGATGCTGAGATCTTCTGGTCGTCTCAGAGCTGTCAATGTCTTACCAATAACACTGTTCAGGTTGAATGGCAGTAACTTTGTTAAAACAGGCAGTGGGAATTTGTACACCTCTATATCCAAGGGACATCACAGTGGCTGGGGTGTTTTATCAAACTGTTTTAGTTTGATGTTTTAAGTTTCCTTTTCCAGTTGTTTTTGTTTGGTGTGGTATCTCTTTAAGGGACAAAGCAAAAGAGCAGGCCCCTAAGTTTGTTTAATCAGTTTAAAAATAGTATAAATGGCAACAGTTGGGAAACTGGTGTGTTGGAGTAGCATTGGCTGTGGATTAAGTCAATAGATTCTCTCCAGCAAAGAAAGCTGCTGTGTTTTAGTTTAAACTTCACTAGCCGGTGTGAAGCCAGTTAACATGAGTTATCTTGGTCTTCTGTGCAACACTAGATATTTTTGTCCCATAAAACAGATACACCAACTAGCTATTGTTCTGGAATCTTTGCTGTTCCCATGATTTGATTTAGCTCACTTAAGTACACACATGCACTTTGCATTCTGGCAATGATAGATCCATAAAATCCCTCCAGTGCAGAAGGAGGCCATTCAGACCATCAAGTCTGCAATAACTCTTCAACAAAGCATCTTGCCCAGGGTCCATCCTATAACCTCACATATTTACCCTGCTAGTCCCCCTAAACTACACATGTTTGGACACTACCGGGCAATTTAGCATGGCCAATCCATCTAACACATCTTTGGACTATGGGAGGAAACCCATGCAGACCTGGGGAGAATGTACAGGCTCCGCACAGACAGTGACCCAAGGCTGGAATTGAACCCGGGTCCCTGGCGTTGTGAGGCAGCAGTGCTAACCACTGTGCCAGCGTTCTGTAACCATTGTGCCACCGTGCTGTAGCCATTGTTAATCATGATGTAACAATTCTGACTATTTCTGAGGACTCATTTCAAAGCAGATATGGCTGTTTTCTGGTCTTATAGCACACTTAGTTTTGGGCATCTTCTTCAGGGTACATTCCTTCTTTTGGTCTCGCCCTGGTTTTTCACCAAATTCCCTCGCTGCAGCACAATTATTTGACATGTTAGCAAATGTTACAATTTTTTTAAAGACTGAAACCAGTTTGACACTTCACTACTTTTTCAGGAGGACCCATTTCTGTTTGCCAGTTACCATATGCAATCTGCTCTGTGTGGACATTGTTAAACAGCCACAAATCCTCTTGGCAACACAGCCTGCATCACCTCCTTGCACCTATGCACCAAGTTTTAAGGCAAATATAACCCCAATTTCTGATCTGAAACATTGAGACTCCTGATGTTCACGGGCTGTACTCACATGCATTTATTAGCTTAAACATGGTCAGGGAAGGGACATTGTGCAATCATATGAATAGGAGCAGAAGGAAGTATGGAATTGTGATGTTTTGCTGCAATTGTATAGGGTGTTGGTGAGGCCACACCTGGAGTATTGTGAGCAGTTTTGTTGTCTTTATCTGAGGAACGATGTCTTTGCTATAAAGAGAGTACAGCGAAAGTTTGCCAGGCTGATTCCTGGGATGGTAGGTCTGTCTAATGAGGACAGACTAAGCTGGTTAGGCTTGTATTCATTGAAGTTTAGAAGAGTGAGAGGTGATTTAATAGAAACCTGTAAAATTCTAACAGGATTAGACAGGGTAGATTCAGAAAGAATGTTCCCAATGGTGGGGGAATCCAGAACTAGGGGTCATAGTTTGTAGGTAAGGGATAAACCTTCTAGAACTGAGGTGAAGAAACACTTCTTCACCCAGAGGGTGGTGAATGTGAATGAATTCACTATCACAGAATGTAGTTGAGGCCAAAACATTGTGTGATTTCAAGATGAAATTAGATATCGCTCTTGAGGCTAAAGGAATCAAGGGATATGGCTGGGGGAAGGTGGGGGGGTCGTGGTGGTGGTGGTGGTGGAGAAGGTGGTGGTGGAGGAGGAGGAGGAAGAAGCTGGATATTGAATTTAATGATCAGCCATGATCATAATGAATGGTGGAGCTGGCTTGAAGGGCTGAATGGCCTGCTCCTGCTTCTAGTTTCTATGTTTCTATTTGGTCCATCAAGCCTGCTCCGCCATTCAATAAGATCATGGCTCATCTTTGTGTTGAGTTCCATGTTCCCATTTACCTCCAATAGCCCCTGAGTTTGTCCTCCAACAAGATTCTATCTTTCTGTGCCTCAGAAAAATTCAATTACTTTACATCCATTGCCTTCTGAGGCAGAGAGTTCCAAAGTCACACAACCCTTAGTGGAAAGAAAAATTCTCATCCCCACCCTATAAGGATGGGCCCTAATTTTGAGACCGTGCTCCGTAGTTCCACAAGAGGAAACATCTTTTCCACATCCATCTTGTCACGATCATTCACAATCTTATATCCTTCACTCCAGTCACCACTCACTCTCCTAAACTCTAGTGGAAACAAGCCCAGTCTGTCCAATCCATCTCATAGGACAACAAGCTCCAGCTCATTTCAGGTATCAATTCCATAAACCTCTGAAACGCTTCCTCAGCATTTACATCCTTCTTTAAATAAGGAGGCCAAAACTGCGCATAGTATTTGAGATATAGTCTTACCAATGTCCTGTAGAACTGAAGGATAACATCCTTATTTTTATGTTCAAATCCTCTTGTAATAAAGCAAAGCATTCTATTAGCCTTCTTAATTACATGCTGCCCCTGCATACTAACCTTTTGTGACTCATGTACTAGAACACCTAGATCCCTCTGCACCTCAGAATTCTGAAGTGATACTCTGCTTTTTTGTTCCTCCTGCCAAAGGGAACATCTTCACATTTTCCCACATTATACTCCACCTGCCAGATTTTAAACCATCTATCCGTGTCCTTATGTCTTCTGCGTAAGATATTTACCTACCTTTCTTTGCAAATTTAGCGACGAGGCCTTCGCTCCCGCATGCTTGTTCCTCTCCAGCCCTGAGCCGACGTCTCTAACCCTGGCACCAGACCGACAACTCAGCTGTCTGGACTCTTGATCCTTGCTGCAGAGAACAATGTTAATCACCATACTGTGCCTTAGTACCAGAACATTCCTTTTTTGTTCTCCCCACTTGAATGGCTTCTTATACCACAATGCTAAGGACAGTCAACTTATCCACCACCCTGCAGCCCCACTCTCATCCAAACAAGCGGTTCAAACCTATTGAACAATTGGAGGGTGATACTTCTGCACTCCGGGTCCACTTAACTGCTTCACTTGAAGTTATACACTCCTGTCCCTGACCACTGAATCAATCAGAAGGCTCCATCCTAAGTGGTGTGACAACCTCCTGGTACAAAGTGTCCAGATAAGGTGCACCCTGCTTAAAGTGTGACAGAGTTTGCAGCTCAGCTTTCTCAAGTTCCTCAAGCTGCAAATATTTACTGCAGGCACGTTTGCCCTGGGTATATGCAGAGTATAGGCCTAAATATGCTTTCTGACACTAAAGAAAATGCTTACGTGCTGAATTTACTTACATGGTGAAATCTACAGTAATTCTCAACAGCAAATAGCGATTATTATTCAACTGCAGGAATCATTATAGCTGGTTATAATCCTTGGCATTACCCAACATTAACAATACAGATGCTCAGTAGCAGCAGTGTGTACTATTGACAAGATGCACTGCAGCAATTCATCAAAGATGCTTATACAGCACCTTCCAAACCCAAGACCACTTCTATCTAGAAGGACAAGGGCAGCAGATACACGGGAACACCACAACCTGCAAGTTCCCCTCCAAGCCGCTCACCATCCTGACTTGGAAATATATCGCCGCTCCTTCACAGTCACTGAGTCAAAATCCCGGAATTCCCTCCCTAACAGCATTGTGTGACAACCCACAGCATGTGGACTGCTGCGATTCAAGATGACAGCTCACCACCACCTTCTCAATGACAACTAGGGATGGACAATAAATGCTGGCCAGCCAGCGACGCCCATGTTCCACAAATTAACTTTTTAAAAGTACATCGTCCTGTACAAGATAACCATGCGGAGAAAGAACCTTGTTTGGTGTTTGTTTGAACTGTTTAATGTCTGGATTGCAAATGACAATTACTTTCTGGAACTCAAGGGATCAAGCCACGTTGTGAACTTAATATGGGAGACCAGTTCAATAGCCGCGCTGTCATGTTGTAGGTTAAAATGATGAGAGGGTGGGGTGATTATCTTTCATACGGTGGAAAAGGGCTGAGTCAAGGAAAGTGTAGATGATCTGTTGACAAATTGAGCTTACCACTCTCACTTCAGTGCCCTTATGATAGAAGGCACTGGAGTAATTAAGGTTAATCCTGCAGACCATAGCTAATAGCAATGCAAGGATAAGCATTGCAGAACAAATGTACATTACCAAATTTTAACTATTCAACCATTTAAACCACACATCGAATAAGGCTCTCACTCAGCACTGCTGTGCAGAGATAATCTGAAAAGAGCACGGTTAATGTTGGGTGATGCAAGAACTCTAATCTAATCTTGGAATCCAACATCACGGGTTAATGCTGCATATTTTAAGGCAAGTTCAGGTCATGTCACAGTGATAATCATTGTATTAAAGCATGTAGATGGAAGGTAACAATCTATTAAATGTAGAACGCAATCAACTGTACAGGACAAATCAAGATTACACTCAACAGTTGTCAGAGTGACAATGGAGTGCACAGAAAAGTACAGAGGAATGGCGGTATAGTGGCTAGCACTGCTGCCTCACAAGCGCCAGGGACCCAGGTTCAATTCCTGGCTAGGTCACTGTCTCTGCGGAGTCTGCATGTTGCCTGCATGAGTTTCCTCTGGATGCTCCTGTTTCCTCCCACAATCCGAAGGATGTGCTGATTAGGTGCACTAGCCATGCTAAATTCTCCCTCAGTGTACCTGAACAGGTGCTGGAGTGTGGAGACTAGGGGACTATTCTCAGTAACTTCAGTGCAGTGTTAATGTAAACCTACTTGTGACAATAATAAATGAGATAAAATATTCATTAGGAAATTGACTTGTTACCGGAGTGTTCCTGATGGAAACAAATTCTAACATTGCAAATCTATTAAACTTTAAAGGAACTTAATTTTGCTCTAAGTTGCAAGTAGAGGAGGATTTCAATAGTGTGTAGAAAACTGGCTTCACAAGCAGGCCTGCTGAAACCAAATCCCAGGTGCAGCTTTCAGCCAAACAAATCAGGGTCGCTGGGGTGTTTTTCAGTTCTGAACAAAAGAACCACCTTCGGGAAGGTGGCAAAAAGCAGGAGGATCTGGTCAGACCAGTCTTTCCTGCAAACAGAAATAGATCTGCCAGTCAAACAGAGCAGAAATTAATGCATTAGATTGCTGCAAGGAGTTCCTACTCAGCCTATCTTACTTCAACTGTGAGGTAAAGAAGTGCGTGGGAGGAAAGAGGCTTTGATGGTTAGCAAAGTACATCAGCATAATAAGTTATCGACGCTAACTTGCCAGTGCATTCGTCTTCAACCAAAATGATAATACAGCCTTTAATTTAGCTCCAAATTTGTCTGTTTAGAAATGCTATAGTCAAACAGGAAAACCCTTTATGGCCTATATAGTCACTTGCTCTTTACTTCGTGCAAGCACTGTCTGCCAAGCAAAAGGGCAAAGAATTCTTGGGTGAGGGCATCAAGGAATAAGGAGAACAAGGAGGCGGCGTGGTGGCACAATGGTTAGCATTGCAACCTCACAGTGCCAGGGACCCAGGTTCAATTCTCAGCTTTGGTCACTGTCTGTGTGGAGTCTGCACATTCTCCTTGTGTCTGCGTGGGTTTCCTCCGGGTGCTCCAGTTTCCTCCCACAGCCAAAGATGTGCGGGTTAGGTTGATTGAATCATAGAACCCCTACAGTGAAGGAGGAGGCCATTCAGCCAATCGAGCCTGCACCGACCACAATCCCACCCAGGCCCTAACCCCACATATTTACCCTGCTAATCTCTCTAACCTACACATCCTGGGACACTGAGGGGCAATTTAGCACGGCCAATGCACCTGACTCACACATCTTTGGAATGTGGGAGGAAACCCGAGCGATCCAGAGGAAACCCATGCAGACAAGGGGAGAATGTGCAAACTCCACACAGACAGTGGAGTCAAGCCGGGAATTGAACCCAGGTCCCTGGAGCTGTGAGGCAGCAGTGCTGACCACTGTGCCACCCCATGTATTGGCCATGCCAAATTGCCTCTTAGTGTCAGGGGGATTAGCTAGGGTTAACGCACGGGGTTATGGGGATAGGGCCTGGGTGAGATTGTGGTCGGTGCAGACTCGATGGGCCGAATGGTTTCCTTCTGAACTGTAGGATTCTATGATTCTGAATAGAGATAGGAGCCTTCAGCTTGTCAAGCCTGCTCACTATTTCACTATGACCTTGGCTGAGCTTGGGCTTCAACTCCATTTTTACCCCACTCCCCCTATTTCTTAATGGAAGTTTCCCTCTCATTGTGGTTAACCGACCACTCAACCAGGTTCGACTCATTTCTTACACCTCTGTCCTCACCCCTTCCTCACTTTTCACCCCAGTTCCAGCATGATGCCACCTCCCATCAACATTCCGCAGGGACTGCTCCCTTCCTGACACCCTGGTCCACTCCTCCATCCCGCCCAACTTCTCTTCCCACGTCACCTTCCCTTGCAATTGTGGAAGATGCAATACCTGCCCCTCTAGCCTCACCCTCCTCACCCTTCAAGCCTCTGAACGCTCCTTTCAGGTTAAGCAATGTTTCTCTTGCACTGTCTTCCATTTGGTTTATGGTTTTTGCTGCTCCCAGTGTTTTCTCTTTTACACTGAGGAGACAGAATACAGTGCCTTGTGGAACACCTTCACTCAGGTCGCAAGTGTGACCCCAACCTTCCTACCGCTTGCCATTTTCATCCAGCATCTTGCTCTCATGCCCACATGTCTGTTTTTGGCCTTCTGCAATGCTCCAGTGAAGCCTGAAGCAAACTGGAGGAACAAGCTCTGATTTGATATGTTGCCACCTTCAGGACTCGACTCTGAGTTCAGCAACTTTTAATATTGCCCTTTCTCCTCCTCCTTAAACCCCCTTTCTTCTCTTTTCCATTTTTAAATATTCCATCCATGTATTGCCTCGATGTAAAACACCCTCTCACGCTAGCTTATCTGTTGTTTGTCCTTAAAGTTGTTCCTTTTTGTTGCAGGTTCTTTTACGTTGACATTCCTCCTCTCGGTTCAGACGAAGGGTCGACAACTTTCTTTATAGAATTTTACTTTCTGTATTCCTGAAGTGGTTCTTTATAGAATCTACAGTGCAGAAGGAGGCCACTCGGCCCATAGAACCTGTGCCGACAACAGTCCCACCCAGGTCCTATTCACATAACACCACCCATTCACCCTAGCTAGTCCCCCTGACAATGAGGAGTAACTTATACAGCCAATCAACCTAACCCGCACATTTTTGGGTTGTGGGAGGAAACCGGAGCACCTGGAGGAAACCCATGCAGACATGGGAAGTACGTGCAAAATCCACATAGACAATGACCTGAGGCCGGAATTGAACCCGGGTCCCTGGCGCTGTGGGGCAGCAGCACTAACCACAGATAGACGCTGGCAGACCTGCTGAGCTTTTCCAGCTTCCTCCGTCTACGCTTGCCTAGATTTCCTGAGAGACCAACAGTCTGTCTGCCCCAACATTGAACAATGGAGCATCCATGACCCTATGGGGCAGGGTGTTTCAAAACTTCACAACTCTTCCAGTGAAGAAACTGCTCCTCACCTCAGTCCCAAATGGTCAGCCTCTCAACCCTGAGCCTGCAAATGGAACAATTATTATAAAGATATATATCCAAATAAATTATATTAGAGCCATTATGCAATTACATTTCAGGCAGGCTCGAGAAGATAAATGCCTCTCTCATGTTCTGAGCATGCCTTTATCGGGTTGATGGGCTATGCTAAATTGCCCCTTAGTGTCAGGGGGACTAGCTAGGGTAAATGCATGGGGTTAGAGTCTGGCTGGGATTGGGATCGGTGCAGGCTCATTGGGCTGACTGGCCTTTTTCTGCACTGTAGGGATTCTGTGAAGCAAACCTGAGGGACAAATATAAACCAGTGACTGTATCCTGTTGGTTTGGGTAACTTTGCATAAAAATGTTTCCACTCAATCATCCTGTTACCCAGGTTTGGAGTTAAAAATTAACCAGGAAGTTTTAAAAATAAGCACCATCAAAGCTGCTGTGCATCAAAATTCAACGGATGGACAAAGAGCACCACCTGCTACAAAAACCCAGTCACAACAGGAGGAGATCAGTTTATTCACACCACTTGTTTGTATGGCAGGCATAATGTATAATGAACAATACATCAAATGAAAGGCAGGAAAGCTGCAACTGGCTTATTCTGAATATCTACATATGTCAGTACAATGTTTAAATTACAAAACATCAGCAGTAAATTACACCTTTTAAATTCCATGACCAAACACCCAAGTTATGTCTACATTCTTAAGCATGAAGTGCAGAGGGATTTAACAATAAAAACTGCAAAACAAAATAAAACCTCGCTTAACAGGAAGGTGACCATCTTTAGCTCTAAGGGTGATACATACTGTCTTCACATCTTTCGGGTTCTTGCCTTCAAAAGGTGCAGTTCATGCATTTGACCACCTTGTTGCCATAATCGATACAGTCCGGCCCTATACACTCACAGCAGGCGTTGTGAAACCATCGGTATTTCGAAGCGCCCATAGACTCGCACGAGTTCTTACACTGATGGATAGACATGCAGTCATCAAAGTAGACCACTGTGCACTGAGGCTCTGTAATTTAAAGGAAAATCTTAAAAATATCTTCCAACTCATCATCAACTTACATAACACCTTTAATGCAGCAAAAGCATCCCGAGGCTCCTTGTTAAACACAAGTTTTGACACCAAACCACACAAGTTAGGTAATAGGGCCACGGCCAAGAACTTGGTCAAACAGGTGGTTTTTTAAGGAATGTCTTAAAGGAGACTTTTAGAAAGGGATTTCTACAGGCCTTGCAAAAGATGCTAGACTTGGAAGAGAGCAGAGATTTTCCAGCACTTACAGAGATGGCAGGCAAAGGCCATGGGGGGGGGTTGGGGGATTTTAAAACTATGCTGGTGCCTACTGGGAACCAATGTCCATCAATGAGCACAGGGGTGATGGGTAAAGGAGGCATATTGCAACTTAGAATTATGAGCGCCAGTGTTTTGGATAAGCTCACACAGAAGAGAGTGCAAGGTGTGAATCGGGACAGGAGAGTTGTATAGTCGAATTGAGTATTAATATTGATTGGGGTTTCAGCAGCCGAGGAGTTAAAGCAAGGGTCACATACAACACCAAGGCTGTGAACAGCCTCCTTCAGCCTCAGGCAGATGTCAAGAAAAACATAACATCAGCTGCTAGGGAATCAGAGATTGTGGCAGATATCAAAGGTATCCTTTGCTGTTGGTATTTTGGCTTTGGTATTTAAGAACATAAGAAATAGGAGCAGGAGTAGGCCATCTAGCCCTTCGAGCCTGCCCCGCCATTCAATAAGATCATGGCTGATCTGTCGTGGCTCAGTTCCACATTCCCGCCCTCTCCCCATAACCCTTAATCCCCTCGCTTATCAAAAACCCATCAACCCGCGTCTTAAAAATATTTAGCGAGGCAGCCTCCACCACTTCAACGGGCAGAGAATTCCAGAGATTCACCACCCTTTGAGTGAAGAAGTTCTTCCTCAACTCCATTCTAAACCGCCCCCCTCTTTATCTTGAGGCTGTGCCCCCTAGTCCTACTGTCCTTTCTGAGCAGGAAGAGTCTCTCCACCTCTATCCTATCCATCCCATTCATCATCTTATACGTCTCAATGAGATCTCCCCTCATTCTTCTAAACTCTAACCAGTACAAGCCTAGTTTATTCAGCCTCTCCTCATAGCTCAACCCCCTCAACTCAATATTTCCAATATTTAATTGCGGGGAATTTTTGTTTGCCCAACACTGGATGTTGAATAGCAGCATGCCAAACCAGAGGCAGAGGAAGGACTGAGAGGGGCATTGCTGAGTAAAGCTGGGGGCTCGAGTACATGTGGAACCTCCTTTGTTTTGGAACATGTCACCAAGATGCAGCAGCCAGATGACAAACAGACAGGGGACAAGAAGAGATGCTCTAAGGAACTTCAGAGCAAACAACATAATGCCTAATAAGACATACTGGCAAGCATTAGAACAAATTATTTTTGTTGATTCGGTGATAAAATTATCTTTTAACTGGCAAATAAAGAAAATACTTCTAATAACCACAGAGATATGGGGAAAAGACTGGGCAGTGGCACAAGGTGAATTGCTCCTTTTGAGGGCCAGGACAGACATAATGGGCTGAATAGCCTCCTTTTGTGCTGTAACCAGTCAATACGATTCTAACATGCTTTTTCCCCCCCAAAAAAATACTTTATCGATAAAATCTGTAAAACGACACCCCAAAACATTTCAAATTGTACATGATGGAAAGTGCAATAAAATTCAACTTTTTCCCCATTGACCATGTTGCACTCTGAAGTTCCTCAATATGATTGCAATTACGAGATATTTACTGTATACATTCAATGTCAAGTGTGCAGCCCCAAGTTACCAATCCCTCAGTGCACGATGGCGGTGGCCTTTCCCCTCTTGCGTGCATGTGGCGGCTGTGTCAAGCTTTGGGGTGAACCTCAGCACGTAGTCCTGAAGCTTGGAATCTACGATTCTGACTCAACATCCACACAGCAACAGGCAAGTGGGAACTATCGACAAGCTCAACCTGAATCCCGAGCAAGAACTGGGTCCTTAGCAGCCAACACCCTCCAGGTCAATGTCAGGAAGAACTGGGCATTTTGTTTTAAAGACGTGTAAATAAATAATTACTATGAGAAGTTTATTACTGGAATCAATTTATTTATGCAAGTATTAAAAGGCATTCTTATAAAAATACAGGCCCTTAAATCAGGCCTGTGTTTTTGCTCCTAATCACCACCAAATACATCATAGAAAAGAACTGGATTCAAGATGAAAGTTTATTTATTAGCGTCACAAGTAGGCTTACATTAACACTGCAATAAAGTTACTGTGAAAATCCCCTAGTTGCCGCATTCCGGTGCCTGTTCGGGTACACTGAGGGGGAATTTAGCACGGCCAATGCACCTAACCAGCTCATCTTTTGGACTGTGGGAGGAAATTCACACAAACATGAGAAGAATGTACAGACTCCACACAGACATTGACCCAAGCCAGGGACTTAACCGGGGTCCCTGGAGCTGCAAGGCAGCAGTGCTAACCACTGTGCCACCTGCCCCCACTCCCCGAGCAAACTGGGTATCAGAACATAAGAACATAAGAAATAGGAGCAGGAGTAGGCCATCAAGCCCCTCGAGCCTGCCCCGCCATTCAATAAGATCATGGCTGATCTGTCGTGGATCAGTTCCACTTTCCCGCTTTCTCCCCAGAAGAGAATCAAAGCCATCACCAGGGTTTAAGAATATTCAAAGCAAGTCCTTAAATATCTAAGAATAAAAAAATCACAGGTGAAATTTCTATCTGTGAGATATTGTTTCAAATGTTTGGAAATATTATGAAGGAGGGTGATATAAATTAAATGGTACAATTATAAAAGGGCAGAAGGGCCTGGGGATTCACACACATAAATTTCTGAAGGTGGTAAGACAAACTGATAAAACTGCTAAAGCAGCAGAGTAAGAAATCCTTGGGCTTTCTATGTAGAAGCAGAGTATCTCAGCCAGAAATTAGTGCTGATCCTTTATATAATCACTGATTTGATTTGATTTATTATTTCACATGTATTAACATGCAGTGAAAAGTATTGTTTCTTGCGTGTTATACAAACAAAACGTACCATTCATAGAGAAGGAAACAAGAGAGTGCAGAATGTAGTGTTACAGTCATAGCTAGGGTGTAGAGAAAGATCAACTTAATGCAAAGGTAGGTCCATTCAAAAGTCTGATGGCGGCAGGGAAGAAGCTTTTCTTGAGTTGGTTGGTACGTGACCTCGGACTTTTATATCTTTTTCCCAAGGGAAGAAGGTGGAAGAGAGAATGTCTGGGGTGTGTGGGGTTCTTAATTATGCTGGCTGCTTTGCCGAGGCAGCAGGAGGGGTAAACAGAGTCAATGGATAGGAGGCGAGTTTGCGTGATGGATTGGAATGAGTGATGGAACTACCTTTTGTAACTCCTTGCAGTCTTGAGCAGAGCAGGAGTCATACCAAGCTGTGATACAACCAGAAAGAAGGCTTTCTATGGTGCATCTGTAAAAGTTGGTGAGAGTCGTAGCTGACATGCCAAATTTCCTTAGTCTTCTGAGAAAGTAGAAGCGTTGGTGGGCTTTCTTAACTATAATGTCGGCATGGAGGGATGAGAACAGGTTGTTGCTGACCTGGACATCTAAAAACTTGAAGCTCTCGGTCCATTCTACTTTGTCCCCGTTGATGTAGACAGGAACGTGTTCTCCTTTACGCTTCCTGAAGTTGACAACAATCTCCCTTTTGTTAACACTGAGGGAGAGGTTATTGTTGCCACACCAGTTCACCAGATTCTCTATCTCAGCTGCCCTCGGGCAACTAGCGATGGGCAATAAATGTTGGCCAGCCAGCAACTGCCATGTTCCACGAATGAACAAAATAGGGAGCTTGATAAGACAATAATCAGCTGAAAATTGCCAGTAATCCAAAAAGAAAGTGACACTCAGTCAGAGAGGTAGGTATTAAAGAGAAGTGTGGTGCGAGAATGTTCCTCTTTTCCTCTTCTTCAGAAGGTAATTTGTCTCCTAAGGAGTTATCCATTGGTTGAAATGTAGGCACATCACACTGTGTTGTGACTTGGGGGCAACAAATGCCAGCTTCCAAATGCCAAATCCTCCCTTAACAGCACTGTGGGTGTACCTACACCAGGCAGGCTGCAGGAGCTCAGAAAGGTGGCTCACCCCCACCTTTCCAAGGGCAAATAGAGATGGGCAACAAATGCCAGCTTTGCCAGTGACGCACACATCTCTGGTGGGGCACGGTAGCACAGTGGTTAGCACTGCTGCCTCGCAACGCCAGGGACCCGGGTTCAATTCCAGACTCAGGTCACTGCCTGTGTGGAGTTTGCACATTCTCCCTGAGTCTGTGTGGGTTTCCTCCCCACACTCCAAAGATGTGCGGGATAGGCCGATTGGCCATGCTAAATTGCCCCTTAGTGTCAGGGAAGTTAGGAGGGTAGATATGTGGGGTTACAGGGATACGGCCTGGGTGGGATTGTTGTCGGTGCAGACTCAATGGGCCAAATGGCCTCCTTTTGCACTGCAGGAATTCTATGAAGGTCAAATTTTTTTTAAAAAAAATCACACTGTCCACTGAGTCACTGAAGTCTTCCCTCCATATATAAAAAAACTGGACTAAAGCTGGTTGTTTAGGAATAATGACCTAAATCAGGAAATTGTACAGATATTGTCTTGAATCATTTTGAAATTCATACCTGGTATTTTTGAGAAGAATTCTACTGGAAGAATCCAGTGCAAGTCTATCTTAAATGTGGGAACCAAAACTGCACAAAGTACTCCAGATGAGACCTCACCAAAACCCTGTACAATTGTAGAACAGAACAGGCTATCCACCTGCTACAGAGACACACATCATTGAGCTGTCACAAATATATATACATTTAAACACTCCAGGTTAATGACGAGACTGAAATCTGCACCAGAAAACGAATAAAATCTGCCTGTACGCCTATGAAATGCTCAGCATCTCATGGTTCTCCCACTGAAGGCAGACTTGTAACCAAGTTTGACAATAAAGCTCCTTCAGATGTAACTTGGAACGACAAAATCTGTATCAAAACTCAAGTATACCAGAGAGAAAACTTTATCTGCCTTGATGCATTTCTGAAATTCTAGAGCAATTAATCTGCTTAGCTCATAAAATTTATAATTTTGAAATTTAGCTCCACATAAAGTAACGCTTACCCTTCTCACTCTCGAGTTGCACATGCGGACTGTCTTCAGGCAGTGACACATTTTGGAGTGGAGACATGTCAAAGCTTTCCAAAAATGAAACAAGGTTTTCATGATAGGTGAGTTCTTCAGAGACAGGGAACGAGACAATGTTCCAGTGCAGGTGAGATTCACCTTCTGTTAGAGCACGGAACAGCGATGGGATGGGTTCATGAAGTTCTTCTACTGTACTCTTAGACGTTGGCGGCGTATCGCTGTAGTTCCTGGGATTACACATTCCTAGGATTAGAAAAGGGCATTAATATCACAATGCTACAAGTTAATAAAATGTTTATTAAACGGGGAAAGAGAAACTATAATAAACTGCTGTACTCCGATTATACTTTTGCGTCTTGGAAATGTTTGGCGAGGCGGCCTCCGCCACTTCGGCGGGCGGAGAGTTCCGGAGGTTCGCCGCCCTTTGGGTGGGGGGGTTCCTCCTCAACTCCGTTCTGGGCCGCCCCCCCCTTTATCTTGAGGCTGGGTTTTTGATAGGCAAGGGGATTAAGGGTTATGAGGAGAGGGCGGGAATGTGGAACTGAGCCACGACAGATCAGCCATGATCTTATTGAATGGCGGGGCAGGCTCGAAGGGCTAGTTGGCCTACTCCTGCTCCTATTTCTTATGTTCTTATGTTCTTATTATCATACAAATTGGGAGGAGTAGGCCACTCAGCCCCTCAAGCCTGCTCCCCCATTCAATAAGATCATGGCTGATCAGACTGTAACCTCAATTCCACTATCCCACGAATCAGATTTCACTTGTCCTGAACATACTAACTCATGACGTTGGGTAGTTTCCCTGGTAACAGCATTTATCAGCAAGGTAACCATTCTCATTTGTGGGCCTATGCAGTAAGTCTCACAACAATGTCTTTTCAGAATGAGGTTTAGCAATAAAATTCTACAAAGAAGTCTTGCTACAATTGTACAGGGTTTTGGTGAGGCCGCATCTGGAATACTTTGTGCAGGTTTGGTTCTCACATTCAAGATTGACTTACATTGGATCTTTCCAATGGGCCCACTGCAGGCAGAATGAGGAAGAGAAATTCCTACTCAGCCATACTTGACGCTGGATGGTGTCTCATTAGGCAATATAACTACCTATTGCCCTTTGCACACCATCGCTATTAAACCTAACCTGCAACATCATTAAAGTTAAGGTTACACAGGTGGAGGGCATTGATTGATTAGGTACCTCGAGCACATATAAAGAGAGAATTCTGGGGTGGTGCAGTGGCACAATGGTTAGCATTGCTACGTCACAGCGCTAGGGACCTGGGTTCGATTCTTGGCTTGAGTCGCTGTCTGTGTGGAGTTTGCAAGTTCTCCCTGTGTCTGCGTGGGTTTCCTCTGGGTGCTCCAATTTCCTCCCAAGGTCTGAAAGACATGCTGGTTAGGTGCACTGACTCGAACAGGCACCGGAGTGTGGCGGCTAAGGGAATTTCACAGTACCTTCACTGCAGTGTTAATGTAAGCCTTACTTGTGATTAATAAACTTTACTTTAAAGGAGGAATTCATTTCATAGAATCATAGAAACCCTACAGTGCAGAAAGAAGCCCATCGAGTCTGCACCAACAACAATCCCAATTAGGCCCTAATCCCACAACCCCATGTATTTACCCTGCTAATCCCCCTGGCACTAAGCGATAATTTAGCATGGCCAATTGACCTAACCTGCAATATCATTACAGTTAAGATTATACAGGTGGAGGGCACTGATTGATTAGGTACCTTGAGTACATATAAGAACATAAGAAATAGGAGCAGGAGTAGGCCATCTAGCCCTTCGAGCCTGCCCCGCCATTCGCCAAGATCATGGCTGATCTGAAGTGGCTCAGTTCCACTTTCCCGCTTTTTCCCCATAACCCTTAATTCCCTAGTCTGTCAAAAACCTATCTACATGTGTCTTAAATATATTTAGCGAGGTAGCCTCCACCACTTCAACGGGCAGAGAATTCCAGAGATTCACCACCCTTTGAGTGAAGAAGTTCCTCCTCAATGTTCTAAACTGCACCGCCCCTTATCTTGAGGCTGTGCCCTCTAGTCCTGTTGTCCTTTCTGAGCGGGAAGAATCTCTCTACCTCTACCCTATCCATCCCCTTCATTATCTTATACGTCTCTATAATATCCCCCCTCATCCTTCTAAACTCCAACGAGTACAGACCCAGTCTATTTAGTCTCTCTTCATAGTCCAACCCCCTCATCTCTGGTATCAGCCCAGTGAACCTCCTCTGCACTCCCTCCAAGACCAAAATATCCTCACGCAAGTGTGGCAACCAAAACTGCACACAGTTCTCCAGCTGCGGCCTCACCAGTGCCCTGTACAGTTGCAGCAAGACCTCCCTGCTTTTATATTCTATCCCCCTCGCTACGAAGGCCAGCATCCCATTCGCCTTCTTGATCACCTGCTGCATCTGCAGACTGGGTTTTTGCAACTCATGCACAGGTCCCTCTGCACTGTAGCATGCTGCAGCTTTTCGCCCTTTAAATAGTAGTCCCTCCTACTATTATTCCTGCCAAAGTGGATAACCTCACACTTGCTAACATTGTACTCCATCTGCCAGGTCCTCGCCAATCGCTCAGCCTATCCAGATTCCTCTGCAGACTTTCCACATCCTCCGCACAATTTGCTTTTCCACTCATCTTCGTGTCATCAGCAAATATATATATATATGGTTTAAGTGGGGGAGGAAAATACAGAGACAGTCACCCAGTGCTGGAATTGAACCTGGGTTCCTGGCGCTGTGAGGCAGCATTGCTAACCACTGTGCCACCATGCCACCCTCGAGACTGGAAGGCAATGGCAAATTACCACTGGGGAATAGTGCACCGGCCATGCTAAATTCTCCCTCAGTGTATCCCAACAGGTGCCGGAGTGTGGCGACTCGGGGATTTTCACAGTAACTTCATTGCAGTTAATGTAAGTCTACTTGCGACACTAATAAACAAATTATTCAAATCATTAAACTGCCAAAGAAACTGCTCAGGGTGAAGACTCAACAGAGATTGGATTGATGGAATATCTTCAGGCAGAATATACATGGATAAATGGATAGTGCTGTCACCCAGAGGTGGTGGGGGCCTCCACTGGAGAGCTCACTATGTGGGAGTCCTCCTCCTTATCGTCAGGGATTTGGTACGGAGGGTGCTGCACATAGTTAAGATGGCTCACGGACTCCCAGGTTGCCTGCAGCTTCCGCTACCTTGAAAATTTCCTGTGCGAGTTTCAGCCCCCATTCTGATTATTTGAAGGGGCTGCTCCTCACAATTTGGTTGCAATTTGCACCCCTCCCCCCCAAGCTTTTATCAGGTGAGGAGCGGGCAGATCAGAGGATCTACTCATGGGCCTGCTCGCGGGCCTAGCCCAAGTGGCCATTAATAAGTCTAGGCAGCAGGCCGTGGACAGAAATTACTAGGCCCAACTATCTGCCCCGATCCTGCAAGTGTTCCTGGGGAGGGAGCGGTTTCTGTATGTAAGCATGAGGTCTCTGTGAATGTTGGGGGCTGGAATGCGTATTCAACAAAGGGAACATTATTTTAATCTAATTAGATAAGTTTTCTTTTTGTTACAGGGGACTTTCAATTAATTTTATCAATTTATTAATTTGCTTATTTTAGTTGTTCTCAAAAAGAGCATATAGACTTGATGGGGCGAAGGCTGTTTTCTGCGCTGTATGACTCCATGAGAGAGACTTATCAAAGGTTCAGTGGAGCAGTGTCTCTCAGCCAGAAGCCCTATTTCAAGTCCCACTCCAGGACTTAATGACCAAGGAATGTGTGACTATAACATGACCGGAGAGGTTGGGTATCAACCTGCAAATCCGTCCAGTATACACCCCAAGGACAGGTGGTAAGAGTGGCAGAAATTTCTTGGTCAACTGTGAGATAAAAAGAACGTTGGAACACCTTCCATCGCTATCCATAACTCCTGACTATAACATAACGCACAAGTGCTTGTTGCCACGGCAACTTGGCCTTCCCGCGTGAACTGTAATACATTGTACAGTGATTGAGTATTTACGATTATGCACTGATGACTGTGTTCCAGTGGTATTTGTGTTTTGCAGGGGCTGGAATACATCATCAGCCCCGGAGATTATTTTTCAATCTAATTTTATGAATTTCTTTGCTTTTGATGTTTGTTACACTGCCCATTTAATAGGCTGTCAACTCATTAATTTGTTAATTTATTCTTTGCTCAGAAGAGTATAGAGAGTGAGTTCTCGTGATGCTGTGGACAGCATTGCTGCCTCTGAACTGGAAGCTGCAGGTTTGAGTCCCAGTCCGGGACTGGATGGTCACAGAAGGTGGTTTTATAATGTGGCCAAACAGGTTCATTATTAACCTGTAAATCCTTCCCCACGCATCCTGGGCATACTCACTTCCACCTTCTTCTGTCGGGAAGAAAATACAAAAGTCTGAGGTCATGTACCAACTGCCTCAAGAACAGCTTCTCCCCTACTGCCATCAAACAGACTTTCAAATGGACCTACCTTGCATTAAGTTGATCTTTCTCCACATCCTAACTATGACTGTAACACTACATTCTGCACGCTCTCATTTTCTTCTCTATGAATGGTATGCATTCTCTGCATAGCGCACAGGAAACAATACTTTTCACTGTATGCTAATACATGTGACAATAATAAATCAAAGCAAATGAAAATCAGTATGCCTGACGGCAGGCTGTAAGAGCAGGACTGTGTTCTGGTGCCAGTGACAGATAAAGGTAGTGGCCCTTTAACGGGGGCCATTGGACCCAGCTGCCTGCCTCTCTTTCGTGGATATGTTCACGCCAGAGTGTCACATGGCAGCTGGTGGGATTTAAATTCAATTAATAAATCTGGAATATCTCAGTAATGGCGACCATGAATTGTTGTAAAGCCATCTGGTTCACTAATGTCCTTTAGGGAACGAAATCTGCTGTCCTGACCTGATAATGGCCTATACACAACTTCAGACCCACAGCAATGTGGATGAACTGACTGTGAACTGACTAGTTTAAGGGCATGGAAGAGCTAACAGATGTAGGCCTTTCTAGCAATGCTAACATCCCATGAGAAGATATAGAGAACAAAATGATTCCCCAATCCCATTCCTCCTGCTGTAATAGATTTCAAAGGAGGCAGAACATTCTCTCTGTGATGGCCAAGCCCACACCTCTCAGCCCACCCCCAAGCCATCTCCACACTCATCCAGGTCCACCTCCCCCTAGACAATCTGTGGTCTGGCTGGATTTGAATCAGGACCACAAATACAGAAAATGCTGGAAGACAAGGTTAAAATCTGGTCAGCCAATCAGCTTCATATGGACATTTTTAAATCAATTAGACAGAACGATTCCATTGTGTACTTTCCCTGCACAAACATCCCATCACCCGAGGTGATCCACACTGACTTCTATCTGCGTTCTGGGCCGCACTGTGGTTAGCACCGCTGCCTCAGAGCGAGGGGGACTCAGGTTCGATTCCTGACTTGAGTCTGCACGTTCTCCCCGTGTCTGCGTGGGTTTCCTCCAGATGCTCTGGTTTCCTCCCACAGTCTGAAAGACGTGCTGGTTAGGTGCATTGGCTATGCTGAGTTCTCCTTCAGTGTATTCGAACAAACGCCAGAGTGTGGCGACCAGGGATTCTTACAGTAACTTCATCGCAGTGTTAATGCAAGCCTACTTGTGACACTAATAAATAAACTTAAACTTAATCCTAAAGATATTATTCTCCTTCACAAGTCTCAGTGGACATCTTGTGAGAGAACGAGAAAGTTAATTTGAAGGGAAAATTCAAACAATATAAACTTGGAATTCCCAATTGTTTTACAATCAGGGCTGGTAAATGGAACGGTACAAATATTTTGTGAGCCAGTACATCAACAAGGCAGTGCTCAGCTCCACTGGATATTCCCCAATGACTAGACAAAGCAAAGGAAATGGAAGCCATCATACCCATGGGGGAATACAGCAAACAATAATTTAAGATTCAATGAACAACAAGAGTAAACAAATTGGAAGAATCAGCTCAGCTACTGTAACCTGCACACAGGGCAAAAACAGACAGAGAATCAATCAACTCAAGACTAACAAATGTGACTCAACGATTAACAAAATAAAACCAACGCAAGGAGGAAAAATGACCTCAATGAATAGCGTGGGATGAAAAGGACTAGGATAAATATTAAGGAATTCAAAAATACATAAAAATGATCAGCGGGGCACAGAAAACCCAAAAACAGTAAAATAGCAGAAATTAAAAAAGCTCCAAATAAGTCACCAGCGACAGATGGAATCAGTTCCGAAAGAGAATAAAGATACCTGCAAGGCATGGACTCACCATTTTGCCTACTGGACACTTAATAAAGCATACAGTATCTTAGATATATTAATGGTGGGGTGGCATGGTGGTTAGCACTGCTGTCTCACAGCACCAGGGACCGGCCTCGGGTCACTGTCTGTGTGGAGTCTGCACATTCTCCCTGTGTCTGCTTGGGTTTCCTCTGGGTGCTCCGGTTTCTTCCCACAATCCAAAGATATGCAGGTTAGGTGGACTGGCCATGCTAAATTGCCCCTTAGTGTCAAGGGGATTAGGAGGATAAAGACAGGGATAGGACCTGGGTGGGATTGTTGTTGGTGCAGACTCAATGGGCCAAATGGCCTCCTTCTTGTACTGTAGATTCTATGATAACAGGAGAATTAAGCACAAGAATAAGGATATCGCGTTGAACTTGTACAAGACACCAGTTAGGCCTCATCTGGTTGCTGTATCCAATTCTGAGTGCCAAACTTGAGTATTGACAAGAGTTAAGAGTAGATTCACAAGAATAATTCCAGGGATAGAGAGCCAGGAGAATAGATTGGAGAGGTTAGAACTGGTTTGCTTGGAGAGAAGGCAGCTGAGAGAGGTATTCAAGGTCTTGAGGGGTATGGGCAGGTTAAGTAGTGAGAAACTGCTCCCACTCAAAACAGAATCAAATTCTAGAGGACCCAGATTCAAAATAATTGGCAAAAAGAGAAAAGTGACGTGGGGAAACATTTTTTCACCCACAGGATGGCTAGAGTCTGGAACGAACTCCCCAACGGGGTGGTAGAGGTAGGTTCGATCGAGGCTTTCGAAAGAGGGTTGGACTGCTACCCGAAAAGAAAGAACGTGCAAGGTTACAGAGAGTGTGGGACCAGGCAGAATGTTCCTTCAGAGAACCAGTGCAGACTTGATGGGCTGAAAGGCCTCTCCCTCTGCACTGTGAAGATTCTGTGATATTTACAGACGTCACAGCGAGCGATGATCTACAATTTTCAAAATGAATGTTTCCCTATATCTACAAAAAAACTGAAGCTGAGTCAATCAGAGCATTTTTAAATTTGCAACGAGGCTTGAAAAAAAAATGAACACTTTTAACCTTGGTTTTGAAATGCGACTGCAGCCTTACAACACTATCGAGCTGGATTTTGTACACTCTGCTTAATCATACCACTGGAATGGAATCCTGGCTGGCCTGATGATCCTGAAAGCTTAAATCAAACTGCAAGTGTCAGCAGAACCCAAAGTTTAAATTGCAGCTTTCAGCTCCTTCCCTCACATCTGTTGTTTTACATAAACAATGCTGTTTTTGTATGAACATTAGGAAGGAGTAAAATGTACTGTTCTAAAATGTACTGTTGCAAAATCACAGCACAAGTGGACTGTGTGCAGCAGGGAACGCTAAAGGGATTCACGGCAACATACAGAAGAATAGGTACTGAGTCGTTTGGGCAATGAAGTTTCACTTACACACTGTTGCAAATTTTGGGTCTACATTCGGTATTTCAGTTACACGTATTCTACATTTCAGCTCAGCATCAGCAGTCGGTCCTGTAAACAGTTTCTATCTCCCCTAAGGTCGAGAATTGATCTTTACTGAGCAATAGCTGGTCATATCTTCTGATGTGGAGATGTCGGCGTTGGACTGGGGTAAACACAGTAAGAAGGCTCACAACACCAGGTTAAGGTCCAATAGGCTTATTTGGTAGCAAAAGCTCCTTTGTCGGGTAAGTGGGAGTTCTGTTCACAAACAGGGCACATAAAGACACAAACCCAGTTTACAAAATAATGGCCAGAATGCGAGTTTGTGTCTTTACATGCCGTGTTTGTGAACAGAACTCCCATCGACCTGAAGAAGGGGTAGAGCTCTGAAAGCTACTGGTTTTGGCTACCAAATAAACCTGTTGGACTTTAACCTGGTGTTGTGAGACTTCTTACTGTGCAGATCCTTTGATCCAGGGGAGGCAACAATTTAAATCTCTCGTTATTGCATATGGTGGCACAGTGGTTAGCAACGTTGCACTACAATGCCAGGAAACAATGGGGAATGATCAATGTTTTTGCGAGCGGAAAATGATTTCCAGTCAAGGGGTCCTTGTTGTTTGTTGTGGTGGCACAGTGGTTAGCACTGCTGCCTCACAGCGCCAAGGACCCTAGTTTGATTCTCAGCTTGGGTCACTGTCTGTGTGGAGTCTGCACGTTCTCCCTGTGTCAGCGGGTTTCCTCCGGGTGCTCTGATTTCCTCCCACAGTCTGAAAGACGTGCTGGTTCGGTGGATTGGCCATGCTAAATTCTCCCTCAGTGTACCCAAACGGGCGCCAGAGTGTGGCGTCCAGGATATTTTCACTAACTTCAGAGCAGTGTTACTGTAAGCCTACTCGTGACACTAAAATAAACTTTATGCTTTTCATCTGATTAAAGAGGCATAAACATCCTGGGGATACCACTGACCAGAAACTGAACTGCATTAGCCACATACCTACTGTGGCTTGCAACAGCAGGTCTGAGGCTGGGAACTCTGAGGCAAATAACTCACCCCCTGACTCTCCGGAGCCTGTCCAACATCTCCAAGGCACTAGTCAGGATTGTAATGGAATACTCCCCACTTGCCTGGATGACAACACTCAAGAAGCTCAATACCATGCAGAACAATGCAGCCCGCTTGATTGGCAAACTATAATTCTTGGTTTGGTTTAGGATTATTGAACGCAAAGACAGTGAATCTTGAGGTATTCTTTCCAGTGTTGTTTTCAGTTAGTTTAAATAGGAAGTGCCCTGTGAAAATGGCTTTCTTGGTGGCTAAAGTTTTCCTGGGTGTGGAACAGGTCACTCGGAATGGTTTACAAAAGGTGGTTAAATCAAACCTTCTGGATTTGGTGAACCAGCTGAAGTTGACTTTACCTGAAAGGGTGAGGAAAGAACGGGATAATTTCAGCGATCGCTCAGCATTCAAAATGGCCAGAAACACAGCCTGAATTGGAATTGGCGAAAATTCAATTACAAATGAAACAGCTTGAATAGGAAAAATAAATGAAACAACTGGAGTTGCAATGAGAAGCAAAAGAAATGAGAGAGAGGCAACTGCAGTGAAAAAGGAAAGACAAAACAGCACTGGAAAAAACAAAGAGAGAGACAAGGGAAGAGAGAGAGAGAGAGAGACAAGGGAATAAGAGAGAGAGAGAGAGAGAGATAAGGGAATAAGAGAGAGAGAGAGACAAGGGAATAAGAGAGAGCATTTGAATTTCAAGAACGGCACAGAAAGCTTCAACGTAAAATGGCAGAAGAGCAAAGATTTAAAACTGCAAGATTAGCAGTTGAAATGGCAGATGATTTTGAATAGGTTCATAAACTAAGGTTTGGTTTTCGACATCAATTTCAATCCGCGAGGAATAAAAATTGAGGAAAGGAGAAATCTGCAGGTGGCCAAGGTAAAGTAGGTCTTGTTGGAGATTGCAAGGATAGTTTAATTCAGGTTAAAAAGGAAATGCATGAGGGTGGAACAGAGGTAAGAAATCTTAGGTACTTTCATTGTAATAAAGTTGGACATACAAAGCCATAGTGTTGGTGTCTTAAGAAAAGGACTGGGAAAACAGGCGTGGTAAAATAGGATAAGCCAGTGGGGTCACAAAAGTTTTGATACAAAAGTTAAGCTGATTGTAGTGTGGAAGACCATTCGTCTTCGCCTCAGGACAGCACAGGAGTTCCTCGAGGTAGTGTCCTATGTCTGACCATCCACAGCTGCTTCATCAGTGACTTCCCCCATTGTAAAGTCAGAAGTGGGGATGTTTGCTGAGATTGCACAATGTGCAGTATCATTTGCAACTCCTCAAGGCACCGACGCACGTCCTATCCGAATGCAGTAAGATCTGGGCAATATTCAGGCTTGGGTTGATAAGTGCCGAACAACACTTGCTGGGCAATTGCCATCTCCAACAAGAGAGCCTAACTACCAAATCCTGACGTTCAAAGGTAATACTGTCAACACGTTTGGATCACCATTCACCAGAAAATGAATATCATCAACCACAGAAAAGCTGTGGTGACTAAATCAAGTCAGAGCAGGCCCCCCTGTGATTAAAACAAAGTTTATTTATTAGTCACAAGTAAGCTTACATTAACACTGCAGTGAAGTTATTGAGAAAATCCCCTAGTCGCCACACTCCGCCACCTGCTCAGGTACACTGAGGGAGAATTGAGCATGGCCAATTCAACTAACCTGTACATCTTTGGAGTGTGGGAGGAAATCGGAGCACCCAGCGGAAACCCACATAGACACAGGGAGAACATGCAGACTTCACACAGACAGTGACCTAAGCCAGGAATCGAACCCGAGTCCCTGGCGCTGTGAGGCATAACTCACTTCCTGACTCCACAAAGCCGGCCTGCCACTTGAAAGGCACAAGCTAAGAGAGTGTAATAGAATGCTCTGCACTTACCTGGATGGATGCAGCTCAAAGATCAAAGAAACAGTTCAACAGCATGACCAACATCCCATTGACATGTTTAACCAGCCACTACCTTCATCATTGGTGTACTGTGTCTGCAGTGTGTCCTATCGATGGGATACACCACAGTAACTCACCAAGGTTCTCTGACAGCATCTCCCAAGCCCACAACCTCCGCCACCTAGAAGGACAAGTTGTTTAAGAGTAACTTAAAGTTTGAGTTGTTTAAGAGTAACTTAGACAGGCACGAGTGGGTTGGAGATGGGAGGATATAGGAGATTGTTTTAAATAAGGTTCATTAGCATTGGGACGTCCCTGGAAATGTAAAAGGATATGGTAATGATAATAATGTTTTTTCTCTTTTAATTCACAGGTTTTAAGTCGGTCCGCCTCGTTGTCCAACGAGGGGCATACACGCGATGGGTTGTACTCGGGCTGCTCTTGAATGTTCGAGATTGGCCTAGTGCTTCATGTCGTTAGTGTACGCTTAAACTGGACCAGATGCTGGGCAACACGACAGCTCAGTGACTATCACTGTTTGCTGTGCAGACACATGGATTTGGGCCGGTGTCTGTGGGAGTTTGCGCATTCTCCCCGTGCTTGCGTGGGTTTTCTCCGGGTGCTCCGGTTTCCTCCCACACCCCAAAGATGTGCTATTAAGCTGACTGGAGGTAATAAATTGTCCCTAAATTAGTTTCCCTCAATGTGGATGGCCATAAAAACAATAGATAAGGGTCATGGGTGGAGGGGGGGACTGGTAGTATTAAAATGGCGGCGCGGGCTCGTTAGGCCGAAAGGCCTGTTTCCCGGGCTGTTTTTTTTCTTGTTCTCTTGTTCTTGATAAGAGCGACAGATGCATGGGGACACCACCCTAATTTCCCTTCAAGTTATAAAGCACATATAGATATAAGCAGATATATCTGATTTGATTTATTGTTGCATGTAGAATCATAGAATCCTACAGTGCAGGAGGCCATTCTTCCATTGAGTCTGCACCGACCACAATCCCACCCAGGCCCTATCCCCATAACCCCATGCATTTACCCTAGCTAGCCCCCCTGACACTAAGGGGCAATTTATCATGGCCAATCCACCTAATATGCTGCACATCTTCAGACTGTGGGAGGAAACCGGAGCACCCGGAGGAAACCTATGCAGGCAGAGTCTGTGTGCTGAGACTTAATCTCTATCTGGGTGTACAGCTGCACATTATCTCGCTGTAATGATCATAATAAAGGAGCAGGAGGAGGCCATTCAGCCCCATGAGTCTGCTTGGCCGTTCTATATCATCATGACTTATCCGATTGTGATCGTAACTCCATCTTCCTGCCTGTGCCCGGAACCCTTAATCTATCTAACAAGGGAGTTCATAAGGCTAATCACAGAGTGTTTCAGCTCTGTCTCTACCTCCCAGTGTGGTTTATATAGAGCAATCCCTATTGCCAAGTCTGGGTAACCACATACATGTATTAGTAGTATGCAGTTGTGCCTTGCCACAATACAGACAACGCATACCATTCGTAAATGAGTACATAGGGGAGGAGGAAGGGAGAGGTGCAGATTATAATGTTACAGTCATAGCTAGGGAAAGATCAACTTAATGCAAGGTAGGTCCATTCAAAAGTCTGATGGCAACAGGAAAGTTGTTCTTGAGTCAGTTGGTACGTGACCTCAGACTTTTGTATCTTTTTCTCGATAGGAGGAGGAGGGAGGGAGAATGTCTGGGGTGCGTGGGGTCCTTGATTATGCTGACTGCTTTTCCGAGGTAGCGGGAAGTGTAGATGGAGTTAATGAATATATCATAGTTCTTTCATTGCCACTGGGCTTCCTACACAACATTGTGGGAGTGTCTTTATTGCATAGACTGCTGCAATTCAAGGCAATGTTTTACTGCCATCTTCAAGGGCAACTAAGGATGGGTACCTCGCAATGTGATGCCTGCGTTCTAAGAACTAATTGTTAAAAATTGACCTGAGATTGCTGGGATAGGAAGGAGGAGGGAGCACTGGATGAGTATTAGGTGGTGACATCTGCTGGAAAACATAAGCATGGAAGTTAGGCAGAAGTATAAGAACATAAGAAATAGGAGCAGGAGTAGGCCATCTAGCCCTTCGAGCCTGCCCCGCCATTCAATAAGATCATGGCTGATCTGTTGTGGCTCAGTTCCACTTTCCCGCCCTCTCCCCATAACCCTTAATCCCCTCTCTTATCAAGAACCCATCAACCCGCTTCTTAAAAATATTTAGCGAGGCAGCCTCCACCACTTCAACGGGCAGAGAATTCCAGAGATTCACCACCCTTTGAGTGAAGAAGTTCCTCCTCAACTCCGTTCTAAACCGCCTCCCCTTTATCTTGAGGCTGTGCCCCCTAGTCCTACTGTCTTTTTTGAGCGGGAAGAGTCTCTCCACCTCTATCCTATCCATCCCATTCATCATCTTATACGTCTCAATGAGATCTCCCCTCATTCTTCTAAACTCTAACGAGTACAAGCCTAGTTTATTCAGCCTCTCCTCATAGCTCAATCCCCTCAACTCCGGTATCAGCCTAGTAAACCTCCTCTGCACTCCCTCCAGGGCCAAAATATCCTTGCGCAGGTGCGGCGCCCAAAACTGCACACAGTACTCTAGCTGCGGCCTCACCAATGCCCTATACAGCTGCAGCAAGACCTCCCTACTTTTATATTCAATCCCCCTCGCTATGAAGGCCAGCATCCCATTCGCCTTCCTGACCACCTGCTGCACCTGCAAGCTGGGTTTTTGCAACTCATGCACAAGGACCCCGAGGTCCCTCTGCACTGTCGCCTGCTGCAGTTTTTCACCACGTAAGTAATAGTCCTTCCTACCATTCTTCCTACCAAAGTGGACCACCTCACACTTGCCAACATTAAATTCCATTCGCCATCGCACACCATGATTAAATAGTTAAGATCAACACATGAAAAATGATTATATAAACCATTGGTTCTGGAGGAGAGGCCACTCACTGTTTTCAAGAGAAATGGGGGGAGTTTTAAAAACTAGTCAGTAAGACCAGACATGGTTACACTCATGCTGCTTTGTAAATCTTTCACTGGCCTAATTTTAGAATGAGGTTAATATTTAAGATTCTTTCCATGATGATGCAGGTCCATTAGCAGAAGCAGCTACTCATGAAAAGGTTCCAACGGAACTTACAGAAAGCAAGGCAAACAAGGGATTAACTAATCAACTGGTGCCTGGAATAAGTGCAAGTTAAGACAAAAACAGACTTATTGAACTTTGGCTAAGATCAAGCATCAGATCAAGCCCCAAGGTCAGGTGCAATGCCTGTTTTTGACAGCTGGGATGTATGATGTCTCGCTTGTGGATGCCTTGAATTGGATTCAATTTGAATTGTTTTTTTGGAGTGAGCAAGGAGATGGATTAAAGGCTTTTCTTGTCCACTCTGCGCATTGGCTTGGTAACTTTAAGAATGGAATACATTTTTTTGTTAAAATGTCAACGCCAACAGGAAATGTTGAGTGAACTGTGGCTTCACAGAACATAAATAACACAAATAGTTTGGCTGATTATCTCCAAAACAGTAATATAACCGGGGGGGGGGGAGGGGGGAAGAGGAGAAGAGTAGTAATTCACAGATGATTCCACGATTGGGAAGGGCCAGGACATTCTGCTCTTAACTGAAATATCAGAAGTGTGAAGATTTGGAACTTTCAAAGACAGATTAAGGATAAAAAAGTGAACATTCATAAGAACATAAGAAATATAAATTCAAGAAAGAAAGTCAAAGAAATATAAGAACATTGAGAATCAGATCTGGAATAGGCTGTCTGGCCCTTCAAGCCTACTCCTCAATTCAATAGGATAATTTTCTAACTTAACGCCATCCCCCTACACTATCCTCATACATATTAATTCCCTCACTGCCCAAAAACCTATTGAACTCCGTCTTGAATATACAGGTTAACCCCATCCAATACTGTGGAATATAACAATCCAAGTAGCTGGTATTTTTATAGAACTCAGAATATTTCATTCATCCCCTAACCACGCACGGTTTGGGCAAGTAACTGTGTGACCCTCCCTCAAATACAGAAGAAAATGTACAATGCCTCAAAAGTGCATATCAGATTATCAGCTCAAATTAAAGAATGGTTTCATGCTAATTTAAACATCTGTATGTTGAGCAAAATAGTAGTTAAGCTCAGCATCACATCTCGAGATGGATAGTGAAATGTGGATCATTAAATGCCTCCAAACCTTAATCAAATCACATATTTATTAAGGAAGTCAAACACACTTGAAATTCAGAACAGGAATTTCCAAAATAAATCGAAATGAGTTGCAATTATTCTTAAATCAACATGACCCCAAGCAGAATACTTTGTACGTTTCTTATTCTTTTACAATTTCAATTCAGCAAGCAGAGCTTCAAATGTCAATCTAAACAAATTCCCAACTACTCCTGGGAGGCAAGAGACAACTTACCCACACAGTCGCAGCACTCATCCCACAGAGTACCTAAGCAAAGCATGCATTCTTTACAGCATGAACAATTCCCGTCTATAGGACGGCACTGGCACAGTTCCTGCAAAAAAAAACAAACATACAACAGCTGAATATCCAGAAAAAACTATCACGTTAACTGCTCAGAGGTCTTGGGAGCATCAAACATTCTGCTTCAGAGTAACGTATGAAAAACAAAGAACAAGAACAAAGAAAAGTATAGCACAGCAACCGACTCTTTGGCCCTCTAAACCTGTGCTGATCACGATGCCCTAACTAAACTTTAAAAAATCCTTCTGCCCTTACTCAAGGATAAGGACAGAAGATATTTTAAAGTTTAATGGTCTGTATCCAGTCCATTGAGATAATCACAGATTCACTTCTTTTGGATGAGGGAGTTTTGGCGGATTGACCTGAAATTTATAAATATTTGGCTATCTGTAAAATAAACTCACTTAACAGTAATTGTTATATATTTTAAAGGGTTGTGTGGTTGCTTTAAGAGCTGATTGCATGATGTGATGCTGAGGTTTTAAGGTGTTGCAAGCTACTTTCAGTTGACACACTGGTCAGGGCAGGAAACATCTCTTTTAATAAAACCTGTTGCGTTGTTAGTTTGAGTCTGCGTGTGCAAACCACATCTTTTTTTTGTTAAAAGCCACAACCCTAACATAGTTAGGCACTCACCTGATGATGGAGCAGTGTCCCGAAAGCTCCTGCTACCAAATAAACCTGTTGGATTTTAACCTGGTGTTGTGAGGCTACTTACTGTGCCTACCCTAGTCCAATGCAGGCAACTCCACATCATAGTTAGGTCATTGCAGGAATAAACCTAAGTTGACTTTAGCGCCAATTTAGGCCACTTTCCTACACAGAGTATCTCAGCAGTAGAGTTAAAAGGAACAAGTTAGATTTGTGGCTAAAAGCGATAACGGTGCTCCTGAACTTTAACTACCTAAATACTTTCCATCTTCAACTCATTTAAAAGATGTCTGGATATGGGGAGGAGGAGGGGGTGTTATTGGATATTGAATTTGATGATCAGCCATGATCATAATGAACGGCAGAGAAGGCTCAAAGGGCCGAATGGCCTACTCCTGCTCCTAGTTTCTATGCATCTCAAGTGCTGTAACCTGCAGGCTGTGGACAAAATGCTGGAAAGTGGGATGAGGCTGCGTGGCTTGGTTTGTGGCTGGCACAGACACGATGGGTTACGTGGCCTCTTTCTGTGCTGCAAATCTTCTATGCCTCTCTGAAGGTTTTCATCTCTGAGGTCAGCTAAATTTGAAACTACTTGAGTTTTACGATTTCAAAAAGACGACAGGATCCAGCCTCACCACTTGTTAAAATGTAAAGGTTTCTGTTTAACCCCTCCTAATATCTCCCTCTTTGGTTCAACGTCCATTTTTAAATTTGACTTGTGCCTCAGCGTAGGCCCGTTCACCCACTGTCATATGAAGAGACAGTGGCGTCATGATAGTGCCATTAGCTTAGGGCAATTTTTAAAAAAATTGAATTCAATTGAATTGATTTATTATTGTCACACGTATTGGGATGCAGTGAAAATCATTGTTCTATTGTGTACTATACAGATAAAACATACCACTCATAGAGTACATAGGGGAGAAGGAAAGAATACAGTGCTGCAGTTATCAATAGGGTGAAGAAAAAGATCAGCATAATGTGGGATAGGACCATTCAAAAGTCTGATGGCAGCAGGGAAGAAGCTGTTCTTGAGTCGGTCAGTAGGTGTTTTCAGACTTCTGTAACTTTTTCCCGACGGAGTTAAGGAGGAACTTCTTCACTCAAAGGGTGGTGAATCTCTGGAATTCTCTGCCCATTGAAGTGGTGGAGGCTGCCTCATTGAATATATTTAAGTCATGGGTATGATAGACAAGGGAATTAAGGGTTATGGGGAGAAAGCGGGAAAGTGGAACTGATTCACTTCAGACCAGCCAAGGTCTTACTGAATGGCGGGGCAGGCTCGAAGGGCTAGATGGCCTACTCCTGCTCCTATTTCTTATCTTCTTATGGAAGAGGGTAGAAAAGAGTCTGTCCGGGGCGTGTGGGGTCCTTGATTATTTGTGAGATGTTGACATCACTAGCTGGGCCAACATTTTATTGCCCACCATTAATTGCCCTTGAACCGAGTGGCCTCCTCAGGCCTTTTACAGAGGGCATTTTAGAGTCGACCACATTGCTGTGGATCTGGAGTTACATGTAGGTCAGAACGAATGAGGGTGGCAAATTTCCTATCCTATAGGACATGAGTGAAGCAAGTGGGGAATGTGAGTTCAAATCCCACCACAGCAGCTGGTGGAATTTAAATTCAATTAATAAAGTTTATTTATTTATTAGTGTCAGAAAGTAGGCTTACATTAACACCGCAATGACGTTATTATGAAAATCCCCTAGTTGCCACACTCTGGCATCTGTTCGGGTACACTGAGGGGGAATTTTTTAGCATGGGCCAATGCACCTAACCAGCACGTCTTTTGGAATAGGGGAGGGAACCAGAGCACCCGGGGAGAAGACTCTGCACAGACAGTGACCCAAGCAGGGAATGGAACCCAGGTCCCTGGCGCTGTGAGGCAGCAGTGCTAACCACTGTGCCATCGTGCTGCCCAAATCTGAAATTAAAAAAAAAATCTAGTCTCAGTAATGGTGACCATGTAACAACAGTCATAAATCCTATCTTGCTTCACTGCAGAGCGTACATACCACAACGAGTATCCATTTGACATCTGCAGTAAGCATGTAAAACTTGAATGCAAGTTGCGATTATTGTATCATATCCTCCTGTAAAAACAAGGAATTATTCCCAATGGGGTCCAGCTGCACAGTTCTTCCTTAACCAAGCAGTCATCCTCCAAGAGTCTGTTGACAAATTATTTCGCTGGGATTATTAACCACCAATTTTTGCCTCAACCCAAATGCACATATATAGTTCAGGAACCAACTCTAGATAGCAACAAGCACACCAAAGAGGTCACTGTGTTTAAAACAGATTTCAAATAGTTGCCCACAGAACTAAGTAGGAAATGAGACTTTATTTCCCCCACACGGTAGGTTAACATCTCAACCATCCGGAGGAGTAGGAAACAGAATCCATAATGTTTAAAAGGAAATTTCAAACAACGCATAAAGATTACAAATCAGTGTGTAAAATTCTTTTCCTCATGCCACCCCTAATACACACCACTGCCTCTTGGCCTGTTTACATGGATCAATGTACTTTTTAAAACAACAGGTCAACACAATGTGAATATACCAGAGTGGTTAGCACTGCTGCCTCACAGCGTCAGGGACCCAGGTTCAATTCCAGCCTCGGGTCACTGTCTGTGTGGAGCTTGCATGTTCTCCCCGTGTCTGTGTGGGTTTCCTCCGGGTGCTCCGGTTTCCTCCCGCAGTCCAAAGATGTGCAGGTCAGGTTGATTGGCCATGTTAAATTGCCCCTTAGTGTCAGGGGGATTAGCAGGGTAAGTATGTGGGGTTATGGGAATGGGGCCTGGGTGGGATTGTGGTCAGTGCAGGCTCGATGGGCCCAATGGCCTCCTTCTGCACTGTTGGGATTCTATCTGACCTGTAAGAGGCTTCACTTTACAGAATAAACGTACAGCAGGCTCTCAGTCCAAAGCTGTAACCTAATCAAGGTGTTCAGGAGACATTGGAACCACAGGCACAGAAATCGAGTGGTTTAGGAACATAGTTTGAACCTTTTTGCAGACATATTGAGAAAACTGCATATCCAGAGGCATTTTGGGAATCAAAACGAATGCCAACTTTTTGCAGACCTAAACTGCTTTGACCACATTGACACGATGCAGCAAGTCTGACCTTCCATGAAATATTTGTGGTCCATGCCTTCTAACGGGTAATATTTTCTCAGCACTTTGGCGTTTGATGATCAGCATTGGTGGAACAGATTAATAAGTAAACCATGCATACAATACAGCTTCAAAAAGAATTAAATATGCCAAGGAGTTAAACAGTACCCCTTCAAATACTTAGTGGCAACAGATGGAAACCAGTTGTGTTGTTTTAAGCACATTATTTTAACCGTTTCACCCCCAGGTTAGACATTCTTTTCTCGAAATGTTGAGTGTCCAATTACTATGCTGTGCCTCCAGCTAGATGCTAATGTCAGGCAGTAGAAACCGCAACCAACATTTTCCTGAGATAAACAGCCTTCAAACATCAGTGCCCAGGAGAACGGGACTAAATCATAATGTTCGTTTGGGGAACTAGTGCAGACACGATGGGCCGAGTGGTCTCCTTCTGCACTGTAACAATTCTGTGGTTGGGCGAGGTACTGGAAAGTGGCCATCAGTTGTAGAACAGCCACCCAGCGTAAGACAAGGGCCGCAGGAGAGGAAGACACGGGAGGAAAAATAAATATGGATCTAGACTTGAGTAACTGAAAAGAGGACGTTTTACAACACGCTCTGCATTCACTCAGAGCAGTGTTTTTAATTAACCTTTCACTCCCACGGATTTCAGGATATTCCGAAGTTTCTCCCAGCAAGCGAACGTGTCGGATTTATGGAGAAAGGGGTTAAAAGAGAGAGCAAGGGGAAAATAAAACTGGCTGCGTTTCCTGGAGAAAGTATTTCTGCAGCCCTTAAACAGATGTGCACTGGCACGTAGTGATGCGGCAAGCCTGTGCTTTTAATCACAATGCAGCCCCCGATTAGGAGTGGTTGTGCGAGTTCTGTCTGCTTTGAGGATTGTAGCAGGATAAGTCAACAGAGAAGCTGTTCGTGTGCAACACTGCCTACAGGGGGAAGTGAGCAGAATATTTATTAACAAGGCCAGCAGCCCTACGGATTTAACATAATGCAGCAGACTAAAGCCTAGCAACGCACTCGATTAAAAAAAACGTTGATTTCATTTTTCTGGCAGCTTTCTCGACTCAATAACACTTTGCATTCGGAAACACGCTGCAAGCGATGCAAGTTAACATTAGTGCTTAATTCAATTTTAGTGCAATCATACAGTTTTAAGGGGCGCAGGAGTGGGGCGGGTGTGACAGTGGGGAAATCTGGTGGTGCATCAGCTAGCCATCCTGTATCCCGCCTGGATTTACTTTTGACCGACTTCAGTGAGTAGGAGAAACTGGGCAGGCTGCCTAATGGCTGCAATCTGCCTTCTGCCTCATTGATGTTCAACTAACTATTGTCTCTCTGCTGCTGTCTCACTCAGCATGAAGCACACTGCATTTGAGAATTTAAAACCTCAAATTGAAACATCATTGTGAGAAGTTTCAATGTCTTTTCCACACTATTTCGCCATACCACTGCATCCCTCTGCCTGGCCAAATGTGCTTATTAAACATGTTTGTGATTTAAATCATACAACCCGAACCATATTCTGTTACAACTTTTTCTACATTTATAATCAAGCCCTAAATTTCTAAAGGAATCAAACCCGAATCCCGTGCGCCATGAGGCAGCAGTGCTAACCACTGCCTCACAGCGCCGGGGATCCAGGTTCAACTCCCACTCGGGTCGCTGTCTGTGTGGAGTTTGCACGTTCTCCCCATGTCTGCGTGGGTTTTCTCCAGGTGCTCCGCTTTCCTCCCACAGTTCAAAGATGTGCGGGTTAGGCGGATTGATCACGCTAAATTGCCCCTTAGTGTCAGGGGGACTAACTGAGGTAAATGCCTGGGGTTATGGGTTAGGGCCTGAGTGGATTGTGGTCAGTGCAGACTCAATAGGCCGAATAGCCTCCTCCTGCACCGTAGGATCCTATGATAACAAAAGTGCCAGGCCAAAGATGTACAGGTTACACGGCCATGCTAAATTGCCCATTATTGTCCTAAGATGCGTAAGTTTGGTGGATTAGCCACGGTAAACGTGCATGGTTATGGGGATAGTGTGGAAGGGGATATGGGCCTGGGTGAGATGTTCTTTTGGAGAGTCGGTGCAGACTCGATTGGCCGAATAGCCCCCATCTGCACCGTAGGGATTCTATGATTCTTTGTAATTCTACTGCAGGTGTTAATGCAGGGCAGCATGGTAGCACAGTGGTTAGCACTGCTGCCTCACATCGCCAGGGACTCAAGTTCAATTCCTGGCTTGGGTCATTGTATAGAGTTTGCACCTGCATGGGAGTTTCCTCCGCGTGCTCCGGTTTCCTCCAAATATGTACTGGTTAAGTGCGTTGGCCACACTGAATTCTCCCTCAGTGTACCGAGCAGGCACCAGAGTGTGGCCACAAGGGGATTTTCACAGTAACTTCATTGCAGTGTTAATGTAAGCCTACTTGTGACTAATAAATAAACTTCACTCTTACTTTACTTTACACATGCCTGTGAATAGAATATCAGCGTCTGGCTCATTTCAAAACTTTGCTGTAAGCACAGCCTACGATTTCCCCCCTGTTTATTCTAGCCCTGGGACCCAAGCCTTCTCAGCCAAGACCACAGATAAATATTTGGCTACCAAATCATTTCCCACATGTAGCCCAGTAAACCACCGCTATTTCCCCCTCCCACCAATCTTTATAGATACTCCAGATTGACGCTGATCAGAGCAATAAATCAGCAGACAGTGACTGAGGCCTGTTGCGGTTACACGGTTTATGAGATTATTATATTTTTGCAATGCAGCTTTAAATTTAGGGCCAATGAATGGGGGTCATGTGACCGGTTCTGCAGCCTGCTTGTCTGTAAGCCTGGGTGGCTCGATGTCTAAAAGATCAAAGAAAAGCTTAGATTGTTTTTTTCTGAGAAGAAGGTGCAAGGTATTGCTGTAGATTAAAGCGGACAGCTCACTTTAACAGCAAAGATAAAAGAATGAAAAGCTGGCCACACAGCGGATTACTGAACCAGTTAGTGGAGCTTTATTAGTTAGAGTGTTGCTTGCTTACAGTCCAGGGTGGAAGAGAGAGCTAATCTTGCAAACGCCTTTGTTGATGTCACCACATGATCAGTTGACTCTACACAAAGATGCAATGGTTAATAAAGCATAGAGACTTAGGAACATAGGATTGAGGAGCAGGAATAGGCCATTCAGGCCTTCCAGCCTGCTCACCTATTCAGTAAGTTCATGGTTGTCCTGTTGTGGTCTCAACTACACTTTCCTGTCTGCCCACAAACCTAAACTCCCTTGCCAAAAATCTACCAAAAAATGCCTTGAATAAATTCAATGATGCTGCTTTCTTGAGAAGAGAATTCCACAGACTAACAACTCTGAGCAGGAAAGATATTCTTCTCATCCTCATTTTACAAAAGGAGACTTCTTATTCTGAAACTGTATCCCCTAGTTTGAGTCTCTTCAACAGTGGAAACATCCTGCTGGTATCCATTCTATCAAGTCCTCTTAGGATCTTTCTATGAGATCACTGCTCATTCTTCTAAACTCCAATGGATATAGGCCTAACCACTTCAACCGTTCTGCATAAGATAAGCCCTAGGAGTGAGTTAAGAGACCATTCCCTGAACTGGTTCTAAAGCAATTATATCCTTTTTCAACTAAGTAGACCAAAACTGTACACAGTATTCCAGCCGAGTTCTTACCAAGGCCCTGTACAGCTGCAATAGAACTTCCAAACCCTTCTATTCCATTCCCCTGCAGTAAACACTAACTCCTCACCTCTGTTCTCTGCTAACCTACTGCCCTGCTCTCAATGATGAAAACTGTGCAGCATTTCTGGGACTGTGGCGCCTCAGAAGGTGTGGAAAAACACTTGGCCAGAAATGTAGCCCAGAGCAACTTTTAGAAATCAATAGCCTTAAAAGCAAACCTCAGGCCAGCTTCTGTATCAACCAGTCTCTGATCAGAAGGTCAAACCATCAAAGCGGGGAGAAAAAAAACCTTATAAATCAAAACACTGCACTTGCTGGAAATCTGAAATAAAGTCAGAAAATGCTGATTAACTCAGCAGGTCTAGCAGCAATATAGAGAGAAAAACAGAATTGACTCTTTACAGAATTCTACAGAAGGAAAAAATCTGCTAGTTAAAGGAACACACCTGGAAGAATTACAGTAAGAACTGTCACATCATTAGGTTAAAGTCCAACAGGTTTATTTGGAATCACGAGCTTTCGGAACACTGCACCTTCATCAGGTGAGTCAGCACTTTGAAAGCTCATGATTCCAAATAAACCAGTTGGACTTTAACCTGGAGTTGAGAGACTTCTTACTGTGCCCACCCCAGTCCAACTCCAGCACCTTCACATTATGGAAGAACTATGACAGCTTCATTGTACAGAGGAGACGTCAGGGGTAAGTTTTTCACTCAGAGGGTGGTGAGTGAGTGGAATCGGCTGCCATTGGTGGTGGAGGCGAACTCGCTGGGGTCTTTTAAAAGACTTCTGGATGAGTACATGGGATTTAACGGGATTGGGAATTACAGATAGTTCTATGGTCTGGTAGGTATGGATATGATCGGCGCAACTTGTGGGCCTGTTTGTGCTGTAGTTTGTGCACTGGAAAGCTTTAGATTGGCTAGGAGGGAGTTAAAGAGTGAGTTAAGAAGGGCTAAAAGAGGACATGAGAAGACTTTGGCTGATTGGATTAAGGAGAATCCTAAGGCGTTCTATAGATATGTTAAGAACAGAAGATTGGTTAGGGCAAGATTAGGGCCAGTTAGAGACAGCAGTGGGAAGTTATGTGTGGAACCGGAAGAGATTGGAGAGGCATTGAACCAATATTTCTCTTCGGTATTCACGCAGGGAGACATAAATGTAGCTGTGGAGAACACTGGGTTACAGGGTTGTAAACTGGCTAGTATTGCAGTTGATAAGGAGGATGTGCTAGATATTCTTGAGGGTTTGAAAATAGATAAGTCCCCTGGGCCGGACGGGATTTACCCTAGGATTCTCTGGGAGGCAAGAGAGGCGATTGCAGAGCCTCTGGCTCTGATCTTCAGGTCGTCGTTGGTCACAGGTACAGTGCCAGAAGATTGGAGGATAGCGAATGTTGTCCCATTGTTTAAGAAGGGGAACAGAGACTTCCCCGGGAATTATAGACCGGTGAGTCTTACTTCTGTTGTGGGCAAGGTTTCAGAAAAAATTATTAGGGATAGGATTTATAGTTGTTTAGAGAGTAATGAATTGATTGGAGATAGTCAGCACGGTTTTATGGAGGGTAGGTCGTGCCTTACTAACCTTATTGAGTTTTTTGAAAAAGTGACCAAAGAGGTGGATGGGGGTAAGGCAGTTGACGTGGTATATATGGACTTTAGTAAGGCGTTTGATAAGGTTCACCATGGAAGGCTTCTGCAGAAAATGCAGATGTATGGGATTGAGGGTGATTTAGTTAATTGGATCAGGAATTGGCTAGCAGATAGGAGACAGAGGGTGGTGGTTGATGATAAGTATTCGTCATGGAGTTCGGTTACAGGTGGTGTGCCTCAGGGATCTGTTTTGGGGCCACTGCTGTTTGTAATTTTTATAAATGATCTGGATGAGGGTATAGTTGGGTGGATTAGTAAATTTGCTGATGACACCAAAGTCGGAGGAGTGGTAGATAGTGAGGAGGGGAGTCATAGTTTACAGAGAGACTTGGACAAGTTGCAGAGCTGGGCCGAGAGGTGGCGGATGGAGTTTAATGCGGAAAAGTGTGAGGTAATTCACTTTGGCAGGAATAACAGATGTGTAGAGTATAGGGCTAATGGTAGGACTCTGAATAGTGTTGATGAACAGAGGGATCTAGGTGTATGTGTACATAGATCCCTGAAAGTTGGGAATCAAGTAGATAAGGTCGTTAGGAAGGCATACGGTGTCTTGGCGTTTATTGGTAGTGGGATTGAATTTAGGAGCCGCAGCGTCATGTTGCAACTGTACAAAAATCTGGTGCGGCCGCACTTGGAGTACTGTGTGCAGTTCTGGTCCCCACATTATAGGAAGGATGTGGAGGCTTTGGAGAGGGTGCAGAGGAGGTTTACCAGGATGTTGCCTGGTATGGAGGGGAGGTCCTATGAGGAGAGACTGAGGGATTTGAGGTTGTTTTCGCTAGAAAGAAGGCAGCTAAGAGGGGACCTTATTGAAACATATAAGATGATTAGAGGTTTAGATAGGGTGGACAGTGATAGCCTTTTTCCTCGGATGGAGAAAGCTAGCACGAGGGGGCATGGCTTTAAATTAAGGGGTGGTAGTTATAGGACGGATGTCAGAGGTAGGTTCTTTACCCAGAGGGTGGTGAGGGATTGGAATGCCCTGCCTGCTGCAGTTGTAGATGCGCCTAGTTTGGGGGCGTTTAAGAGATCCGTGGATAGGTTTATGGATGAAAAGGGATTGGTTTAGGTTAGAGGGTCAACAACCCAGCATGGGAAACAGGCCCTTTGGCCCAATGAGCCCGCGCCGCCGCATCACCCTACACCTATACTACCCTGCGTGTATGCGAGTGGAACCCCTAACTTAGCCAGATTCAGGGGAGAATAGTGTCAATTTGGTAAAACCAATCAGCCTAAGAGCACATCTTTGGGGTGTGGGAGGAAACCGGAGCGCCCGGAGGAAACCCACGCATCCACAGGGAGAATGCACAAACTCCCACAGACACAGGCCCAAATCCATGTATCTGCACAGCTAGCAGTGCTAGTCACTGAGCTGTTGCGGCGTCTGTCTACCGGTCCAGGATCAAGCACACACACCGACACGAAGTACTAGGCCACTCCCGGAACTTCCAAGAGCAGCCCATGCACGACCCGCCGTGTGCATGCCCCTCGTTTGACAACAAGGTGGACCTCCCACCTGCGGAATAAAAAGACAAACAACGTTAACTTACAAGCCTGCACTTCCGGTGTCTCCCGAGGATCTGACCTTATTTACTAGCCCCTACTATAACCCTCCATCCTCATTTCGCTCATGTGTCTGTCTAACTGAACCTTAAACGAGTCCAACGTTCCTGCCTCCACCACCCTACTCAGTAGTGCGTTCCATACCCCCACGACCCTCTGCGTAAAGAACCTTCCTCTCACATCCAAATTATACCTCTCCCCCCTCACCCTTAAATCATGACCTCTTGTATTTGTACCCAGTCTAGGGAGCAGTCTCTCACTGTTGACTCTATCTATTCCCTTCAGTATCTTATATACCTCTATCATGTCCCCCCTCAATCTCCGTCTTTCCAAGGAGAAAAGTCCCAGTTTCTCCAACCTTTCCTTGTAACCCAGTCCCTCCATGCCAGGCAACATCCTGGTAAACCTCCTCTGTACCCTTTCCAGAGCCTCCACGTCCTTCCGGTAGTAAGGTGACCAGAACTGGACGCAGTACTCCAAATGCGGTCTAACCAATGTTCTGTACAACTGAAGCATTAGACTGCAGCTTTTATACTCTATACCCCTTCCTATAAAGCCTAGCATTCCATAAGCCTTCCTAACAACCTTCTCCACTTGTGTCGCAACCTTCATAGACCTGTGAACCTGCACTCCCAGGTCCCTCTGTAGTTCTATACTCCTAATCAGTCTACCTTTTATCACATAGCTCCTCTCTGCATTATTCCTTCCAAAATGCATCACCTTGCATTTGTCAGGATTAAATTCCATCTGCCACCTATCTGCCCACTGCACCAACCTATCTATATCCTGTTGTATCACCTGACATTCCACTACAGTATCCGCCAACCCCACCATCTTGGTGTCATCCGCAAACTTGCTGATCACCCCACTTACGCTCTCTTCCAAGTCGTTTATGTATACTACAAAGAGGACAGGTCCCAGTACTGAGCCCTGCAGCACACCACTGGTCACTGGCCTCCAGCCCGAAAAGGTCCCCTCCACAACTACCCTCTGCCTCCTATTACCCAGCCAGTTCTCAATCCACCTAGCTACCTGACCTCGTATCCCATGCACCTTAACCTTTTCTACCAGCCTACCATGAGGGACTTTGTCATTACTGAAATCCATATAGATGACATCAACGGCTCTCCCATCGTCAACCGTTTTTGTCACCTCCTCAAAGAATTCCACCAGATTCGTAAGGCAAGACCTCCCTCTAACACCAATTTTAGAGGACCAATTTTCCCTCTAACTACTCTCTTGCTCCTAATATAGGAATAAAATGCCTTTGGATTTTCCTTAATCCTACCAGCCAAAGCCATTTCATGCCCTCTCTTCGCCCTTCTAATTCCCCTTTTTAGCTCCCTCCTACTCTCTCTATATTCCTCCAGCGCACTCTCCGTACCCAGTTGTTTTGTCCTAACATACGCCTCCCTCTTCTTCCTGAACAAGTCTTCAATACCCCCTGTAATCCACGGCTCCCTAACCCTACCTTTCCCATCCTTCCGCTTAACCGGAACATACCTCTCCTGCAATATTTTCATTTTGCCCTTAAAAACCTCCCACTTGCCAACCGTGGACTTGCCAGCTAACAGTCCCTCCCAATCAGTGTCCTGCAGCTCCCTCCTAATCTGGCTATAACTCACCTTTCCCCAGTTCAGCACCCTCCCGTTCGGCCGGCACTCATCCCTATCCATGTTTATCCTAAAGTAGACGGACTTGTGGTCATTGCTTTTCAATTGGTCAGTGCAACATCGTGGGCCGAAGGGCCTGTTCTGCGCTGTAATGTTCTATGTTCTATTAATTTGGGCCTTCTTTACAAAACACTTTACTGAGCCTAATCTCCTCTTTAGCAGAATAAAACTTTACCCATGGATTGCTTCATTTGAAAAGTGTATGTGTAGTGACTGGCCCAATCTGTCCTCTTCTGGGTAGATTCTTTTCAGTAGAATTGGTTCGAGTAGAAAAAGAATTATTCCTGATGGGACATGTTTGAAATATACAAATCTTTAAAGCTTTGAGGCCACCTACTAAACTGGCCAAGAGGCAGATTTTGCAAGTTTCAGGCTGTCTTTGATGGGGAGGGAGGGACATTATTTGCAGAACATTGATGGACAGAGATCTGTTTAATTCCTGTCCTGATAAATAAAAGATTTATGAGAGTAACGTATCTGATTACAAAAGCTGACTCAGTTTATTCAGAAAGGCACTTGCATTGAATCTTTTAACTCATTGCGCATAATATTGAAGTCACAAGTGACACCCTGTGTGACTGTGACAAAGGTAAACTTTTACTCTTCATCTCTCTTAGCCTGTCTGCAACCTCTGACGTGGCTTAACACACTATCCTCCTGCAACACAGCTCCACCGTCACCCATCTGGGATTGCTCTCCCTATCCAGTCGTAGTTAAACAATCATCTGCCTCTCTTTCTCTGCCTCTCTTTCACCTTGGTACCAAAGGACAGAGAACAAAACAAAGAAAATTACAACCACTTGGCAACAGTCAGAGGAATAGGCCCTTTGACCCTCCAAACCTGCACCGACCACATTGCCTGACTTAACTAAAACCCCCTAACCTTTCGAGGATCATATCCGTCCAATCCCATCCTAATCCCCTTAAAAGTCACTATCGTATCCGCTTCCACTACCTCCCCCAGCAGCGAGTTCCAGGCACCCACCATCCTCTGTGTCTAAAAAAACTTGCCTCATACATCTGCTTTAAACCTTGCCCCTCACACCTTAAACCTGTGCCTCCTAGTAATTGGCTCTTCCACCCTGGGAAAAAGCTTCTGACTATCCACTCTGTCCATGCCTCACAATCTTGTAGATTTCTATCAGACCGCACCCTCCCTCCCCCTGCTCCCCCGCCCCCCCAAACAACCTCCATCATTCCAGTGAGAACAAACCAAGTTTCTTCAGCCTCTCCACATAGCTAATGGCCTCCATACCTGGCAACATCCTGGTAAATCTTTTCTGTATCCTTTCCAAACCCTCCACATCCTTCTAGTAGTGTGGTGACCAGAATTGAACATTATATTCCAAGTACGGCCTAACTAAGGTTCTATAAAGCTGCAACATGACTTGCTAATTTTTAAACTCAATGCCCCAGCCGATGAAGCATGCCTTATGCCTTCTTGACTACCTTCTCTGCCTGCATTGCTACTTCCAGTGACTTGTGTACCTGTACACCCAGATCCCTCTGCCTATCAATGCTCTTAAGGATTCTGCCATTTACTGTATATTTCCTCTCTATAACAGACCTTCCAAAATGCACTACCTCAAATTTGTCCAGATTAAACTCCATCTGCCAATTCTCCACCCAAGTCTCCAAATGATCTATATCCTGCTGTGTCCTGATGGTCTTCATCGCTATCCACCAATCTTTGTGTCCACAAACTTACTAATCAAACCAGTTACATTTTCCTCCAAATCATTTATATATATTACCAACATCCTATCTCTTATCCACATGCTGTCCCTCAGCAACATCATCTCAAACACAATGTCAATGTATGGTGACAATACCCATACCTTTCCACTGCCTCTCTCGAATCCTTCATTGTCTCTAAATTATCAGGGTGCTTGCCCATCGCCTAGTAGTGGATCAGCAATATTGGAAGAGAGGGCCATCCCCTTTAGTCTATGCTACAAATTCTGTTCCCCAGCCACCAGCTGCATGCTTTTCCCTGGCAACAGTCAAGAGACTGAACCTGTTCTCCGTCTTGGTGTCATATTTTGCCTCGAGATGAGCTTCAAACCACACAGCCACATTTTGATTTATTTTCATATTGGTAATCTCACCAGAATCTACCATTAAGAGTACACTTGATGGAGCTCCAACATCTGTCTCTGTACCTTAAGGGCGGAAGCTGGCAGGTATAAACAAGGTTTATCAAAGGCATTAATTATTTAGTTAGTTTGTATTCTATGAAATGTAGAATGCAAGGGAATGTCTGCCCGTCTTTCGTTTTGTTAAAATTGGAGACGTTGATCTAATGGCAGATTCATCAACTCACATTTGTAATCCAGATCATTAGCGCTGGAATGTAGAAAATAGAGGATAGGACTGTCACTCACCATCGGCTGTAACCTTAAGAACTTAAGAACATAAGAAATAGGAGCAGGAGTAGGCCATCTAGCCCTGCTAGACGGGCAGACATTCCCTTGCATTCCACATTACATAGAATACAAACTAACTAAATAATTAATGCCTTTGATTTGCTGAAACAAAATTCTGCATTTGCTGCAATGGACGTATGAAATAGGAGCAGGAGTAGGCTATTCAATCCCTCAAGCCTGCTCTGGTGGATCTGATTGTGTTTAAATTCACATTCCCATCTATCCTGATGCCTAACAGGAAACTACTGACTTCCACCTAAAAGCATTCAATGATCCCACCTCCATCACCCTCTGAGGCAGACAGTACCAAAGCCCCACATCCTCAGAAAAAATTCTCATCATCTCTACTCTAAAAGGGTGATCCCCAATTTTAAATAGTGTTCCCTAGTTCTGGATTCACCCACAAGAGGAAACATCCACAATAACCTTTGACATGGCACCATATCAAAAGCCTTCTGGAAATCCAAGTATGTCTACAGGTTCTCCTTCATCCATGGTACATCTTAGTTCATCAAAGAGTTCCAATAAACTGGTTAAACATGATTTCCCTTTCACAAACCATGCTAACTCTTCCCAATTATTTTGTGTTTTTCTAAGTGCCCTTCTTAATGATCAATCCTAGCACCTTCCCCAAGACAGATATTGAGTTAATGGACTTGGTCAGATTGATACAGAGCACTTGTTTTCATAAACCATCCAGCTTATCACTGTTTGCATCTATGTGAGGTGATGGACATGCAGCAAATGCACTGGCGTTGGGGTAGCTCCATATGGCGCACGTCTGCTGATGGCCAAAGTGACAAAACCGTGAGGGGCAGATTCCTTCACAAGAGGTGGTTATCAGGTGTTGTTGAGGGTTGCTGTTCTTGGGACTGACACCTGTTATTGATGTGGTCATTGATAGTGGTGCACTGTCAACCTCCAGGTAACACTACCATTTCCCTCAGTTGTTGGCTAGTGTGGCCCATGTGCAAAAATCTTTATTTAAGACCTTGGAAATATCCTGGAAGTGGAAGTGCAATGCTTAAAGCAGGAAAATTAAATCCCTCACAAAAATTTCCCACTGTTCTTAATGGAGAATTTAAGAAGAGTAATATTCAAACAAGATTGATAAATTGTGACAGTAAAACTCTGAATTTTATGGAAATAGAATATAGAGTTTCTACAGTGCAGAAAAGGCTATTCAGCCCATCGAGTCTGCACTGCCTCTCTGACAGAGTATCTTACCCAGACCATATCCTCTGTTCTACCCCACATTTACCATGATTAATCTAACACACACATCTTGGGACATGAAGAGGCAATTTAGCATGGTCAATCCACCTAAACTGCACATCTTTGGAGTATGGGAGGAAACTGGAGCACCTGGAGGAAACCCACGCAGACACTGGGAGAATGTGCAAACACCACACTGTCACCCAAGGCTGGAATGAAACCTGGGTCCCTGGAACTGAGAGGCAGTAGGGCTAACCATTGCGCCACTACATTGGATCATTTAAACGAGTAATATGTAACACAGCATAGTCGTGACAATACATACCCCGGCCACAATCAGGTTATGGGAACTCTCGGATGGAGGGGAGGATTTTCTTTATACACAGTCAGCCATTTTCAAAGCCTAACAAAAAGTGGGCATGAGGACAACACCTGCCTGAACATCTCAAACCAGTTGATTTTTGCATGCCGTGGCTGGTTGCAGCCATTTTATGCACAGCACTATCCCACAAACAGAAGATTGAACTCTTTTAAAAAAAAGTGGACTTAAAATAGAGACATGTGATGATGGCAGCGCACCCAAGGAACAATAACCTTTTTCTTTTTTTTTTACAAATATAGACCAATCTACTGTGTTTGTCTAGCCTTTTCTGATCTTATTTCACCTTTCTCCTAGCTGTTCGGAATATCAAATTAGACAGTGCAGGAAGTCACTTAGCCCACTGTGCGGAATTTCTGAAAGGCTTGTTCCATTCTCCTCCTACTCTCTTTCCCCATAGCCCTGTAAAATTTACTTTTTAATCTATCCTTTTTCAAAGCTTCCACCATCCCTTTCAGAAAATACATCCCAGATTGCATTAAGTTTTGAGATAAAAATAAAAATTCTTCCGCTAGCTTTTGTAACGATGATCTAAAATCTGCTTCCTCTAGTCATCAATTTACCTGCCAATAGAACCAGGTTCTCCCCACCAAACCGCCCACCCCATTACTTTAAATATATTTCGTCATCTTTTCTACCCCCTCAGATGTCCAAATATTTAAATTGATCATAATCTCATCAAGTGGATGCCTTGCATATATCCCAAGTACGCTCCATTTAAATCCATAGCATTGCAGCTTTCACTGCAAGCACCTGTGCCAGGAGATTTCACATTTATGGCACAGGAGAGGCCATATAGTCCATTGAGTCTATGCCAGCTTTCCTTGGAGCAATTCATTCATTTCCATTCTCCACTCCATCCATGTGGCCTTGCAAATTTCCATCAAGAGCCCATCCAATTTCCTTGTGAAATCCTTGCACCATCCTAATCGGCATCACCAGTCGTTCTAGGTCATTACCATTATCTACGTAAAAAGATTCTTCCCCACATTTCTCCGGCATTTCTTGCCCACAACATTATATCTGTGCCCCCTAGTTCTGGTGCTATTAGCAAATTGGGATCAGTTTTTGCTGGTCTACCTTATCCAAACCCATAACAATCCTGTACTTATTCTGTCGAATCTCCCCTCAATCTCTTTTGCTCCAAGGTAAACAACCCCAGTTTATCCAACCTGACTTTGTAGCTAAAATTACCTATTCCTGGAACCAATCTGGTAAATCTGTTCTGGTTAAACCTCCTAACAAAAATGTTGTAATACACATAATACTCTACTTGTGTACAACCAGACCTTCAAGGGCAGCACATGGCACAGTGGTTAGCACTGCTGCCTCACAATGCCAGGGATCTGGGTTCAATTCTGGCCTCGGGTGACTGTCTGTATAGTCATTTAATACCTCACCTATTTCCTCTGGCTCCACACATAGTTTCCCCCCCCTTGTCCTTGAGTGAGCCAACCCTCTCCCTGGCTATCCTCTTGCTCTTTATATGTGTGTAAAAAGCATTGGGATTTTCCTTAATCCTGCTGGCCAATGCTTTTCCATCACCCCTTTTTAGCTCTTCTTACTCTTGCTTAAGTTTCTTTCTACTTTCCTGTATTCCACACTTGCGTCGTGTGTTCCTAGCGTTGACAAATGCTTCCTTTTTCTCTTTGACTAGGCTCACAATATCTCTCATTATCCAAGGTTCCCAAAACTTGCCATACTTATCCTTCATCCTTAGAGGAATGAGCCGGTCCTGAATCCCTATCAACTTACACTTGAAAGCCTCCCACGTGCCAGATGTTGATTTGTCCTCAAATATTTGCCTCCAATCTACATTCTTCAGTTCCTGCCCAATATTGTTGTAATTATCTTTCCCCTAATTTAGCACCTTAACTTGAGGATTACACTTATCTTTATCCATCAGTACCTTAAAGCTTACTGAACTGTGGTCACTGTTCCCGAACTGCTCCTCTACTGAAACATCGACCACCCGGCTGAGCTCATTCCAGATCCAGTGTGGTCCCTTCCCTATCTGGACTATCTACATACTGTTTCAGGAAGCCCTCCTGGATGTTTCTTACAAACTCTGTCCCATCCATACCCCTAGCACTAGGTGAGTCCCAGTCAATATAGGGGAAATTAAAATCTCCCACCACAACAACCCTGTTACTTTTACACCTTGCCAAAATCTGCCTACACATCTGTTCCTCAATCTCCCACTGGCATTGGGTGGCCTATAGTAAACCCCCAGCATTGTGACTACACCTTTCCTATTCCTGAGCTCTGTCCACGTTGCCTTGTTGTATGAGCCCTCCGAGGTGTTCTTCCGGAATACAGCTGTGATATTCTCCTTAACCAATAGTGTAACTACCCCATCCCTTTTACATCCCCCTCTATCCTGCCTGAAACATCTGTATCCTAGACTGTTAAGCTGCCAATCCTGTCCTTCCCTTAACCAAGTCTCTGTAATGGCAACATTTGATTCCAATTGCCTGGTACTAATCCAAGCTCTAAGTTCATCTGCCTTACCTGTCACACTTCTCTCATTGAAACAAATGCACTTCAGTCCACCAGACACTCTCTGATTTGCAATGCCACCCTGCCTGCTGTTTCACTCAGTCTTAATGGCCCTATTCTCTCATTCCCCTTCAGCTAATTCACCTTGGCTTTGGGTCCCACCCCCTGCCAAACTAGTTAAATCCTCCTGTGTGACACCAGCAAACCTCCCAGCCAGAACAGTTGTGCCTCTCCAGTTTAGATGTAACCCATCATTCTTATACAGGTCCCATCAGCACTAGAAGAGACTCAAAAGTTCAGATATCTGAAACCCTCCCTCCTACAGTGTTGAGCTGCACTATTTGCCTATACTTAGCCTCACTAGCACATGGCACAGGCTTGGCCTTTTGGCTAAGATCAACTGTAGTATCAACATGCTGTGTTTGGTTGAAGTCATTAGGTTACATTTTAGCTTCATTTGAAGCAATTTTTAAAAGCGGCATCTTGGCCTATTGGCAAATAAGATCAAGCCTTGGAGGAGGAGCAATGCCTACTCCAATCAGCTTGGATCATGTAGATCAAACCCAATTCAGGAGGCGAGAGCCCTGTCTTGTCAGCTTGGATTGAGAATGTCTCAACTTGTTGAGACTCTGAATTGGACTGGATTTGATTGAATAAATCCTGAGAAGTCCTGCTTTTCAACTTTCTACCTAACTCCCTAAACCGCTGCTGCAGGACCTTATCATTCTTCCTGCCTATGTCATTAGTACCAATATATACCACAACCTCTGGCTGTTCACCCTCCCCCTTCAGAATGCTTTCTGTCTGTTCAGAGATATCCTGGACTCTGGCACCCGGGGGGGGGAAGCGGGGGGCAACATATCATCCTGGAGTCTCTTTCACATCCACACAAACGCCTACCTGTGCTCCCTAACCATAGAGTCCCCTATAACTATTGCTCTAGTCCACTTTGTCCCTCCCTGCTTAACAACAGGGCCAGGGAGTTTGCACATTCTTCCTGTGTCTGCGTGGGTTTCCTCCAGGTACTCCAGTTTTCTCCCAGTCCAAAGACATATGGGTTAGATGGATTAGCCATGCAAACAAATTGCCCCTTCGTGTCAGGGGGATTAGCAAAGTAAATACGTGGGGTTATCGGGACAGGGCCTGGTGGGATTGTTATCGATGCAGGCCGAATGGCCTTCTCCTGTGCTATAGGGATTCTATTTTAAGAATAATCAATACAGTTGGTGATGAAACACTGTACATGAGGCTGTAAAGATAACCTCTCTCTCACGCCTAGGCTTAGTGTAGTCTAAAGTGGACTGAATGAGGGAGGCCTCCTCCCAGCCAGAATCCAGCTGGGAGCTGAAAATCTGGCTTCAGTCATGTTTTGGCAGACTGCGCAATATTACATGAGCTGCCAGCATTTCATTCAGACACGCATGTTTATGCCAGAAAACAAGAACTGGTGCAGCTGGACCTCAGTTTTATCTGGTCTATCCACGTGCCTGCACAGAATACCAACGGTAACGTATCAAAATCGGGAAAGATATGGAAAACAGAGTGTGTCAAAGCAGGAACTCCGTGTCTCGACGTTTCAAACATTGAGCAATCCCTTGCTGAGCCAGTCATGTGGTTTATACTCAAAGCATTAGTCATGGAACATGGATCCAGGCAGCTTTGAAATGTAAACCTAATCACAGCTTTGTTTAGATATCGTACAAAACAACAGCCGGTTGGGCACACACAGCAGCTGCACCACAGTCTGACAAGTATTCAAACTGCAGGAAACAAGGACAGGAAATTCTCAAGACGGTCAGGCAGTACCTGAGAGAGAGAGTTAACGGATTCAATTTTCCTCCAGGCGTTGGGACCCCGACATTGAAACCATGTGAAGGCCCCTGGACCACATCCAGTCGCAGCTTACACCTCAGTCGCTGCATTCACATTCAATGAAGGGTTGTGGGCAGGATCGTCACACGGAAGGCTCATAAGAACTAGGAGCAGGAGTAGGCCATCTGGCCTCTCAAGCCTGCTCCGCCACTCAATAAGATCATGGCTGATCTTTTCGTGGACTCAGCTCCACTTATCCACCCGCTCACCGCAACCCTTGATTCCTTTATTGTTCAAAAATTTATCTATCCTTGCCTTGAAAACATTCAATGAGGTAGCCTCAACTGCTTCACTGGGCAGGGAATTCCACAGATTCACAACCCTTTGTGTGAAGAAGTTCCTCCTCAACTCAGCCCAAAATCCGCTCCCTCTTATTTTGAGGCCATTCCCCCATAGTTCTAGTTTCACCCACCATTGGAAACAACTTCCCTGCTTCTATCTTTTCTATTCCCTTCATAATCTATATGTTTTTATAAGATCCCCCCCACCTCCCCCCCCCCCCCCCCGCAATTCTTCTGAATTCCAATGAGTATAGCCCCAGTCTGATCAATCTCTCCTCATAAGCCAACTCCAGCCAATCCTCTCAACTCAACTCCCTCAATGCAAATGCCCACAGCACCGAGTGGCTGGTAGTCCTTCTGCGAAAGGTGGGTGTTGCTGAGGGACACAGTTGAGTGCAAGGGCACCTCAAAATGGAGTCTCTCTCAGGGTGTCTTGCTGAACATAAAGGACCCAGAAGCGGTAGGGCCACGAGTGTGGAGGGCCACCACCTGATGCTGAGAAAGTTCTGTCAACGTGGCATCATGACCCTTCGCTGGCTCTTCATTGGAGCAATTTGCAGCCTGCTCCTCTGAGACCCGCCCAGAGGACAGCGAGGGCCAGAAAGCCGTTCCAACGGAATTTCTTGCTACATCTCGGGGTTCCCTTTCCTGCTGCCATCTTTAGGCACCAGACAAATTCAGGCCATCCTTTCGGGGGAGTGGCCTTGTCTCGGACGAACAAACATTCACTCTATTTCTCTCTCCTCGGTCGCTGTCTGACCTGCTGAGTATCTGCAGCAGTTTCTGCTGTCACCTCAGAATTCCAGCACACGTGTAATCCTTTATAATTTAAAATACAAATGCAGACTTCATCAGAAACATTTCCTTTTGTTGCAGTGTGAGTTATAATCATGTGACACGTACTAAAGCCTGATTAAACATGATGTAAAGTTACATCATAGTGAAGGTTAGGATTGTTTTCGCTGGAGTTTAGATGACTGGCGGCGAGGGGGGTGGGGGGGGGGGGGGTGGTGCAGCAGCGAGAGAGAATCTCATAGAGACTTATAAAATTCTAACAGGACTGGGCAAGGTAGATGCAGGGAGGATGTTCCCGATGGTGGGTGAGTCCAGAACTGAGGACTCAGGGTAGACCATTTAGGACGGAGGTGAGGAGACATTTCTTCAGCCAAAGAGTGGTGAGCCTGTGGAATTCATTAGCACAGGAAGTAGTTGGTGCCGAAACGTTGAATGTATTCAAGAGGTGGCTGGATATCGTACTTGGAGGCATTTGGAATCAAAGGGTAAGCAGGAAGAAAGCAGGATTAGGCTATTGAGTTGGATGATCAGCCATGATTGTAATGAATGGCGAAGCAGGCTCGAAATGGCCTCCTCCTGATCCTATTTTCCATGTTTCTATGTTACCATAAACTAGCTTCAGACATGGATTTATCAGGGCGTGTGTGTATGTTTATAAATCCTAACCCTAGGGACTGTTTGACCCATTTACAGGTATTTCCTGTTTTTTAACTTACAATATATTATGCAGCAACAGTTCTCATTCTTCTTTAACACCCGGGTCCAGAGATCTCTGTTGCAACAATCTGCGCCACACGCAACACCCGAGAGTCCTCTTAATATCACACAGCAGTTCTAATTCATTCTGAAGCCAGATGGCGAAGGAGCAAACCAGATGGCAATCCTTTACTAATACCAGATTTATTTACAGAATGCAGCTTTATAAATGTCTTCCTCCCCCTGAACCAATACTCGATATCCCAGAAATCCCCCTTTATACTTTACTATGGCGATAGTGTCACAGTTTCATTCAGGGAGTCCAAGTTGTCATGGCAGCATGCACTTTCCACAGGCAGGAAAGTACAGCCCAGAATCAGATCAGCCATCGAAAGGAGGAACCAGCTGAAGGGGCCGAATGGCCTTTTCCTCCTCCTAATTTCAAAGTCTGCATGTATGCTGCAGTCTGGATTTATGAACAGTGATGGCAGAGGATCCAATTTCTTTCATCACACTGCTGACCAGGAATCTCTCCTGCTCTTACCACCTGCTATTGGTGTATGTTGGAAGGTTTTGCAGGTTGATAGCCAACTTTTATCAGATGCTCTTTCCTATGATAGAAAAGTCAAGTACTAGGGGACTTAGGTTTAAGATGCGTGGGGAAAGGTTTAGAGGAAATGTGTGGGGCAGGTCTTTTTTTACACAGAGGGTGGTGAATGTCTGGAACACGCTGCCCAGGGAGCTGGTGGGAGCAGGTACAATAGTGGCATTTAAAGGACAACTAGATGTACCGATGAATAGGATGGGAATGGAAGGATATGGACTCCATAAGCGCATATGGTTTTAGATTAGGCAGGCATTACGATTGGCGCAGGCTTGGAGGGCCGAAGGCTCTGATCCTATGTGGAACTGTTCTTTGTTCTTTTTTGTCTGCACGATGAACACATCTTCCTTGGCCATCAGGTCCCAGAGTGGGACATTGTTTAAGCGCCATCCAAGCTGACATGTGAAGGATGCCTCCATGTACCAGATATCATCATCTTCACCCCAGTATGAAAGCACTGCCGTGGTCAATGTAGGAAATGTGGCAGCCAACATGTGCACAGCAAGCTCCCACAAAACAGAAAGCGATAATGACCAGTTTGCCTCATTTAGAGATGTTACATTAAGGACAAAGATTGGCTGGAATATTGGGGGAGATCGCTCCTACTCGTCACTGAACAGGGCCACAGTGTACATCCACTCCGGAGGCAGGGGGCTCCTCAGTCCAATCCAAACACAAAATGGACTACAGTGGTTTAAGAAGGCAGCTCACCACCACCTTCTCAGTTAGGGATGGGTTATAAACACTGGCTGAGCCACCGAAACCCACATACCGTGAAGGAATTAAAAAAAACTCATCCAAAAAAAAACGTCCAACTCACTGAGTATTGCTACTGGACTGTCAGCTTTTGGACTGTGTAAACCGAGGGGCTAAAAACACAAATCAGTTGGGATTCAAGCTGAAGAGCATTAAATATAACAAGGTTGTTGTCACTTCACCATCACATTGATTTATTAGTTCAGCTTACCTGAATAAGGCACTTGCTAACATCACTGGCACACAAAGCCTTGTTGCACGCACTGGCACTGGTGATCCAACAAGCAAACAACACCACAGCAACGACAGGTACTGCAACATTCCTGGACTTCATCTTTCCCAGATGAGGTACACAACGCCTGGGACTGCCGAGCTGTACTGGGAAGGGATGGAGCAAAAATTCAGTTTTTAAAAATGGCAATGAATTCATTTAAAAAAAACTAATGCTACACAGGATTTTACTGTGTTAAATATACAGAGTGAAATAAGTATTCCCACTGTCTTTGATTTTACACATTTCATAAATTCAACACTTCATGTACATCTGAAATATTGTCATTTATTGATATTTAAAGTAAAGTTTATTTATTAGTCACAAGTAAGGCTTACATTAACACTGCAATGAAGTCACTGTGAAACTCCCCTCGTCACCACATTCCTGTTCGGGTCAGTGCACCTAACCAGCACGTCTTTCAGACTGCGGGGGGAAGCTGAAGCACCCGGAGGAAACCCACACAGAAACGAGGAGAACGTGCAAACTCCACACAGGCAATGACCCAAGCTGGGTTGTGAGGCAGCAGTGCTAACCACTGTGCCACCAGGCCACCCCTTAACGATATCATTAATGGCTTTTGTTGAAATGAACACAGTACATACTGAAACCTTGCTCCATTCCAGCAAATCAACTCATTGAAGCTTTTTTCCAAATGAACGGTATGTGACCCTGCTGTCTATCCTTTGCCCCAGAGTTGCTATTTGAAACACAAAGATTTGCAGCCTCCAGCTGTGCAATCCAACCCATCGGCAACCTGACCCTATTCCTTAGGCATGAGCTTCCATTCTTTCATGGACTGTGGGTGTCACTGGCTAGGCCAACATTTGTTGCCCATGCCTCATTATCCAGGGACAGGTAGTGGTGAGCCACTTTCTTGAACTGCTTCAGTCCATGTGGTGTGACTGCATGCACATTGCTGTTAGGAAGTGAGTTGCAGGATTTTGATCCTGCATCATTAAAGGAACAGTGATATAGCTTCAAGTAAAGATGGTGAGCGACGTGGAAGAGGAATTTCCACACTGTTAGAATGTAGCCAGTGACAAATTTGTATTGGATGTAGTGTGACCTTTGGGAACAAGATGTAAGGGTCAGCTGACCAGGTAAAACATGAAACCAACCACAAAGTGGCATAATAGTCAGCTGAGTCACTATAAATAAGGAACTATGTAGAATTGTAGGAAGCAGGGAGTGGCCTAGAGTGAGGCCTCAAGTTTGGAGTAATGATGTTTCTTTATTAAACCCTTTCTTTGATTTATAAGTTGGAATACATTTTGTTGTTGTTTCATTAACTGCATTTTGAAGAGTTCTTCTGAAGAAACACACCCATACATCTGTTGCCCTTGTCCTAGATACCAGAGGTGCAGGATTTGGAAGATGCTGTGGAAGGAGCCTTGACGAATTGCTGCAGTGCACCTTATCTGTGGTATACACAGTTGCCACTTTGAGTTGATGGTGGAGGGAGTGAATGTTTAGGGTGATGGATGGGCTGCTGATCAAATGGGATTCTTTGTCCTGGATGGTGTTAAACTTCTTCAGTGTTGTTGGAGTTGCACTTATCCAGGCAAGTGAAGAGTATTCCATCACATCTCCCGACGTGTAGATGGTAGACAGGCTTTGAGGAGTCAGGGGTTGAGTTACTTGCCTCAGAATTTCCAGCCTCTTGTAACGGCAGTATTTACATGGCTAGTCCAGTTCAGTTTCTGCAGGATTCAGCAATGCCATTGAATGTTGTGGGGAGATGGTTAGATTGTTGAAAGTGGTCATTGCCAGCACTTGTGTGGAACGAATGTCACTTGCCGTTTATTAGCCCAAATCTGACTGCTGTCCAGGTCTTGCTGCATATTGGCACAGACTGCTTCAGTATCTGAGGAGTTGTGAATGGTGCCGGACATTGTCAGCGAACATCCCCCACTTGTCACCATGTGATGGAGGGAAGGTCATTGATGAAGCAACTGAAGATAGTTGGGCTGAGGACACTAACCTGACAAACTCCTGCACTGATGTCCTGGAGCTGAGCTAACTGACCGCCAACAACCACAAACATCTTCCTTCCTGCTCAGTATGAGCCTCACAGGTGAACAGCTCTCCCCCGATTCACATTGACACCAGTTTTGCTACAGCTCCTTGATGTCACTCGATCAGATGTTTCCCGGATGTTAAGGGCAGTCACTCTCACCTCAGCTCTTTTATCCAAGGCTGGAAAGATGTGGCCCTGGTGGAAACCTAAGCTGAGGTTATTGCTAAGTGCTGCTTGATAGCATTGTCAACACTATCTTCTGCCATCATACTGATGATGGAGAGGAGGCTGATGGGGGGCTGGTGGGGATAATTGGCCAGCTTGGATTTGTCCTGTTGTGTGTGTACAGGTCATACCTGGGGGATTTTCCACATTGTTGTGTAGATGCCGGTGCTGTGTTTGTTTTGGAGCATCTTGGCTAAGGGCAGAGCTGGTTCTGAATCCATCAGAGCCCACTGCCTTTGTAGGATCCAGTTCCTTCAGCCCTTTCTTGATATTGGGGGGGGAGGGGCAGCGAAGGGGTGGAGGGATGGTTTGGTTCGGGGTGCGGGGGTAGAGTGTGCGCGTTAAGGCAGTGGGTGGGGAAGTTGTTTTTTTCCAAATAATAATGAAAGGTGATTTAAATTGAAAGAAACTTTGTCGAAATCAGAAGGTGCGCAGCGGAAACCAACAGAGAAAAGGATTAAACCCGGAGCAGAGGCTGGGACAAGCTTTGGTTGTTGTGAAAATAATGAAATAAAAGTTAGAAAGAGGACAGAGAGCCATCAAAACCCAGATTCTCAACCAGGCGCGGAGTTTCTGAAGAAATGTTTGCGAGGCTCCGGGTAAAAACTCCGAGTAACAAAAATCAAACTTTCTCAACTCCGAGTGAAGCCTGATTGTATCCGCCTGTAACAGCACCCATCCCCCTAAAGGCACACACACAAGCCCCCTCAAACACTCACCCACACACACAATAACCCCCTAAAGACACCCCCCCACACACACTAGCCCCCTAAAACACTCACCCACACACACAATAACCCTCTAAAGACACCCCCCCACACACACTAGCCCCCTAAAACACTCACCCACACACACAATAACCCTCTAAAGACACCCCCCCACACACACACACACTAGCCCCCTAAAACACTCACCCACACACACAATAACCCTCTAAAGACACCCCCCCCACACACACTAGCCCCCTAAAACACTCACCCACAC